>NC_090935.1:419360238-420610238 GCF_040938575.1 Ambystoma mexicanum
TTGACCGGATGAGTGTGGCTCCATTATGGCAGTGGTGGACCGCGACACACGCACCTCCAAAAAGTTCCAGAAGTTATACAGTGGGTATCATCATCAGGTTGGGGTTGATGGTGCGGGTGGGGATTGAGCTGGGGACGGCAGAAAGTTCTACCATTGGCATGTTGCCAATACATGCTGGGAAAGGTTTAGGGTTAAATGAAATGGTTACAGGTTTAAAGCCAGAGAGTTGCAGCGCGGCAGAAACTGCCCGATCGGCTGTATGCTATTACCTCATGGGGGATAGCACTCCTATAAATGGCAGATAACACTCAATTACATAAATGGCTGTCCGTAAAACTGGTCTCCTGGAACGTGCGAGGGCTTAACAACCCTATTAAGGCCAGGAAGATTGCAGCCTATATTACACGACATAATCCCAAGATATTGCTACTACAAGAAACGCACGAAATCCAAAAGGGGAATTCCAGTTTTCTAACTAAATGGGGTCCCCTCAGATATGGTACAGAATACTCAACTCAATCCAGAGGGGCCCTAACCCTTATACACCAGTCACTGGGCTTTCAATATCAAAAATGTATAATTGATGTACACAGCAGGTTTGTTTTAGTGTGGGGAGAGATAGCCGGCCACAATATAGTAATTGTTAACACATACGGGCCGTACATGGATGACCCAGAATTTTACCTTACGATACTAGATAAACTGGACATAGGAGAAGACACACAGGTACTATGGGGTGGAGACTTTAACACGATCCTTGATACATCACTAGATCGATCTACTGTAACCCCCCCCGGGGACCCACAAAAGCTACTTCCACTCTGAGACAGATTATGACCCAACTATTCCTAACTGACCCTTGGCGTGCCTTCCACCCAGTGGAGAAACGTTATACATATAACTCAACAGTCCACGATATGGAATCCCGCATAGATTACTGGCTTATCATCTCCTCCTTGTCAGGATCGGTGACGAGTAGTGATATCCACCCCCGGAGCCTAGTGGACCACTCCCCGATATCCCTCACTCTTACACTACGCAGCGACACCCCCAGGCCAGACGTTGGAGGATGCCCCCAGCCATACTCGGTGATCGCCAAGTATGCGAAGCACTCCACATAGAAATAGAATAGTTTATTACATTGAATGAGGGCTCAGTAGATACTCAAGCAACCCTTTGGGAAACATTCAAAGTGTGGGTATTAGGCGTCATCATGGACAAAACTACTGGGCTGCTGACAGCCATCAGGAAAGAACTTCCTACAGTGGAAACCAGCCTAATGGGGCTCGAAACTGAATGCAGTGCTACACACAAGAAGGAATCTCTTTCCGAAATGCACACAACGCTGGGCGAATTTAACAAACTAGCGGATAGATAAATCCTTTATATGTCCACCCCCACCAGAGCCCGCAGGTATGGTGAAAGCAACAAAGCAGGGAAATTCCTAGCTAATATGCTTAAAGCTGAAGGACACCGTAGCCCAATTACCAGCATTCAAACTCCAAAAGGGGAGGTGGTTAATCAGAAAGGGGACATAAATGCTACATTCGCTGAATTCTACAAAACCCTATACTCCACCTGCGACACCAGATCCACAGATGAGATCAATGTATGCCTGCGGGACATAAACCTCCCAACCATCGCACCCGAGACACGTGCCGCACTAGACACACCAATAACATTAGTTGAGATCACAGCCGCTATAAAATTGCTGACATCCGGTAAGGCCCACTGGTCGGATGGCCTAGGAGTGGAACTCTGCAAAAAATTCCAAGATAAGCTAGCCCCCATGCTCTTAATGGGAAGAGGCAATGGAACAAGGTACACTCCCCGCATCCATGCGAGAAGCAGTGATCACAGTGTTCCTCAAACCCTGTCGTCCAGCGTATGACCTGTCAACATATAGACCCCTTTCACTGATTAATACTGACGCAAAGATTTTCGCTAAAGTACTTGCAACTAGACTACTACCACACATGCCATCCCTTGTCTATCCAGATCAGGCGGGCTTCATCCCCACTCGATCCACGGCATTAAATCAGCAAAGACTCTTTGGAGTGATGGCCCAGATCAACCCGAAAGCAGATGCAGTGGTTGTAGCCTTGGACGCCAAAAAGGCATTTGATTCGGTCTCATGGGCCTACCTGTTTTCTGTACTTAAGCATTTCAGCCTTGGTGGTTATTTTCAAAAATGTGTCCGAATGCTTTATACCAACCCAGAGGCACGTGTCCTCACCAACTAGACAATCTCTAATCTTTTCACCCTGGGCAGGGGAACCAGACAGGGATGTCCTTTCTCCCAGATACTATTCGCCCTCACAATTGAACCAATGGCAGAATACGTCTGACAATTTCACCAACACAGGGGCATAAGAATGACATGACCCCCACAGTTAATTTCCCTGTATGCAGATGACACCTTATCATATATCCGCGACCCCAGAGCCAATTTTGAACCGATAATGACAGATATCCACAAGTTCGCTGAATACTCTGGATA
The DNA here is from genome assembly GCF_040938575.1 of Ambystoma mexicanum. NCBI lineage: Eukaryota > Metazoa > Chordata > Amphibia > Caudata > Ambystomatidae > Ambystoma > Ambystoma mexicanum. The sequence goes on from NC_090935.1 coordinate 419,362,739, forward strand.
TAAAATCAATATTTCCAAATCTGAATTGTTCCCCTTAACCCCAGCGGTACAAGACTTATCGGACATAGGCGGATTCAAATGGGCTCCAACCCGGGTTCGTTACCTACGGGTAATGGTATCCAGAGACAAAAACACACTATACACAGACAATTATGAAGATATCCTACACACACTAACTACTAGGCTGCAATTATGAACCAGACTCCCGATCTCCCTATATGGCCATGTTGCGCTCCTGAAGATGGTTCCTCCAAAGCTACTTTATTGTTTTGGTAATATACCCATATGGCCTGACAAAACCTTCTTCAAGAAACTGCAATCAATAGCCACCACATTTGTATGGGGCAGGAAGACTGCCAGAATGAAATGGGATAAACTTACAGAACTATTTACAATCAGCGGTATCGCAGCCCCAGATTTTGAGTTATATTACCTATCGTCACAGGCACAATTTGCTAAACACTGGTACGACCCCAACGAAACAGCTCCACATATACCCATAGAGATATTTGCAGCCTCCCCCCTTGATGTCCCATTGATCATCTTTAATCCCCATCACAGACACTGACCCGGTCAGTGCCACTGCACACGCATGGACCAAGATATACAAGAGAATTGAGGTGGAAAACCCATACGACCCAGAAATTGCCTTGTGGTACTTCCCCGATATCAAACCCACATCTGATAAAACCTTACAAAGGATATGGGACCCAGCCAAAAAATTCAATGTGGGATATGTTCACAGAAGGTGTATACATAGATCTGAAAGACTGTATTGATGCAATGGGAAATGGGCAACTCAGGCGATTCCACTTTCACCGCATGAGGGCCGCGTTTGCAGCCAAATGGCCAACATTCCCTGCAGAACACCCTACCCATGAATGCATACGAGCTATAGTCGCAACGGATGGGCGGAAAAAAGGGGTCTCGGTTTTGTATAACCTAATTCAGTCACACACTACTTCTCACAACACTATAAAAGAGATCTGGGAAAGTGACCTAGGCGTCACACTGAATGAAGAAAAGTGGGTCAGATAACTGTCAGCTCACTAAAACCGTTTCCTTAAACTCTGGTCTGAGACTAATTCAATTCAAAGGACTTAATCAGTTACATTACACCCCTGCTAAACTGTCTAAATTTGTGGAGGGATGCACGGGGAACTGTATGAAATGTAATTCACCTGACGCAGGTGCATATCATATGTATTGGTCATGCCCCAAGGTAGCAGCGTTCTTGGGAGAAGTTGCAGAAATTCTGGAAGAAATTACAGCTATCCCATCGACCCCCTCCCCGTTGAAATACCTATTTGGGGACATTGGTAAGGTGGTCTAGACCACAAGACAACTGTTTAATATAGCGTGTGTAATTGCAAAACGATGTATATTGAAATACTGGAAATCTATCAATGCGCCTGATAAGACCGACTTCTTAAGAGACTTGTCAATGATAAATGAATATAAAGAACAATTTGTGTTACCTGTACAGGCGTGTTGCTGCCCCAAAGATATTTGGTCCCTTCTCAGAAGTTACCTAGGTAAAACAGCATCAGCCAATGACTCTACACCCCCGATAACACCCTAAATATCAAGGCAAATGTCGTTATATGCCCAAAGTTGTAATGTTATGCTAAATGTGAAATGCTACTCGATTTGTGGTGCTCTGTATCGTTGTAACTCTCGCTTTAAAATAAAGTTTATAAAAATAAAACACAGTTCAAATTAAACAGGTCTTGGGGCTTTGTTCTCAAGACAATTGTTATGCTCACCTGGACCCCACAGGGGTGTCGATCGGACCCGGACAGCTACGGTCTCCGTCAACGTGATGCGTAGTGCAGAGATGACTGTCTGGACTGGCCCGCCTAGTCTAGTCTGCTGGACCCGAAGAAGTATTTTCCTGCAATTGGAGACAGGGATTAGCCACCTGTGGGTTTTAGTGATGGCCTCCCAACTGTTCTCGCTCTCCCCCACTAATCACCTCTGATATCCCCTTAGTAACCTCACCTTATGTTTGTAAAAGATGAGCTCTCCATCCTGCGTGTCTTGCAGGGGCGCGTAGATACCAGTTACTTCACTGGTTTGAAGGCGTTGGGAGAGTTCCGGTAAGCATTGACTCTGAAGTCCCAGGCGCGATTGGTAAGTATCAAGTTCAAAGAGTTCAATGTGCCCGATGTTCACTCTTGTCCCATTCCTTAACTTGCAACTGAGTTCGTAAGAAGAAGGTCTCGTAGCTGCTGCTGGCGTTCAGGTAAGAGTCTGTGTTAACCAACGCTGTCCAGTAACTATTGCATGCGTTAACGTGTTGTTTTTCTCCCTCTTTACAGATGCGGCATATGAGGATATGGAGAATAATACCGCCGGTGGTAAATCGGGTAAGTCTATGGTGGTAAGAGGTATTTGTTGATTCCCTTGGCTCACCTTGTTATTCTTGTGCCCCTAGGTGCCGGAGTACGGCGAAGAAATGATAGAGACAGTGCCGGATCGAAAGATGTTGTGAGAACTGGTGAGTATGGCGCCGTGCTGGAGCTGGCGAAGTGACGCGTGCAGGACTGATGTACTTTCCAGGTCGGGAGATGAAATGGATCTGGAATCGGGTGAGGAATTTGAAATAAGTTTGTTTTTTAACCTTGTCCTTTTCTTCCTCTTTATTCTAGGAGCTCCGGATTCGAGGCGGGCGTGGCAGAAGACTGGATGCTGGCTGCAGGCACGCGGGCGTGGCAGAAGACTGGATGCTGGCTGCAGGCACGGTGAGAGTCACGCTGCTGGATGCAGAATAACACGAAGCATGTGCTGCTGCTCGGGCGTGGTTTAAATAGCCTCCAAAGTAGTCCCAGGAAAGAATTTCCCAGGACCACACCCGAGTAAAAAATAGTCCCTGTAGTAAAATAGTCCCATCCAGGCCTCACGTTGGCTTGGATTTATTTGCAGCATGGTCTGCATGAGGTAAGTAATGTCTATGAGCCTGGCGCCTATGGCGCCAGGACTGATTTTTATTATGAGCCTGGTGCCTACGGCGCCAGGACTGAACCCAGACAGCCCCTAGCTGGGGTTGCTGGGGTTTTTGTAAATGTCTGGATGCCTGCTCCTGAGGCTGATGGGCTTGATCCGGATGCCCGGGGGTAGGCATCATGACAACAATATTAATAATTCCTTAAGTCTAAGGGTCCCTTCCCCAAGATGTTGAGTCAGCCACTTGTTTTGCAATGTTCATGGTTATCACCATGTAAGACTCACTGGTCTAGGCGCAGTTGTCGGGCCACACGGGCCACCCATCACAGGTCGTGCAACCAGGACTCCCAGACTACTTAGTTCACACAGGTTCTTCTGTGCTAGCCCCTGTGTACGGAGTCAGATTAACTTATTCTCCCTTTATTGTCCTTTTGGCGTTAGGTGAAACTTTACATCCTTTTGGCTTCTTATTAGCCTGTTGGCTCTTCCATAATGTGTCCCCCACCTCTTGCCGGTCTTTGGCCTTGCCACATTGTATTTGATCATACAATTGCATTATGGTGGTTTTATTTCCGAGACCAACCTTTTTGCGGTACTCTTTCACACTTGCTCTCCTTCCCTCAAGTTGCTTTCAAATGTACACTTTCCCTTTGGCTGTTAATCAGTTGGTCCATATAGTTGTGTTCAAATTCACGATGCAATGTTCTTAATTTCGGGTATTTACTCAGTTTGGTATTGCAATGTGCACTATTCGGCTTAATTCCAACTTTTCTTATAGTTCAGAATTCAATATGCATGAATAAATTAATTTCAAGTTTTCATTATTTCTCTGGCTTACGTGCAGCCTGCTGGGAGTGCCCCGGCTTCAGAGTGCCTCTCCCCGTCCCTCACCGGTACAGCGTTCCTCTTCTGCGGCTCCTGCTCCTTCCTCTCCGCTTCCCCGGCAGCAGGCCAGCCTCTGCAAGCCCTGCTTGCACACCGGGTGTTGTCAAGCACATGCTGGCAACTCCAAGGCCTTTCGGTGAATGCGGATGGCGTCCTCTCTCCTCGCTCCAGCTACTTTATTCCCCGATCTGGAAGCTTACACTCCTGGGATGTCGACCGGCTTTCTGGATCAGCTCCTCAGGTCCAACCATGGCTGCCCCTTCACGGTCCGGGTCCCCTACTGGTCTTCCCCACAAAGGCCTCCCTGTTGCTCCCCATATTGCTTTCTAGCTCCATTTGTACACATGCAACCACTTGACAGGTTGCAGGTGTGAAGTCTCAATTGCACTTGCCTGACCATAATTAGAGGAACCTGCCTGACCCTCATAGTACTCTGCAGTGAACTTCTTCGTCCAAGTACCAGAGTGGTGAAATGGGTGTCTGATGTTCACTACTCTTAGTTGCCTCTTCCACGCCCCAGTACTGCCAGGGATGAAATGTGGGAACATGAGGGGAGCTAACTTAAAGTAGCCTACAAAGGCTGGGGGAGGGTCAGGCTTGTCTTTTACAGGAAAAGGGGGATACTTTGACTCCAGTGGGTACCATCGCTCCCAATCCCCAAGGACCCCCCACCCAAGTGATCCTCCTTCGCTTCTCCACCCCCATGGTCGGGGTTCAAGAGCGATGGCTTTTCCCTGGCCACCTGAGAAACGGATACACTGGGAGTAGAAGTGAGGTTCTCCAGCATGGGGTCTGGCATGGATTCACATGCTCATGAATAATCCCCATCGTCAGGCTGGGAATCCTCGGTAAAGAAAAAATCAATATCAGTTTTGTTTCTGATCTGTCTTTCTTAGTAGTAACCAATCACTGATCTCTGGGTCATACTGCCCCCAGCCAATGACTGCCCTCTCCCTAAGCCACGCCTCTGGCAGCCATCCTCAGATTTTTACTGCACGCTCAAGTGTTGGGAGTCCTCGTGCTTTAGCTCTCGAGTTTTTTGCTGCGTTTTCACGCTTTCAGGAGATTTTCTCATTTTTTCGGTTTAATCGAGCCTCAAGCTCCACCGTTTCTACATCCGACAACGGGGACCCGTTTCGGAATTCTTCTACGCCCCTCAAGGGTGAAGTTTTCGTCGAGTTTACACTTCTTGGAGGATTCCGGAAGATCTGCGGCCTACCTCAACGGACATGGCCCAGGACAAAGGATGCTCGACGCCCGTATCCAAGCTGTTCAGGTGCTGCCCTGGATGCAGATTGCAAAACGTTTTCGAGGACAACGAGCATTCACAATGTCTCTACTGCCTTCATGAGGACAAGACGCACGTGGAGAAGGACTGTGCGTTCTGCAAGAACCTTTCGGAACGGACCAAACAAGATCGTCGTTCCTGCCTCGCCGCCTGGCTGGGGTAGGGCACAGCAGGTGAGAAGGCGAAGAAAAAGTCTGAGTGGGCTTCTAAGTCATGTGAGGGCGCCCCGGCGACGGGGGCCCAACAGAAGACCAAGCACCGCAGGTCCGCAGGCACCGGGAGCGCCGAAAGGTCGGGCTCTTTGGCTGCCAGGCAGGGCGCTAATTCCCCGGCAACTTCGACCACGAGCCATCGCTCTGGTTCGGGGAAGAGAAAGTCCGAGAACCCGGGTAAGCCGCTGGTTTGGACCCGGTCGATCTCGAAGGGCGAGCGAGGCGCTGACCCTCCCCCCAAGGCGAAGGCCCAGGACGCATCTAAGGTGGTGAGGGCTTTGATCCAGCCGGCAAAGGCCTCTATCGAAGTGGTAGCTGCGACCCTAGCGAAGCCGGCTGAGACTACGCCAGTGGAAACGGCCTCTGTCCCAGAGTATCCCTGCCACAGCATAGGGAATCCTCTTTCCAGCCCATCGTTAAGACCCCCGTGAAGTCCCCAGCGAAAAAAGAGGGGCGACGGGGGGCGGTGGCCATTACAGACTCGGAATCAACCTCTGAGGAGGAGCTGGTGGAAACCGAGAAGGGCCTCAACGAGAGGTCCATAGGCCTCAACGAGAGGTTCGAGAAGGTTCGATCCCAGGGGGCGGTCCCTGCTGACGTGATCGAAGATAGCGACGATGTTGACGAAGAGGGCCCAGTGGAGCGGCCATCCTGTCTGTCGCAGCCATTACCCGAGCCCCAGATAAGGACGAGATTACCACGGACCCCGACGGAGGATCCAGAACCAGGCCCGTCGGGAAGTTTTAGGCAGAAACCTGTGCAGTTCCCTTGGGGACCACTGCAAAAGATTTAGGACTACCGGTGTTGGCAGTAAACCCACTTGGTAGCAGTCTGTACCACCCAGATTTACCTGGTAGCTGTGGCTGAGCAGTCAGACTTCCCTCAAGAAGAGTTAGGCAATATGTAAAGTATACACAATAGGCACTCAGACACAATAGCACACGCAAACACTGACCAGAGCTTTGGTATCACGGTATATAATTATTTATTTAAAAACACACTTATTGAAACACTCCAGCACTAATATTGTAAATCACTTTAAACACAGTTACTATTATTATATATACATCCCTTATTCCTTATCAGACAAGTCTTAGTTAACACCACTTATTTCCAGACAGAGGTGAGCGCTTAACTATAGATGGCACTCCAATAAGTTAACGAAAAAGGGAGGGAAAAAGGCAGAATGTAGGAAATTACACCACACGAATACTTAGGAACACTTAGGCAAGGCAGGAAAGTCCAAAGTTACTTGTGAGCCAAAGTCCATAGGCCGGGCCCACTCTTGGAGAGAGCAGGGCACAAATGCACCCAAGATCACACAATGACAACAGGCTTAAAAAGTCTTGCAGGGAGTTCAGAGAGGTTTTAGTTAGGCTCAGAAAAGTTTAGCCAGGTTGTCCCAGGCTAACCCAGGTTCGAAAGCCAGGGGCTAAATCTACCCCGTACAGTCGATTTGCAAGGGAAGCCAGGCGGAACACGGTACCTTAGGTGGAAAGGATCCTCCAGCGGGGGCAGTTGTTCCTGGCAGCGGGTGCAAGTCACAGCGTCGTCCAGAGGAAGAGAAGATCTCGACGTGGAGGAAAGATGAAGGTCGTTGCACTGCCAGGGAAGAAACCAGCCGCTGAGTTTTCCGGTTAAAGGTACTACCCTTTGATTCGCGGTAGTAGTAAAACGTGGTATCCCGGTTGCCGGGGTGCTTGGCACAGGCAAGGCGGCCACGAGTTGTTCCAGGAAGCGAAAAAGGAAGCAGACTGGTTATCCCCACCAGTCGAAGGAAGAAGACTCTCTGGGCTGGAGATCTCTGTCGTTGGGAAAAGTGGTGAGACGGTTCAGCAGGGCTCCACCGGTGGTGTCGTCGTAGCAGGTCGGCTCAGCTTCTCCCTCGTCGGATTCGTAGGTCCTGTGGCGACCTCTGAAGTTCCAGTCCCCAAAGCCCTGCTTTTATGCAGAAAACCCCCATTCACTCAGCCTAGCTGTCACTCAAACATGCTAAGTGGTGAGCCGGCCGGCTCACCACTTGGGCCAATCAGGACGGAGTGCGACTTGAGTTGCCTAGGCAACTCAGTCCATGGTGCCTAAACCCCCTCCCGCACCCCCTGTGGTACCCAGACAGAGTGGCACCACTTTTGGAGGCTTCTGTGGAGAAGCCCGCCAAAAAGTGGAACAAAGGGCTCGACTTGGGTTGGAGTCACAGAAGAGAACACAAACGCCATTTTAGAACCGAGTTTTGGCAAAAAATACCAACCGGAGAATTAATATTAATTAAATAAACCGGCGGTATGTTCGAGGCTATAGGAATTAAATAATTAAAGTTGGTAGCCTCGAACAATGGGAAATCCCATAGGGATATATTCGCGGTCGAATATAAAAAGTAGTATCCACTGCCACCAGCCAAAACTCGATCAGGGGGGACGGAGACGTGCCCCCTCGACTAACAGACCCCGGGGCAGTCGAATTGCCCCGGTCAGTACGTCCACAATATGATGGTTTGTACTGGTTCTGTTCAGAATTTGAGACTAGTAAAGTCAATGGTGACTTTAACTGCCCTGGGAGACAGTAGTCAGTCCCAGGGTATGGAGTCTATACTGGGGGGTCACTATGACACCCCTGTGTTACTGCACTGAGGGTGCTGTGTAACACACATCACAAAAATACATGAAGCCCTATGGAGTAAAAGACCCCATAGCCCATTAAACACATCTAGAGTCAAAGAAACACAATCAAATCATGCCCAAGAGTGAGGGTAAAAGAGTCTCACTCTTGGCAGGAGAAAAAAATAAACCTCAAAAATCCAGCAAAGCTGCTGGGGGACTCACTAGGTTAGGAAATTCAGCCTAAACAGAGAATTCTCCCTAACAGGAAGCCCTCCGAACAAGCGGAGGAGAGTCCACCCCGCTCCGCCCTTCGTGCCTGCGAGACCTGTGGACCCCGCATCCCCCTCGCCAGACCCTAGAGAGGATACGGCGACGGGGACGGACGATGACGGCGGTGATGACACAGCGGACATCCCGTCATCACCCCCCCTCGGGCTTCTCCAGCCGATGAAATTGGCTCTTTCCACGCCATGATAACCAGGGCATCCGAGCTCTTCCAGCTCTGCCCTGAAGAACAAAAAAAGGAAGGGTTTCTGTACCAACGACGAGAGTGCCTTTGCTCGACGACATCTGGGACGATGTGCTTGCTGTCCTCAAGAACCCTTCCACGACACCCGCTAAGAGGGACAGGTACGAGAAGAAGTACCGAGTCCCCGATGCCGCCCCCTTGTGCCACAGGGCCCAGCCCACGCTGGACTCTGCCATCTCGGTAGGGCTAAGAAGGCAGCGGGTGCGGCGGCTTCAACTTCCACTTCCCCGCCGGACAGCGAGGGCAAGAAGTTGGACTCCATGGGACGACGAGTCATCTCGTCGGCGGCGACGACGATTAAGGCAGCCAATGCCTTAGCGATCGTGGCCCGCTACGACAGGGAGCTCTGGTTCAAGATAACTCCCCTGCTAGACTTCCTGCCTGACAAGAGGGCGGAGACCCTAGAAATTCTGCAGGAAGACGAGGTGGCGTCGGACCATGCCATAACGGTGGCAACGGACATTGCCGATACCGGATTTTGCCAACTGGGCAACTGAGTTTGCCTCCGACGACGAGGATGGCTCAAGGTGACTGACTTTCGCCAGGACGTCCAGACTAGAGTGTTGGACATGCCGTTCGACGGGAACAACCGTTTTGGAAAGGCGGTGGAAGAGTCCCTACAGGCCATAAAGACCGACTCGGAGACGGCCCGGGCCCTAGGGGTGCTTCAACAGCAACGTCCCTTTCGGAGCTCCGGAGGCAGACAGGGTGCCTCCAAAGGATCCAGCGGTGGTTCCTCCACTTACCGCCAGGCGGCCCGCTCCTCTTCCCAGGAGGCCTACAGAGGTCGCGGCAAGCAAGGGGGATCCCGCCGTCATCGCCAAGGAGGCCAAGGCGGCAAGGCCGCCTCCAAGCAAGACTGACCCGGCCGTGTTGTCGGGCCCCCACCGAAGCACCACGGTGGGAGGCCGGCTGACTAAGTTAGTCAGCGTGTGGGAGTCCATCTCCACTGACCGTTGGGTGTTGGACACCCTGGCCAACGGGCACTCGCTGGAATTCCAAAAGAAGTGCCCTCGCATTCCTCCCGTGGCCAGGAAGGAGAATCACGTCCCTCAACTGCTGTTGGAGGTAGGGGCGATGCTCAAGAAAGGTGCCATCGAGCTCGTCCGCAGGTACTTCCTCGTCAGAAAGAGGACAGGCGGTTGGCGCCCCATCCTGGACCTGCGTCGGTTAAACAAATACATCAAGGCGAAGAAATTTAGGATGGTCACCCTCCAGCACGTGCTGGGACAACTGGAGGAAGGCGACTTCCTATCGTCGTTGGACCTGGAGGATGCTTACTTCCACATCCCCATTCTAAAGAGGCACAGGAAGTTCCTCAGGTTCGTGGTTCAGGGACGCCACTACCAATTCAGAGCCCTACCGTTCGGATTAAAGTCGGCACCCAGGGTTTTCACCAAGTGCCTGGCACCGGGGGCGGCACGGCTGCGCCTGCAGGGGATCCATGTCTCCCCCTACCTGGACGACTGGCTAATCCGGGCAAGGACAAGGGAACTCGCCGTCGAACACACGGCGAGGACCGTCCGGTTGCTCACGGAGCTGGGGTTCGCCATCAACTACCCCAAATCCCACCTGCTTCCATCGCAGGTAGCACTGTTTCTGGGAGCGAAGCTCGATACGGAGGGGCAATTGGCCTCCCCTTCAGAGGAGAGGACCAAGACCATCCTGGGCAAGGTGCGGCGCCTGTTAGCCACGGACATGGGAAGAGTGAGGCCCATCAAGTCACTTCTCGGGATGATGTCCTCATGCATCTATCTTGTACCCCTTTGCAGACTGCGGATGCGTCCGCTACATGAGTTCCTCGACGCCCGCTGGTTTCAGGCGACGGGCTGCTTCGAGGACAGGATCCCTCTCAACGAGGAGTTCCGTCGGGCGATCCTATGGTGGGGCTCACCTCACTACGGGCACGGACTTTCAAACCCCGGCGTTTCAGGAGACGGTGATGACGGACGCCTCTCTTGAGGGTTGGGGGGCCCACACCGGAGATCTCCACGCAAGAGGCCTTTGGCTCCCGGAGGAGAGGTCTCTCCACATCAACATTCTGGAACTCCGAGCAGTGTTCTGGGCCCTCAAGTCCTTCCTTCCGTCCCTCAAGGACAAGGTGGTGAGGATCTTCACCGACCACACCAACACGATGTTCTACATACGGAAGCAAGGGGGCACCAGGTCCCCAGCCCTATCCAAGGAGGCCCAGGATCTGTGGCACTGGGCCGTCGCCCAGGGGATGTTTCTGGTTCTCTTCCACTTGGCAGGAATAAAAAACACCATCGCCGACTCACTCAGCAGGGAGCTGCGCTCGTGCCACGAGTGGGAACTGCGCCAGGATCAAGTGGATCGACTCTTCCAACGATGGGGCAAACCCCAGATCGACCTGTTCGCGACGGCGACAAACTCCAAGTGCCAGAGGTTCGCCAGCAGGTTCCCACAGCCGGGGAGCATGGGCGATGCTTTCTCGTTGCCCTGGGAGGGCCTGTTTCTATACGCGTTCCCTCCATTGCCGTTGCTGCTCCGCTTCATCAACGAGCTCAAGAAGTCCAGGTGCAGGATGATCCTCGTCGCACCGGCGTGGCCGAGGCAGATCTGGTTCCCGGACCTTCTGGACTTGTCAACGTCCCCACCAGTCAAGCTGCAGGCGGACGCGGATCTTCTCTCCAGAGAAGGAGGCGCCATTCTCCATCACGACCCACAGTCGCTGAACTTGCAGGCCTGGCTCCTGCAGCACTAGAGTTTGGAGGGTACGATATACCGGCTGATTGCAAAGAGGTTCTCGCAAAGGCCAGGGCGTCCTCAACTCTCAAGTGTTACGGTCATAAATGGAAGAGGTTCTCTATCTGGTGCCGTGCACAGAAGATTAACCCTCTGCGGATTACGGCCCCTCAAGTACTGCCGTACCTACTGTCGCTGGCCAAAGCTGCACTGGCTCACGCCTCCATCAAAATACATCTGGCTGCCATCTCCCGATATACCAGGACTACGCGACGGGCATCCTTGTGGTCTCATCGCCTGGTGAAGGAATTTATGAAGGGACTATTCCGATGATTCCCGCCGGTGAAGGCTCCGGCCCCGGCGTGGGAGCTTAATGTGGTGCTGACCAGGCTCATGGGGGCCCCATTCGAGCCTATGCATTCGGCGCCTTTGAAGTTCCTGTCATGGAAGACAGCGTTCCTTGTGGCCATCACCTCCGCAACACGAGTGGGAGAGATACAGGCCCGATCTTGCAAGCCTCCATACTTGACTTTTCATGACGCGAGGGTGGTGCTGAGGACGCACCCCTCCTTCATGGCCAAGGTGCCGTCGGACTTCCACCTCAACGAGCCCTTGGTGTTACCAGTTTTCTTCCCGTCGCCTTCGACGCCGGCCGAGAGGACTTTGCACTCGCTGGATGTAGCTAGAGCGCTGAAGGTCTACGTGGACCGCACAAAGAGTTTTCGGAAGACGTCACAACTGTTTGTGAACTTTGGGTCTGGGAATCAAGGGAAGGCTCTCTCGAAGACTTCAATTTCCAGATGGCTCTCCGGCTGCATCATGCACTGTCACCGGTTGGCAAACCGACCGCTGCCCGGCCGTCCGAGAGCCCATTCGACCAGAGCGATCGCTGCTACCACGGCGTTCCTGTCTGGTGTGCCCCTGCTGGACATCTGCAGGGCTGCTACGTGGAGGTCGACGCACACCTTCACAAGATTCTACTGCGTCGATCGGGACTCCAGGGAGGAGTCCAGGGTCAGCCAAGCAGTGCTGCACAACCTGTTTGCCTAAGATGAGCCTGGTGAGGAGGTAAGAATTGCTTAATGTTGAGTTTGTATGTAATGCTTAATGTTGGGCCTTTGCCACCTCCCGTGGTTGTGCATGTGTATACTGCTATGTATTCTTTTATTCATGAGCATGTGAATCCATGCCAGACCCCATGCTGGAGAAGGAACAAGTTACTTACCTGTAACTGTTGTTCTCCAGCATGGATCTGGCATGGATTCACATGCGAACCCTCCCACCTACTCCTCTGCAGCTCTTCACTTGGTCATACTGCCTCTTGGCGTGCTACCAAATCTGAGAATGGCTGCCAGAGCCGGGGCTTAGGGAGAGGGCAGTCATTGGCTGGGGGCAGTATGACCCAGAGATCAGTGATTAGTTACTACTAAGAAAGACAGATCAGAAACAAAACCGATACTGATTTTTTCTTTACCGAGGATTCCCAGCCTGACGGGGAATATTCATGAGCATGTGAATCCATGCCAGACCCATGCTGGAGAACAACAGTTACAGCTAAGTAACTTGTTCCATACCCTTGGGTTTCTCACACTATTCAATACTTGGAAAGCTGTGTTTGATTAAAGCAATTAAAATGTCACTAAAAAGAGTTTGTTACTTAACACATTAAGGTGGTCATTATGAATTGGGCGATGGTGGTAAATCTAGCAGTATTTGGAGATTGCATCCAGATTTACTGTCCGTCCAGTTCAGGTTTGTATCAAATACCGCCAGTGGTATTTTATATGAATAACTATGGTGGTATTTCAGGCAGGCTTTCAACAAAAGGTCCACCTATTTTACCTCCATCTCGGAGGAGGAGGTAAAAATTACAAAGTAGCCCCAACTTTATTTTCAACCTTTTTTTTTTTCCAATTTTGTTTTATTAGCATTTTCATAATATAACAAAAGGGCGCAAAACATTTTCACAAATTGTGCAAGTAACAGGCCCAAACCCCCCCCCCTCACCCACCCTCCCCCCAAAAAGGGAAAAACCAAAAAACTTAGTTCTCATAGAAACGTTTTGCTGGGGAGCCGCTATGTAAGCTCCGAAAGTCTGGAGCTCTAGGAAGAGCGAGAACGTTGACTATTAGAATGGCTGATGAACTACCATCGTCCCCCGGGCCAAGGGCCCTGTCCACTCCTTGTCCCCTCTGAGGATCAATGCACATCCCAGCCCCATGTCTGCTGTGCCCCGTACCAGTTTGCATGGAAAGAGCCCAAGTCATTGTTCATCATTGCCGTCAGTTTATCCATCAGGTACATGTTTTTTACCTTTTTTAGCCAGTCCTCCTTCGATGGGGTCTCCAGGCTCTTCCATTTCTGGGCCAGTGCAACCCTTCCCGCCCTTAACATTGTCTCCCACATCCTAGGGTATCAGGGTATTTCCGTGTCCTCCGGGGGGAGGCCCAGCAGCATTGTCAGGGGGTTCTGGGGGAGAAGCTCATCAGAAACTTCGGCGATCTAGCCCCTCACCTTCTCCCAGTATGCCTGGGCTTTCGGGCAGTGCCACCACATGTGCCCTCTCGTACCGACCTGGTCACATCCCCTTGGGCATGCGGGGGACACTCCCGTGTACATTTTAGCCAACTTCCCTGGATCTCTGTGCCACCCCTGTAAGATCTTGAAGTTGTGTTCCATGTCCGCCGTGAATAAGTTCCCATGGAAGGCTATTTTAAATATTCTCGACCAGGCGTCCTCCGAGATCTCATCCCCCGCTAAGTCATTCCAGAACGAGCGGAACCCCCTTCTCTCCCCGAGGTTAACCATGTTCAGTAGCTTGTACATCCCTGATACCGCACCCTTCCTGGAGGTTGCCGAGTCCAGGAGTTTCTCGAAGGGGGTCAGCTGTCTTTTCAGGTTCTGGCCCGAGGCCTGGTCACATAGAATTCCCTTCAGGCGGATGTATTCAAATATGGAGAGGGACCCCTGACTGAGGGTGTCCCTCAGTTCCTCATATGGCCGAATTCTCCTTCCCTGAACATCTGCCCCGCCCACTCCATTCCCAAGTCAGTCCACGACTGGGCATTGCGGAACCCCCTGCTTCCCAATTTGAGGGGGTGACCCCAAAGGGAGGACATCGGTGATGGCCACGATGTTAGGTGTGCCGTCTGGGGGCCCTCCCTCCAGATCGTCCAGAGGACTCCCAGGGTTGGGTGGGATTTGAGTCTGTTCGGAATAAACTTGCTAGGGGCCCAAAGGAGGTCTCGAATCTTCAGTGGGTGAGCGTCCTTGTCCTCCAGGTATGACCAGTAAGTGCCCATCCCCTCTTTCATGTGTTCTAGGAGGACGCGTAGCTGGGCGGCCCAGAAATAGAGTTGAAAGTCTGGTAACCCAAACCCTCCCTCCTCCCTCGGTAAGGTCAGGACCCTATTGGCAGTTCTCGGGGTCTTACCCTGCCATATGAACTCCCGCACCGCATTCTGAAGGACTCTGAAGGTCTGGTCAGGGACTACAGATGGGAGGGCGGTGAAAAGATATAGTAGTCGCGGGAGAATGTTCAATTTCACCGCCGTCATGCGGCCGTACCAAGACAGAATCATCGACCTCCACCTCCTCAAATCTGCAGTGATGACTGACACAACGTGGTCGTAGTTAGCAGGGGCTAGATTGGTTAGGTCCCGAGTGAGGAGGACTCCCAGGTATCGAATGGAGGCCTTCCCCACCGTTATTCCTTCCAGGCTGGCGAGAGCGTCCAAGCCCGGGTCCCGGGTTCTCATAGGGAGCAGGACTGATTTGGACGCATTGATCCTGAGACCAGAGAAACGCCCGAAGGTAGCCATCAGGGAGAGGAGCGGGGGGAGCGAGGATCTCGGGTCTACTAAGTAAGCCAGGATGTCATCTGCGAACAGGGAGAGCTTAAATTCCACCTCCCCCCCTCTTAATCCCCTTAATCTCTGAGTGAGCTCTGACTGCTATGGCTAGGGGTTCCATGGAGAGGACATAGATTAGAGGGGAGAGTGGGCATCCCTGTCTTGTCCCCCGCGACAGGGGGAAGGGCTCCGACAACCCACCATTGACTTGGACCCTGGCCCTAGGGGCCCTGTATAAAGCCGCCACCCAGTCCCTGATGTGTAGACCAAAACCCATTTTCTGGAGAGTAAGTTCCATGAATCTCCACTCCACCCTGTCGAACGCCTTTTCCGAATCTAGGGACAGGACGCTCGCGTCCAAGTCTGACCTCTGGGCATAGTGCATCCGGTCTATAGTCTTCCGGATGTTGTCTGAGCCCTGTCTCCCCCTAATGAATCCTACCTGGTCGCCGTGGACCAGCTTCGGCAAAACCCCCTCCAACCGTCCCCCAAGCACCTTGGCCAAAATCTTCACATCAACATTCAACAGTGAGATGGGTCGGTAGGAGGAGCAATCCCTAGGGTCCCTGCCATCCTTGGGGAGCACCACAATAATTGCCTCCATCATGGAGTCCGGAAGGGACCCCCCCCTCCAGCACCGCGTTGAACACTTTTACCAAGTGGGGGGAAAGGGTCGAGCGGAACCTTTTGTAAAAGTAGACCGAGTACCCGTCCTCGCCCGGGGAAGTGCCCACCTTCATCCCTCCAATCGCACGCTCTACCTCGTCCTCGGTCACCAGGCCCTCCAACCCCTCCGCCATCTCCCTGGTCAAAGCCGGGATCTGGATTGAATTCAGGAACCCCACCATCTCCGCCTCCACCCCATTGTACTTGGACGAATATAGTTTCTCATAATATCGGCGGAAGGCATCGCCAATGTGGGGTGTGTCGTAGCCTACCTTTCCCACCTCATTCTTGACCTCTTTCACTAATCGGCTTCTCTGCACCTCCCTCAGTTTCCAAGCCAGAATCCTATCCGCCCTGTCCCCTTTTTCATAGTACTTTTGTTTGACCAGTTGGAGACTCCTCTCCGTCTTGTGGAGAAGGAGATCCTTCAATTGGAGTCTGTAGTCGTCCAATGCGGTCACCTGATCGCGGTCTAGGAGAACCGTGGGGAGACCCCCAGGTTGGAGTAGGGCGATTTTCTCCCTGAGGTACCTTTCCTGGCTCTCCCTTTGCCTTTTTTTCTGGGCTCCCATTTTAATCAGGGTTCCCCGTAAGGTCGCCTTAAAGGCGTCCCAGAGGGTATGTGAACCCACCTCCCCGTTGTCATTAAGTTCAAAGAATTCCGTGATGGCCTCGAGGACCTCCTGGGATAGGACTTCGTCCTTTAACAGGGAGTCGTTGCACTTCCATCTCCCTCTGCGTTCGTGTAGACCTCCCCTTGCTATTGTAACTCGGACCAAGTCGTGGTCCGACCAGGGGACGGGGTCTACCCTGTGGCCCGAGGCAAATGGACGTAGGGTCTCGTCTACCAGGATGTAGTCTATCCTGGAGAACGACGTGTGGATGGCTGAGTAATATGTAAAGGAGGGGGAGTCTGTTCTGGGGACGGGGATCGTGTCCGACAGGCCCAGTTCAAGGTTGACTTTTTGGAAGGTGCGCGCCATGATCTCGTCCGCAGCCCTGGAGGACTGCGGGCCTGCACGTTTCCTGTCCAGGATGGGGTCCAGAACCATGTTGAACTCCCCCCCCACCACCACCGTGCCATGGATGAAGTATTTGAGTTTGTCCCCCACCTCCTCCCAGAATTGGGCTTGGCCTTCGTTTGGGGCATAGATGGCAGCTAGGGTCAGTGGGGCCCCCTGCAGGGACCCCCGCACCAGCAGGTAACGGCCCCCAGGGTCTTTCAGCGTGGCTTCATTCTCGAAGCCCACATGTTTTGCTACTAGGATGTCGACCCCTCTCTTTTTGCACTTGTGGGATGCACTGTGGACCTCGCCAATTCCCCCTCCCCGCATTTGGGGCTCCTTCCCCAGTGGCCAGTGAGTCTCTTGAACGAAGAGAAAATCCAGGTGTGCCCTTCTAAATTCCCTGCAAAGCAGGGACCTCTTGGTGGGGGTATTTAAGCCACGGACATTAAGTGAGCCCACCCCCAGGGCGGGCAGCCCGTCAGCCATGGTCACTATGTTCCTCTCTCTCGGTCAACTCCTCCCCTGTGCTCCTCCCTGCGTGCTCTGTTGTATCAACTCTGTGTTCCCCTTTTCCCCCCACCCACTCCCCCCGGGTGGGCCTAAGACAAAACCCCAACTGCCCCCCTTCTCCGAACCGTAACTGAACTTCCCCAACTCCCTCGGTCCCCCCCGCCCCCCACCCCGGCTTCCAGCCAAGTAGTTCTGCCATCGCTGGCTTTTGGCCGAACCACCAGCCTGCCCGCCTCGGCCAGGCAATCTGCATTAGAAGCTCACCTCCTTGAGCCCCCTAAGATCCCCCGCGTCTGTGACCCCTCTGCGAACCCCACCTACTTGCAGGTTGTAGGGACGTTGTTAGTAGTGAATCCTCTGAGTCTGCGTCCCTCCGACCAGGGCACACCAGGGTGCCCCCGTGCTCAGTCCTCGGAGTCGTTATGTTCTCTGTCCTTTGATGGTGAGGGGGTGTTCATTTTCCTGAATTTCCTCGCGCCGGTGCGCTTCCTCCTCTCGCCGGACGGACCTGGGCTGCCGGGTCTCCCGTGATCCGGCCCCGATGAGCCCCTCCGGGGTTTCGTGTCCACTGCATATTCTTGTATGGCTCCCCTTATGTCCTCTTCCGTGATCAGGGTCGATCTTTGGCCCATGTATTCGAAAGTCAGGGAGAAGGGGTAGCCCCATCTGTAGCGCACTCCCTTTTCCTTGAGCACCTGTGTGAGAGGGCGGCACATCTAACGTCTGACCAGCGTGTAGGCGGAGAGATCTTGGTATATAGAGACTGGGGCCCCATTCGAGCCTATGCATTCGGCGCCTTTGAAGTTCCTGTCATGGAAGACAGCGTTCCTTGTGGCCATCACCTCCGCACGACGAGTGGGAGAGATACAGGCCCGTTCTTGCAAGCCTCCATACTTGACTTTTCATGACGCGAGGGTGGTGCTGAGTGTTAGGCAGAAACCTGTGCAGTTCCCTTGGGGAACACTGCAAAAGATTTAAGACTACAGGTATAGCAGTAAACCTACTTGGTAGCAGTCTGCACCACCCAGATTTACCTGGTAGCTGTGGCTGAGCAGTCAGACTTCCCTCAAGAAGAGTTAGGCAGTATGTAAAGTATACACAATATGCACTCAGACACAATAGCACAAGCAAACACTGACCAGAGCTTGGTTTCAAAAGTATATAGTTATTTATTTTTAAGATCACATAAGTTGAAAACACTCTAGCAAAGTATAGTAAAAACACTTCAAACACAGTTGTAATGAAAGCAGTTCCCACCCTTACTCCTATCTAGACAACTCTAAGTTAACACCACATAATTAAAACCAGAGGTGAGCGCTTAACGTTAGATGGCACTCTAGTAGGTTCGAGGAAGGGATAAGAAAGAAACAGAAATGGGTTAAACACACCACTCTAAGGTCCAGAACACTTGCAATGGCTCAAAGAAGCACAAAGTCACAGGTGAGCAAAAGTCACTAGGCAGGGCCCACTCTTAGAGTAGCCGGAGCGAAAATGTGCCCAAGATCACACTGTTATTAGGGATTCAAAGTCTGGCAAAGAGTTAGAAAGAGTTTAGAGTGGTTTAGAAAGTTTAGCCAGGGTGTTCCAGGCACTCCCAGGTTCGAAAGCCGGGGGCTAAATCTACCCCGTACAGTCGGTAGCAAGGGAAGCCAGGCGGAACACGGTACCTTAAGCGGAAAGGGTCCTCCAGCGGTGGCAGTTGTTCCAGGCAGTGGCAGCAAGGCTCGACGTCGGTCAGGGGAGAAGAAGTTCTCGCTGAAGAGCAGAAGAAGAAGGTCGTTGCACTGCCCGGGAAGAAACCAGCCGCGGAGTCCTCCGGTTAAAGGTTTGTACCGACTTTCGTGGTTGGGGTAAAAGTGGTGGGGTTCCGGTTGCCGGGGTGCTTGGCACTGGCAAGGCGGCCACGAGATACCTCGAGAAGCGAAAAGAAGGCGAAAAACTGGTTGTCCCCACCAGTCAAGGGAAGGAGCCACTCCGTTAAGAGTTCTCCTCGGTCGTCGGGAAAAGTGGTGAGACAGTTCAGCAGGGCTCCACCGGGTGGTGTCGTCGAAGCAGGTCGGCTCAGCTCTTCCCTCGTCGGATTCTTGGTCCTGTGGCGACTTCTGAAGTTCCAGTCCCCAAAGCCCTGCTTTTATGCAGCAAACCCCCATTCACCCAGCCTAGCTGTCACTCAAACATGCTAAGTGGTGAGCCGGCCGGCTCACCACTTGGGCCAATCAGGACGGAGTGCGACTTGAGTTACCAAGGTAACCCAGTCCAGGGTGCCTAAATCCCCCTCCACCCCTCCTAAGTACCCCAGACAGAGTGGCACCACTTTGGAGGGCTTCTGTGGAGAAGCCCGCCAAAAGTGGGACAACGGGCTCCACTTTGGGTCAGAGTTACAGAGGCGAACGCCAACGCCATTTTAGGATCAAGTTTTGGCAAAAAGTCCCAACCGGAGTTATAATAATAAATATATAAACCGGCGGTATGTTTAAGGCTACCGTAAATAAATAATTAAATGTGTTAGCCTAAAACAATGGGAAATCCCATAGGAAAATATTCGCGGTCGAATATAAAAAGTAGTTTCCACTGCCACCAGCCAAAACTCGATCAGGGGGGACGGAGACGTGCCCCCTCGACTAACAGACCCTGGGGCAATCGAATTGCCCCAGCCAGTACGTCCACAATATGATGGTTTGTACTGGTTCTGTTCAGGATTCAAGACTAGCAAAGTCTTTGGTGACTTTACATGCCCTGGGAGACAGTAGTCAGTCCCAGGGGATGGAGTCTATGTTGGGGAGTCCCTAGGACACCCCTGGGTCACGGCACAGAGGGTGCTGTGTAACCCACATCACAACAATACATGAGGCCCTATGGAGTAAAAGACCCCATAGCCCATTCAACACAAGGTTTAACCAAGAAAACACACTTCAACATGTCCAAGAGTGAGGGAAAAAGAGTCTCACTCTTGGCAGGAGAAAAAAAAGAAACCCCAGAAATCCAGCAAAGCTGCTGGGGGACTCACTAGGTAGGGAAATTCAGTCTAAACAGAGAATTCTCCCTAACACTCGCCCCCCCCAGACTAAGGGACAGGAGGATTTAATCCACTCCTGGATGAACCTCATACCTCTAGTCGATGATATACATCCTAGAGAGTCCATCAGCATTTTGATGGTGACACCCTGACCTGTGCTCAATGGTGAAATCAAACCCTTGCAGGCAGATTGACCATCTCAATAGTTTTGGATTTTCCCCTTTCATTTGCATTAACCATCTCAAGGGTTGGTGGTCAGTCTGAATAACAAAAGTAGAACCATACAAGTATGGCCTAAACTTCTTCAGTGCCCACACAATAGCAAAGCATTCTCTTTCGATAGTTGCCCACCTTGTCTCAGGATCCTTCAGTTTCCTACTGATGAAGCAAATGGGGTGCTCCCTACCCTTCTCATCCAGTTGGCTTAGAACTGCACCTATACCTACATTGGAAGCATCAGTTTGTACAATGAAAGGTTGGTGGTAGTCAGGAGCTCTCAGTACTGGAGCTTGGCAAAGAGCTCTCTTCAGTTTTTCAAAGGCCTGATTGCACTCCTCATTCCATTTTACCTTTTTAGGGAATTTGGGAGAGGAGATTACATTCAGTGGAGAAGCTATGGTCCCATAGTTCTCAATGAAATTCCTGTAATATCCAGTGAGGCCTAAAAAAGCTCTCACTTGGGTTTGAGTAGTTGGTGTTGTCCAATTTTGCACAGCTTCAATCTTGCTGGGCAAAGGCCTTATTTCTCCACCTCCTACCTCATGTCCAAGGTAGACCACTTTACTTTGACCAATTTGGCACTTACTGGCTTTGATTGTCAAATGGGCCTTTTCCAGAGCCTGCAACACATGTCCTAGGTGGTTCACATGTTCTTCCCAGGAGTGGCTGAAGACTGCAATGTCATCCAAGTATGCCATGCAGAAATCTTCCATCCCAGCCAGAACTTGGTTCACCATCCTTTGGAATGTGGCAGGTGCATTTTTTAATCCAAAAGGCATGACCTTAAACTGGTACAAGCCAACTGGGGTTGAAAATGCAGTTTTCTCCTTGGCATGGTCTGTCAGGGCTATTTGCCAATAGCCTGACGTCAGGTCAAATGTGCTGAGGTACTTGGCTGCACCAAGTTTATCCACCAACTCATCTGTCCTGGGCAAAGGGTGGGCATCAGTCTTGGTGACTGCATTTAGGGCTCTATAGTCCACACAGAATCTCAAGTCTTTGGATCCTGCCTTCGGTACTAACACAACTGGGCTAGACCATGGACTAGTAGAGGGCTCTATTACCCCGAGATCAAGCATCTTCTTGACCTCTCCTTTGATGTGGGCTCTGATATGTTCTGACATTCTGTATCCTCTGCTTTTGACTGGCAGACAGTCACCAGTGAGTATCTCATGCTGGCCCCAAGGGGTCAAGCCTGGTGACAGTGAGAACAGGGAGGCAAACTGATTTAACATAGATTTGCACTCCTCTTGTTGCTCAGGTGTCAGGTCTGAAGAGAGGTTGACTCCTTCAACTTTTTCATCTAAAGGCACACCTCTGAGGAGATCAGGGAGAGATTCACTCTCTTCTTCCTCTGCGGCTGAAGCTAGAAGCAAGGCTCCTACATCAGGCCTGGAGATGTATGCTTTTAGTCGGTTGGTGTGGAAGACTCTAGGAGCTTCCCTGGGTCTGCCCAGATCCACCAGATAGTTGACCTCTCCAAGTTTTCCCACAATCTTGAAGGGTCCCATCCATTTGTCTTGCAAGGCCCTCTGCCTTGTTGGGAGCATAACTAGAACTAGCTGGTCTTGAGTAAATTCAACCATGTTAGCCTTCTGGTCGTGCCAATGTTTGACCAGAGCTTGACCAGCTTTCAAGTTGTCACTTGCTTCTGCCATCATGTGTGACATTCTCCTCCGGAGACCTATCACATAGTCAGTCACTCTGACTGGCTTGAGGGGAGGAGCACCTTCCAATCCCTCCTTAATCAGGGCCAAAGGGCCTCTGACTGGATGGCCATAGAGAAGCTCAAAGGGAGAATAACCTACTCCCTCCTGAGGGACTTCTCTATAAGCAAAGAGAAGGCATGGCAGTAGAAGGTCCCACTTTTTCTTAAGGGGTTCTTCTAAAGCACCTATCATGCTCTTCATGGTTCTGTTAAACCTTTCAACCAACCCGTTTGTCTGAGGGTGGTATGCGGTTGAGAACTTGTAAGTAATTCCACAGGTTTTCCACATGGCTTTCATGTAGTGGGACATAAAGTTTGACCCCCTGTCAGAGATTACCTCCTTAGGAAACCCAACCCTAGTAAAAATACCAAGGAGGGCCTTAGCCACAGCCGGAGCTGTAACAGTCCTCATAGGAATTGCCTCAGGGTACCTAGTAGCATGGTCTACTACAACAAGGATAAACCTGTTGCCTGAGGAGGTTGGAGGATCAAGGGGACCAACAATGTCAATCCCTACCCTCTCAAATGGGACTCCCACAACTGGGAGAGGCACTAAAGGTGCCACATTCTTGGAACCAACCTTACCAGAAGTCTGGCAGGTATGGCAGCTCTTACAATATCCATCTACTTCAGCCCCCATCTTTGGCCAATAAAAGTAGAGTGAGAGCCTTTCCTTGGTCTTCTTGAAACTCAAGTGACCAGCCAAAGGTATCTCATGGGCTAGTTGTAAGAACTGTTGTCTGTTCTCCTGTGGGACTACAAGGCGTTTGTAGTCTCCAGGTTCAGACTCAGTCGGTTCACTGTAGAAGAGGCCATCTTCCCAGTGTAACCTATACTTCCCAGGCTCTTGCCCATCAGCCTGAGAAGCTGCCTGGTGGCGGAGACCTTCCAGAGTTGGACATTCTCTTTGCCCCCTACGAAAAGCTGCCCTGCTAGGCCCACCTTCTGCCAGTAAAGACTGCAGCTCAGGATGGTCCTCAGGGTCCAAATCTCCAATAAGGTTGGGGCCTCCTTCTAGCTCTTCCTCAGAGTCTAGCTCAACCACACAGGGTTGTACCTCCCTCTCAGCCTCAGCTGGAGGTGGAGTTACAGGTGTAACTTTGGACAACCTAGGGGAAGTCCTTGTTGGAAGCACTGGAGTGCTTGCTGCTGGCTTTTTCCTAGGAGTCTTGGGTTGCCCCTTTGCTCCTGATCTGGTTGTTACTGCAGTAAGTTGCTCCAGTGGGAGAGGAGTGATTTCTGTCATCATCTCCTGAGATAACCCTCTCAGGGTTTTCTCTCTTGCAGGTTTTGTGAGCTCCTGTAACCTTTTGCTAGGGGGTCTGGGGGTATGTGATACAACTCCAAGAGCTTTGAGGTCATTACCCAACAGAACCCTACCTGGCACTTCACATTGTACACTGACAGGTATTTTTACAGCCATATCATTACATTGGATGAGAACTGGTAACTGGGGACACATCTGCACAGGCCCACCAGCTAACTTGGTGAGGCATTTGGGTGCCTTAGCAACATCCTCTGCCTTGAAAAATGATTCATCCACCACAGTTATGCTGGCTCCAGTGTCCCTAATGGCAGGAGTCTCCTGACCATTCACCTGGACACTGTCCTTATAATACTCTTTAGTATTATCTGGGATAGAGTTATAGACATCTAAATTCTGTTGTTCCCACAACCCCAGAGAGACTAAAGAAACACTAGCTGAGACTCCAGTGGGTTCATCAGCTAGTAATAGAAAGTTTCCACTTGCCATATGTACTTCCTCTTCTGGAGCGAAGGCTAAGGAGGCAAGCTGGACCCCTGAAGGTTTACCCTTACATCTGGGATCTCCTTTCACATGGTCAGTAGCCTTACAAACAAAGCATGAGCCAAAGGCTCGCTGGAATGGAGGCTTGTTCTGACCTCCTTCTGGCCTGGGACCAGAAGGTACACTAGCCTGATTTGGTTTCCCTTGTGGCTTACCCTTATAGTTTTGTTTGGGGCCCTCTTTGGAATTTGTAGTATTAGAATTCTCTTTGGAGTCCTTTTTAGGCTGTTTCTCCCCATCCTTCTTCTGAGTTACCCCAGAATCCTTGTGAGTGGCCCTGTTGGCAACCCACAAGTCAGCAGCCTTAGCTAGTTTCCGGGAATCTAATTCCCTGGAATCAGCCAAGTGTTGTCTGAGCTCAGGAGAGCAGGCATCATAAATAGTCTCCAACATAAACAAATTCTTCATACCTTCATAAGTGTTCACCTTGTAACCCTTAATCCATCCCTCTAAGTTTTTCAAACATTCACTCACCCAGGTAGCCCAAGGGGTACCATCATGCTTTTTGAGGCTCCTAAACCTCTTAAGATACTGGGAAGGGGTCTTCCCAAACCTAGCTATCAAAGCTAGTTTCACACATTCATAGTCCTTCCTATCCTCCTCCCCCAGTTCCATTACCACATCAGTTGCAACAGGGGGGAGCCTAGAGAACAACCAGGTGAGTAAGTCATTTCCTGTGATGTTCTGGAGCCCATGATTATATTCAAACAGAGACAACCAATCCAACACATCCAACTTAGGCTCATACATACCAATCAATTCTTTAGGCATCCGGGGTCTTTTAGGACTGGAACTTCTAGAGGAGCCAGAGAGAGAAACATTCTCAACAGATAATTTCTTCATTTCTAAGTCATACTTGAGCTCCATTTCCCTTAGCCTTAGTTCTTTGTCAGTTTGAGCATTAAGTTTCTTATACTCCAATTCTAGCTTCATTTTCTCCAGTTCAAAGTACTGAGGACTAAATGTGGGACCTGGTAAGGGTCCAGTAGGTACAGCAGGTAGAGCAGGCAGAGGCCTAGGGGGGACAGTTACAACAGCCTCACCCTCCTCTTCTGACTCTTCCTCAGAATCATCAACATTTTGCTCCATGTTAACTTCAATACTGTCATCTACAGTTGCTGGAGTGATAGGTTCCTCTGAACCATCACCCAGACTTTGGTTAGCTAACAATCTTTCAATCAGCTCCATTTTCTTGCCCTTAGTCAGGAGATCCTTATGTTTACAGAGCACTCTTAAACAATCAGCAGTTTTGGCTGCAAGGGACTCTTGACTATAGCTTTCTATAACTGACATGTTAGAGGTTTACTTTTTCAGTGCTAAGCTTTGTGGTTAGTTGCACTAAGGTATCTAAAGCACAATAAAATGTATACTCAATACAAATCCCACCGCTGCCACCAGTGTTAGGCAGAAACCTGTGCAGTTCCCTTGGGGAACACTGCAAAAGATTTAAGACTACAGGTATAGCAGTAAACCTACTTGGTAGCAGTCTGCACCACCCAGATTTACCTGGTAGCTGTGGCTGAGCAGTCAGACTTCCCTCAAGAAGAGTTAGACAGTATGTAAAGTATACACAATATGCACTCAGACACAATAGCACAAGCAAACACTGACCAGAGCTTGGTTTCAAAAGTATATAGTTATTTATTTTTAAGATCACATAAGTTGAAAACACTCTAGCAAAGTATAGTAAAAACACTTCAAACACAGTTGTAATGAAAGCAGTTCCCACCCTTACTCCTATCTAGACAACTCTAAGTTAACACCACATAATTAAAACCAGAGGTGAGCGCTTAACGTTAGATGGCACTCTAGTAGGTTCGAGGAAGGGATAAGAAAGAAACAGAAATGGGTTAAACACACCACTCTAAGGTCCAGAACACTTGCAATGGCTCAAAGAAGCACAAAGTCACAGGTGAGCAAAAGTCACTAGGCAGGGCCCACTCTTAGAGTAGCCGGAGCGAAAATGTGCCCAAGATCACACTGTTATTAGGGATTCAAAGTCTGGCAAAGAGTTAGAAAGAGTTTAGAGTGGTTTAGAAAGTTTAGCCAGGGTGTTCCAGGCACTCCCAGGTTCGAAAGCCGGGGGCTAAATCTACCCCGTACAGTCGGTAGCAAGGGAAGCCAGGCGGAACACGGTACCTTAAGCGGAAAGGGTCCTCCAGCGGTGGCAGTTGTTCCAGGCAGTGGCAGCAAGGCTCGACGTCGGTCAGGGGAGAAGTTCTCGCTGAAGAGCAGAAGAAGAAGGTCGTTGCACTGCCCGGGAAGAAACCAGCCGCGGAGTCCTCCGGTTAAAGGTTTGTACCGACTTTCGTGGTTGGGGTAAAAGTGGTGGGGTTCCGGTTGCCGGGGTGCTTGGCACTGGCAAGGCGGCCACGAGATACCTCGAGAAGCGAAAAGAAGGCGAAAAACTGGTTGTCCCCACCAGTCAAGGGAAGGAGCCACTCCGTTAAGAGTTCTCCTCGGTCGTCGGGAAAAGTGGTGAGACAGTTCAGCAGGGCTCCACCGGGTGGTGTCGTCGAAGCAGGTCGGCTCAGCTCTTCCCTCGTCGGATTCTTGGTCCTGTGGCGACTTCTGAAGTTCCAGTCCCCAAAGCCCTGCTTTTATGCAGCAAACCCCCATTCACCCAGCCTAGCTGTCACTCAAACATGCTAAGTGGTGAGCCGGCCGGCTCACCACTTGGGCCAATCAGGACGGAGTGCGACTTGAGTTACCAAGGTAACCCAGTCCAGGGTGCCTAAATCCCCCTCCACCCCTCCTAAGTACCCCAGACAGAGTGGCACCACTTTGGAGGGCTTCTGTGGAGAAGCCCGCCAAAAGTGGGACAAAGGGCTCCACTTTGGGTCAGAGTTACAGAGGCGAACGCCAACGCCATTTTAGGATCAAGTTTTGGCAAAAAGTCCCAACCGGAGTTATAATAATAAATATATAAACCGGCGGTATGTTTAAGGCTACCGTAAATAAATAATTAAATGTGTTAGCCTAAAACAATGGGAAATCCCATAGGAAAATATTCGCGGTCGAATATAAAAAGTAGTTTCCACTGCCACCAGCCAAAACTCGATCAGGGGGGACGGAGACGTGCCCCCTCGACTAACAGACCCTGGGGCAATCGAATTGCCCCAGCCAGTACGTCCACAATATGATGGTTTGTACTGGTTCTGTTCAGGATTCAAGACTAGCAAAGTCTTTGGTGACTTTACATGCCCTGGGAGACAGTAGTCAGTCCCAGGGGATGGAGTCTATGTTGGGGAGTCCCTAGGACACCCCTGGGTCACGGCACAGAGGGTGCTGTGTAACCCACATCACAACAATACATGAGGCCCTATGGAGTAAAAGACCCCATAGCCCATTCAACACAAGGTTTAACCAAGAAAACACACTTCAACATGTCCAAGAGTGAGGGAAAAAGAGTCTCACTCTTGGCAGGAGAAAAAAAAGAAACCCCAGAAATCCAGCAAAGCTGCTGGGGGACTCACTAGGTAGGGAAATTCAGTCTAAACAGAGAATTCTCCCTAACACTGAGGACGCCAGAATCGGACCAGAATCGACCGGGGGGGTCCCAGCCCTGCCCCCCGCCCTGTGCACCCTGTCGAAAGTTGGCTCGGTTGTCATTTCCTCCGTGAACAAGAGAGTGATGATGTCTCGTACTGCTCGGGTGACGTCCCTCTCCATTTCCCCCTCCATTTCGGGCACCCCAAAGATTCTGAGGTTGTTCCTCCTCTCCCTGTTTTCGAAATCGTCCATCTGCCGGGCCCTCTCCTCGTCCCTCCTCTCCAGGGCCTCCAGCCTCATGCTATATTGTATGTCTTGGACTGCTGTGGAGGATTGGTTGGATTCGACCTGTAGCAGCCTGTCCTCAATCTTGTCCACCCTCTGGTCCATTTTTTCGAATTTCTGGGCAATGTCGGAGCGCATGTCCCTTATTTCCTGCAGGATCGAGGCAAAGCCCCTTTCCATTGCCGCCGAGGAGGGGGAAGCGTCCCCAGATTGGGCCATGGTCCCTTCGCGGGTTAAGCCTTTGTCACCTCTTACTACCCCCCGGAAGCGGTATCTCTGCAAGGCTTCCCTCCAGCTCATGTGGTTCTTTCCTGTGTCCTGTCGTCTGGATCCCCGCGGCCCCGACGGGGGTGGGGGGGTCCCCTTCTGGCCCGTCCTTCCTTACTTGGGTTGTGCGCTCCACAGGTGTTCCAAATGGGGTCACAAAGTCCGGGGGGGGGGCACACGCCCCACCTGTTCCCAGGCAGGGGCCTCGCACCCTTTTCCAGTGCCTCGTGGTCTTCTGGGGCCTCCTCCGGTCTCCTGGAGGGGGGGGTGGTGGTTCAAGGGGGCCCGACCTTCCAGTCCAAGGGGGGGGAGGACGTTGTGGCTCGCTCCGTGAGTCCTGGGGGGGGGCACCCCCGGGCGGGCACACGCCCCACCAACTGCAGGCGGGGGCCTCGCACCCTGGTCACCCCTGCTTCAGGCCGTGCTGTCTCCGGGGGGGGGCCCCTGGACCACAGACCCCACCTTTGGTCTTCCTGCTCTTGGGGTTCCGCCTGTGGTGGGGCGAGTCCCCGGCCCACCGGGGCTCCCCCTGCTCTGCTGCACTGGGCTCCGGCGGTGATAACTCCCGAGGGGGGGGGGACCGCCCCACTCCTTTCTTTCACTCCCAGGGGGGGAGAACTCAGAGTCCCCGGGGGCGCCGCTCAAGGCCCCCGGGTGCCGCCTCCTCGGCTGCCCTGGCCTCCGGCGGGCCGTGAATGCCTGCGTTGCTGTCCCCGGGGGGGGGCGCCCCGCTCCTTCTCCTCACTCTCGGTGGGAGGGGGGCGGATGCCGACTCCCCAGGGGCGCTGCTCCAGTCCCCCTGATGCCGCCTCCTCGGCGCGCGGGCCGCCCCGCCGCTCTGTGTTCTGGTTCGGGCCGCGGGGGAGGGGCAGAGAGAGCCGATCCGCGGCCGCGTCCCCGAAGTCCCGGGGTCACGGACCCCGGCCGGGTCGTTCCCCACACCCTGAGGGGGGGGGGCTGCTGATGGAGGGAGTGAGGGCTAGTCGGGCTGGGGTGCCGTGTGCGCCCGGGGTGAGACCGCCTCGCTCGCGGTCCCGAGGCCGCTCCTGTCCTGCTGCGTCACCCGCCCAGGCGCCGCGGGTTGTGTACTCCGGCTCCCCGGGGAGCTCGAGCTCCGTTCCTTCGCTCGTCGGGGGGGGCGCCGAGTCGGCCTCCTAAGTTGTGCTCGCGGGGGGGTTTCGGGGGGGGCTCAATCCCCTCGGATTCCCGGGACTCGGCGGGAGCTGTGCACTCAGGCAGCCATTGCCTGTGCGCCCCCTGGTGGCCTCCTCCATTTTCAACCTTTTTTTACTGTACAGAAGGGAATTGCAGGTAATCGGAGAATGGGCCATAGTAAGGGACTGAAAAGATGGGAATCACTAATGTTAAGTCAGACAGACACGAGGACATGTTTAAACACAATGCTTTATTTTTAAAATTAAAGAATACCTCCTCTCATCCCTACTGCTAAAATGAGTTCCCTTTTCTAAAAAAAACAACAAACTGGTGCTCGTCAGGATGTCCACAAACAAACTCTGTCCTTTGTCAAACGTATGCTAACCTAACATCTGCCCTACCACTACAAAAACGAAAGAAAATGGGATCTAAGTTCTGACTTGGAATAGCATTACTCTTCCCCTTTGTGAAACCAGTGGTCCAGTGGTGGCTGGTTTTCTGACTCCCACCAAAGAGTTCTCTAGAGTCATTTCCAGCTCTAGGCCAGATGGTTCCAATATGCAAACAAAAAGTCTCAATGTCCTTCTAACAAAACCTTCTCTTTATCAGCTACTCCAGGCCGTTTCTGGTTTATCCCCTCCTCAGGGATGTATTTTTCATACCAAGTTCCTCAATGTTTTCGGTCAATGTTCACAAAACACAGCATTCCTCTTATTCCTTGAAGGATAGCTGTATTTCCAGCTCCGGGTACTACTTCGGGCTTGTTTAGCCCAACTTTGGTTCTTGCTTTGGTTGTGATTTCTCTCACCTCCTTCTGGGATCTTCTGATTCGCAGCCCGGTGTCTGCTATGGGGCTGCTCAGCGATGCTTTCGTTGCAGTTTCTCACACCCCACCTTCTGAGGTCCATGGTTGATCAGCCCGACATGGGCTATATGCCTGCTTAGCTCTGTTTTTCATTGCAGTTACTTTCACCCCCTCCTGGTGTCTGCCGTGTATTTGCCTGGCTTTGGCTACCACTCTGCTTAGTTGTGGCTTTGTAGTAGTTTCTCTCACCCTGTCCTGGGGTCTTTTGATTATCAGCCTTTTGTGGACCATGGGCTTTGTAAGGAAGGCATGTTATCAAGAGTAAGACTGACACAAGTGACCACAGTTCAAGGGTGTTTATTGAACTTAAAAAGAAAAAAGGTATGATAACACATATCTACACCTAAATCTACAGATGGGAGCAAGCTACGACCATCAAATGATAATAACGCAGCCCTAGTGGTGTCTTTGTCAAAATAAAAGGGCCTATACTCAAAGAAACTATTACTAATCCTTACCTCTAAATACAAATAGTGTGGGGGATATTGTTAGGAAAAATCAAAATGATGTCAGGTTTTCAGGCCCTTGGCCTCCCTTTCCCACGTTTTCAGCACGGGATAAGGCGGTTCACTAGAGCATAGCACAGTCTATGGCTTCTTTAGCATAAGGTTACAGTTCAATCATCAGCAACAGGGCCTTTGGAGTGTAAGCCTCCTTTCTTCTCAAAGTCCCTTCACTCAAAGGGCCTGATGCAACCAAATAAACAACTAGTCATTTTCCTCTTCAGATTTTCACAAGTATTCACATCGGGTGAGTCACTCTCCACCCCGGATCCCCCTCAGCCGGGCTCAGATCCTTTCAGCATAAGGTTCTGCACAGGCTTCCCTCTGGCGGGCTCGATCCTGTCTTCCACCTTTCACTTTATCACACAATGTTCGTAGGTTATTCTTTTTCGGGTGACTCACGGTTCACCCCGGACTCCCCTCAGCAAGGCTCAGATCCCTTCAACAAAATTTGTCTCCCTCAGCCGGGCTTGTACTAGTGTCAATTTTACATCACGTATCAAAAACATTCAAATGGGCACTGGGTTTGGCTTGGCTCGTTGCATGACCCGTTGTAGGACCACTTCGATTTCACAATTCTCTTTCTTTTAACGTTTGCACCCTTTCGGTTGGATACCTAACAGACCTTCGAAGGAGTACCCACGTGATGCCGAACCACTCTGTTTATGGTATTGTATTTTAGCTTCAAAGTTTATTCACTCATCTGCTGTATAATCTTCCTTATACAATGTTGCTGCTTGCAACCTTGGTTTCCACACAATTCGGTCTGGTATCAGCCTCTCCAACTCGCCGGCTGTGCTGCCTTCACTGGTGCTGCTTTGTTGTAGGAGCCAAGGACAGTACCACGGTGAGAAACGCTTCTCCCTGCCTTGACTAGCGACACAGGAGAGCCCTGGGTCCTCCGACACACAATGCAAGATTCTTCGGTTTTAATTCCAGGTCTTACGTTTCCTATTCTCGAAGGCTTCTGAAAGATGCAGTCTTTTGGTGAAAAGGTCAAGGGCACTTCCCTCATTCGGTCTTGCCGTCTTCGGCTTGAATTAAACTGCCATCATCTTGGAACTGCTGCTTCCTCGTGTGCTTTGCCTCACTCAGAGGGTGATTTCGTGCTCCGCCTTTTATTCATGTGGGAAAGTGTGATGGAAGTCAGGTGTGTGTAATGATCAGTAATTGCCTGACCATTGTATTGGGACATGTCAGATATACGGCTCGGGTGTTAGTCCATTTTCGTTCACAGTGAGTTGTCTGTGGGAAAGTATTTGTGTCGGAAAAGGGGGTGGAGGAGTTGAGTCGCTACGTATCCTAGCTGGTAGGATGGGGTAAAGGTGTTACAGGAAAGGGGGTTACTGCAGCTCGCCATCTGGTGACCCACTTCCAATCCCAGAAGACCCCTTATCCAGGTCATCCTCCAGCACTGGTCCACCCCCAGGAACTGGATCCAAAAGCGATGGCCGTGTCCTGGCCACCTGGATGACAGATCCCTGGGGACTAGCCGGTGAGACACCTTCAGGTTTTTCACAGCCTACTCAACCCTATTTTGGTTGCAGTTTCCCTCACCCCTTTTGGGGTTCTTCTGTTAATCAGCCCAGCGTGGGCTACAGGCTTGCTCAGCCTGGGATTCTTGGGGTTTCTCTAAGCCCTTCCTGGGATCTTCTGCTAAGCTGTCTGGCGTGACCTTACCGCCCGCCACTCGTATAATGCAGCGTACCTTGTTTCCAGCTGTGGTGCTTGGCTGGTGAGGCGTTCTCTGGCCTGCATGGACCCGCATACTCGTCCTAGCTGTTGACTGAGCAGTCTGCTTCTTCCCTCTGGTTCTTCCCTTTGGCTGCAGAGGAACAGGGTGCTGGTATTTCTTGTGTGGCTTAAAGGTGTTTCTTCTTTTAGTGTTCCTGGGCTCATCAGGGCTTCCACCTTTGGCAAAGCTGCAGTGTGCCGCAGGCTGCCTCGGGTTTCCACCCACCACACTGATTGCGTGACTTTCCGGTTTGGCTCCTCCTGCGAGGGAGCGAGTCCCTCCTCTGCGGTGCAAGCCAGTGTTTCTCACTCTCCGGCCAAGTCGCTCCTGTTCTCTTTCGCAACAGGTGTATTTAGGTCCCTCCATCGAACAGAGGGGAAGATTCCATTGGTTCAGAGTTTCATCAAAAGGTGGCAACACATACATGTCGGAAGCCAAGCCATCCACCTTACAGGGCCATGTACCTTATAACCCTGTTCAGTTCCCATATAACCCATAAATGCTTGGGACTTTTGCAATGAGGAGACGTGAAAGGTAATTCCTACTTTGACATTCTTTGTCCCCAGAGGGAGGGGTCACCTCAGTGGGATCCTGCTTCTCCTCTCCCCTAGGGAGGGTATTGATTAGCCGGGTCACCACCATAGTCCCAAAGGGGGTTGACCCGCCCCCTTGGAGAGAAGGGATACACCTGGAAGGATTCCGGATATACCGTCTCTGTATCTGAATCGGGTTGATTTTCAAAACTGCCACAAGCGGATTGGTGAATTCCTCGCAAAAGAAATCCACCCAACTCGTAATGGCCCCACTGCCTCAAATGCTGGTAAAGAGCACACGCCCGAATCATTGTATTGTATAACATGGAAGTACAGACACGAACTAGGGATGGATGTATGATAATGTATATCAATTCTGTATTTTGCATCAGTTTTCATGGTAGCTGAAATATTATTTTCAAGTTCTTTCAGCAATTTTATAACAATGTTCCTTATCCAAGTTGTTTGGTGTCCGGGAATATTACCTCATTCTAACCTATTTTTTTGTGTCAGGCGTTTTCCACATTATGTACATGTTTGTGAACTTTCCCTTGTGACAGTCAGTCATGGGAATCCCTTAAAGTAGGGGCCCATGACCTTTGGTAGGCAATAAGCAACATTTGCGTTATAAAATGAAATTCTGAGCACCATCCAAATCAATCTAGAACATATTTCCATTCATGTGTTGCCTAACCATTTGTCAACCAAATTATAATTTAAGATTGATTCCAATCCAACCTAGTCCTTCTTCTATGGTGTGGGGTCCTTCCCCAACAAATTGCTTGCAAATACGTGCTAAAGGGTGGCTTTGAGTCCAGTAACATTAATCAAATCTTGGTCAAATGTATAGACGACTTTACAAATGTTGGCACTTAAGAACCAGAAGGTTGGGCACAACTTAATAGTAGTATTTTAATTCCACTTTATGGGGGAGTTGGCAGCACTTCTCTGGGGAATTGGGGCAATTGATAGATTATTAAGCACATTGGTAAAAGCTTTCTAGCTTTTAGAGGTTTCTGCGTGTCTTCATTGAAAGTTTGGTACGTTTAGTCCCTTCATTATTAGGCACCGGAGGCAGGTAATCTTTCTCTAAACAGTGTAGTATTTCAAAAAACAATACTGGGGCATTTTTAGGTTCCTCCACAAATTGTGCATGATAAATCTAATGGCAAATGGAGGATTTCTAAGCATGAGGCAAGTACTGTTGGTCGCAATTTCGTAGTATTTGAAACCCCTCTATTCCTCTTGCTGACTCCATTGAATTGCTATTTTGAAAGCCCACTTTGACACTAGCATCACCCTTTTGAGTACCATTACGCCACTAGCTCATTCACCCCCTTTCACCTACAAACTCAATCATGAATCTCCAAGCCATCCAATGGATGAGGGCAACCATTGACAAAAACACTGTTGCATCTTAGAAATAAATGTTCATTGCTCTGACTACTGCTATGGTCTGTGCCAAATCCAACTATTAGACTAGGCTCATCTCCTCTCACCACTCTCTTCCTCGCAAGTTATCCATAACTCTGTGGTACATGCTTTCCGAAGAAACCCTCCTCTTTATCCCCCTCACTGTCACCTGATGACTTTGCCAAAATCCCTCTGCTCTCTCCCTCATTTATTCTGCCTTCTCTACATCCTATACCTTTGCCCTCCCCTCACTAAGGTACTTACCACCAGCCACCCCAGCTGGGGTGGCACCTATCTCTTTAGCTGGCACCTGTCATCTGGGCTGCCAGCCCATCCTGTTGTCTTGTTGGCCCCCATTCACAACAAACAGTCAAGAAACCCCACACCTGCTTCTACCTCGTTCATGCCCATTTTTTAGAAACCTATCGCTGTTCCTAAAACATTGCAGCCAATTCTCTCCCCTTCCAACAATTCCAAAGTTCTTGAACGGTTGTATGTCTTTTCATAGACATTTAAAGGTCTCCATGTCAAAAGATAGTCAATTTAAAGTTGACTTGCTAAAATTGGCAACGCCTGTATTTAAAAATGAAAGCATAACATTAAAAGACACTCATCTTCACCCTGGGGGTATTGCAAATATATATGGAACATGTCGAATTTAAAAGCAACACCAGTTTATAGTTGTGGAATGTAGATCCAGACAATATGTCGTCTTCATTAAGAAATGTGTCAAGGGATGAATCAGCAAATTAATTTACAGGTCCCAACTGTAAAACCAGTTCTTTAGTAAGACACAATAGGCATCAGGTCATTTACTCATCATGTAATTTTATTCTTGATTTTAGTAACCCTCGCACACTAATCATGTAAGCACTCCTCGCTCTCATAACAGGTATCGCCGACTGATAAAACTGCGGTGCAACCAGTACTTTTGGAACAATCCATTATTGACAACGTGGGACGATTTTCAGCCTATTCTGATAACCGAGTGATTGCACATTTTCTTGATGGTCTAACCCTGCACATGATTTGGAAATTTACATTGATTGGTAGAGAAACAAAGGTATTTATTATGCTAAATGTACTTACCCCAACTCTATGAGTTTATGTATTTTATTTTATGCTGATACTACCTTTTACTTTACAATCACCTATAGTTTAAAAAAAAATGCAATCATTAATTGTAATGTTTGCCAAGCGATGTGATGCACATTTGTACTTCTGTTGTATGATAAACTAAGTGGATCAAACATTTCAATACCCCTTGTGTCTATGACTAAATTAAAGTGTTTATAGATATTTTACATTTGCTCTTAGTATGCTGCTGACAAACTAATGTGTCTGCCGTTTTAGAATCTTGATACTACTGTATTACCTTCACAAACAAATCAAGACGCAACAACAGGTTGGTGTCAAATACTTTTTCCAGAGGGAGGACAACAACTTATTCAGTTAGCATGCCCCGGTCTCTTTGAAAGGTAAGCATCTTATTTTTCTACAAAAAGGCATTTATTTGTAGAAGTTTGACTGTCAGAGTAAGGTTGTGTATTTAAAAGCAGCACAAACATGTGCACAAAGATTTTTGTATTCTTCTATTTATCATACTGATGAAAGGTTAATCCTTAACTAACTTAATATCAAAGAAATCAGACTGGTCTATTTCAACATGTAATAACACGTTTTACAATTATTTCATACAATGCCGAATAATCACTCTGTTTCAATATAATCTCAATAATATAGCTGACCCCACTTAATCCAAAGCCCCAAAGCTATCGACTTTTAAAATCATCCGTTATTGACAATGTGGAAGATTTTCAGCCTTTTTTAATAACACAGTGATGGCTAATTTCTTTGATGGTCTGACCATTGTGAGACAGTAATGGGATCAACAGTTGGACTCGGACACAAGAGATCCATTTGGAAAACCTAATTTAAAACTTCTGGATGGGAGTAACGCCTAACTTGCCCCAACTCTAAGAGAGGGCTTCCCTCAACTGATGTATATAAGGCCAGTCTGTGTCTAAAAGTCCAGTGTAAAATGATGTCTGTGTCACAACCTATACTTGCCCTTACTAACAATGTGATGGAATGGTCAAACTAAATAAGTGTTCCAAAATCCTATGACGGTGTCTTTCAGGAGCTTCTCACACAGCTCTCTTCCCCAAGTTCCAGACACTCTGAGTAAAATTCCACAAGATTTCAGGATTCGCTTCAAGTAAATGTCACAGAACCTTAACAGATCAGTTGTTGTTGTGCTCAGCTTCACAATCCTCCCGTTAGATTTTCTCGGAGGCACAAACAAGAAATGTCGAGCTAGTTTCTTAGGCTTCTCTTGCCTGAACTCCGAAAGCAGCACTTTGTCTTTTTCCTTAATGTCTACAGTACTTTTTAGACTCGGGGTTCCCTTCCCCCAAGTCTCAGCTCTTAGGTGTAGCTGTTGCAGTTAGTCACAGACACTTCTGGGGTTCCCTTCCCCACCTCAGAGTTCCACTTTCAGGCTTCCCCTGGTCTCGGTGCAGTTGTCGGACTGCACGGTCCACCCATTACAGGTTGTGAAACCCAGGGGCTGGGGCTTCTAGCTCTGCCCCCTCCTTGTCGGTGCACTTAGTTTACTAGGCTTGTCAGGGCTTTATTTGCTCTAGCCCTTTAAAAGTGTTAGTTTCTCGTTTGCAGCCTTCTGCCGACTCTCACTGTGTTTCTGGATTGCCAGCGCCTCTTTGCTCGTACTTTGTACCTCACACAGCTCCCCTTGGGATGTCAAAGTCCTTCTTTTCAGTCATAGACCTGGCTGCAGCATGGAAAACTTTATTTATTGGTAAAGGTGTGAATTTGTGCAAACCCATCAACTGTGCATTCCGCCCATCCAAGTGCAAGTTCCCTTATGCCTGCGCCACTGATTGTAGTAGGTGAGGTATGTGTGTGGAGTTTACGGTGCTGTATGATGTTTGCCTCTTTATTTTGAGTGGTCTAGTGCCAGGGTCTGCAACCTGTGGCTCTTCTGATGTCCTGGATTCCAACTTCCAAGATCTCTCACCACTGACCATGCTCGTTGGGGCGAATGGGAGCAACGTTTGAAGATCCCTGGACTAGAGTTTGGTAATAGAAAAGTGATGTTCAGAGAGTTGACATAAACAAGCTTTGAGAGAATGATGATTTTGAGTAGAAATGCTCTCTCTGAGGAAGAGAAGATGCAGTGAGGAAGAGATGTGACGTGAAATACTGCATGCCAGCTTAAGGTAATAGTTGCAGGCATTTTCAAGTTGTTTGATCAGGCCCGGTGAGAGAGCCTGCGATTGAAAAAGATTTCTAGATAACAAACATACTTTTGTGGCATAAATGAATGTGTGGCATGCTCTGCACTAAAGGTATGCATGCTGTCTTATGGGTAACTCCTTAGCATGCCCTCTTTGGATGGAAGTATTCTGTGGCTACAAGCCTAAATGTAAACTGGGGCTTATAAGCCCAGGTTTTCTTTCTGATTATAATTTTGTGAGAGAAATGCAGAGTAGCCAGTTACTGCCAATGTATACATGTTGTCCCAATCCTTATCCATGTGCAAGAACAGTTGTAGGTAATTTCTTCCCACAGTTTCAAAATGCTCAACCCTGCAGAAGGCTAGAAGTGGCCATTGAGGCATATTGATCTTGTTAGGTAAGATTTTCATATCAATAATAAATTGTCCTGACGTGTCAACCCCAGAACATTTTGGTTCGACTAGGTAACTATGTTACCTTGTCCACAGGTGAAGGATAATCTTTTTC
Organism: Ambystoma mexicanum; assembly: GCF_040938575.1. Classification (NCBI taxonomy): domain Eukaryota; kingdom Metazoa; phylum Chordata; class Amphibia; order Caudata; family Ambystomatidae; genus Ambystoma; species Ambystoma mexicanum. The sequence continues at coordinate 419,400,698 of NC_090935.1, forward strand.
CCCTCTCACCTAGTAATTTACTCTTTTTATGGGTGAACTTTTTATGTCTCTCCATAGTGTATGGTTAAAGTTATAGTTTCCTACAACTTTTGGGCTTATGAACTTGGGTGAACTACAGTTCCCAAGTCGTAAACAGCGATTTTCATCCCCCTTTACATTTTAAATAGGGAGCCAGCACACCCCACCTTATGTGGAGTGCTAGGGGGATATAATGTATCCCCTTTCTTACTTACCTGCTGACATTGTGTTACAATTGCAAATGTCCATGAATGGTTGGTGGCAGTCTAACTACTTTTATTAATTGTTAGTCTTCATTACTCGCAGGCTGTTCATTCAGCCTCAGTAATGCACAGAAGGGCCGCCATTTTGCTAAAATGGTGGGCTCCTTCTTTTTCTGCCATTTCTTGTGTGCTTACTGTTTCTGAGGTCTTCCCCTGCCATTCTAGGCAGGAACGACCTCAGTGGCTCCTTTGTCTTCGGCAGGAATCCTATGGATTTCCCGCCCAGGCTCCAGAGTGTCTGGAAAGGCAGGAAGCGAGGGACTCAAAACTCTGCATCCCTTGGTCTTTCACCTTGCCTGAAAGGAACACATTCCCATTGTGGGGCTGGCTGCCCTAATTGGACAGCTAGACCGCCTCTTTCTGTAAAATGCAGGGAGAGAATGCAGAATTTGTGCTGTAGTTCCTGATAAAAGCTGCTGACAAGTTGACCTCTGGAGCTAAAACCGAAGAGGAGGATGAAGAAACAATGGCTGTAGCAATTTCCAGCGACAGATGAGCCTGCTGTGTAACCGGAGCTTGCGGTCACCCTTACTTCCAGTCGACCTGGGCATCCCGAAAAGGACAACCCGACCCAGAGCCTGGTGAGATCCACTGGACCCAATAAGACAGACATTTTGAGCCATCCCACGTTGTGCTGTGACCTTTCAGGGCTACAATACACTGGGACCTCGAGCCAGTGTGCATGTACGCTCTTCCGAATCGAGCTTTAACTTTGGTGGCATCCTGCAGGACTTCCAGAGATGTGAATCGAGTCCGAAAAGTCCCCTCACCAGAGTGCTTGACCTTGCAAATGACGAGAATCTGACTGGCGATATTCAGTCTTCTTCTGGCAATTGTAAATGGTGCCAAAACCACAGACCCGCATCCAGCCACAAAGAAACTCCTGCCTGGATCCTTCTGCAGTGATCCCTTCTGCAAAATCCCTTCTAAAGTCTTGTTTTCAGTCTTCATGACAAAGGAATCCATCAACCATGTTTTTTGTTGCAGATCCTGTAGTCTCCCCTCCTGCAACTCTTCCTCCTTGCTGAGGTTCTGTGTTGGCTGGGGTATTTACCTACCTTAAGCCTTTGTGATTCCTGTATAGCTTTGGGGGGGGGGGGAGTCTCGTCCAGTTCACCCAGGCCCACTGCTGGATTTCTCCTATGGTCTCTTCTTTGAATTCCCTGGACCCTAGCTAATTCTAAATTGAACTACGTACTTGTTTGAACAGTCTTCCACAGGAACTCTGACTTTTTCTGCAACTGAACCCTATCACCCTGCCTACAGCTGGCACCTAGACCAGTAGGGCCCCTCGTCTGCCTCTGAGAGAACTTGTGCAATAGAATATGGAAGGGCTGGATAAGAAAAGGATTCTGCCTTGACAAATGTGTACTTACTTGTGAAGAAGTTAGTTGGTAACTAACTCTGAGAGAGAGCAGTTACAAAAGTTCTTACTTACCTTGAATGTGTGTTGTGCCATTCTGAAAAGTATATGTAAGGTTATTTTACTCACCTGTGAATTGGTTATGCTTCTTCCCAAAAGGAATGCTGTTGGCTTCACTTAACTATTTCTTCCAGAATACTAGTGTGCACAAACTGGGTCTTGCTTCCCCTCACCTGTTGAAAAGCCTGTCAAGTCTACCCTGGGTTTTACCTGCCTAGAATAACATTGTCATTTTTAAAGTGTAACATTGGGTTTTGCTTTCCCTGGTCTGTTTTAAACAGAATCTAAAACAGTCTTAAGTTCATACCTACCTTTTGATAGCCGATTTAAAATGTATATGTTTTTATATGGGTTTTACATACCTTGGTCTGCCTGATGCCATCCTAAATTAGTGTAAAGAGTTCTTGCTTATCTTAGTCTGTGTTCCATTGAGCTGAAAAGCAACTGTAATTATATATTATACCAAAAGGTCTTACTCACCTAGTATCATTATGTTATCATAAATGTAGTTGTAGGTATATACTGTTCCTTCAATCTGTGTTCCTCTATTCAGAGAGTATCAGGTAATAATATCCCTATATATATGGTTGCCGTATATAATGTCGCCGGGAAAAGGTTGTGGTGACATTATAAAGGTGACCATATATATAGGGACTGGGGGATCCGGGGGTTGCAGAGGTGCCCCCCACTCCCCATTAAAAATAAAACTGGTTTTGGGGTTTGCAGGGGTGTCCCCCGCATGTTCCATGTAATAATGTCCCCCCAAAAAAACTGCAATTTTTCAGCCATTTTTTGCATGGCGATATTTCTGAGGGGGCATTATTACATAGAACCATTCAGAGTTGGTTGATTATGTGATGCCTTAACGGCGTGTGACTGTATGACTGACAGGGTATACTACCCTTGACTTACTGTAAAGTAATCTAAAAGTAACTTGTGGTTTTACTCCCCATGAATAGGTGTGTCCTATACTAAATGTGTATGATAAGGTCTGACTTCCCTAGAATTACTGTTAGGTATTCTGATGCTTTGGTCAGTGTGCCTTCAAACATTGTGGCGTGTTTTTATAATGTTTTATGACTGTATGACCAGTACCTACCCCAAGACTTAACCTGGCCTACTTGTATTTATAAAATACCTTTATTGTTTATAATACTTCTGGTTGTAAGTGTTCCTATTGAATTCCTGGTAAATTACAGGTTCTGTGTACTTTCCTACAACCCCCTCTCCCACCTAAGAAAAGCCTGGCTGCTCTGCCTACGCTACTATGTAATCAGGTGGTACAGCCTTATACTAAGAGTGAAGCCTTGTATTGTCTCAGTTGAATGGTTTTACTAAGCCGTTAGTTGGACTTCAGAAAAACTGTCCTAACACATCTGTTGGTTAAGAGTTGTGCTCTGTGGCTCTCTGGGATTTCCAACCCAATATGCCCACTGCAATGGCTACTCCTAAATCCCAAAAAAGCTTTACTGGACCTTCCTGGTTCTAGGGGGGATTACCCATTTTGGGTGAATTAAATGGTGCCAGTGTGGCATACATTGAGAAACATGACATCTGCAAGATGTACCTTTTAATGATAGGTGATGATTACTGGACTGGAAGCCCAGAAGAACCTAATCATCCCACAATGGCTTTTAGTAGCTACTGCTTACTTAGTAGCCCTGGGCATACTTTCTGCAAGAATACTTCCAAAAAGAGACTGTGCTAACTTGGCACTTTCTCCTTTGAGCAACATGGCAAACCATCTCCTGCATCATAATCCTGAACTCTGTGCCTCAAATGGTGCAATCCAGAGGACTTTTGAGGTATGTGTTCTCCTGTGCTGAAGGAGAAGAGTCGTTTACCGTCTTAGGGCACCAAGACAAGGCCTAGCTGCAAATGTCTCGTCTTTGCTGTTGCTGGGGTTGCAAGGTACATCTCACACCTTCGGATTCAAGTAGTATTGTCTGAATGAAGAGTGGTCCTTGCTGTGATCTGCTTTCCTGTATATTGAAATGTCTACTCCCAATGGCGATGGTCCCAAGCTGTATGTATTTCTGCATCATCAGTACTGTTAATATCTTGCCACAGCACTCACATGAGGTGGAACAGCAGCAGCCTGCCCACTGATGTCCTGCTGGAAATCGGGCAGCACCATTATCTTTCCAGGATACTAGTTCCACAATACTTCCACTGAATGTTGTAGCCTGAAGAAGCCATTTCAGTCACCCCAGGCCCAACTGGATCTTTCCCCCCTCTCTTGCCAGAACACCCAATTAACCTATCCTATAACCTTCCAGCTCCATGCTGCTGCCCTCGTAAGGTGGTACTCACTTGTACCTGGAACCAGACCACATCTTTAGCCCTCAAGCTGCCATGTAACGTCCTCAACTCTCTGCCAAATGCATGTTTCTCCACCCACTTCTCCCCAACAAGAACAGTGGCTTGTGTTGACACTGGCACTCTCCCAAAGTCTCAAAGTACTTCCCACTGCCCCCTCTCACTTTCTTCCTTCTTCTCTTCTTCCACCCTTTCTCTTGCTCTGTTTGTGGTGGAGAGGGTTCTACCTTTCCCTCTTCTTCACTTGGTCCAGCCTTCTCTGCTTCCATCCCTGCTTTTGCCTCTTTAACTCCTTTACTCATTAGGCGCCACTCCTCTTGCACCCCTAAATCCATCTGCATCTTCAACTCATCCTGCACCAACAATGCCTGTGCTACTCTGAAGACCCACACTACTCTGTTCTCTGTGTGGGGTTGTTTAGCCATTACTTCCCTCACCCTGGGCTGGATTTGTGTTGGGGAATTGCAGCTAGATGTGATAGTCTCCACTATTCAGGGATTGGTTGGGTCACCCCGGCTTCCCGCACCAAGATGTATCTGATTTTGATTTTACCAGCTTCTCCGTCATTGTAGTTAGATGCTGGCCCATCATCTTGATCTTGCAGATTAGCCCATGCACGCTTGGGTACAAAGCTCTGCAAGCAGAGCCGGTAGGACTTTTATCTGCTCCACAGTCTGGTGCTCCTACACCGTGTGAGCAGCAAGATTTTCACTAATGGATTCAATCCTGTCGCTTCAGGGGCATATAGAAACAAACCCAACAGAAGTCTGATTTGTGAGTTTAAAGCGTTGTATTTTATTTCTTAATGGTTGTAGTACACATAAATGAAATCACTCATTAACTGTGGCCAACTGAAACCTATCTTCTACCCCCAATTAATTATTCTTAGGCTGGCCTCCCTATCTTCTCCCAAAGGATCTTTCATACTATTTCCTCTGGAATAAATAAGTCTCAACCTAAAAATGTGTTCCATCTGTAATGGTCAGGGTGGTTTCTCCTTCCTTGCTGTCCTTGAAGGACTCAAACAAGAGGCTTGGTCTTGTTCTTTCTGGAGTAGTGCTTTCGAAGTCCCAAGGTTATAGTTCTGAAAGGGAAAACAGTTTCCCAGTCTCAACCTTCTCCCTATAAGGTTCAGAAGGTTCATGGGCACCTCCCTCTCACTCGCACTTTCTGTGGTTCTTTCAAATGTCCTCTGGTTTGATCCCAGTTTCGGGTTGGATTCAGCCTCCTCCAGTCTCCTCATAGCACTTATAGATGCTACTGTCTTTGCCACGAGTTGCAGAAACTAAAAGAGCCAGCAAATAGGTTGTGCTCATCTTGGATTTAACAAAGGAGATTAAGATTATCGCCTCCCACTCCTAGTGTCTAGATTGGTGCGCACTGCTGTACCCCTCTACTCCTTTTCTGGGCCTGGCCCACCTAGACACCGCGCCAGATGCTTGGTCCTCCACCCAACATGTGCCTTACCCCTTCCGAACAGGGCCACATTTCTGTCATCTAAATTTGAGCTCAGAGTGTCCTATCATTCATACCTCCTCTCCCTATCTACAATCCTGCTATCCCTTTCTCTCTTTGCTTGTTTCCCAACTTCCTTTGGGTTTCTTCCTCCTACCATCTCCTGATTGTCTGTCTCCAAACGCCTCCTGATCTTTCTCTCCTTCCTCATAGTCATACCCACCCACCTCCTGATGTTTCTCTCCTACCACCACCTATTGTTCTTCTTCTACCACCGCCTGCTCTTTCTCTACTAAGAAGACCTCCTGATCTCTTCCTCGATCATCTCCTCATGTTTCTCCAACTACCTATTGTTTCCCTTCTTTTGATGTTTCTTCTGTACCCACCCCTGTTCTCTCCTGTCTCTCTTCAAGTTCTCTCCACTTCTCATTCCTGTGTCGCCAATTCGCTTAAAACTCCTTCCACAACCTTCACCTAAAAATGCACCCCCTTTCTACTGAGCCAGAGCTGAAATACTCGGTCTGCTCCCTATGGTTTGGGCATTAACCACGGTTTGGTGGCTGCACAGCCTGATTGTGTAGAGATACAGATGATGATGTCCTGCAGGTACTTTGTTGACAGGACCATCTTAAATGGGGATTCTGGTGCAAGGACTGATAAACTAGACATATGGTGAATATACCTTTATGGAACGCCACACGGCTCACTGGTGGTTCCAGATTACTGGTGTACACCACAAGAATTGTATGTTGCGTGCCAGTCTGTTGGATGGTGTCCCAGTTCGTCGTCCCTCTATGCAGCACTGCGCATGCTATTGGGCAGTTTTACTTTGCCTGGGGTCCCTTTGAATGCTGTTGTTGTGATAACACTGTTGTGCAGTTATGTTTAAACGTGTTTTCTTATGGTTTTATATGGGTGTATTAGACTGGTGGGAAGGGTAGTTGGTCATGGGGACTTGTTGGTAAATAAGATGTTAGGATTGAAAGCGGGAGTGTGCGAGAATTCGCCTCAATGGTTTGCTCATCTTAAGCATTATGGGCCCCATCGGGATGGGGCCTGCGGTTCATATACTGCAATGAGAGGGATGGTTAAATGTGTGCCATGGAATGTCCATGGCTTGAATGGTTTTACTTAAGATGTAGGGTCAGAGACTACTTGAGGAGATCCAAGATTGGTATTACATTTATACAGGAGACACACCTTCTATCTAATAGACTCTGCCCTTTGATCAAGAAGTGGGGGGACAGGCATTGTCCCACTCTCAATTAGTACGGTGTAAGGAGACTTGTGATTATATTGGGCACTTTGGAGGGCAGAGAAGTGGGTATTATCAATAAGTATGCAGCCAAGGTGGCCACGGGTGACTTTTTTTTCTAAGATCCTGTGTAGCTGTAATACGTATCGGCAGCCCATTTGGCTTTGGGGCAGTGACTTGTATTGCATGCTGGACCGGATCTGGATCGGTCTGTTGTGTCGAGAATTAGGTCAGAGGATTCACAATCACTACAAGACAGCCTAGATAACTTTGGTTTACCTGATGTGTGGAGAGTGAGAAATCCGAATGGGTGTAATTCTTCCTTTTACTTGAGCCCTCATAATGTGTATACGCAAATAGATATATTTTTCATGACTAGGGAAAATATGTGTATGTTTATGCGGCGGACACTATCAGACCATTAGGTCCAGTCTGCTAAACACAGCGCTACTGTTCCATTGAGGCGACTTAGGGTGGACTGTCTGAGAGACAGTGTTCATTGAGATATGCTAGACACTGAAATTGATCAGTATTTTGAGATTAATGACGGTTCGACTGGAAGCGTGGGGTGGAGTGGGACACATTCAAAGTTGTGATACGGGGGATTTGTATGTGGGCTATCTGTGGTGTGCTGCCCTCTTTGAAAAGATCATTGTAGAACATTAAAAGGTCCATATAATCTATTGAATTAGGGCAGGGTGTGTGGCCATGTAGGGAGGAGATTGAATTTAGTGCCTTACGGGTGAAATGCATGGAGGATTGGGCGAAATTGGGGAAACATGATTGTAGCATACATGTGAGTACCTGACACAGAGAGGGCAGGTAGGCTCCTATCGTGGCTTATTCGGAATGAACAATGACATGCAGGTTCGTAAGAAGGGAGGGAGTTGTGGCCCATGCTCAGCGTGGAATTAATTTGGCGTTTGATGAATTGTATTGTGAACTGTATGCGGATAGCATTACAGGTGGAGCACACGAAGTGTGTGAAATACTTTTTATTTTCCTTCACTGTTCTTTTCATTATGTCACAATAACATATATCTTGTCTTGAGGTGTTCAATATATTTGCCTATGGGTAATACTTGTTTTAGTTTTCTCCCATATTGGCATCTCATGCCACTGGTCTTGTTTGTGGTTTGTTGCTGTTCTTTGTCTCGTTCATATTCAAATATTCGGCTTACTGGATATTTGAAACAGTATTGGCTTTTGTCTGGATTCAACCCCTTTTGAGTATTGTCCATGTTTGCAATATCATGCTATTCAGTCTTGTGGTGACACACACGTCGGTACGTCCAAGGGTCCCCAATAACTTTGGACAGACTCAGCGGTCGCTCACGCCGCCTCTTACTTTTGGCATACATTGGCAATTAATCTTCCTCGCTGGGTCGGCTTCTTAAACAGCGTGGACGTCCCCCCAGCTTTTCCTGCAGCTCTGCGATCACTCGCCAGCTTTCCTCTGTGACCTGGACTGGAAAATGCTGCTTCTCTGCACGGCCGTACCTCCAGGAGCTCAGCTGAAGCTCCCAGTGCTTCCACAGTCCCTTGGATATGCCTGCTGCATCTCTCCTCCTTTCTCGCCACGCTGTTATGTGTAGCTGCAAGGATTTGGATGTCATTTTGCTCACTGCTTTCTCCTGAACGATTCTCTCTCGCACTGTCTCTGCCATCTTTAAATGTCCCATGTGCTTTAGGTCTAGCAAAACAACTAGCCTGCACGTTAGGCTTCAGGCTTCTCTTGATCTGCATAGACTCCTTCCTCCTCCTCTTCTTCGTCTCAGTACTTGAGGATTTATGGGAGATGAAGTCCATAGATGTTCTTGGATTTCTTGGATGTTATTCAAAAGTCTCACATAAAGATATATCAAAACGAGAAGGTGTTATGTATGAGTTGTGAATAGTTGAGTCACAAATGGGGGTTTGACTTGGATGGGGACTGTAGTGGTGAGAGGAACCGTGGAACTATGGTTCGCAGTAGCAGCAAATAGCAGTGTAGCCTTGATGCATTTGCTAAGTCAGTGCCCAAAATCCCCAACATCTACACAAGCTGGTGTGACGGATCTAGACTCACCCCCTCACCTAATGAAGATGCAGCACTAGATATGAGGCAGATTTTTTCCAGCACGTAGGAGGGGTTTACATCAGTAAATACTAAACTGGATGATATTACCTCTAATCTGAGCGCACTAAAGTTGAAACGGGATAAAGATAGTGTACGCATCACAGAAGCAGAGGAGAGGATTGGCAAAACTGAGGACAAGGCGACCATGACATTTGAAATATCCATACTCCAGAAGGACCTGAAGGCATTACAGTTCAAATGCGATGACCTTAAATCTGGGCACGGCGGACTATAATTCTAATTGGTTATTTATAACGCGCTTAATACCGAAGATGTTTCTATGCGCGGACCCGGGATTCGGACCTGTGTTATTGTGCGTTGTAGACGAGCGTGTTGCCACTGAGCGATACTACCCATGCTTACATGCATTGTGGGAATTCCTGAGGCTGATCCTCATGACAAGATGGAATGCTTTGTGGAGAAATTGCTGAAAACTATTCTAGGTGATCCTGACCTGTCGCCTTACTTCACCGGCGTGTGTGTGCACCGCTCACTTGCGCCTAAACCTAAACATGGAGCCCCCCACATCCCTATAATCGCCCGGATCCTGAACTATGGAGGCAGCGACTTGCTGTTGCAGTATGCCAGGGAGAAGGGCGAGCTGCGCTAGGAGTCCAGCAGAGTCTACCTATATCCTCTCGCGTGAAAGGTGCATGAAATACACAATGTTATTTCCGGTTTGGCTTTGCTTTCCATTTAAGGAACAGACTAACTTTTTTAAAGTGCTGCAGGAGGCAGTTAACTTTATCAAAGTGACTATACCTATGCTAGAGAAGGGTGCCACAGAAAGTGTAATGGGGACATGATGCACCAGTACCGTTTGTTAACAATCATTCAGCGACATAATGTAGTAAAGCCCTGCTACCTGATTAATTAATCCTAATCACTAATGGTGTGTTAGCGGGCTCCCATAGCCTCCACCTCTACTAGCGAGACCGCTTTACTGTGTTTTGTTGTTTGGGAGTTATGGTGTTTTTGTGCTACTTTCCATTGGTTGGGTATATGATGACAGCAGGAATAGGTTTGTGGGTTAAAAAAACGTGGATTTACTTATCATGGTGGTTGAAGTGCAAGTCGCAACACGTGTGTAGGGGCAGGATAGCTTGGGTAACACCTCCCCGTCGGGAATGGTGAATATGGCGGATGTGGGGTTTTGTTGGAACACTAGGGGCCTGAACAGTCCTGTGAAGGCTGGTAAATTGCAATATTACATTGAAAGACAAAAGGTTCAGGTGCTATTATTACAGGAAATCCATTCGGCCACAACAGTTTATGAATCATTTGCGAAGAAATGGGGGATGCATTGTTGTTACGCGGACTACTCTACTCATTCAAGGGGGGTCATGACAAAATTTCATAGGACAGTAATGTTTCAATGCTTTATTCAAAGAGCGATCCATGCATTGGGCAGGTATGTCATTGTGCAATGCGTGATTAATGGAGTTGCACTATTGGTGGTGAACGTCTATGGTCCAAATATAGAGGACCTGTAGTTTTCATTTCAGAGATGTGATGAGGCACCCGAAATTCCAGTGTTGGGGGTGGGGACTTCAACACAATCCTAGATGTGCCTTTGGGGAGGCCCAGCGTGAGGAGCACCGCCCTTACTGGTTCTACTAAAGTAATACTAGAAGGTATGGAACATAGAGGGTGGGTTGATGTGTGGCGATGCATGCACGGTAACCAGCGCAAATGCACCTTCTATACTCACAACATGTGTCAACAAGTAAGGGAGTGTAATGTTCTTTCTTCCCCGTACATTTTGGGATCACTCCCCTTTCCAGCTGGTTGTTGGATTGGGGCGAGATACTAATTATAGATTGCGGTGGAGGCTCCAGCCACTGGCGCTCTATGATACAGCCTTTAATCTCACTATACTGGAGAATATCCATATGTTTTTTTAACAAACCAATGGTCCGTGTCTACGACTGGCATGCTAAGGCGGGCGTTTAAGGCATATATTCGGTGGAGGGGGGGATGGGTGGCATGAGTCCGGAGTTCGGGGTACTCTGCCCATTTCGCAGGGAGTTGGCAGAGGCGAGGCTGAACGTTTTTGAACAGCAACATACCCAACTGCACGAAATTAAATGCTGGGAGATATTAAAGAAGAGCTAGACAAGTTTTTTGCGGGCTGGCAGAGAGAGGTAAAGTACTTCTCAGTACCCCCCATGGTCAAGCGATACAGTGGGGCAGGCCGACCCGGCAGACCCTTTAGCGAAACTAGTACGACTGCAGCTTTCTAAGGAAGCCCCTTTAGCAGTTGTGAATGATGACGGGGATATGTGTAATGAACATGCGAACGTTCTGGATGCCTTCCTGCAATTCTACAATGCCTTATATGCATGTGGAATGGGACATTCTAAAGGTGAGACTCTGCAGTTTCACGACACACTTGGAACAGAATTCTTAGGTGATTACGTTATTACTGGAACGGAGGTTCGCAACGTCCACTGTCGCTCTTAAATGTAGATCAGATAATATTTGCAGGGGTTGTTACCTTATATGTCGCATATAATATAACCCGATCAATCTGGCTTGATCCCCGGTCGCTCCACGGCAATGAATCTCAGGTGGCTGTTCAATGTAATGTCCCAAATCATCAGTCCGGAAGTGCCAGCTGTGACTGTAACGCTTGAAGCTGAAAAGGGTGGTATTTATTTTAATGTAATCGAACATTATGATCCATACTTCATGCATACTTGCCAACATTTTGTGACCAAAAAAAGGTAGGATTTTTTAAGTTTCAAAAATAGTAATTAGGAGGGGGCATGGCTCCTTAGGTGCTCCTGGACGGCCCCGTCGTCGGAGTGAATTCCCGCGGCCTGGGGCTCCCTCGAGCTGATCTTAGAATCTACAGCATTATGAAGTCCTGCTGCATTGATCGTGTGGAGTTGGCAGCGATTATATGCCATCTGAAAGCCTGGTGAGCCATGTTCGCTCCCGTCGGACATGCGTTGGAAAATCTAAAATGGCGACCGGGCGCACGTAGCACTTGATGCCCCGGTGGGGGAGGGGCACCCCTCTGCTTCATCTCCTGCACCCACTTTTCCGGTGAGTCACCGGGAGAAGCCCCATCGGACAGAGCCTCCTCCACAACCCGGACACATCATCGGCCCGCGGGGGACTCCGGCGACTGCCAGCAGGACCCGAAGTATAGCTGAACGGCGGGACACAGCCCGTGGCTCCGAGCTCACCGAGGGCGCGCCCCCCCACCCCAACCGGGAGGCAATCCAGTGGACCACAAAGCGGGGACCCCCTCGTAAACTTTTTCTCTGGGTAAGAGCACCTTCTGCCTCGGCCGGGTCTGGTTGGTCTGGTTGGCGAACACCCGCTTCATGCCAGCGACGCCTGGGATTCAGGGGCTCGGATTGACACCGGTGAAAGCTCTTCCCGATGCTCAGAGTGGCCTTGGCGCTCCACCCTCCCATCCGGACCCCAGCGTACCCGCCTAGAGCCCTCTGCACGTCGCCCCAGTGGACCCTGCATGTACTGCTGGTGCCGGGACCCGCGAGGAGAGCCCCCGAAAATCTATGTCGGGGGGGCATTCCTTCATCTAAAGCAGCTCCCTCGCCCGACAACAGCAACCCTCGATCAGACTATCCTCACCTCCGCTCCTCTTGCGCCTCCAACCTGGCTCCGGGGAGTCTTGGCCCCATTCAATCCGCCCAACGCTTCTCTACCCCGCCGGCAGAGTCTAGCCCACCGGTCCTGCAAAGAACAAATCGCCGGGCAGCTCACAAAACCACTCTGTACTCATCACCATCGCCCGTGCCGGTCTGAACTGACCATCAACGGAGGGAGGCTCGCCACTCTCCCCCCGATACTGGACCTGTCTGGCAGGGCTGGACCCGGGATCTATGAGTGGATTCGGCGGTACAGCAGCAGCAGCTCCTCTTCCCCTACTCCCACCACTCGACAGGACCATGGCAAAGAGTGGTAAATCGGTGAAACAAGCAGATATTGCAGCAATGATGTCCAACTCTGGCCAGATCAAGGCAGGCAAAACCGACCAGACCACTACCGCGACATCCAACGCTCTTCCTTCACCGGAGCAACCGCAGGCCAGCATTTCGCCACCAAAACAGACTTAAAAGACCTTCTAGCAGCCCTTACCAAGGAGATCTATAAAGGCACGGTGGAAATCACCAAGAAGATCGCATCTCTTGACAGTAGGGTGGAGGAGGTGGAAAAGCGCACAGAGGAGGTGGAGAATGGCCTTTGTGACAACGCTTTCGAACTAGAGTGTGGCCTAAACAGAATCGCAACCCTGGAAGCCAGATGTGACGCACTCGAACATAAAAAGGAGGACAGCGAGAACCGCTCCCGGCGCAACAACATCCGCATCCGCGGGATCCCCACCTCAATCACTAACGCAGATCTTGAGAGCTTCTTTAAAGACCTGCTCAGGTTCATTATAACCCTCCCGGACCGTGCCCCGCTGGAGATCGACAGAGTCCACCGTACGGCACCTAGGCAAGCTTCATCCTCCCCTCCTGATGTTCTCGCCCGGATCCACTTCTTCAGGGTTAAAGAGGAAATTATGAGAGAGGCCAGATCATCAAAACAAATCACTTTTAGAGGAGCAAACATCGCACTATTCCAAGACCTGTCGAGCATAACCATTCAAAAAAGGAGAGCCCTTCGTAACCTTACAGAATGGCTTCAGGAAAAGAAAGTTCAATATCGATGGGGCCACCCACATCTCTGTGCTTCGAGTGGGAGGTTGTCGCTGGCAAATCCGGAACCTCAAGGAGGCAAGCCGATTCCTAGGAACAAAACCCGCAGACGAGGACTCTGATCATGCTACCTGCTCTCAATCCCAGCCCGGCTCGACCTATATCCAACCACTGGTCCCGGGCTGGTGGGCGACGCAGGCCCCGGTGCCCCCGGAAGCAGCATAACCTGGACTTATTGGAGGTCCCTGCTCGTCCTTCGGTTGCCGACTCTCCAGACTAAGGTCTCTTTGTGATCCCCCGCAACCCCCGATTTTCATCAGCTAACCAGCTTCCCCACATCCTACACGGGAGATACTGTGAAAACATCCAATACCCAGGGGGACAGCAATAGGCACGAATTCTAGAACACACCCCCAGGCCCATATGCTCTACACAGCCCCTGGATCCTTTATTCCATGACCCGGGTGGCTTCTCTGTTCACTTAGTGGGATGCAACTCCCGGCGGCGGGGCCCGCCAGTAACCCCACGAATGAGCTTTATGGTCTCATTCCCACAATTTGTGGGTGGGGTGGGGGCAGTTTTGGGTTTAAAGAACTGTTCAATTCCCCAAAATCCCCGGTTAATGGTGATAGTTTTATTAGTAGACATTGGTAATTGTAGCACAATACCACGCTCACTCGAAGGTTCCACAGCCCTGCAGCCCATACATAGCTTGCCTGCACAATTCATGCTATGCGCCCAGAAGTAATAGACCCTAATAACGCTAGAGTGGTCCGCATCCTGACCTGGAATGTCCAAGGTCTTAATTCCCCCAGGAAGCGCAAATCGGTGGAGCACAGGCTGGCAGCTCTAAACGGAGGTATAGTAATTCTCCAGGAGACTCATCTCCTGCCAGCTGACGAACACCGAATCAAATTCAAGCACTTCAAACAGGGCTTTTTCGCCTCTGGCGGGGAGAAGAAGCGAGGGGTGGCGGTTCTTTTAAGTGACAAATTCCCTTTATCCAACTCCACGGTTAAAAAAGACCCATCGGGCAGATACCTTCTCATCCGGGGTCATATTGCAGACCAACCAATCACAATTGCTGGGATCTATGCCCCGAATGCAAATCAGGACAAATTCATAGCTGAGCTACTCCCCCCCGCTCCTAACTTTTACCTCAGGACATCTCCTAGTCGGAGGAGACTTTAACTTAGTTCCTGACCCCATAAAGGACAAGTCCCTACCGCCATCCAACCCTGACTTCTCCCGAGCCCTTGCATTTGCTAGATTTCTCAGGGAATCGGGCACGGTTGACTTATGGAGGGTAGCCAATCCTGACACACATGACTACACGTTCTTTTCAAACGCACACAGTGGTCATTCCCGAATCGATGTGTTACTGGCCTCCAGTACCTTATTCCCTTGCTTTAGCAACAGTCTCGGCAGACCTCTCTATCTCGGGAGGCCCAGACCCCCCTCCTAAATTCTGGAAGCTCAACGATTCCTTGTTATTGGACCAGGTGGTCAGGGCGAGGCAGAAGACTCATTGGTCAACTACTTTAAAGAAAACCAGAACCCCCGAAACCCCAATTGAGCTGTTATGGGAGACCATGAAACCGGTTATAATAGTGGTATTTATTAGCACTGCCTCTGAACAATTTCGAATCTCCAAACTCCTCACACAATCTCTAGAGTCCAAACTTTCCTCCCTAGATCTAAAAACCCAATATTCCAGAAAGGCGGACAGGGAACTAAAAAAGGCGAGGAGGGCTTTGGAGATGCACTTGGCCGACCGCACTGCGAAGGCGCTGGCATACACGAAACAATTTTATGATCACAAAAACAATAAGGCGAACCGGCTGCTAGCGTACAAATTACGAAAAACTCACACTAGAAACAACATCACTACTCTTAAGGGGTCTGATGGGATAAGTAAATTTGCCACCTCAGACATAATTGAAATCCTGCTGGACCACCATAAAGCGGTCATGCAAGGTCCACCCACATCTCAAGAGATTAGAGTCCAACAACAGCATTATTTGGAATCCTTTCACACCCCCACAGTCTCTTCCCCCCCTAAGCTCCCGGGAAGCCCCGATCTCCGCGTAGGAAATTCTAGAAGCCATTAAATCGCTTAAGAACACCACCCCAAACCCTGATGGGCTAACGCCCAAGTTTTATAAATCATTTGCTCACATTCTGACCCCGCAACTAGTATTGCTATTCAACTCATTTCTATCTACCAAAAAGGTAACACATACTATGGCCGAATCAACCACCATCTTACTGCAGAAGCCGGGAAAGGACCCTGAGCAAGCGGCCTCTTATAGGCCAATCGCCCTAATGAATACTGACGGGAAAATCTACTCAAAGTTTCTATGGGCCAGACTGGCTAGGATTCTTCCCGAGCTAATTCACAAAGACCAGACGGGCTTCATCCCGGGCAGAGGAACACAAGATAATATCAGGCGCACACTCAATATCATCGAGTCCGCGAACAGGATGAAAACTCTGCTCCTGGTAATCTCTCTCGACGCACATAAGGCGTTTGATCTACTGAACTGGGACTTCATCCGGTACACCCTCTCCCATATGGGCCTAGGTCACAACTTTATAACCTGGTTAATGGCATGTTATGTACACCCATCAACGCAACTCCGAGTCAATGGGAGGAAATCAACAAGCATCCCTATGTCCAGGGGGACTTACCAGGGGTGCCCGCTATCACCCTTGGTGTTCACCCTCTCGATGGAGCCATTCGCAGCAAGAACTCGCCTCAATCCTAACATCAAGGGGGTCATGGTGGGAGGGACTGAACACAAGGTTGCGCTCTACGCCGATGATGTACTTTTCACCATCACTGACCCAGCCAGCTCGCTAGAGCCCCTACTCAATGAATTAGAAGCGTTTGGAACATGCTCTGGGTTCAGGGTGAACTATGACAAGTCCTCTGTCCTTCCGATCAACCTCCCGAGGCGCCAGTGAAACACCTTATGTCCTGAGTTTCCAATCCCATGGGCCAACACCTCGCTGGAATACCTGGGCATCCAGATCCCCAAATCCGGCCTGCTAATCTACAAACACAACTTCCCTCAGCTGCTTAAATCACTACGCGCAGATCTGAAACGGTGGGACAAACAAGAAATCTCATGGCTGGGCCGGGCCACCGCGGTAAAAATTAACTTACTCCCCAGAGTGCTATACCATTGCCACGCGCTCCCAACTCCTATTCCGGAAGCGGATCTTGCCTCCCTACAACAGGATATCATGAAATGTATCTGGGAGGGAGGGGGGAAGACCTTGCATTTCCAGAAAAATCATGATCCGCAGCCGACAACTTGGCGGTCTGGGGGTCCCTGACATCTCTAAATATTGGCACGCAGCTCAACTCACACACGCTTACACTTGGACCCGCTCAGTAGATCGCCCAGCCTAGTTGCAACTGGAGGAAGCATGGTGTAAATCCACCCTTTCTGACTTGCCTCACATCCAATCTCAAAAAACCCACCAGCAATGTCTCCGCTTCCAGCAACTTGTAACACAGTGGACAGTTGGAAAGCTGCAAACAGAAAATGGGGAATCAAAACCTCACTGGGCCCACTAACCCCTATCTGGAGTAACCCGGGCTTCTCCCCTGGCCTTTGCATCCATAGCTTTGCCAAGTGGCCGGAGGGCGGCCTCCACAAAATCTCAGACTTCTTAAAGGAAGGCCAGCCGCTTACCTTTGAGGACTGCAAGGCGAAGTTCAATATCACTGAGGAGGAACGATTCCGATATACTCAGATCCGGCACTGGATCTCACAACGCTCCGTCAGAGAGCGTGGCTCCAGGGACCTAACTTCCCTCGATCTATCACTGACAGCATCCCCTCCAAAAGGTAAGATCTCCACCCTCTACAAACTCCTAGAAAAAGCTAACCCTGAAGCGAAGGAAAGGTACATGCTGAACTGGGAGAGGGACTTAGGCCGCTCACTGGAGCCTGATGTTTGGGACAAAATTTGGTCAAGACTCCATAAAAGTACCCAATGTGTTACCAATAGGGAAGGGGGATATAAAGTATGCTTCAGGTACTATATTACACCAACCCAACTGCATAAAGCGGGCGCGAAGCCCTCACCAAACTGTTGGAGGGGTGCACGCAAGAGGGCTCGCTTTTCCACCTCCTATGGGACTGCCCTAAGGCGGCGCACTATTGGAAGGGGGTCTTGACGCATGTCCAAGCAATAACAGGCCTGAACATCCCGTGGGACCACGGAATAATTTTGCTGGGTGACCCGGGGGGGGGGGGGGGCGGATGTGCCGATGTCAGGAAACGCTGCTCGCCTTTGCACTCATCTATTATTGGCGGCCAAAATTGCCCTTGCTCGTCTCTGGAAGCAACACGAGGGCCCCTCTATCCCGCTATGGTGGGCCAAGTGTTGGGACATTTTTACTGCGGAAAAAATCACTGCAATTCGCCTGGGCAACCTCAATCCCTTCCAGAACACTTGGGCCCCATTCATGGACTACGCAGACCATTACCTGGGCCTTACACTAAAGCCGCCTAGCGTCCGTTGGCTGAACTGAACTTCGCATGGATGCGGACTAGTCCAGTATTAAGATATTTCCCCCTCTCGCTATTTTCCCGCCAAAACACTGCTATGAATGAGTTGCATACTAAATTCCCTCTCCTATCATCTATTCCTTCCACTGTAATGAACTATTCCACCACAATCATGCGCTAACTCCGATGTCTACTGTTTAATTTGTTTCTTTCTTGTCGTCACTGATTAATACTTGAATAAAATGTTTATTTTGAAAAAACAAAATAGTAATTAGAAGAATGATGACATCAAAAGAAATGAATTTACATGACATGTGACACTGATCAGAGCACAAAAAATGTTTGTCATACTGATAATTTCTGATCCATCTTGAGAAGTCACATAATGAAATGTGTGAGCTGTGAGAATTGTGCTAAGCGTTTTTAGTTTTGCTGTTAGGTGCAGTGGCGGCTGGTGAATTTTTTTACCATGTTTAAAATGTTTGTCTGTAATTTGTGAGAGCCATTGAGTATAGTGAGGAGCTAGAACCAACTAAGGGGCATTGGGGGAGCGGGTGCTTCCTTCCGAGAATTTCTTTTAAATAATGGGATAAAATGGTGTCTTTTCTAGCACACTTTTTTATGAAACATTGGTTAAAAAGCCACACAGTTTTTAATTGGTTTTATATGTTGGCACATGAAAAAATGAAATTGATGCAGTCAACAGTGCACATGAGCTGTTTCCAACCCATTTTCATGATGCCTTTGCTCTACAAATACAGTAGTATACAAAACATGTTCAGGCTGGTTGTGCTCATGATTATGCATGCAGACTACACCAATAAATGCCATTATTACCAATTATTCCTGTTGTATATGCTCGCAAAAAATGCAATGCCACCATGAGGAAATATGTCCAGACTAGCTGCACTAATGTATGCCAGTGTAGCCATGAAATAGCACTTTTTTTTTGTTTATTTCATATATTTTATACAAACTTTTTGAAATACAAAACTCACATCAATATTTTACCTTTATACTCCTTTAAGATTAACTTTTTTTAAAATTTCATTACTTAACAAAAATACAAAAAGAAAACTTTCTCTGCGTGTTGGCTAATTTGTTACGTTAGTCTAGTGGGGTCTATCCAAGATTTCCTTCTATTTAGTTCAATAACTTTCAAGTGTCTTTTACTGGGTGCAACTCTAGCAAAAGTTGAAGTTCATCTAAAAATCTCATCATTCCTATCAACAGCGATTTACATTCAGTAATGTGTAGTTGTCTCCACCATTCTTCTAAAGTATATGTCTGGTAACGATTCATCTCTTTCGTTAGAAAATTCTCACGTTTGCTTTCCAGTTCAACACAGATAAGGACAAGATGTTTTAAATTTTCTTCCTCTACAGCGCAGAATCTGCATTTTGTATTGCCTGGAGAGATTTGGCATCTAGTTCTCAATATTTCTTTGGTTTCAAAGATGTTTAATCGAAATCTTAGGTATAGCCTTCTTAGGCGTTTACATGGTGCAATTATCAAATATTTTTGCAGAGTGGCACGTTTTTTTACTTCTGGAGGAGAACTTTGCATATATTTCTGTTTTGTTCTTCTCTGATCAATGTCAATCCAGTCAAGGTCTAACAACTTTCTTTTTACTACATCTGGGTTGCACCAGAGTGTTTTTTCATCTGACCCCAGGTGGTTCAGAATTACTTTACACTGTTATTTCCATTCAGTCAGTGCTGATTTCTTTCTTGTGTCGTCGCCCATTAAGATTTTCAGAGGTGGTAGATTTGCTTCTACGTTGGTTTTCCTGAATAGCGCTAATTTATTCCATGTTATTCTCGCATTTAAGGAAAAGATCCCCATTTCGTACAGGACACAACGGTCAGTGTTCCTTGTGGAATCTGCAAGATTTTCTTCCAAAAGAACCCTTCGCATCTTGACCATAACGTTGCGTCGCATCCAAACATGTTCTCCGCTCTGTATATTAAAATCGGAGTTACTTTGCTTTCGTAAAATCTTTTTACTGGCAGGCATGAAAATGACCATGTTTGTTCTGTATTATAACACCCTGCATTGTTAGTTGTTTACACATACTTATCAATTTTCTTCTCATGGGTTCGTCACATATGCTAGAATTAATGGTTGTTCCTAGATATCTTGTTTGAAGCACTTTATTCAGTTTCTTAGCCCCAAGAGTCCAACTTAGCCTTCGTTTACTTTTCATCCTTCCCCTTTTATTTTCTAGGACAAGGATTTCAGACTTTGTCGCATTGATCTCTAAGCCTAGATCTTTTGTGAAGGTATCCAATGCTGACAATTTTCTCTGCAGGCCAATGGGTGTACAGTCCAGAATAACCATATCGTCAGCATATAGTATATGGTGTACTTGCACTCCGTTTATCCACGGTGGAAATGATGCCACTTTTGTGAGAGCTGCTCCAACCTCCATTATATAGAAGTTGAAGAGCGTTGCTCCAAGGGGGCATCCCTGTTTCACTCCCCTCTCCGTTCTTATTGGGTTTGTTAAGTTTCCATCGCTGTCGAGCCTGACTTTAATATACATGTCGGAGTATAATTCTTTGATGGCTTAAATTAGGCTCTCATTGCACCCTCGCTCTTTGAGTTTGGACCACAGGGTTTCTCTATCAACACCATCAAATGCATTTGCCATATCAATAAACGCCAGGTAAACCTTTTGCCCTGTTCTAATGGCGTCAATTTCAAATTCAAGATGCAAAGGTTCACACTGCAACCCACTCCTTAAATAAAGCCAGATTGTCGTTCGTCGTAGATTTCCTGCTTTTTGAACCATGTTGTAAGTTGGGTAAGTAACAGACTTGCAAACGCTTTCCAGACGATGTCTAGTAAGGCTATGGGTCGATAATTTGCAGCAACATTGCGAGGACCTTTCTTATAAATTGGAACAATAATCCCTGATTTCCAGGACGAGGGAATCCGTCTTTCAGTAATTAGTCGTTGAAACAAAGTGTAGCAAAATTCAGTCCACTCCTCAATATCTGCTTTTAGATCTGCATTGGATAGACCATCCGGTCCTGCTGCCCTCGAGGCACTACTTTTTTTGATGATTGACCGAATATCATCTCAGTCAAACTTTATTGCCCACAGACTTTTTATGAGGACGTTCTGAAAGCTTGACTTTTTCACCTTTTTGAAGAGGTTTGTGTAGTGGATTTCCCACTCTTTTTTCCAGTGCCATATTCGACAGAATTGATTTTTCTTGATTCATCGACTCATTTATAATTGTCCAAAATCCTCTCAAGTTCTTTTGGGTCAGCGCCATCAACATTATTTCAGCATCTCTCTGTTCCATTCTTATTCTACATTCTTTACACCAATTATTGTAATGATTTTTCACTTTCTTTATCATCAACTTCTGTTTTTTTCGACGCGATAATTCCCTTTATTAGCTTCCTTATCTCTTTTTTTTTCCTAGTCACCTCAGGATCGTAGTGATGTCTTTGATAGTTAGGTTTATTCTGATCAGTCTTCTTTTTAATTTTATAGATTTCTAACAGATGTTGGTATTCAATCAGATCCGTTTGCCCATCAGCCTCTTACAGTCTCAGTAGATTGGTTACTGCTGTGACATCCTCGTTCCTTAGGCGTAGCCTGTTTCGCCCAGGCTTTGTTCGCTTTTAGCAAGTTTCGGCCTGTGCCACTATAGTGATACAATATTATGATCACTTTGATTGGACTCACTCACTCTTAGGGGTTCGATGTCTTTCGATAACGCTTCAGATACAAACATGTAATCTAGCATTGAGTTTTGGGAACCTCTGTACCAGGTTGGTTTTGCAGGGATATCACCCTTTGTAACTCCATTCAGTATGATTAGACTTCTGTTTGACATTTCAACTAACCAGCTCTCACTTTTACACTTCTCTTTGTGGTTTATCAGGGTTTTAGAGTTGTAATTTTCTATTAGCCTCATATTGAAGTCACCACATAAGATTATAAGCACCTTCGGGTCACCTATGAGGATTTTATCAATGACTTCAAGCAGGTCATCTTCACATTTTTGGTGGGTTTTTGGTGAGACATTCCAATATACATTTAGTAGATGGAAAGAGGGAGTCACCAACACATTTCTCTCATTTGGTTCTATGAGAACTGACTGAAGGAGCAGTGAAAAGCGTTCGGCTGACTTGATTCTTAAACCACATTTTCTCTTAACGAGGATTAATTGTCCTGACATAGGGCGCCCTTTATTTTTGGTGATAGCTGGATTAATTATGGATTCATAGCCCTCAATGCATGTTATTTTTGAAATCCAAGTTTCTTGCATGCATATCACATCAGCGTTTGCTAAAATCTCTGGCCGTGATCTCAAAAGATGAGAATAACCTCTAGTATTCCAGGTGGCTATCACCAAATTTGCCTTTTGATCATGGCATTAGCTTTGTTTTGGAGCATTCACAGATTTTGCTATCCAGGCCCAATTGTTTTCAATTTCCTCGTTCCTTGGAGTCCTTTCGATTCCATACACAGCATTCTCTACTGTTATTTTGATTTTCTTTAGTCTTTCCTCTTCATGTGCAGGGAATGTTTCGTCGGCAATCACTTCAGTAGTCAAATTTGCATTAGCTCTGCTTTCAGCTCCCTTTGGCTTAGCTATTGAAGTTAGCAACTGAGAATCATTCCCCTTTTTTTGTAATGATTTTGTAGTCTTTACATTTTCATGTTTGTCCTCCAGTAATGCATTATCGACTTCATAGATTTAATAGCCTGCGTTCAGTAATTGTCGCTCACAGATCATTATCAATAACATAACCTTTTTATCGTCGATGTGTGGCAGCACACATTTTTTTTTGTATCAGATATAATCTGCACTCTGTCAATTTGTGAGCTCTTTATAGATTTCAGCACAGGAATTGTACGAAACAGTTGTAAAATGGAGTATCTATTCAAAGGGGCGTCATTTTTCCTGATCTCAATTCTTTCCACAAGAATTCTGAACTGTTGAGCTGATGAAGTGACTTTCTGAGACGCGGACAGTGCCTCAACCATCTGATCCTCATCAGTATTTGCTGTTTTCGTAATTGATTTACCTGATACATTCGCCAACCTCGGCTTATCTTCCCACGGTTCATCAATCATGTTACTTTGCTCAGAATCGTCAACATTTTTCATCTGTAGTTTGTTAGGAGGAGTAAGGCTTTTATTCTTATTCAGCAGACTCGGTTCTCATTTCTCTTCTAAAGTAAGGAATGTTTCTATTTCGCAGCCCTTGACTTTTTCATTTTTCTTCGAGGTGCTAGCTTTCCCTTGGTGTTACAAGCCATATGAAGACTCTTTTTCCATTCAGGCCTTCTCCTTTCGCCTTCTCGCCTTCACGCGACAGTGGCCGTGAAGGTTGTTGGTCATCGTCCGGAGGGCCATGACTGATATTCTTCTTTGTTGATTGATTTGCGTTTGGCGCTATTTCGTCCTCTGCCGCGTCTTCGCCTGAGGCGCTGTAAATTGACCTGTCCAAAAGATCCTCAATTTCTTCATCGTCAACTATGATTGCAGCCGGACCCATGTTTGACTTAGCGTTCAGCGCATCACTCGATCGGTCGATTAGCCCCTTCTCTGCTATCACCTATTCATTCTTTTTTGTTGTTCTTTGCTCAGTAGAATTCACTGTGATGTTTAAAGCTTTGATATTTCAGAAAAATTTTGCAGAACGCAGAACTTCGCAGATATTTATTCTTTTGTATTTGCTGATTTTTTTTTTTTTTTTTGTTTTGTTTATCTGCCACATCGTCCGTTGCGTTTTTGGGTATCTTTGGGGCCGCCATCTGTGATTTAAGTTTTTCGAAGATGTCAAACCACTCTCCTTCATTATTTTTTTTTCCATTCCCATCAGATTTACTTTTTTGTGATGTTTGCGACGCACTAACACCCTGACCTTCTAATGCAACGGTTGGGGGTTGAGAGCTTATTTCTTTTTCTTTAGAGACTAAAGGCACCTCGATTGCTACCTGAGGCTTGAGAACACTGAACTTGCAAGGGCATCCCTGAATTAACTTTTCCTCTTGGGGATTATCTTTTGTAGGAATTTTCAGGGCCTCTGGAGTAATCTCTAGATCTTCATCGGTGCAACCATTCTTGCATGAGTTTGTCTTGCGTATCACTCTCGTATCTTCAGACGGTTGTTTATAACAGGTCACACGTATTGGATTTGTCGGAAGACCACTTTCAATCACTTTCTGTGATAGCATGGATGTTGCAACAGGATCGTTTCTGCTCATTTCCACAAGATCCATCAGAGTTTTTTTGTAACAGGAGCAATGCCTGTTTCGTGACTTCTGCCAGAAGTCTCTCATCTTCAGAGCTGTTTTTTATAGATTCCTTCAGAGCTACTAATGAGATGTCATTTCCTCTCCTTGTCGTTGTAACCTGTGATGTCATTTCTTTCAAATCAATCTCCAATTTTACAATTTTGGAATTGAGTAGGGCAATCAAGGTCATTTGGTCTTTGAGGTTCTCGTTGAAGTTCTCGTATAATTTCATCAATGGTGCCACCGCTATCGTTGAAGCCGACATCAAGATAGGACTTACATTTGAAATTATCTTGTCTATAAGAACAGCTGAGTCTTTAGGGCTCCTTAATCCTCTCGTACGTTTTGAATATGCATTTTGATGGGATTTCGAGCTATTTGAGTCAGAGCTCGCACTGTCCACTGATTCGAGGGGGGTCGCACCAGTTAGACCTTCCCTGTTTTTTTTAGATGTTAGAAGATCGACCTCCTCTTCATAATCCGCTACCCTTTCGTGTTTTCCACCTTTGAATCGTTTAGGGTAGCGACTGACATCCTCTTCAGAGCTCACTGGACACCTGGACCTTTTTTGAGAGACCAGGATCTCGTCATTCCTGGTCTCAAACCTAGGAGTATTGCATTTGAGGTTTAGTACTTCACGAATACCCCTATCTGTATTTAGCATCCGCTCAGGCTGGGGCATTAAACTTCCATTGACCCTCGATTGCGACGTACTCCTCGAGTTCGTTATTTTGTTGTTAAGTTCCGTCCAGTCTTTTATCAACTGGTCCGCAATCCCTATTGAGTCTCTACGACGCGGAGGATGTGTAACATTTGGTTCGGCCAGACTCTCTTTCCAGACATCTAGATCGCCCGAAGTATCGGCTCTTCCTTCAGAATTCTCCTCATGTCTGGCGCACTCTTTTCCTGGGCTCAATGTTTGACTGATATTTGACTTTACCCTTGCTTGTTGCTAGCACTCGTAGACCCAGTATCTTTTCTTCTCGGCAATGGCTTGTGCATTTCGGCAACTTTTAGCCAGGCCAATAGTTTCAGTGTGAAGTCCGATCTCCTCTGCTCATTTAGCTTCTTCGGTTGAGCAACTGAATCCATTCCTATTGTCGCACCGTTTGAGTGCACAATCTGAGCTTTTAGATGTGCGGCTATCCGCTTGGGACTTTCCTGCACAACCTCAGGGATATTGGGCCAGCTCCTCAAGTGATTTGTGGAATTTACTTCATGTGGTGGTTTCTTTGGTTCAGAGTTCGGAGCTCCCATCCCATTTTTAGGACTTGTATTTTGTTGCTCCCTCTGGTTATATTCGTGGTCGTAAAATTACTCTATCATTAATCTAAGCGTCTCGCGCTCATCTAGATTGCACTTATTTGATTCTTACATATCGGGCATGGCAGAGGGCAAAATGTTAGCTGGGGTTGGGGCGCAATGTATCAAAGCGGAACATGACACTTCATTACGGGTGCTTGCCCCTCCCAGAGCGCTCAGCTGTTCGCCCCTCCTCACTGCATGCGCTTCTATTGTGAGCTGATCAGTATCTTTTTCTTTTGCTTAGCACACCACGGCATCCTCCTCCTCCACATCGTCCTCATACTCTCTCTCACTCACGCTCTCACCTTCCACGGCAATCTCAGCATCCTCCGGCAGTGCCTGTGCGAATCCATTCCGGTCCCGCCCTCCATTCGAGTTGCTGCACACAGACGGCTGTTCCGTCCAGGGGCATGGTGAGGTGAGATGAATGATGAAGGGTGCTTCTTGTGGGGTTTCGCGAGCAAGATTGAATTGGAAATTTCCGTCGGGGATTTGCTCACATTGGGTATGCATTATTAAATTTTGACCTCGTTTTGCTTGGGCACGGGTTTTTACTCGGATGCCGATCCTCGTTTCTAACGAGGTTCTGTTGGGTGCCGCAGTGGGCACTGGAGCGGACAACATAAGAGCGGGGGGCCTGCGCTATCGCTCCAGCAGAGTTCACCCGCGAGGAGGTACAGCTCGATCAGTCTCGCGCTGGCACTTCTGCTAGCACTTCAGAGCCACGTACCCCCACGGAACACAGGAAACACACTCCAGCACACTCCGCTACGCATAGCCACGGGCGTTTTGTAGAATGGCTTCTCCTTTAGCAACAACCACAGTAGAAAGACTGGCGTGCAGGATCAGGAAACACACTCCAGCACACTCCGCTACGCTCCGCGTAGCCACGGGCGTTTTTTAGAATGGCTCCTCCTTTAGCAACAACCACAGTAGAAAGACTGGCGTGCAGGATCAGGAAACACACTCCAGCACACTCTGCTACGCTCCGCGTAGCCACGGGCGTTTTGTAGAATGGCTCCTCCTTTAGCAACAACCACAGTAGAAAGACTGGCGTGCAGAATCAGGAAACACACTCCAGCACACTCCGCTACGCTCCGCGTAGCCACGGGCGTTTTGTAGAATGGCTCCTCCTTTAGCAACAACCACAGTAGAAAGACTGGCGTGCAGGATCAGGAAACGCACTCCAGCACACTCCGCTACGCTCCGCGTAGCCACGGGCGTTTTGTAGAATGGCTCCTCCTTTAGCAACAACCACAGTAGAAAGACTGGCGTGCAGGATCAGGAAACACACTCCAGCACACTCCGCTACGCTCTGCGTAGCCACGGGCGTTTTGTAGAATGGCTCCTCCTTTAGCAACAACCACAGTAGAAAGACTGGCGTGCAGGATCAGGAAACACACTCCAGCACACTCCGCTACGCTCCGCGTAGCCACGGGCGTTTTGTAGAATGGCTCCTCCTTTAGCAACAACCACAGTAGAAAGACTGGCGTGCAGGATCAGGAAACACACTCCAGCACACTCCGCTACGCTCCGCGTAGCCACGGGCGTTTTGTAGAATGGCTCCTCCTTTAGCAACAACCACAGTAGAAAGACTGGCGTGCAGGATCAGGAAACACACTCCAGCACACTCCGCTACGCTCCGCGTAGCCACGGGCGTTTTGTAGAATGGCTCCTCCTTTAGCAACAACCACAGTAGAAAGACTGGCGTGCAGGATCAGGAAACACACTCCAGCACACTCCGCTACGCTCCGCGTAGCCACGGGCGTTTTGTAGAATGGCTCCTCCTTTAGCAACAACCACAGTAGAAAGACTGGCGTGCAGGATCAGGAAACACACTCCAGCACACTCCGCCCTTATTGATGTTTGCTTTTCCCTTGATGCCCAAAAAATGCAATAGTAATAATATATGGCCAAACCAGTGCCATCAATGGGGGACAGCTTAGCCATGTAATAACCCATGTTTGCTTTACCCTTGATGCACAGTAGTCAGGCACCAAAAAGAGTATATTTAAACTGGCTGCACCAATGAAGGCCAGTCTTGCTATGTAAGAGCACCCACCATGTTTGTTTTACCTTTGATGCCCATTCAAAAACAAAATGCCACACTAAGAAAGTTTAGTTAGACTGGCTACACCCAAGTATACCAGTCTAGCTATGTAAAAGTACTCATGTTTGTGTTACCCTTGATGCCCAGTAAAAAATACAACACCACAGTAAGAAAGTATAGATAAACTGGCTGCACCAAATAATGCCAGTCTAGCTATATAATATACAATGTAACAGTAAGAAAGTATACCTGCATTGGCTGCACCCAAGTATGCCAACCTAGCTTTGTAACAGCACTCATCATGTTTACTTTACCACTTCATACACCCCCAAGCCCCACAACTAGATGCCTACTACGCCTTCACACACTCAATGCAGCAGGGCAGGCACACAAACATTCTGATACACAACGCACACTCCCATTCCTCTGTGCATTCATGCAGCACTTGGACAACTCCTTGCATGCATGCTCACATAAAAACAAACACTCACACATGCATTCATACAAACACATTATACTACATACACATAAACATTTACATTTGACTAACCTCCTGCTCGCACCTTCAACACGCCAACACCATCCACAATCACCATCCACTTCACACAGAGTGCACTGGCTGACTGAAGAGGAGAGATTGCCTCTCCTGTCACTCAGAGCCTCCAGCTCTAGTAGTACAATGATGAGAGGCAGTGGGGCTAATCTTCCTATGGCCAGCTGGCCTCTTATCATTATGCATGTAACTTCCTTAAGTCACTTCAAAACTGCAAACGGAAATATTTAAAAGCAGGGCACACTTGTCCTGATGACCTGATGTGGCAGATCAGTCACGGAGGCATACACCAACATCATACATCAAAATAAAGTACCTGGACACACAGACTAACTTCTCTCTCGCTGCAGTTCAGCAGCTGTGCTAGGACCCGAAAGCCATAGCCGGTGAGGCCATAAGCCTGCCACTATAAATAGCAGTAGCAATGGGCACACAAATCTGTAGGCGGTAGGACTGCTTAAAAAACAGTATCCTACCGCCTAAATCGGTAGGGTTGGCAAGTATGCTTCATGTCCTGTGTCAGACTATAGTATAACCAGCCAGTGGCTAGGGTCAGGGTGGGACGTGGGATGCCACAGGATTTTCCACTGGATAGAGGTACTAGACAGGGATGTCCCCTGTCCCCCCTGCTCTTTGCATTAGTGATTGAACCGTTAGTTGACCTACTCAAGCACAGGTGACTCAGACTGCAAGGGGTACAAGATATAGTCTTGCTTTATGCCGATGACTTACTGATATGCGTCAGGGACCAGGCCGTAAATCTGCCAATTCCAATTAGGGCAGATTTTATTAACGGTGGCAAGTACTCGGGCCTGGTCATCAAATGTGCTAAATCTGAAATATTTCCTCTCAGGAATTAAACGGACGGCTCATCCTAAGGAATGAGCCTCAGGGGGGCACCTAGGAGATGAAATATCTGGAAATTAGGGCGTATGTATACAGAGCAACTGTATACAAATAATGTTGGAACGTAGCTGGACCCTCTACAGGTTAAGCTTATACTATCGCGATGGGGCAAAATTGCCCATCTCTGTGATGGGCAAATAGTGCTGCTAAAAATTGTGGTGCTCCCAAAACTGCTGTACTATTTCCTAAATATTGCTATAGTACTAAGCGAGCCATTCTTTACAACTCTTGGCATCCCGTTTTGTATGGGATCCAGGCAGGGATCTTATAAAAATGGCAGGATTGTGTAAGCCATACTCTCTGCAAGCGCCTGACTTTGCATTATATTATTTGGTTGCTCAGGTCCGCTTTCCCACATACTGGAGGAATTGGAGTGTTAACTACCCACATGTCAATATTGAGAGGAGGACAGATGCTCCCATGGAGGTGGGGGCTGTGCTACTTAGCTCTTGCTATGTTGATCCCTGTTCCTTTGATCCCTTGCATTGCAGAGGATTTTGAGGATGCTAGACATAGATCAACCATACTGTCATGTGGCACCTATTTAAATCTACACTAGACAAAGCGATCAGCAAATACTGGTCGCAACGAGGCATTGAATGCCTGAGAGATCTGTTTATTGAAGGCGTGCTCCTCCGTCTGCAAGACATGTGGGTGAAGTTGGGGCAGAACCCTATAGGAAGATTTAAAAATATGCGGATTAGGACAGCCCTGAACTCAACGTGTCCATCATTCCCAGTCGAACCGACCATACCTAGATATGTGGATTTTATGTGTCGTACGAACCCATGGAAAAAGTTCCTAACAATCTACTATAATCTGGTCTAATCTGTAGAGCAAAGGGCTCCTGCTAGAGCACAGCCGTGGTGGGCGAGCAGCATGGGTGTAGGCATAGACGATGAAATGTAGCACTGAGCATGCATGCTAACCAAGGAGGTTTCCTTTCAATGTCCGTTAATACGCTTCAAGATCCTCCATAGACTTCACTACACACCTACATTGTTAGCAAGATTTGATGGGGATGTCGCACTCAGCTGAGTCTGACCGAGATGTGGATCCCTGCATGCTGATCATTTGCGTATGTTTTTTGATGTACTCTTCACTTGTGTTGTATTGGAAGCATGAATGTACTGAACTTTCATTAATGATTGGGCTGCACGTCCCCGTGGATCCCTGTTGAACTGTACTAGTCTCTTATGGCAAAATGACGAGGATGGAGTGCACATTTGTTTTGGCTAATAGAGAGATACTATTACGGTGTGCTTAGCAGCCAGGACCTGGGCTAATAACAGCGAGGATGCTGACCTCTCTCTCCAGCCTTCCGTAAACCAACCTAAATTCATATGGGCCTATTATCATGCTTACCTATTTCAACATTCCAATATTGAGTCTGGGGTGGGATGATTCCTGAAAGGATTGGGATTGCCGAGGTTTATGTCCTCATGTTACAATGCATACCTGTACTCTTACCTACAGTGTAGTTGTGTTGCGTTCTGACTACACAAATTCTTGTTACCATGCCACCAATGTCTGTTTTGCGAGGTGACTAAAGCTTTTTTTTTTTTAATGAAAAGCTTGTTACATAACATCCATACTCGCACCTCTCCTAAAGCACCTACTGACCCAAGCGCCCCCTCATTCTACAGATTTGATCTTTTGTTTATTAAAGCAGTTTTGGCTTAAAAGGCTTTTTGTGCATAGAAATGAAAATAAATCTCACTAGGACATGCTTAACAAATCAACAAAACATGCCAAGTCATGCTTGAAGAAAAGCATTCTTTCCCCACATTCCATATTTGTTGACAAATAGTCTGGCTGTGTCTATTAAAACAATCGTGATGTATCGTCTTTGCATGGCCAGATGCAGAAACCTTGACACTTTCACTGTGATCTCTGAAAATGAGTCCACAAGTTAAAAATCCGTAGCCAGTTGGCGTAATATATGCCCTCCAATGTTTGCCTTATCCAGAATCAATTGTAGCTCATCTGGCGCTCGTCATGTTATTAAGTATTTATACTGCATCTGCCACCACTGAAATGGTCTTGTACAGCACCTGACCTTGTCCGAGAAGTGGTGCATTGTGACCTCTCCAGGGTGTGTTCCGAGTGTTTTTCCGACCGTGATATGTAGATATAAAAGGAGGATTGGAGGAAAGGTGGAGAAAAGAAAGGGGGATTAGTCAGTGGATAAAAAGACCTAGTGGGGAGAAAACGCATGAGATGAGAAGTGATCATGGTTGAGTTGGCCGAGATGCGTGTTTCTGAATAGTTACTGGTAATCATGAGAGCAAGGTAAGGAATGTGACATCAGTTTTACAAGCAAGAATTAGCTGAGATGGCAGGAGCAGTATCTAGTCTAGATGATGACTTTGCTAAATATAGTTTGTATGTGGTTGTGTGATGGATTTGAGGTGCTCAAGCAAGCCCTAGTTATGTGGTGTCTTTAACAGCAGCGTGTGTAAAGATGGTTGTCCTCTGCATAGAACAGCATTGGAATTCTTCTTCTAATTATTCTTGCCACATCTCTCATCATATTTCCCACTTTTCTGGCAAGGTTGTTTATACAAAGGGAAAAGAGAGATGGGGTGAGCAGACAGCCCTGCTGCATACCTCTTGTTGTCCTGAAGGACCTACCTAGTCTAGCAGTCTGAGAGATTATTTGAACATAGTATCGCAACAAATAGAGTGAATCCTGCTTATCAGGGCAGGGTCTCTATGTATGTTGTGCAGTAGGGTCTACATTTTTGGATAATTTACCAAGTAAGATACACTGCTATGATCGAGAAATGCCACATCTAGCAACATCCTCCTTGTGATGCTAAATGTCTGGATCAGGTGGAGTAAGACAAACTTCTAGTCAATGACCAAGAGGCCTGCACAAAAACTTCCATTCACCCAGTCCAATATGCGTCCTTCTTCAACCAATACTTGTAGACCCTACAGTATTATAGGTGAAAAAAAGGAGTGGATATCAATTATGCTGATTGGTCTAAAAGATTTTGCGTCAACAGTGGATTCTTCTTTTTTTTGTACAGTGGGACATTTACACTGTTAGTCCAGATCACAGTAAAAGGGCTGATTTTCAGTAAATGCTCCATGGTAATGTTTCAAATTAGGAATCCCCCCACTCTTGAAGTGACTTGAATAACTCGGGGAGAAACATGTTTGGGGCCGGTGTCTTGTCTGCAATCAATGTCTCAACGGAGTCCTTTGTTTGCTCCAGGAAACCGAAGAGTTGTCTTACTCCTTAACTGCACACAAAACACTAAAATCCCCAAGAAGATTTTCTTCAACTGCATAATCCGCTATCTATAGGTATACTCACATGCTGACCCCCTTCTAGTCTGGATTCCGGTCCAAACAATCCAACGAGAATGTGCTCTTTCTCTTACCACTGCCCAGCACTCTGCCCTCTCCTCCAAGCTCATTCTTCTATACTTTTCAGCTGCCTTGAAGACTGTGGATCATCCCACTCTCCTTCAAACGTTTTTTCCACCTTGGATTCAAGTGCACGGTACTCAACTGGGTGTTCTCCGATCTAACATCTACTTCTTTATCCCATGGAACTCTAGCACCTCTTCTTTAACGCCCCTTGACATGGGTGTCCCTGAAGGATAAGTCTGGGCACCCTTCTCTTCCCTTTATATACCCTCCCTTGTCAAACTAATTTCCTCCTTTGACTTGATGATACTCGGATATTCTTCTCCTTCCCTACTGCAATGCTTAAGATGAATGAAAATCAAGTATTTTATTAGTTATATTTGCTTTTAGGAATAGGGTGACCTGGAAAATCGTAGGTCGAATTTTTCTAGGTGGCGCCTACAAATATTCATACTGTGCTGGTGTTCCATGAAGCCAAGGAGGGAAAAAGTTGACGTTGGAAGTGCTGGTGTAGTGTAATCACTGAAGACAGCCCTGATTTGTAAAAACATGCCTTTGATGACATGCTGTGTGCTTCAGATTTGAAATGTCCCTACAGTCCTGAGGTAGCTGTGTGGGTTGAGTACCTGCAGCAGAGATCTGTGTGCCATTCCTCTTTAGTTTGGGCTATTAGGTATTGCTTGCAAGACCGTTAAACTGAAACTATTGCATTGGAGTACAGATAGGGAGAAAAGGCAAATGAGGAGGGACACACAGCTTTTAGGTGTTATTTGACCACCCATTGATTGCCCATTGCCATGCTGATCCCTATGGCCAGTCCATCCAGTTCTTGCCCCTCCCCACCGAAAACACCACCTTTGAGTTCGCTTTAACTAGGCCTTCCAATCACACATTGCACTCGAAGTGCCTGCCAGTGTTTTTTTCAAAGCAGTCTTTTAAGAGTTAATGACTTAATTGAAGTTGTAAACCTGCTACTGGTCTAATAACAATGTATTAACCAGGTCTGCCATCAGCCACTCAATTTATAAGCACTATGCGTGTCCTTCACTGAAGTCCTGTTAAAAACCAGCATTGACAAAGCCAACCGTTTTTGCTGGTTTATAAGTATTAGGCATTTGCCAGGCACTGCTATTAGATGCCCAGCTACTCGCACCATTTTGCACCTGCTACCATCAATGACCAAGTAATACAGCTACGGCAGTGCCTGGCAAGTGCCTTTCCCATGCTTACATAGAAGCCTGAGCTGTTGGCATTGCGACGGCTTGTATAAGTTTGAATCCTGGCAGTCCTAGTTCAACCTTTTGTCCCGCTTTTTGCGGGGCCCAATTCAGCTTTTCATTCTTTTGTAGTTGATAAAATGAATACCATGAAAGAGTTTTATTTAAACACCAAAAACTGAATCCAGTTGTAACCACTCCTTCCACTTGGCCCGTGCAGGCCACTGCTAGAGCACCACCAAAGTTTCTGGATGCAAAACGACTCGATGGTGCCACAGTTACAAATGATGTAGTCGGTTAAACTACCCAATGTACTCCCGACACTAAAGTCCTAGGTGAGAACTTCCTTTTACAACAGGCAGCCAATCACTCTGCGAGAGGGGCCCAGTTAATGCATACAGCTCTGTGATTTAGGCTA
Source organism: Ambystoma mexicanum (assembly GCF_040938575.1). NCBI lineage: Eukaryota > Metazoa > Chordata > Amphibia > Caudata > Ambystomatidae > Ambystoma > Ambystoma mexicanum. The sequence goes on from NC_090935.1 coordinate 419,434,847, forward strand.
TCTGCATCAGTAGCTGGTCAGAAAAGGGTGATTGCTGATCCTGAACATGCTGTTGCCTGAATACCGACCTAGTATAGGTATCCCGAGTTTTTTTCTCAAGATGTTTAATTGCTATCATGGCTCGCTAGCAGACTTGTGGGTGAAAATCAGAGAATTCAGTTCCATTTTGAAATGAGGCTAGATAGGCCCTGTAGGAAAGCCAGTAGACGCTCACACCAGAAAAAATGCAACCGAGTAGGGAAAAAGGCCCAATACACCTCTTGCGAGGATAACAAGGTTTATTTCCATACAAATATGAAAAGCGCCAACAAAGAACTCTACTGCCGCAGAACGTTCTGCTAGAATCTGCATGAGCAGCACATTAAGAAGGTACAGAGCATCATCGGTGACATCCCTACATACAGTGGGAACCCGCGCAGTTGGTTGGTGCGACCCTACACATAGTTATCTGCTCCATAGGGGATGCCAGGCCATTGTTCCCAGCCCCGTCCGTCCATCTTCTTCCACGTAGGTAATGTTGCAGGCGTCATCGGTCACACGCTGGCTAATAGGCAATTATATGTAAAACTAAATAACACATCTCTTTCGATGTAGCAGTGTGCCTGGTACAGACAGACAGGGGCCCAGGAGGGAAAGCCGAGGTCATACTAACTCGCACACTTCCCACTTCCCACTTCCCTCGAGACAGGCCGGCACCTCTCCAAGGTCTCCCACCCTCATTCTGGGCTATAATTCCATCCCTCCCTGCACCTCCCAGCACAAATCGCGTGACCTAGAAGTGAAGGCTTCAAACTGCTTTCGTCGTGTGCAGTCTCTGCAGTGAAGGCTTCAACCTGCTTTCTCCAGTTCCTGAGTCTTTTTACAGTGTTTATTGTGGGGAGGACTTAAAAACCCACTAAGACCGTGGAGCGGTCGCAGAGCCGTTGCAGAGTCGTGAGCAGTCTCTGCAGTAAAGGCTTCAACCTGCTTTCTCCAGTTCCTGAGTCATTTTACAGTGTTTATTGTGGGGAGGACTTAAAAACCCACTAAGACCGCAGAGCGGTCGCGGAGCCGTTGCAGTCGCGAGCAGTTTCTGCAGTGAAGGCTTCAACCTGCTTTCTCCAGTTCCTGAGTCTTTTTACAGTGTTTATTGTGGGGAGGACGCAAAAACCCACTAAAACCGCAGAGCGGTCGCAGAGCCGTTTCAGAGTCGTGAGCAGTCTATGGCAGCGACGGCAGGACGCAGGGAAGGAGATGCTGGAAGACTGCTGCGCAGTGCTACGGTTCACTCACATCAGCGCATAGAGCGGTCCTTATCACCCAAACATCCAATGGAGGCGCTTTCTTCTGTGGCACTGGACTGGGTAAGACAATGTCCCTCCAATATGCCAACAGCGGGAGGTTTGCCCCTGTCCTTGCCTTTGACTTTTCAATTTCCTCCGATTGAATCTACACCCTTCCTTACCCTGGACCCAAACACCCTCAATAGCACAGATCCCGATGTCTCAGCTCCTGTTCCTCATACCATCACGAACGGCCCCCTAAACGGACCCCTTGATCAGGAGACGCTCTCGAGACGGGGTCAGCGCGATGGGGCTGTAACTGCCAGTAGAAGCGAGACACTTCCCGGCGTAACGTCACCCATCTGGACAAAGCCGTCTGCTGACCCGAAGACTCCAGCATTATTTACGGATTGGAATGGCCAAACGAGCATTCATCCCTTGACTCATGCTCTGGTGGAGACAACCAAAATTCTTACCCACGCACTCATTCATACTGAGGGGAATGTAGGAGCTTGGGTCAGCCCCCAGAATGAAACATGCGAGTCTGGAGCACCGATACTCGCTTCTCCGGTGCACTCACCTCGCCTCGTCCTCCAGCTGAGAGCCCTCGCCTCCGCGTCGGCCCCGAAAACCAAACCACACCGGCGCAGCCCGTGGATGCGACTCCATCCATGCAGGACGCTGATGCGACGGCTCCTCCCTCCCCGGAACACGCAGTGACCGCGAGAGGGGAAGCGATGCCGATAATAGTGAAGAGCCGGATCTGGTCACTGACGAACACAGTAAACGAGGGGAAGGGAAGGGGGAAAATACATCAAATCCTGCTGCCATAAAATCACATGTTCATACCCAGAAAATGACTTCTAGGCGCACAGTGTGCTCTAAAGTCCCTTACAAGAGAGGACCTAAGGCACGAAAACATCTACAAACAACTAAGCCTATACCTTCAACGTCAACAATAAGAAAATTCTTTTCGAGAAAAAAAAAACGAGGGGAAGGACAGCCTCAACAAGATCTCTCCGATGCAGAACTATTAGCAATTGTTGAAGACACTGCTAGACATCTAACCAACATTAACTTACCATTGCCGGGGCCCAACCTATCAGGAAGTAGGGTTTACCCTTTGAGAATACCTTCCACCAAGCCGGGGCCGGTAAAATGGCACTTCGGCAATCCGCTCCCTGACCCTACCACACCAAGGGACAAACCAGGCACTAGTGAGCCTATTGGAGAGAAGTCACACAAACCCTCAGTAACTCCATCGGTCCATCTATACTCCTCTCCAAATCCCAGGCTAATGATGGCCTCAGGGGGCCGTCTAGAAGAGACAGTGAGTCGGCGTTCGCAACAAGGGGTTCCCCTGCTATGCCTCTTGGGGGGACCAGCCCCCTTCCACCTGCAGCGGCCGAAAGAGGTCAAGTACTGTATCCAGTCAGTCGGACGCCGCAGGAAAGAGAAGACAGGCTCAATCGTTAGTTTGGGCTGGCAGATTCACGACATAGTGGAGTTCAAGCAGAGAAGAGTTGGTACAAGGATGCCAGCTTAAAAACCCCATCGACCAATCGCCGTCTCAGCGAGATCCCATCCAAGCCAGTCTCGGAGACCCCCCCAGAAGAAACTGGATGCCATGACGATTCTCTCGATGGCGACCATTGCTCTGGCACCGTTTGGGAAACTTTATGAATCCCTCAATGAAACGCTTAAAGATCAAACTGCGCTAATAGCCCTCATGCAAACCAAGCTGATTTACTTGGAAGGCTATATGATGGCGAAATTGCAGGCAGACCGGATCGATCCCAACCAGCAAACAGAAAAGAGCCAGCAATGCACCAGTAATCAATTAAAGATCCAGAATACGGAAGCAAGGGCTCAATCAAAAAAATCAACAAAAGAAACACAGACTGATCTACCAAAATCCTGTGAGCATGTGGTTACCAACTCATTAACCAGAAAAGAAGTGCCCCTGTGTGAAAAAGCAAGCAGACCTAACTGTCAAAACCACTCGCCCAACTACACCCTCCTGAGTCCATCACGAGAGCTGAAGAGACGTCACCCATTGGCAAACTCCAGAGACTCCACACTGTCAAATCCAACGGATCTGTTATGCAGAACTCACTTAAAATCTTTACCGCATTGCCAAAGGAGCGACCTGATCCTCGTACATCAGTTATAAACAACCAGACTTTTGGAATTTTTACTCAAAAGGGAGCACACAGCCTCGACTCCAAAAAGATCTACTTAAAGAATGGTGGAACACCAAACCCCCTTGGGTGAAAAAAAAACGCTCATCTACAGTTGGGCAACAAACTTGGTCTGGCAGACCGTAAAAGGGAAGTTCTGGATAGACTACCTATCGGACACAAGCAAACGACTAGCCTAGAAAAGTGTCAACCACTCAGTCCGAGAACAATTCCAACAGAAGGAGACAGCTTCGGAAGCCATGTAGACCTAATGAATATGAGCCTCTACACCGTTGAAGATTCTGTCTCGGATCTCTTGGACATCGTCCAGCAAAAGCGAAAAAGATCTGATTCCCAAGAACATATATTAACGGACCAACCTAAGATGAAAATCATGATAGTTGACACCCCCTCACCCGGTCTGAAACTACATAAAAATATCAGAACTCATCAGCCTACCCGTTCAACTTCAGATCTTCAACTCCCAGGAAAAGATCCCGCCCAACGCGGCAGATCTCCTCGCTTTAGAAGTCCGCGCTACCAAAGATCGCCAAAAAGACAAGAGGCTTCGACCTTGGCCATTAGACGCGAGAGAAGGGAGAAGGAAAACATAGACTCAAATTCAAGTAGGCGGAGAAGGATCTGGTTTCCCCCCCGACCCCTGCCAAAATTCATTACATTTCCTGAGCAGAGGTGTCTCAGCGAAGTACACAAAACCGTCCAATATTCCGCCCCTCGCATTCTCGTGGCGAACCTGCAACTTTGATGAAACAAATCTCTACGAGAACTTTTAAACTCCAAAGAACCCGCGAAGCTAAAGACAACTTGACATTGGACCACAGGGCCTTGCTGATCTTATTTAATCAGGTCAACTTGGTTCAAGGTCGTATTAGCGAGGACATTAAGATGCTTGAACCGAACCCGAATGGAAGAAAAGCTCGCTCTTGCACATCTCCTCGCGTACTACGCAGAAAAGGTTGTGGAATGCAAAGGACAATTTAAGGAGGCTGGGATTCGAACTAAGCATTGCACTAGAGGGCACCCCTACGAAGGAATCCCTTCATTTGCGAAGGGACCCGGAGAGATTAAGGTCACCTCAGAGACTCGACTCCAGACATATGTTCAAATCTCCTACTAGCCCCCGTGGAGCTATAACCCACCGTGAGATCTCCAAGTATACCTGGTGGACCACTCCGAGCCCTCAAAAAGGTGAACCTAAAAGCGTGCATGGTATCTGGGATCCTCCTGAGCATGGGGGAAAAAGCTCACATAAAGTTCGAGGAATTCAAAGACCCATTACGTCAGCCATGTCGCCGAAATTAGGGGAATACCAAAGGGACCTCGTTTACATCAACGCAGAAGTTCTCCTGACGATAGGAGAGATCAGGAGGGCTTGACAAGATACACAAGAAATGCACCTTGCACTCCAAGAACATGGGCACCTAAAAATGAAAGGCCAGCTCCTTCTAGGATTCTGATGAGACGAGCTTGGCCATCAGTCAATTTCATACCAACTAGCCCTCAGGAGTTCAAGGACAAAGAGAAAGATTCACTTCCAAAGCTGCGAATGTGCTCGTGGAACACGAGGGGTTATTCTCACTTGACCAGATCCTCTGACTTGAACCTGACTGATTTCGATGCTCTTTGTCTCCGAGAAACGTGGCTCGTTGATAAACCCCTACTCGACGGATACGAGTTGGCCCACTCCCCTTAAAAGGCGAGAAAGGCAGACCAAGATCTGGGCTAATTACAGCGTTAAGAATGGGCTCTGGTTTAAGCCTAAAACAAGTGATATTAGCAATGGAATTCATTCTGGCAACATCTATTATATGGTCCAAAACAACTGCGACTGACCACATGAAATGCTCAGAGGAGATTCTCCTACTCAACATTTATTGGAACCCCGTCAGAGTGGGGACTGAGAAATTCCTTGATCAGTTGGAAGCTTTAATCAACAACTCCATGAAGAATCGGATGTTTTCCCACATCATCATCATGGGTGATCTGAATGTTGACCTGTCCACGCGCTTGAAAAATCCCGGGGCAGCGCCCACTTATGGACTAAACTGATGGACTCTAGAGATTTGCATAATCTTCACCATGCATTCTCGACCAACTTCTCCCTGATTCCATCTTGGCAGTGAAACGGTCAAGCAGCAACTATCTATTATAGCCACACCTCACGAAGCCTGCTGAACATACTGGTCTCATTCGAGGTGGCTCGTACCGAGCACAGCAACCATAACATTCTTATTGCTGAATGGCCCACAACGAAGCCTTCTGCAACGTATACAACAGCAAACTTGGCCACTAACACCTGCGGCAATAGGATAAGGCTGTCGGAAAAGGCCTTAGAATCTCTCACTAAGAACTACACTGAGCTGAAAGATACATACAACCCTGTCAGCAGTGTGGACTACTCTTTCACCTTGGCAGCTTTAATCCCGCAAAAGAAAAGGTCCCGTATGCTCCCGAAACCATCTACTCACGTATATAATGCACAAGTAGTGGAAAGAAGGAAAGCACTAAGAAAGGTAATGCGTGTAGCAAAAAAATCTAAAGGCATTCCTAAAACGGAGGAAGCAATTTACGCCAGGAACTTCTATCGAACTTGGCTTAAAAACACCAAACACAAGAGAGATCAAGTGGATGCTGAGGAAATGCTACGTGTAATCTGCAGCAAGAAGTCAAGAGACTTTGGTCTCTAATCAAAAAGAACAGTGACAGTTCAACAGCCCTCTTAACGAAGCCAGTAAGCAAATCAGATTGGATAAAACACTTTGCTACTCTATACAGTGCTCCGATTGGAACAAAAGAGCAGATTCCCATCCCGATAAGCACTATATGGAACATCTCTACGGAGCACGATATCATCTTAGCTCAGATAAGATAAGAAAACTCATCAACTCTCGGACTTTGATTTAAAGCAACAAGCACCTTCCTGGACTTTCTTTATTTCAGAAGTTTTCAAAAAATGTGTGATGTCAGCAACGGTGCCTCAGTCTTGGAAGCAGGCGATTGTGGTCCCGATATTCAAAAAAGGGGCCATGGACAACCCAAATCACTACCGCCCTATTGCACACCTTGACTCAATAGGGAAGATCTTTTGTTCAATGCTTCTGGATCATTTTCAACAGTGGACAATAACTTCAAAAACGGCAGACCCACTTCAAGCCGGTTTCGTAAAAAACCTGGACACGTCTGCAAACATTCTCGCAATGAGCACCCTTAAAGCCAAGGTTCTAGAGGGATGTCCGAAAATATATATCGCATTCATCGATCCGGTTCAAGCTTTTGACCAGATCGACAGAACGATTCTCTGGGGAAAACTTGAACATCGAGCCTGTTCCCCAGAAATCTTGAATCCTAGCAAGGACCTCAATGTGTGTGCGGCTTAACCAAACTGGCTTACTCTCTTCATGGATCAAAACTGATCGGGGTGTTAAACAAGGGTGCCTATATTGCCGATCTTGGGGAGTTCGAAAACAGAGTCCGCTCCTTTCCAACCACACTTGGAGATGTAAAAATATTGCTCCTTTTGTATGCAGACGATATTATTTTAATGGACCACACGGCAATAGGTCTGCAGAGGCAAATCACTAACTTGGCTGTCTACTTGAAAGAAAATCATCTACAGTTGAACCGCAAGAAGACAAAGATCATGATTTTCGAGAAGCGCAAGACCAAAGGAAAGTACTTCTCGTGGTCAGTCGCCAATCTCCCACTTGAAATAGTGGAAGACTTCAAATATTTAGGGTAAGCTTACCGCCACTGTTGTTTTCAGACCGGCAAAGTACAAGTCTGCGGCCTGTTGCTGTGCTGCCCGCCACGTGTGCCGTGGCAGGCGGAACGGCAGCTGGCTGCAGACGTTCATGGAAGCACCGGCACCGTTATTAATGGTGCCGGTGCTTCCATGGTCCCCAGTTCCGCTGACTCAGCGGGAATGGGGATTAACAATTGTTGCTGCCTGACTTACCGGACTGCTGGGGCTGTAATGCTCTGGTTATTCCGGCAAGTCAGGCGGCGGTAATTCATTACGGGTCCGGCGGCTAGCTGCCGGTTTTTCCGCCACAGTTTCCGCCGGACTCATAATGAGGGCCAATGTGTTTCAAAGCGCTTCAAGGCAGGGAGGGAACAAGGGAGAATACATTGACATTCTTAAAAGTCCTTGATACACAAAGAATGTGAAAAAAAAAGAAATTAACTATCATACTCGTCCTGGTAACATTTCAGATAGTGCAAGAGCTTTTGACACTGATAGGCAGGGGGGTGGGGTGGGAAGGAGACAGACAGACAAGCGGCTACCTTACTAGGCCTGACGACGATTTTGGTAGTGCCGGAATTTAACAAGAGGTGGGGGGGTTGCCAGGGAGAAGGAGAAGAACAGAACACGCAACTATCGTTCTAGGCCTGACGACATTTCAGATAGTGCTGGAAGGGGGAGAGGGAGGAAAAGAAAATGTGGGAGGGGGTAGGAGACGACAAGCAAATATCAAAAAGGTCAGGCGACATAATCTGATAGAGTAAGTGCTAAGGAAACATTGAAGGGAGGGGGGAGAGGAGAGAGGAGGGGACAGCAAGAAGGGGGATTAAAAGAAGCAGACATCTAAGCAAAGAACAAGGGGGCGAGATACAACAGGCAAGCATAAAGGCAAACGGGGGATTTGGAGGATAGAGAGAGAGGTAAAGGGTAGGAAAAAATGATGATTTCAACTAAATTAAATACATGAAAACACAGCAAAATCTGAATTAAGCGAATTGCATGAAAACACAGCAAACATTTGAGTGAAGCTCATTGCATGAAAACACAGCAAAAATTTGAATTAAGCTAATTGCATGGAAACACAGCAAAAATCAGAAAAGCACCCCGATACAGAGGTTATAAGTGGGTGTGAACACATAGTATTATTACAGGTGCAATCATAGGGGACAGACGCAGAGGGGGGCTGAGGCAGAAGTGGGTAGAAGCATGTCCAGAGTAGGGACTGTACCCATAGTTGTGAGGACTAATGGAAGTCCAGATATCAAGGCAGAATGGGGTCACTGCATCAAGTAGGTTCGAGAGCAGGGGTGACTAGATAATACTGCAAGTAGCGGACAGGGAGCAGACAGGGGCCTTCGTCATGGGCTTTAGGACTGCTGGGCCGGCTCCCGCCTCCCGGTTGCCTTGTTTGGATTAAGAGCCGAAAGCAAACCAATGGGAGGAGGAGCAGGACCGGGCCCAGGCTGTTAGGAAAAATGAAATGCAGAAATTAAGAAAAGAACAGCCATGTTGGAAGTACAAAGCAATGGTGCACGGGTGCAATGAAAAAGGCACACAGGTGAATCAAGGGTGAGCATCCAGCCTTCAACGCTCAATTGCTCCGTTCGCCGATGTGCGCATTAAGAAAATAACATCTTTCAATGCGGAATCTTATAAAAAAAGATACTGCACAACATGCTCATCACAAGTACTACCAGACTTACCCCAGCACAATGCAGGTGATGATGTTGCAGGCGCAGCCTTAGCAGCGTCGTTGTCGTCTTTCTTTTGGCAGGAGAGTGAGAGGAAATGGATGAGGCTGGGGCTGACTGGTACCTTGGAGTTCACAGGTCCTAAAGCTAGGGCATTTGGGTTCTATAATTTAGGATTGGGACTGGTGGGGGTTGGAGGCCTGTGCCCTTCTTCTCATGGGATCGCATCATACAAAGATACCCAGCCCCCTCTCCCATGGCCTTATAGGACGCATTCCTCCTGTAGCACGAAGGTTGGCAACATCTTAGGAAAATTAAAGGTTTATGGATCTTTGTAGCTCTGGCCTTTCTCATCAGTGTCCGGGATACAACCTATTCCTTTGCTCATGTTCTTGGCCTGGGCCTGAGATGCTGACTGCCGCACTGCATCTAAGCTTTGTGCTACGATATGGCTGCTAATATCGAAGATGGCTGCTATTACCCCATGTGCACTGCGTCTATGAAGTATGCAATAATGTAATTGTGTCACACCCTCTCCCCATTGTCTCTTACAGTACCTATGATGGCTTTTGCCTTATTCGGAAGCACTTGGGGTTGTGGGAAGATTGTGTCCCCTTCGCAACAGTACACAGTCATACATTACTTGTAAAAAATTATATTTTAAGTTATTGTGCGCTGCTCTGAAGGTATATTTTATCGTACCTCCACATTCCTTTGCTTTCAAGTAATGATAACAAGTTGATTCACAAAAGAGAAACATTTTTTATCATGTTTCCTTGCGGAATGGTTGATCTTTGTGTCACAACAACTGGTTACATATCTGACGCCCAACAGACGTAACCTTTTTTCTTTGTGGGTCCGGCACACACCCTCTTATGTGGAGTGCTGGGGGGTTTCCTAGTAGCACCTTATCCTACATAATCATGTAACATTTTTTAAGTTACCCTCACTACTTTAAATGGATGGTGGCAGTGGTTTAATTTTCCTACCATTGTGCTTTTCTACCGCAGGCTGAATCCTCAGCTGCAATACAGCACCCATGGGTGACCATTTTGTTAAAATGGCCCGGGTCTTCTTTTTTCGCCATTTTCTGTTTGTGAGGTCTTTCTTGGGTTTTTACTCTGTCCTTAGTCAAGTGCAATATCTGCAATCTGGCCAGAAGCTCCAGGAGTCTCCTAAGGACCCTCCGGAAGCAGGATGACCAATGCTAGAGTCCCCTCACCAGAGTGCATGACCCAAGGAGTGAAGGAAGCCCAACCGGTATCCGAGGTCCACGGTGGTGCTGCTTACCGTGCACTGAAACCGCTAAGTGCTGCTGATCCGAAAAGAGCCCACAGCTGCTGATGACCTCCAAATTGCTGACGTCCTCCCTCTTGTCCCCACGACTGAGGCTCAGGAACCCAGGGTCTGCACCGCTGCAACAGGACACAATCCAGCTGGACCATTCTTCTTTAAACCAAAGTTACTGTTTAGACTAGGGGTACTTACCTCCGTGTATTTTTTTAGCTGTGTTTTTCTCAGTTGAGACTTGCAGTGGCTTACCTTAGACTTGATTTCAACTCTGCTTTTCGCAGGCTTACCAGCTTGTGACTCTACAAGTGATTTCTACAAAACTCTCTAACTTTGCGCAATACTTTTTACTATTGTTGGGGAGAATTCTCATTCTATGGCTAATTTCCCTCACCTAGTGAGTCCGCCAGCAGCTTTGCTGGATTTCTGGAGTTATTTGTTTTCACTTGGTAAGAGTGTGAGCCTTTTTTTCACTCTTACATGTATTTTGCCATGTGTAGTTTACTGTTTGTGTCATAGTGGGCTCTGGAGGACACCACTCCATGAGACCCATTTTTTTATGTGTGTTACACAGCACCTTCAGTGCAGTGACACAGGGTTGTCTTTTAGACTTCCCACTGACTCCATTATTCTGGGGCTGACTACTGTCCCCCACAAGCAGGTAAAGTTGCCATTTACTTTATGTAGTCATTTAAAACTACAGACCCAGTACACCCCATCTTACATGGAGTACTGAAAAGGGTTAATCCCTATCCCTTTTTGTCTGTGCCTCTCTGAGCTTTGTTTTGCTCTTTTAACATTTAGACTTGACTGGTGGCAGTGGAATATACCTTAACTTTTCTGACGCGATTATATTATATAAACGTGGAATTGTTCCAGGCTATTATAGTAGCCTCGAACATAAACCCGCTTGACCAAATACTCTTTCTTTTGGCCCCGGTCGGGTTTATTCGCCATTTCTTTTTGTTAAAGTCCTTCTTGTGTTTTACTTTGCGTGGCAAACCAGGTTTGCCTTCTTTGTTCAACGTCTTTTGGCGGGGTTCTGCCAAGAAGCCCTCCTCTTGGCGCCTCGGTGTCTAGGTGGGCTGAATGTGAGGGAGGGGTGTAGTCACCCCCTGCACCAGATATCCTTTGAAACCCAAGTCACACTTTGGCATGATTGGCTGAGGTGGTTGTCCGGGCCGGACAACCACCCTGCTGTGTGATTGACAGCCAGGCTGTGTGAATGGGGGATTTTCGCATAAAAGGCAGGACTCTTGGGCTGGAAGTCAGAGTCGCCACTGCTGGAATGGCAAGGAACCGAAGAGAAGCGGAGAGGTCCCGGTGAAGCCCTGCTGCAGTCCTGAGCGATCTACCAAACCCAAGATCCAGTCCGGAGTCGTCTTCCCTTGAGCCTGGTGGGATCAACCAGCTCCTCTTCCACAGGCAGAGGATCCTCTTCCTGGTCGAAATTGCTGCACACTGCTGTAGTGGTCCGGATAGCCATCTCTAGGGCCTCTCCTGTTTTAAAGGAGCGCACCTTTTATTCACTGTCGCTGCTGCTGGCCTCATCCCTGCGTAGTGCAGCTCACTCCAGATGTCCTTGTCCCCACGACTGAAGATCCAGGAACTGTGAGTCTGCAGGAAACTACCAGGAACAACTGCCGTGGCACCAGCTTCTTCAACGAATAAGGTACTGTGTCCCGCTTCGAGGAACTCGGGTGAACCCTTTTCTCCTCATCCAAGGCTTGCCCTGGTCTTCCTTCGCTTTTATAACTTTTGCTTCCTCTGTTGACAATATCCAAGTACTCCTGGCAACGCTGAATCTTAAAATGTCTGACTGTGTGATCCTCGACAACAGGGACCCGGTTCCACTTCACATTGGCACAGGCCTATTGACTTTTATTTTCCTGTCAGCAAGTGTTCTCTGATTCTGTCTGTCTTCACAAAAGTATTGCCTATGATTTTTGCCCCCAACTCGCTTTTGTTAACTCAGGTGCTAAGTGTGGTTTTTCCCCGATAACATTTCTTTCCACGGATACGCGTATCTTTAGTAAAACCGAACTGTCATTACCGTCAAAAAGTGATTGCACATGTATTCCTGGTAACGTCTATTGTTTCACAACACCTGTCCGCCTAATCATAAGGTACTTACCTTGAGTTGTCCTGTACACAGCAAATTGGTTGTCTGTAGTGTATTTTTCGTGTGATTTTAGTTTAATAGAAGTCAAGTGTTTTACCAACGGATGGTTTAGAAATAAATGTACTTTTTACTTTTCCACCAAAAACCTTGAGTCAGTGTTTGCTTTAGCCATAGTAACTGGTCCTGTGTGTAATTTCTACTACTGCTCATTTGCTCTTGAGATACGTCTGGCTGCTCCGCTACTGCTAGCACTTTAACAGTGTAGTACAGGCTTGTACCAAAGGTGAACTTGTATTCCCACTTGTAGTCTTAATTGTATGTAGTGGTCCCTAAGGGCACTGCACAGGATTCTACCTAACTACTATCTAAGAAGTCCCTCTGCTCCATAGACTTTACTCCAGTTGACTTTGGCTGTCCTGGCTCCCTGCAGACTCTTCTAGTTCATTGACTTTGATATTTCTGTCCCTCATAGGTGGTAACTTGTTTTAGACTGTTATTGCTGGAAGAGGCGTGTCTAGATTTCATTGGAAGATTTAGTTGTCCTCGAATATATTGAGAACCTGTTTAACCTTTGTTTCCTTCCTTTAACCTTTCCTTTCTGCAACCTCAGGATCTGCAAAGTATAACTAGTGATATATAAATGCCATTACTGTCCTTGTGAATGAAGTCACCTCGAGGTGTAGGAAGTGTGTAAAAAGCATATCCAAAGAGTATTAACTAACTTGTGCCGATTCTGGAAAAGTATTTTAAAGTATATTTGATTGTTACATATCTTGCCTTTTTAAAGAACGCTTATTTAAAAATTGATGTTAAATCAATAACCATGTATAACTGAAACCTTGAGTGTGTTACTTGGGTACTTGTATTTGCGAATTTCATTGCTACAGCTCCACAGCTCACATTTTCCCCTGTTGAGATAGGCCTGGCTGCTCAGACTACCAACCTGTGTAGTACAGACCTATACCTAAAGATGGATTACCGAATACCAAGCAGATAAATGTTGTGTAGTATCAAACCGTTTTACTACACCAAATCTAACCTAACATTGACAACACAAACACATTTTTTTTTAAATAAAAAGGAAAAGTGTGGCCTCAAACCGTTTTTTATTCTATCAACTCATTGCAGAATGAATGCAAAGGAATATGAATGCACATTGTAATTTACCTTCGGGTATCGAAGTGCATCCTCCTAAACAAAAGAAAAAGATGGGTTCTCTTTACTACTTTAATATGAAATGTTACATTTTAAGCAGCAAGTTTAGGAGGAGGTCTGAGCTAGGCTCACACCCGGATCAAACAACACCATCACTAATATCCCGCATTCAGCTACTTCACAACTCTCTCTACTCAACACCAATGTAGTGCCCTGTTTTGCATTGAATCATATTTTATAATATACTGCTCGCCTTCAAGAGCTCAGAATACATTTGAACAGAGCATGGATATATTGTAACTGGCCGGGGAGTCTATAAACTCAAAATAATGTGAAATAAGCCTGAGGTTTTTCAGATAGGGTGAACAGCTGGGGAGACACGGGCCTGATTAGATACTTGGGGAATAACCATATATTCAAATGAGAAGAATACACTCAACTGTAATACGAACAATATCTTGATTTAGTAACTGTTAATGTTAAGCGATGAAGGAATTTCAGTGTACCTATGGTAGACATTGTGGCTTTAGCTAAAATGCGGCTTACACAAGAGAATTTGCTACAATTTTGACAGCATACCTTCTTTAAAGCATTCAGTAAATTCAATAAGTTCCTTTCTAAACGATTCTGGCCAGGACAACACCCTATCTTCAAAGTAGATACCCACAACTAGATTGGTTGAATAGATGTTAAGTCTGTGCCTGACCTATTCATTTATTGCTTAGCAGATAAGCTGCAAGAGGTGGTTCACTCTAAGGCAATGCAAATGTGAAAGCACTTGACGAAATGTATTTGATACAGGGATATTTCGGACTTAGATACTATGGTCAAAAGCAAACAAGCATACATTGTTGGTATGGTGCAAAACTTTGAGGATGCAGTTGGTGCAGCCTGACAGTCCCTCGAGCTTCAGAGGCGTTTTATAGGGGTGAAACCGGGGTATCAGGATGTTTTGTTAGGTTTTCATATCCCAATGCATAGTTCATCACAAGACAATTATCTAATGAAATTCTTGGTTCAATAGCAGTGTCAATTTTGAGATTTGTTTACATTAAGGCAGCACTGATGGAGGGTGTCCTTCTTTCATGACAGTTCCAACCACTGACACAATAACAGTATAAAATTAACTGCTATTTGAATTCAAAACCATAAATGCCATTACAGTAGCATGCTCATAGGGCCCTTGTTCTGATGGGAAGCAGAGTTGGGCTGTGGGTTATCGCAGGGGCAGTGCGCCGCTGCATGCAGACACGCTAAGGAGGTCTTACTTGCAGTCTTGGTGACTGCAGAATTTTCTTTTATTACAATATCACTAGCAGATGTTACGCAACTTGTTAACCACGTATTTTCTTGTAAACACCTTTACTCCACTAAATGTTCCCCTTTTGAATGTCTGCCTTTATCGTTTGCTTTAACAACAACCAAAACTGTAGTTTGCCATTTGATTTACAGCCCTCCAGTTAAAGCCGTGGTTTTCTAGAGTTTTTGGATCTTGTTTCTGAAGCTACACTGAATCATCCTAGACCTCTTCTGCAGACGTCAATTTATCCACACATTTATTTTGGCCCCCTCCCAGCTTAAATTCAAGATTTTCTAGTATCTTTTTAATTACATCAGAGGGTACATGGTCTGACTCATTAATACTTGTTGAGACCGAGTAGTGATCAACTGTTCTGATCACTTCTTGATCCCTTTTCAACCTTCCATTTATTGTTCATTCATTTTACATCAAGCTGCCGCCTCACAAGCAACAAATGAAATTGAAACAAATATTCTATTTAATTAACACCTTTTGCTTTTCCCACATGAATTCATACCTAAGCACCCATAGTGTGGGAAGACAGCGTAAAACCAATACTGAACCTTGCTATGTCCCTGAACTGACTGAAAACAAAAGGGCCATATGAAATTTTGGAAAAACAATGGGCAAGACTCCAATCCTTAAGGGTACCCCAAACATTCTTGTCTAGCCTGCCGGAATCAGAAAAAATGAATTGCTAATTCAAAATCTGACTGTTACAGAGAAACCATTGTTAAAGCTGGCTTAGATTCTCTCATTTTTCAACTGTGCGTCATTGCCTTCATTCTGTGAGTGGCTCAGCTGCAAGTATTTTGATTGGCAAACTTAATGACATGAACTCCTGTTTTTGAGTATGAGTTAAACCTGATTCAAAACAAGGTCCTAAAGTCTCTATTGAAGTTCCTCCATTTTCCCCGCTCAGTAACACCTTGGAACTTCCATTTACCCTCAATTGAAGACGTGGCTCGTGTTCTTAACACACGTAAACCTGTTATGTTAAGCCTTTCGGGGCGATATTGTCTCCAAGTTCAAAATGTATATGGTAGCATGGAACATTTAATAGCACTTGAAAGGATGAACGGAGGCACCTGGTGCGTTTGTAGCGCTCCAGTTTATTTTGCAATCAGGCTGCCCCAGTGTTGTGAAGATCCCAGTGAGTAATACATAAGGTCTTAATCTCAACTCTGGCCTTCAAAGGCAGCCAATTAAGCTGCAACAACATTCCTGCAGAAGGGGCGAGTCTTGGCATGTTTAAAGCCAAACTTGCTGCAGAATTCTGAAGCACTTATAGCTGCTGCAACTGATAGTGGCTGTGCCAGGTAGACATTTACTACGACAGTCAGGAGGAAGGAAAGGGAGACTCTTTCGTAGCACTTTTAATTGAACAAAGCCAGGGTTGCAGACTGCCGATATCTGAGCTTCACAAGAGCCCGTAGGGAGGACCCTAGCACCAAGAACTTTCACAGAGGCATTGAGGGTGGGGCATGGGCCTAGGGAATCTGGACAGAATGAGTTCTGGCTTGATTCCCTAGGCCCATGCCCCACCCCTAGCACCCTATAGTAACTATGAGCCAAGTGGTTTTAGCCATCTGGGAACCGAACACAAGGACTTCAGTTTATTCCTTGTTGAGCTTCAACCAGTTAGATGCCATCCAGCATCCTATGTCTGACAGTCTTTCAGCTTGCAGAGGGTCTGGGGGGTGTTCAGTTGATGGTGGTCGAGACAAAACACAAGTTGGGTGTTGTCTGCGTAAGTATAACAGTAAACCGCAAACTTTCAGATAGTCGGCCAGTGGTCGCATGTAGAGATTAAACAAAACCGGCGAATGTTCCGACCCTTGGGACACACCACAAGGAAGAGAAGAAGGAGAAACGCAAGCCTGGAAGGAGACAGTTTGTGTATCTTCGGCAAGGAAAGACCCAAACCATGCTGATGGAACACCCGAGATCCCAACCTATTCCACACAGCCTAGTGTTAATGACTCCAATCAAGCATTCCCACTAAGTCAGTGCTTTGTCTGGGATTGCTCAAGGGAAGCCCTTATTTATATATTTTTATGACAAGTTATAATCTGGATGATGAACCCTTCTATAACGCCACTCTCTTAGAATCCCCCTGACCCCACTGAGCCAAGAAGTAGGTTTGTTTTGCAAATTAAAAAGGTTTATTTGAAAAATTAAACAATCGATATATAACACACTTTTATAATAAATTAATATTTGATATCACACTTAAGAATATGATGTTGATCAACAATGGATAATCTTACACTAGCACACTTATTTTATTACTAAGGAGTTGGTATGGAAAGAACAAGGTAGCTGGGAATGCTTTATGGTTTCAAGGAGATGCAAAGATGAATAAAAGGCAGTACAGAAATAAACTTGATAGGATTTCTTTTTCTCTGACAATTCACTCCCCCCTATGCAATGTAAGGAGATGGAAGTAACACACACAGTCTTCAGGAATACAATCACAGTACAATCCGAAGTAAGTCCCCCCCCCCTAGCAAGCTTAGATCACAGGGATGATTTTAAACACAGGCAAAATACTTTAAATGTGTTATGCAAAGAAGGGAAAAATATGCTAAAAATGATTTTAATTCCCTATAAGAGATTCAGGGTGGGTGATAGCTACTTTAAATTAGTTCAGGATCACTTTAGCAATGCTCTATGAATGATTGTCAGGTTGCAAACCAATTTCAGCAAAGGAAAGCAAGAAGCTGCTATTTTGGCAAGTGAAGAAATTTGAGCCAAATCGCAAATCGCGGCACTTTATCCGAGTGCGTCGAGCGCAATTACGGTACGAATACAATGAATAGAAAGTCATTGGAAAGCCTAGAATCCTAGCTTTAAAATGAAAGTTAAAACTCGCTCCTAGCACAAACGGTTCAAGAGATACGGACGATTGCGTGAAGGTAGTTTTTCAGAAATGAAATAATGATTCAAAATGGCAAAATTACACTTTACAGGTTTAAATCGGAGAGGGCACACACGATTCCTATGATGCAGTTCTGGACAGGTTCAAATGTTTTTAATCGAATTGTTTTAAGCTAAGAGATGGGTTTTGCACAGTTCTAGCTGGGTACTCACACTATACATTTGAAAGGAATGGCCTTGTCACGGATCTGGTCAACGAGTTTAGCTGCGGTTCTCTCTGCTCGGCGGGTCAATCAGGCACCGGTTCTGTTCACAGCGATCTGGTCTGGGTCTGTTAGCGGATCTGGATCTCTGGTTCTGGTCTCGGCACTGCACAGTGGTCTGGTCTGGGTCTCTTGAATTGGATCTGACGGTTCTGGATACACAGGATTCTTAGCAAGCAGCAAACCACGCAGCCCGGCGGTTGAATAGTTTGCAAAGGATTTTGAGGCCTGCTGAAGAGAACTCAGCTTGTGGGTTAGGCATTTGCTTTAAGTTCTGGAGTCCGAGTTCTAAGTTCTGGTCTCTGTCTGGATTTGAAGTCTAAGTGCTGGATCTGGTGTCTTCTGGCAAAGTGCTCCGCAAGAAATCCGCTTGAAGTGGGAAGTGAATGTGTCATTTTAAAGATCCCAAAGTTGTACTTTTCTGTCATCTGGTTACAATTAGTTATCAGTATTCTTATAAAACATAAATTTGCCTTCCATTCACTTCACTTCAGTGTTTGGGTCTGCCCCCAGAAGCTCGGTGAGTCAGACGGTCACATGGCCTTCTTTGCTGGCATCTCCCAGAGCAGTGTGTTGACAGTAAACACCTAAATCAGCATATCCTATTCAATGGAAAGTGTCTATAGTGTTGGGTCCTGCAGGCTGGAGGAGAAACCCCTCCCTCTCAATCAACAGGGCCATGTGATATCCTGCCTTCTTGTGTGGAGTTCTGAGGTGAGAAGGTTTCCCAGCCTTTTGGACTGTTAATTGAATCAGCCTGTCTTCTGGGAACAGCAGGTGTTTAAGAATTTTAATTAACCAAAAGGCTTTGAAGTTTCCAACTGGCTCAGGATCCTTTTGCAACTCCTGAAGTACAGTTCTCCTGTCAGAGTTTAGACCGCTAGCGCCGGTTTGTGTCCAATGCCGGTACTGCACTGATTTTTTTAGGAGTTGTCTTGAATTAAGTCCATTTCAAAAAGGGGATTTTACTTGATAGTATATGATCCTTGCTTAACATTGTTTTGATGGGAATCCTTACAGTAGAGTGGTGATGTGGAACACCCCACAAGAAGGTTGAATCTTTAGAGTGGTCTTGTGAGCCATGATTTTAGCAAATTTTTGACATCAAGAAAATGAATTCCCAACAGCTCTGGGTTGCTTTTGGCAATCAGCATTGCCATTCCCAATGGTTTCAGGCTACTGTGCGTGTAGCCCAATGGTGGTTTTAGGCAGTGCCCTCATGTGGTCACAAACATAGGCAAAAATGGGTGGCAGCCTATTCTTCACGTTTCCCTGTGCACTTTCTGGGGAGTTCTGGCCATCATGATGTTTTCAATACCAGTAATGCACAGTTTTATGGTAGGGCTTGGATGCATGGGTAAAAACATCCCACACTAGGAGTATACCATGATCCACAGTATCCAAGGCTGCAGAGAGGTAGAGAAGAATCAGTACTTCGACCCCTCCACAGTCCTGAAGCATGGCTAAGTCATCCATGGGTGGAATCAAGGCAGACTCTGTATCCATCAAAGGCCTTAAACCAGATTGGTAGGGATTGAATCAATTATGTTTCCAAGAAATGAGAAAGACGCTGGGTAATTATGGCCTCCATGAATTTCATTAAAGCCGACAGTAGGGATATTGGCCGTTAGTTACCTGCTACGGAAGGGTTAAGTTGGGGCTTTTTAAAGAGAAGCGTAACCAGCGTGTGCTTCAGTGGGGCAGGAATTGTCCCTGATGAGAAACAGTGTTGAAGTGCCGCAGTAACCAGGGAAATTACTTTCTAAAGCCTGAAGAATACATTACGGTACAGGGTCACTCTGAGATGCTGATTTAAGTTATCCCAGCGCTTTAACCACAATTGTGCCATCAACCGGTTCAAATTGAAACACTCCCAGTTGAGGAGGTTCCGCCAAAGAGACAGAGGATACTGTCACCCGCACAGCCTCAACACAGGTCTGACTTTCATTTATGGGAGCATTGTTTTTTTTTCCTCAAGTCTGCCGCCAGATCCCCTGGCTTTTGGTTGGAATATGAACTTTCCCTGAAATTGTACATCGATAAAAATGCCAAGATACCCAGTTACCAGTTTATCCTTCTACGAAAAATGAAGCCTCTGCTATTTCTTTGTTTTTGAGGCCCTTGTGATCTTGCATGTGGATGGTGGAAAGGTTATTCTCAGGGTAGTCTCCAAAAACACATGTCGACCCCTCAGACAGGTATTACATTCTGCTGCTCAGTTGGTTTCAGGTAAAAGGAAATTGTATAATTTTGCCAGATTTAGAAGAGTTATACTGGCTTCCTTTGGAAGCCCATATTCTATTCCAACTTGCTGGCATTTTTCTGCATCAACTCCCCAGGATAGCTGAATAGCAGTTGATATCTGGCGTGGGGTCCGGTACGCCACTCGAAGTAAAGGTTTTCCTTGTCTTATGATCCTTAAAGTACACAAACCCCACAATTCGTGAAAGGCACTTTCTGGTGCCTTTCTGCATTAATGAAATTCATTAGCCGCTACTTTATCTTTTAAAGCTTCATTATCATTTTTCTATTTTGTATTATTGATTAATGGTTCTGTACTCCATTTCCCACGGGTCGAATTGAATTGATATTTTATTTCTATCGCGCTCATACACAAGTGTTTCAGAGCGCAAAAAGGCATGGCATGAGAGGGGAACGGGAGAACAAAATGATCTTACTAGGCCCAGTGACATTGAGAATGTGCAAGTGCATTGTGGAGTCGGAGGGGAAAAGTGTAAGGAAGGGGGAGAAGTGGAAAGTGCGGAGCAAAAGGAGAAACAGAATAAATAATAATAAATAAATAATAAAGGCAACAAAAGTGGTAGTGCAACCAGCAAGTGGCAAGTGCTGGGTTTAAGGCAGAAGACAGTTAGGTCCGGTAAGTGCAGGAAGAGAAAGAAAAAGGGGTGAGGCACTGTGTGGGTACAGATACAGACCCCAGTGCA
Source organism: Ambystoma mexicanum (assembly GCF_040938575.1). Lineage (NCBI taxonomy): Eukaryota > Metazoa > Chordata > Amphibia > Caudata > Ambystomatidae > Ambystoma > Ambystoma mexicanum. The sequence goes on from NC_090935.1 coordinate 419,455,698, forward strand.
AGGGGTGGCAGGGTGAGCGGGAACCTGTGCCCGGAGGACAGAGGGTAGCCAGGTGCACAGTGCCAGGAGAACAGATCAGCAGGGGAGAGGGGTGGTTGGGTGTGCATTCTAAAAATAAAAATGCAAAATCTATGAAAATAAATTTTAAAAAACGTAAGTATAATTTATATAAGAACAGTGTTTTATTGACACAGCGCCCCTCCTAAGTCTAATCTATATATCTTTTGGTGTTCAATGTTGATATACAATGTGAATATAATATCTGTTAACCAGCAGCATCCATATCTTGGAGACATTAACACTACAATCCACCTATGGATGACTCAAAGCAGAAATCCCAGGATGTTGGTGTGCTCGGTTAGTCAAAGTTCGGATAAAATAAATATGTGAGACCATGAATTCATTCATTTGAATCTATACAATCTCAAACAATACGTTCTCATGTTTAAACTAGATAATATCAACATTAGATCTTCATATCTGTAGCCAGAATCCAGGTGCTCTGGATATTTAGCAAAAGACTCTGTACCTCTAATAGTTCAACCTACAATTCCTCATATTTAATACTCCTATTTGGAGCCAGAGCCCTTGTGCTCTGTATCTATACAGCCTCTCACAAGAAGTTTCAATATTAGAATTTTTTAAAAAATGTACAATAAGTATCAATATTTGAATCAAAAACCCTTGTACCAATATTTGAATCAAAACACTTTGTTCCAACATTCTCATTGGTGCACGTGCCAATGTTTGACCCACTTCAGACTTTGTCTAGGTATTCGTAACCCTATATTCACCAATGTCATGCATTGTATCTTTAAAATTCAAAGTCCATCCAAATCCACCTGTGTGGTTAATCTGAAGAAAGAAGGAAACAATGACAAACAATTGGAAAAGGGAAAGTATGTTTCAAATTGTAATTTGTGTCTCTACTTGCATTAATTCTTAGAACATTAATGAATGTCCTAATCCATAGGTGATCCCCCAAGACTTAATGCTGAGTTTTCCCATGCTGGCTGCACCATGGTGGGTTTCACAATGTCCCCATAAATCACCCTGTGCTCACTAATCACCCTCTCAGTTTTTTACTCTATCAAATCTCTAGCGGCACCATGTAACATCCAGCGGCAATAGAAAATAATTCCAAAACCTTTAGTCATTCTGTCATACTCTTACCCATCTATTAATATTACTGCATGCTTGACTGTTTCACCTTTTAGGTCCGCTCCTCTGAATGATTGATAATTCACCTGGGTAATCTATAAAAGGTTGGTCCCCTACAAAATGAAAATATACGTACCCCCTCCATCTCCATCATTCTTCTGTATGTTAATTCCATCCAAAAAATCAAATCGAATAAATCATTGCTATTGTTCAAACCTAATGAATGTATGAGTACTAGGTACCTTGGATAAGTTGCATGAAACCTGTACTGTCCAGTTGGATTGCCTGTCTCCTCTTCTAAGATAATTTCCCCAGAATTATTACTATGAGTAACAATTATGTTGCTTCAATTCTAGACAATACCCCATCCCAATCCATGTATCCCTAGGTGCTAGGGAACTTGCCTATTGGTAGTTGAGTTGCTTTACAACTGGGGCGATGTTCCGCGTGTTGGATCGCCGCCGCATTTAGGAAACGATACTTGTAGCATCACAGTGTAACGTGATGGCGTCACCTTGTTTGTGACTTAACCGCGTTTGATTGGATTGCAGTTGTTTTAGAGCGTGACTACATATTTAAAGTGAGTCCTGCAGCCTCCTTTTGTGAATACATTCTGTGGGCACTTTAGTAACAGCTGTTCTATCCATGATAATGGTTATCCCTAACTTCCTCTTCTTCTCGTGCATTAAAATAATACTATAATTTCATGCCCATATTCACTAATCAATCCTTCTGTCTGTACATCAAATTGTAGTTGGTTCTGCACTCCTTTGCCCACGGGTTATGTGTGCACATTCTAAAAATTGAAAATATAACAAAATAAATCAAAAACCTCAACTATGCTACATATGTGCTTGTTTTTATGTAGTATGAACTGAGCTATGAACCAACAGAGACCCATATAACATGGGGACACAATTTAAAGGATGGAATATTAAGGTTACACTTGAGAGGACATGGGGAAAGAAGGGATACATAGGGTTACAGGCAGGGAACACAGGTTAGGGTGGGAACACAAACCCTGTCTTGATAGAATTGTTCATGTGTCTTCAGCCAGATGTAGAAGCCCTGATGCTAAGCTTGTGTACCTTATTTGTTGTTTTTGCAAGAACTAGAGTTTTTGAATCTGCTAAACGGCTTATTATACATTAAGCAATCTTTGGCTTTGATAAGAATATCATTCTTGGGTAGCTTTGTATATGATTGAGTTTCTTTGCACATATCAGTTTTAGGAAAGGATTTTGTTGAGCCAAAAGATGTCATTAATCATAAGTGTAGTAAAATGTAGTAATTACAATTTCTCTCAAGTAGGTGAATTGATATAATATGGAGTATGAGGATTCTCTCTTTTTGATGATAGTATTTTCGGATGTACTTTTTATGGATTTTAATCCTTCTCGTATGTGTTTTGAAAGTTCATTTTATTGAATTGTGTTACATCTTGAAGTTAGATAAACATAACTTGTGAATGGTTTGATTTAAACCATTACACAATAAATACATAAATTAACCTTCCACAGGACTGTCCAAAAGCATCTTACTTTTGACGTAAACGTATAGATGAAATTATAGATGAAATGTGGATAGTGTTGCCTATTTGTACAGTGCTACCTCCATATTTTAGAAAAACCTTATATACATAGATATGTAATTCTGGTGGACTGTTAGGGATCCTGTGCTTGCCGTCACTTGAGTTGGCAACTGGGCAGATGAAATTGTGTTAGTCATAGTTATTGCTAAACCAGGGTTCTCCAATATAGACTTCATTCCTCAGGATGCGGGCTGGATGTGGTTTACTGAAGTGGCATGCCGAGTACTTCCCCGCTGTGGCACATCCCATGCAATGCTATTGGAATAGTTTAAATTAACAGATCTCCTAAACACTCGAAATGGAACTGGTAAAGTATCTGCAGGAGGTAATTGAAAGGGAGAATAGTATAAAATATATTTATGCACATATGTAGTGTACATATGAGAAATCTGCATCTTGAGGGGCGGGACCGCTATGAGTATGCTAGGTGTATGCATTTATCTGTCCATTCTTGATGTTTGCGATTGTTGCTTTATACATGGTTTATAATTGGTTTATAATTGCTCGTTCCATAAAGTCTGCAATTATGTTATGTATTTGTGTATTGTTGCTTGTGTTCCATATTTCTTCTTTTTAAATGATAGCTTGAAATAAGCTGACATACTGGTAAATGCTATATGTTTTTGAATCAACTGCATTCAGAGTTACCCTTTGTTGTACTGTAATGTTGCATAAAATAAATGTAAACTCACCTGGAAACATTTTAAGCTAACATTTACTCTAGTCACTAGAAAACAATGTGTGGAAAACACAGTTTTGAAGGTATTAAATAAAATAACTACAACTAAGAAGGTGAATGTTTGCACAAAATAAGCGGTCATGTATCCTCTGCACACCCACGGTCCATAATTTCTGTTAATAAAATAACAATATTTATTTTCAAAAACATAGCCATGTGAAGGCAGTGACGGCATGGTGCATGGGACTGGATGCTAACATGGGGAGAGAGATGCCAGACTCAGGAGTGGAGGAAAACTGGTAATTATCTTTGTCTTCTCAATCATAATCTAAGTATGATAATATATGTGAAATTATGAATGACAAAACTAAGAAAAAAATAGTAGTTAAGGGAACAGATGTGTACAAGTTAAAGCTACCGTGACCTTTTAGCAGAATAGCATTTGGTAAATTGCTATCAATTCAACACTGACATCACAGACTGACCCTTAGGTAATTTTCTTCAGTTCTTTGGACATCTGAGGAAAAGTGCAACAGAAGACCATTTACATCATTTTTAGAAAACAAAGATGTATTGTAGACCGGCGACCAAATATACTGAACTTGTGGCTGCTTCGCTACATGAACCCTTGCCTTTGTACCAAATGATAAATTCACTCCAGTAAAAAGATGTTCAGTATTTAAAAAGGTCTTCTTAAGGATGTGAGTAACAAAAAAGATTGGCTGGTTTCACATAATCAATTTATTATTATTCTTTTTGAATCAATGGATATTGACATGTCACACTGTGTCCTCCTTTTGCATATAAATGGAGGGATGGAAGGATTCCAAGAATGTGTTGCTTACTATTTAGTGTATGCATCACCCATTAACCCAGCTGGTGCCTTCATAAGGCCTAGACCTGTGTAATTATGAACTTGGTGCACAGATTCTGGTAAGGCCTCAACTCTCTAACAAAAAACCATTATCAAATTTATCACTGGACTACAGTGAACTAATTAGACTTGAATCTAAATCAAAACACATGTCATAATCGTTGGAGCTATTCAACATCTGTAGATCTCGAGTTTGGCTGACGCATAAGAGATCAGCTTAAAAACCTGGGTTTACTATTTACAGCAAACTATCTATACCCCCACAAATATTAAAACTGCTAATGTGCTGCTGGTTTAAATGTAGCACTCTGAGGCAATTGTTTTGGTTTCTCAGTAAAGCCCAGCACGCCATCATCAAGCAAGCACACAGGCAGCAACAATCGGCTATAACTAGGATTGCGCTTAATAGTGAACCAATTGGTCTTAAATCTAAATCAAAACAGATGTCATAATCGTTGGAGCTATTCAACATCTGTAGATCTCGAGTTTGGCTGACGCATAAGAGATAAGCTTAAAAACATGGGTTTACTATTTACAGCAAACTATCTATACCCCTACAAATAGTAAAACTGCTACTGTGCTGCTGGTTTAAATGTAGCACTCTGAGGCAATTGTGTTGGTTTCTCATTTAAAGCCCAGCACGCCATCCTCAAGCAAGCACACAGGCAGCAAAAATCGGCTATAAGTAGGATTGCGCTTAATTTCTCAAGATACTCCTTAACAATGTTGTGTGTATGCTTCTTTGGCTGCACATCATACCGAGAGTGTGGTTCAAAATCCTCTGTGATACACAAAGCAAATCATGACCAACCTTCTGCCTTCATCACAGACAGATTTGTCCACTATATCCTGGGGTAAATACTACACTCCCAGCCGAGGATACTGCAAACCTGAGTCAGTGGTTGAGCCTCTCCTTCCTAGGGATCCAGAAATGGAATTCCTTTCACGCAAACATCAGAGATCTCGCTGAACATCATTTCTTCAGAATAAGCATGAGACTTTTCTATATGTAGACTCCATCTGCTCCCTTCCAGAGTCCCTCAGCATGTTTTGGTACTTTAGGTGAAAGCCGTATTTACCAAGTCACTAAACTAAGTGCAAATAGACTATTACATATTGCTGCTAGTTGGTCGCGCTCGTCATTGATAAATAATTCTAAATAGGTGGTCTTTGAATTTTTTGAAACACAAATACAGCTTTAATTCAAGTACACTTTGTAAAAAAGAAAAGAGTTCAGCCATCATGTGTTTCGACACAAGGGGCCTCATTACGAGTATGCCGGTCCGGTAACGGTGTCGGTAAGCCTACTGGCACCGTTGTTACCGGACCAGCACACTCCTAGTCTGCAGTGGACCTGGCGGCTGGGGCGGCACCCGCACGCAAACATTCCGGGAAGCACCGGCACCGTTGTTAACAACTGTATAACAACCTCCAAAGCTTTGCCAAGAGATACAGGCTTATTATTAAGAATGTTGAAGTCCAGTTGATGGCCTCAGTGTTTCCGTGGACCCAGGTGCCGGAGTTGTTATGAGGCCCAGGGTCTTTCTCAAGGCTTATACGTAAACAATAGTCAAATAGAATTATTTGAAATGTATGTTAACCTTGACATTCACATACATGAAAATAATAGATACATACTGTGGTCATGGTTGGGGACTGGAAAAATGAGCAGACGGAGACATGGGAAAAACAATTACAATCCGAAAATCAGCTCAACTTATCATACTTGACTTCAATCGTTATTTTACCCCACCTTGTGTTGTGTCAGAGGCAGAGTTTTACAATCAAGTGTGAATTGTGGGCAGTTTGGTTGAAGCATCCAAAATGCCTAAGTTTTTATGCCAAACAAACGTGGGCAGATTAACTTCGCAGTGCATCCATGCTGTGTGGCAAAGGGTGCATATGTTTTAGTAAGTATAGATATTAGACAAGTGTATAACCAAGTGGGTGCTCTCCTTCAGGTGTAAGGTGAAGTAACGTGAGATAAACTCACCAATGGTCCCAAGTCTTATTGTCCTGAAGATCCAAATGAACAATACAGTCTCGTGAGTCAACTGAGAAATGATATGGATCTCTCTTCTGAAACTGGTGAAGACAAACATAGAGGCACTCAACCTTCTACTTATGGGCAATGCTCATTTGAGATCCTTATCCCTTTTGGATAGTGTATCGATTGTTGCTTAGTGGCTGTGAACGTTTATAAAAATAACCTAATTAGAGATTCATGTTGAATATTCATCAAAGGAAGAGCAGTATATTGCTGTGGACTTACCTCTAAGATTGGGGTGATCTTCAAGATTTGGCGATGTTTGAGTATGTTAACTCTACTTAACCCAATATGTAGTCCTGCAAAAAACTGAAAGCATGCTTAGTTAGTTTAGTTGTGGCTGGTTCTTTGAATCATCCAAAACATCCAAAATACTGGTGCTGTATTAGTCAGAAATAGGCAATAAGATTGAATATTTGGTTGTTAGTTTAGTCTCATTGGCTCATACTGTATAAGAGAGAGCCTCTCAGTGTATGCCTAGCAAGAGACCCTGTTTCCAGGTATCTGATCCCACAAAGGTAGCATGCAGATTGTCATTCTTAACTAGATTGGATGGGGTGTCCGGTTCGAAATCACCCATGGGAATCCTGCATGTCTGATGCACATGGGTGCCATATTGCGACATTATTTATGTATAAAGTTAGCGTGTGATGTCACACGCCCATTGCGTGTGACATAATTCGCACGTCGCGTATAGGATCATGACTACTAGTAGTCAACTTTGTACACAGCAGTCATGGTTGTTATGGGAGCCGTAGTCCACTTATAAGTGGCATTGAATGAAAAATGCCATTTGGTTATACATTGTTAATGTCATCAGGAGATGACATGAATTGCTAATCATTTACCTAGTTCCAGGCTCGTAATAATGAGCACAGACAATTGCACAGGTAATATTTTACCCCAACAGTTGGGTAGACACAACATAGTGTTGGGTTGGTCACAGACCTCTCGCTGCAGCGTATAATATTGCAGTAGTGACATGCTTGGACTGTTAGGAGTTGTCAATAGTACTGCCGTGGGGCAGTGTTTATTATATCATTGATGCTAGTTGCACTACTGAAATGCTATTCAGCTTTGCTGGAAGTGTATGGCATTTAAGGCGCTACTTCCCTCCAACCCACACATGTACATTACAAAATCTGTTGTTTAGGTACATGTCATGATTCCTGCCTCTCATGTCCCCAGCCCTCCAATATGTCAGGCTGGAGCCAAGCCACGATCACCTACATGGCCCTCAAGGGCCTCTCCATCCCTCCAAAGACCCACTTGGAGTCAGACTTGGCGCTTGTGGCACCAGCCTCACTCACTCCCATAGGATAACATTGGGGATTAGACTTGTAGTGCATTGATGGGGACAAGATGGATGCCCCCACATATTTCGGTTCCCGGAACTGCATGTGTGGTCTAGTCTTTTGGCGTGGTTCAGCCCAGAGGCACCTGGGATACCCAGAGACTAAGCCACACCCAGGCTGAGAAACATGCTTTGAGTTTTCTGCACCTGCAGCGTAACACTCGCCGTGTTCGGATCGGTCTCCAGTAGGCCTGCATCTTTCTTCTGCGCTCAGCTCCTGCAAGAACAAGAACACCGTTAGGAACAGCCTTACCTTGCGGCGCTTCTGCCCATCAGTCATCGCTCCTTCTGTTCTGCTGGCATCTTCGGCGGTGTCATTCCCATCCCGGCACGCCGCTTCCTTAGGAAAAGGGAAAAGAACAGAAAAAAGGCATTAGTAAGCATTCTGCAAATCTTCAATTATTTTTAAATACTGTACGAGCTTCAGACGCTTACCAGAATCCCAGCCTCTCTGGGGGATCTCTGTCTATGGAACTTCTCATCCATCTGCAAGAGGGAAAAGACACTCCAGGTTAGCGTGGAAACATCTAGAGGCGCCGCATACCACGCTTACCCACCGCATTTGTTCTTCATAACCGGCATCCATGCTGAAAAAGTCGCGGCACCTAAAAGACACAGAAAAAGAACTTGGTTGAATGCAAATACGAAAGGGGTGCATCGCGCTCACCTTCAGCGCTACACATCTCCACAACACGCCGCCATCCACGGACGCTGGCCATCATCTAAGGAAGGAAAGGAACGAAGTTAGAGAACTGTTCAAAAGACTCATTATACTTACCTGTCGGACTCTTGCCAGTGAAGTAACTAGGCAGCAACGAGCCCGCATCAATCAACGCGCCCCTGCGCTGAAAGCAGGACAGGAGAGCACACTGATCCACAGCTCACCTTGTTTTCTTGGATAAAGGGAAAAATTGGACCCCGGGGAAGAAGGGGTTCAAGCACACAGAGACAATAGGGAGTTAAACTCTACCATTCCTGCGTTTCAGGCCCAGTCTCCAGTCGAATAGCCTCCAGGGTAGGGTTCGAGGTCGTAAGAGGTCAGAACAAGCTGAGTGACGTCCCCGTGGATACCAGGTGAGCGTTACAATACATCAAATAAGTCAGTGAAAGATACAATGTTGAAGAGGTAAAAACTTGTTATGCATGTTCAAAACAAGTAGAATACATACATTGTACATGTATTTTCTCTCACTTTTGCGATACAGATTTAGCAATATCAATAAAATTAGTGGATATAGAAATACGTACACCTCATGTTCAACATTTAGACCATCTTTGGTGCATCTAAGTTTGCAGATGCATCTAGATTCCATCTGTCTGAGCATTCGTGTTAGGTTACCCCCACGTTTCCCACACTTAGCTTTCATAAGGCCGATGAATTTGATTTCTCTATTATCTGACATTTGGTGTCAGGTTTGCCAATGTTATACTTTTGAGGTTGGGAGTCTAGCCTCGAGGTTCTAGTTGCTGAACACACCAGCCATCAACTTTCTCGGACAAGAGCGCACTGTTAGTCGGTCATACTCCTTTTCCAGTTACTAAACTAAGTGCACACAATTTATCAACCAGGTTCATCTTTTGTGATAACTTTAACTGTAGGTCATTGTGTGGAACAGTCTATTTGTAACATGTGGAACCCCAAGCATTGTCTACATTTTTGGGTTATTTCTGTTTAACAACATGCCGTTATTATTCTGCTTAAAGTTGAAGCCATGTTCCATGGCATGCTAACTCAGCTGAATACCAGAAATCTACAACTTAAACATTTGATTGTACAGTTTCTAATGGATGGTTTCCTCCCACAGATTCCTCATCTTTGCGTCATCCATCAGGCACAGTCTGAACTGGAAAATGCATATATATCTGGAGCCGCCAACTAGATCTTCTTCAGTTTCTTCTTTCTACGGTCTGATAGAGGAAAGTTATTTTTAGAGCAGCCACGTTTTTTCAAAATGTGCTCTCATAAAACACCACCACAGAAGTTGGGCTTTAAGCCCTGTGAGAAATGTGGTTGCACAGAGCGGTTTTAGATCTGCGTCTGACTTGTCTGATGTCTTGCTATAGATTACAAAACTGTGGAATGCTTTTCACTCAGTTCTATGCGCCTGGAGGTAATCGGGGAGTGGGTTGTGTGTAGGCATCATGAAGCAAGACACAGACAACAGACTTAAGATTCCAACAACAGATATTTATTAACTTAAATGTCAGAATGGTAGAAGGCTTAATTTGCCCTGTGCTAAGGTGGGATTTCCCTACCTGAACGGAACTAAGTTAAGTCTGAGTCAGAGTTCAACTTAAAAGTCTGTCTGTGTCCAACACCTATGCCTGCCCTCACAACTAAAGCTAAACAGTGTGTTGGGATGTCAATAATCAAAGAAATAGTGATCAACACAAAGTTCTAGACTGCTTTCAGCTCCCCTTCCCCAAGTTCAAGGAAGTACCATAAAGGTCTCAGAATTACCTCTTACACTCAAGCTAACACAGTTCCACACAATTCTCAGGGTTCCCTTCCCCAAGTTCCGAGCAGTATAGTTCAAAGAAAAAATGGTCTTGAATCTTTACCCTCAAGACAACAGGTGTAATGTCACAAGTCTCAGTACTCCCTTCTACCAAGACTACAGCGCCACCAGTTAGTTATTTCAGTCTTCTACAGGTTTGGGAGGAGGCACTTAGTTGCAGGGTACTACCAGCGGTGGTGTGTGAAATTGTAATTACAGTGATGTTGAAACCGGGCAAGGATGCAGGAGCATGTGCGTCGTACCATCAGCTGTCGCTGATAAATGTTGATACCAAGATATTTGCCAAAGCCATAGTGAACCAACTGCAGTCATTGATGCCATACCTCATCCACAATGATCAATCAGGGTTTAAACCTGATAGAGCAATGGCATTGAATCTCCGTTGATTTTATAACGTGTTGGCACAAGTGCCCACTGACTCAGCCACGATCGCCATTTCCTTGGATATGCAGAAGGCCATTGAAACTGTGTACTGGCCTCTCTTTTTTGCAGTGTTGGAAAATATTGCCTTTGGTCCAGGGTTTGTGCCATGTGTATGTTTGTTGTATACAGACTCAATAGTGATAGTAAATACGAATGGGGTGCTATCTGCGGCCATTTCACTGAGTGGTGCACCTGTCGGGGATGTCCTCTGTCCCTCCTTTTGTTCGTGATCGAACCACTAGCTGGCCTAATTCGTCTGCATCACTGTTAGGCAGAAACCTGTGCAGTTCCCTCTGGGACCACTGCAAAAGATTTAGGACTACAGGTGTTTGGCAGTAAACCCACTTGGTAGCAGTCTGTACCACACAGATTCACTTGGTAGCTGTGGCTGAGCAGTCAGACTTCCCTCAAGAAGAGTTAGGCAGTATACAGAGTATTCACAATAGGTCAAGAGAACACAATAGAACAAGTAAACACTGACCAGGGCTTGGTGTAAAAGAGATATAATTATTTATTTAAAAACCACATCTAGAAAAACACAGAGGCACTAATAGTAAGCAATTCAAAAACACGGTCACTAAAAGATATACACTCCCTTAAAAGAATATTAGAAAAGTCTTAAGTAAAGCCCCACTTATTTTCAGACAGCGGTGAGTGCTTAACGTAGATGGCACTCTAATAGTTCGTTTTAAAAAGGGAGAGAAAAGCAGAGAACAAGTTGAAACAGATCCCAACACTTTTACAAGAACATAACAAGAGAGGAAGGCAAAGTAAAACCGTGAAGTTAGAGTTGAATAGGCCAGATCCACTTTCAGAGGATCAAAACGAAATGTGTTCAAGGTCACACGGTTGCAGTGCACAAAAGTCTTGTAAAGGTTCAAAAAGGAGTTGGACCAAAGAAAGGGACCAGTTAGAGGGTCAAGGCGGCCAGCCCAGTCCAGAAGGTTAAGGGGTTATTATTACCTTGTAGCAATCTTTAGAAAGGGAGGCTTGGCGGACACGGACCTTAAAATGGTGAGAAGACTCCAGCGGGGGCAGTTGTTCCTGGCAGCGCATGCAAGTCGGTGCTTCGTCCGGGGGAAGAGAGGATCTCGTCGTGGAGGAAGACAGGAGTCCATTGCACTGCCAGGGAAGAAACCAGCCGCGGAGTTTCTCAGGTACAAGGAGTGGTCCGTTGATTCGCGGTTCAGTGGTGAGTGGCTATCCTGCCGCCGGGGTGCTTGGCACGGGCAGTTCGACCACAAACCGGTCTTAGGTGCGAAGAAAGAAGGTAAAACTGGTTGTGCCCACCAGTCAGGGGAAGAAGCCTCTCCAGCCGGGAGATCTTCTGTGTCGTCGGGAAGTGGTGAGTCGGTTTCGCAGGGCTCCACCGGTGGTATCGTCGTGGTAGTTCGGCTCAGCTTCTCCCTTGTCGGATTCTCAGGTCCTGTAGCGACTTCTGAAGATCCAGTCCCCAAAACCCTGCTTTTATGCAGCATACCCCCATTCACTCAGCCTAGCTGTCAATCAAACATGCTAAGCGGTGAACCGGCCGGCTCACCACTTGGGCCAATCACACAAGAGTGCGACTTCAGTTACCAGGGTAACTCAGTCCAGGGTGCCTAAACCCCCTCCCACACCCCCTGTGGTACCCAGACAGAGTGGCACCACTTTTGGAGGCTTCTGTGGAGAAGCCCGCCAAAAAGTGGAACAAAGGGCTCGACTTGGGTTGGAGTCACAAAAGAGAACACAAACGCCATTTTAGAATCGAGTCCTGGCAAAAAATACCAACCGGCGAATTAATATTAAATAAATAAACCAGCGGTACGTTCGAGGCTATGAGAATTAAATAATTAAATTTGGTAGCCTCGAACAATGGGAAAATCCCATAGGAAAATATTTGCGGTCGAATATAAAAAGTAGTTTCCACTGCCACCAGCCAAAACTTGATCAGGGGGGACGGAGACGTGCCCCCTCGACTAACAGACCCCGGGGTAATCGAATTGCCCCGACCAGTACGTCCACAATATGATGGTTTGTACTGGTTTCTGTTAATAATTTGGGACTAGTAAAGCCAATGGTGACTTCACATGCCCTGAGAGACAGTAGTCAGTCCCAGGGTATGGAGTCTATGGTGGGGTGTCACTATGACACCCCTGTGTTACTGCACGGAGGGTGCTGTGTAACACACGTAGTAAAAACACATGAGACCCTATGGAGTAAAGGACCCCATAGCCCATAAAACACATTAACATTCAAAGGAACACCATAAATCATGTCCAAGAGTGGGAGAAGAAGAGTCTCACTCTTGGCAGGGGGAAAAAACAAACTCCAGAAATCCAGCAAAGCTGCTGGGGGACTCACTAGGTTAGGAAATTCAGCCTAAAGAGAGAATTCTCCCTAACAATCACTCTGTGTGTACTGAGGCTGGGCAGTCCTCCAACGGTAATATAATTATGTAAAGACTATATTCTGTTGTATGTCGGACACCCGGATAGGTCTGTGGGGGTGGTGCTCCAGACAGTGAAGGATTTCGGCAGATATTCAGGATTACACCCCAACAGGAATAAATCGAGGTATTCCCACTGGCAGATGTCACACAGGGATATGTGGGGTGTCGTGGGCTATGAATGGTTCAAGATTCTTTCAGGTACCTAGGAATCATTGTCCACAGGTCCGCAAAAGAGACTATAGCGCTAAATTACACTGCCTACATGAAGCAACTAGAGCCCAAGATGAAGTTATGGGGGATGGTCCCGATGTCCTTGATGGGGCGCTTATCCATAGTGAAAATGTTGGTTCTCCTGAAATAGCAATAACCCGGTGTGGCCGGGTGGGGCGTTCTTTAGGGAGCTGCAGTCGCTTTGCTTGTCCTTTGTGTGTGGCAATATGGGAGTTCAAATGGGTTGGCTTGCACTGGCTAGGCCCTGGGAGGAGGGAGTCCCTAGAGCCCCTCACTCTGAGCTTTATTATTTGGCTGTACAGGGATTGCATGCCTCCTACTGGGAAGACTTGCTTCCCCCACCCTCTCCACAGGCAGAGCTGGATAAATTTGCAGCGGGTGTGGTGGCACTCCGCACATTGATGTACGATACTAAAAAAAAGTTGCGTGGACCCATGGACTTGCTAGCGGCTGATTAACAGGTGTGCAGTAGGTTGCGACAACTCGGTGAACTGGAGTACCCCTATGACAGGGGGGCTCCTCTGGGGGCTTGCCGGTCTGTCTCCGACAATGAATCGCTCTATTTCACGGAAATGGGAAGACTTCAAGAACCAGGTTGGAGAGTCTTGAGTCCAGAAATTGAGCAACTGGCGAATGAAAACAGCATTCAGGATGCGCTGGCCCGAATATCCCAATGAACCCGAAATTAGTCCAGGAGAATCATATATACACGAAGCAACAGTGGGTGGCTGCACAAAAAGGGTGTTGGTTCTCTACAGTAGATTGTTATGCACAGTGGTGCGTAGGGGCCCTGAAGTCCGTGCAAAGTGGGAGCGAGATTTAAGAACTGTGTTTACGGACATACAATGGGCTGCGTTTTTTGGGCTAACAAAGGAAGTCTCCTTTAATTCTAAGTTTCGGTTGATCTACTTTATGATTCTTAACAGGCTACACTACACCACAGCCAGACTCTGTCTATTTGGATACAACTGCCCATGCAGGTTCCAGAGGCGTAATGGCGATGTAGATGATCTATTGCACGTGTTTTATGCATGCCCGCAGTTGCAATCATTTTGGGAAGGCGTGTGTGATACCTTGAACGCTGTGTCTGGGTCTACAATGGGGTTCGCGCAAGAGTTGTTCTGTTGGGCATTACTGAGCCGATGGCTGAAGGGAATCACAGGTTTTTGAATCTGGGATTCCTTTTAGCCAGGAGATGGATCTTGTTAGGCTGGAAACTCCAATCTGCCCCTGCAGTAAAGGACTAGGTCAGTGATCTCACTTGGGGCGAACAACCTGGAGGAATTATATGGGACGTTAGTACATGTTGCAAGCAGATATGCAAGGATATTTGGTCAGACCTTTGCCACTATCTTGGCGTGAATGAGGGGATTGGGATTGTCTCATCTCCAGAAGTTGCTGTCGCTCCCACCTAGTACAGCTACCTGCATGATATGTGTCATTGTCACAAGAATCACTGTATTGCAAATGTTTATGTGCGTTCATCAAGCAAATAAAAAATATAGTTCAAAGTAAGTTATTTTAATCTTTTATACAAAATGTACTCTTTCGTCCCGTCCCCTTTCCTCCATACTGCGTGGGCATCCCTTCCAAGGGATGGGAGATGGAACTTTTTTCATCAGAAAAAACCTTCTTCCCCTTTAAATTTAGAGGCTCACAAGGGTGTGGCCCTGGGAGCAGGCACTGCCCTGACTCTGCCCTCCGGAGCCACACCTTCGTCCCCTTTTCCGTGTCGACGGGAACGGGCCGAATTCACCAGTGCTCCAGGGCTTGGCTTCGGCCATGTAATTCCACACGCGGATACTTCTTCTCTTTGTCTTTTTTGTCCTTTTTTATTATTCAGGTGCCCGGTCCTCAGGCGTCCCGCTTCTTCCACAGGGTTTAGCTGGTATCCATCCTGCGACGGTCTCTTCCCAACTTCAGACCCCCACGCCCTCTGCCTATGTTGCCTTGGCCCAGACCACGGTTGGCAAGCTAGTGCAGTGTGCAACGCCCTTTCATCGAGGTCGCTGAAGAACAATCTTGCCAGGTGGAGGGAGCTCTTCCTGAAATTGCCTCCAGAGGACCTCAAGAACTTCATGAAACATTGAGCCAGGCCCAAGGTAGGGCCTCTGTTTTCCATAACCCTACAATGGAGACTCCTTCCCAAGTACTCGCCCACGCGGGAGGGACTGCTCAGGTCCTTGTACCAGCACTTGCACCAAGGCTGCTCCAGCTACCGGCCTACTGGCCGAGGGATCCTCGGATCCTCCTGGTGACGGTGCTGAGGGACCGGAAGGTTCTTTGACCGGGTCTACACCCGAGGGGCTCTGCCCTTTTACCGCCATTATGTCTGAGGGGCCATGCCCTAGTACCGGCAATATGGCCGAGGGGGCACCTAAACGCAGCTCTACCAGCCCCTGAGTCGAGGATGCCACACCTAAAGGGTCTAGGCCCCAGGAGCAGGGTAGGCCTCGCAATCCACACTCAAGAGTCTTGGAGGAGGCTGGGCCCAATGAGCCAAGCAACACGACGCAGGCACGTGGCAGGCAGCTCGACAAAATGGCTGCTGTGCCAGACATCGGCACCCATCCGACGCCATTCCAGGAGTTCAGCGAAGAACGAGTGTCTAGGTGGGACTGGCCTCAACCAGGTACGTGGCCTACAGCCTATCCTTCATTTCTGCAGGGTAGGTTCCCTCTGTGTCCGTACGGGCAGGGTATGCAGCTGCTCCATCAGCCTTCCGCTACCCCGTCTGTATCCCCTACCACTCCTCTGGCCTGTGAAGACAGGTTTTTTGAGAGATTCCTCAGGCTCATGAAGTCCCCTCGGATGGGGGTTATCCTCAGGGAGGCCATCAGGGACGTGGTCCCTCTGACGCTAGCGGCACCACAGGCTCCTCCGCCGGTGCCCCTGGCCCTAGCACAGCCTCTGCCTCCGGCTCCCCAGCCGATTCCTCGGGCAGTTCCGTACCAACCTCTGCCACAGCTTCTGGTCCCCATAACCCAGGCTCAGGCTCCCGCTACTCTTCCACATACGCAGGATCCTCCGGACCCACAGGATACGGATAAGCAGGAGGATGCTGACACACCATCCTCAGCCAGGGCCTTCCATGAATGTCTTGCGGGGCTGGCGGAATATCTGGGCCTACCTCAACCCGAGGTCGATGAACTGGCGGAGGGGGTGCTTGCTGAAGTCCTCACACGACGCTCCTCAGCCAAAACAGGAATTCCAATGCAGACCGATCTAGTCTCCCTGGCCAAGAAGGGTTGGCTCAAGCCCCACTCTGGACAGCCGGTCGATCGACGCCTGGATGCCAAGTACAGGCAGATGCTATCGGCCCATCCTCCGCCACACTGCTCGGTGATCGCTGTGCCATGACTATACCCCAAGCCTTACTCGTCCTCCGCCTCATCCTCGACAACGCTTCTAGGCAAGGAGGAGAAGATCTTGGAGCCGTACGGGAAGAAGCTGTATTTCCTTGCATGTTCGCCAGGCCAATGCCGATGCCATGCTGTGTGCCGCTAACCAAAGGTTATGGTTGGAAATTACAGACTTCCTCCCGGAACTCCCTACGCAGAGCCAATCCTGTTTTAATTTGGGACTGGCTGAGGCCAAGCTGGTGGTGCAGGACCTCATGGAATCCGCTGTGGCCCATATTGACACCTCTGGCCGTGCCATCTGCATCACCACGGACATGAGAAGGACAGCCTGGCTCGGGACAACGAAATTCAACACGCACATTAGACCTGCCGTTCGAGGGTGGGGGTCCTCTTCCACTGCACCACGGATGAAGAGCTGGACAAGAAGAAAAAAAAGCTCACAAACGGCCAAGTCTTTATCCATCATGACAAAGACCACGCCCAAATCGTACACCCAGTCACAGCAGCACTCCGACAAGGGGCGTACCTACGGAGGGTTCCGCGGCTTCCAGGAATGGAGATCCTGGCAGTCTGACCGCTTGCCGACTCCCAATCGGCGCAAGCAACAAAAAGGGTGGGGGGGGGTAAGGGCTTTTTCCAGTCCCCCTCCTCCGCGACAGCCTCCGAGGGAAAGAAAGCATGACACGCCCCTTTGGGTCCACGTGTCTCCAGTGGGGGGCAGGCTTGCTCTCCATGCACATTTCTGGAGCCAGAATTTCGCAGACCCCTGGATCCTCTCCGTAGTATCCACGGGGTACCACCAACCCATCCCAGCCTCTCCTCCCTCCTCCCCTCTGCTCCCTCAAGTTGGGACAGCAACCCTTCTGGCGGGGATCCGGTCGCTCGTAGAGAGCCAGGCAGTGGAGGAAGTTACAGCCTCCCAGCGAGGCTTGGGCTTTTACTCCAGGATTTTCGCCTTTCAGAAGAAGAACAAGGCAAGCCTGAGAGTTGTGCTGGACCTTTCCACCCTGAACCTCTCCTTACCCCTACAAAAATTCAAGATGGTTACGCCAGCTTTTATAGCGAGACATTGTGCAAGGGAGACTGGATGTGCTCCCTGGATCTGAAGGAGGCTTATCTACACGTCCCAATTTGGCAGGCCCATCGTTCTTTCCTCCGGTTCAGGATCATGGGCTACCATTTCCAATACAAGGTCCTTCCTTTTGGCCTCAACTCGGCCCCCCGAGTCTTTACCAGACTCATGAATACTGTGGCTGCAGTCCTCAGAGCGCAGGGCCTCCACATCTACCCATACCTCGATGACTGGCTTATCAGGGCTACATCTCCGGAAGTGGTTCACCACTCTTCCCGTGCCCTTATGAACACAATGCACGATATGGGCTTTTCGCTCAATCTCAAGAAGTCGCAGCTGCAGCCCACGCAGACCTTGACATTCTTGAGCCTCATCTGGAACACGTGCTCCGAGAAGGTATTTCCGTTGTAGGACAAGATCACGGCCATCAAGAGGGCCACTACCCACTTCCTCAGCAGGGAAGTGACCGCGGCATGGTGGTACCAGCATCTCCTAGGTCTCTTGGCGGCGGTCCTATTAGCTGTCCCA
Organism: Ambystoma mexicanum; assembly: GCF_040938575.1. Lineage (NCBI taxonomy): Eukaryota > Metazoa > Chordata > Amphibia > Caudata > Ambystomatidae > Ambystoma > Ambystoma mexicanum. The sequence continues at coordinate 419,473,970 of NC_090935.1, forward strand.
CACACGAGACTGAGGATGAGGAGGATTCAGCTGCACTTCGCGGCCTCATGGAATCAGGAGCGGGGGCTCTCCATCCGAGATGATCGACGTTCCTCCATCTCTCCACCCGGACCTAACATGGTGGTCCAGGGACTGCAACCTACGGACAGGCAAGCCCTTCCGGCCTCCCTCCCCAGAGGCCACCATCACCATAGACTCTTCGCTCGAGGGCTGGGGAGCCACCCTGGACGACCTCTCGGTCCACGGCACATGGACTCGAAATGGCAGGAATACCACATCAATTGGTCAGAGCTGAACACCATCTGGTTAGCGCCCAGAGCATTCCTCCCACTTCTCGGGAGCAAGGTTGTCCTCACCCAGACAGACAACTCGACCATCATGTACTATGTCAACAAGCACGGAGGCTCCTGATCCCCTTCTCTGTGCAGACTGGCAATCAGCATGCGGGAGTGGGCCCTGGAAAACGTCATCTGCCTCATGGCAGTCCACCTTCCGGGGGAATCCAAACTGGAGGCGGACATGCTCAGCAGGTTTGGGGCGGATAATTACGAGTGGCAGCTAAACAACCTCATTCAGGAGATCTTCATGGGGTCATCCCCAGGTGGATCCTTTGCCACCTGGCACAACAAGAAGTGCCCTCAGTTCGCCTCCTGGCAGGGACAGGGCCCCGAATCCCTGAGCGATGCATTTCGGCTTCAGTGGAACGGTATGATGGCCTTCCTGCCCACTCCGCTGATTCACAGAGTGATTTGCAAGATCAAGGAGTGTCGCCAGCTCAACAGCATTCTAATAGCTCCATGGTGGCCGGCCAGGCCACGGTTTTCAAAGCTGCTCAGCCTCTGAGATGCCTCTGATTCACCTCCCGACGGGCCCTGCACATCATCTGGCGCAGCAGGGGGGCAGGGTCATCCACCCCGCGCCACAGAAGCTAGCCCTCACAGCGTGGTGCCTGAGCATGTAACGCTAAGGCACCTCAGCCTCGCCCAGGCTAATCTTGAAATCATACAGGGTGCTAGGAGCAAGGCTACCAGGGCCCTGTATAAAAGTAAATGGATCGGGTTCTGCCACTGGGCAAACTCCAGGGAAATCGACCCCCTGGCATGGACTTTGGGCGACGTGCTCTCCTTCTCGGTGCACATCGCCCACTCGGCGTGCAGGTGGACACCTTCCATACGTACCTTGCAGCCATTGGGGCTTACAGGAACACGGAGGAGCGGATCTTTTCCTCCACCAATCCTATCGTCAAGAAACATCTGATGGTGCTCGCAAGGCTCTACCTACCCATCAAGAGGCCGCACCCCTTGTGGGACCTTAACTAGTCTTGGGCGCCCTGGCGCACAAACTGTTTGAGCCAATTGCGCCCGTGGACATCAGGCTGGTTACCATCAAGACAGCCTTACTGGTCGGCCTCACCTCGGCTCGTAGAGTCAGCGAAATCCAGGCACTGGTCTCCTCGGAGCCATGTACAACCTTTCACAGGTAAAAAGTAGTCCTGCGGACACACCCGGCATTTCTGCCCAAGGTGCTGTCTGCTTTCCACTTGAACAAGGAAATAGTCCTTTCTACGTTCTTTGCCAATCCTATGGATGAAGCACAGAGTGTTACACTGCCTGGATGTCAGACGTGCCCTAAAATTCTACCTGGATGGATGCAAGGGATTCCACAAATCGGACGGCCTGTTTGTCACTTTTGGAGGCTCAAGACCTGGCAATTTGGCCTGCAAGGCTTCCATATCCCGCTGGATGGTCTCGGCCATCAAAGAAGCCTACGAGGGCCAGCACAAGCCGCTTCTGGCCAACATGCACGCCCATGCAGTCAGGGCCAAGGCAACGGCCATCGCGTTCCAGTGCCATGTCCCTTGGCAGGTAATAAGCAGGGCAGCCACTTGGCCCACTCCCTCGGCTTTCTGCAAGCATTACTGTTTGGATGCCGGCTCTAGATCTGATACGGCTTTTGGACAGGCGGTTTTCAGGAACCCATTTGCTTAAGGAGGGTCTCCTCTCCACCCTGGGGCTACATTCAGTTTTAATCGCCCATGCAGTATGGAGGAAAGGGGATGGGACGTGGAATTCATTTTAAGTTACTCACCATAGTGACTAATGTACTCTTAGTCCCCTTTCCTCCATACGTTCCACCATCCTCCGCCCTAATAAAACTGGTGTCATTAGGCAATGTTAAATCTTTTGTCGACACGTCAGTGGGAACTGAGGTGTGGCGCCGGAGGGCGAGGTCAGAGCAGCGCATGCTCCCAGGGCCGCACCCCTGCGCACCTCTAAATTTAAAGGGGGAAAAAGGTTTTCTTCTGGTGAAAAAGGTTCCGTCTCGCATCCCTTGGAAAGGACGCCCATGCAGTATGGAGGAAAGGGGACTAAAAGTACGTTAGTCACTACGGTGAGTAACTTATAATTTTTAACACAACTTAAGGTCAGCTTGACCATGTTCCTGGTTTGCCTTATCCCTTCACTGGTAGTACCCCTTCTTGATTTTATTTCACAATGTCTTTTGGTTCTCACAAGTTCAGGGCTCACTGGTTTAGGTGCAGTTGTCAGACTACACGGTCCATCCACCACAGGTCGCACAACCAGGATGCCTCTTGGCTTTATGTATAATATTTACACTTCTCTGGCTTCTCCCTGGTAGCCCCCTGGCTCTGCCAGAGTATGTCGCACACCTCTTGCCAGTCTTTGACCTTGTCGCACTGCAATTGTTCCTAAAGCTTAATTGCGTGATTTCATTCTGCTCGTTATTTACCAAATATACAATGTGCCCAATAGTTAAGTTTCATTCAGTTCGTTGTTTAATAAAGGTTCAATATACTTAATTTCAAGTTCCCATTTGGTTCGGTATTCAATATGCATCTAGCATCTTTAGTTGCAAGTGTTCCTTTAGTTTGGTAATGTATTACCTCTTCGCCACCCGCTATGAATTCCCCTCCCAACCACCCCCAGCTGCCGAGTGCCTCTCCTGACACTCAGCGGTCTGCGTAGATGTACCCCCGGCGGCTCCCGCTCTCTCTTTCAGACTCTCAGATCGGCGGGCTACAAGCCCCGCTCATATTCAGGGGCTTGTCTTCGCCTCGCTGCCTGCTCCGCTCCCTCCCTCTGATGCTTCTGCAGCTCAGGCTGCAGATTGCTTGTCGCAGAAGCTTCTACTCCTGCATATGTCTAACGGCCCAACAGGCCTTGGACTTTTCAGGGCTTTGGGCAGGCGTCCTGGCTATTAAACAGGTCCCACCATGGCTGCCACTTCAATCATGGGTCTCCTACTGTGCTCAATCCCACAGGTCTCCCTGTCTCGCATGTTGCCTCCCTTTATACACCTGCAACCCTTTGACAGGTGGCAGGTGTGGATTCCCAATTGGATTTGCCTAACCATGATTAAGATGACATGCCTGACCTTCACTACAGTTTGCAGGCATCTTCCTCGTCCCAGTAATGAAGTTGTGACTAGTGTGCACTACTCTGTCTCCTCTGTCTCCTCTTCCTCGTCTCAGTACTGTGACGTGTCACATGTGGGGAAATGAGGTGCGCTGTCTTAAAATTAGCCCATTAAGGTCAGGGGAGGGTTAGGTTTGGGCCTCAATGGGAAAAGGGGGATACCATGTCTCGCCCGAGGGTGCCAAAATCCCCAAGGCCCCTCCACTCCAGCTGATCCTCCCTCGCTTCTCCACCCGCGGGGTCAGGATCCAAAAACGATGGCCTTTTCCTGGCCACCTGCATAAAAGATCCAAGGGGAGTAGGAGTGAGAATACCCTCTGGTTTCTTACATACCCTTTGTTGGGATGCATGTCGAGATAGCAGCCCCGCCTAGACGATTTAGACTGTGTAAAATGTACTGAAACATGGAGAGTAAGTACAGGATGGTGTAGAGGGGTGCTTTATAGATGGGACCAATTGGCAGAGTGATCAGTCGCATAGGGGGTAAGTAACCTGTAGCTTTTGCTGAATATAATATATATAATGAGAGCGCCAGCGGACCACTCCGGTGGTGATAGTGCGCAGTACAAATATCCTTTAACATTAACATAATAGTTATAACATTAAGTTGTGTTACGTTTAAGAGTAGGCCTGAATCCTCCCAGGCTGTGTTTGAAGACACAGAACAATGGGGTCTTATCCTTTGCTTGACCATCACATTCCGGTTCCCAGGCACAGCAAAGAACATGCACGTACAACCACATCGGTTAACCCTTTCAACATATTTGGCAGGCATGTGTGTAGCCTAGTACCAAGGTCGTATTCTTCGGAGCGAAGCCAGAGGTCTCGTGAGCCAAAACATGAACTAAGTCTGAAAAAACAGAGTCATTCCATTTCAACTACCAGATGTGCAGGTAAATGGACCCTAAAACCTAAGCGGACTGGATTGATTGGTAGGACACTATGTTCACTCTTGGGCAGCGGAACTGTTAATGGGTAACATGGATAACATGATCTATAATTTGTGCCAGGGAGAGCTAGGAATGATGCCCCTACAGTGGGGAGGGCATGATGGGGGTGCTGACGAGTCTGGGATGAGAAAAGGGTTGCTTTTTTCGTAAGGACCAGGCTGACCTTGAATTTGCCCGCTGAGTTCAGGTTGATAACCAGATAACTGACCAGGTATGTCACATGGTTAGGATTGAAGGTAGGGTGGTGCCAGCTGAATTTAACCAATTGCTTTGCAGCATCTCAATATAGACGAGGACTTTAGCCCCACGTCTGGTGAAGATGGAAGAGAAGACAGCAGGACCAATTGAAGAATGGGCTATATGTAATAATTAGCATTGGTCTCGGGAGGATAGCTCAGCGGCAACTTGCTCGCCTTGGAAGAAAGGCGTCCCGGAGCAACACAGGTTTGATCCCTGGGTCCGCGCTTAGAAACCTCTGGGTATTAAGCGCGTCATAAATAACCAATCATAAATGATGTATGTAGGCGGTAGTCAATGACGGTGGGGGAGTAATGTATATTGAGTGCGTCATGAGTAACGATTTTTGTGTTTATAACCTGAAACTTGTACGAGGGACATCAGAGAGCTCAATGGCAGTGGAATCGTAATACCCTGTCACGTTTCCTTTTTGTATACAAAATAAAAGCTCATGTCTTTCTCAAGAAAGGATCCACTAGCCTTTTTCTCTAGTGGGTTGTATTTTTTCTGTCTGATCGCTGGGGAGTTGCCCGTCTTGATCCCAGTGACCCCTACAAAGACAGAGAATTCCTGGCCGCACATCCGTAGGGGCCGGGTCCACCTGCAGCGACCAGTCCCCATTTGTGCACAACCTTTTGAGAGGTTTACAGGAGCCGTGTTATTAGAATTCCTGTCTGTTCTTTGGAGTGGGGTGGTGTCCCCGGATTGTGCAGGCCGTTGATGGGACCAGGTGACGAAGGGACTTCAGGTGAACATGCAGACACGTAAGTGCACCCTCTTCGGAGAAAAATAAGTGAAGTATGAGGGGAGAAGTATGAGTGTTGAGAGGTGTGAAGGGGAGTGGGTATATATGTGTGGTGATACGAGAGTTGATTGATGAGTTAAAAGACCATGTGGTATTGTATATGGTGTTAATGTGTTTTATATTTGGGATTGTGAAGTAACAGGACCCTTTCCTGAGGTAGTAGGGAAGAAGACAGCCATGGCCAGAGCAGGGAACAAATAACAGAGAGATACTAAATCACATGTATATGTTTTCAACAGCTAAATATAAAGGGAGAAAACTAAAAGACAGCAAGGAACTATGGAAAATGGTGGAAGACTTGGACGATGGGCCAACAGATTAACTCAAGGTGATATGTGAAGCAGTCACTCCGTGTAATACAATCACTACTATGGCTACTGTCCCGAGCTCCCCTGTGGCCCCTACTAGTGCAACAGGGTATTACCCCACATATGCTGCATCAGGATAGACGAACCCTATGCACGTCCATTTGCCCACCACGGCTCCCCTGACACCCACGGTACCTCCTTACCTAAATCTCCCCAACTCCACAGCTTCAGTGGCTGTGAGGGGTAAGGGATAGAAGCAAGATGGCATGAAACCACAGAAAGAGTTTGTAGATGCATTAAGGAAGGTGGAGGGCGCAATTAAGAGTAGAAAGGAGGGATTCGCAGTAGAAAGTAGGAATTCGCAGCATACCTCGGCGGTAGATGAATGGAGGGCAGGAGATGGAAAGAGAAGACAGGAGGCGGCGAGAGGGGGGTATGGTTTACGGCACGGCAAGGTCGGAGGAAGAATATGACTAAACGTACGAAGGAGAAGAGGAATGGGACACGGTAGATTAGTTGGAATGGGAAGAACAGTCACCTGTGATTTCTCCATGAGAAGTTGATTGTGGGGACCTATGTTATGTAATAGGTTTGGGCGGATGGCAGTGGCTAAAAGAACGGTGGTGTGGAGAGGAAAGTTGGGAAGATGGTAGGAGCACAGTTTCCATTGTTACATAAGGGACCAGGAAGAGCGCAGTATATACCATGGGCAGATATGGACAAAAATAATCTTTTAAAGGCACTCCCGACCCTTACAGCTGGAGTGGTCAAGTAGATATATGCATTTGTAAAGCACACGGCTGGCACCATCTTGGCCATAGGGGATTTGAAAAGTTAGTTTGTGTTGATATAGGGACTTCAGTCCGATGACAAATTGACTAAAGCAGGGTACCCAGGTGTGACGATAGTCACGACAGAGCACATTTCAATGACATCAGGTCCAAAGTATGGGTGGCACTAAGGCGTGCATACCCGGATATGACTGACCTTCAGTCGATTATGCAACAAACCATGCATGATAATGAGGATCCTGCTCAATATATATTGCACATACAAGAGATGTGGTGGGCGAAAACAGGAGATTCATGGGATCGAGTGATTCTGTTTTACTATTTTGTGATCAAAAGAGACCTGCCAAAAGATGTGCAGAAGTAGCTTGACAAGATAGTGAGGATCGAGGCAAAGGGGTTGGGCGGAAATGCAATCTATTGTCCATCACTATAAATGGTTGAAAGAAAAGGAGAAGGAAACTGCACAGCGGGTGCAACCAGAGGAAGCAAAGCTGGTCCAGAAGAAGTTGGCAAAGGTCGCATTGGAAAGGGGCTGCAGCAACAGTGCAAACGGAAGGGTCAGCATACTTTGGGGCGATTATGGCGTGGGGAGGAAAAAAACGATTGGGCAAGTGGGTATCATCCCCAATGTCAAGGAGGGATTCCATGGGGGTTTCAATGAGGGAGATGGGAATTCTCAAGTGCCTGAGGAGGATTCGCGGGAATGGGACCACGAGGAGGAGGATGAGGAGGTCAGTGCTGGAAGTGTGGGTAAATGGGTCATTTTTCGAGAGAATGTAGGAGTAGACAAACGTACGTTTATCCCTACCAGATTTATCCCTGTTCTCAGGGAGGTCCAGTCTCGTACCCCCAGTCGTACGGACAGTTACCCCCAGCAGCCCCTCATGGCGTACCAATGCCCACGGCCCTACCTGCTCCCCACCAACCTTTCCACAGTTACCCGCCCCAGGTTCCCGTAATGTACCGCCATATGCTGTGCACCAGGGACAACAACAGAGCCCCCATATTCCAAACAATAAGACCGTTCCGAAGGTACGGTGACACTGTATCGGGGGACTACCGTGGTCTGGGAGATCCCATTTGTTTTTCATAGGATGAACACATATCCAGACTAGGACAGCCCACAGAGAGCCTTAGCATGTCCAGTACTATCGGTCACCGCCGACCCAGAAGAGGAACCTTTGGTGGCTGTGGAGATAGGAAATAAACCATTAGTTTTCATGGCAGATGACTAAATCATGCATTAGTGAGGGAGGATTCCCTTTATGAGGAGAGGTAATGGAAAAGCAGGGCTTCTCTGGGGCAGTTCAATTGGTTCCTTTTACGAAGAAATTACCCATTAAGATAGGGGGCATGGAGGTGTGTGCCCCATTATTGTATTCCACCGCGACTCCAATAAATCTGTTGGGAAAAGATATCTTGAGTAAGTTCAACATGACCATCTCGTTCACGGAAAGAGCTGCAGTGTGTTCAACACCTAGCAAGTTTGCCGTGGGGGTAATGTTGACTTGCATTAGGAATTGAATCTGTAGCAAAAGGAATACTAGTGGCCCAGAATTTGTTTGTATATGGTATCACAATATTACTCTGTGCAGTGCCGCAGGTGGGAAACCAATATTGGCGAGTACCCTGAGTTTTTGTTCAGGCCTGCCCATCCTCAGGAGATAGTTGCAGGCTCCATCATTGTACTTGACATATAAGGAGTTCCAGTGGCTGAAGACAGGATTGTCTTGATAGCAGTTTATTCAAACAAAGGGAAATGGCGTATGGTTTATTGATCCCACAATACCAATGAAAAATGTTTCAGGTGAGTATTTGTTTGAGAACAGAAAAAATGAGGCAGAAATAATATTGGAAGTGTGCGTCGCTTGTGAGATCATGATACAGTCCAGGCATGTAGCTTGCCCTATGTTGTTACTATGGACTGCTCCTTCTTTCGTTTCTGCAGATTTAGCTTGGTTCCTGATAAATTGTGGACAAGTAACCTGCATGATGTGGGTCTCTTACCTAGTGTTGTGCTGATACTCATTACTTTGAAAGCTGGTGGTGTGTTGCCTCAAGTGAAACAATATCCTTTATTGAAGGCAGCAGAAGAGGGAATTTATGACACCATTAAGGCCCTTCTGCATCAGAGCATCATTGTACCATCTAACTCGCCTTGTAGCACAACTATTTATCCAGTGAAGACATCAAAAGTTGCTAGTTGGAGGATGATTCAGGATTTACGCCCCCTCAATGATATTCTACAGGCAGAATTCCCAGTGGTTTTGAACCCTGCTACCATACTGTGCAATCTACCTGTCGACGCTACCTATTATACCATGGTGGATTTGCATTCGGACTCACAGTATTTTACCGCATTTACATTTGTTGCCGATTTCAACATACTAGGCTTCCTCAAGGGTACTGTGAGTCCCCAAGCATTTTTAACTACATGAGGATATGGGCAATATTGTTGTTCCCAGTAACATAATTCAATATGTGGATCATTTATTGGTATGTAGCACTACGGAACAGCAATACAGGGAGGACTCTGTAACGTTGTTACAGTTGTTAGCTGACAATGGGTATACAGTGGACAGAACCAAATAGCAATGCTGTCAGCAAGAGGTGTTGTATTTAGGACAGTTGATCTCAGTGAATGGTGTAAGGAACTCATGGTGGCAACAGTAAAGACAGACGCAAGTGATCAGAGTTCAAGGGTGTTTATTAAACTTGTAAATGTGGGGTGGGAAAAAACCTAACCTAAATTTAAGATGGGAGCAAGCTCCAAAAATCAAATGAAAGTAAGGCAGTTCTTGTGGTGTCTTGTCAAAGTAAAAGGCCTATACCAAAAAAAACTATTGTCAAATACTTACAACTAATTACAGAAAGAGTGTGGGATGGGGCTTTCAATAAACAAAGAAGTGTTCACAAATAATAAGTCAGGATGTAATTGCCAGGGGTCTCCCTTGCCCACGCTTTGAGCATGGGACAAGGTAGATCTCCTGAGCACAGCACACACACTCTAGCTTTCCCAGCACGAGCCGACAGCTCCGTACCAGCTATCAGGTTCTTTAATGGTTAAGTCTCTTTTCATTAAAAAGTCTCTTGCCTTCGAGGGCCTGATGTATTCAACAACAAACAAACCAACAAAAAGAGTTCCTTTCAAAATGGACTTTGGGTTATGGCATTTCACCACTGGATCTCCCTCGGCCTGGCTCGGACCCAAATGACAAGGATGACAATTCACTTCCCCTAGTCTTACAACACTTCTTACATTCAAAAATCTTAATGTCTTTTTAAACAGTTCTTCAAGCGTTGCACCTTTTGTCGGCATCCCTCTGCCTGGTTCACTACAGCCAACTTTTACAAACAGTTCACATGGAGACCGCTCGGTCGGGTTCACTCCGGTCAACACACTATTCATAGGGACTTCAGGCCTCACCCCTTTTTGTTAGCATCCCTCTGCCGGGTTCACTCTTGCCAACTTTTACCAAACCGTTCGCTATGGACATCCCTGAGTAGGGTTCACTCCTGTCAACACACTGTTTGTGGGACTTCAGGCTTCACCCCTTCTTGTTAGCATCCCTATGCCGGGTTCACTCTTGCCAACTTTTGCAACACACTGTTCATGCGCTAAGTTCACCAAGCGGGATTCATTTCCCTTAGTTTCACAATCATCTGTCGGTCAAAGACTTTCGACTGTACAGAGGATTTTACAAGACCCCTGTATGACCACTTTGACCTTTTCTCGTCTTTTCCCAAGGCATTCTGGTTAAGGTAGTTTCTATCATCGCGTAATTGCCCGAAGTTTCCTGCGTGAGCACCCACATGGTGCCGGACTTCTGTTTTCATTCAACACAGTTTTGTTTCTTATCGGCTCTCCCCTCGACTAACCGGCTGTGATGAACCGCTTGGCTTTCTTTCTCTTTGGAGTCAAGGTTGGTACCATAGAGACGAGCATCTCTCCCCAGCTTGGTAATCAGCGTAGGAGGGTCTTGTGTACCGTAGGCATCTGCTGCAACACACACTGTCTATTGTTCGCTGCCTTATAATTCCTTCTGCAGAGGTTTCACTGGCCTTGGTCGGAAAGGGCAAGATCGCTTCTCTCCTCTCCACATTTTATCCCTGTCGGGGAAAATGAAAGGGCTATCAGGTGTGCGTGATTCCTGTCAATTGCCTGACTCTGCCTGACCCTTGTGTCGGGACATGTTAGTTAAACCGCTCTAGAGTTAGTCTGCTGTCTTCCATGGGGTAAGAAAGTGTTTGTGTCCAAAAGGGGGAGTTTTGTTATGAGAAATTATATTCTTCATCCTAGAGGGATAGGTAAATACAGAAGGGTGAGATTGGTGAAGTTTGTGACGTAAACATGAATGACCGGGAGTATTATCTTGAAATAAACAATGTGGATCGTGGGAATGGTAGTCTTTTATCTGAGCAGGTTGGAAGTTCAGGAAATAATAATCAGAGGGACGGGAAAAAGAATGATGAAGTAAAAGGGTAGGACAGGAAAACAGGGATTCTGGGAGAGATAGTTTCCTAGGTGTAACAATGAGATCCTAGGGAATTGGTTGTATACAGGGGTTTGATGGTGTCTGGGTAAGAAAGATTCAATTAGACGAAGGGGTGCAGATGTAGCGCAAACTACAAAGGTCTTGTGGATCTGGTCATCCTCTCCTTCTTCCCAGTATAATACTGCGTTTCAACTTGGGCATTTTCCCGAACATACCCCTGTGCTCCCCTACCCAGGTGATCCTCCCTCACTTGTCCACCCCCAGGGTTGGAATCTGAGAGCACCAGCCCTTCCCTGGCCACATGAATAAGGGTCTATTAAAGTGACATGTTATTTATTTGTATTTATTTATTGTGCATTTGTTAGACGCTTATACAACAAGTAAGTCAAAGCGCCCACAGGGCAACAGGGAGGGACATGGGATTGAAAACATTTAATACACTAAAGGATAGATGCAGACTTAATAGGCCTTGTGAGCATTCATAGTGTGCAAGTGCAGGGAGAGGAGAGGGAAAGTGGGGTAAGTGCTGGAGTGTCCGTGTGCCTGAATGAGCAGCAAATGGAAGTGCCCAGTGTGGGAAGTGCTAGGGAGCGATCAGCTGCAATAAATGCAGGTCTACAGTGGCATAGGCCCATGGGTGCCAGGCAAGTGCTTTGGGCAGGCGAGGTTGAAGGCGTTTGGGTGTTGGGATGCCAGGGCCCCAAAGATACATAAGGGCCCTGGTCATCAATCTCAGCAACTGTCGGGTTAGCAGAGGAGGCTGTCATGCAGGGACAGTTCCCATGCGAACAAGCATTGGCTGTTGCTGCCTTCGCCATTGAGGAATCTCTGTCCATTGTCACAGGGTGCTCACTGACATTATACATGGAGCACGCGGTCTTTGCTGTATTATAGAGGTCCAAATCTACCTTAACCACGCAAAGGTCCTTTGCATATGAGGTGATTCACTCAAGTCTATCCATATTGTTCGTTGTAAGACAATTAATCCAGCCACCTTTTTGACTGAGCCCATTACTGACAATGATGAGGTGCATGATTGTGTCACATATGAAGGTCCCGAGTATGATATCCCTAAGGCGCGTGACCAGGCTCTAGATGACGGAGAAGTATATTTCGTTGATGGTTCTTCAACTATTAACCAGGAGATAGGTCAGCGGCATACTGGGGCAGCAGTGGTGCGTCTAGTAGATGGGCAGTACAAGGTTGTTTTGCAGCAGAGGCTGCCAGGGCATTATTCAGCACAGGCAGTGGAATTGATTGCCCTTATTGAAGCGCTTGAGGCAGCACAGGGGGGTGCCGAGCAGTAATATATTCAGACTCCGCATATGCCACACCAACTATTCATTCAGGGTTGTCGAGATGGATGAGAAGCATACACCACTGTGTAAGGTTCATTCCATCTACGCACACAATTTTTAACATATACTTTGTCATTAGGGAATGGTGTCAAGCTCGCAGAATACAGTGCAGCAGTGTTGTCCACCTCTTCCGACCGCTGTGAAGCAATCTGTTGAGAAAGGCATTTAATACACTTTGTTAATGGAGTTATATACAAATGGAATTCATCCCCTAGGATTGACGTAGCTCTGTCAGCATCTGAAACACTACACACAGGAGTTAGTGGCGTGTGCATACGTCTCCCGTCACAATCTCATGAGGGGAGAGGTGATGTTCCTTACAGGGCTGGGTCCTTAAACTGAACAAGGCCAAGGGGAGGCAATGCACCCAGTTCCTTTTCAGTGTTGCACACAGTTTGGAAATTTTGTTTTGAGCAAACCATTCATCCTTTCTACAACTCTGTTAGCCTGAGGGTGATACATGGAACACAGCTTGTGCTTTATTCCTAAAAGAGCTTTAATTTCTTTAAGCAACTCATTGAAGAACTGGGTGCTATTTCCACTCCTAAGGTTATCGCACACTCCCCACCAGGGAAACACTTCTCTCTCCAAAAACTTCACGGTCGATGTGGCATCAGGATGTGCACACGGCCTCAATCCAACGGGAAAAGGACAAACTATCATTATTAAGTTGCAAAACGAATTATACCTTTCTCCCATGTCTACGAAGTCTGTGTAAATCACGAAATGGGCCAATTGGACACGGCAAAGTACCTTTCAAAGTTTTCAGTGTTTGTCCAGTACTATAGGTGTGACGCACTGCACAGTTGGACGTGAACAGGGATAACAATTCTTGAATGTTGGGCACATACCAATCCTCCAGAATATCTGCAGCAATATGTTTGGATATGTGGGCGGGATATTGAAGTTGGTTGAATGCCACTAAAGCCAAAGCTTGGGGCAGCACAGCCTTCCCTGTATGTGTCTGTCTCCACACCAGATCAGTTGGACATTGTGCACGCTCTCTTTTTTGCCACACCAACATCTCACTTAGTGTCACCTGTCCTTGTATTTCCATGATTTCTGTAACAGAAAGGGGTGTATATGGAAGCTGCAGCTGCATGTTTGAGCGCTGGATGCTCAGAAATATCCGGTACTGGCAAATAAGCGGGCTGTTTCTCAGCAATGTCTGCTGCTGCGCTTCTGAAGGAAATGAAGTCCACATTACTTATTGCGTAAAGTGTAGGCTGTGAAAGTGCATGAATCAGTCAATCCAGCAAAGCCACATGCTGCACCGGGGGTCTAATCCGCATCTACAGAATCCTCAACCCCCATTGCTGTTAAAGTGAAAGAACTGCGTTATTGGGTGCACTTGTCTGATGTTTGAAAAGTACCACAAACTTTACCCGCAACTGTAAGCATTTTGACAGAGTGTTATGGATGCTATTGATTTATGATTTTGTTATCAGGGTTGACACCAGGACTGCAGTACAATATGGCTTACACTTATGTGTACGTTTGCTTTTGGTTTATTTTTATATATGTTTAGTGAGATTATATGGGTAGGTCATATAAAGGGGGGGTGGGAATGTAATACCTTAAGGGAGTGTACATACGTTCCACTTTTTTGACAAATCCTTTGAAGCTACAACACTCAGCAATGAATACTTAACCACAGTGGTTAACCTTAAGTGAATAGAAATACAGGATACTTTGATATGGGATTTAAAAATGCGAGTGAGAAGAGATGTGTACCATGAAAAGGAATATGATAAGTACAAAGGTTTATTGTTTGATACAATGTCTAATGTGCACCACCCAGAATTTAATAACATGTGGTATAGTTACATGGGCTCAGTGGGGATACAGAGGTATAACGAGAGTTATGTCTGCTCCTTCATCCCCAATGCTTCGAAAGCACCCAAAATTGTATTACCTCAAGAAATATTGCCCTTGGAGTCCCAGTGTTTGGTACATTTAGCGCTGTGTTGGGTCCATAGTCTATTCCAGGGGCACAAAGTACAAGTTGTACTTATGGACAAAGATGGAGAGAAGTGTGCAAAGGACGACAGTGCCCCCCCCCCAATGTAAGCTACAGCCCACGTTAAAATTGGATGCTGTGTTTATATCAAACTGATGGGAAAAGGCAGTGGTGAGCTCTGTCACGGGGGTTGGCAGGGTCCGGCGGAGAAGTTATATGGAACAACAATAAACTGTTTTGAGATATGGTGTGCATATATAACTAACATGGAATGAAACACATGGGACACCAGTAAAAGTGCAACCAGGGTATGAATACAAATTTTGTTTCTGAGTGCATGTGACACGGTCCTCGTTGCTCTGCACAGGGGTAGCATGAACCACTCACCCCCACTATGGTTTTGGGGTCTGTGGATTTCTGGAAGCACACAGAAACCCACAACCCCAGCAGGGAAGGAGGATTAGGGTCCGTTGAGTGGATAGGTAGGGGGAGGTCAGGAAACTGGGAAGAGAGTTAGGCAGCAGTAATGGATCAGGGTAATCCACAAAAGTCTCAGAATTACCACTCTTCCACTGAAGGTAACACACTTCCACACAATTCTCAGGGTTGCCTCCCCCAAGTTCCAAGCAGTATAGTTCAATGTAAAAAATGGTCTTGAAGCTATGCCCTCAAGACAACAGGTGTAATGCCTCACGTCTCAGGACTCCCTTCCCCAAGACTTCAACTCTGCAAGTTATAGTTATTTCAATCTTTTAAACAAAAGGTTTGAACACAACTCAAGGTCAACTTCACCATGTTCCTGGATTGCCTCATCCATTCACTGGTAGTGCACCTTATTGATTTTATTTCACAATGTCTTTTGGTTCTCGAAGTTGTTCACTGGTCAAGGCACAGTTGTCGGACCACACACCAAAGGTCGCGCAACCAGGATCCCTCTCGTTGTGGCCTCTTGCTTTATGTATAATATTTACACTTCTCTGGCTTCTCCTTGAAGGCCTCCTGGCTCTGCCACAGTATGTCACACACCTCTTGCCAGCCTTTGGCCTTGCCGCACTGCAATTGTTCATGCAGTTCACTTTGCTTTGGTCTTACTTCTGTACCACCTTTTATGGCTCTCGTTCATACTGGTGTATTTTCTTATATTATGTTGTTACATGGGCACTTTCCCTTTGGCTGTCTTTTACCACTTGCTTTGCACATAAAGCTTCACTTAGTTTTATATTCCACAAGCTTAATTGCGTGATTTCATTCTGCTCGGTATTTACCAGATATGCAATATGCTCAATGGTTAAGTTTCGTTCAATTTGTTGTTTAATAAATGTTCACTATGCTTAATTTCAAGTTCCCATTTGGTTCGGTATTCAATATGCATTTAGCATCTTTACTTGCAAGTTTTCCTTTAGTTTGGTAATGTATTACCTCTTCACCACCCGCTAGAAACGCCCCCCACCCTCTACTGCTGAGTGTCTCTCCTAACACTCAGCGGTCTTCAGTGATGTTCTCCCGGCAGCTCCCGCGCTCTCTACCAGCCTCGCAGGTTGGCGGGCCCCCGGCTACTTGTCCAGCTTGAATTCAGGGGCTTGTCATTGCCCTCTGACTCCTCTGCAGCCTCTGAATGGGTGCGGACCACGTCCTGCTCCTTCCGCTGCTCCAGCTGCACGTTTCTTGCCGCAATAGCGCCTGCATATGCCTAACGGCCCAACAGGCCTCAAGCTTAATAGGCTTTCTGGGCTTCGAGCTGGCATCCTGGCTATTCCTCCAGTCCCACCATGGCAACCTCTTCCAAACATGGGTCTCCTGCTGGTCTCCGTCCCACAGGTCTCCCTGTCTCATTTTGCTGCACATGTTGGCTCCCTTAATACACCTGCAAAACTTTGACAGGTTGCAAGTGTGGATTCCCAATTGGATTTGCCTCATCATGATTAAGAGGACATGCATGACCTTCACTACAGTTTAGAGGCATCTTCTTCATCCCAGTACTGAAATGGTGACATGGACTAGTGTGCTTTACTCGGTCTCCTCTTCATCTAGCACTAGCAGACGAGATACTGCTGAATAATCTGCTTTGCTAGTGCCCCCCTCACTTAGTGCCAGAGACAAGCTTTGGGAGCACTCCTCTTGGCTATACGAGCGAGACTAGAAAAAGAAGCATCATCCCTTTTAGAAGCGAGTCCTCTTCTTAGAACTTTCTTCTTCATCTAGGAAGCTCAAAATTTGGAGGAAACCCCAACTCAACTTACACATAAGGGGTGAGTCTAAGACGTCCTTCTCTTCTCCTAAGCATCCCTGAGCTGCATCTTCCTCTGCGCTGATGTCATTCATGACGCCATGCTGATGGAGATCATTGGCACAGCGCCATTGGCGCATGTGGTGTCTGATCCATCAGATTTAGTCTGTGGGGAAGAGTCCCACAAAAATCCTTGATAGGGCTGCACTGTTTAGAAAATGTAGGGACTTGGTTTTGGAGAAAGCGAAAAAGGCTGAATATGGGGAATACTTTCTTTATGGTCGTCAGACAGGTAGAGCATTCAGAGAGTCTACTCTACCTGAAAATTTTGAGAGAGCGGGCTATTACACTGATGCACTACTGGAACATGCTCATGTTCTTCAAATGGTGAGTGGGCTAGATATTTTTCCAGATACGTAGATATGGACATAAGGTGTATAACCTTTCAGTGCTGTAGATACCCTTTGTCTACCTAATCCTATTGAAATAAGGCTCACACAATCAGATATTAGGCTCCAATGTGAGCAAAGTCCCCTCATTACCATTCAGTGGGGCCCTGACAAAAAAGCGTACTGCAACCTGCTGCAAGTCGACATCGGCACTGCCTGTACATAAGGATCTAGTGCAAACACACAACGTATGCCTCACAAGGAGCCTGGGGATCCCAGCTGCTTTTGGAAGGCCTCATCGCTCTGAAGCTCCTGACTGTGCATGCATCACCAGATCCACACGTTGGAGCCTCTTCGCTACAAGGACTCTGTGCCAGAGTTTCTTCATCTAGGATATCGGACAAGCACTGTGGTTTCATCTTCCTCCTCTGGGAAGCTCCAGGGGCCTGTACTGCCCTCAGTCCTGCAACAACACCACTATACTTACCTCCCAGTCCTCCTTACGTTGCTGTCCCCACTCCATTGTAACTTGTATGTTTTTCTTCAGTAAAAGTGCTTCCCTGGGGTAAGCCTCACAATGAGAATCATGTGCCCTAGGACTCTGGGGAAACACTGCTTCAACTACAAAACACTATATGTTTGCCTTTCTATCTCTTTGGATATAATCTTCAACCCGGTAACCAATAACTCTTCAATATTGGTCCTTTTGTATGATCCTGTGGTCGTTCCTGCACCAGTGCGGCATTGCTGGAACCTACGTTTGTCACCATAGAACATGCACAGTGATCACCTCTGCAGCAGATGTTTGGTGGTTTCCATTACTTTTTTTTCAGACCCAGGGTATCACTCTCCCGACGGGTACTTTCTTCATCTCAAGTCCATCTTTTCATGACCAAGCAACTTCCTTGGACTTCACTCCACCAGACCTCCAGAAACACATCCTTGGGACACTTTCGAAAAAGGTAACTCTACATATATAAGATGGCGTGGGATTGCTCAAGCTGTCCAGGGCGAATCAAGAATGAGGTGACAGTGGCACCATCACAACTTGTTGGCAATCTGAAATGGATGCACCGTGGGAGCTAAAATGGGAGATTGTGGCACAGATCTTTTCCATGTGGGGGCTTCCCCAGATCAACCTGCTCACTTTCAGCTCCAACATGTTTAGCTTTCGTGCTGAAGAAGGGTCTAGTACTACAAGCGACTTTGAATTTCTGCACATCTAAATAGTAAGAGGGATTCAGGACCAGCTATGGTCTGAGCCTGCACCTCTTTTCTGAACTAAGGGCATGCCCTCCAGTGCTAAGGAATCTCCTAGTGCCTGTTGAGGACCAGATTCTGGCCGCAAGTAGATCAGAGGGAAAACTCCAAGTCAATACGCTTGGACTAATTTACCTCACAGCTCACCCTCAACTCCCACACCTCGACAACGAACCGACAGCACTGCAAAGAGTGCTCCAACCTCAATACAAACCTGAACAGCAAAAGGACACCAGGGAGTCCAAATCCCCTAAGAAGATAGTCTACCTCCGTTCTTTCATAGGTTAAGTCTATCACCTTCAGAATGCCTAAGTCAGAAACGTCAGTAGCAAAAAAAACGGAAATCTGCAAAATGCACCAAACCTTTTTAATTCTTTATTAGCATTAGGTTAAAAAACAATCTTTTGCCAAATTCCATACATCAAAAATAATATATCATTTCCCTAAGCTAAAAAAGAAATTAATTTTTACAGTTTTCGTCCCTGATAATGCAGCCAGAATATTTCTGGTTTCACTTCCATTTCTGCCTCATAATGGGCCATTATGTGATTACCATAGAATATGTGTCACTATACATATCTACCAACTACATTTGTCCCAGGCGGGCAAAGACTTCTAGGTAGTTTTGTAGTGCCAAAGTTAAAGATAAGCTCTCCCCCAAAATCAGTCGATCCCACCATTGATCCACTGACAGTGATGGAAAGGCATGGATAAAAGAGGCCAGCCACTTCGTCCTTAATTCTGCTAAAGCAGGGCAAGTGAGGACCAGATGTTGTAAATTTTCAGTTGCCAATTCAGACGTTCACAGTCTGCAGGTACAGTCCATCGTTTTACCATTTTTGGAGCTCCATGTGCTCGTAATTTCCCTGGTTTGAAAGGCGTTCAGGCAAAAACGCATAAATTGTGTTGCAAAAATAGCTACTCCGAAATCTAACCAAATACTTTGGTAAGGAGTTTAGAGCTTATGCTTCTGAGTATGATCTCCCATATAGTTTACATGATGATCTTTCCTCTTGTATTTGGATCCAGTGTCTTTCCCACAACTTTCTTTTTACTTTACATGGGTTCGTTATGAGCGGATCTTCTGTAGCATCAAGACTCTTTAAAATGTCCTTGCAGATATTCGCCCATTCTCGCAGCACGCCCTCAGATCCTTCCAGGATGGCCTTTTGCAAAATCTCAAAACCTCTCAGTGGAGAGGGGGTTATACATTTATGGAAAAGAGTCAGGGATTTCCATGCCACCATGGCATAGAGGGAATTTAGACCTAGTTCCATTCGAACAGCTTCAATAGGCATTCCCCACGGCAGGTTCAACACCCTTTTTCTAAATAGACCCTCCAGGTGGGGCCAGGTGTTAGCCGGAAGATCGAAAGAAGCCTTGTTGGCAAAGGTAATTATTGGAACAACCTTCATTTTATAGAATTGGATTAGGGGCGTTAAAGTGAAGATACAGTATTTTCCCTTGATAATCCTGGCCTGTGAGGCCAAAGTCTTTATTTTGCTCCTTAGGATTGTTAGTCTGGGGGTCGCCACCATGCTGCTATTGACACACATCACCAAATAGGTCATTGAGCTTACCTGAGCAAGTTTTTCACCATTTTGGAACCAAGAGCATTTACTCTTGCCTCTCCTTCTCCCTGATTCCAAGGTCAAAATTCTGGATTTTTTGGTGTTTATCGTCAGCCCGTTTTCACCGACAAAATTGTAAGGCATCCAATTGCCTTTGCAGACTAACCTGGATCTGATTAATAATGATCAAATTGTTCGCATAGAGGAGCCTATTAAGAGGGAGGCCAGCCAGTTTTGGCGGAAAGCTTCTTATGTTCGTTAGTGCCTTCTTAATATCTGAAATAAACAGATTGAAAAGGGCGGGTGCCAGAGAACAACCTTGCTTGAGGACTTTCATTGTTGGAATTGAGTTGTAGAGTATGCCCTTGCTGTCCAGTTTTACTTGCAATGAAGTCTCAGAATAAAGATCTTTAATAGCTTCTAGGATATCGTCTAGGCAACTCCAACTCTTCATCTTGGACCAAAGTTTGTTCCGGTCAATGGTATCGAAGGGCTGGGCAAGATCTATAAAGGCTACGTGAAACTTTGCGCCTTTCTTCTCTTTAATTCGACTTTTCAGGATGTTAAGCAGGAATACATTTAACACCATACCTACTCCTTTCAGGAAGCCCGATTGTCTGATGTCATACTGGCCTGCTTCCATACTCCAAATCGTGAGACCTTGTAGCATAAGAGATGCAAAAAGGTTTTCTGCCACATCCAGCAAGGCAATCGGCCTATAATTAGACAGGATAGATCTGTCACCCTTTTTGAAAATGGGGACTATAATCAATGTTTTCCAGGATGCTAGTACTTTCCTGATCTTTTTGATATACTCAAAGTGAACCCACAAGAAGGATGCCCACTCTTCATGTTTTTTCTTACGCATAACATTGGTCATCCTGTCTGGGCCTGGGGCCCTAGAATTGCTGGCTCTTTTGATCAAACAAAGGATCTCCTCTTGAGGTGTTTCGCAAGTCCATCCCCCAATCATTGGTGAACATTACCTGTCCACAGACTTATCTCCAGAATGAAACTGAGCTCTAAAGTGATCGTCCAGGCCTTTAGCTGATACTGCATCAGAGTACGGGCCTCCTGTGGGTGGTTTACCCCGTTCATCCATTGCCAGACCTGGGAGGTGTTCTTAGCCTCGATGTTCTTAAGCATGTTTTCGGCATCACATTTCATGAGCATCTGTTTATGTTCTCGGACCCAATTTCGATAGGTATGCTTGAGTTTTTTACAGCTCATAATAGATTCTGGAGTTCCTTGTTTTTTTCGTTGCCTTAGCTTGCTCTTTAGCTGTTTTTTCTTGGTGGCGACTACTTATCAAAACAATGCACAGGACTGAATGATTGACTTAAGGGTTCCTTTTTGTTTTCCACATCAGTTGGCGGTAATCTACGTCTGGTTCGTTTAACAGGGATTGATGTGCATTCAGATTAACAGTCTTCTAGCTAAAAGATTAATTCTCGCTTTGTTTACCATCAATCTGTTACAACCCGTGTTTAACCACAAGCGCACAGTATAATAGATTACGGATTGTACAGACTGGGGGGAGCAAACTAGTTTTAACATATGAGGATCACTCTGGCTTTTAGATATTACCAGTAATTCGAGAAAGGGGATCAGCATGTTTTCAGAGGTGAAAAAATAGTTTTTTTCCCCAGACCTTTCCCCCAGATGGCTCCAGGATGAATATCCCCCTTGGTTTGGCTATTAAGCATATGAATGTTTCTTAATAGTGAATCTTCCCACCACCACAAGCCTCTGAATTCTGCTTCCATAGATGATGGAGAGGCGTTTTCTATCGGGCGCTTCTCGTTATCAAAACAGTGTATATTTAGATGCCCACAGATTACAATGAGGGGTTTTAACCAGGTTTCCAATGCCTTATCCACAAGATCCATCATAACTTCATGGAAGTGGGCACACTCATGGGCTTTCTTGTTCCAGTATAGATTGAGTAGGATCCATTTTTTCGAGGCGGTAGAATTTCCTCCCCAGTGTGATCATCTGTATGTATGAATTAATGTTCACTGCAACCCAAACATCCAAATTGACGTTGTGCTTCACAGCAACAAGAAGGCCTCCCTTTCATTCCTTTTACAGACTAATTAAAGTACACAATGAACCCTTCAAGTACTGGCACTCTCCTCATCCATGTTTCCCGTAGACCGATATCAAGACCATCCACATTAATGTCCCCATGGCCAAACAAATTTCTGAAGCCTCGCGTGTTCCAACATCCAGTGGCTAAATTCTTCAATTCTAAATTATTGGGCTGCTATGCTCTGCTCCATCCACAAGCAAATGCACCAGCCAACCAACTCCAACTGTCTCGAGATTCTGATTTCCAGTTGCTAGAAGAACTCTGTCATTTTCCAGGGTTATCGAGAGCCGAGGCTCTCCTATCTTTACACCACTTTTCCACTGATTTGCCTCCGCTGGATCTACCTCCCACTTTGCAGATGTTTTCTTGATAATTACATTCGCAGTCTCTTTGCCTTCCCTGGGCTTAACCTTCTGCAGCTAGAGTAGCCATAATGTCCCTCTTCTCTTGTGGTCAATTCCCTTTAATAAAAGCCAATCTTCAACAGCCCAGGCACAGAATCTAGCAGTTTGGATTTAACAGTTTTTGAGGGCAGATGTAAAATCACCCGACCAAAGCACTCTTCTTCTGGAAAATCTATAGTATTTAAATCATAGGTGGTGATTGTTTTTTCAAGTCTGGAAGGTGATGTAACAGCCTCAGGACATTCGCCCGATTCAAAATCAAGTCGTTGTTCATGTCCAGCAGCCTTTGCAGAAGCAGACTAAACACTTCACAAGGTATTGGATTTGACTTATCATTTGTTGCTCGAGATCGTTTATCCCAGGGATTTCTTGGTATGGCAGCAGCTTTTAGATTTAGTTCTCTGCATAGGAGCACTCCATTTCTTTAAAGATCGGAGAAGTAGGTTTATGTGGCTCCCGGTTCCCTTCACGCTCATGATGTTTAAAGGATACACAACAAGATGTTGCCAATCTGGCGGATGAAAAGTCCATCTTGCCGTGGAGGCCGCTATGGGCAATTTGATCTTGCGGCCTATGCGTTGAATTTTACCCCGCAAAGATTTGTTCCTGATTTTAAAGGTCAGCTACACGCACCCCTGCATGCCTAGTGACTTTTAAAGGGTTTGACTGGTGGGCTTGATCCTGGAGCTTGGCCGCTATCCCCACTGCATCACCTACTACAGGGCCTGTGATGGCCTGGAATCCGATGTTACGCTCCACGTTTTCCTCATTATCCGATACAAAGTAAGTTCATAGGTTCATTAAATCCATGCTAGAGTCAGGGCAGAATGTCTCAGCATTCCGGCTTAGGAGAAGCTTCTTCTCGAACGATTTAGCTATCGAGGAATTTGAGGTTCCATTTTTGCAGCTGTTTGCTGGCTTGCCCGGGAGCGTCAGACTTTTAACAAAGGATTTGCAAGGTTAGATCTAGATTTAAATCATGTTTTCATGTACTCAAACTTCTTAGTTAATAGCACCTTTGGGTTTGAGGTCTTCCTTAAATCCGACTTCTTTGAATCGGTTGATGTATCAATTCTCAACAAACCTTCTCCCAGGGTGCCGCCAGGCGAAATGGAGATTGCCGCGCTAAAGACGCTTGGGGTCCCATTTATATCTCCTCCATTACTAGAGGCCAACTCATATGTTGGTTGATCAGGGAATAAGGTTTTGGGACCTTCCATATTCCCATTCACATGCAACACCTGAAAGGGGCTATGGATGTTGATGATTTTTCCAGCCGTTGCTTGTCCTTAGCTTGGATAACGGGATCCAGAATTCGATGAAGAAGAATATTTGCAGTTTGGGCTGAATGTGTATCTAGATTTGCTTGGCTGGCTGTAATAAAACATTCAACAAAAATAAGCTTTGAGTGCAACATGGCGAGTATTATCTTTTAATTGGTCGTTCACCGACTCATACTGTTTTATGAATGGCCATGGTGATAGATAAGGCCGCTATCATGTTGCTATGCAAACTTGACGATTGCTCAGTAGCAATTGGAGGGCTCAAATCATCCTTAGCATCAGGCAACCTTGTCTGGCCCATGTTGCACTCCTTAGGCTGTTGCAGATCCATCGCTTCACCTGGGTTCTTCCTCCCATCACCGGTACCAGTACACAACCAAGGGTGCTTACTGGTGTTCAGGGAAGAGGAGCAAAATTTTAGCGGGTTTATAGCAACTCACTGACCAAGTGAAAGCAACAGTTGTCTACGACCTGATAGGCCATCATGGCCCCAGCTCCTCCATAGTATTCGGCCCCGGAGAGTCACCCAAATCCATAGCAGTCCTGGATGTAGCTTCCTCCAGCATTATTGATGAGGTCTTCTCGGCATTGCCTTCTTCAATGGACTACAAGGGCTGAGACGTGGTCAGATGCTCCGCCTCCATACTTACCTTACTCTCAAGTAATGGACTGTCAGATACCTCATTCACTTCCTTCAAATACTGATTTTGCTGCATGCATTTTGGAGTAGGCCTCGAAGGAAGTTGACCCACTACAGCTCCCACATCATGACATCCAATTCCAGTCTCAGCCAGAAAACTAGACACTGAATTACTTTGTTTGACATCTTCCTCAAAGAGACTTCCTGAAAAGCAATTCTCTTTACAGAAATCTGACTGCATGTCAATTGTCCTAGCACTCCAATCAATCAGTGGATTATGGAGAGTAAGCCAAGGCATACCCAAAATGATCTTTAACAAAGGAGCATCAATTAACTCGAACAAAATTATCTCTCTGCGTCAAAAACACCCTAAACCTCTTGGGGTCCCCATGATAACGTTCTGGAGGCGCCAAAGGAACTGGCATAATTAAACTCCTTACCCCTTCTGCCACTGGAGGGGCCCGTTGTATTTGTGGTAATTGATCTCCACCTTCCCTTTCTAACTCAGGTGGAGAACCAGCACCCCCTGAAACCTCATCCTCTCTCCTTTCTCCCCTCTGTTGAATTTGTGTTACTTTAACACTCAAGTCATCCACCTTTTGACTAAGTAAGGCATTTTCATCCCAAGATATTTTCAACTCTTCCCGTAACTCCCTGATCAAAGATCTTAACGCCTCCATGGATTCGTCGGGGTTCATGACAGCTCGGGCGGACAAAATTATTGGCCTTTCATTCTGTCAGGCTGAGAGGTCCTGTGTCCGCGGAAGCTGCTGAACCCCCGACAATCCCCCTGAAATGTAATTCACAGAACTAGATTTCAATTCAGCTCTGCAAACTACACCCCAAAGGGAAAGGGGGAAGTGGATAACAAAACAACACCAGGCTGACTGCGTCAAGGCTAACCAAAGCTGAACCTGCAGAGGATATAAGAAAAGCAGATACAAATCCTTTTATTACTTACTTAACCTTTAGAGTGGGAAAGACTTTAAATCCTTAACTAATAATTAAGAATCATACCTGGTTCTTCTCTTGAAATTTCTTAGAGAAGCTTGTAAAGAAGCTGAAAATCTCTCTTACTTGAGACTCTTGAAATTCACAGCAACTTCTTAATTTGGGCAAACCTGGAAAGTTTTGCTCTTTGCCTTTTTTCCAAAATTCACTAATTGTCCAGTTAAATAGTCTTTATTTTTTCTTTCTTTTTCTTTCAAACTTTTCTTTAGTTTTCAAACTTTTTACAATTCAATAAAGTTTGTGAATTCTTGAAGAAACACGTGCTAAACACACACGCGGATAATCTCAATACAGAAGATTTGCACGTTGAAAACTTCCTGCGTTGAAGAACACGCGCACTGTAAGAAAAGTCCACGCGCAGAAAACACATGCGCTTGTAAAAACACGCGAAGCAGAATTAATGCGCAAACGGAATCACGCGCAGATAACACACGCGCTTGTAAACTCCAGCGCTGATGAATTCCCGCGCCTATTCACACGTGCCTTATAACCCACGCGCAAAAGAGTTCACACGCGGTCGAGTACACGCGTTAAAGAGCACACGCACTGGTAACCACACGCGCAATTGAGTTCTCGCGCAGAAGCACACGCGCTTGAAAACACACGCGCTATAGAGTTCTCACGCGACGAACAGATTATCGCGCCAGGAAGCACACGCGCTGGAAACACACGCGCTATAGAGTTCTCACGCGACGAACAGATTCTCGCGCTAGGAATCACACGCGCTGGAAAACACACGCGCTATAGAGTTCTCACGCGACGAACAGATTCTCGCGCTAGGAAGCACACGCGCTGGAAAACACACGCGCAGTTGAAATCTCTCGCACGCGCAAAGGTTCAACAGTTAGTTTCAGATTACACGTAGTACGCGTTTTACAAATAGCGTTCACCCGTTAACCTCGCGCAAATTTTCAAGCGCACTCAGAAAGTTCAAAAATATAAATTCAAAGGTAACATTTTACGAGTTCTCACTTAAATGTCGTTAAGATAAACAGAGCTGCAGTTAAAACAGTCACTTATCTCCAGAACGATTTCTTAAAGATCTTCAGAGTTTCCGGTCTTCAAAACGAATTCCTGACAGCTGATAGCTTTTCCTGAAACCCCCAAGAAAGTAGCCGCTCAACTGCTAACGCCTGAAGGATAAAATCCACCAGGCCCAAGTCTAAAGCAGGAGCAGCCATTAAACACGTCCTCTCAGCTGGGGTTTAGATGATGAAAGGCAAAGAGTGACAGTTTAGAATGTTCATTGTTGTTCAGCAGTGTTTTCTAACCAATCAGAGCTGTCAATGTGAAACTCAATTTTTCCTTGGGTCAGAACCAGGATTCTGAATCAGGAAGTTAAGGCCAAACCAACTACAATAGGAAACTTCCCACCCACACAAGGCTAATCTAAAAAGGATAATAAAAGAGAAATAATGGGAAAGAAACTTGAATAAGGGAAAATAGCCTGAATAGGGGAAGGAAACCTGACAGTTTTCTAGAGGAAGAGGATGAATGCCTGGTTGTGGCTGCATGTTGCTTGGAAGTGTGTTTGGGGGAAGGTGAGGGCCTTTCGGTGGCAATTATTGGCACCTGTAGTGTCATTCTCATCAGCTGGGTGGTTTTACTGCCACTTTCTAGGTGGCGGTAACTGCACTGTATTTTTGGCAGAATTACTGCCCATTTTTGGTAGTAATTCAGCGGTATTTCCAGTTATTATGTGGCAGAATTACCATTTTTATTTATGGCAGTAATTGCACAAGAATGCAGGGCTCTCCAGTAGTTACTGCATTCGTTATTCAATCATGGTTTTCCGGGTGCGCTTTTGAGCAGCCAGAAGATGGAGACGTGAATCATCTCTCGTGTTCCGCCAGGGCTGCTGACATCCGTCAGCATTTGAAATCCTGATGGAATCGTACATCCCGCAGCTCCTTTCATAAAAAGCGGTGTCGGAATGCCTCTGCCACATCCTGCTCGCTTCACGAACACAATTGGTGCTGGTGCCGACTGGTTTGTCTTCCGGCCTCCGGAGTCAAGCACCATCTTGCCGAGGCGACAGGTGCCTGAGCACGCAATAGAGTTGGCATCTGGCCTCCGGTTGAGTGGGACGTTGCTGCTGTGGGGGAGCATCGGAGGTGGAGGGAGAGATTTCCAGACAGGACAAGTGGAGCATTGGCAGCATACTGGGGCTGCACAGTGGGGCCGCCAGAGGCCATGTCTTGGCAGGATAGCAAGTTGAGCCGGGGAAGTGCCTGCCGGATTGAGTAGCTCTGCTGGTCCACAGCTCGAGTGTGGCCTGCCTCTTGGAGCGTCCTGTGAGGACACGGTGCTCGTGGCCTGGTTGAGACTGGCAAGAAGGCCTGAGAGCTAATCAGAGCAGGCTGTTTATGTGCTGGGTAATTGGGGACTGGCAACGAGCGCATTTACACCATTCATCCCCACACTTAGGGTGAAGATATATACCGTCAGCTCCCATTCACCTTCATCCCCCTGCGACCCCCTTCGTGGTCAAGAAAAATTCAATATTCCCTGGAATCATAGCCTGCACTGACTACTTGGGGAAAGGGTACTGAACAAGGCCTTACAAAATACTTTAAGGGGGGGTAACTAAATGGTAGTGGCGAAAGGTCGCCATTTGGTATGCCCTGGAAGAAACTTTCTGGAGCTCTCTGTGAGGATACGCCCAGAGTACGTCACAAGTGGGGCTAACTGCATAAGTGATCACTGCAATTAAAGGATCGCTCCCGGGGCAGGGACACCTGGTACCATGGCTAAAGATAACTGCGGAAAACAGGCCTTCAGAATAAAATGGATCAGTATACGTTGAGTGGTATCGAGCCCTCAAAAACACATACTTCTGTGATGGCAAGTAAAAGGGCGGAAGGGCCAGAGCCCCAGATCTCGCTCACGGACATAATGGGTGCTGTTGGGGAGTCAAGATCCTCCATAGAGGAAAGAATTGATGGACACTCCTCTGATTTGTCCTTTTTGCATCATGATTTCCAAGCTGGCTTCAAGAGTGGGAGAATTTTCAGACTCGGAGGAGAGGCAATTGGCGTCAGTTTCACAAAAACCTAACTACCTGTGAAGAAGACGGGAGGACAGTGAAGGAAAGTTGCCAAGCAATAACTTGCATATTCTTTCGACTGCATAGGAGGAGGGGCCCTGCACGTAGCTCTTTTTGGAACAATGGTTCACAGACATGGTGGCACCGAAGAAGCTTTCACATTTTTTCCCCTTTGAAAGAACCAGTAGGACTCCAAAGGGCTGACCCGTCCCCGAAGTGCCCGCACGCACAATACTTGGCCAACACCTAAATTACAGAGGCCATTTGTGCTGCTATAAATGGCGAGGGTCATGGGCCTGATCACCTACAATGAATCCCGGATAGGCTTTTTTCCAGATTACAGTACAGCGGACACGCCAATCCTTTTGATTCTGTGAGGAAGAAGTTGATATCTCAGGGCATTAAATATGCCCTCTTCTTCCCTGCACAGCTCATGGTGTACCATGGGCGGAGACTGTCCCTCTTTTCAATAATCCTAAAGAAGCATGGGACTGGCTGGAGATACAAACCCTGTCTGCACCAGGGCATAGGCAGCTAAGTGAGAAGTCAAAACTGGAACACGATCGAGTGTCATCCCCATCCCTGATTGACTCGCAGGTCTCTAAGCCGCTTGAGTGCAGCATTGATATTCAAGAGGTGGCGGGCATTGGATGAGGATGGGCCTGTTTTCTTTCACTTCGGCTCTAATTGATGTCAGGTGGATACCTGTTCTCATATAGCTGATTGCAGTATCCAAGGTCACTGCTTAATGGCGGGGGCCTGAATCTTGCACTGCCCGTCTCTAAGGCTACCCCGCATATGGTTGACTTTGTTCTCTCGTGTAGTGTTAACACAGGATTAGGGCGACAGGTGCTTCACATGGGGGGGGGGGAGTGGCGTCCAGGTAGGGGAAGTCCTTGGAACAGCGTCTTGCATGCTGTTTATCATTGAAATATATTACACGACTCGCGGTAGGGCCGTGTAGTTATGGTTAAGTTGCTAAACTCCTAGGAAGAGCACTTCTTCAGCGGCTTATAACTTGGCCCCCTCTGGAGGAATCCTTTGCAATTAGAGTATATGGCCAGCTCTGAATTTCCTCGCCAGGTTCAGCGAGGTTTTGTGCAGGGGAGGGTCCCAAAATATATATTTTTACCATAGACTGAATGGGGAGAAACCAAATTTCCGGCAGGAGCGGGGGCTTGGGTCAGAAAGCATGCTTTTGTGTGTTTGGTGGAAATCAAAGAACTGAAATGTACGTCCAAAAAATGTGTGATATCTGGGTCCGCTCCGTGGGCCCATTTCCCTGTTCACTCCGCAGACCGAAGTCTCATTGGCCTGCGGGACACTGTGCTGTCGGCGAACAGTGGACGCGCCTGGTGGTTGGCTGGAGGGAAGCGTGCTGTGCATCAAAGGTTTTGGGAAATGCTGCCATGGTGTATCGGAGGAGAGTGCGCTGGCAGAGGGGTCTGGAAAATATACTGTGCGCCCTGTGTTGGCGGCAAGAAGGGAGGGAAAGGGTGGTGGAGTAAGAAGTGCTTTATGGGAGATATGTGAATAGGTGGAAGAAGACGTGGAGTGGCTGCAGTATTCGTGCATATTGAACCAAATCGCGGGTACCTAGACAGGCGACTACTTTGTGTGGTGATTGGAGGCAGCTGTCGTAACGGCCCGATAGCTTGTGCCGCAATCTGTTTGTGCCGACATGTTTCTGTGGTGAGTGGTGGCAGGGGATTTTCAGAAGGGGAGTGATTTGCACATGACATAGGCTGGGTGGGAGCGCAGGTGGCTGTACGGATGGATTGCGATAGTTGGGCACATGGTGGGAAGCATGGCTGCATGAGGTTGTGGTGGGTCTGTTGAAGGCTGTCACGACCTTATCACCACTATATGTTAACGGGACCCGAAAAAGCCCTCTTTTGCCCCTCTCTGGTCCCTTGGAGTCTGTCCTGGCGCCATTGGCATCAGACTTACATGTCAGGGGCGGTTTTCAATGGGCAATGGACAAACATGGCTGCCTCCACAAGGACCAATGGGGAACTGCAACTAGCAGTCTAGCATCCACGGCGGGGCCCGCCCTGAAGGCTCCTGGGATACCTGCTGGGTATTTAAACCACGCCCGACTCGAGGCACGCGCTTCGCGTTATTCTGCTCTAGCAGCGTGACTTTCACCGGGTCCTGCTCAGCATCCTGGCCTGCACGGGCGAGACAAGACAAAGAACCACAGTCATCCTTACCTGCCCAGATTCAGCTTCCATCCAACTGAAGTCTTCCAGTCATCATCTGTCACGACCCTTACCCCGAAGCCCCACTGGCCTACCCATGGGCCAGGGGGAGCCTTGACCCCAGTCTCCTCTAAATCCCAACCGAGGCCTTCTTGGGGCCAGTCCTGGCGCCTTTGTCGCCAGTCTCATACTTAATGAGTTTGTGCTTGGGAACTACTTTTTGTTACTGTCATGAAATGTGGAAGCATCCACATAATCAGGCTTCTTGGAACCTGGCTTGCAGAAGGATGGCTTGGGTGTGGCACCTTGGAACTCTTTTACCTGGACTTCTTTCTTGAAGCTATTTAAACCACGCCCGACTGGACTGACACGCTTCGCGTTAGTTTGCAATACTGTAACGTGACGCTCACCGCGTTAAGCTCCAGCCACGAACCTCGGATAAACAGCATTTGCAGAAAAAGAAAGAAGACATTGTTAGAAAAGATTGCAGCTTACCTGAATTCCATCATTAGCGGTTCTCAGCTTTTCCGACTGGCTTCCAGGAACCAGCGCTCCTTCGGATCGACGGACCTGCAGAAAGGGAAAGACAAGGCTTTAGACATTTTACACAGTTAACGAACTTCGCCAAAAGGCTTACCTTCCCACTCGCACTTCATTCTGCAACATCTCTGGAATTCTACACTCCGGCAGAGCACCACAACCTGTGAAGACAAAAGATCACAGTTTAGCAAATGCAAGGCACCTTAGCGCTGCGTTAAGAGCCAACTCGCCGCGTCTAGGCGCTCCAAAAACGCTAATACTTACCACCGAAACCCGAATCCAATCTTCGCCACAAATTTGACTTCCACGTACCTAAGGAAGAGAAAAAAGACATTGTTAATTCCAGAAAGGCATGCTAGGACAGAAAAACATCATAGCAATAAGACCTACCTAAAAGACTCACGTCGGGCCGGCATCAGTGAAGTAACTCGATCGCCATTGCCCGCAAAGCACCACACGCCCCTGCCGAGCAGGACGGAGAACCCGCCAACATCAAGAACAAGTTGAGAGGAAGCCCAGAGGGACCGCAGACATACCGGGTGGTGGGAGGCTGTTAATCCCAGTTACCCGGTCCTAAACATTGTTTACCTGTATTTCTGTCAGGATTCTTCCACTGGTCACTACTGGGCATCGCAGGGAGGGATACCTGGACACCGATTGCTGGGTGGCGCCCCAGTGGAACCAGGTGAGCGTAACATCATCATCTTCCTCCAGCAACATCCCTGGAAAGAAGGGCGTGAAAGAGACATCAAGTAAGCTTACTTACCCAGCCCATATGGAAGGCCATCGCCACCTGAACATCGTCAATCGGCTTTGGATTCCGGTTGATCCCATCTTTCCGGATTCTTCCACGACCTGCAAGAAACAGCACAGGTTAGCCAACTTAAGGATGCTCTCAGCGCCCCATATTGCGCATCCATCCTTACCTTCTCGAACTCTGCCTCCAGAATCCGCTTACTGCCAACAGCATCTGCAAGATAAGCAGAGAAGGATATTTGGTGTATCAACCAATACAGACATTATTCTTAATACAAAAGACTTACCAGGAAAGTGGAGTCGCAGCCGGTCTGGACTCCAGGCCCACACCAGTGAAGTAACTCGGCGGAACGGTGCCACCGACAACGCGCCCCTGCCCAGCACGGCAGGACGGAGAGCGCATCTTCACAGAAATCAAGGTGAGAGAGGCCCCAAGGGGAACCACAAGGGGAACACCGGGAGGTGGGTCGCGAGGGAAAGAATAGTAGCTAAATTCCACCTCCTGTCTTCTAGAACTGATCCCTGGCAGCACGAACCCCAGAGAAGGTGCGGAGTCCCAGAAGCATTCCGGGCCAGTCGAGAGGCGTCCCTGTGGATACAAGGTGAGCGTTACAGAACGCGAAGCCAAAAACTTAATAATCCACCCTGGCGCCTGGTATGGAAACTTCGGAAACAGACCAGTTGGCCCAATTGTTGGGGCAGTTGCGCACAGAGGTCCACTCAGTGCGGCAAGAAACTTAACGCTTTGCGGAGAGAACTAATTGTGGCCAAAGAAAGAAATGACGACCTTGGCAGGCAGCTCCTTCAATCACAAGCCGGTCAAGCCCCGTTGCCTGAAATCGGCCCATCAAGGCCAACTCCAGCAAGCAATCGGGGCCAGATCAACCTACCTGGAACAGTACCACTAGCTCCTCTGGAGCGATTCTCGGGGGGGACCCCCGACGATATGCGACCTTCATGAACCTCCTTTTTTTGTGCAGGCCTGGGGCATTTCCCACTGACCAATCACGTGTAGCCTTTGTGTTATCCTACCTGAGTGGAAGTGCAGCAGATTGGTCGGTGCCATTTATCAACCAGAATGATCCCCTTTACAGGACTTTGGTGGGTTTCAGCAGGAGCTGGAAAAACTCTTTGCTCGACACCACCATGGACAGGCTTTAGATAATGAACTCTTGTCCCTTCGTCAAGGGAGCCAGGACCTGATGGCGTACATCGCCACTTTCAATAGACTGGTGGTCGAGGCAGATTGGCCAGAGGACAAATGGACTACCTTGTTCCACCGGGGTCTGCAAGGGGAATTAAAAGACGTTTTGGCCCAAGTGGTGGACCCACCCTGGGATTGCGCCGAGTTCATTTGCTTGGTTGTGCAGTTGGATCGGCACCTGCAAGATAGGAAAAATGACCGTAGTAAGCTGGATTCGTGTCCCTTATTCGTGCGACCCAAAGATCAAGCCCCGCGGGGATCCGAAGGAGCCATTGAACAGTCAGGCCTCCTTTGACCAAAGCCGAACGAGAAAAGAGGAGGGAGCTGCAGTTGTGCCTGTATTGTGGAAAAGCCGGCCACTTCCTAAAGGAATGTCCTGTCAAGCCACCAAGAAGAACCATCGCAGCTACGGATAAGGAGACCTCCGGTGAGGAGTCGGAAAACTGCCAAGCCCGGCAATTGTAGGGGTCCAATTGTCGAGCGAGGAAATTCTACTACATACCTCCCATTTTGCTCTACCGGTGATCTTAATCACCCACCAGCAGCCATCTAATATGCATTCCCTGGAAGCCTATATCGATAGCGGAGCAGTGGGGAATTACATAGATCAGGACCTTGCAGCAAAAATGGGGCTAGCTCTCTGCCCTAAGCCAACCGGGTCCTGTGTCTGAAGGCACCACTGAAC
The DNA here is from genome assembly GCF_040938575.1 of Ambystoma mexicanum. Lineage (NCBI taxonomy): Eukaryota > Metazoa > Chordata > Amphibia > Caudata > Ambystomatidae > Ambystoma > Ambystoma mexicanum. The sequence goes on from NC_090935.1 coordinate 419,507,621, forward strand.
ACACCCTCCTGTGTGAAGATGGTCACAGCGAAATCATCACCTTCGATCTGATCAAGGCACTGCAGTTCCGGCTGATCTTGGGAATGCTGTGGCTAGTCGCACATAACCCACAGATCAACTGGCGTGCTCTTGAACTTTTTTTCGGCCACGGCTGCACGCACACTTGCTGCCCATAAGGACGGAAGGGGAAACATGCAAGCCTATACGAATATCAAGTGATGCCGTTCGGCCTATGTAACGCCCCAGCTGCATTCCAATACTTCATCAACGATGTTATTAGAGAACTCATTGATGCCTGTGCTCTAGTGTACATCGATGACATCCTGGTGTATTCAACATCCGAGCAAGAACACGTTAGGCATGTACGGGCAGTCCTGACCAAGCTCCGAGAGCACCACCTTTACACCATGCTGGAAAAGTTTAATTCCATGTTACGGAAGTAGAATTCCAAGGCTTCGTCCTTTCACCTAAGGGCATACGAATGGACACTCACAAGGTTGACGTTGTCCTCAACTGGCCAGCGCCAAATTCAATCAAGGGGGTCCAGAGTATGTTGGGCTTTGCGAACGTCTACCGCCGTTTTATTCCCGGTTTCTCCCAAATAGTGCACCCGATTACTTCATTGTTGAGGAAATGCAACAAGACATTTCGTTGGACAGAGGAAGCTGAGAAAGCCTTCCAGGAAGACAAGGTTTACCACCGCTCCAATCTTGCAACACCCATGCCCAGACCTCCCTTATGTTGTGGCAACAGATGCGTCTAGTTTGGCAATGGGTGCAGTTTTGTCACAAAGGGACTCACAGATGGGCCAACTACATCCAGTGGCCTTTTGGTCACGAAAGTTCTCACCACCGTAGCTCAATTACCCATCACGGACAAAGAGTTACTGGCCATTAAGGCCGCCTTCAAGGCCTGGCGACACTACCTGTTGGGAGCCAGACACACCGTCACCGTGATAATGGACCACCAAAATCTCCAATATCATAAGGATGCAAAGTCTCAATCATCTCGGCAACTGCGCTGGGCCCTTTTTTTTTGCAGAGTATGACTTTGTGATCACGCACCGACCAGGGGTTAAAAATGGCAAGGCGGGCGCCCCCTCCCACATGGGCACCGATGAGGTGGTTCACATACCTCCGGATCCCGTGGCCATCATTCCGCGGGACAGAATCCTAGGTATCACAACCATGACTCAGGACGAGCTCCTAAATGAAGTCCGGCAAGTTTTAACCCAGGAGCAACTACGAGAATGGGCTTCCAGGGGGGAGCACTACTGTGTTAAGAACCAATTGCCGTATTACAGGAACCGGCTGTTCGTGCCGGGGAAAGAGCTGCAAGAACAGGTCATCTCAGAGTACCATGACTCCCTCGTTGAAGGCCACCCGGGAGTTGCTAAAACCTTGGCTAAGGTGAAAAGAAGCTACTGGTGGCCAACATGGCGTAAGGATGTGATTGAGTTTATTTCTTCTTGCGGTTTCTGTGCCCAGAACAAGTCCTCCAAGCAAAAACCAGCCGGGCTCCTACGACCTTTGGACATTCCGCCGGCCCCATGGCACACACTATCATTAGACTTTATTACCGATCTCCCTCCATGTCATGGTTACACCATCCTGGTAATCGTGGACCTGTTTTCCAAACTGGCTCACTTCTTCCCGTTCAAGGGCCTGCCTAATGCATCCGGTCTCGCCAGAACTTTCCTTGAACACGTAGTGCGCCTGCATGGATTCCCTTCGGTCTTAATATCGGACTGGGGGACTGAATTTGTATCCAATTTCTGGAGGAAATGTTGCTCTTTGGCCCAAATAGACATGCGACTGTCCACTAGTCACCACCCCCCAAACTGACAGTCAAACGGAGAGAACGAATCAGACTCTCGAGCAGGACTTGCGCTGCATACTCCACCAGGTGGAAGGGGATTGGAAGGACCTATGGATCGCAGAGTACGCCTATAATAACTCTCTGCATAGCAGTACTGGGCAATGGAAGACATCCACGCACTTCTGAGCTAGACGTCCCTCCAACCCTAGAAATGCCGGCCGTCAAGACCCTTCACACGACCATCTCATAGGCCTTCACAAGAGCTCAAGAACACCTGCAACAAGCTAAGACGCGCCAGAAAAGGTATGAGGACCAACATCGCACCGAGGCCCATGACTACCTAGTAGGAAGTATGGTGTGGCTAGCCTCTAAGCATATACCTTTAAAAGGGACTCGAACATTTTGCTCACGGTTCCTAGGACTATAACCTGTGGAATCCATAATGAATCCAGCAGCTGTAAAGCTGACACTGCCAGCCCACATGCGAATACACCCAGTGTTCTACGTATCTCTTCTGAATCTATTCAAGCCGGGAACCTGAATAACCACTCCACCAGGGCCTGTCATCGTTGATGGAGAACCCGAATATGAAGTAAAGGACATCCTGAAGTATGTGAGAACGAAACTCTACTATCTAGTGGACTGGAAAGGGTACGGACCACAGGCAGAACATGGGAGCCCAGCGAGTACATCCATGCTCCACGCCTGCTTCAGTGTTTCCATCGCGAGTATCCCTCTAAGCCGGGGCCGGACAGGAGAACCACCTTGGGAGGGGCCTTAGGGGAGAGTGCTGTCACGACCTTATCACCACTCTATGTTAACGGGACCCGAAAAGCCCTATTTTGCCCCTCTCGGGTCCCTTGGAGTCAGTCCTGGCGCCGTTGGCATCGGACTCACATGTCAGGGGTGGTTTTCAATGGGCAATGGACAAACATGGCTGCCTCCACAAGGACCAATGGGAACTGCAACTAGCAGTCTAGCATCCAGGGCTGGGCCCGCCCCGAAGGCACCTGGGATACCTGCTGGGTATTTAAACCACGCCCGACTCGAGGCACGCGCTTTGCGTAATTCTGCTCTAGCAGCGTGACGTTCACCAGGTCCTGCTCAGCATCCTGGGCTGTACGGGCGAGAGACGACAAAGAACCACAGTCATCCTTACCTGCCCAGCTTCAGCTTCCATCCAACTGAAGTCTTCCAGTCATCATCATCTTCCTCCAGCAACATCCCTGGAAAGGAGGGCGTGAAAGAGACATCAAGTAAGCTTACTTACCCAGCCCATCTGGCAGGCCATCGCCACCGAACATCGTCCATCGGCTTTGGGTTCCGGTTGATCCCATCTTTCCGGATTCTTCCACGACATGCAAGCAACAGCACAGGTTAGCCAACTTAAGGACGCTCACAGCGGCGCATATTACGCATCCATCCTTACCTTCTCGAACTCTGCCTCCAGTATCCGCTTGCTGCCAACAGCATCTGCAAGATAAGTGGAGAAGGTTATTTGGTGCATCAACCAATACAGACATTATTCTTAATACAAAATACTTACCAGAAAAGTGGAGTCGCAGCCGGTCTGGACCCCAGGCCCACGCCAGTGAAGTAACTCGGCGGAACGGTGCCAACGACAACACGCCCCTGCCCAGCACGGCAGGACGGAGAGCGCATCTTCACAGAAATCAAGGTGAGAGAAGCCCCAAGGGTAACCGCAAGGGGAACACCAGGAGGTGGGTCGCGAGGGAAAGAATAGTAGCTAAATTCCACCTCCTGTCTTCTAGAACTGATCCCTGGCAGCACGAACCCCAGAGAAGGTGCAGAGTCCCAGAAGCATTCTGGGCCAGTCGAGGGGCGTCCCTGTGGATACAAGGTGAGCATTACAAGGGTTAGACTATTGGGTGCATGGCCCAAGGCCGTAGGCCATGCAGTCATGAGCCTAGGTCTTCAGCACACCCACCGCAGCAATGCATGTCTTACTCTGCATTCGGTAGAGGGTGGTACTTCCATAGTGTGGTGTGTGCAGATAGGTTGGCGTAGGGCCAATGTTGTGAACAGTATGTGTGTAGGTTGGCAGTGACAGAATACTTTGTGAATGGAAGTGGGTATGGCTGTAGTATGTGACTCAAAGTGCACAAGGGAGCAGGAGACAGAGGTTTCTTTCTACATTATGGTAACACTGCCACTTTTTTGCTGCACAGCTCCATGACGGTGCACTGGGTGGGTAGTAGTGCTGGTGGCAGTGGTGTGAATGTGGATTGTCGTACATGGTGACCTGCATGGTGGCATTACGTTGCTCTGTGTTCAAGGTGTGTTCAAGGCATAGACTATTGGATGCATGGCTGTAGGCCTTGCACTGAAGAGCCTAGGGCCTCCCTCTGGATGACATATGAGGAGGAGGAGAGGTTAGACTTTGATATGGACCCTGTTGAGCCTGATGTGGCTCCTGTCTTTTCTGAAAACAGTCAATTGGAAGAGTTGAGGCAAACTCTTCATGATGCCAGGGGTTTGGACACTTCTCCGGAAGTGGAATTTAGCAGGCCTGAACATCGGGCTCATGCTGAGTCGTCCTACAGGAGGCTCATGGCTATGGTCACGGAGTATCTGGGCTGGTCCAGTCCTCCTGAAGCTTTTGTACAAGATGATCTAACTGACATTTTAGATCAAGGTCCGTCCTCTGACCTGGTATTACCTTTTCATCTGACATTACAGAAAAGGGTGGCGGCTGCTTGGCAGTCCCGGAATCTCTTCCGGCTGTTAACAAATCGTTAACCAAGAAATACTGCCCTTACGGTAGCGACACCAGCTACCTTTCATCTCGTTCCACTCCCGAGAGTTTGGTGATTCAGGCAGCTACGGCCACCGCGAGGCAGGCGGCGTACCCTACCATCCCTCCTGATAGGGACGACAAACGATTAGACGTTGGGCACGCAAGGTGTTTTCTGTGGGGAGAATGGCGTTGAAGTCAGCCAACTCCACTAGTGCCTTGGCAAGATTTTCACACACTCTGTGGAATTGTTTCTCTAGCGGCTGGACATATTCCCAAAGGGGAAGAAACGGGTGGGTTCCTTGCTCTCGTGCAAGATGGCAAGGATGCCATGTGTGAATCCCTTCAGTTGGGTTTGGACACGGCTGACAGTGTTAGCCGGTCCATGGCCGCGAGCACCGTGATACGCAGATTTGCGTGGTTGCAGAAGTCTGGTTTTGCTCCGGATGTGCAAGCCCGTCTTTTGAACATGCCCTTTGATGGCACGCATTTGTTTGGCAGCAAGGCTGACGAGATCCTTGAAAGGTTGCAGACCTCAAAAGCTGCTGCTAGATCTTTGAGCGCAGCTGTGTCTCAACCTCGCCTTTTCGTCCTAGTGGACAGCAATGGAGGGGAGGTTATTTCCGTTACTACTTCTCTGGTTGAACGAGAGGAGCTGCCAGTCAAAGGGGTAACCGTAAAAGTACCCGTGGTGGTCGGGAAAATAGAGGTGCCAAAGCCGCTCAGGCAGCTGCCTCGTTGCCGTCAGACACTCCAAAACAGTGAGGAGGCCATGTCCCATGGTTCGCCGGTTGGGGCAGGCTGTCTCAGCATCTAGAAGAATGGCGAGCCATTACTTCGGATGCGTGGGCTCTGGATATAATAGCCCATGGTTACTGCCTTCTCTTCCTGCAGAGGCCTCACGACAATCCACCGGGGAATCTCTCTTTGAAGCTTCTGGATCCGCTCCTTGTGCAGGAAATCTTGACCCTGCTAGAGAAAGGCGCTATAGAACTGGTGCCTGTAGTGGAGAGGAACAAGGGTTGGTATTCCCCATATTTTTTGATTCCAAAGAAAGACGGAGGATTGAGACAAATCCTGAATTTGCATTGGTTGAACAAACTTCTCAGGAAGGACAAGTTCAAGATGGTAACTCTTTCTCAAGTCCTCCAGGCCCTTCAACTTCAGGATTGGTTGGTGTCTCTGGACCTACAGGATGTTTACTTTCATGTGCCGATTCATCCCAAACACAGAAAGTACCTGAGGTTTGCGGCTGGCGACTCGCACTTTCAGTTTCGGGTCCTGCCTTCGGATTGACCTCTGCCCGAGGGTCTTCACCAAGCTAATGGTGGTGGCAGCGTATATCAGGCGAGGGGGGGATTCACGTCTACCCCTACCTGGACGACGGGCTGATCTGTGCGCGTTCTCCCGAGCAAGCATTGGATCACCTCTGTCTCATCTGCCACTCCCTCCACAAGCTGGGCTTCTCCCTCAATTTCCAGAAGTCTCATCTGACACCTTCCCAACAGCTCCAGTACATCAGGGCTGTGTTGGACACGTCCTTGGGGAAGTGCTCGCCTCCCAAGGTAAGGGCTCATCAGATTGTGCAGATGGTGAACACGTTTCAACATGCCCAGAGTCTCCTGGCTTTCGAATCCTGAAGGTTGCTCGGCCTCATGGCATCCTGCATTTTTCTGGTGCCAGAAGCCAGGCTGAGGATGAGATCCCTGCGATGGGTCCTCAAGATGCAGTGGTCGCAGTTCTCGGGCAAGATGTCGGATCCCGTTCAGATTCCACTCTCGGTCTCCCAGAATCTTCTGTGGTGGGCCAACGAGGGGAACCTGGATTCTCAACCTTCACGTTTGGTATCTGAAAGGTTGGGGTATAAGGATTGGGACCTCCCGGATGACGTGATGGAGGTGTTGCTTTCGGCCAGGCGGCCAGCAACAAAATCCTAGTCCGTTGCCGTAGGTTTTGCGACTGCTGCAGAGGACAAAATGTTGATCCTTTTCAGTGTTCCATTCCCATGGTTTTGTCTTTTTTGCTTTCTTTGGCCAACAGGGGCTTTCAAGTGGGTACCATTAAAGGTTACCTGGCAGCGCTGTCTATCTTCAAGCGCTCGTCTGAAGAATGTTCTTGCTTTAACATTCCTTTGATTTCCCAATTTCTTAAAGTGCTCACTAATGTGTTCCCGCCGTCCCCTTTCCAGGTGCCGGTTTGGGATCTGAATTTGGTGTTAAAATTCCTGATGGGTGCTCCGTTTGAACCTTTGCACTCTTGTCCTTTGAGATTATTGTCTTTCAAGACGGTATTCTTGGTTGCAGTTAATTCTGCTTGCAGAGTGAGTGAATTGCAGGCACTTTCATCTAAGCCACCCTTTACTGCGTTCCACAAGGATAGGGGTGTACTGAGGGTACGTCCTTCCTTTCTACCTACGGTAGTGTCTGAATTTCATTTGAGCCAGAAAGTGGTTCTTCCTTCTTTCTATCCTCCTCCTCATCCTGGTAAGAAAGAGGAGGGACTCCATAGGTTGGACCCTAGGAGAGCTCTGAGCTTTTATATTTCTAGGATGTCCAGGGTCAGAGTCGACGATCAACTCTTTGTGGGCTATGTTGGTCACCGATTGGGCCAGGCTGTTACAAAACAGACCTTGTCCAGATGGATTATCCTCACCATTACTGAATGTTACCGTTTGGCGGGCAAGGAACCTCCTGAAGGGTTGCGAGCAAATTCCACTGCCCTGCAGTGGGGAGTTCCTATTAGGAATATTTGTGATGCAGCCACATGGGCTTCTAGCCACACATTTGCTAAACATTACTCCCTGGATACAATCCATGGTCAAGATATGGCCTTTGGTAAGGTGGTTCTTTATCCTGCCTTCTGATTGGGTACTTTAAATTCTTTTCCCTCCTCCATTGTTTCTGGTACTGCTTTGGGAGTCTGTCAAAGATGTGGAATACGTTGGAGGACACAATCCATTCGAAGAACAAGTTACTTACCAGCTGGTAACGTTCTCTCGATTGGATGTTCTTCCAACGTATTCCACATCGCCCTCCCAGCCTGCCCCTCTGAAGAATTTCTTATGCGATTGCAGCTTACGTTTCTGCAAGGGTATACGCAGTCAAGTAGGTATTGGATATGTGCATGTCACACATTATGGAGGAAAACACATAAACTGAGGCTACGGGCGCTGTGCGTCCCATTTATAGCATCCAGTGATGTCGCCCTCGACGGAGGCCTTCGAGGGATATCGACCTGACGCTAGCGACGCAGGATGCCCCCTGCCGAAACAAGTTTCTGTAGTACACAACTGTGGAGATTACATGTCAAAGATGTGGAATACTTTGGAGGAACATCCAATCGAAAGAACGGTACCAGTTGGTAAGTAACTTGTTCAATTTCTGCATTTAACGCTGTGTAGCTCCATTGCGGTGCAGAGTTTGGGTAGGATTGCTGGTGCCAGTGGTGCACATGTGGTAGTTGGTGACATGCTAACATGTATGGTTGCGGGGAATGTTTGCAAGGAGCACACCCACTGAGCAATGCAGACTTGACAGAGTATGAGGCACAGGATGGTGATCTTTGGAGAATGGGTGTGGAGCACATTGTAGACGTGCTACAGCAGCACAAGAGAGTTGAAAAGTGTTTATTGTGCGTTCCATGGTTGTGGTGATAGTTGCAACATGCTACAGTATTTGGTGCGTGGTAGGAGATGGTGCAGTGAGAAGGTGTGCAGTGTGGCCCCAAGGTGCACTGTGTATATAATGCGAGCATGGAAGAGGGCATAGTTGAAGTGCAGTTTATATGTGCTTGGTTAGTGTGCTGTATGCAGATTTATTGAAGTAGGCCCAATGTTGTGAAGCTGTTGTGCTTAGGTTGCCAGTGACACAAGACTTTGTGAATGGCAGTGGGTAGGGGTGGTGCAGGCTGTGGTATGTTTGCGGATTCTGCTAATTGTGGCACAGTTTCATGAATGGATGCTCTATGGTGTTGGGGATTTGGGTAGAAGTGCCAGTACGTATGTCACGTTTGTGCATATTGTTAGCTGCCCACATGGTTGCATGCATGTATCCATAGTATTGTGGTGGGTGTGGGCAAGGGCTGCACTGTTGTGTACATGGCCAAAGGTGTGCTGTGTGCGCCGCAGGATATTTGGTGATGCTAAAATCATGCATTTGTTAGCAGAAGTTCCTGGTGCAGGGGTTTTGGAATTAAACGGAACGTGCGCTGACATTGTGTAACGGGAAGTATGGAGTGGTGTACAGAAATGATAGTGTGCAATGCAGAGGTTTTGTATGTGATAGCTGCATGAGTGTTCAATACTTTGACAGTATTGATTGCGGGAACGCTACAAAAATGCCAGTGCAAAGGGAAGAAGTATTGTGTCTGCTTTACTGGGCCGTGACTCTCACTGTAGATGGGGAAAGCGCACGTGGCACATCCTGCCATTATGAGCATGCTATCCATGGAAATGGATTTGTGGGAAATAGGCAATTAGGTGTTTAGGGTGTGGTTGCCAGGAAGGGGCGGTACCAAATCCTCCCAATACTGTGTCGTGAGGTTGGTGGAGATGCAGAGACGCACAGTGCTTATCGTTGGTGACACCTTTGTGCACCATCTGCACAGGTGTTCTGTGCAAAGCGGCGTTGCTGGTAATTTCGGGTTGGAAGGAGTGGACGCTTTCTGGGGCTGTCAGGGTGACTGCAGTTTCGGTGGGGTGGTTCGGCTTTGCAGATATGTGGCCTCCGTCACGAACATAGACTTTGTCGTGGTGCACTATGGAAGTCTACATTTGGGTTGCTGTTAGGCAGAATCCTGTGCAGTGCCCTTAGGGACCACTACACACAATTAAGACTAGAAATGGCAATACAAGTTCACCTTTGGTACAAGCCTGTACTATACTGTTAAAGTGGTCGCAGTATCGGAGCAGCCAGACTTATCTCAAGAGTAAATGAGCAGTAGTAGAGATTACACAAAGGACCACACTTACTGTGACTCAAGCAAACACTGGTGCAAGGTTTGAGGTAAAAAATATAAGTACATTTATTTTAAACCATCTGTTCACAAAACACTTCACTTCTATAAATTCAAAACCACACGTAAAATACACTACACACAAACAATTCCACTTGTTCCAGCAAATTCAAGGTAAGTACATTAGGATTTGACAGACCAGTGTTGCGATACTAACGCGTACCCGCGAATCGAAATGCTCACGAAGTTAAACCATACTTTGTACTTTAGAATTTCAAACAAGGGAAAAGTGGATAACATCACATACAATACATTTGTCAAGGCATGGGAATCGGAGGACTCGTTCAAAGATACAGATTCAAGTCAATAGGCATGCGCCAGTGTCAATGGAGCAGATGCTCAGTTGCGGAGGATCACACGTTGAACAGTTCGAGATGCGAGATGCCAACAGTACTTAGATATTGTCAGATGGAAGGAAAAGTTATAAGAGGGCATGAAGAAAGGACAAATCTTCAAGGAGGAAAAGGGTTCACCCCGATTCCAGATGGTCAGACGGAGAGAATGACCAAATGTGCACAGTACCTTATTCCGTTGGAGAAAAGCTGGTGCCACGGCAGTTGTTCCTGGTAGTTCCTGCAGACTCATGTTTCCTGTGGCTTCAGTCGTGGGGACAAGGATGACGGCTGGAGCGATCTGCACTACCCAGGGATGAGGCCAGCAGCAGCGAAAAAGACAAAGATGAATAAAAGGTGCGCTCCTTTAAATCAGGAGAGGGCTCTTCTGATGGCTATCCGGACCACTACAGCACAGCAGTGATTTCGACCCAGGAGAGGATTCTCTGACTGAAGAAAGGGTGAGCTGGTCGGTCCCACCCGGCTCAAGGGAAGAAGACTCCGGACTGGATCTTCTCTTGTCGTTGAAGGGTGGATAGCTCAGGACTACAGCAGGGCTTTACCGGGACTCAGGGTTGCAGCAGCCATCTTCTTCTCCTCGTCTCTTCGGTCCCTTGCAGTTCCAGTGGCGACTCTGACTTCCAGCCCAAGAGTCCTGCCTTTTATGCCAAAATTCCCCATTCACACAGCCTGGCTGGCAATCACTCAGCAGGGGGATTGTCCAGCCCGGACAACACCTCAGCCAATCAACACAAAGTGCGACTTGGGTCTCCAAGGAGACCCTGTGCAGGGGGTGACTACACCCCTCCCTCACATTCAGCCCACCTAGACACCGAGACGCCAAAGGAGGGCATCTGGTCAGAAGCTCGCCAAAGGTCGGCGAACAAAGGAGGCAAACCTGGTTTGCCGAGCAAAGAAAGACCCAAGAAGGATGTTAACAAAAAGAAATGGTGATTCGACCCAACCGGAGCCGAAATAAGTATTTGGGCAAGCGAGTTTAAAGTTCGAGGCTACTAAAATAGCCTAAAACGTTACCACATTATGTAATATATCCGCGGTAGGAAAATTAGGGTAGATACCACTGCCACCAGCCAAGTCTTAATGTTAAGGGAGCGAAACAATGCTCCAAGAGGTACAGATAAAAAGGACTAGGAATTAACCCTTTCCAATACTCCATATAAGATGGGGTGTTTGGATCCGTGGTATAGTGACTATGTAAAGTTAATGGCAACTTTACCCTTTTCTGGGGGACAGTAGTCAGCCCCAGAAAATGAAGTCAGTGGGAAATCTAAGAGACAACCCTGTGTCACTGCACTGAAGGTCCTGTGTAACACACAGAGTGGGGCTACTGAAGTGGTGTACTCCAAAGTCCACAATCACAAAAACAGTTGAAATACACATGGCAAAACACAGGTAAGAGTCGGGGAAAAGCTCACACTCTTACCAGGTGGAAAAAATAAACTCCAGAAATCCAGCAAAGCTGCTGAGGGACTCACTAGGTAAGGGAAATTAGCCATAGAATGAGAATTCTCCCTAACAGTTCCATGTCGTGTGGCCGTTTAATCCATCACCTGAAGAGGTTGCTGAACGCATTGATGCAGATTTTTCCTACTGGCAAGGTTGTTTTCTCATGCATGATATGATCTGGCATTTATAACGCGCCTATACACAAGTGTTTCAAGGCGTGACGAGGCAAGGGGGAGAACAGAGGGAAGACGGACAACAATCCTCCTAGGCCAGGTGACATTGAGATTGCACAAGTGTAGGGAAGGGGGAAAGTGCAGAGGGGAAAGTGGAGGGGGCAGTGCAGTAGATAGGACAAAAGTAAGTAAATAGATAAATAAATAAAGACAATAAATAGAAGTGCATAACACCAAGAAGTGTCTGGGCCCATGCTGGTGCAATTTGTCCCTAGCCAGAAGTCGGAAGGTGTGTTAAAAACAGAAGAATGTGTGAACTTATGCAGACTGCAGGCATGTTCTCCATCCACTATGAGATCATGAGGTGGCAAAATATGCAGTGGTTCTGTAGAAATGGCATTTATTTGAGCGCCATTGGCAATGCCGTTTTCTTTTACACTGTGCAAGAAGCAGTGACCAGAATGTGGTAAAAATGTGAGGAGATGCAAACAGAAATGCATCCAAAGAGAAAAAAACGTAAAAAGTTGCTTGCACGTAAAAAATAAAACCTTTATACATCTACGACAGAAGGCTCAATCCCCTACGCAGCTTGACATTGCTTCCCCCGCACAACCCTCCCTCACTATCACGAAAAGGTAGCAGATTCCACAGTACTTTCAGGATTACACGTGCCACATCCTGGGTGGCCATGTGGATGTATGCGGATGGAGAATTCGTGCATACTTTTACTGAAGTTTGGAATGGCATGACACTTGTACTGTAATTGTGTAACAGTACATTTGAAGTGTTGTACAGGAGTGACCGTGTTGGATGATGGTGGCTTCGATGCGATTGGTGGATGCATGTATCCCTATTTATGCGTAACCCAATGAGGTAGTGCTGTAGAGAAGACAGTGGAAAGTGCTCCAGCTTTACAGGGGTGCGACCCTCGCAGAACTTTGGGAGGTGCATGTGCTAGAATGTGCCATTCCCACCATGTTGCCCAATTCACCTGGGACTGTAGTGATTATCCAATCAGGTGATTAGAGTGTGTGGCAATAGGAAGGACGACTCCTGCTTCACTCGGGCCCGGCCCTCGCCGTACTTGGGGAACCACACGTGCCACATTCTGCACTTTTTGCCATGCTGGCCTGTGGAAATGGGACTGTAGGGATTGTCCTATGAAGTGCTCAGGGTGTGTGTCACAGAAAAGCGCACCAATAGGAAGGACTCCTCCTGCTTCACTGGGGTGTGGACCTTGCGCTCGTTCAGGAAGCGCACATGCCACATTTTGCCCTTCTAAGCATACTGGCCAATGGGAATGTGCCTGTGGGAATTATCCAATTAGCTGCTTAGTTTCCGCCTCACAGGAAGGGGCGTTAACAAATTCTTACTGTACTTTGTGTACTGAGACTGGTAAACATGGAGAGACGCAGAGTGCTGTTACTAGGAGATGCGTTTGTGGTACATTTTCAGAGGTATGCCCAGGAAAGAGACTTGCATGGCAATTTCGGGTTGGAAGGAGTGGAGGCATTGTGGTGCGCTGCTGATGTCTGCAATTTCGACGTTGTGATTGAACTTTGCAAATAAATTGTCACTTTCACACCTTTTGATATTGTCGTGCTACATTACGGAGTTCAGCATTTGAGATTGGTGAAAGCAGTGAAGCGTTTATTTCCCCCTGCGAAAATTCTATTCTCATCTATATCGCCAAGAAGAAGGCGGGACTATTCTAATGCAGTTTCTTCACACCCAGAGGGCGAAAGGTGTATCATCAATGGAAAAATGGCTACTTTGTTGTGCAATTCTGGAATGTTCTTCTGCAACAATGACATCATTGGTTCTAAAAATGTGGTTTTCTTCCATGACAATGGCATTTCTTTGTCCAGCATTGGCAATGGTATTTTGTTGCGCCATCGACAAGATGCGTTGAAGAGCTTACTGTAAAAATGTGTGGAGTTCAGAAAAAGAAAAATCTGTATAAAAAGCAAAAATCCCTTTTCTTATCCATACCACTAAGAAGAGTATGCGCCTGTTCTAATGCAGTTTGTTCACAGCGAGAGGGCTGAAGGTGTATCAGCAATGGAAGCATGTCTACATTTTTGTATGATGCTGCAATGTTCTTCGGCAACAATGACATCATTGATTAAAAAAATGCAGACTTATCCCAAGACAATGGCATTTCTTTGTCCAATATTGGCAATGGTGTTTTGTTGTTACATCTACAGGATGTGTCGATTAGCTTACTGTAAGAATGGGCAGAATGCAGAAAAATAAAAATCTCTTTCAAAACCACAAAAAGAGTGTTTCCATAAAAGCATCTAAACAAACAAAACCACAAAAGGCTCTTTTTAGAGCCACCACTACATATGAAATCCGCTGTCCTGGTTGAAATGTATTCCGCCACGCCTTCACACAGCACAAAATGTACATGGAAACCCTGTTACTTCCGGCATTTCAAATGCCACATCTGGCCCATTTGCAGAATGGCCCATGGAAATGGGTCTGTGGAAGCTAAGAGATTGTGCAATAATGCTTCTGGGTGTGGTATGAGCAAGAATGTGTTGGAAGCGTAACATTTGCAAAATAGTCACCAACAAAATATTATAGCACTGTATATAATCTTGCTAGCAGGTAATTGCAAAAGCTACTGCAAAGGGTGGGCAGGGACTTGGACACGCATTGCGAATGAAAGCCGTCGACTGCAACTCTGTCCCAATACGCATTGTGTTCCTTTCTTCTTGCCTGTGAACAAAGGGCCACTCTACAGGTTCCTATGAACAGTACAAAACAACAGCGAATGTATATATCCAACATCTGATGCACTAGTCCTAAACTGCTTGTGCAGTGGTCGCTGCCACATGTGTGAATGCCTCACCACAGGTAATGAGTTCTCGCACATATTGCTCTGTAGCATATTGTATGAAATGTATTATGCCACAAAACTGCTATTTATACGTCTTCAAATATAGCAATCTGTGCATCGAAGCGAAAGTACTTTCACTTGATGTCACGCCATTAGTTGTATCTGTAGCATTCATGGAGATGAGTACATTTTGCCACATAGGAATGCTTTTCATCAGTAGACACACAGTTTCATTAGGGAGTGCAACAAGACAGTTGTTCAGGCAGCTGCATGCAGCCACAGTACCTTTGCAACCTGCACTGATAATCTTTGAGATCCGAAGATTTTGTTGTTTACTTGGCTTTGCTTGCATGTAACTGTCTGCGAGCAGGAACAGCGTTAATATTTTCCAGACTCACTACGGATTGTCATATGTGTAGTGCAATCTTTTATGCACCTGTAAAAACTGTAGTGAGCAACTTGCTACGTAACCTCATGGTGCTAAGTGCAGAAACGGTGTGTGAGTTTCAGTGGTCATGGAAGGGCAAGCAGCTCATCAATCAAGGCAATGGGCCATTTAACACGCCCATTGTACACTGGAGCATCCTGCTCCTTGCTCCCAATGGGCCTCAGGCAGCCAGGCGTGACAGTTATAAATTGGTAGCTTTGCAACACGAAATCTGTAGGCGACAGGACTGTTTCTTTTTTTTTAACCAACTTTATTTATTCAAAAACATTGTCACATAGGCCAGTGATGTATCTTAGTGCATGTCAATTGTTGAAGCCACATATCAACCTTTGAAATTACAATTTTGGTGTAGCTTTGAGTAATTTAACTTTAACTGCAACCGTTCAACAACCCCTCCCCTCTCCCCCTCACGGTTCCCCATTGGCATGGATCAGTTCTTCTGCTGTCGGTTGAGGATATTGTGTTCTGATTAGGGGGCTTCAGCGTAGCGTCGTGGCTCCTGTGCTTGGTTTGTCAGTGTTCAATTATGAATTGTTCTCAGCAAGTTTGGCCTGAAGAAGTATGCTTCTCTGTCTCTGACGTGGTTGAAGAAGGGGTCCCAGATTTCTCGGAATTTCAGAGACTTGCCGTCCCTCTGGGCCCCTACCTTCTCCGTGGCCATTACGTTCCAAGTTTTTACCCACCAAAATGCTGTTATTGGGCCTTCAGGGTTTTTCCATGCTTGTGCCATGGTCATCTTTGCTGCCATTAACAGGTGGGTGATGTGTGTTGCGTTGTTTCCTGTTGCCGCGTATAGGCCTTCGACCGTTGTGCCCAGGAGTATAACTTTAGGTGCTGCTGGCAGCTGCTTCCCTGTGATCTCCTTTGTGGCCCAGGATTTCCTTCCAGTACATCGCCGCCTTTGAGCAGGACCACCACATATGGTGTAGATCTCCATTGCCACCGCAGTTTCTCCAGCACATAGGAGGGTAATTGGGGTTCATTTTGTGCAGTCTGTGGGGGGGGGGGGGTCAAGTACCACCTAAAACAAATCTTATGTGCGATTTCTCTAACAGCTGTGCATGTGGAGGCTTTTCGTGCTCTTGTCCAGATTTGGGACCATTCCTCCTCGGTAATGGGTTCGCCTATGTCTTTCGCCCAGTTGTCCGTATATGGGAAGGTGTCACGCACAGCTTTGTCCAGAAGCTTGTATAGTTTGGAGACAGCTCCTGCTTCCTCCCCTTCGTGTAGCGTTAGTTCCAGACCCACCGGTTCCCTAGTAGATGCTTTCTTGATTTCCCTATGCGTTATCCAGTGAGAGCCAGATCTGGATGTAGGTGTATCTGTCTGTTTCTCCTACCCCAAATTTCTGTTTGCACTCTTCGAACAGTAATGGGCTTCCCTCCCGAAAGAAGTCCTTCAAATACAGTGATTGTTCTTGTCCCCAATTCTTCCAGAACCTGGGCCGTTTATCCGGTGTGAAGTTTTGGTTATGCGCCATTGTGGTGTAGGGGCCCATCCCTGTGGTGGTGCTCCGTTTTTTCAATGCTCGCTCCCAGCCTTTCAGTGAAATCTTGGTTGCTTCCAGCAGGCGTCCCTCTGCTTCCCTGTCGCCCACCCGAAATCCGTGTAGGGCCCCCAGTGGGATCGTGGTCACCCCCTGTTCAATTCCCACCCATCACTTTGACATGTCCTCTCTCTTCAGGACAACATTGGTGCTATTTGTGCGGCCAGGGCGTATCTCTCGCCGTCCGGGAGCCCCAGGCCTTGTTAGGATACTTCGTTGTATTCTGGCTTTCCCCTTGTGCCATATGAAGGAAGTCAGGTCGCCCTGTAGTGCTTTGATTATTTTGGGGGGGAACCTCTATTGGAGGCGATCTTACTGTATATAATAGACGTGGTTTGAGGGTCATTTTGAGTGCCGCAATACGTGCGAACCAGGATAGCTCCTTGGTGTCCCACCTATGTAGGTCCTCCCTCAGTTGTTTTAACAATGGGGTTATATTTGCTCCATAGAAGTTTTTATGGCTCTTTGTTAGTTGGATCCCCAGGTATTCTATTGATTCTTTTTCCCATGTTAGTGGGTATCTAGAACCCAGGTATTCGGCCACCTCTTCCCTCTCTGTAATGTTCTGGGCCTTAGATTTGGTGAAGTTTATGCTGAAGCCTGATATCGTGGCAAATTGTAGTAGGGTATCTAGTGCTCTTGGTAGTGTATTCTTAGGGTCCCCGAGGAACAGCACTGTATCATCTGCATACAGTACTATTTTATGTATGCTCCCACTGCATTTAACCCCTCGTATGTCAGGATCTTGTCCTATTATTTCAGCTATGGGTTCCATCGCCATGGCGAAGATTAAGGGCGAGAGTGGGCAGCCCTGTCTAGTCCCTCTGCCTATTTTGATCTTTGCTGTGGGGTTCACATTAACCATGAATGTCGTGCTTGGGAGGCGGAAGTTTGCCAGGACCATTCTGCTGAAACTGGGGTCACATCCAAACTTCCGTAGCACCAGTTCCAGATATTTTCAGTCTAGGGTGTCAAATGCTCTCCTGGCGTCTAGAGCAGCTATGGAGAACCTTTGTTCTGTCCTGCTTCCCAGCTCCACTATATCCACTGCCCGCCTAATGTTGTCTTGAGTATGTCTCCCTTTTATAAACCCAGCTTGGTCAGAGTTAATTATTTTGGGCAGGATCTCAGCCAGTCTAGTTGCAAGAACCTTAGCATAAAGCTTAGCATCGGTGTTAAGTAGGGAGATCGGCCGGTAACTGGTGCAATCTGTGGGGTCTTTTCCCGGTTTAAGTATTAAGATAGTGGTGGAGTCTCCCATATTGGGTGTGACTGTTCCACAGTTTGTGGTTAAACAAATTTGTTAGGGGCCCCAGCAGTTGGCCGCGGAATGTTTTGTAGTATCCGCCACCAAGTCCTAATTTCTTGTGATGATATGGGGGCTTGCAGGGCATCGTTATCCTCCTGTGTGATCTGGGGGAGGGAGATCCTAGACATATACTCTTTGTGCCTGGTGGTCTAGATGTTCACTTTCTAACAGTTCCTGATGGAATTTTTCCATGATCTCAAGTTTACCCTTCTCCGTAGTGCACAGCTCCCCATTTCCGTTTTTTAATTGTACTATGTGATTGCAGGAGTTTTGTTTGCAGAGTTTAGCCGCTAGAAACCTGTTTGCTTTGCTACCCTGGACATAGTATGTCTGTTTGGTGTTAATTTGTGCTTGCGCTGTGCGTTGTGCTACGTGTGCTTCTAATTGGGCTCTTGCCTTCCTGACCACTCTGAGTGTTTTTTGGGATTGCCTTGCTTTGTGTTGAGTTTCTGCTGCCTTTAGTGCTGTTTCCAGGGTCTTTTTAATGAGTCCCCTTTCCCTCATGTATGCTGACGTTTGTGAGATAAATTCACCCCGAATCACTGCCTTCCCGGCGTCCCAAATTACCCCCCAGTTTGTCTCCCCATTATCATTTTCCTGGAAGTAGTTCTGGATTGTCTCCTCCATGTGCACTCTAAGGGCCAGATCCTTCAAGATAATTTTGTTCAGTCTCCATGGCCTACGGTTCTTATAGATGGACCGGGCCATCTCCATTTGTACCAGGACTGGGGCATGGTCCGACACGTATTGGGCTTCTATTTCCACTTTGCTAATGCACGGGATCAGGGTGGAAGACGCCAGTACCATGTCGATTCTTGAGTACCCCCTATGGACCGCTGAGTAATGGGTGAACTCTCTGTTGGCCGTGGAAGAACCTCCGTGTCTCTATCACTCCCAGATCCCTAAAGAGTTTCCCGAACGCCTGCCTATTTCTTACATCTGCTGCCGTGGGTGAAAGGGTGTTGTCCAATGCGGGGTCCATGACACAGTTAAAGTTGGTCCCTATTATTGTCTGACCCTAACACCAGCCCCCCCCAGAGTTTTCAGTACATCCCTCAGGAATAGGTCTTGTCGCTCATTCGGGGCGTAGATTGCAATTAGTGTGTATAGTTGTTCTTCTTCCTCCCCCCAGAGGCAAAGTACTGGCGGGGGAACGCCCTATGTTTCAGTCTTCCTTCATCCTCAGGGAGGAGGTGCGATTCCTGCAGGAAGGCTATTGAAGCCTGCATGTCTATGAACCTCGTCAGTATGGATCGGCGTTTCGTTGGTGAGTTTAGGCATTGTACATTGAGCGAGACTACGTTCATTTCAGCCATCTGGGTCATGTCCGTGATCCTTTGCCTTCCGACTTGTTATCCCCCATCGATCCTCCCTTTCCTTTTGTCTATACTGGTCCATGCCGTTCCCCAAACTTAAATAACTTTGCAACTTTCCTTCCCCCTCCCCCTGGTACCCTTCAGAACAAAGTTCCTAGAAACTTTCTCTGCACCCTTTTTGGGGCGATGGGTATCACCTCTCCTCCCTCTTGTGCTCCGCCAGGACCTGTGTCTGTCCTGCATTGATTCCAAAATGGTTCATCACCTCGCTCCGTCCGAGGCTAGTGTTGTCTTCTGAGATATTTGTCGCAATTGTCCTTCATTTGTCCCGGAAGACGTGCTCCGCTTTTCCCAGTTATGTATGGCTTAATCCTTCCAGGTGAACGTGGTTATTTTGGTAGCTGGATTCTCCCTTTCCCTTCCGTGCCTCGCTTCTCAGTGGGGGTAGATGACCATTCCCATTGTCTGGGGTTTCCGCTTCTGAGGTTGCGGGCAGGGATTGAGTCCGGAATCTGTTCCTCTTCTTCCAGGCGTATGAGCGTAACTCCTTCCTCACAAGTGGTGATTTGCTGTTGTTTGCCCTCCAGGGGAACTGCAGGCCAAAGCAGTATGCCCATCTGTAGATGATTCCCTTGGATCTTAGCGCCTTTGTGACAAGGGCCATTAGTCTTCTTTTATGAAGGGTCCATAGGGCCAGGTCTTGATACAGCTGGACTGGAGCCCCATTGATGGTAACTGGTTGTGAGTTTCTTGCTGCCCGGAGGATTTCCTCCTTCACCGTGTAGGAGGTCATTGCCAGTTGGACATCCCTTGGCCTGGCCCCCGGCTCTTTTTTGGGGGGACCAACTCTGTGCACTCTATCGACCTGTATGTCCTCCGGTTGGGCGTCCGTTAGGAGGCTACTGAAGCATATCTGCATTGTCTCTTTCAGATCTTTGTCGCCAATTGATTTGGCCAGGCCCTTAACTCGTATGTTGGATCTCCGGGATCTGTTCTCCAGGTCTTCTGCCGGGAGTTCTAGATTGTGCGTGGCCCTAGCAATCTGTTCCAGGAGCACACTGGACTGTTTTGCGTCTTCGGCGATTTCTGAGAGTCCTGCTTCCGCTGTGTCTACTCTCTCTCCTATGCCTGTAATGTCCCTTTTACTTCCTGTATTGAAGAGCGAAGTTCCTCCCTGTTCTGTTCCTGCTCTCCTGTTGTCTCGCCCTGGGGTTCTTTAGTCCGATACTGTCTCTAGCAGTGTTCCAGCTGTGTGTTTCGGGTTCTGTACGGGACGTCTTTGGACTTGGTTCTTGGCATCTGCTTCTTTCCAGTGGGGGTGTAGCTTGGCGGTTTTATTGGGGTTGAGGGTTCTGGCAGCGTGGCTGTCTTGATCCGGGCGTTGTGAGGGGGGGGGGGTCCTGTCTTATGATTGCCCCGACACCTATTGTGGGCCAGGCTCCTTTCCCTTGTGCTCTTCTAGGAATGCCTTTGATGAGAGGTGACAGTGCTGGATCCAGGAGTCTTCCACTTACTGCTTCTAGGTTTGCTTTGCCCTCTGTAGAGCTTGGGTGATTTCCTCGGTGGGCACCTGTCGCCCTACCGTTGGTGCTAACTTATTTGGACCTCTGTGCTCTTGGGTGTGCCTTGGTCGTCAGGCTTCCCCTGTCGTATCTATGCTGCAGGTAATTCCCTGTGCTGGCCTGCCCGATTGCACTAGGGCCTCTTTAATGGTGTCCTGAGGTAGCTCGCCTCTGCCCTGCACCCCCACCTCCGGGCATGGGTCGGATGTGGATTGTGTTGGGCACTTGTTGGGCCCCGTTCGTACTCCCCCGCCTCCTGCTGGGGCTGTGATGACTCTTGGGGGGCCATGCTTCAACTCCTTGCAGAGTCACTTCCGGGTTGTTTCGTGAGAGGAGCCTGACTGCTCGCACAGCCATGGCCATCCCCTCCGGCCCTCTATATGGCCATTTCCTCTGGGGGCCTGTGCGCGCTTACTGCTGTTCTGGGCTGGCCTCCTTCGCCCTCGGGAGCCTGCACCCTGCTTCATGGGCTGCTTCCCGACTTCCCCCCTGCTGATCGGGGACAGTTCTGGGGCTCCGGCTCTCGGGCTCCGGACGCCCGGCGCCGGCTCGCTCTTCACGCCTTCGCCCTGTTCCCAGCCTCTAGTGTCCTCCCGGGCCGACGTAGCCCAGACCTAAGCACAGGGCACAGGCGGCGCCGGGTCTGGGTCGTTGGGGTCCCCCCGCTGTGTTTCGCAAGTATGGGGGGCGGCTTCCAGGAAGCCTGGAAGGGGGGGGGCGCCTCACCTCACTCGTGGGACCTCTGGCAGGCCCCTGATGGACTCCCCACAGGCTCCTCCTTCTCCGACAGTAGGGCTCTGCCACGTCTTTCGTTGTGCGTTCTCGGCTGTCTCCGATTTCGGTCGAGGTTGGTCTTGGTGGAAGCGATGCTCCCTACGAGTGTGTTCGCCGTGAAGGGACTCGCTTGGGGCTTCTCAGGGCTGCTTTTATCTCTGTTAAATCTCCTGCTCGGACGGAACTCGGAGGAGTGCGTCTACCCTAGATGGCGGCCATCTTGGAATCCGGCAGGACTGTTTCTAATGCTGTAGCCTGTCGCATGAATCGGTAGGGTTGGCGACAGGGGTAGCATTACCAGGATAGGATGACATACACATACATATAGCAGTGCAACCGACAGACGTCCAGTGCCACCTAATTAAAAGGAAATGAGAAGATGCAGACATGAGGCCGGTCCTGTAGTCGTATGGACACTTCCATTGTGATTGGACATACGCCGGGCAGGTGCACTCTCAGTAGGAAACCTCCATTTTGCTTACCTGCTGGCATCTCGGCCAGCACTGTGCGCTACAGAGTCACAATGCAATTACAGCACCAAAGCAACAAATAAGCACACTCTCACAAACAGTTTACATGTACATGTTTAATTTGTAAGAAACGTCGCCAGTATTAGGACAGGGTACGGGTACTAGTAATTGTTTAGCAACTGTTCCATTTTTCGTACAAGCTGTGTACGTTGCTTTTTACAGCGTCTCATTGATTTCGTCTGGCTACATGCTGTTGCGGAAGAGATGCCGCTTGTGATGCATTCCTTCAATGTACAGTATGTCCTGTTACACACAAACATATGTGTGAAGTGTACATAAAACAATACATAATAACTATATTACTTTTTAAACTGTGCTGCTTGCCAATGCAGTTACTATTGTTACTCATTTAGTGAAGAGGGACGTTGTCTTCCAGCCATTTTAGGGTGCTTGGCATTATTGCGTAAAAAGAAATCAAATACCATGGTTTGCTATTGTGGTACACTGCAGAAATTCTGCATTTATAGGAGAGACTTCAGTGCAGTTACCACGCTGCAGTTCCGTTCTGCTCTCAATACTTTGAATTCCTTACTCTGCTATTTGCTTCTTCGTTTCCATGTACAGCGGCAGTGTGGTAATATTGTTGGGCGCACACGTTACTTTGTGTACTGGTGCATTTCATCAATAACATTTGTGATGTCCTCTTTGAGGTAATGGGTGTTTGTCATTGCAATGCACAGTGGTAGCGCAAGTTATGGTTGTGTACCTTAACATAACTGGAGAATTTCTGGGTTTTTTTGGTTTTACCTGTAACCATAACGTCCCTGTAGCAACGTTTTTCCATTGAATTTCATAGGTTTTTTAGTAGTGCAACATAACCATAACGTCCCTTTAACAACGGTTTTTGTTGGTGCATATATATCTATTTCTGAGGCTTGTGTAATCTGCTTAGATCACATGCTGTGCATAGGCCAACATCTAGTGGAAGCTGTGGAGTATGTTTGTTTTTTGAAACTCGAAAAGGGGCGTTGAACTAGGGCGTGCCAGTAATACTATCCCTACTGTGACGTCCCATGTACCCATGATCCCACACACGTGTAGGACCCTCAGATTGTTTTTTTCCGCCATACTAGTCAGACACCTGTTGCGGAGTTCCCTTGGCATTTGCCAATTATACCTAAATATTGATAAAAACTTTCCCTGTTATCTTCCATCCTACGCCGAATATTGACGTCAGCAGAGATCGAGGGAACCAGCCGTCGAAAACTACATGATTGACCTTGGGCCTCAGAAGGCCTCTGGCCTCGGCCCAGGCCTTAGAAGGCCTCTGGCCTCGGCCCTGTACAAGTAGGGAGAGTGGGGGGTGGTCATAACTTTCCCACATTTATTTCCTACATATACACAGCGCGCTGCCAGATTTACACATATGGAGAGTACTCCTTTTAAATTCTGCCCTAAGTATAACAGGATGTTTAATACTATCCCTAGTGTGACGTCCCATGTACTCATGATCCTGCACGCATGTAGGACCCTCAGATTGTTTTTTTCCGCCATACTAGTCAGACACCTGTTGCGGAGTTCCCTTGGCATTTGCCAATTATACCTAAATATTGATAAAAACTTTCCCTGTTATCTTCCATCCTACGCCGAAGATTGACGTCAGCAGAGATCGAGGGAACCAGCCGTCGAAAACTACATGATTGAACTTGGGCCTCAGAAGGCCTCTGGCCTCGGCCCAGGCCTTAGAAGGCCTCTGGCCTCGGCCCTGTACAAGTAGGGAGAGTGGGGGGTGGTCATAACTTTCCCACATTTATTTCCTACATATACACAGCCCGCTGCCAGATTTACACATATGGAGAGTACTCCTTTTAAATTCTGCCCTAAGTGTAACAGGATGTTTCCCTGGGTAGATGAGCACAATACGTGCAATCTGTGTCTCCCACGAGATCATCCCAAGGCTACGTGTAGAGCTTGTAAGCTCTTCAAGCCAAAAACTCTTAAGAACTGCTCGACGAAGCGCTGGGTCCACTACACCAGGCTGCTAGAGGCTATGGACGTTGAAGGGTCATTCAGCGATGGCAGCAACGCCACCGTATCAGATGGCAAGGGCAAAGGGGTGACTTCAGACACCCAGGCGCAAGCCCCCAACCTCAGAGTACTGTCCAGCGGCCCAGTTATGGGGACAACACCCAGCGGCAGAAGCGCAACCCACACCACTTCCTCTGAACACATCAGCCCCAGCCGTGACTCGACACGTGTGTCGAGCGATCGGCAACGGAAGGTACCTAGAGAGCGGTCCAACGATTGTGTCCTCTGGACGTTCCCGTTCGCCACATGACAAAGACCAACCGTCCGCGGTTGTTACAGGTGCCACACTCCCAATAGCTCCAGAGGCTCGATCGCCAGAAGACGATTAC
The DNA here is from genome assembly GCF_040938575.1 of Ambystoma mexicanum. Lineage (NCBI taxonomy): Eukaryota > Metazoa > Chordata > Amphibia > Caudata > Ambystomatidae > Ambystoma > Ambystoma mexicanum. Next base: position 419,531,866 of record NC_090935.1, read on the forward strand.
GACCTCTATGCTCCCAAGTCAAAGCGTGTAGCGTCTACTCCCGAGATTCGGTGCCCTCCTTCTACTACCTCGGAATCTCGACGCAAAGTGCCAAAAACTACCTCCGAACCTCGACGCGAAGCGTCAAAACTCTCGGAAACCCCTAAAACCTCTATGAAAGAGACCCTAATTATTTCCATAGCTATGCCAACACACGGGCTACCTGTGCCCCTTTGTGGTCCAATGACTCTCAACCCCCTACTAAAAGGCTCCGCTCTGAGGCTCCGGCGCAAGGATTGGTTTCAGACCCTTTGCTAATTGAACCTTAACATCCAGAGTCATATGGAGAGGAGACAGAAACACAGAGGCTGGAAGACCAAACAGCGGTTTCTTATTATGGGGATGACGAGGACCAGGAAGAGGAACAGGTGGATGAGGCAGAATCCTACAATCTTGACTCCCCAATTCCTACAGACCCCCCGGTGAATGACTTACCGATTGATAATCAGCCACTCCTCAATGAGGTACTGGCTAAAGCAGCAGCTCTTTTTCACATATACACACAGGGTATCCAAGAAGATAGGGATTTTGCGGAAAGAAATCCTAGGGGACAAGAGAGACATTACCCAGGCTATCCCAATATTAAAGTCAATCCAGCGTGGAATTGATCCCTCGCTGGTAACCCCAAACCTTACTCGTGCAGTGAATCCACGAGTGGAAAAATTATTTACGGGCCGCACCCTCCGATACCGTTGTACATAAGGGGTCAATTAAAACCTGACTCCCTGGTAGTAACAACGACCAGAAAGAGGGCAGGTACTCCACTAGCTTCTTCAGAAGCAGCTTCCGATAATGAGAGCAAAAGGATATATACTCTGGGTAAGGAAGTTGCCTCCACGTCAGTACCACTCTTTTAGCAAGTTATAACTGCTATCAGTGGGAACAAGTAGCTGCTCTAGTAGCCTCTGCACCTGAATCACTAAAAGGCCAGCAGACGGAAGGTCTGTATCTGGATGCATCCTTAAAAAAATGTTGATGCAGCAGACAATGATGGAAGATTAATAGCCGAAGGCACAGTAATAAAGCGCCATGCTTGGCTAAGGAAGTCGGGGTTCAAACCAGAGACCCAAGCCACGGCTATAAACATGCTGGTAGAGCCGAACGTTCTATTCGGCAGGGCAGTGGAAGAGGCACTAAAGACAGCTAAAGATGAGTACGAGACACTAAAATCTCTCGGCCAACTCACAAATAAACCCCCAGGTCAGAGGGGAAATAATAGTTTCCGCCGCTTTAGCGGCCAAAGCTCCCAGAGGGGTTCCAACTACTACCAAAATCAAGGAACCTCAAGGGGCAACAATCAGTTCCAAACATCACAGGGCTTCACCAGAGGCCAGCGCAGGGGCCGCACTAGGGTAAGAGGCAGCCCAGCCAGAGGTGGTACATCACCTAGTAAACAGTGACATTCCGCTTCGGGTTCCCTCGCATGCATCCCCAGTAGGGGGTTGTATTTCCATCTTCACCCACGCATGGGAGGGGATCACTTCGGACAGATGGGTGCTGTCCACAGGATACTGTATACAACTATTAGCGCGCCCCAACGACCATCCTCCAAGACAGAAGGTACACTTGTTGGAGCACCAGAAAATCCTTCTCGAGGAGATCACCACTCTACTTGCAAAGGACGCCATAGAACTCGTCCCGGGCAACCAGGTAAACAGGGGTATTTATTCAACCTACTTCCTTGTGCCAAAAAAAGATCTAAAAATGCGCCCAGTATTAAATTTGCGCCCTGCAAACGAGTATGTCAACCCACAAAAATTCTGCATGACTACACTCCAAGGGGTAATCCCCCTACTAAAAAAGGGGGATTGCATGGCAACATTGGATATGAAAGATGCCTATTTTCATATTTCAATGTTGCCAGCACACAGAAGATTCTTGCGTTTCAAAATAGACAACCAGCACTACCAGTTCAAGGTGCTGTCCTTCGGTATAGCCTTGGCTCCAAGGGTATTTACCAATGTACTGGAGGTGGTGGCGGCGGAAGCAATCCCAGTGTACCCTTACCTGGACTACTGGCTCATCACAGAGGAAACCCCCGTAATTTGCAGACTAAACATTCAAAGAACAATCAACCTCCCCTTCCAATTGGGCTTCTCAATCAACGAGAAAAAATCAAGCCTGGTGCCAAGCACCTCAAAACAGTTCCTAGGAGCTGCCCTAATCACCCAAGAGGGGTTGGCCTTTCCATCAGAGGAAAGAATTCGGAATCTGTTGCTGCAAATTCCTCAATATCAGGCCGGTCGCCAAATAAGGGTGCGCAAAGCGATGCGTTTGCTAGGATTGATGGCATCTTGCATTTACCTGGTTCACACGCGCGCCTGCGCATGCGACCCATCCAGGAATGGTTGGCAAAACAGTGGTCTCAAGCAAGTGGTCAGTGGGACGATCTAGTGGTCATTTCGCCAACATTAGTACAGAGTCTTCGCTGGTGGACAAGAGAGAATCATACGAAGGGGAAACCCTTCTACGATCCTCAGATACAGGCCGTCGTCACAACAGACACCTCCCTGGCAGGGTGGCAAGCTCACTACCTTCACCACACAGCTCAGGGTCGCTTGTCTCACACAGTGGCTCCGAACCACATCAATCTGCTAGAACTTCTGGCAGTCTTCAGAGCACTTCGGGCATTCAAACCCCTCCTATCCAACCTGTCAATGCAGATCCTAACAGACAGCACAACGGTAATGTTTTACTTAAACAAACAAGGGGGCACTCGTTCGCCAAATCTGTCCAAGCTTGCCCATAAAATTTAGAGATGGGCACTCAAACGGAAGATTTACCTGTCATCCCAACATGTTCCAGGGGATCTCAACTCGCTTGCAGATGCTCTGAGCAGGGATCCCCTTCCAGTAGAACACGCGTGGACACTACATGAAAAAGTCGTAGGAGACCTCTTCTCTCAGTGGGGTTTCCCCACTATAGAGCTATTCGCCACAAGCGAAAACAGGCAATGCCCAGACTTCACATCCAGGGTCCCCCAGCCAGGCTCCAAGGGGAACGCCCTATGGATGAATTGGTCAGGGATGTTTGCCTATGCTTTTCCACCAACACTTCTGATGAGGAAGGTGGTCAACAAGATCCACAGGGAACCGATGACGCTCAAACTAGTTGGTCCTATCTGGGCGAGACAACCATGGTACCCACACCTACGCAAATTGGCGGTGTGCGACCCCATCAAACTCCAGTGCCAGTACAACCTACTCTCCCGGCACGAGGGCCTAACGGTGCATCCTCAGCCCAACTCAATGAACTTAGCAGCATGGCTCCTGAAGTCATAGAGTTTGGACATCTCAATTTACCCCAGAGATGTATGGATATCTTGAAAGAGTCAAGAAAACCTAACACAAGGCACTGTTACCTGACAAATGGAAACGATTTGTTATTTGGGGCCAGAATATGCAAAATAAACCCAGTGGATTGTACTCCTTCCAATGTTGTCACGTACATGCTTACTGGATGCAGGGTTAGTGTTTAACTCACGTAAAGTGCATCTGGCTGCTCTGTCAGCCTACACCACTTCCCATAACAAAGTGTCATGGTGGAAAGTGCCAATTGTCAAAGCATTTATGGAAGGGGTAAAAATACTCCACCCTCCAATTTCTAACACACCACCAGGTTGGGACCTTAATGTGGTGCTTGCTAAGCTCATGGGACCCCCCTTTGAACCCATGCATAAATCTAGTCTCAAACACTTTACTCCTGCCTTCTTAGTAGCCATCAAATCCATGAGAAGGGTCAGTGAAATTCAAGCTCTGTCAGTGCAGGATCCTTCCTTTACTGTTCAAATGGATGAACTGGTTTTACGCACTCACCCTAGGTTCTCACCTAAGTTCATTTGCAAATTCCATGTTAACCAGTCTATTGAGCTACCAGCCTTCTTCCAGGAACCCAAGAGCTCTGCTGAGGTGAAACTCTGCACGCTAGATGTGTGGCGGGCGGTCCTCTACTATGTAGACAAGACCAGACCGCTAAGAAAGACAGATCAACTGTTCGTCTCCATAGCTCCAGGCAGAGAGGGAGATCGCGTCTCTAAGAATGCAATCTCTAAGTGGATAGTCAGATGTATCCAACTGTGCTATTCCCTTTCAGATAAAACACTGCCTTTTACATCAAGAGCTAACTCTACAAGAGGTACTGGAGCCACTCTGGCTTTCATTGCAAATGTACCCCTTGACACCATTTGCAAAGCGGCTAAATGGAGCTCTATTCACACCTTTACTCAGCACTACTGCATTGACACTCAACTCATTCCAAGACAGATACTCAAATGGGAAAAGCGGTTCGAAGACATTTATTTGCTCATGACCCTTCTCACATCCCACCTCCTTCTAACACTGCTCGCTAATCTATGCACAGCATATGATCTAAGCAGATTCCATAAGCCTCAGAAGGGATACATTACTCACCGAAATCGTATTTCAGATGCTTATATCTGCTTAGATTCACATGCACCCACCCTTCCTCCTCTCTGAGAGAAGGCGCATGGATGCTTGTAGTCTTATCTATCTGATCTGCTTGGATACTCTGTACTCACGCTACTCCTCATGCTACTTCATGTCAGAAAAAATGCAATCTGAGGGCCCTACATAGGATCATGGGTACATTGGACGTCGCACTAGGGATAGTATTACTGGTACGCCCTAGTTCGATGCCCCTTTTCGAGTTTCGGAAAAAACTGTAATACACTTCCACTAGATGTCGGCCTATGCACAGCATGTGAATCTAATCAGTTACAAGCATCAGAAATGTGATTACGGTGAGTAATGTATCAAATAAATATATATTACACAGCCACGGTAGTGGCTGTGTAGTTATGGTTAAGTTGCTGTTTCCATAGGAAGAGCCTTTTTTGGGTGGCTTATAACTCCGCCCCCCCTGGACGACTCCTCACCAAACATTGCAATAAAAAGTATATGGGTCGCTCTGAATGTTTTTGCAAAGTTTGGTGGCGTTTGGTCAAGGGGGGCAAAGTTATGGGCAGGGTCCCAAAACCTCTTTTTTCCCATAGACTGGGGAAAAAACTTTGCTCACGCCTACAGCCCAAACCGCTGGACGGGTTTTCACCAAATTTGGACCAGGAGCAGAGGCTTGGGCCCGAAAGCGTGCTTTTGCAAATTTGGTGAAAATCCGTCCAGTAGTTTTTTAAAAAATGACCAAAAAGTAGGTCACAAAAAATGATCTATGTTCGGTCCGCGGACAGTGTCCTGATTGGCCAACCGGCTTGCGTCATGTCCGCGGACATGCAACGTGTTCGCTGATTGGATGGTGAAGAGCGTGAAGCGCGTCAGATTTTCGGGAACGCCCGCCATTTTGGATTCACGGACAGCGCGGTTAAACTTGGTGGAAAAAAATACTATTTAGTAGAGTGTGTTGGTGTGTAAAAGTGTTTGGGGAGGGTGGGAGAGTAAGAGATGGGTTAAATGTTGTATTTATTTAGGTGGTAGACCCCCCTGTTGTTATTGCTTTGTCCGCAGACAACGCAGATGTTCTGAAATGTTCTAAATAAACGAAATGGGGCTGTTCTGAGGACGGTAAGCCTGTCCGTTTTGTTCGCAGGCAAGTTGAATCTGTTCTAAGAACACATCATGTGTCCTGGGATGTTCGTCAATAAATAAAATGGGGGTGTCCTCAAGACGGTATGCCTGTCCGTTCTGTTCGCAAGCAAGTTCAAATTGTTTTAAGAACACATGTTCGCAAGCACGTTCAAATTGTTCTAAGAACACATGAAGTGTCCCCGGATGTTCGTAAATAAACAAAATGGGGGTGTTCTGAGGACGCTACGCCTGTCCGTATTGTTTGCAGGCAAGTTGAAACTGTTTTAAGAACACTCGCAGTGTTCTGAAATGTTCAAAAATAAACAAAATGGGTGTGTTCTGAGCACGGTATACCTGTCCGTTTTGTTCGCAGGCAAGTTGAAACTGTTATAATAACACATGCAGTGTCCTGAAATGTTCGTCAATGGACGAAATGGGGGTGTCCTGAAGACGCTGTCCGTATTGTTCGCTGGCAAGATGAAAGTGTTCTTAGAACACATTATGTGTCCTGGGATGTTCGTAAACAAACAAAATGAGGGTGTCCTGAGGACGCTATGTCTGTCTGTACTGTTCGTAGGCAAGTTGAAACTGTTCTAAGAACACATCATGTCCGCGGACATTAAAAGTGCCAATATGGCATAGTTAAAATGTTTGACTCTATGGGTGTGATATGCTGTGATATGGGTGTGATATGCTGCGGTGGTTGTGGCCAAGGCATAGAGTCTTGGGGGCATGGCCATATGGCCATGCCCCCAAGACTATAGGCCCTGCCCACAACCACCGCAGTATATCACACCCATAGTGTCTTATAAATTTGGGATCCAAGAACAAATTTATAAGCAATGAAGTTATAAGCCACTATGGGTGTGATATGCTGCGGTGGTTGTGGGCAGGGCCTATAGTCTTGGGTGCATGGACAAAATCAAATTTATAGGCAGCAAAGTTATAAGTCACTATGGGTGTGATTTGCTGTGATGGTTGTACTTAATATAATATATTTACTGTTTGGTTTAGTAACTGGAGTACATGTATTTCTTGTTTATTTCTGTGATAAAAGATCATGTTATTATCAGTATTTTGTAACAACTTATAACTTTGTATAATCAACATTTTCTTTTTTTTGACCCGCATATTTAGTAGATTACAAACCAGTATACTGTGCAATTTGCTCAGTTTCTGTGTTTGTTGCTAAAATCATTGGGTCTGTGGGAGAAAAAAAAATCCATGTTGGATTAAAAAAAAACGTTTTTGTTATGCTACAGTCTATTTGTTTGTTTGTTTTCAGTGTTCACTTATTGTTTCTGGCTAATGCTCTATATATTGGCTCGTTGCAGATTTTTGGAGCAGTTAGATACCTGTTGACATATTCTAACAGTCTATTTTTTGTTATTATAATGAAGTGGTATTGATTTATCTGTTTGGATATTGTAAAATTGTGGGGTAGTTAGATACGAGTTGGCGTATTCTAACTGTCTAGTTTTTGTTATAATGTAGTGGTATTGATTTATCTGTTTAGTTGTAGAATCTTGGGGCAGTTATATAGCTGTTGGCATATTGTAACAGTTTATAGTTTTTTAATAGAAGTTTAGTTAATGTTTAAGTACAGTTTAGTTAATAAATTTTGGTTTTAAGAACATTAAGCGTTTGTAAGATTTGCAGGTAATCTCTGCTTTAGAGTAATGGTACTATAATTACATTCGAACCATCCACATTTTTTTTTATATATGCAGTATAGTGACCTGCATTGGTTGTGGCTCCTGTGTGGTAGATTATACCTATTGTTGTGAAGTTTTTTTTTTACCAAATGATACTTGACCATGTGTGAATCCAGTCAGCTTGCAGTTGTTTTTGGTACCATCTGCATTGTAACGTACAAGCATTAGTATTACGTATTTATTATGTGTTTGTATTAGTAAGGTGTAGCAATTATCCAAATTGCACGTAGTACATAATCTACCATGGTTTGCATTTTGTACAATTTGCTGAAATGGAACGGATTCACAAATAGGTATTGATACATACACAAAGCCCTCATTGGGGATTTGTTCTTGTCACATTGTTGCAAAGAGTGCATGTATGTTTCCACATGTATGAAATCTGGAAAATTTAATTTATAGGTATGTTTTTGTTTTCCAGTACTTGTAGTAAGTACATTAGAAATTCTTGTGGATCTTCCTGTGAGTTTATAGTGAATTTCACCATTCCAGCACAGTAGTCCAATTGTTGTCTTATTCCATAAACACTATACGTGTTGTCAGCATTGTTTGTTGCGTTTCTATGAAGTACTAACATTTGCAAACATAATTGGTCTGTACTGTGAAAGTAAATGTTGTCAACTATTGGTGGTAATTGAAATAGAATATTTGTTGCTACATTTGCGTATCAACTTACACCAATTACATTTGAAAGTTTAAATGGACCAGGTAGTTCTGTATCTGAGTGCTTTTTTTGGAGTTTGTCTTCCTTCTTTGAAGAAGTACCTGGTTTACTTTCCCTAATAGGTTCTTTTTTGATTGTGGTACTCTTTGGAGGATTTGCAGTGTCATCCTGTTGCATTTCTGTTTGATTTAGTTTTCTTTTAGAACATTTTACTTTTTGTGGAATAGGATATGTTTTTAGATGGGGGTGTATAGTGAACAAAGTCTATTGTATTCTGAAATGCATGGAATATCAGCGTTTACTTTACTTGCATCATAGTTGATTAGAAATAGACCGCCAAGTGTAGTTGTCACATGGTATGTTTGAAAGCCAACAACTGTACCCAGTGCTCCATTAACTAGTCCTTGATCCACGTCAAGGTTACGTTTAAGCATTACTGTGCAATTTAAGGATAATTTTAATATTTTTTCCAATCCAGCTGTGTTGGAGATTGAATTTTCTAAACTATTTAGTCTCGCTATGGCTTGTTCACACATCGGTATTGTCATACCATGTATGTCTAGTTTGTCTGTGGTGCTAATTTCAATTATTGGTTGCATTTCATTTTTAACATTGTTTCATTGAACTTGAAACAGCTTGCAAGAGTTAGCACTAAGGCCATACAATTGACATTTTTGTGGGCTAATTGTTCCATAACATCCGTAGCACATGCATTGTCGCCATAAAGTGCATGAATGTGCCAGGTTTTCAATATTACTTGTGCTTCTTGAGATAATATACCAACTCTAATACTTTTTAATATGTTGGCATAAGTGAGATCTGCAGATTGCTGCATGTTTTCTGTTAATTCTCTGTATTGGAAATGTTGCCAAAGGTTGACATTTCCAATGCTGCCAACAGTTTTACGGCAGAGTTTGTGTCCTAAGGTTTTAAAAATAGGCTCACCTTTCACTGGTGTCAATTGAAGATCATCTCCGAAAACAATAATGTGTTTTCCTCCAAAGAGCTCTTCGTAGTTTGTTTTGAGTACTTCTTGTAATCGGAGGTGAATCAAGGCCAACATTAGGTTGGAGACCATTCTCACTTCATCTATTAGTAGCATTTTCATTTGTTTTAATACTCTGCGTAGTTCCATTGCAGCTTCTGTAGAAAGTTTGTAATAGTCTAATTTGTTTCGGTGTTCTACTGGCAGGAGTAGTAATCGGTATAAAGTGACACTGCCTATTTTGTAGGCAGCTAAACCTGTGGGGGCAGTGACAACAGCTGACAGTTCGTTGTTTGTCAATTGTTGAAGGAATTTACTGATGATTTTGATTAAGAATGTTTTGCCAGAACAAGCTTCACCACTGACGTACAGTAGTATAGGTTTGTAATTTTGGCAGGTGCGTTGTTTGTTTTCATGTTGTACACCATGTGCAATTTCTTTTGTTACTTTTTCAAAAATGCTAGGTTGCTCATTGTTTAGTTTTGATTGTAGTATAGTTAAGTCTTCTTTATCTTCATACTGACACATGGCGTTTTCTACTTCTATCGTAGCTAATTGTGCCTCATTTGTTGTTAGTGGCTCTCCCAGTGGTTCTTGGCTTCCTGTTACAGAAGGTTGACTACTGTCAGCAGTGTCCTTATCTAGTTGGGCCTGGAGTTCTTCTTCATGTTGCTGTTCATTGTCCAACATTGTTTTGTACTGTGTAAAGTTTACATCAGTTATAGTGCTTTCATTTGCTTTGAAAGTGTCTTCATAGGAGTCATAGTTATCTAGTATTTATTCTTATTTTCTCTATGGTTTAAAGAGTTGTAGCAGGGACATGAAATATAGTTCTTTATGTTGAGGAGTCTTTAATGACAATTTTATTTGTTTAATTAAATTTGGTTTGGAGAGTTTTACTAAGCTGCCTTCACAATTTGGTACTCTGTATTCACCTTTTTTTCATCAGGTTTTATATTATTTTTGTATGTGAAGTTTTGGGCTATGTGGTATAGACACATGGTTTCCAAAGTGGTACTTCTGTTTGGGTAGTATGTGTCCAGTACATTGTTTTTTAGAGTGTCTTGGCTGTTAGGATCATGTTTGGCTATTGTTTCTATATCTTCGTATGATTTTAGAACTCTTTTTCTAGATTTAGCAGGACCAAGACTTAGCCATACTATATTTTCAGATTTTCCATACAAAGCAGAACCAGTTAAATGATCTGTTGCTTCATAGGAGCCACCTTCTCTATGGGAGAGCATTTTTATGCCCAAGCTGTATAATTTCTGAGACAATGTTTTGTCTGACGACAGGTCATTCCAGAGGTCTTGGATCTCTGTTTTTTCTGCTTTGGTTAAGTATGTTGTAACATATCGTGCAATTGCAGTGGAATTGTCTGCAATTTACTGCACATCTATGTTTGCATTCCTTAAGTGGGCGATGATTGCATTGTAATCATTGATATATTTTTCTTCTTCTGTTCTTTTTATGTAATATGTATTTTTAGGTGATTTACCTTTAACACTATGTCTAACTGAAGACATGAAGTTGTTCACTTGACCTGTTTTTGTAACCGGTCTAGGGAAACCAAAGCGGCATTTGGTGTAATATTTCCCTTTGTTTTTGTATTTGCGACAACAATATTTGCCACATTTGTGTCTTTGAAATTGTAAAATGTGTGCATGAAGATCACCATTTGTTGCTTCTGATGGAATTTGACAAGTGACATATTTTTCAATAAACTGTAAAACAGTGGCATCACTGTCTTGACCAAATTTAGGAGCATCTTTAATCCATAAAAGCATGTGGATATGTGGTGCTCCTCTGGCTTGGTATTCTTTTCTCCAAAAGAAGTGTTGCACTTCTCCGAGGGGAGGAGCAGTTTTATTACAAATAAAGTGTAGCATAGCAATGAAGAGATGGTGAAAATATCTTGAAACATTAACAGGATCTAGAGAACAAAGTTCTCCAAGTGTTAGTATATCTATGTTTGTTTTATTTTTGTTTTATATGCGTAGGAAATCATGTAAATCTTCCCATGCATATTCTGCACAACTTAATGTAACAAACCAAGTGGGTGGGCCAAGGTTCCTTATCATACAACGTACATCTCCATGACGTAGAAACCAGTACTCTTTAGTACCACGCATTTTTGCTAATAGATTTGTAATATTTGATTGTAAAACCTCATCTTTTTGTTGCACTTTTTGTAATCATTGTGTAGCTGACATATTTTGAAAGGTGGATCCTGATTTTAGTGTGTGTGCAACTCTGTAACATAAAGTTGCTAGTTCACTTTCAAAGAGTAGGTGGAATATGTATTCCACATTTTGTCTAAATCTGGGATCTTCAGAATACATCCGTAATGAGCGGTATTCTGATGCTGTTATTTGAATAGGTCTATCATCGTACTTTCCCAGTAGGAAAAAGTAGAGGAAAAGCACGTACTTCTATACTTTTTTTCCATATGCTGATTGGTGATCCTTTTGTTTGACGCATTTGGTACGTTTCTAGTGCATCTTCTACGGTGTCATTAGAGTGCAATGGGTGAATTGTATAATGGTCTAAAGTATTGGATATTGTAGCAGGATCTAGAAGCTCAAATTGACCACCTTCTTGTGTCTCTTGAATTATTTCAGTGGTATCCTTCAAGTTTTCTTCAATATTAATTTCTTTGTAGTATTTATTATTGTCTTTTAGATATTGCAAGGCTTGTCTAACTTTATGTAAATCTACCAGTTGTTGCCAATTTTTTTCGTCTTTTGTAGGTACACCATTTACTAAGATAATTAAAGATTGCTCCATTGGACGTTGCACTCCTAGAGTGTGCACATTTTCTTTTAGATCTAATGGTAAATACACTACTTTTCCCCCGATACCTGTCACTAATTCAGAGGGCGGTAATTTTGCTGTTTTTGGTTGAAAAGCGTATTATTGCTTGTAATGGGTGCACTGTTTGAATTATGATGCTCTCATACAAATTCAGTTGTTGTAGGGGTTTTGGTAGTGGAAATAATTCCAAATTATTTGTGATAGCACGTGAAGGAGTTTGGTTGTTGTCAAGTTTTGTAGTGCAGTAACTGCAAAGTATCAAGGGGTCAGTTATTTCGTATTTGTTTTCTGCTATAAGGTAGAGAACTAATGCAAACCATTTAGAATCTTCATTGTCTTCTATTTTGTATGTTAGGTCTACAGTTTTTGTGTTACTTTTATAAAAAAAAGTCCTACGGCAACATACACACACATGGTTTGGTATTTCAGCAGATATACAAAAAAGAAATACTGAAATTTAAAAGTACGTTTGTAGTAGAAGGTTGCCATGCATAGAATTGTTGCTAATTTTCTTTAGAGCTATTTCATTCTGTAAGTGGCTTTCACTTCCAAAATATTTTTTCTGGATATAGTAGATTTCTTCAAGTAGGTCTTTTGCTGTACCATGTAGAAGAATGTTATTTAAATTGGCTAGTGCTAAAGCAGGACTTTTAGCATAGTACAGTTTATAGACTAGATTTCTTATAGTTGAATGATGTGTTGATATCATTTTTATTATAATGGAAGGTGGTTTTGCAAGTAGGTCCTGAAATGCAGGCCAATGAATGTCCTTGTAGTCCTGTGTACTTGCGCACTGGACAGGTATCCATATTTTGCAATTGTTTAATTTTGATTTTGTCTTTGCCTTTCACATATTGATTGAATAATTGGCGTAAAGACTTGAAAGATTCTTTGGGAATGTTGCACATTGACGTGCATGGCCATTTGTATACTAGACGTTCTGATTCAGTTGAATGGAGAGGTAATTCTAAGTTTTCTGGGGATATTTTTGTAAGCAGTATTTCTTGTTCCATTATGGTATTATTAACTTTTTCATATCCTCGTCCACTGCCATGTAAGGCAATTGTATTTGTTTGCTTTTGTTTGAATGCTTCTTCATTAAAGTATGGTTCTCTGCTCGTAGTGTGACTCCATTCACCTCCACAGATACTTAAGAAGTTATGTCTGTTGACATTTCGTTTATTGAGAAGTCTTTTTTGTAATTTAGTCATTAGTTTTGTTAGTGGTTTCATTTTGTTTAACACTAAAATAAATAACTTTCTTTTGAGGATTGCACTGTCTATCAACGCTTCTAAGATTAATTTCCTACGATAGGTTTTAAGGGTTGAGCTTGATTTTTCTCCTGTTTTTTGAAGCACTCTTTCACAGAACATTTTTGTTAAAATACTTTTTTGGTATGCTTAGTTTGCACTACATCAAGATTTATAGGAGCAGTTTTATCTGTAGTGGTAGCTGATTTTTTGTTAATTGTTTTGTGGTTCGTTTTACATTTTGATAGAGGATGCAACGTTTCTGTACTTGAAGCTTGTTTTGTTTCGCTAAATGACTGTATTAGCTGTTTTGTTTTAACTTTATTTACACATTCTGCTAGAGATGGATGCTTGTTTTGGACACTTCTATTTTCATTTGCTCTGCTTCTGCGTTGCTTTCTACGTTCTTGATTTTTGGTAGGCATTCTTTAGGGTCTGTTGAAAAAAATAAAGAAGGCATGGTTGGGGTGTTCTTAATGTATGTGTGCTGCGTGCATGAGTGTGTGAGTAAGATGATGAAGATGTATGTAATGGTGTGTGATTGTGCAACTACAACTAGTTGGGATGGGTATTCTTGAATTTATGTGCTACTAAACTGGGGTTCAGATTATAGTACAAAGTAAGCTGGTGGTGTGGAGAAGTCGAAATAGTAAATCTAATGGTATACAATTAAAACATTTGTTTGTTCTATAATATCAAAATTCTAGGGGTTGAGTTGGGTTATTTGTGTGTCGAAAAATAAGAAATTGTGTGTCATTCTGCCTGTAAATCTCTGTTTATGAAATGGGGATTTGTAGACAGAATGGTGCACAATCTCTATTTTTAGGCACATAAATAGCATGAATTAACCTTACAGCGTGTCTGAATAATAGTACAAATAATATGGTGGTATTCAACTTACTTTCTTTCTGAAATGAGCAGGTTTCTTCTTAGTTGTTCTTTGTACTTCAAATTCGGCTGCTTCTTTTCAGGAGAATGGTCTTCACTGCAACTGTAAAGGAAACAATAAGTAATTTTGTTTGTATATAGCATTGCTTTTAATTTAGACATTGATTTTTTTAATTGACATTGACCCTCAGCGCCTTCCTCAAAATCATGAAAACTATCTTATTCACATAAGATGCGTTGCACCAGTTGAATACATGTCATATGTTCTTAATGCATAAACTGTATTGTAATGACTAACTGTACCAACCAAAATATCATTTGTATGCCTTGTGGAATTCATAATGTACCACCGAATACCACTATTTCTGTAACTAAGTTCTTATAAGTAACAGCGCCTCAATGCCATGGGCTGCTTGCGCAGTATATAAATATAAGTAAATAAATGTTTATGTTTTTGTAAAAGTATTGTTGTTTGATTTTTGAACATACTGTGTGCATGCAATTTTGTTTGAGTATGTTAACTCTTCATGTAGGACTTTAAATATGTTAGTTCAACATGCTTTGAAAATGTGTGTAAAAAGAAATTAAATAGTAGATAGGATTGGAAGGGACAGTTGATTTTAGGAGATGAAAAAAATTACAGTAAATTCATTTTATAAATTATACAAGCTAAAAGTCAGTTCATCTGTTTATATGAATCTATAAAAAATGGTACATGTACTATATATAAAATATGCATACCTGTAATTTATGTTCATGCATATGGATATGCATGCAGCTGCAAATAGAAATCTTGGAGACTTGTACAGTATTTCTGGTAGAAGGTGCTTTCCAATGATATGACACTTGTACTCAGAGAGATTAACAGTACATTTAAAGTGCTGATCTATGATGATGCAGTTAGATGTAGAGGTCTTGGATGTGATTGGTGGATGTTCATGTGACTTCTTAGCTACATCCAATGAGGGAATGGCACAGAACGTGAAAAGGAAATGGTAGAAGGACTGTCCATGTTACGATATGTCCGCAGACATGGCGGTAGTCCGCGGACATCGGATATTACATCTGGGGATTTTTAGGTTGGGGAGCAATGCAAATGAGAATGAGCAGAGAAAGGGATTGGTCAGGAAAGTTTAGTGGGTGTGTTGTGCCAGGAGAGAATTTCTCAGATACTCTTTTTGCTAAGAGAAGAACAGATAGCTATGGCTGTATATTTCAGAAAACGGATTGTTTGGATTTTGGGAGACTCGTGGATACACTGGTTGAAAGTGCATGCAGAAAGCTGTGGAGTAGCTGTAGATCTTGGATTCCCACATGTGGAAGTGCACTGGCATGGAGTACGTGGAATGAAGTGGTTGGACTTGCTACCTCTCTGTGCTACTTTGGAGACAGAGCAACATCCAGACATAATTGTAATTCATTGTGGAGGGAACAGTTTAGGACATGTGTCTGGAATTTCTTTGCAATTTGCAATGAAAGAAGGACTTGGGAAGGTCATGGACATGTTTCCAAATTCTCAAGTAATCTTTTCACGGATTGCGCAGAGACAAATTTGGCTTTGTTCTTCTTCATTTGGTCCACAAATGGAGAAAGCAAGGCGCAATGTCAATAAGGCTGTTTGTGCCTTTCTAAGAGATTTTGGCATGTCCTCTTTTCACAATTAAAATAGTATGTTTCGTAGTACATACATTTTTCGCAGAGATGGAGTACATCTTACTTATGCTGGCAATCATATTTTTTTGAGAAATGTACAAAATGCATTGCGACCTTTTTTGGAATTACAACATCCATTTTATAGTAGGTGTTGAGCATTTCAAATTTTTCAAACACCAACAAACACCACCAAAAGGCTCTTTTCAGAGCCAGCACTTCCTCCCAGATAAAACTGCAATGGTTATGATGGGGGTAGCACCCCAAAATTTTAGATGTCTGTGGACTGTCCGCGGACTTCTAAAGAAATACACAGGGACCTGCTTCATTTATTTTCACTTCTATTTTTTTAACTGTGAAAGGCGGCTCTGAAAAGAGCCTTTTTAATTTTTGTTGTTTTAAGTTTTTTTTGGGTCTTTTATACAAGACACACTAGGAGAGGAGGGAAAGAAGGGTGAGGAGGGGAAAGGAGGGTAAGGGGGGGGACACCAACCATGGGGATAAGAAAGGGCGAGCTGAGAGAGGAAGATGTAGAGTGGATTTCACTTGGGTAGTGAGCAGACCTTCTCATGCTCTGAGACGATAGCCTCAAAAGCACTACGAAGTCTCTCCCCCTGCACAGTACTGCGTCGCAGTACATACACACAACTGTGACCCTCGAAAGGTAAGGGTCATCAGTATTGCGTATGGCCTGTGAGGCAGCTTGAGGAATACGCTGTCTCACAGGAGTGTTCCTTGTGGTGACAGGATCGGAAACAGAGGATGAAGTAGAGGAAGTCGACCTGCTACGCTCCTCACAAGGTACAACCTTGCAAACCGCCCCCGAGTGGAATGACTTTAGGTGACGCTTCATGGTAGTTGTCCCAAAGCTGTATGAACCATGCCTCCCGTGACTGAGTACCATTTTGCACTCGTTGCAGGTCACTTGGTTTGCACGCGCCTTAGGACCATTACCACGAATGGTAAATAACGGCCACACCCAAGACTCGCGCCGAGTGTTGGTAGTAGGGAATTCCACTACCTCATTCTCGTCATCCTCTTCATCCTCCTGTGCATCCTCACTCCTGTTCCCCTCTTCAGGCCCTTGGGGAGGTGGTGATGGAGGCGGTTGGGGGTGGTGCTGAGGCAGATGCAGCACCAGGTGGCATGAGTGGAGCCATGGAAGCCATCTGCTTGGCATTGAAAATCTGAAAATTGGCAGCAAAATTCGCTGTGCTCTGTAGGATAGCCAGAAACACAATGAGAATGAGCTCTAGGGCGTGGTCTTTTATAGGGGTGCTTGTGCGCGGTTTGCGGACATGCGCGCTGTCCGCGGACAGATCAAACAGAAAAAAGGGTTGAAAAAGTCACAAAAAGTATGTAGAAACTCAGGATTACTATGTGGGACTTGTTCTATGGTGAGTTTTTATTGGAAAATATTGTAGATTACTTGAAAATGTAGTTTTAAATTGTTCGGGGCACGAACAGCGTTCGCAATCAGAACACACGCTGATTGTGGGCGCGGTCACATGATAGGTTCGTAAACATGTTCGCGAAGGGAACGGGTGTCCGCAGGACACCAAATGCACGGAAACTATTTTGTGCATGCGCGTTGGTGTTCTACGGACACTGTTCGGTTCCTGAAGTGATTAAAAGTGTGTCACAAGTGAAACAAACAGTTACGGACAGGCGTTTGTTCTTAGAACAGTTTCAACTTGTCTGCGAACAATACGGACAGGCATAGCGTCCTCAGGACACCCCCATTTTGTTTATTTACGAACATCCCGGGACACTTGATATGTTCTTAGAACAGTTTCAACTTGCATGCGAACAGTACGGACAGGCGTAGCGTCCTCAGGACACCCCCATTTCGTTTATTTACGAACATTTTAGGACACAGTCTGTGTTCTTAGAACACTTTCATCTTGCCACCGAACAATACGGACAGCGTCCTCAGGACAGCCGCATTTCGTCCATTGACGAACATTTCAGGACACCGCGTGTGTTCTTAGAACAGTTTCAACTTGCTAGCGAACAGTACAGACAAGTATAGTGTTTTTAGGACACCTCCATTTTTCGTTTCTTTACGGACATTCCAGAAACCCACGCTGTCCGCGGACACCTCAACTGCTTTTTAAAAAAAAAACAAGAAATTAATTAGGACACAATATAATAATTTTACTTTATTTTACATGTATGTTACATTTATGACAGAGAAGGTGAGGCAGAAACTGAAACAAAAACAGGAGAATTGGGGGTTTCAACAGGATTTATATGAGGTGAGGAAGGGATGGAAGTCTCATCAAAACGTTTTAGTTCATGCAGAGGGTTTGGGGATAATTCACTGGGATATGGTTAGGGGGGACAGGTACATGTTGGACAATGGTATGTAGTTGTTTGTTTTTAGTGATCCGCCACAAAGTTTTTTAAATTATTAAAATGTGCCAAGAGTAGGTCCATTTTTTCTTCTATGTGCTGAAGAGTCTTATCCAATACAGCTTTTTCTTTAGAATTTTCAATTTTTGTATGGTCTGTACAAAAATAAATATATATGTTAAATGTATATAAAATAATATTAATTAATTGGTTTACTATCACTATCTTCTGACATTTCCTCACGTGGGCAATGCTCCTCTAGCCTCCAGAGTACTAGACATTTCTGTTAGAAAAAAAACATATCATATTTTTGTTTGTATCTAATACAGAAAGTTTACAAATATGAGTAAAATGCAGTACACTTACTATTTCAGGTAAGGTGTGTTCTGAATGGTCTGTAGATCTCCTGTTGCTCTTAGTTGTGGAGTTTCTGTGAGGTAATCATGTTGGAAGCCTATCTTTCTTCTTTTGGTATAGTCCCGTTTTAGAAAATATTGTATTTAAATGAATGGTTAGTGTGATATATATATGGGTTACAATTCTTATTTATTACTACATATAATGTGTATGTGTGCTGGTTTGTGAATTTGTAAAATGTTCATATGTAATGATATAACAATTAAACATACCCCCCAGACTTTTTGGGTAGTGGTGCTGTTGTCCGAAAATGTCAGCAGACATTAAAAGAGTTTGCGGACATCAAATTCAGTAGAGGGGGTTCAGTATGTTCCATGTTACATGTACATAAAGTCAGAGTTATTATGGTTAAGTTGCGCTACTAAAAAC
The DNA here is from genome assembly GCF_040938575.1 of Ambystoma mexicanum. Classification (NCBI taxonomy): domain Eukaryota; kingdom Metazoa; phylum Chordata; class Amphibia; order Caudata; family Ambystomatidae; genus Ambystoma; species Ambystoma mexicanum. The sequence goes on from NC_090935.1 coordinate 419,550,549, forward strand.
CTATGAAATTCAGTAAAAAACTTTGTTAAAGGGACGTTATGGTTAAGTTACGCTACTAAAAACCTATGAAATTAAGTGAAAAAACGTTGTTGCTTCTCTTGCTTCCGATGACATGAAAGAGAATGTGTGCACTTAATATGTGTCTTCTATTAACTGCCACCTAGGGGTATTGTACCTGTGTATGCACCACACACCCCTCCTACGTTTGAATTGCTGAATGACCTTCAGACGATAACGTATAGTTAAGAGGAAACATGGGTTTGATGCCATAGCCCTACCAAGTCTCACAGAACAACAGACACTGGGTTTAGAAACTGATATCACTGATGAGGAAATAGCTACAGTAATCTCTCAGCTACAGTCTGGGAACACTCCAGGATCAAATTGCTTCTCGATAGGTATGGAAGAGGCTGGGTGACCTTTTTATTGGACCATTACACTGCCTATTTACACAATGTAGACCGGTGGGTCGCCTCCCCCTGACCTTAGGAAAGCAGGCATTGTAGTTCTTCCCCAAACCAGGTAAACCACCAGAACAGTGTGCCTCTTGGAAGCTGATTTCAGTTATAAACTGGGAAGCCATGGTCTTATTGAGAGTTCTGGATAATCGCTTAGTGAGGATGATTGACTCAATCCATCTAGACAAGTGTGGGTTCATGCCTACCATATCCACACATAGGACTCTCCAAAGGATGGATTTTGCCATAAGTCAAGCTCCCCTGCCACCAGATCCACTTACACTTTTCTCAGTGGATTTTGAGAAGGCTTTTGATTCTGTCCATTGGGATTCCCTGTGGGTTGCTATGAGATGTATGGAGTTCGGGGAGAACTTCTTCAGTTGGAAGAACTTCTTGAGTTGGATTCGCCTGCTCTATAATTCTCCAGTGGCAGAAGTCGGAGTCAATGGGATAGCCTCAGGAAGCTTCCCCCTGGGACGAGGGACAAGGCAAGGTTTTCCTCCTCTCGCCCTTAGTGTTTAAATTGGCCATGGAACTGCTGGTGATTAAACTGAGGGTGGGCCCAGACTGGATGGTCTTTAAGTGGCCTTGGAGAGAAGAAAACAGGGTTTCGCTATGCGTGGACAACCTTTTGATTTACATGGAAAATCCCTCAGATACCTGCCACACAGTGAATCGAATACTAAACGTTTATCAAGGGTTCAGCGGCCTCAAAATAAATTGTCAGGAATACGTTTTTGTCCCAATACAGGGGGGAGATGAGGCAGTCCCACAGGACTGTCCCTATCCAGTTTGGACAAAGGGCTTTGTGTATTTGGGCATTCACGTGGGTCCTTGTCTTTTAGACGTTCTTAGTCTAAACCTGCAACTGCAGATAGATTTGTTCAAGACGTCGTGGTGCATTGGCAATCCCTCCCATTGACTTTAATGGGTAAAGCATCTCTCTTCAAGCTGCTAATGCTTCCTAAATTTCTGTATGTGCTACAATATTCTCCTCTCCCATTCCCAAAGCGGTTTTCAATAGGATTGATGTTGCTCTTCGGGAGCTACTGTGGAGGGGGGAGGGACAGCCACACATTGCTGTGAAAACTCTTTAACGCTCAGTATGGGAGAGAGGGATAGGTCTGCACAACCTCCAGTGATATTTCTGGGCTGCACAACTGGGAACAGTAAATGACTGGCTGCATGGAAACCCAGGCTACCCCACATAAAAACAGAAAAAGGGATGGATGAAAGGGAAACCATTTGCACACGTGTTCCATGGGGGTAGGAGGGGAAAGACAGTCCTCCCTCCAGTGATCTAACACACCCAACAGATATGGCTGAAGCACATGCATACATTGGATGGGGCATAGGCCGACTCTGGTCCAGCCACTCTGAAATAATGCACAACTGCCTGAGATACTCGAAATTGGATACTCAGAGGTTTAGAGATTTGGGGGATATTCACCCTAAAGGATGTGATGCAAGAGGGACGACTTCTCCCCTTCGAAAACACTGCAAAACATTTGTGGAGGGCCTGGTAGTGCATGATATAGGCACATACAGCTCACTCATGCCATGGGAGCCAGTTTCAATCCCCCGAGGAGGTTCCACAAAGTTTGCCTCTTTTTTTTATAACTCTGTTTATTGAGTTTTAAAGCATAACAACATAACAAGAAACATGAATCATCGGCATACAACAAATGAGAAAGGCATAGCATAGCAGCATCAAAGACAATATCAAAGGCAAGAGGGGCATCGCAGGGCCAAGGGCCAAGGACAGTTGCAGGTCAAGGCAGGCAGATAAAGTTAATCAAGATGTTGAGCTGTATCGACCGGCGGGGTTTACTGCGCATCAAGCCATTTGTTCCCTATTTTCCTGAATTTGTGGGGGCAACCCCGTGCGTTGTAGATCTGGCGTTCCGAAGCCGCACACCTGTTCAGGTCATTCCTCCATTGGTTCAGGCACAGTGGGTCTGCGGAACCCCATTTAGCCGCGATAAGTCTCTTGCCAGCCCCTAATGCTATTGACAGGAACATTTTCCCATGTTTTGTCAGGTCTACTTCCCCCCAGATGCCCAGGAGTACCATTTTGGGGTCCCTAGGGATTGGTGTTCCCATGGCGGCAGAAATCATATTAATACTGTCCCCCCAGAAGAGCTGTAACACTGGGCATTCCCATATCATATGGTAGAAGGTGGCGGACTCAGTTTTGCATCTGATACATGTCCCATCATCTAGTCCCCCCCCATCTGGCCATTGCAGCCCGTGAGTGATAAGAGCGGTGGAGAATTCTCAATTGTATTAGTCTGAGTTTATTTTCTATCCCAATTTCCCTGGGGGACATCAACGCATCGACACAGTCCTCCGGCTCCAGTTGACCCACATTCCTTTCCCACTTTGCTTTGAGCCCGTCAAGCTGCGTAGTCCCAAAAGAATTGAGGGCCTGATAGAGAGTGGAGGTGACCTTTGAAGGGATGCCTTGGGGGAGGATATTGGTCTCAATGGGAGAGCATGGGGGTATGTCTGTCGTGTCTGGGAATTGGGTGTGGATGGCGTGGGCCAACTGCGCATGTCGAAACCGGTCCATGGGCGTCAGATCAAACTGTACTTGCATAGTCTTGAAGTTTAGGAGGCGCCCCCCCTGTATCACATGTTCCAGTGTGTGAATCCCCTTTGCGTGCCAGTGAGCGAAAGCACCCATTTTCACTACTTCTGGGAGGAGTGCGTTGTGCCATATAGGTTGGGACAGTGTTGGAATTCCTTTCCAGCCGACCAGTTTGTGTGCCTCCCGCCAAGCTCGGCGGACATGGTGAATCGTCTTGGGAAGCCTCGGGAGACGGTTGTGGGTGGCATACAGTGTCTGGAGTGGGGTCATGGTCTCCAGCTCGATACGGATGTGCGGTAGTGTGGGGTCTGCATGCATCCAATTGTTTACCACTCCGATCTGTGTTGTAAGGTAATATGTACATATGCAGGGCAAGCCGATACCCCCCTCCCAGACCGATCTTTGGAGCGTATCAAGGGCAATTCTGGATTGCTTCCCTCCCCATAATAGTGTGCGGAGATTCCTATCGATAAGTGCGAAGATTTCCTTGGAGATGGTGAATCAAAGTTTGCCTCTTGAAGCTAACATTATTTTTTTTTTTTTTAGTTTATCACAAACATTTTTACACATGTCACTTTACATCAAAGTAATTCACAATCTCTTTGCTGTAGACATCCACTTCTATTGCGTATCAGACCGCCTTGTCTTGCTAGGCACCATGAAAGTGTTTATTCTCTTAATCGCGAATTGTGTTTACAAATCTTCATCTAAGATTTTGTCCAAAAGTTCACTCCTTCACGTACTCGTGCTGGCTTGTTTACAAGTAAAAACATTCTCCACCATTCATCTGCAGACATTGCAATAGTGTTTTTGACGTGGTCTGCAAGCAAACTTGTTCTTATTGCCGTTAATGCAGGGCACACCGTGATCAGGTGTTTGTCTCCACATTTTCTGAGATTCTACAGAATCAACATATGGCGTCAGGCCAATTCTGGCTTTTCTGAGCAAATAAGCGTTCTTTTGTTGCATAAAGATTTAATCTCAGTCAAAGGAACTGATTACGGTGATACCTACTCGGAAATTTCTGCAGTTGGTTCAAGGTGGAATTTAATGATCACGCTTCATATGCCAAATCTAGCATGGATTTATAGCGATCTCTCTGATCTGGAGTATCTATCCAATCTTGTTTTTTATTTATTTCCATATCTTGCATGTAATATAGCGCCTTGCAATGCCAGCATTTTAATTTTGACTTGAGTTCAACCAACCTGGCTTTTTCTCCCATAGTTTTATTAAACCGAAACCCCAGGTAGCCGATTGACTCTACCTGTTGAACTTGTTTGTGCTTTATTTTCCTCTGGAAATGTCTTTCTCTTTTTCCTAACTTGAAACCAAATGAGATTATTTTGGATTTCTCTGTATTTGTCAGGACGTTGGTATTCATGTATTGTCGAAACGCGTGCAACAGCCGTTGCAGTCCTACTTGAGTTTGTGACAGCAACACTAAGTCATCCACATAGATCATTGATGCTATTGCTTGGTTGTAAAACTTTGGTGGATCGGCTGTTTTCGTTTTGAGCGCTGTTGGTAAGTCTGCTAAATATAAATTAAATAGTGTTGCGGCCAGCAGACATCCTTGTTTGTTTTAGTCCTCTCTCAATCTTTATTTCTCTTATAGGTTGGCCTTCATTATTCAATGTAATATGCATAGTGTTGTTGGCTTTCATTACATGTAGTAATTCAGATGGACAACCACATGTGTGAACTTTGGCCCATAATCTCCTCCGGTTCACACTATCTAATGCTTGTTTTAGATCGATGAACGATAAAAAAAAGATTTGCTTTTTTTTGGCATGTATAGTTTTAATACATTTAGGAGACAAATATTGAGATCTGTCCCAACACCTTTCATGAAACCTGTTTGTCTTGGATCGATAATGTCTGCTTCAGTTGGCCATCATGTCTGTTTTTTTTTGTTAAATGTTTGAAGCAAATAGTTTACCAATTACGTCTAATAACGCAATTGATCTGTAGTTTGCTGGATTTGCTCTCTCCTTTTTTGAAAATTGGCACAACAATAGAAGTCGTCCATGACATTGGCAGTTCTCCTATGCTGGATTAGAGAGGAGATTAATATGGTCCAGTTTTCAGGATCTTCTTTTAAGATGTTTGTTAATCCATCTGGTCCTGCTGCATTGGACTGATTTAGCTTGCTGATTGCTTCTTTTTTTTTTTCGATTAATCTTTTTATTTTATTTTAACAGTAAAACATCTCGGGCACCTCAATTCACATCTTGTGTCATTCGTTTAGAGATGAACATAACAAACAAAACATAATCAGGTGGGGATGGGGGGTACACTGGGGGAGGGACAATGGGGTGTGCTGTAGATCTTGGGGGTGTTGTTTTGGGCAGTTGTCTTTCGCCGTGAGGTCTACCTAGGCGATGTCTGCGGTGGGGCACTTCTGGGGGTTCGCCTTTCCCTCCACTGCTCTTGGTTCCGAGTTGACCGCACTCCGGAATGCGAGTTCGGTGTGGGCTTCGGGGCTGGTTTTGAGTTGCGTTAGTCGTATTTGTCTAGCCAGCCGAGGGGTGGAGGTTTCCTTGCCATTCCAGGGAACTGGTCCGCATAGTCTAGGAAGGGGGCCCAGGTGTCCAAGAACTTGTTTCTATTTCCCAGGCGGATGGCGGTTATTTTTTCTGCGACTGCAATGTCCCAGCATTTGGCCCACCACAGGCTCACTGCAGGGCCCTCTGGATGTTTCCATAGTCTTGACTTGGCTATCTTTGCTGCTGTGAGAAGTTGTGTGCATAGGCTGCTAAGTTGCTAGTCAGCGGAAATTGGCCATCCCCTGTGCTGCCCAGTAGGACAATTCCTGGGTCCCATGGAATCGTCAGGCCTGTGATCTGCTTGATAAGGTCCAGAATTTCCTTTCTGTATTTTGTGGACCTTGGGGGTGTTCAGAGCAAGTGATACAGCGTGCCTGTGTCTGCGCATCCTCTCCAACATTGCGGTAAGATCGATGGGTTGCTCTTGTTCAGGGTCTCTGGGGTTAGGTACCATCTGTAGCAGGTTTTGATCATCCCTTCTGTGACGCATTTTGAGCTCTTCTGTGTTCTGGTCCAGATGTGCCCCCATTCTTCTGCACATGTCCCTTTCCCATTTTTCCATATGGGCATCCTTTTGGTTGGGATCTCCACTGTCCAGTAGTCCGTATAAGGCCTATGTTTTCACTCTGGGGGGAGGCGCTGTGAGTGTTTGTTCCAGCGCCGTTAGTTCTCTGCAGCTCTGGGATTTCATGGGCTCGTGCGAGAGCCAGTGTCGGATCTGCGCATAGCGGAATCTCTGTTTCCGGCACCCAGAATTTCCTCTTGCATTCTTCGAATGTTAGCGGGGATCCCTCCGCGTAGAAGTCTCACACATGTTTCAGGCCTCCTGTTTTCCAGTGATCGAAATTATTGGGCGTCATTCCGGGGGTGAAGTCCGGGTTGTCCCAGATCGGGGATAGGGGGCCTATTGTGCTCCCACGGGTCCATCCCCTGGCTGCCCTCCTCCAACTCTCCACTGTGTTCTTGGTTGCGGTTACGGGCCCCTCTTTGGGAGGGTCAATGGGTCTGATGATGTGTGGGAGCGCTTCTGGGGGGCTCTGGCACCAGTCCTCCTCTAGCTTCGCCCAGCGAGGCCTGTTGGTGGTTAGTGACCAGGTGAATGCTGGGGAGAGTTGGGCGGCCAGGCAGTATTTCTCTATTTCTGGGACTCCCAGGCCTCCCACTCCCTTGCTCCTCATCACCACCATTCTTCCCAGCCATGACACCTCTTGCTTTTTCCATTTTATTAGGTCTGACTGGAGCTCCTTGAACAGTGGGGGGGGGGGTTTAGTTTGTACGCCTCCTCCGTTTTCCGTGGTAGGTGAAGTGCGAGCTGGCCCAGTGGATAGGATGGCTGGCGGCTAATGTTTCTATCATGCCTTCTGGGGTGTTAATCCCCAGGGCCGTGGATTTTTCAAGATTGATGGAGGGAGCGTTTTACCATGTTAGGGTCTGGGGTGAGGTTGAGGTCTCCTCTGATTAGCAGGCACCCTTCTTTGAAGCAGGTGCGCGTGGGGAGGATGTTGCTGAGAAAGTGATCTTGTGCGGTGTTCGGGGCATATATCACTGCTATGGTGATCGTGAGGTCTACCAGACGTCTTTTGAGCAGCAGGTATCTTCCCGCAGGGTCTTGTTTGACTGAGATTTGAGTTAGTGGTACCACATGGCTGAGGAAAATAGCAACCCCCCCTTTTTTTCTGGCTTGACTGGGCAAAGAGTTTCGTAAGGTATTGTTGGAAGTTTACTCTCTTCTCGTCCGATTGCAGGAGGTGTGCTTCCTGAAGGTAGACAATGTCCGCTTCCAGGTGGACCAGTCTGCGCTCCATGGATTTCTGTTTTCTGGGTGAATTCAGCCCCTGCACGTTCCAAGTTACCATGGTGAGCTCTTTAGTGTTCTCCATACTCCGGGGTGATGTTGCTTATGTATTCCATAGATAGCCTCCGCTGATACTCCTCCCATAATCCAGCCCCCCTGTCGATTACTATGATTCTGTCCCTTATCGCCTCCCCCTCTTCCTTCCCCTCCCAAAACAGTTCGAGTCTTTAAGGGCAGCCTTCGGCCAACGGGGTGTCCGGCCGGGCCAACGCAGCCGACTAACTTGGAGGCAACTGTGCCTCAACTGGTGTTTGGTGACATGGTGGTTTTCCGACATTCCAGAGCCCCGGCTTGCAGTTCCCAGGGTTGTATGATCTGCACTTTGACAGGGTGTGGTCCTTGTCGTGGTTTTCTGTTCGATGCAGTGGTGGGTGCGCTCGGTTCTAGCCGTTCGGCTTGCTCTTGGGAGGTGGTCCGCGAAGCCTGCGGCGTCTCTCCACTCGGGTCCAGGAGGGGTCAGGATTCCTTGCTCGAGCTGGCCGGGTGGATGTGTCCTTATCAGGGTCGTCATCTTCTGTAGCTGGATTTAAGAGCATCTCGCCCTCCTGTAGTGTACGGATGAGGCAGGGCTTTCTCTCCCAGGTAAAGGCCAGAGCTATGGGGAAAGCCCAGTGGTAGGTGGTTTTCTTTTCCCTGAGCCAGTCCGTGATGGGTCGTAGGGCCTTCCTCTTCGCGAGTGTGATGATGGCTCGGTCCTGGTACAGGGAGATGGAGGCGTCTCTGAAGAGAATGCGAGGTGAATCCCTGGCTTCCCGCATGATTTCCTCCTTAACTTTGTAAAAATGGACTCTGGCTAGGACATCAGGTGGGGTGACTATGTTTGCTCTGGATCTTGTCCGGTGCACTCTGTCCAGTTCCAGGGGGGGCTCATCTGGGGCGGTCAGAATGAAGTGAAACAGATAGTTGACATAGGGGCCAAGGTCCGCGTCCGGGACTGTCCTAGGAATCCCTCTCAGGCGGATATTGTTCAGACGAGAGAGATTTTCAGCATCTTCTTGTCTCGACTCCATGGCTTCACATCTGGCCTAGAGTGCTGTGATTCTGTCTGAGCCTTCCCCGATCTCATGGCCGTGTGCGCACAGGGTTGCCTTGACCTTTTCGGTTCTTGCCTCCACTTCTCCCATCCATTTGTCCAGGACTGATCTTTTTCATGAACTCTTCTGTGCCCTTCTGATATTCTTTTGTGAGGGCCTGCAGCAGGTCTTGTAGATCCGATTTGGTCACTGTTTGTGCCATGGGGCCAGGGTCTGCTTCCACGTGTGAGTTTGCGGCCGTTGCTTCAGGTTGGTCTCCTCTTTTAGGCTTGTCTGCGCTTGGGGTAGCCAGCAGGGTAGAGATGTCTGTCTGTTTTGTGGCTTTAAGTGCCTTCGACATGTTGGGGAGGCTAGTGTGTGCTCTTGTGATGCCTCGGAGGAGGGCCCGTTTTCGTTTTTGTGGGTCTTGTCTGATCTCGGGTTGGCTCCGATTGGGGGAGGATTAAGGTCCGAGGTAGTAGAGCTGTCTGGCTGGGGCTTATAGGATGGCCTGTATGGATGTGGATTGCTCTGTGACCTTGAGGCTGGAGTTTCAGGTGGTTAGTCCTGTGCTCTCCGGGGTTTGGCTGTGGCTGGCCGTAGGTTGTCTCTTTTCAGGGTATGGAATGCCAGAGGGAGACGGCTCCTTTGCTGTTGTGTTACTGTGGGTTTTGGGTGATCCCCTAGGAAATGTCCCACACTACCTTTATTGCATTCAGTGGGGGTGAGCTGCAGTGGCGGGGATCCTGCTGGCGGGAGAACCCGCGGATTAGTTTTGTCTGTGTCTGTTAATCCCAGGCACTTGAATGACTACTCCGGGGCCGCGGCGCAGCTGCTGCTGTAGGGCACCCGGCCTGTGCCCCTCTGTGTTTAGTTTAGCGAAACGCTGTGCAGCTGTAATACATCCAATAGCAAACTAGTCACTTGCTGGGTAGTGGCTTTGCTGTGGTAGATCCGGGTGGAGATTCCGGCGAACAGCGTGGGGGGTAAGGTCCGAGGTATTGCCCAGAGTGTTCAGGGCGGGGAGGCTCCAACGGCTGTGCGGTATTATCCAGCTCACTGTTCCCAGTTGCTAGTACGGCAGGTGCAGCCGTACCTTAGCCGGAGGAGACTAGGTCAGCGCTTTATGTCCAGAGTGGGAGCCTGCCCACAGCCGGATCCCCACTCAGAGATCCGGTCGGCTGGCCAGATGCCTCCCAGGCCGTGAGTGGGGGACAGTGGGACGGGGATCAGCCTTCAGGATCTGCGTTGTGCTGCCTTCACATATCCCGCTCAGCGTCCCTCCGGAGCCAGAACATACCTCTTCTTTCTTCTGTTTTTGCTGATGGAGCCCCTCTCAACCGGGTCCGCCCGAGAGGCAGAGGCGATGGCTTGTGGCTTGCGATGGCTTGTGGGTTTGTCTGGCCGTCAGGGGCTGCTCCTTTCCTGCAGCTCCCCCCCGGCTGTCAACTGCTCTGATCTATGCTGGATCCAAGTAGGTGCTGGCACCTGCTGATGGTGTGGGAACCACAGGGTGCCTCCCGACAGCCGAAACCGGGATCAGGCAATGCGGTGGGCTGCAACTGCTTGTGTCCCCGCTCGTATCATGGGGGCTCCTCCGATGTTCAAGCTTGTTTTTTTCTGCGGCCCCGCCGTTGGCCCAGGTGATCTCTCCTCGGGCCGATTCCCATGCCGCCTCCTCCTCTAGTTTCCCCCTCCCCAGCCAAGATGGTGTGGGGTGATGGCTCAGCGGCTGTCTAGGGCGGGCTATACGGCGGGATTCTGCTTTTCGCGCTGCCTCGGGGAGTGGGCGAGTGGGACCGCCTCCTCCGCCAGTCTCCAGCAGTGATGGAGTGGTTGATTGTGCCGCTGGGGGTTGGTTTATTGCTGCACCTCCGCTGCCCTCCAGGTCAGGCTGTGCGGCGGGCTGATGTTTGTGCCGCCTAGGGGAGCGGGGCCGCCTCCTTCGCCAGGCTCCCCTCCTCCAGCGGTGGCACAGCGAGGCGGGGTGGGAGCTCAGGCAGAGGCTCTGGCAGAGGCGCTGCTCCGGGACTTCTTTCCAGAGGAGCCCGATCGGTCCTCGGGGTGGGGGAGGGGGTCCGGAGCTGATACACCTCCGACCCTCTTACTGTTTCTTTGTTGGTTCGGCTACGGGAGTGGGGCAGAGCTTTTCCGCTGTCCGGGTCAGGCTATCCTCTCTTGTGGTGAGAGTGTCACCTCCGGGGCTGTTTAAGCCTGTACGCCGCAGGACCCCGTCCACCAAGTAAGGCTGTTGACTTGGCTGCCATTTTGTTGTCCGGACGGGCACCCCGGTCCTCCGCAGCTCTCCTCAGATCACCGGATCCCCGCATCTTGGGGTGCCCACCGTCTGGCACATCACACCTCACTGTTTTAAGGCTCGAAATCTCCAAGCATTTCTTGTGTTAAGTCGCTATCACCGGTGCATTTTCTTCGGCTGCGTGGCGCCGGCCGGGAGCTCTCAAAGAGCCCTTCCGACCTCCATGGCTCCTAGCCCAGCCTAGGCCTTGTGATCCTTCCGGCCTCTTATTGTTTATGGGTTGCTGGTGTAGAGTTGTCTCCGGCTGGCTTTGCTTTCTATGCCTCTATCCTGAGTGGTTCTCGACAGTCAAGCGGCTTGGTGGTGCCTATGATTGGCCCCTGTGCCTCTGGGGGGGTTGTGTCGCTTGGTGTCCCATTATGCCACCTCTGCCATCTTTCTTCTCTGGCTTGGCCCCTTGCCCCCAGGACACTCACGGCTCCTACCCTCCTTGAGCCTTTTGGAGGTTGGGGGCTTCAAAGTCCACATGGGGACCCACTCGCTGTTAACGGCCCCCCTATTGTCTAAGGCTCTCAGAGTCTGGGATCCTGTGTCTCCGTAGTAACTTCTGCCTTGGTTCTCCCCCAGTGTTTTGAGCCTCCTCCCCCTTCTTTGGACTTAGCTCCGGTGTAGCTTGAGAGCTATTCTCCTCTGTGTGTCACCTGAATGCGTGGGCCCGACGCGGGCTATCAGCTCTACACCCCGTTCTCAGCCGAGCCTGAGCTGAGTTCTACACACGCTCTACGGGGCCCTGCTATGTCTCACGTCCGCTGTGGGTCTGCTTTCGGAGCGCACTAACCTTCTCTCTGCTGTCGCTTTCTCACTTCCCGCTGGGGTGCGGTGGGGGTCTCCACTGTGTAGGCTGTCCTCACTGGATCTCCCCCACGTCTTTCTTCCTGCGGCGCTGGTCAAGTGCCGTCCGCATCACTCTCTGCCCCGGAGCCGATGTGGACATCTCCACCCAGTCTTCCGGGTTCTCCGGTGAGGCGGACTCCTGCCAGCTTCTCGGGTCTGCCGCGGCTTCAGGGGTTTCACTGGGCTGGTTTTCCTACGCCTCACTGTGGTCTGGGCTGGGTCTCAGGATTCTCCACTGGGGCCCGGCTTCTCTCCACAATATGCACATCAAGGTTACTGGTTCGCCGCAGGCTGGCTCAACTGCCAAACGCGTCCGCCATTTTTCTTGTGGGGGGGGGTTTCCTCCTCACTGTATGTGCACCCAACGTCTTGGATAGGGCAGTCACTGAGTATTAGGCCCTGGTTGGGGATACCAGCTGCTCCGTGCGAGGGGGGGTGGGGAGGTCCTCTCAATAATCAGGCAGCCCCTCGCGCTCCTGCCATCTATTGTTTAGTCCCTCTCAGGGCTGCGGGGAGCTCTCCACTACAATGCGCTACACCCGCAGCCATTCACCTCTGTTGGCCGTAGTGCTCCCCACAGGGGGCCGAAATCAGAGAGTGCAGGCAGCGGCCCACAGGATGGATATGTTGTCCCGCCCCCGCATCCAACTGTTGCCCAATCTACTTACGAGTGTCCAGTGGATAGTGTGGGGGGGCCACCCTCGACCCAGGCGGCCTGACCGCTCGCCCACAGCGCACACGGCAGCCGCCAAGGGAGGGTAGCCCGCTGCTGCTTCCCAGCTTACCCGTCGCTTGTCGGGTGCTGCACAGACGCAATCGGAGCGGGCTTTCGGATCTCTCCACTGTGCCCTCCTCTCGGCTTCAATCCCTGCTGCACACCGTAGGACAGCCCGCGGAGGTGCCCGTGTCTCCTCCACTGCCTGCACAGTTATTTCTTGAGGATTACTTCCGTAGCAGAAGCGAGTCACGGACGGGGAGAGGGTAAGCTCACCGGCCCTCGTTTCTTGGTGGGGAGACTGGCAGCCCCCTTGCCGTGGCTGTAGCTCGTTGGTAGTCGCTGTTCTTAGCTCATGAAGGTGTCTCCAGGAGCCCCACAATCTCAGCAGTCACGTCCGCTTATTTTCAATTGTATTTGGTCTCTAAATCCGCAGGATTAAAGAAAGGATATATTAACTATGGCACAGCTACACGTTCAGGCGGCCATCTTAGTCGGCACAGTGGGGCGGCCCAAGAGCAGTATCCCAGTAGTTGTTCGCGATGTGTTGCACAGGCAAGCCCCTCCAGCGCCAAGGATGGCGATTGTGGCCAATAGGACCGGTCAGCCCTCCACTAGTCGGACCACGGCTCCGCGAACAACAGGACCGAAAACTGGCAGCAAGGGTGATCGGCGCTGCTACCTCATTAGACTTGCATGTGTGCTTTTTAACAATCAAGTGTGCCTCAGGAGCCCCACCGCACACAAGTGTTATGCGCAGCAATAGTCTGATGTCAGGCAGATGGTTCTGCCGGAGACGAGGTTCGAAGTCCGCCCAATATATATGAGTGAATGGAGCAGCGCTTGTTCACTGGGTTCTCAGCCAAATACAGTCGAGGTGGAGTTTGTTGCACCCGATGTGTGAGACTTTGCCAGTGGGGGATTTAGGCAGTACGTATTGAGCAGGGGGGTTGCCATACAACAATGTCCTGGAATTTATAGGTAGGGCGCAGGGCAGTGGGGCCCATCTAGCGTCCCTTCCGTGAGTCTGTCCCCCGCGGTGCTCTCTGTGTTCACAGGGGGGCCATAGTATGGAAGTAGGGCGAGAGAGATGATCCTATACACTCACTGTGCTGTGGCAAGCGTCGGAGGACAGCACCTGCAAACCCCCCCCCCCCCCGAAGGGTCGATGTTGCAGTGCCGACCAGTCAAGGAGTTCTAAGTACGCAGTTTTCAGGAGCAGTACGCCGCGCCTCCGATCGAGAAGTGGCACCTCTGGATCTGCATGGCATCAAGGGTGCTACTGATTTGTGTTGATAGGGCGGGTGCTGCGTGGATGAGATGCCCGCCGACGGGGTCCCGGCTCTGGAGCCACACGCCACTGGGAGTGGGGTTGTGTGGATTGGTAGCTGAAGGAGGGTGTCGAGGTAGTTCACACAGGTGCCTGCCTCGTAAGAAAAGGCATTGGGGTTGACGCGCTGCCGCTGCCTCACATCCAAGGCAGGGCGTGTTCCCTTCCGTTTCTCATCCCAGAGGGGGTTCCTCAGTGCTCCCTGGGTCGGGGAGTCTCTGCGGTGCTCTCTGTTCCTCCCCGGTCACAGGTTGTTATGGCCAGTAATTTTGTATACGTGCGGACCTCAGGGGTGATCCGCTGCTGTGACTGCCTTCTTCGCTCCTCTTCCTCGCACCCTGGGGCGTGTTGTGGTGAGTCACTGGTCGGGTACTTGTCCCTGTTTTTCCCTGCCGTCCCAATTTGCTGCTTGCCGTTTTGTGTGCTGCCGATTCGTATCCCGTTTAGGGGCCTGGCTACGTCCCCACACTTGCCTGGTTGTATCGCGGCTCCAGTCATTCAGTTATGTGGGGGGTCCCCTCGGCTGTTTTTGTGGAGGCTTCTGGTGTGTATGCCGTTGTGGCGTAGGAGGGGACTGGGTCTTCACTTCGCTCCGTGCCCTCGTTCCTCCCGATGAGCGTGAGCTCGCCCAGTTTCTGCGTGGTATTTCAGGGGTCGCAGGCCCGCCGAGGAGCACCCATACAGAGGTCTTTCAAGTGCACACAGTCTGCCAAGCACCGAGGACGGTGCGGGGCTCTGCCGCTCACCGGAGCGCAGACCGGGAATCTCCCACCTTGGGTCCCACAAGGGACAGGGCTCAGGGTTGCTCACCTCCCTAAGCACCACTGCCTTAGTCATCCGTAGGCCGCCGAAGTCTACGTCCCGCAGTCCGGACAAAGGGCTCTCTTGGGAGGGAGGATGGGCTGGCTCTTCTCCATCCTCCTCGCCACACTTCTTTAATCTCCTCGTCATTGAAGCGCAAACTCCACGATTTGGGTGGTGTGTTTATAATTTTAACACTGGATCCCATTGGATCAGCAAACACTTTGGAGTAATGATCGATCCAGCATTGCTCGGCAACTCCACTACTCAGACATGCTTGTTCATTAAGTGTTGTTTTGTTTATTATTGCCCGTGTGTCTTTGGCCTTGGGATCACAGATTGCTTTAAGCATCATTTAGCTTGCTTTTGATCTCGGTGCATCTTAAAGTTGATTAGCCAGTTCTTGTAGCACTGATTTCTTTTCTTCAGCTCAGCTTTTATAGAATTGCTGCAGGATTTCTTTATCTGTTGAATGTCCGCTCGTAGAGATTTTCGCTGCTCAACCACAGCGGGACGGAATTGATGCTTTGGTTGCATAAGTGGTCGTCTGAATCCCGTTTTTACCATCTGGAAAGTTGAAAGCAGTGCAGCATAACATAGATCATGTTTGTGTGCATTGCGCATCTCAAGATATTGTTCATTAAGCAGATGCAGGTCTCTTGGTGTTATTTTTAAACGGTTTCCTCCTTGATTAGCCATGATGTTAGTCCCTAGCTGTTGTAGAGGAAATGGTGCACATTTCAGTTTCCATGTGAGAATCAGGACATCATGATCACTGCTTTGCTGCCTCATGATTTCAAGTTGTTAGAACTTGTTGGAGGACCATGTATAGTCAATTGTTGATGTTAGGTTATTGCCTCTCCAAGTTGGTTTTCCTGGCACATCTCTGGCTGTCTGACCCATTAACATGTAGCAATTTCTGATTTTATCTTTATCTTACTTTGTTTTTTTTTATAGTGGTTTTGCCATCGTTATATAAACATCTCATGTTTAGATCTCTACAGATTAGAAAATGTGGGTTCGGCAAAGTTGTATACACTTCTTCAAAAATGTCCGATATAGTCTGTAGAAATTTGGTTGAGGAATTCATTGCTGGATTCCAGTAGATATTTAACTACTGTATGTGAGGGAAATTTCCCTCGAGCAAACTTGTGTTTCAATATAGTCGACTGAACAAAACTATTTGGATTGGTGGTTTTTGTTATTTGTGAACATTGTCAGTGTATAATCAGTGTTAGTAAACCAGCATATGGTCTGCCATACTGCCCTTTTCCTACGGCATTTAAAAGAGTGTTAATGTTAATGTTGAAGGACATTTGTACCGCACACTATCACCACGGAGTGGTCCCCTGGCGCTCTGGCGGCTCTGAAAGAGGGAGGGAGAGGTGGGTTAGTGGGTGAAGGCTAGAAAAAAATGCAAGATTGCAGTGACGTGCTGTTGGCAGCCTCAGCCCGGTGGTTCCATCGGCTGGGCCTGGGGTGTATGCGGCCGGTAGTCGTCGTGTGCTGATGTGCGAGTCTATGGGCCTCATTACATGGATGGCGGTAAGGATTTACCGGTACCAGTAAAATACTGGTACCGGTAAATCCTTACCGCCTTACAATGAGGTCCCTTTGCGGGTTGGGGGATTTAACGCCTGCTTTTTGCAGGTGTTAAAATCCAACCGGCTAAGGGACCTCGGAGCGAATTACAGCACCGCAAAATTGCGGTGCCGTAATTAGCGCCTTCCCCATTCCCATAGAGCCCTATGGGGCAGAAATGGGAATGGGGAAGGGCAATGGCGGAAAGGGGATTTACTGCCCCTCCAACCTTGGAATGGGGCGATAAATCCCCTTTCCGCCAAGGCGGTGCCGGTATTTTACCGGCATGAGCCATGGCGCTAATAGCGCCATGGCTCACCGCCTACCGGGTAATGAGGCCCTATGTGTGTTTTTGTTTTGTTGTTGCAGTGTAGTGAAGTTCGTGCGGTTTGTTGTGCTGGAGGTTTGTGGTTGTGTTTGGTTTGGAGTTTGAGAGGTGTATGCAGAGAAGGAAATTGTTAGTGGTATTGGTTAGTTGGTATCTCTACCCTGGATTGACCAGTTGGGCTCGTGTAATCATACACGACGGGGTGCTTGCGCACCCTGTGCCTCAGAAGGTGCCCGTTTTGCATTCGAGGCCCCTTGAGCATTTAGCTGTCCCCTCTGTCCGCTCCCTCAATAACTTTGCATGCTCCTCACCCCCATCCACATGACCAGCGCACCTGCTGGTGTCCATACTTCAGATTGTGTGGTGATTGGTGGTATCTTGTCTGCTCCACAACCCTGTGGTACCTAGTTGTAGCTGTACGGGCGGTGGGGGATGGTAAGGATTGGCTGGGGTTGTTGCCTCCGTCTCCCTGGGTCTCGCAGGTGGTTCTAGGGGCTTGTAAATGTCCTTTCCTGTTGAGTCATTTGTCTTACTGTTTCGGTTTTAGTCTCTGGTGTTGAAGAGCCAGGTTCTTAGTAATTTTCTGAATTTAAGGTAATCTTTGGTGTTCCTTATTACTTTTGGTATGTTGTTCCAGGTTTTCGCGGCTAAGTGGTAGAAGGCGGTGCCTAAGAGTTTTTTCTTGATGTAAGGTTTTAGTTCCAGTCAGATTTCGTTGGTTGACCTGAGCGGTCTCGTTGGCTTGTAGATTGTTATTTTCTTTTGTAGGAATTCTGCTCCTTGTCCGCAGATTGCCCTGTGCGTTATGCACATTGTTTTGAAGGTGATAGTGTTTTCTGGGAGCCAGTGTAGTGTTTTTAGGGCCGGGGTGATGTGGTCTCTTCTGGATAGTTTGAGGAGTAGTCTGGCTGCTGTGTTTTGGATCCATTGTAGCTTCTTCAGTAGGTATTCCGGTATACCGAGGTAGAGGCTGTTTGCATAGTCGATACTTGACATGATGAGGCTGACGATAGTGAGTGGTTTGTGTGTGAAGGAGAGGAAAGGTAGTAGTTTTCTTGCTGTGTGGAGGAAGAAGAAGCATTTCTTGACTGTTGCGTTTATTTGCGGTTCTACGGTTAGGGTGTTGTCTATCAGGACTCCTGGATTTTTTACTACCTTAGATGGTGATGGTGCAGGTCCCATTTCCGTTGGCCACGGGATGGCGGTTTCCTTCTCTTGGTCTTTGGATATGATCATGATTTCTGTTTTTCCTAGTTTGATTTTCAGGTTGTTGGCATTCATCCAGTTGAAGACTTCTTTTAGACAGTCGGTTTGAATGATCGGCTTGGGTGTCTTCGATCTTGTAGATGATTTGAGTGTCGTCTGCGTAGTTGTAGCCTTTGATGTTGTTTTTCTTGAAGATTCTGATAACTGGGGTTTGGTAGATGTTGAAGTACAGTGGTGATAGTGAGGATCCTTGTGGTACTCCACAGTCGTTGACTCGTGGGGTGGATTTGAAGGGTTTGATCCAAACAGTTTCAGTTCTGTCTACTAGGAATGATTTAGTCCAGCGTAGCCTATGTCTTCTAGTCTTTTGGTTAGGGTGTCGGAGAGGTCGAGCAAAATAAGGGCTGATGTTGTGTTGGAGTCTGCGTTTGTTTTTAGGGCATCCCAGATGGATAGTAGTGCTGTTTCTGTACCTCTTGTGGGTCTGAAGCCGACTTGAGCTTGGTCTAGCAGGTGGTGTTCTTCAACGTATTCTTGGGTTAGTTTGTATACGTAGGTTTTGAGGAGTTTGGCTGGGTAGGGGATGTTGGAGATTGGTCTGTAGTTGGAGAGATCATCTACGTCCCCGCTTGAGTTTTTCAGAAGTGGTTTGATGTAAGCCGATTTGAAGATCCTTGGTACGGTTCCTGTGGCTAGTGATTGATTTAGAAGGTTTCTGAAGTATTCTGCTGTCGTTCCTTGTGTGAGGATTGATTTGTAGATGTCCGGGGGACAGGGATCCATTGGTGAGCCCGCTTTCTTGTTGTGTTTTACCAGCATTGCGAATGCCTCTGCTGATATTTCAGGAAAGCTATTGAGTTTGTGCTGCGGTTCTGAGTTCGGTTCGTTTGGTTGTATGTCGCTGCTGGTTGGCCTCTGTTGGATGGTTTGTTGGATGTCATTGATTTTTTTTGAAGTGGTCTGCAAGGTTGTTGCATAGTTTCTCCGAGGGGGTTGGGGTGTTGTCACAGCCTGGTGGGTTTCTCATTTCTTTAATGATGCGGAACATTTCTTTTTGTGTGTTGGTGGCATTTGTGATTCTGTCATCATAATGCCTTCTCTTTGCCTTTTCATTTTCCTTCTTGTATGCGCGAATTTGCTTCTGGAACAGTGTTTTTTGTCTGGGTTGCAATCTTTCCTCCATTCAATTTCCATCTTTTTGTTTTCTTTTTTCATTGTGCTTAGTAGTGGGGTAAACCATTTTGCCATTGCTCTCTTTTTTGATGGTGTGAATGGTTTTTCTGGGGCCATCTTGTCTATTGTATCTGCAATCCATTTGTGTAATATGTCAGCTTTCCCGTCTAGGTCAGCTAGGTCTGGTTCTGTTGTTGAGGGCTTGGTTAACTCCAGTTGTTCGAATAGGTTGCCTTTTTTGACGTCTTTCCAGTTTCTTTTGGTGGTGGTTGTGAGTCTAGGAGGTTGGGTGCAGACTTGAGTAGGCAGAGTGATTACGAATGGGATGATGAGATGGTCGCTCCACAGTATTTGTATTGGCGGTGCCGTGGTGATGAGTTTTTCCTCGGCGAAAATTGCGTCCAGGGTGTGTCCTGCCGAGTGAGTTGCCCCTTTTACTAGTTGTCTTAGTTTCATGGTGGCGAGTTGTTCAATCAGTGAGTTTTGGGAGTTGGCATGACTGTCTTCGAACCAGATGTTGAAGTCCCCCAGTATGATTAGGTGTTCATGGTTGATGGCTATGTTGGTTATGGCTTCTATGAAGTTGTCGACGAAGGATGCACCATAAATTGGGGGTCTGTACACCAGGATGAATCTGATGTTGGTTTTTGGGCTAGCTGTTAGGTGTATGACCATGGATTTGCAGTTGAGGATGTTGAGTGGTTCGTCTGTTCTTATTTTTAGCTGTTCTTTAAATGCTATTGCGATGCCTCCTCCTTTTTTGTTTTTCCTGTTTATTTGAAGGCATTTAAAGTTTGCTGGAAGGCAGCTTTGGAGTGTGATTTTGTATTTGTCGTCCAGCCAAGTTTCTGTGATGAAGAGGATGTCCATGCCATTGTCGTCGAGTAGGTCGAAGATCTCTGTAGAGTGTTTTGACATGGATCTTGCATTTATTAGATTGCAGTGGAGTTGAGGTGTAGTTTGGTTTGGCTTTTTTTGTTAGGGTCGTTTTCTGATCTTGTTCAGGAGCAGGTTTCAGGTTGTCGGCGTCCTCGAATAGTTCTTCTAGGTTTAGTCTAGGGTTTTTGTTTTCATCTGGTTCGTCTTCCAGGGGTTGTGGTTGTGGGTTGGGGGTTCTTCTTGCTTTGGTGATGTAAGGTGATATTGCTTCAGTTGTGTGCTTTTTGTATCTGGTGGGGTTCGTCCTTCTTCGTGATTTTGTTAGGTTGTTTAATGTAGTTGGTTTTGGCCTTGCGTTGGTTCGATCTGGTGAGCAGGTCTCAGCGAGGTATGGAGTTAGGTAGGGGGATTTGTCTCTTCTTTCAGTGTTGGTCCGATTTTTGAACCTGTCTGTGGGGGTGTGTTCTGTTGCGGTTCTTAGTTGCAGTTTCGGAGTGTTTGTTCTTTCTTCTCTTCTTTCCCTCTGGGTGGGTCGTTTGCGCGGCATTGTACGATTCCGAGTTGTTTTAGTCTTATTAGTACTTGGTGTGGATGTTGTCTGCTACCGGTTTTAGTCTTTGTTTGTGGGTCGTATTTTCAGCTGATAGTGTTGACTATTAGTTTAGTTGTTGTCTCGGTTGGGGTATAAGGGTGGAGTTAAGGGTTGTATAGTTATATAGTTGGGTTTTAACAGTGTCTTTCTTTGGTCTCCGTCTCCCTGAGCGTGGTTCACTGTGGTGAGCTAGCCATATATGTTTAGGGGGGGGCACGCGCTGGCCCTGGAATGACTTTGAGGGGCGCATCTAGGGCTTACTTCCTTGATGTAGTCAGGGCATCGAAGCCCTGCTAGGTTTTAGAGACAGGACTATAAATGAAGTCTGAGTATGATACAATGTAATATGGAGACGGAACCCTACTACACGAGAGACCTGTATAGTGGGAGAGAGGCCTATCAGTGCAATCTGCGTGTCATACTAAGCAATTCGGAGACCGAACCTCATCTGAGCTTGATAGACCTGTATAGTGGGAAAAAGGCCTATCAATGCAGTTTGGAGAACAGACAATGCAATTTGGGCACGGCGGCCCTGCTGAGTTTGAGACACTTGTATAGTGGGAGAGAAGCCTATCAATGCAGTTTGGAGAACAGACAATGCAATTTGGGCACGGCAGCCCTGCTAAGTTTGAGACACCTGTACAGTGGGAGAGAAGCCTATCAATGCAGTTTGGAGAACAGACAGTGCAATTTGGGCACGGCGGCCCTGCTATCAATGCAGTTTGGAGAACAGACAATGTAATTTGGGCATGGCGGCCCTGCTAAGTTTGAGACACCTGTATAGTGGGAGGGAAGCCTATCAATGCAGTTTGGAGAACAGACAATGTAATTTGGGCATGGCGGCCCTGCTAAGTTTGAGACACCTGTATAGTGGGAGGGAAGCCTATCAATGCAGTTTGGAGAACAGACAATGCAATTTGGGCACGGTGGCCCTGTTATCAATGCCTTTTGGGGCAACGACGGGTGATCACATTGGTAGACATTGGTTTAGCCTAATGGCCAGGTATCTAGGGTAGAGCTGTACCTCTCCCGACCCCAGCCCCCCTACCTTACTGGTCCTTGTAGTTGCTGGTTGACGGCTGGCCACTGGGTTGGCTTTCCCTGTGGACACCTGCTGACACTTCCTGGAGTCGCCTCTGTTGGAGTCGCCCTTGGCCTTGGGGCCCTTAGACGCTGGGGTCTGCCGGGCAGAGGGCTGCCCTGGGAGGACCGGTGATGAAGTGTGGATGCACCAATGGGAGGGAGGGAGGAAGCTGTTGAAAACCGGATTAATTTCCATGGATTCCTTAAACATGCAAATGTATGTGGGCGGGCGTACTGGGGAACCGGGAAGGGGTGCGGAGAGGGAGGGGATGCAAGGGCCTGGTCCTGGGCACGGGCACACAGGTTACAAGGCTAAAACAGACACCAGGTGGGTGTTTCAACTGGGCACACACTCACCACGCTCCAAGGGTCTGCAAAAGGAGCCGGTGGGAACTTCTAAATATACACATTGGCTATTGGGTACACTTCTAAATGCAACTTTTCCTCAGAGAGGCTATTGGGCACAACTTCTAAATGCAACTTTTCTAAGGGAGGTTATTAGGCACAACTTCTAAATGCAACTTTCTAAGGGAGGTTATTGGGCACAACTTCTAAATGCAACTTTTCTAAGGGAGGTTATTGGGCACAGCTTCTAAATGCAATTTTTTCAGAGAGGCTATTGGGCACAACTTCTAAATGCAACTTTTCTAAGGGAGGTTATTGGGCACAGCTTCTAAATGCAACTATGTTCTCGGTGAGGCTATTGGGCGCAGCTAGGCTATTAGGTATACTTCTAAATACAACTTTCACATGTTTAGGACAGAGTTTCCACGTGCAAATATACTGCGGGAGTAATGAATTTACATGTTTTGTTAGATGAGTGGTAGGGTAGTATGGCCTGAAGTAGTTGCCTCTGGCCCTGCCCTTTATTTATTTATTTATTTATATTTAAATAGCGCGCAAGAAGCCCAGGGTCATTGAGGCGCTGTTACTTGCAATAACTTAGTTACATGGTACAGGCATGAAAGCGATTGTTAACACATTATAAATACTACAAGATATCGTACTGTTGTTACAGATATTGCATTGGGACGTATATTACAACATATATGATAAGTATTCGTGCTGGTGTGTCGGGTCTTATGTGAAGAGGGTAGTTTTCAGAGTTTTGCGGAAGGTGGTGAGGGAGGCCTCCCCTCGGATAGTGGGAGGTAGGGCATTCCAGTGAGTGGGCGCGAGATAGGGGAAGCTGGATCCGCCCGCTTTTACTCTTTTTACTAGTGGCACCGAGAGCATGTTGGTGTACGGTGATCTGGTTGGCCTGGTAGTGTAGACGGGGTGGATCCTTTGAGAGAGGTATGCTGGAGCAGTGAGGTGAATGCACTTGTGGGTCAGTGTCAGGGCTTTGAATACGATCCTTTCCTTTATTGGGAGCCAGTGGGCTAGTTTTCTGGCTTCAGAGATGTGTTCTCTTTTAGCAATGCCTTGGGCTGCCCGGAGAGCATTTTTCTGTATTACTTGTAGTCTCTCTAAGTTTTTGTTGGAGGTTCCTAGAAAGAGTACGTTGCAGTAGTCTAGCCTAGAGCCGGTGATGGCTCTGGCTATGTTGGTGCAGTTCTCTTTGGAGAGAAAGGGTCTGACTGCGTTGATAAGTTTGGCATGATATGCAGCTGCTGAGGCTATTGCGCTGACTTGTCTATCCATGGATAGGCTGGAGTCCAGGTAGACTCCCAGAGTTTTGACAGAGTCGGAGACTGGAATTTTAATGGAGTCAATGGTGAAGTGGCTGAATTGGGCATCTAGATTTTTTAGTGTGTCGGGGGAACCTACCAGGAGGAGTTCCGTCTTGTCAGAGTTGAGGCATAGACCGTTGTCTGCCATCCAGGCTTGGATGGTGTTGTAGAGGTTGTTGAGGGTCAGGGAGTCAGTGTCATAGTTCCCTGTGAGAGTGAGGAGGATCTGCGTGTCGTCGGCGTAGTTGGTGTAGGATATGCCCATAGCGTCGAGGATGAGGAAGAGGGGTCGTGTGAAGATGTTGTATAGGGTGGGGGAGAGACAGGAGCCTTGGGGTACACCACAAAGTATAATGGTTGGTGATGCGGCGGCTAGGTCAGAGTATACTTGCATGGTTCTGTCTTGTAAGAAAGAGGTGATCCAGGCTGTGGCCTCTGGGGAGAATTTGGCAGTGGAGGAAAGGTGGTGGCATAAGACACTATGATCCACGAGGTCGAAGGCTGCGGATAGGTCAAGGAGTAGGAGAAGTGCTGGTTTACCCAAGTCTCTAGCATCGTCCATCTGGTTTTTCAGGTCAAGTAGGGCGGTTTCGGTCCCGTGTCTGGGGCGGAAGCCAGATTGGCGGAGTCCAAGGAGTTTGTTCTCTTCAATGAAGTGCTGGACCTGCAGGTAGGCTGCTTTGTCCAATATTTTGAGGAGGAATGGGACAGTGGTGATGGGTCTGTAGTAGTTGGGGGAGGTGGGATCGAGAGTTGGCTTTTTCAAAAGAGGGCGTACTCAAGCTTCCTTGAGGGAGGCGGGGACTTTCCCTGTGGTAAAGGAGGCATTCACAAAGGCTGTTAGGAAGGGAGCTAGCGCTTCCGTGCAGTCTTTGATAATGGAGGCTGGGCATGCATCACCTTTGCAGTTAGAGGGTTTGATGTTCCTCATAAAGATTGATGATGTCCTTTTTCAGAACTGGTTTGAAGGAGAAGGGTAGGGGGGGATCCGGGGCAGGGGGTGGGATGGGGATATGCTTATTAGGTAAGGCTTGTTTAGTGGCTAGTATTTTGTTTTTGAGGAGGCTTAATTTGGTTAGCATGGCCGTTTGTATTTCATCACACCAGTCTTTGTCTTTGGTGAAATTCTGGGGGGCGGGAGTGGGTGTCTCGAGCTCCCTGAAAATGGCGAAGATTTCTTTTGTGCTAGATTGGGCTTCCGAGATTCTGTATTTAAAGGATTTGACCTTTGCTTGGGTGATTGCCTTTTTGTATTTGGTGGATAGGGCTTTAAAGATCATCTTGTCTTTTTCAGAGTGGGACGTTTGCCACTGTGTCAGTGCGGCTTTTTTCTCATTTCGGAGTGTGAGGAGAGGTCAGGGGTGAACCAAGAGTTGGAGTGGGTAGTGGGTTTGGATTTGCGAGGTTTGAGAGGGGCAATGGAGTTGATAGCTGCTTTAATGGCAACATCATAGGTTGTTGCGAGTGTTTCTGGGTCTGATGAAAAAGGTGGTCTGAAGGCTGGGCCTTGGTGGAAGGGCAGTAGCCTTTCCTTTGTGAGCTGGCGGGAGCTTCTGGCGAGGCAGGGTGGGAGCGGTTGAGGTGAGGGGGCAGCAGGGGAGCTAGTGGTGAGGATGCTAAAGGTGATGATGTGGTGGTCAGACCATGGGGTGGGATTGTTTCCTGTGATGATGAGTGGGCAGTTGTGCTGTGCTATCCAGTCGAGTGTTCTGCCCTGGGTGTGAGTTGGGCTCAGGATGGTGTTCTTGTAGCCTAGAGCATTGAGGGCAGAGTCAAGGGATTTGGCTGCTACGTCCTTGCTATCCCGGAGCCCTAGGTTGACATCCCCAAGGAGAATGGCTTTAGTTTTTTGAGGTTGTCAGAGAGGAGGTGGATGAGAGAGGCTTGAAAGTCTCCTGTTGGGCCTGGGGGGCGGTAGACAGTGTGTACAGTAATGGTGCAGTGGGGAGAGAGGGTTATTTCGACTTGGAGGTAGTCGCTGTTGTTGTTGGTCAGGGATTTCTCTACCTTTCTGATAGAGAGGCAGTCTTTGGCAATAATTGCTACACCTCCACCTTTGGAGAGGCGATCTTGTCTAGTAATGGAATAGCCAGGTGGTAGGGTGAGGGAGAGTGCGGGGCTGGAGGCCTCGTGTAGCCATGTTTCTGAGATCATGAGTAGATCTAAGTCCTGGGAGGTTAGGAGGTCGTGGATGTCTAGAGCGTGGGCATTGATGGACCTAGCGTAAATCATGGCGCATTTCAGGTGGGTTTCAGTAGTGGCTGGGGGGGGGGTTCATGATGAAAGAGGGTGAGGTGGAGGGGGGGTTGCGCTCTGGTAGTTAGGGGAGATACACAACACATATTTGACACTGGGGGGCTCATTTTCGGAGGTAGTGGACACATGTGGCATAGCATTTGGCACAATAGCATTCAAAATGGTGGTAGAAGAATTGCATACCGCAGATTTTACACTGGGGGGCTCATTTTCAGAGGTAGTGGACACATGTGGCATAGCATTTGGCACAATAGCATTCAAAATGGTGGTAGAAGAATTGCATACCGCAGATTTTACACTGGGGGGCTAATTTTCAGAGGTAGTGGACACATGTGGCATAGCATTTGGCACAATAGCATTCAAAATGGTGGTAGAAGAATTGCATACCGCAGATTTTACACTGGGGGGCTCATTTTCAGAGGTAGTGGACACATGTGGCATAGCATTTGGCACAATAGCATTCAAAATGGTGGTAGAGGAATTGCAAACCGCAGATTTTACACTGGGGGGCTCATTTTCAGAGGTAGTGGACACATGTGGCATAGCATTTGGCACAATAGCATTCAAAATGGTGGTAGAAGAATTGCATACCGCAGATTTTACACTGGGGGGCTAATTTTCAGAGATGGTGGACACACTTGTAGTCACATTCGTTATGGGGGCAGTACAGTAATACGAAGAGTTAAGTACTTTGTTGGTCGCTGTGTTGGTAGTACATGTAGTGGATGCAGGCTTTGAGGTTTTGCGGGGGAGCCTGGCCTTATCAGCGAGTATAGAGGGTTGTACAGTGCGTGAGCTGTGTATTACGGGTGCTCGTGGGGATGGGCTGTGAGTTGATGTCGGTTTGCAATGTACGTGCGCGCAACCTGATGCGCCTTGAGGTACAGCATTGGATAGAGAGAAGCTTGCAGGGGTGGTGCTTCTTACCTTCTAGGCACGGCATCGGAATTGGGCCCACGGCAGACGAGCAGCGAAGAGCTGCAAAGAGCACACGAGGCCTTTTCTCCTGGCCTTCTCTCGTCGGCTTCGCCTCTCGGCCCTCTCCCCCTCCATTCAAAGCAGGAGGGGAGGGGCGGGCGGGCCGACGTAACAAATCAGGACCTTGGGCTGCGGCGGTGAACTTCGTGGCTCCAGCTGATCCTGTTGTTGTAGCTGGAGTCATGTAGATGCAGGCATCCATCTTAGATGGGACTGAGACGGCTGAACACGTGGCCGTTGGACACTTACTTGTTGTTGGCTTCTTGCTTCTCCTGCGGATACCTGCAGATACGATCTGGAGCCGTCCACCGTATGAGCCGTCCTTTGCCTCGGGTCCTTAGCCGCAGGGGCTGCACGGGCAGAGGGCTGCCCTGGGACGATCGGTAATGGTCTGGGTTAGACAGTGCGAGGGCCAATCGGGGATGGGGGGATGGGGGGCTGGGAGGCGGGAGGGCGACGAAGGACCAGGAAGGGGAGGCAGGGAAGCGCTGGGCAACGCGGGTCCTGGGGCTACAAGAAAACACTAAAACTCACGCAAATGGGGTCGTGGGGCGCTGGCACACTCACCTGCTCCTCAGATGGGAAAGGGGAGCAGGTGCACCGAACGGGTCGCTAGACCCAGGCAGCCACTCGCCAGCAGCCAATCAGGGATGGTGGGCGGGCTGGGAGGCGGGAGGGCGACGGAGGACCAGGAAGGGGATAACAGGTAATGGTTATAGCATTGCTATAACCATTACAAACAGGAGCAGTACGAAGCCACGTCTTTTGTAAACAAAAGATTGTGTGGCAAGTGCAGTTCAGGGACAACTGATTGAACAGATGTTTAAATCCCTGTGTATTCCAAGACAACAGGGCTCGAGATTGCTCACACATGGTATCCTTCTGCTAATGATGTCTTTGTCCAACCAGGGCCCTTGAGATCCATCAGTTACTTCTGCTTTATGTAGATGCTGGTGTGTTCTTAATAGTGATTTTCAGGTGACCTTTGTGTGTTTCATTCAATTCCTCTCTGCTCGCTATTTGGTTAGCGGACATCGATGTTTTGATTTGAGTCAGGATTTTATTTTCCTTATAACTTTGAGCATCAATTTGGATTCTATGCTCACTCAACTAAAATCCAAAAGGCAATAAAGCTGCATTGGCCTGCAGTAGTGTCTTTTTGATAAGTTGGGATCGTCAATTTGACAGTGTTAAGAAGGGTGATGAGCTTGATCTTCGATATGACTTATTGATTGCGTGGGTTTGCTAATAGTTTCTCATGATTTTGGTGTCACAATGGGTATATTCTAGCTCGCGCCTTTGATTCAGGCAGAGACTTGCAGTGTGATTCATCCATTTCATCGGTGTCCTCCAGATATTGGGAGAGACCATAAATTAGATCAATGTCATCAGGGATAGTGGCCTCAGAATTGTCTTGTTGCAGCCATTTCTTGCTCCTCCCCTACTGATGTGCTAATTGTTTGTCCCGGCGTTTGTATGCTGTTGCTAGTACATATCTCTGGCGTCGTAACTCTGCTTTTCTGTCGTGGTTGTTGCTCGCATTCCTAGACATTCGTGCGTGCAGGCGGCAGTGTCAGGTTTCTAAGAAATGTGCGTGAGCCGTTGGATTTTGGTTTGGGACCACTTTTAACATTATTAGATTTCTTTTTTACAGTTGCAATAGAGGGTCCTTTTCCCGTACTGGGAGGCACTGATGAATTTTGTTTTGATTGTTTATTTAATATCGAAAAGTTCATCATTCTGTTGGATGCGATGATCCTGTCGACTGATGTTAAAGGTTGTATTCCTTGAGTGACAGTTTGGAGCAGCTGGCTTTAAACCACTATTTGGGTTCATCCTAAATTCTAGAGGATTTCTTTGCTCATCGGTATTTCCTTGACTGATGTTAGTCGCATCCACCCCACGTGCCCCGCTCAAAGAAGCCTGGGCTAGGTGCGGCATCCCCAGTCAGTTGTAACTTAGTGTGGTTTCACATTGAATAAGATGATGCGTGGCATGCTCGCGTGCTGTCTCACTATAATTCCAGGTTTCCACATTTATGACTTGCTCGCCATTTAGGCTCGTGTTTACTGGCGATGCTGTTGATGCTTCACTTAGTTGTTTCCTAATCTATATAGTGGAGTCCAGTAGAGGTGCCATCATCATGGCTTTATCCGTGTGGTCACAGCTGGCCAAATCACAGTCGTGCTTGACAATTTGCTGAGGTTTCCGCCTTGTGGTCAAGTCTGGCTTGAACTTTATTGGTAAATGTCTCCAAGTATAGGAGCTTTGTGTACATCATTGCGAGTAGTGTAACATGATCCTTAATGTTGTTGTTCATTGTTTTGTATAGTTTTAAGTATGATGCAAGTGAAATAGAAAGAGCCACCATTAGATTGTTATGAATCTGAATGCCTGCGACTACTGACAGCTGAGTTTTATCCTTGGTGGGATCATTGTTGGCGTGAGCTTGGAGCACACTTGCTTCAACCAAGGAACCCGAGATGCTACTTGATGAACAATTTTGTGTCGATTACTGAAGTTGAGGTACCACTGAACCCTCTGCGCTATAAATTAATCTTCGCCGTGTTTCATGGGGTTAAGCGGTTTCACTTGTTTGTTTATTCACTTGTTATGCACACCAAACCTGTAGGTAAAAGGGCGAAGCAGTAGGTGGATGTGAGGCTTACAGAGTTACAAATATGCATTAAACTTACACAAATATACAACTGTACAGAGGAGCGGGGTTTCAGTGACGGGCCCATAGATCAGTGCGCACCCTCTAGTACCTGTAAGACAAGATAGCTGCACCATGTGAGGACTGGGGGTACAGGATTCACTTATTTCAACGCGACTCAATAATGAGGACTGAGTAGTTTGGCAAAGGGAAGTCTGTTTAATGACAAGTACATCAAACAGGGAAACAAATGGGAATCAGCATCATTGCGATCACCTGTCTTGCTCCAACTTCATGCAAACAGTAACGTTTATAGCAGATTCTCATCATCATTGACGTCTAACTCTACAAAACTCGTCATGCACTATAATTGGTTAGGAAAGGTAACTTAAGTATAGGTGCTATATCTGTACATGGTGATAGAGAATGTGGATTGGATAACTCTTATCGGGTGGGCGTCTACGCCCCTCCCTCTACATCACACGTGATTGACGTCACTAGAAGTACGACATCCTATTGGTTCTATTATCTATAGGACCCAGATAACTAGGTGTCTTGTGATTGGGCGTGTTACACCCCTAGACATAAATCCCCATTTTAATTAGCAAGAATAAACATGAGTAGTGTGCGGAAATGCGCAATGCTTAGTAAGATCCTTTGTGTATCGCTTGGGCATACAAGTGGGCTGGAACCATGGGCATATCCTAAAGGTCAAAAGCTAAGGAGCTGTAGCAATGATATGTTTTATAACATTTTTTTCTGAAATGTAAGTAAAGGTTGGTTGTGTCAAGTGAAAGTTAAAATTATTATTTTTTTCTATTGGCTCCAATTGGAGTAGAGCATTTGATCACCTCATGTGTTGAAGGCAGAGCTTTATGCATCACTAGCAGTTTCATTATTGGCTTTGTGCACACATTATGATCATTCCGAATAGTGTGCATTTCCAGCTTGTTACCATGGCAGTTAGTGCATCTATTTTGCCAGCCACCAGTTCATCCCACTCATTGCACTCCTCAAATTCAGCAGAGAGCGATTGTTTCCATTTGTAGTATTTAATCGAGTGTTAATGTTCTGCACCCCGCTTGCTGATTTTAAGGCATTTGAATGCCATTTAATTGCGGATGAAGTTGCTGCAGCGGTTCGAGTGCGAAAACGCAGCGCTCGTTCCTTTCTTTTGTTCAAGTTTGTGCGCACAATGGAGTGAGTGTTTGTAATAGGGACTCAATGACCAGTCACTAGGTTTCGGTTTGCATTATTTTGTTTCTCGTTTGGGTCGGTGCCTTCTTGTGTTATTTGTACTTCCATGGCATATCTCTGTGATTGAGTCACCAGGGAGGCTGTGGTTGATCGCTATCAGTCGTTATCAACGAGCACATTAGTTCCATTGGTTCCGGAATGTAATTTCAGAAGCCTTTTTGTTTCTCGCAAAAGCGAAAACACACGGGACCCACTACCTTTGCCTCGTAATTATTCCGTAACTCAATAGCCCAGGGTTCCATCACTAGTGCGTATTACAGGGGGGAGAGGGGACAGCCCTGTCTAGTGCCCCCGCTCAGTTGAATTGCTCTTGATACCCCTCCATTGACCACCACTCTTGCCCAGGGCGCTGAGTACAGGGCCGCGAACCCACCCCATCCACCTGGTCCCCATACCGATCTTCCACAGCACCCCCATCATAAATTAACAGTTCACCCGGTCGAAGGCATTTTTGGCATTGCCCCCTCTCTCCTCACCTCTGTGGCACAAAGTATGTGTAGAGTCTTCATTTTGACAGGAGGTTTCAACATGGCATGGGATCCACAAGTTGATAGGAGGGGGGACAGGACGGTCTTCCCAAAAAAACTCCCATTCAAAAATTAAAATCTAGCATGGCCCCGCTAACTCTAATCGATGCCTGGAAAGAAATACAACAGGGAACACAGGGTATACGTTTTACTCACGTCCGTAGGTCATTTTCGAGGATAGATTGTATGTGGGTCTCATCCTCCTTGTTAGGACGAATATAGAAAATGGACCTTGGCCCTATAAACCTGTCCGATCACACACCATTAACGTTAGTAATTCTCCAGGAAATGGAAGGGTCAGGATTATGGTGGTGGACATTTCCAGATCATATATTAAGATATCCGGTATTTCGGAAGAAATACAGATCAAAATTGGGGAATGTTTTGAACTAAATGGGTCTTTAAAGGTGGCTTTGGGATGCCGTCAAAGTGATCAAGAGGGGAGAACCGATAGCGAAGAAAGCCCTGAGAGAGAAACTAACATTGGCACAAAAAGATTTAGAAGAGCAATTGAAAACAGTCATGAGGGAGATGGAAACAAATAGGGCGGTAGCAGTGCGGAAACAATGTAGGTATCTCAGGGGGCAATTAGATCTGTTACAGACCAGGCGCGGGGAGAAAGCCCTGTTGTTTTTGAGACAAAGGTATTACATTAAGGCCAATAAGGCTGATCGCCTGTTGGCACGGCAAGTGCGAATGAAGGTAGAAGCAAGGACCATTCGTAGCATAGAAACTGGGCAAGGCACAATAGCTCATCTTCGAAAGACCTAGTTAAAACATTCACTGAGTATTACTCAGCCCTGTTTACCACCAAATCCCTGGATTCCCAAGGACAAAAGACATATCTGGAACAATGCCTGTTGAACAGATTGGAACCAGGTGATAGGGAGGAGTTGGAGGGTGTGATCACCCCGGAGGGAGTACGGGAAGCGATAATGTCCTTAGCAATCAATAAGGCACCGGGCCCGGACTGTTTTCCGGCACTATTTTACAAAACCTACAATGAGCTCCTGACCCCGGCGTTGACATCTCTTTTCAACTCCTACAGTGGGGAGGGCACTATAACATCCTCAATGGAAGAGGCAAATGTGGTGCTCTTTCCTAAATCAGACAATGATAAAAAACAGTGTGGGTCATACAGACTAATAGCTCTCATCAACATAGATGCTAAGCTGTATACGAAAATATTAGCATCTCTACTGGGCAGACTGGTACTGGAATTAGTACATTCTGTTCAATCTGGATTCGTCATGGGCAGGCAATCATTCGACAAAAGAAGAGGGGGGTGCCATTTGATTGAGAAAATAAATAAAGCAGGACTATCAGCGAGAGTAATAACGTTAGAGGCCGAGAAGGCGTTTGAACGCATGGACTGGTCCTTCTTATTCTCTACTATGGAGGCTATGGGATCTGTACCCAGATTTCTACAAATGGTCAGGGCAAATTTCCAATCCCCAACTTTATGCCTCGCTATCAACAGAGATCTCTCACATGAAGTGGGTGTCACAAGGGGGGCCAAACAGGGATGCCCATTTTCTCTGGTATTATATGCGCTCCATCTTGAGCAATTATTGTCCAGAATTGGGGACGAGGATAAAATCGGGGGTATTCAATTTGGTCGAGAAAAACATAGTGATGGCCTTCGCGGACGATGTATTATTGACACTGACTGACGTAACAGCCTCGTTGGCGGCCTTAGCAGCAGAACTGAAACAATTTGGGGAGGTGGCAGGCCTGAGAATAAACGTACACAAATCGGTCATGAGATTTCAGGAAGGAAAAGTATCTGGGATGGTCGACAATGACGAGATCCAGTTTGTATTGACAGATAAGGGCATAAGATACTGCGGAGTGCTGATAACTGATTCTCTGGATTCAATGTATCGAGCTAATTATCTCCTTTTATTAGAACAAATCAAACAGTGGCTCAAGGAACATAACTCCCTGACCATTTCATGGGCAGGGATAATAAATGTAGTTAAAATAATAGTTCTCCCAAAAGTATTATATTACTTCCAGGCGCTGCTAATGATGGTCCCCCAGAAATTCTTCAAGGTACTCCATAAGATAATAAGGGACTACACCTGGAAAGGTAAGAAATCAAGGGTATCACAGTAGGAACTAAGCGCGTCAGTGCTTAAAGGATAGATGGGGGAGCCAGATTTCAAAATATATTTTCAGCTGGCCCAGCTGAGAATTATTAGGGAATGGTTTAAAGTGGACATGGAACATATGTGGGTGTGCATGGACGTAGCCATGGTGGTTAGGCCCCTTCAGGAAGTCCTTTGGTGTCAAAAACATGACCACCCTATTAATATGAACTATAGCAAAATCACATCTCTGATGGCACAGGTATGGGATGCTGTGGTTTAGCTGTCAGGTATCCCTATGTTTCTCTATCCCTTTACACCTCTTTCTTGGAATCCCAATTTACCCCTGGATCAGAAGAGAGTGCTTTCAAGAAATTGGAGGACGCAGGATGTCTAAAGATGGGTGATATGGTGGATGGTCAGGAGATTAGGTCTTTGCTACAAAGCAAACAAGCATTTTCCCTGAGTGAAAAAGAAAGACTTAGGTATGCCCAGCTTCACCACTGGTTAATGGGACTCAAATCCTTTATAATAAGGGACCTTGCACCTTTGCGAGATACATCACCACCAATCCAGAGGACAGATATGTGGTGGGTGTGCTGTATACGATCATAGATAATCCTGGGCAAGGGAAGTGGGGGTATATTAAGTTATGGGAAAAAGTTACAGGTACCACCATCGTGGAGGATCAATGGTTGGCAGTTTGGAAGGCGATTCCAAAATTAATGGACTTCAGATATGAGGAATGTGGGTCAAGGTAATGGTGCAATGGCATCTTACCCTGGAGAAACCACATAAGTTCTACGCAAATTTTCAAGGGAATGTTGGCAGGGATGTAAGACGATACATGGGATCATATATGGTGGGAGTGCCCCAAATTGAAAACATATTGGGGAAGTGTGAATGAGGTGATGAAAGTGAATTGTGGTTCCCAAATACGTAAAGACATGGGGGAAGCAATGTTGGGTCTGGGGGATGTAATGGAGGTTCTTTCTGTAAAGGAAAGCATATATGATTCTAAGTGTAGCCGCTTTGTCACTCATTGCATGAAAATGGAAACAACATAACCGCTCCTAACGAGCAAGAGTGGTTAATGAAAATTTGCCATTATGTCTCTTTGGAATACATATGTGGTACAAGGGGACCAAAAGAAGTTTAAGGAGGACTGTAGTTTGGTGTTGGATTTTCTTAATAAAAACTATCGAGAGAACTGGTGCCCGCTAATAATATGGGTTTTGGACTTATTTTGCTGATATGTATAATGAGGACTGGGTTTTAAGGACTTGATATCGACAACGGTGGCAGCTGTCTGGCCATGCGGGGGTGAAGGGCGGTTGGGGTAGATTTTGTATGCTATAAGTTTGAAAATGCAATAAAAATACATTTTAAAAGAAAAAGGTAGAGCAGGAAAGCACACTTTGTGCAAGCTGGGGATGCTGGATGGTGTTGAGGGGGCAGAGTAAGATCAGTTGAGCTGTAGAGACCCTGGGAGACCCTGGGAGACCTGGAGGAGGAGGAAACCACCACACTGCACCTTTGAGTGCAGGAGAGGCTGCAGTGAGTGGAGAGACCTGTACCTCCAGGAGGCAAACCAGTGGCAGATGGGGTCTCCTGGCAGTGCCACGCCAGCGCTCCTCCCCTGGGCCAAGCAGGCCAGCCCAGGTCTCGGAGGGGCAGGCGATGAGGCCTTGACCTCAAGACCTATCCCCATTGAAGCTACTGCAGCTCACAAAGCCAGAGAATTCTGTTTTAAGGAGCTGTGAAGTAAGAGCAAAAACCAACCAGGTGCCTTCTGCGACACAATGTCCCAAACCATTGAGACTTTTCTGTAAATTGATGAAACCCCCCTTGGAAAGGGCATAAGAGTCCGAGCATGGCAGAGGGAGACCCTTCAGGAACCTCTGTGAACTTTGGGAGAAGTCCGAACCCAGCAGAGGGAGACTGTAAAAGGAGAGAAAGGTGAGAAGGGCAGCCGAAGCAGGCAAGACAAGCAGAATTGAAAGGCAGGAAATGCCCAGAAGGTGACGCAACCATGGAAGCAGAGCAGACGGGACCCGGAGGCGAATGAAAGGCTGTGGTTCTAACAGCTGCGGGGTGAAGGTTGCTGCAGAATCCCAGAGGGGCAACTCCCTGCTACGGCAGAAGGTCACGGCATTACCTCCTTGTGGTGTGAGGACTTGAGAGAAGGCGATTCATGCTGGGCAAAAAGCCTTGACTAAACGGAAGGTCTTGATAAAGTGTATCAGCCACTGCCAGTGAGTGAAGTGGGAGAACGGCTTTTGTTGATAAATGAAAAGGACATTCACATGTGCTTGTTGGGTTATCGAGAAACCGCGAGCGAAAGCATATTGTTTCAAGAATGAAGAATTCCGAGATTGTGCGTGAGAGAAGCCGCGAAAGAAATCTGAACCACTTGATAGTGTAACCGAGAGAGGAAGCGAATAGTCAAAGTGGGCATACGAGGGTAAAGTCAAGAGTACAGGATCCCCTCTGGTACAGTCGAAAGTCTTCGACAAAAGGTGAAATGAAGTATAAAGCTAACCCAAGGAATTATTAGCCCTCTGATGCTAACTTCAGATACCAGAAGGCCTCGGGAGAGGAGGCAGGTATAAACCTTTGAACTGTATCCAGTATTGTGAGTTGTGCGTAGGACGGCAGCTGTGAGAAAGAGAAGCCTAATTGTTGAAAGTAAACGCACTTGCTACAATATAACAGAGTGACCCGGCGAGACGCGATCGCCTATCGGAAGTCTCTGTATTGAACTGGCAAGTACTTTGAAGTGAAGGCTTAGTAACAAGTGTGATGCTAGCGGTTTGAAGGCTTGCGACCGATCGAAGGAAGCCAGAACTGCCTAGAGAGAAAGTCTGAGCACAGAGGAGGGGGACCTGAGTTAATCAGTGAAAGTGAACCAACATTATTTTAGAAAAGACATTAAAAGCACCTGAGTATTATTATATGATTGTTTATTTATATAGCGCCTGTACACAATGTGTTTAAAAGTGCTTCAAGGCAAGGGAGGGACCAAGGGAAAATACAATGACATTCTTACAGGCCATGAACAATAAGAATGTGAAATTAACTATCGTACTCGGCCTGGTGACATTTCAGATAGTGCAAGAGCTAAGGCATAGATGAGGAAGGGAGGGGGAGAGTGGGAAGGAAATGGAAACAGCCAGGCGACTACCATACTAGGCCTGATGACATTTCAGATAGTGCTGGATTGGGGGAGGAGAAAAACAAGGTTCCTATCATACTAGGTCAAGGACAATTCCGATTCTGATAAAGTGCATAGAAGAAAGTAAGGGAGGAGAGAACAGAGTGAGCAGTGAAAAAGCGAAGAAGCAAGAGGGGAGAGCGAATACAATTGCAGAAGTCAGTAGTAACATATAATGTTGCGAGAGAACAGTGAATACAAGCAAGGATTCAAGAGGAAAATGGGAACGGCATGATCGAGGGCCACCATGAGTACAAGATGCCGGTGAAGTCCAGCATGAGACTTGAGAGAGGGTGACACACTGTGGGTCAATGAAGTCCATAAAAGTCAATTCCAAGCATTGGCAAAAGGTGTTGATGGTGAAACCAGAATGTATCAGGACAGACTCCTGCAGAGGTAGGGTGTGGTGGGGGAGGATTGAAGGGGGGAGGGGAAGCAGGGTAGAAGAATCAAGCAAAACAGGCAACTCCTGTATGCGAGAAGGGGGGGGGTCACAACAGAACATCATGGGGGACCAGAGGTGGGGATTGCCTGTGGGAACAGAGGGAGTAAACACATGTTGGTGCAAGCTTACCTGCTGTCTGGGCAGGGGTTTGGGCCCTGGGTCCTTCTAGTCCGAACAGGCCCAAACAGGAATTGTCCTTTTCTTCATCTGCCCAAACAGGAATTGCCCTTTTCTTCGTCTGCCCTTTTCTTCGTCTGCGCTTCGGACGCCCAGGCGAGAGACGCCCTTGATCTAAGAGTTGAGAGCAAAAGGAAGAGGCAGGGCTAAGGAGGTGGTCGGGGTTTAGGCCAGGTGACCTAGATCCACTTGCACCTGCTCCCCATCTTCAAAGGAAAAGGAAAAGTTAACTGAACTGTGATATGAAGGCTATAGTGAAACCCGATGGAGGGATGCCAAGTGAAAGCAAGGGAAAGTGAATCCCGCATTTTGATAAAGTGACTGAACAGTGGTGTAAAGACGAAGGTGAACCCAACAAAGGGGTATCACGAAAAAGCCGTGAAGAACGGAATCCTGCATGTTGAGAGATTGGTAAAAGTCTTGTGATGCCAAGCAAAAGACATTGATTCGAGGGATCCTGCCTTTTCTTAAGAAATTGCTTCCTGATGCCTATCGACTGAAGTGGTGCTCACAGTCATGACACTTTTCCGCCTTGTCCTGTGATGTAATGTGGGGAAGATGTTGAACTAGTTCAGCAGTCCTGAAGTACCAAAATCCTTTTGGACATTTCATTTTGCACTACACTCTGTTGTTATACATATCATTCTCCCACACCCTTTTGTTATATAGAGTAAGGATTTGGCAATTGGTGTATTAGTATAGGGCATTTTGTTTTGACACAACACCACTAGGACAGAATTTTCTTTCCTTTGATGGTCGTAGCTTGCTCCCATCTTAGATTTGGGTTTAGATTAGGCGTTTTTCTCACCCAGATACTTTTCAATAAACACACTTGGATTGTACTCCTTGTGTCTTTCGTACTTCCGATAACCATGCCTTCCTTACAGTTGAGAAGCCAGAGAAATGAAGTGGAGTTCTGAAACTATAAGGATAGTCAAGACATGCAAATAATCAAGTACAATATGAGATATATGATTCTGAATTAAGGAGTGTACGAGACAATGCAGTAGTTTTCAAAATCATAAATCATAATGCTTAAAACTATGAAAATACAACTTTATTTCTTTATTTCGAATTGTTAAATTTGATTATGTTGATAGAATTTTGATGCCACCAAATGTCACATTCGCTCTCAGTTTAATATTGGGTGTCTGAGCTATTCAGAAGCGGTGGGGTGCTGCTACTGCTTCCAATACCATTGACATAACCCCTCTTAGAAATGTCCTCTGATACCACTCTGGCCATGCAATCTATCAGAACCTTGCACAGCACCTTTTCCACAACGGCCCTGATGGAACCAACGAAGCCCTCAATCAGACTCAAGAACAGGGGTGACTTATTGCAGCGTGATTGTCTATGGTTCATCATCTATACTACAAAGAAATGAAGAAATCAGTACCTGCTGAATGGAGGCAGGATGATTTATTTTGGAGAAATGGGCACTGATCGAAGGTGAAGGGGAAGATGCTGGATAGCCAATAGACACATCCTTTAAACCCCTTCAAAATGTTGACTCTGTAGACAAAGCCCAGTCAAAAATAGAAAGACATCTCGTCAATACACTGCAAAGACAGGGAACGCAAAGGGAGCATAAGAGAATCGAGAAGGTCCAAATAAGGGTAAGCAAGGTAAGTGGCCGTGAGGTTCTTGAGCATGATGTACATTGCACATTCCAAAAAAGACTCTTGATGGAGGAGCGGTGAGCATTGGATTTGCCAGCAGTTAAGCCTTAAAACCACCACTTAAAACCACTAAAACCCATCAGAAATTGGAGGTTGCTAAATTTCAAGAAAGCCTTAAAAGTCTGCTCGTTTCACATAAATAAGATCCTAGAGTGAAATTAAACAGTGTCGACTTACCCATGATTAGCCATTGTCAAAAGAATTCCAACAGGAAAGCAAAGCGCTTTCTACCCATGCACTTGGTCTCCCCTGACCACCCCTCCCCCAACCTGCACTTGCCCTCCGAGCTCCCTCGCCTAGCACTAACCTGGCTGGGCCTGCACCCCTTGAGCCCTTCCAGCCCTGTCCTCGCACTTAGCAAATGGACCTTCCTTCCCCTGCACCCACAGCATAGACCTGGCATCCCCTGGCACTCGTTAACACACGGCCCTTCTGCCTTTTCTGGCACTTCCTCCCTCCCCTCTGCCCCGCACATTTTGTTACTGTACTTGCACGATCCGAATGTCACAAGGCCTAGTAGGACTGTTTTTCTTCATCCCTGTTTTTTCCTCATCCCCCCTCTTAACTCGTTGCGCCTTGAAACACCTTGTATATAGGCGCATTGTAAATAACCAATAAATTAAAAAAGGAGGAAGTTGGGCTCAACAATCCCATGCCACCATCAGATAAATCTACTCACCTATCCCAAGATCATATATTCTTGAAGACCAGAGCATGACTACCTGACTCCACCACATACTCCCTCTCATGAGCAACCGTTGATGTAACAACTACATCCTAACCAACCTTTATAAATTGAAGAAGGAATGAACGCCTATGACTGATGTTAAACCGAAATATAAGATGGCAATAAATAGAACACCAGCCCTAGAACATACGGGCATAGCTGTATCCCAAAACAAAATGTAAAACTCAAATCTGACATGCCACCAATTTTTAGATAAGACCCTTGGTAATTGGTCAAAGAGATTCCACTGTTGTCATTGCCTGGAAGATCACCACAAAAGAACCGTGTGTTGACCTGACTGAAGGCAAAAGTAGATCCAGGAGTTTTATATAGAAAGGATGCAAGGAGGATTATGACCCTGCACTGAGATGATGGAAAACATATTCTCATGGAATATGAATAGAGAACCTGCAGCAATTATAAAGGACTGTTTCAATTTGAAAGAAAGATGCAGTCAGATGGAAATCATGTAGACTCATAAACATGCAAGAGATGCCTCTGAGTCTTATGTTGAATACACTTACTTGAAATCCCCTGCATAGGAAGCACAGAGCCCCCATTCCTTTTGTGTAAACCATTGAGCTTGATTTTTTAAAATGCATGTATTTTCAGGATTTATATAGCACAAAATGTACTAGAAAGCAACAGAACACTGTGAAAAAAGGTGAACCTTTCCCCCCTCAACTTGTTAGAACCGTGTGCCTGTAGCAGGGCAGATTATAAAACTCCTCTTTTCACTTGCAAAACTGCAGCTATAAAATTTCGAATCTCTGGTAGATCCGAATTAGGGGACGAACAAGGAGGCATTGCGTTCAAACTTTAGGTTTATTATCTTAGTAAAACAAGGCCTATGCTATCCCTAAATCTCCGGACCTTATTCTACAACAAAAAGGTGTAAAAAAGGTGCCTGTCTGGATGTCTCCTATAACATAACAGAAAGGTCCCCTGTCCAAAACATATACTTGCCTAAACTCTAACCCTACCATTATAAAACACAAAATAAACTTAGGAACAATATATGTTGTACCTTGGCCCTATTAACTGAATAGTGGTTTGCTTCTGACGCCCTTCTTTGTTCATGCCTGTTCACTGCATCTCCTGCCCTGCTGCACAGTTTATACTTGCATTCTCAATGTCTCTCAGACTGTAAAGTTAATCTCAATAGATTGCATCTCTTACTTGTGGAGCTCTGGACCAGATCTCTGACTGTCCACCCACCTCAGGCTTTGGGGTTCCTTTTCCTGGCTTGGTTTCGGTGTGTGTTTGCCTTCTCTTTTGGCATTTAAGTTTGTTATCCTTTACTCAGGGTTCCAGTTTTTTTTCAGTCCAGCTTAATCCTCTGTGTGGTCTAACCTGCCCAGGGGTTTGATTAACCTCAGCCCACCTTGGGCTTTCAGCTTCACTTCCCTGCCTTGGGGCTTGGTTTCTCGTAGCCTAGCTAGGGCTTTAGTTGTTTTTACCCCACTCACAGGTTTGGCTTTTCTCAGCCCACCTTGGGGTTCGGTTTCTCTTAGCCCGCCTTGGGCTGTTGGTGTTTTTACCCCAGTCTGGGGTTCGACTTTGTGCAGCCTGTCCTGGGCTTTCAGTTGCCATACCCGCCTTGGATTTCTGCCTCTTTTAGCCTGTCTTGGGCTGTTTCTGTTACCTATCCCTAGCTCCTGGATCAACCACATATCTTCTTCGTATGAGCATGCTCCTCGGGAGGCTCAGGGTACGGGTTTCCTCCAACTTTGCTCCTTGAGTTCCCTTCTGGCATCGTGGCCCAGGAGGAACTCCCTCTAACGCTCTGAGGTGAGGATGCAGGGGTTTTGGAAAGCCAGTGTTCCACTTGACCCCTGACATCTGATCAGCATTGTTTGTTGGGGCTGGCTACTTCCGCAGACCGTGTCGCCTAGTCTCGGACGTATCCTGCCACATCTCCCAGGAAGAGGTCCTTCCTGCTATCTGGCTCCACAGGCTGCTCTATCCCTCCATGTGGGATTGGTCCTTTACCCCTCTCAATGAAAGGGGTTGGGCTGGGCTAGTGCTCCTTTAGTCTAGGTGAATGCTGCACATGTCGAGGTATCAGAGGCCACACCAACCATCCTTGCAGAAAGCCGTACAAAGTAAGTCCCATATAACACACACAACTATTGGCATCCTAGGAATCGGGAAGGTTGCTGATGTCACTTCTATGGGATTCCTGTCCTCAAAGGGGGTGCCACCCATAGTGGGATCTTGCTTGCCTGTCCCCTAGGGGGCGTTGAGCTTACCGGGCTCCCCTCCCTAGTCCCAAAGGGGGTAGCTCCAACTTGCAGTGAAGGGACAAATTCTCTAAAGTCGTCACAAATCCCACAGACATGTGTATACTTTCATGTGATCAGGGACCCCCTTCACCTACATATGTAGTCTAACTTCCAGTACATGATTTTATTTCAACAGTCAGTCTCTTTTTTTTCTCAAGGAACCTGGGATTGGTAACCCTAGGTCTCCTGGGGGCAACCAGACGTGGTCTCCCTCTCACTGTGCTTAGAGAGGCATCAGCTTCACCTCACTGATGATCCCCAACAAGGGTGAAACACGTGTATGGGGTTGCTGGTGGTACTCTTGTTCAGGTTGGAATTGCCATTGCATTTCGGTGCTGGACTGCCCCTGGGCAGGACAAAGACTGATATGCAAATGGATATTTCCCATCTGTGAAAGGCACAGTGAGTAAAAGCAGTGGCTGCGAACTCTCAAGTGGTTAATAACCACTGAACAGGTTATCAGGCCTTGTTCTGTCGAGAGAGGGGCGCCTGCTACCTTTGCAAACTAAATTTCAAGGAACCTGGGATTGGTAACCCTAGGTCTCCTGGGGGCAACGAGACGTGGTCTCCCTCTCACTGTGCTTAGAGAGGCATCAGCTTCACCTCACTGATGATCCCCAACAAGGGTGAAACACGTGTATGGGGTTGCTGGTGGTACTCTTGTTCAGGTTGGAATCGCCATTGCATTTCGGTGCTGGACTGCCCCTGGGCAGGACAAAGACTGATATGCAAATGGATATTTCCCATCTGTGAAAGGCACAGTGAGTAAAAGCAGTGGCTGCGAACTCTCAAGTGGTTAATAACCACTGAACAGGTTATCAGGCCTTGTTCTGTCGAGAGAGGGGCGCCTGCTACCTTTGCAAACTAAATTTCAAGGAACCTGGGATTGGTAACCCTAGGTCTCCTGGGGGCAACGAGACGTGGTCTCCCTCTCACTGTGCTTAGAGAGGCATCAGCTTCACCTCACTGATGATCCCCAACAAGGGTGAAACACGTGTATGGGGTTGCTGGTGGTACTCTTGTTCAGGTTGGAATCGCCATTGCATTTCGGTGCTGGACTGCCCCTGGGCAGGACAAAGACTGATATGCAAATGGATATTTCCCATCTG
Source organism: Ambystoma mexicanum (assembly GCF_040938575.1). Lineage (NCBI taxonomy): Eukaryota > Metazoa > Chordata > Amphibia > Caudata > Ambystomatidae > Ambystoma > Ambystoma mexicanum. The sequence goes on from NC_090935.1 coordinate 419,592,929, forward strand.
TGAAAGGCACAGTGAGTAAAAGCAGTGGCTGCGAACTCTCAAGTGGTTAATAACCACTGAACAGGTTATCAGGCCTTGTTCTGTCGAGAGAGGGGCGCCTGCTACCTTTGCAAACTAATGTGGAATCTGTGCGATGTTCTGAGACTGAACCCCGGAAAGTATTCATATTCCAGCCATTGTGTTTATGTTAGGAACATGGAAAATTACAGGAATATGCCCAGATGGGATGCGTATGCATGTATAAAAATTGGTGCATAACTAACATTGAGAAACCCACCAAAAGCGTGAAAAATTTGTCATTTATGAACCAGAGCTCGTAGGAAGATGAGAGTTGAACAGAAATGTACCTTAGGCAATCTGTCATGTAATTATGTATTATTAACAAGTTGTGCATCTTGGAAATATGTTTTTTGGGGAAAATAGATTTCCTAAGTAAAAGCAAAGGGGAGGGATTTCCTTTGGACCATAAACACAGTGTCACTCTGACACATATGACACACTGCTCCTGTCTCAAATCAGGAGAGGGGAAGTTCTCTGACCTATCAGATCCTTAGAGGGTTGGGTATAGATAATCAGCCTCCCCACCCACTTTGGAAATGGATAAATAGGGACTGTTGAGGACCCAGAAACGCACACTTTCCACTCATCAACGGATCCCTTGGCGATGCACCCTGCAGGAAGATCCAGGCTCCAGACATAGATCAAGAAACCAGACTCTAGAACTTTGAAGCAGAAGGGCCCAATCCCAAAAGCTGAACTCTTCTCAGCTGGCCTTCAGAATCTTTTGCAACCTGATTCTAACCCCTAAACTTCCAAGGGGCACCACAAAATCCAACAGCATGGCTGAGCTCTTTTGCTGTTCTAGCTAAGAACCCCGTGTTAGAACCAAGATCCAGACCCATAGAGCAGAGCAGTAACCCAGAACCTGTCAGATCTAGTCCAAGAGGCCGCGCAGACCAGAGTGCCCTGAATCCAATCCGGTGGCGAGTGAAGTCAAACCTTTGCCCAGATCTTTGACGGGCCCATTCCATTCCAAAGCCATAGGAGTGAGTATTTAGTCTCTAACTGTCCATAGTCATCTCTTAGTTTAAAGTAATCCTATTCAATCCTGGTTCCTAATCTTTAAAGCGCATCTTTCATTTTTGAAATCTTGACTCTGTTTCTGAAAAATCTACCTTCACAAAAACCTCTTTTGAACCGCATGTCCTAGAAACTTATATTAAATGTAATTTTAAAGCTAACATCCTCAGCTTTAATACAAACCCAAAACGACATTCCTGATAGTTTTGCTGTAATCGCGAGTTGCAGCAATTTCGCATTTGGCTTAATTTTCACCCCATGTAAAAAACAGCTATTTCTTGATTTCAACTGCTGAATTTCGTTTTCAATCTGAAAATCATTCTATAATTGTTGCTAGTGTTGATCTGAACCAATCCAAAGCCACTCTCACTAGTTTTGAATCCATTTAGAGAATGTCATTTTTAGCATTTTTTCCATTCAATTCAAACCTCATTTAAAAGCGATTGACCCGTTTTAAAATCATACCTGTTCTCTCTAAGCTTGCTGGGGGGATTGGGATTGAACTACATTGTTGATTGTTATTCCTGAAACCTGTGTGCCTTCATTCCACCTCTTCATATTGCATACCGGGAGGAGTGAGTAGTAACAGAGGAAAGAAAGAGTGATCATATTGTCTTTGATTGAGTTCATATCAAGGTTATTTCTGTGTTGCATTCTTTCATATCACTGCATTTCATTGAACGACACCAAGTATTCGCTACTACATTAATCCTCCTATCCCTACTCCTAATTGATTAAAGAAGTTGTTGATATTGTAATATTACCCATTGCTTATCATTGTTCATATTCATAAGTGTGATATTCAGATATTATTCATAAAAGTGTAATCTATATATTGTTCAATTCTTCAAATAAATCTTTTAATTCGCAAAACAAACCTACTTCTTGGCTCAGTGAGGTCGGGGAGATTCAAAGAGAGGGGCGTTATATAAGGGTACATCATCCAGAATTAAAAGAACTTTGACCTAAAAATATATAAATAAGGGTTTCCATTGGGCATCCCATACTAGGCATTGACTTAGTTGGAGTGCTGGATTGAAATCACTTAGAGTCTTGAGGGGGTATCATGACAAGATTAAGATAACAAAAAGGATGCAGTGCCCACTGTCACGCGAATGAGGAATATTCCTATTGCCTTGAGAAAAGAGGTAAAGTGAGAAATAAAATGAATGAATGAAGGATGGTGTTATTGAGGTAGTGGAAGCCTCGGAATGTATATCACCTGTGATGGTGGACCGAAAGAATAATGGGCAAGTACAACCATGTGTGGACCGCAGAGGACTCAATATTCTTTGTTTGAGGAGAGGAGATTAAATCCAAGTATTTGCAATTCCTATAATCTCCTGTCTTCGGGCTATTTTTAGAGTTGGAGCTTTTTAATCTTAAGAATAGGATCTAGCCTGACATTTTGGAATAACCTCTGCCCATGGATACACTTTTGGCTTACTGTTAGCAGTGCCTCCTGTGTTTAAGTTGATAACTCCCACTACATCGAATGAGTAGAAAAAGTCTGCAGGTCTTATGTCTAAAGTTACGAAGGCTTTGGGTATGGTACCTCAAGAAATAACACCTGGTTAAAGTCTCTTTGTCAACATTCAACCATGGCACTGCCTTTTTCCATTTCAAGCATCTGTTCTGGAATGTGCAGCACATATGTTGAATAAGCCTTTCTCTAACTTTTTCCAAGAGTTTGGCAAATGTACAGCTCTAACACCAACAGAGGTGGGGGATGAGTTTTCCTTTTTTCTTGTTTTGGCTAGGAAAGCTGCATGCCAGCAACTTCCCATTAAGATTTCGCTGACACATTCAGTTCATGATGGCATTGTAACGAGATAACATGCTTACCTTAGGGCTTCATATTGCTATTCAAAAGCCCAAGAAAAGGTGCAAAACTTTATTTGCCTTTATGGTGAATGGGATGCTACAACAGTGCAAATTACAGTTGCCCACATTCATATCTTTTACTACATGAACAACTACATGAACATCTAGAACAGAAGTATTTTTTTCACTTTTCTCTGCTATACAGTCTTATAAGGAAAGGCTGCCATCTAGATTAAAGGGCAACATGTATATTAAAAACTTTGATTTCGTATGAAGTGGGCTTAAGTAGGGCGGGACAGCTATGGCCAGGTGGCAGGTGTCTGATCCCTGAACAGCTGTAGATATGCCTACAGATGGGTCCGATTTCTATATTTCGATACTTACAATTGAAGGGGGCTCTCTCGGATCCGTGCTGGGGCGACAACCTCTGCAGAGAGTTGACGTCCTTTGAAAGAGCACTGATCCTAAATACAAGTACCAGAGGCCTAATAGTAAGGTTGTATAGGGAATCATTGCTAGCAGAGCCTATAAGTCGAATATCTACCAGAGAACAAAGGGCTAAAGATTTTAACATGGAGATTTCAGATGCACTATAGGCAAATGTTTGTCGGTGAGTCGCACTCAACGGTGTCCCTACAGTACAGCATGCATTCTCTTAAACTGATACACAGATGGCATTATCCCCCTGCCAGACTGGCTAAAATGTACCCGCTGTGCTCTCTCTGTTGGAAGTGTGGTCAGGTGGGGGGGCGGGGCTATAACCATATGTGGTGGAACTGTGCATAAATCGTGCGAAACAGTGGAGCATGTAGTGTGTGGTTAATTAATGGAAAGGTATTTTTGTGTGTCTTCATACTAAAACTTGCATTGTTTGTATCTTATATATGGTAAAATGCAATAAACTTTGATTTTTGAAAAAAGATCTAAAGGAGATTCAATTTCAAAATGTAAATTTGGCCATGTGTAGCCAATGCATTTCCCCATCCCAGGCCAGGGACACATTTCACTGGAACCAGCCACCCCCTCCACCCTATACCAGCTGGATAGGAAACGCAACCTGCAAATAAAATTGTTGTTAAGACAGGAGATGGGCTGCATCTGAGTCTTTACCTTCTTCCTTAACATGGGACACCGATGCAAAGGTGGATTTTTTAGGGATCTTAATGGGCACCCCTAGCTATTTATGAAACACACAATAACCTTACTTTACCTACCCTACAACTCTTATAATATTCATTCCTATTTTCCATAACCCTGGAGGGATGTTTCTCTAAGGGATCTGCCCCACCAGCTTGCCCATCCTTAGAGGGGCCAAAGGTAGACCCTTAGGGTGGAACAAATGAAACAGACCACTATCCTTTACCTGGCACCAACCACTTGGAGGCAAGTCTAGAAGATTGCCCCAGTGGGTGATTCCATCCCATAGGCGTACTTTGGCAAGACAACACTTCACCTTTCCTTACACAACAACATCCTCATCTTTATTCTCAGTCTTATTCAAACTCCTATCCAACTCTACTCCCCTACCCAATTACATAGATAACCCCCCTCCATAACTAGAACTATAAACCCCAACATACCCACACAAATAAATCCACATTTAAATACATTTCAAATAATAAACAAATATGTAGTATATTACATGGCTGCGTGGTACGGTCCTTGTTGGAGGGGGTTTGACCCCACCCCCTGCTGCAAAATGGTACTGAATCACCCAAGTTCTTTTTCTTTTTTTCTTTGGATGTTGGTGCCCCCTCCACCACTTCATTGCACACCCTTGTTCCAAAATTAATGTCTTTCAGACGCTCTCCCCCTGTCCCTATCTGTGACAGGGGGCCGTCTCACAACTTCGCACCCCGCAGCAGAACCCATGATCTTCTTTAAGGCAGCCCCGTACCCTGGGGGGGGTGGCCATTGTTACCATTGCACCTTCCACATCCACGATCTTCTTTGTGGCGAGGCAGCTGCTCTCACCACTGCACACTGTATTGCACTGGACATTCTTCAGCACCCCCCATGCGCTGCTGGGTGGGCAACGTGAGTCATATTGCTATGCTGTCGCTCATCCTTGCCCGCCCTCTCTCTTCATTGCGCATGTGCAGCACAAGGAAGTGGGCCCGCTTACCTTCCTGGTGCTTTGGCCGGCATGTCGGAGCTCCATTCTTTCCCCAGGCTGCAAGGGTGCTGCAGCCACCTTCTCCCTCTTTTCACCTCCCGGGCCCGGAAGGACTTTTCTTCTGGGCCATCCCACCTATCCCCGGGGCGGGTCCTCATGGGGTCTTGGCGTGTCAGCCAGTTTGGGCTGCACCCCTCATGCAACTCATGGTGGGTGCCACCTATCTCCACCCAGACCACTGCACTAATGTGGTTTGTGCTTCACTGTTTGGGCCCATCTGGACTGAAATCCGGGCGGGCCGAGAGCATGCACGGCCTCGTTGGTGTCCAGGATGCTCCAGGCACACATCCCGGGCCCAGGGTAGATGCCGGAATGCTCCACACACTGACCGTTATTTAAAAAAGCTGCAAGGCCATAGAGGGCCATTCAAGGCCCTAGCCCTCCCAGGGGTTGTTTTCTGTCTCCTCTTTTCTCTGTCTAGCAGTCTCCCCTCGACCCGGTGTCATTTTGCAGAATCTTCACTCCCATGCCCTGCTCACTCGTGGGCAGGGGAGCTCTGTCCACTGTTCCCGTCCTTTGGGTTTTTTCTCTGCATTTCATGCAGCCCCATGGTAGGCTGGATGGTATGGTCCAGGTAAGTTCATGTACAAACACTACATACACATACATTTAATACAATATTTATCTCTACACTCTGATGATTGTCTCTCTCTTTATTTCCCTTAGGCGGGAAGTGTGAAGCCCACTCTAGCTGGGCCCCGGTTTTGGCCAAGGGGTATATTTGGTTTCTGGAAACTCTTCAAAGAAGCCTAGCTAGCAGCATTCGGCGTGTGCATATGAGCCTTCTGTGCCCACCAGTGGACTGCATTATCAGTCAGTTTCTAGACCAATATCGAGAGTTTGTAAACAAGAGATGGGCCTGGATTATTGCGAAAAAGGGTTATTTTCTGTGGATGTTAGGTTTTACCATCACAGCCTTCATGTCATTAAAACATAGAATTTCTGTTAGCAATTAATATACTTGTATCTCTCTATATGCTATAAAGGAAGCTCTAGAACAACAGAGGTCAGGAATTTTACTGATGATACTTCTCAATTTCAATAAAACCCATTCTGGACTAGTAATTTATAAATCTGTTCCTCTTCTTAGACACTATTAGCATGATGCCAATTAATTAAGTCATGGAGTCTCTTCTAAAGGGGAATTGGATAATGTCCTTATCTCAGGGCAATTATTTTGACACAGCCTTACCAATGGGGATGAACACTTCAAGCACAAGTGTATTCCTTCTTACGTGAACAATGCTCAAAGTACTGTCGATGGTAGGTGTGCATCCCAGGCTTCAGAGGGTTTATTTGCATCCCTGCCTAAATAATTGGCTGATATGGGCACCTTTTGAGAGTTATCCTTTTGGAGAGTATTTAAAATGTGTGCAACGCTCTTTTCAGTTTGGGGTATTCATTACATTAGAAGGAATCCCATGTGTTTCCAGTTCAAAGTGCTCATTGTATGGGGATAGTACTGGATACGTCTCTGGCGCTATACTTTCTTCTTCCAAAGAGAATTGTAATCATCCAGAAAACTATTAAGTTCTTTCAAGGCAAAGCCATTTTTAAGGCATTTGTTATCAGAAGATTCTAGCTCTTCTGGCCTCATGCATCTGTAGTGTGCCCTTCTCAAAGCTCATGAAGTGAGAATTACACCTTTTATTATCCAGTCAATGGGGGTCCACACCAACAGCCTCAACACAAGCTTATTTGAGTGTTTCTGCAACTCTTGCAAGCTCTATAATGATGAGCTCAGGAGGAGAATCTTCTACTGGTCTTTCCGTTTCACATCTGGCACTGGTCCTGGGCAAAGAGGATTTTTCCTGCAGCAATCTTGCCAGATGGGTGTTTCTGAAATGTAATTCCTTCTTTCTTTCCTTCTTTCAATCCATCTTCATTCTTTTCTTTCCTTCATTCTGTCTTCTCCTTTCAATCCATATTTCTATTTTCTCTACTTTTTCCTTTTTCCTTTTCTGCCTCCTTTCCATCTTTCGTTCATCGTGCCTTCCCTTCCTCGTTCATTCATCCATGTTTCCCCATTCCATCCCTCTGCCCTTCTTTCATTCAGTGTCTGTGTTCATCTGTATTTTATTTTTAATGCAGTTTTACTTTCTTTCAGTTTTCCTTCCTAGCTTTTTTCTTTCCTTCATTTAATGTTTCTGTATTTCATTCCATCCTTCCGTCATTACATCTTTTCTTTCATTTTCTTAATTTCTCCATCCTTTGGTTTTATTGTATGTATTTTCTTGTGTTCTATATAACGATAACCTTACTTGGAAGCAATGGAGCGCTATGCATGCATTAGACAAAACAAGATGGGTAAATTTAAAAGACTCTCCCGAAGTGGTGGTAATACATCTTTCCTTTGTTATTTTTTTTATTCCATACTTCTTTCCCTTCCTCTTTCCAACTCTCCTTTCTGTCCACCATTCCACGTTATGTTCTTTCTTTGCTTCATCCCATCTTACTGTCCTTCATAAGAGGTCCATCTTTTGTTCTTCATTTCCTCTTTTCTTTCATTCCATATGTCTCATTTTCTCTATATCATTCACCATTCTTCCCATCATTCCGTCTTTCTTCCTACCACCTCCCCATTACCACTTCCCTTTATTTCTTTCCTTCCGTCTTTTCATCTTCCTTTCTTTCCATCTTACTTTCCTTCTCTTTTCCTCTTTCTTGAAATGATCAACATAAACCAGGCCACTTGCTTCTTCTATCCTTTTCTGCGATTGTCAAATGTGCTTTCATTTGTTGTAGAAAATAATCCATGGAACTGATACAGCCCATGGATTCGGAACATCTTACATTCACAATCTGCTACATTGTGCTATTGTTTGATTAACAATGAATCAAATATTTCTGCTCAATTTGCTACTTTTTAAAAATGTTTTTTAAACAAATGACGAATACTGAATTATTTCTCCCAGTAGGTCTGTTTTTGCTGAACTTGAAAAAATACAAAGATTTAACTGTATCCTTTCAAAGTCTCACTGAATTATATGCAGTTTTGAAATACAGCAGTAATAATTAAAAGCATGAATGTGAAACGTATCTTGTGAATGTTTTTAAAATCCCTGAAGAAAGCAGTCACAGACCACTTGAGTGAAGGTGAAGAGAGATGTTCATACAAACAGTACATATGACTGGCACCAGGGCTGTCACTTCATGATCAGTTGTTGCATACATTTCAACAAAAGTCTCAATACACATTCTTGCTTTAAATTCTCTAATGGGCAAGGGTAGTGCAGCATGTTCCTAAACTGGGCTACACTTATTTCCATCTGAAGTAGTGACTTCGAGCCAAATTTCACTTGTTTTTAGCTTGGGTACAAGAGACTTGCAAGATTCAAAAGAACTTGAAGAACAGCAAACGTTTCCTATAACTAAATCACCTCAATTCCTTTTTGGCCAATTCCTGCTGCTATCTTACTGTGGAATGTATCCACCTTTTAAATTATCTTCAGTGATGGTTTTAATTTCTTGTCATGATCATTGGGAGCTCAACCTCTGGGGTAGAAATGGCACATTGTTCAGTGGGTTAATGCACCTGCTTCATAACTCTTACTTGGATTGGAACCTTTGACCCACAGATTACACACACATCCCTATAACGCAAGCATGAGCTCACTGAACTCTCTTACTGACATTTGAAATGGTAGATATTAAACAGATCAACACATCACCAACTGTCCCATGTTAGGTAAGTACGGTCCTGATTTGGAGATCTGAAATAGAATTTTCTAACATGTATATCTCTTGATCTATTTTTTAAAACAACTGTTTGTCTGAATGGATTTCAGTAGAGTTTCTGTTTTACCTCTATTTGTTAAAAATAAATTACCCAACATGTCCCTTTTTTTCAAATTTTGAATGTTCGGGGTATACATTTCCATACTGTATTTGTATGGTGCTCCCATCCCCTTTTCCACAGTCCCCTGCTCATCTCACTGATGGCATGTTAGTAGAGGAAAAAGGGACTTCTTATGGTTGCTCCCCTTTTGGTAGAGGTACTGTGACATGTTTCTGCTCATTAAACATGTCTTTTCTAGACTGATTACATAATTCCTGGTGGTAACTAAACTGTGGACTACACCTCCTCTTACATGGGGCACACATATCGGTTTTGCCATTCTGAAGGGTCTGCTCTTCATGACTGCCAATTTGGGGGTATCAGATATCTCTCTATCAGTGCTATATCAGTTTTGTGTTGAGTATGCACTCGGACTCTTACAGATGTTTTCAGGAAGTTTTTGGAAATAACAAAAATATATTTAATAATGTAGGCCTGCCATCCAGTCAGTTTGCAACATTTGTTTGAGTCGCTTAGACTAGGTCCATGTAGTTTTCCCACAAACCACTGTTGTTAGGTTGACAACACCCTTGCCACTTCTTTGAGTTCTGTGGATCGGATTGCCAAGCTGATGTTGCTTGCTATTATACATTTTAAAACAACACCTTAAAAAAATAAGTGACACCCCTTCCAAAAGCCTATGACTTTGTTGATACATAGTACATCCAAAAATATATCTTTTTAATATAGGATCAACAAAAATAGGAAGGCTCCAACATTTAGGTACCTCAGAACATTTCTGGAAAGTCTCACTGTTAACAGCCTCCGGTTATCTTTAGGGGAGCAGGATTCATGCCCCTACGTGGCCATCAGACCCTCCCCTGAAATATTGTTTTCTGACCCGATACAGCTATTTGGAAGTCTGGCTTTCCAGTCCGAGGCAGGTCAGATGAGTTTCACTAATTGGGGATGATTCTGCATCCAGTGTTTAAGACTGATCCTCAAAAATTAAGAGTCCTACAAATAATGCATAACTCCAGGCTTCCCACGTATGCCCTAGCAAAGCAGGAAATACATGTAAATGTTGGGCACTTGACTTACCGTATCTGAAAACCCAAGCTTTCCTACAGTCAGGAAGTCCGACTCCTACTTGAACACCAACATATGATTCAGTCTGAACTCCCCCGTCCCCTCCAACAGACATATGACACACTGTCATGCAGACCCTTGACTTCCTCAATCCTGTTGTCTGTATGGACAGGGAGACTGGTGGTGTACCTGCTGGTGGAGCGATCTGCTAAAGAACCATCAGAATGAACACACCTCATAGAGCCTGGTTAGAATGGAGTGCAGCATTGTGGACCCAGAGACAGAACCGGCATATTGGGTGGTGGTTGCCCAAGGAAAGGCAGACCTTTCACCCAAGTCCAAAACGGCTGGTGGGCCTTTTGAAGTCGGGGGCTCAGCATGAAACGAGCACGTGCAGGTTATTGGAATGAGGCTAAATATAGGTGAAGCCCGCGCTTCGAGACTGATCTGCTAGAGAAAGAGATTTGTGAAGGTGAATGCAGACAAAGGTGCACATAGATGGAGACCTATTTACTATTGAGACCTGGACATGTGTAGAGAGTGTTGTGACCCCCTTTGCGCAGGCAGACTAACAGGAAGCAAAGCTGAGCTAGATAGAGGACCAAGAGGATCCTCTACTACATAGCGATTTGGCTGCTATATCCTTGGAACTAATAGTGCCAGATGCAGACAGAGCTGGGTGCTATATTCCTGATGCCGTTGAGAGCCTTATTGTGGCCTGTGTCCTATATACCTGGAAGTCAACTGTCAGATTACGCCAGTGGTACTTTGAGAGCTGGATAACAACCTTGGCAATATATCCATGGAGGAAGGAGTGAGTTTGGCACCTGCAGGCAAGAGTGAGCTGGGTGCTGTATCCCTGAAGTGAAGAAGTGTACTAGGTGCTGTGTACCTGGACTGAGAAAGCAAAATAGTGTACTAATTGAGGGGTTTGTGCAGAGTTTTTGAAGTCTCATGACAGTGGAATACCAATCATGTTTATTACAATGTTATATATCTCACCAAACATTCCCCACTTAGCTTGAAAATCTCTACTTTGGTTAACGTAGTACTAAGAGAGAACTTGTACTCCAAATAATGTAAGTGTTTCTTGTATAAAAGCCTAAAAAAAAGACTGGCTGGAAGTCCGAAATAGCTTTAACTACAAAGAAATACTGTGAAGTAGCTTTGTTTTTTTTTTGTCTGCTGCAGAAAGTCTAACCTTCAAAAGGCAATTGTCTTATAACTTATTAAAGAAAGTGTGATAGTTTGAAAATGTGCAATATTCTTTCGCTCTTTTTATTTTGTTTTAAAACCTTAACATACTTTTTTAAATCTCAGTTTTGCTAGAAAATAGCAGTTTTCCAAGAAGCAATTCTAATCAACAAGTACCCAAGCCTAGGACGACGGATGATACAAATTCACCTTCTAGCATTGATGGCAAGAGTATATCTGCTGTACTAGAAAAAACGTCAAAAGTAATACAAGATATCGATTTGCTCCTTTCATCTTCTTACAGGAAGTGAAAAGCACATCCAAGGTTCAAAGTCTGAAATTTCAAACCGTGGCCTTTAAGAGCAGTTTTCTGAGAGTGTGCCATATTGTCCACACTGCTCATGAACACAAAGCCAACACTTATGTTTGAGCAAAATAACAACAAAAATAAAACTGAGAAAACCAACCTTTGGATAATGATTGTTTATATTGTGACATCACGTAAAACATCCAGTGGACTGTTTTGATGTATAATATTTAAAAAATGCTGTTAAACCTTCTTCTACATATAGCCGAGGAAAAGACAGGAAAAAGTCAAATTGTGTTTTAAAATGTTGGACAGATGTCATTCCTATGCTCAAAAAATATTTTCCAAATTGGAATTCAAAAAATGATGCTGTCCTGTACCAGTTTTACATATATTTGTCAACAGTAATGGCACAATCTTGATCCCCAGGCCTTTTGAGTTATGTGAGAATATAAAAATAAATAACTTTACTTATTGTAGTAGGTGTGACTGCTCCTATTGACTTCATTGGCCTTTTGCACATAGTTGTTGATCTGTTGTTGTACTAGAACTTGTTTATATTGACTGTTTTTGTTGTAGTGCTGAATGCCACCTCACAGAGACATAAGGCTGCTGTATAACAAAACAAGCCTCACATTTCAAATAGGTGTAGATAAAACACACGTGCAAAACAGATGTACTTCAACAAATGCTTTTTGTGACTTTTGACAGAGGTGTAATTTCAGAGCCGATTCACAAATACCACTTATTGCATGTGTTCGTTTACAAAAGTTTCATTACACTTAAGTTCGGTTGTAACTTGTTACTAAACATGGTACTCCCAAAAAATATTTCCAGGACCCCAATAATTTAAGCCTGCTGGAATTTTGCACAATCATTTTGCCACATTCACAAAGAAAACACATGCCTGCAAATATGCTCTCTCAAACTGGTAATTTACGCAATGTGTAAGTAAAGTATTGCTTATAAAATGAAAAATAGATGATACTAAAAGGCATTTAAAAGTTCTAACATGCGAATTGCCTAAGCTTACTGGGTGCATGTTATTCATACTTCCTCAATAGTGCCAATTTGACAACAATTGATGCATTTTCACACACCTTAACCTTTTACACATATATTCACTCTGTTAGGTAAGATTTTCATTTCAGTGATACGTCTTCCTGACCTGTGTCAACCCCAGAACCTTTGCTTGGACTTGGTAACTATTTTACCTTGTCCCTAGGTGAAGGGGAATCTTTTCCCCCACTCTCACCTAGTCTTTTGCTCTTTTTATGAGTGACCTTTTTATGTCTCTCCATAGTGTATGGTTGAAGTTATAGTTTCCAATAACTTTTGTGCTTAGGCTGGGTTGCCCCTTTGGGCTTCCCTGTTAATTCTCTTTCACAAACTTGGGTGAACTACTGTTCCCAACTAGTAAAGAGGGATTTTCATCCCCTTTACATTTTGTATAAGTGAGCCTGCACACCCCACCTTACTTACCTCGTAACATGTTGTTAGAATTGCAAGTTTACTTGAGTGGCTGGTGGCAGTGTAACTACTTTTATGACTTTCAGTCATCATTACTCGCAGGCTGTTAAATCAGCCTCAGTAATGCACAGAAGGGCCACCCTTTTGCTAAAATGCAGTGCTCCTTCTTATTTTGCCATTTCTCATGTGCTTGTTGTTTTTGAAGTCTTCCCCTGCCGTTCCAGGTGGGAACGACCTCCATGGAAGTGTTGTTTTCGGTGGTAATCCTTTGTATTCCCCAGGCTGCAGAGTGTCTTAGAAGACAGGAAGCGAGGGAGGAGTCCAAACCTCTGCAGCCCTTTGTCTTCCACCTTGCCTGAAAGGAACCGCGTCACAGTGGAGGGCTGGCTGTCCTTATTGAACAACCAGACCACACTTTTCTGTAAACTGCAGGGAGATATTGCAGAAGTTATGATGTAGTTCTTGATAAATACTCTGAACCTGGAATCTGCTGACATGTCGACCAATGGAGTTGAAACCGAAGAGGAAGATGAAGAAAAGACGGCTGTAGCGATTTCCAGTGACTGGAAAGCCTGCTGTGTAACCCAGAGCCTGCTGTAACCTTTCCTTTGAACCGACCTGGGGGTCTGAAACGTGATGACTCCTACCCAGATGCTGGTGAAATCCTCTAGTCTCAAGAAGACCTACATTTTGAGCCATCCCAGGAGCTGCTGCAACCTTACTAATCTGCGATACCCCAATAACCTGGGATCTCGCTCCATTATGCAGTGCCTGGTCTTTCGATGGCTGAATCCGTCCGGATGGTCGCCTCCTCCTGGCTCTGCAGAGACACAATTTGAATCTCTGAAGTCCCCTCACCAGAGTGCAGGACTGAGAGAGTGAAGAGAATCAAACCTGTGATATTCGTTCTTATTCTGGCTGCTGTAAAAAAAACACCAAATCCGTAGAGCCGTGAGAATCAATGAAGTATCCATTGCTGGAACCCTCCTCTGATGACTGCTGCTGCAAGTTTCCATCCAGTGTCTGGGTCTTTCGTCACCACACCAAGAAGCCAGGAACCGGGTCCTGTGTGGCTCCATCCCGAAGGCATCCACTCTGGAGCTCTTTTTTTTCTCCTAAAATACTGTGTGGGCTTGGGTTTTACTTACCTTAAGTCTGGTGTGCATCCTGTGTGGCTGAGTGGGTGATCCGTGTGGTTAGGAGTTTGCCTATACCACTTGCCCAGGCCTATTGCTTGAACACATGTAGGGGAGCCTTCTCTGAAGTCCCTAAACACTTTGACTAACTCTGAAAGTGAGTGCCTACTTGTTTAGGATCATCTCCTATGGAACTTTGAGTTTCCTGCAACTAAAACCTATCTCAACTTGCCTACAGCTGGCATCTAGACCACTAGGGTCTCTCTTCTGCCTCTGAGAAAACTCATGCAATAGACTAGGGAAGGACTGGATAAGAAAAGGATTCTCTCTTGAAAAGTATAACAAGAATAAATGAACTTACTTGCTGAAAGAATAAGTATGGTAACTGAATCTCTGTGAAAGAAGATGTTACAAAGTGCCCTTAAGTTATACTTACCTTTGAGTTCCAGTGTGCACTCTAAAAAGTTATAAGTTGATTTACTTACTTTGAATGGTGTTCCCCTTTCTGAAAAGTAATAAACGGTGGTACTGTTTTATCATTGCTTAACTGAATGAGTGTAAAAGCTTACCAATAGGGTTTTCCTACTTGAATAACATTGTGTTCTTCTTAAAGTGTAATTGGTTTTTTTCTCCACCTGATCTGCTTTAGACAGACCTAAAACAGTCTAGAAGTTAATTTTTATTTTTTATTTTTTTATAACGAGTTTTAATCACCAAAGTGATTTTTACAAGCTAGTAGTTAAATCAATCCGAAGTGAAAAGGTAATGAAAGGAAGAAGAAGAAGAAAAAGAAAAAGGAGAAAGAAGAAGGAAAAAGAAGTAGTAGTAAAGTAAGTACCAATTTAAAACACAGTAAATCAAAAGTTAATAGCAGCAGAGGCAGCACCCTCTAAAGTTATAAGATTCATAGATTGAAAAAAAAGGGCTCTAAGCTTCTGGCAAGAGCTCCGTTACTTTGTCTTTAAAAATGAGGTCCAAAATGTTAGTAGCTGCTATCGCCCATGAAGGTCTAAGGCACCCTATTAATCGCTCCCACCACAGCTCTTCTTCTGTCAAGTAAGCTTTCTCCAAGTGGTTTAGCAGGTATGGGGTTCTGTATGAATTTGTGCCCGGGCATGATAGCAGAAGGTGCCGTAGCGTTTCAAAATTTTGATTTGAGTTGTAAGAACAGCTGTTGGTCATGGAGGCTCCTCTTATCTGCATGATCTCATTTGTAGGCAGTAGGTTCAGCCTGGCACGAAGAAGTGTAGATCTTGTTTTGTTGTTTGGGTGCATTATAAGGAATGGTTGAACTTTGTTTAGTTTTCTGACCGTTATGGGCAGATGCGGTTTCAATTTTTAGGCGGATGCTTTCTCCAGCATATCAATCCAGTCTGTTTCGTCTAAGCATTTTTTTGTTTTAGTTGGATTTGAAACTAATTCTTCAATAGAACTGCCACAGACTTCTAGGTTTAATTTGCATCTGTTCTCCCAAGTGGCCAGCATTTTGCAATTGACCGAGTTCAGCTCTTCTTGGACCAGGGAAAAAATCATAGGAGAAGATGGGTCCTTAATCTTCCGATATAGCATTATAGTTGCCCTAGTTACTATTGCCGCCAAGGATGATAGTGAAAGTACTCGTCTGATCAATGCTATCGGTGTAGAGGTCGGAAGATTAAGGACTGATCACCAGAAAAGACTCTCCAATCTAGGCCATAAGAGATCAGGTAAGGATGGCATGGCACCCGCTCCATAAGTGATTGTGGGTATCACTTTCCCCCGGTAGAACTTAAGTAGAGGCATCAATGAGAATCGACCATATTTTCTGTTAAGAACTTTGGCCTGTGAGATGAGATTTCTCATTTTTGCATATAGATGGAGTTGCATTGCTGTGTTTTTTCGCGAAGAATCAATCAGGACCCCGAGATATTTGAAATCTAATACCTGTTCCACTTTCTCTCCTGAAAGAGAACCATGTTGGATTATCTCTTCTCCGGCTCCTTTTTTCAAAGACCATTATCTTTGTTTTTTGTCTATTGACTTCCAGGTCATTGGCTTTAGTGTACTTGGTTAAAGAAGCCAGCTGACGTTGTAGGCCGATTGGCGTCTGGTCAAGTCGTATCAGATCGTCAGCGTAAAGGATTCTAGGAACTTTCAATTTTCCCATCACTGGAGGAAAAGATCTTGTCTCGGCATTTGCTTCTTTGTAATCCCCAAAGTATGCCAGCAATAGAGCCGGAGCAAGAGGGCAGCCCTGTTTAACTCCTCGGGATGTTGGTATCACAGAAGAAAGCAGCCCCCTTCAATTCAGCCGGACCTGGACGCTGGTATTGGCATGTAGAGCTTGTAAAGGGCCCAGGATCTCCGGTGGACAGTTCCAGTCACTTAGCTTCTTCCAGAGTTTTGCTCTGTTAACGAAGTCAAAGGCCTGGGTAAGGTCTATGAACGTCAGGTAGAGTTTCTGATTCCCCTCCAGGACTTTAGCTTTCAATATACTCAGTAGCAAGATGTTAATGCTAGTTGCTGTTCCCTTTTTGAACCCAGATTGTAAAGCGTCTTCACACGGTGCTTTTTTCACCCAGAGATTAAAATGTTTCAGAAGTAAGGTGCCGTAGACCTTCCCTATGACATCCAATAATGCCACAGGACGGAAATTCCTTGGGTCATCTTTCCTTCCTTTTTTTGAAGATCGGTATAATCACTGCTGCGGTCCAGGAGGGCGGGATCCTCCTTTGTGAGGTGCATCTTTTGAAAATCAAGCTCAGTAGTTTTGCCCAGTCCTCTGGAGCCGAGTTTAAGTTCTCATTAGACAGGCCGCCGGGCCCTGGTGCCCTTGAGTTTTTTTCAGCTTAATTATAGATAGCAGTATGTCAGTTTGATCATAAAGATCAACCCAGGGAACACTTGTAGTTAACGGTATAGATGGGGAGGGCGACTCTAGAGATCTAAACAATGTTGAATAGAATTGTATCCATGTTGACTCTGCGATATTGTTAGACAGGATTGAATCTATCGCTTTACTCCGTGGGTTGATCAATTTCCAAAAGTCTCTAGAGTTACTGTTGTGAATTTGCTTCAACATAGCCTCTGAATCTTGTTGATAAAGTACGAGCCGGTATGATCTTAACCAGGCTTTGTAGTCTCTTGTCACCTCTTTTGCACGAGTTCTGTTAATGACTATGTTATGACGTACAGCTGTTCTTTTCGCTCTGTGGACCGTATTGCGCTTCGCCACCAATAAGGTGTCGAATGTGTGAGTATGACAGGGCTCTTCCGGACTAGAATGCTTTGGACCTGTGTTGGCAGATCTAAAAGGTTGTAAAAGCGGTCTGTAATCCACTTCGAGGCAGTTTTCATATTTTTGAATAGGAGTCTGTAATATCTCAGATGTTAATCCGGGTAACCCGTACCCGGTTTCCCTTGCTTACCAGTTTGACGTCTCACAGGTAATAAGAGTTTGCTGGCTTTGCTGATGACCATTTTATAAATAGGAGATTCTGGTCACTTTGAGCTGTATATTGCTTTCCACCAAACTAGCAAGAAGTGGTTGTGAAGCAAAGATATAGTCAATGGTGGAATAGGCCAAACCACGCTTCCACGTTGGTGTCTTACAGGTTTCAGGTAGCATGGTTTCTGTGTTGAATATGTGCCTTGATGTCATTAAGTTAGACCACTCCTTTCCCCGTTGACAAGCCTGGTAGGTTGTAGGTTCTGCTGCATCTGATGTATTCGTGGAGCAAATGATCTTAAGGTCCCCACAGATAATTACCTCGAAGGATTTCAACTCTAAATGTACGGAGTCCAGCGTAGCTGTTACCAGGTCGAACAGTAAGTCTCTTTGGCTCGCCTTCGATTCCAGTAGATGGCCATAACGAGAAGATCTGTGTAAGATAAAGTTTCTGCGCCGGCCTCACTGTGAAGCCATGAGAGGAGGACCGCTAGGACGAATGGGGACTTCAAGATGACCTTTACAATTTGTAGGCCACTTCCCATCCGAACTGCGATCATCAATCCCAAAGATGGTCTGCCTTTTTCACCCGATAGTGCCGCAGAGACAGCTATTTTGAACCCATCAAGCGTTGGTTTTTCTTTCAACCAAAACTCCTGTAGACACAGAATGTCATAGCCACCTAGATTGATATCACCTGGGGTTGTTAGGTGGAGAAACCCCCTTGTGTTCCAACAGGCTAAGGAGAGTAGATGAACATCCAGAAGGATAGATGTCTGCGATGGTGGCTATTTGTGGAGTCGAGATGGAGCTTTTGGGAGCCACGTCCATGCTTGAGACTGTAAGTCTGGTCTCCAGGGATCCACCTTCTTCTGAGTGGTCCGGTTTCGTGCAGCCCACACCGGGTCCTTGATGGTTATGGCTGGGTCTTTTAGTCGAAGCGTTAGGGCTTCTCTTTGGGATGATGGCTGAACTGTATTCGATCTATAGCCTGATAGAGACCTTGGTTGCGTTGCTTCCCTTGGTAAAGATACGACTGTTTGTGTGGTGATTTGGTGACAATTGGCACCTCGTTCCTTATAGGCTGCTTGCTCATTTCTGTCTGATTTGAAACATGTTAGTTCAAATCCTTGTTTATAAAGCACGTCTGTTGCCTATGCTAACACAGCATTCACTCCCTTAGATGTAGTATAGAGAAAGCAAAGTGCTTTATGGCCTTCGTGGGATGGTTCCACTGTTCTAAAATCTACAGATTTGATGCCTCTTAGAGCTGAAATGCTATGTATCATGTTCAGCACTGTGCGTTTATTTAGGACTAAATATTTTTGGTTGCCTGTACGTTGGCGCAATTTGAAGGTATGACTCAGCCTGTTAAGACGCTCCTGATTATCAGGCTTCTGTTGTTGGTTCTTTTTTGAGGATCTCGATTGCGCATGGTTGCCATGCTGAGGTTGCCTGTGATGGTTATTTGTACTGCTAACAGCATGATCCAATACTTCTGTCTGTCTTTGCGTGTGAGCCCTCGAAATGTATTGTTGTTGATGTATCTTACAACAACTGTTGTTGTAAGATACATCACTTAGTCTTCTGTTGGTGCAAAATCATGGTGGAGAGGTTTGCAGCCCAGGCCGCGGAAGTTGTTGGAAATTGTGTTGTGGTAAAGCAGACAAAGGAGCCGCATCCAAATGATCTTCTCGGGCTCGCTCCTTCCTTTTAGGTAGCACTTGCATGGAACCGGGAGCGGGAGCAGGACTAATGGTGGATACGTCAGCGCTCTTTCTGTAACCACGATTTTGGGTCGGTTGAGTTGGTCTGTCCTGCAACAGTGGGTTACTTATGTGCACTGGGCCTGTGGCTGGGGCAGATTCTACTACACAGTCGGCCTGCGCTTGTGACACAGAAAGTGAGCTTCCAGAACGGGAAGGGCTGGCTTGGCCCATGATTTGTATCAGTGAGTCCGAAGAGGAGAGCTCTGGTTGGAGAGCTCTGGTTGTAGGGCCATTCTAAGGTTTAGAGGTGTTAGTTGGTCCACACCCCTCTGTCCCTTGGCCATAGATGATTGAGCAGGTGGTGAAAAACCAGGAGAAACACTTGCTTGCCCATTTGTGGTTATTGATGGAGCTTAACCAGAAATGGTAGGTTCGTTAGTTAAATAAGGTGTTATAGAAGTAACCAGGGGTTCAAGAAGTGCCTCCAGTAAGTCAGCATCCGAGATCTCATCTAGTCCATTTTGCTTCCGTTTAGCTTGTCTTTGAAAAAAAGTGTTTGAGAGAGTTCTCTAAGATCATACTTGTAGAAGGTTTAGACAGGGGGCCCTTTTTGAGAGTCTTTTTTGTCAGAGTTCTTTTATTTGCAATTGACAAACAGGTCTTTTTAGTAATAAGGCGAAAAGGAATGCCATGCAAATGGCGAGTTGGTGGTCTTCACTTGGCTCCCTCTTTCACTTCCTGGTTCAGTGTGTGGAGTACTTCCATATCCTCTGAGTTAGGCAGAGTCTCATAAGTGGCTGAATTATGGTCTTGTATTGAGTTACAATCCTCAGAAGCCAATCCCGGGCTTCCTGAGCCAGTATGTGCAGTTGGTGCCGACTGTGCGGCAGATATTGATGCCGGTGGGTCATGAATCTGAGCACATACAATCAGGTCTGCCATCGCACTATCCTGATTGTCCACCAGATGGCACTGTGGGGCTGCAGCTTCCAGAGAGTTCAAGACTGCTGCTTCCCCAGGCTCATTCTTTGACCGACGATGACGGGGGTGTTAGGAGCTTGGATACAATCCTGCTCCTCGCAGGCCGCGCCGCCCAATGTGGAAGGGTCTCTCCAGGGCTCCGTAGCGCTGGCGCCTCTCGCCCCTCCAAAGCTTTGCCCGCGCCCCCCGCCCTCGCCCCCCGCCCATGCCCCCCGTCCGCCAGCATGGGTAGCCCCCCCTCCTCCGAGGGATGTCCCTTCAGACCATCGACGAGCTGGGAAGGGCCGCTGCGGGCCCGCTCTCTCTTAGATCATCGGGCTCCCCTGAATCCTGGGCAGTCTCTCCAGAGACCTCCACCGGCACTGCCGCCGGCAAAGCCGCCAACGGGCCCGAAGTGATGGCCATGTCTGCTGACTTGGTAAGTCCAAGTAATGGCTGTGTCCAGCTGGTTGGGAGTTGTTTTTGTTTGTGGGTTTTATGCTTGGAAACCAGCGCCCTTTTAGTAGGGAGATTTTGCAGCGTACCTCCCAGCCGTTTTAAGGAGACCGAAGGGCCAACTTGGGGTGCTGTAAGCATGTTTATGGAGGATGACACTGCAGCAGCTTCAGTGGGGACAATGTCTGAGCGAGAGCTTCGCAGATTACATGGCTCCTCGTCAAAGCAAGGCATATTTAGTCAAGAATCCAGGGGTTCGCCGCCCTCTGCCCCAGCCGCCATTAGACTGCCCGCTCTCACACAACTCCGCTCCGCTGCTGCCTGCAGCCAAGGTTTGTAGAAATGGCACCAAAAAGAAACCACAGTAGAAAGACTGAGACTGAGAGGGACTGCCACAGACTGCCCACTCTCACACCACTCCGCCCCGCTTCGCTGCTGCTTGCAGGTTTTGTAGAAATGGCACCAAAAAGAAACCACAGTAGAAAGACTGAGAGGAACTGCCAGAGACAGCCCACTCTCACACCACTCTGCTCCGCTTCGCTGCTGCCTGCAGGTTTTGTAGAAGTGGCACCAAAAAGAAACCACAGTAGAAAGACTGAGACTGAGAGGGACTGCCACAGACTGCTCACTCTCACACCGCTTCGCTGCTGCTTGCAGGTTTTATAGAAATGGCGCCAAAAAGAAACCACAGTAGAAAGACTGAGAGGGACTGCCACAGACTGCCCACTCTCACACCACTCCGCTGCTGCCTGCAGGTTTTTTAGAAATGGCGCCAAAAAGAAACCACAGTAGAAGGACTGAGACTGAGAGGGACTGCCACAGACTGCTCACTCTCGCACTGCTTCGCTGCTGCCTGCAGGTTTCGTAGAAATGGCACCAAAAAGAAACCCCAGTAGAAAGACTGAGAGGGACTGCCACAGACTGCCCACTCTCACACCACTCCGCTCCGCTGCTGCCTGCAGGTTTTGTAGAAATGGCGCCAAACAAAAAAACACAATAGAAAGACTGAGACTGAGAGGGACTGCCAGACTGCCCACTCTCACACCACTCCGAAGTTAATACTTGTCTCATGAATTGCTTGAAGCTCCTCTTAAAAAGTATATGGTTACTGCTCTTCTAAACTTGTAACACTGGGTTGTGCCTCCCATGAATCTACTCGGAGCATTTCCAAAATAGTTATAAGGTCCATTACTTACCTTGAAATACCGTGGGTCTTACAGTGTAATTGGGTTTTACTTTCCTTGAATTGCTGAGTGCACCCAGAAATAGTTAGTGTATGTTAATACTTGTGATTGAGTAGCTTAAGGCCCCTCCAGAATGTATATGAGTTGATTTGATAACTCTGAACTGAGTTCTAAAAAGTAATGTTGCAAGGAATATAATTCTAATAGGGTTATTTTGTTATGCGATTTCATAACTGTGTGTCACTGCATGACTGACTGTGTCAACTACCTTTGAATTACTGATTGTATTCTAAAAGTATATATAACCTGGTTTTACTCCCCATGAATAGCTGACTGCCATTCTGGATGTGTTGTAGGTTTGACTCACCTTGAACTTCTGATTGCTATTCTCAATATGGTTATACTTTGTGTTTTATCCCATAAGTATTGTGTTGGTTTTTATAATTGTGTTCATATATAATGTGATAGTACTTATTTACCTAAGATTTCCCTTGGTCTACTTGTATTTAAATAAACCCTTTATTTTTACGATATAGTGTTTCAGTGTTTCTTTGGACCATATATATGCTACAGATCCTTTGTACCAAGCTACAGCCTTCTCTCCCTCCTAAGATCAGCCTGGCATATCTTCCCATGCTACCAACATTCTCAGGTGGTACACCCTTCTACAAAAGTGGAGCTTATGTACTGTCTCAGATGTATGATTTTATGAATCCCTTAGTTGGACTTTAGAAAAACTGACCTGACATACTTGTGTAAGTAAGCCAGTTGTAGTTGTGTGACACATGCCTTTGAAATCCTGTACAGCTGTTGATGAAAGTTACAGCTTGATGGGTGGTGAACAAAAATAACACCACCCTTTCCAAATTTTGTGATTCAGATAGACAGTGAAAAATGCCTTTTAAGGAGATTGGGTCCTCTGACGTATTCCATATCTATGACAGCAGCTGTGCTGCTTCAGAAAATTTTCTGTGTCGATGACGTCGATACGCTGTCCTCGAGGGCCTCCGTCGAGCTGATGTCACCGGATGTTATAAGTAGGACGCACGACGCCCGTAGCCTCAGTTCCGTTTTTTCCGCGAACGTATTCGCTTCGGAGATCTCGGCATGCCTCAGTTCTTCTTTGTTCTATTCTTTCGGTTCTTCTAACCTGTTAGTTTGTCTAGAATTCCATGATGTCTTCGTCTTCTTCTACCCCGCGGCCGGGTTTCAAGAAGTGTCAGGACTGCGGTTCCAAGATGTCGCTGACAGACCCGTACAACGCCTGCCTCTGGTGCCTCGGTGAGGACCACGCCACGGACGATTGTGACGAGTGCCAGTCGTTAACATCGAAGGCATTGCGGGAGCGTAAGAAGAAGCTTTCTGTCGGTAAGGTGTCCAAGCCCTGGAAGTCAAAATCCACTGGGCTTTCGACTGACGATTCGAGGGGCGACTCTCCGCATCGTCGGCGTAAGTCCAGGGGGGTCTCGGTCCCGGAGTGGGTCCTGCCATTCCTCTGCCTCTTCAAGGCACTCACGGAAGCGCTGTCACAGGCCGCCTTCCCCGTCCTCATCCGAGGACTCTGCCCGTCGGCGGGTTGCTTGTTCCAACAAGCATTCCACTCCTGTGGAATGGGATTCATTTCGTAAGGAGATGATGGCGATTTTTGAGTCACAGGGCTCCGTTACATCCGCGCCATTGAAAGACGCTGGCAGGGAACGTGCTAGAGACGCTGTTCGCATGCCTTCGGGCTCGAGCGGTCGTTACGATCACCAGGCATCTTCGAGGTCCCGTTCGGACAAGGTGGATCGCTCTAGCCATGCCCGCCCCAGGTCCCGGTCCTCAACGCCCTCGAGACCATCGGAGCCTGTGAGGTCTTCGAAGAAGACATCGGTGCCGAGGCCGTCGAAGGACTCTCTCGAGGCTCTGCCTCAGAGGAGGCCGTCGATGCCATCAGCGCCAAGGCCGTCGAAGGACACGCTAGGGGCTCTGCCCTCGAGGCCTGTGTCGATGCCTTTCACGCCATGCTCGACGCCGATTCTGTCGACGCCCTCAACGCCTTATGAGGAGGTTTTATCGGAGGTGCCCCGGAGACCGGTGGAAACTCCGAGAAAGGACATGCAGAAGTCACTAAGGCCTGTGTTTGAGCCTTTTTATGTGCTCTCATCGAGGGATTTGTTCCAGCCTCTGGATTACATCTCTGAGGTGGATGAAGGGTCTGATGAAGGTATAGTTCCTGATGAGGTTCCTGACAAACTCATGTCTGGTCATAGCCAGCTGGAAGACCTGCATCAGTCTTTGCACGACGCCAGTGGTCTGGACACCTCTCCGGAGGTTGAGTTCGGTAGGCCGGAGCCTGGCACGCACGCCGGGTCCTCGTACCGGTGCCTTATCTCGAGGGTGACGGAATACTTGGGCTGGTCTGCGCCACCAGTGGATTTTCTGCAGGATGACCTGATGGATATCCTTGACCAAGGTCCACCAACTGACCCGGTATTGCCATTCCATATGGCCTTGCAAAGAAGGGTGGCAGCGGCTTGGACTGCTCCGGAGAGTCTCCCGGCAGTGAGCAAGTCTTTGCTGAAGAAATACCGTCCAGCCAGTAGCGACCCCAGCTACTTGACTACGCACCCCACTCCGGAGAGTTTGGTGGTGCAGGCGACTACGGCCCCGGCAAAACAGGCGTCGTACCCTACCATCCCTCCTTATAGGGACGACAAACGTTTTGATGGCTGGGCGAAGAACGTGTTTTCTTCAGGGGGTATGGCTTTACAGGCAACACGTTTCACTCATACTCTGTGGAATTGTCTCTTTGGTGGCTGAACATATTCCCGAAGGGGAGGAACGCGATGGTTTTCTTGCTCTTGTTCAGGATGGCAAGGATGCCATGTGTGAATCTGTTCAGTCGGGTCTGGACATGGCAGATTGCGTCAGCCGGTCCATTGCGGCGAGCACCTTAATGCGCAGATTTGCGTGGTTGCGGAAGTCGGAGTTTGCTCCTGATGTACAAGCCCGGCTTCTCAACATGCCCTTTTGATGATGAACATCTTTTTGGCAGCAAGGCTGACGAGAGCCTTGAGAGGTTGCAGACCTCCAAAGCTGCAGCAAAGTCGTTGAGCGCTGCAGTTCGCCAACCTCCGCCTTTTCGTCCTAGGGGACAGCAATGGAGGGGGAGGTTCCTTTCGATATTACTCATCCTTTGGTAGATCAAGAGTAGCTGCAAGTCAAAGGGGCCATCGTAGGAGTACCAGAGGTGGAAAACAAGGTACTCGAGGTGCCAAGGCTGCTCTGGCAGTTGCCTCTTTACCCTTCAGCTCAGTCATGAGACCATGTCCCATGGTTCGCCAGTTGGAGGAAGGCTGGCGCAATATCTTGTAGAATGGCATGCCATTACTTCAGATGTGTGGGTTCTGGAGATCATAGCCCACGGCTACTGTCTTCCTTTCCGGCAGAGGCCTCACGACAATCCACCAGCGAATCTCTCTTTGAAGAGTCCGGATCCGCTCCTTGCGCAGGAAATAAAATCCCTGCTGGAGAAAGGCGCCATAGAACTGGTGCCTGTAGCGGAGAGGAACAAGGGATGGTATCCCCCTTATTTTTTGATTTCGAAGAAAGACGGAGGATTGAGACCCATCATGGACTTGCGTGGTTTGGACAAGCTCCTCAGGAAGGACAAGTTCAAGATGGTTACTCTCTCTCAAGTCCTCCAGGCCCTTCAACTTCAGGACTGGTTTTTGTCTCTCGACCTCAAGGACGCTTACTTTCATGTGCCGATCCATTCCAAGCACAAGAAGTACCTGAGGTTCGCGGTTGGCGACTCGCACTTTCAGTTTCGGGTCCTGCCGTTCGGATTGACCTCTGCCCGAGGGTTTTCAACAAGCTCATGGTGGTGGTGGCAGCATATCTGAGGAAAGGGGGATTCACGTCTACCCCTACCTGGACGATTGGTTGATCAGGGCTCGCTCTCCCGAGCAAGTCCTGGATCATCTGTCAGTCACCTGCCATTCCCTTCACAAGCTGGGCTTCTCACTCAACTTAAAGAAGTCCCACTTGATGCCAACTCAGCGGCTCCAGTACATCGGAGCAGTGCTCAACACGTCCCTGGGGCAGTGTTTCCCTCCCCAGGTGAGGGCTCATCACATTTAGCAGATGGTGTGCAAGTTTCAACATGCCCAGAGTCTCCCGGCGTTTGAGTTCTTGAGGTTGCTCGGCCTCATGGCTTCCTGCATTCTTCTGGTGCCAAAGGCCAGGTTGCGGATGAGATCTCCGCAATGGGCTCTCAAGATGCAGTGGTCGCAGTCCTCCGGCAGGATGTTGGACCCTGTTCAGGTGCCGCCCTCGGTCGCCCGGGACCTTCTGTGGTGGGCCGTCGAAGGCAATCTGATGAGGGGGGGCTCCATTTTGGCTGCCCTGGCCGGAGGTGACGATCGTGACAGACTCATCCCTCACGGGATGGGGAGCTCATGCCAGAGAGTTGACAGCAGTCATTGGTCTCCGTCGGAATCAAGACTGCATATCAATCTGTTGGAGCTGAGGGCCGTCAGTCATGCCCTGAAGGCTTTTCTGCCGAATGTGCGAGGGAAGAATAAACTGATTCTGACGGACAACACAGTGGACATGCACGACCTCAACAAAAGGGGGGGGCAGGGTCACTTCCTCTGTGCAGAGAGGCGTTGCAGCTCTGGTTCTGGGCCATCCGCAAGGAAATTTCGATCTCGTCAGTTCAATTGGCCGGAGACGAAAACGAGATGGCGGACGCTCTGAGCAGGCAGAGCACGATCTCTCACGAGTGGGAGCTGGCTCAGGAGATTCTCCTGGAGATCTTCACCCTTTGCGGGACTTCACAAGTGGATCTCTTCGCCTCCAGTGTCAACCGGAAGTGCGAAAGGTTCTGCTCGTGGGAATTTCCTCCAAAAGGAGCCTTAGGGGACGCGTTCATGGGGGAGTGGTCCTTCCCACTGCTGTACGCGTTTCCTCCAGTCCCGTCATCCCGCAAGTGCTGCAGAGGTTACAGAGGTTCGGTTCCCGGATGATCCTCATTGCTCTGGCATGGGCCCGGAGAATGTGGTACCCAGACCTTCTCGACTTGTCCATCTGCCCTCCACGCCATCTTCCCTACTGAGACGATCTGCTCTCACGGGAGGGGGGGGGTCAGGTTCTCCATCCAGAGGTCAGATCCCTCAACCTTCACGCTTGGCTTCTGAAAGGTTGAGGTATAAGGATTGGGACCTCCTTGAAGATGTGATGGAGGTGTTGCTTTCGGCCAGATGGCCTGCAACAAAGTCCCTGTACCGTTGCCGTTGGAGAAAGTTCTGCGACTGGTGCAAGGTTAAGAATGTGGACCCTTTTTCATGTGACATTCCTGTGGTTCTGTCTTTTTTGCTTTCGTTAGCCCACAAGGGCCTGCAAGTGGGTACCGTTAAAGGTTACCTGGCGGCGCTGTCCATATTTAAGCGCTCGTCTGAGGAGTGTTCTTATTTCAAAATTCCTTTAATTTCTCAGTTTCTGAAAGGCTCACTAATGTGTTTCCGCCGTCACCTTTCCAGGTGCCCAGTTGGGATTTGAACCTTGTTCTAAAATTCCTAATGGGTGCTCCATTTGAGCCTTTACATTCTTATCCTTTGAGACTGTTAACCCTTAAAACTGTATTTTTAGTTGCGGTTACTTACGCTCGCAGAGAGAGTGAGTTGCAGGCACTTTCTGTTAAGCCACCCTTCACGGTGTTTCATAAGGACAGGGTTGTCCTTCGGGTTCGTCCTTCCTTTCTTCCGAAAGTGGTGTCGGAATTTCATTTAAGCCAGAAGGTCATTCTTCCGGCATTTTAACCTCCTCCGCATCCTGGTAAGGAAGAGGAGATGCTCCATAGGTTGGATCCTAGGAAAGCTTTAGGTTTCTACATTTCACGCATGTCCCGGGTCAGAGTGGACGATCAGCTCTTTATAGGTTACTCTGGAAGGTGTTTGGGACAAGCTGTTACTAAGCAGACTTTGTCTAGATGGATTATCTTGGCAATTTCTGAATGTTACCGCTTGGCGGGTAAGGACCCTCCGGTAGGCTTACGGGCCCATTCTACTAGGGGTATGGCTGCCTCTACTGCCCTGCAGAGGGGTGTTCCTATTCGTAACATCTGTGAAGCAGCCAAATGGGCTTCAATCCATACTTTTGTAAGAGACTACGCCCTAAATTCTATCCATGAGCAGGATCTGGCCTTTGGCAAGGCGGTCCTCTATTCTGCAATTTGATTGGGCATTCTAAATTTCTTTATTCTAAATTCTTTTCCCTCCTCCATACGTTGGTACTGCTTTGGGAGTCTGTCATAGATATGGAATAAGTCAGAGGACCCAATCCCCTCGAAGAACAAGTTACTTTCTTACCTGGTAATGTTCTTTCGATGGGATGGTCCGACGACGTATTCCAGATCGGTCCCTCCCTGCCTGCCCCGCTACAGAATTTCTTATGCGATTGCAGCTTAAGTTTCCGCAAGGTTTTCTGTGGTCATACTGGCAGAAGATTGGTGCCACACGTTCTGGGGAAAAAACTACAACTTAGGCTACGGGCGTCGGGCGTCGGCTCGACGGAGGCCCTTGAGTACAGCGTATCGGCGCAGGATGCAGAAAATTTTCCAAAGCAGCACAGCTGTAGTGATTACCTGTCATAGATATGGAATACGTCGTCGGACCATCCCATCGAAAGAACGTTACCAGGTAAGAAAGTAACTTGTTCAACTAAAGCATCCTTGCAGAACTATATCAAAAATGAAAGCTCGTTCTCTACGATAAAATGTTACATCAATCGAATATTAATTGCTTTGTGAATAGTGTCCCAATTACATCTTTTTCCTCAGGTAAATCACATTTGCATTTTTAAAAAGCTGTGTTAATCAGGACCTTAAACATTTTAATTTATAAGGTTGACTTTTCCATAGTTACACTTCTGTCAAGGAACCTGACGCTCATCAAATGGGAGCATTGAAATTTTGCCTACTGTAAATTTAAGATAGACTAATACTTCAGGGGCAATATAGCCCAATCTTTTCATAGCATTCCTAATTATCATAGTACTTTTTGTCTCACTTGTGCTTTACGTAGCACTGTACTAGGAACACTATAAAGATTGTAATGTAGTACACATCCTTAACATTGCAGAGCTATCTAAAAATGAGGACTACACTAACTAAAAAACAGATGAATGGCAAATGTAGACCACTAATGACATTTGTTTTTTACATTACATTTATATGGATTATGAAAACACAAAAAATAATTCAGAATGAGAATAAAAATTATGTATACCCAATGCACGTCTACATTACATTTTCAATACACTTCTTTTCAAAAAATCAAGCAACTCCTTATCTGAGAGGTGGAAGGAAAAAGCACTGTTACGCTCACCTGATATCCACAGGGACGCCACCCAGCCAGGTTACTCGCTGGTATGCTTCTCAGCTTTGCCCTGATGTGGTCTGCGGGGAAGGTTCTGCCTGAAAATACAGGAGGACTGTGTTCAAGACTGACCGACTGGGGTAAGTATCCTTCCTCCACCCCCGTATGATTTCAGTCCCTCTCGCGCCCTCTCCTCACCTTGTGGTAGAATTAGGCGTGCTCTCCGTCCTGCCTTCTTTGCAGGGGCGCATTGTCTTTCAAGGGCGAGTGCGGTCCAGTTACTTCACTGACGCCGGCCCGTTTGATATTAGTCAGGTATGTCTTATTGCTGTTCTTTAGTTTTGTTGCTATCCTGCATGCCTTTCTTTGTTTAAAATGGCTCTTTTTTTCTCCCCTAGGTATGCAGAGCTTCAGCACGGCGAACTGGCTTGGTTGAACCCCGCTGGCAAATGATGGTGCATTAAGAGCGCTATGATGCGGTAAGTAAGCGCTATGCGCAGCGCTGCAAAGTCTTGCATTTGCTAACCTGTTTTTTCCTTCCTTGTAGGTCGCGGTGTTCTTCAGCGCGAGTGGAATGTCCGGAGTCGTGCCATCCGAGAGGCGACCAGCCAGGTAAGCCTTTTGAGCAGTTCGTAATTTGTAAATGTCTCTACTGCTTTCTTTAATGTTGCCTCTATCTTCCTCTTTCAGGTCGTTCTGTCCGGGAGGCGTGCAGATTCGAGGAAGCTGTTCTCAGTAGCTGCGAGTGTTTAAAGATGAAGACTACAGGTAAGATGCAGCTGCTAATGATGTTCCTTTTGTCTCCTTGCAGGTTCTGCTTCTCCGAGGTTTGAGGGAGTAGCTGGACACAGTGAGTGTCACGTTGCAAGCTGCAAAGTAACGCGAAGCGTGTTGTCTTGCCCGGGTGTGGTTTAAATAGCCCCAACAAAATAGTCCAGGTAAAGTAGTCCCCTAGGCTACCACACCCAAAACACTAGACCGCATAGCTTGGTTCTTAGGAACCAAGCTATGTGGATGCCTCCATGTTGGCTGACAATACAATAAAGTAGTTCCCAAGCACATGGTTTTTCATGGTGTATGATCCTGGCGCCATAGGCGCCAGAACTGGCCCCATGAGGTCTTTTGAAGAGGATGCCAGGCTCTAGAGGCCCGAGTCCTGACTCTACCTGGCCAATGGGTTTGCCAAAGGGCGTTTTGGGCGAGGGTTGTGACAGCACATGCAGGACTTAGGTTTACACAAGCAGCTCTTAATACTTTTTAGTGGACAGTATGAAACGCTTGCATTAGTGGAACAAATAAGGGTGGTGTGCTTTGACTGAATTACACATAGATTGAAAAGCTTAAAATGACTTCTAGGATTCATACATTACCTACTATGGGTGTTGTCCTTGATTACGAATGGCTACTCAAAGGAGATGCCAGCATTGGCTCGATTGTCCAGACCCAAAACTTTCTTGTAGCCCTAGAGGTAAATCCTTTCTACTTTATTCACAACAGATTTCTATAGATACCATTTCCCTTGTCAAGGCCCCTTTTGCAAATGGATAGAAATCCATTAGTATCTGTGAGTCCTCTGCTTCAATTTTATGAAGTAGATAAAACTGTTTGAACACCTGTGCCAATAAGGGCGTATAACAGAAGGTGAATAGGCATAATCATTGAGAACACTGCACAAAGCCACTTTTCCCCCCAAATAATAATTCACAGATATTCTGAAATGGATTTCCTAGCCGCTAAAGGTGAGGTTGTGGATCAAGTGAGAAGTCGCATGCATCTCCTTGCACCGCTCCACCAGATACTTCTGGGCACAGCCATTTGGAGTTAGGTCTCTGCTCTGAGGTCATTAAATAATGTGCTAAACTACAACTCAACCTAGAATATAAGCTTTGCCCTACTACACTTGATTAAATAAAACCAAACCATATAGCTACCCTTTCCATCAGGTGAGTTAAAACAAAGCCAAGCATGATGTGGGAGCCTCCTGCACCTGCTCCTCAACCAAAAGCTAGTTAGTCTGCCACAGTTTCTTAACCCTTGCAGGGAAATTGTAGCATTCCTGATATCCCATCTACAGGGTCCTGTCTCAGGCACAGGCCTGGAAGGCTGACGTTGATATAATTCTCATATCAACCTGGTGGTTAACACCTTTTAGTCAAATAAAGCAGCATGCCCCAGTAAAGCCTCAAATCCAAGATGGCCTGTATTTCATACTCTGTCCCTCATCGGCTTTCTGGATTCTGGTCTCACCCAATTAAGTAGGCTTACATGGAAAATGCAATGTATCTTAAGGCTTTTGGGCAATCTCAGTCTCCAGACTTTCTACTATTTAGGGCCCCACAAATTGAGAGTTTCATTTTATAACTCTCTTTTAACCACAGATGCTTAGTTGACATCCAAACCTTATCTCACTCAGCGTACCTGGGAGAGTTTCATTGTTTCTTGCCACTCCCGGTACCTGAGAGACTTTCATGTTTGCTGACACCAACCTATTATATTGATCCTTGCCTTGCTGCAAGGCTACATCAGCTCGCTTATGGGTGACCTCAACCTCCACATCACCAAACCTCCCCACCCCCCAGTTACAGATTGACTCCACTCTCGTCGAGCACTTTGGTCAACCTACATGACCTTCTCTCAGTGGTACCCTTCCTCCTCTTCTCTTTCCTCTTTATTGACTCTTTTCCCTTATGCCAGTTTTTCATTCACTTCACCATCTCTATTCCTTCTCTATTTGCACACTCCCCACCTTTTATCAGTAAAAGAATGTTCAGACCTAACCCCATCGCATCATACTCGCACCAAGTCAAGTGCTACATCCAAGCCCTATCTCTTGCACTTGCCCACTCCATTCAACTAGCCTGTATTGAGTTCAATAATGCACCTGACACTTCCATTGACTACCAATACCCTGCTTGCTCCTTCATCCACTTTTGCCCATATCCTCAACCCTGGATCACCCCAACTGAAGACATAAATGCATCTTAACCCGCTCTGCTACTGCAAAGAGAACACGCCTTACTCTCCTTGCTGCCAATGAAGATCCTCTCTTCGCCCTCACTACTGCTTTTGACCCAATCAAATGATCTTACTAAACTGACCTTATATCATCTCTCCGGTCATGCCCTTGCAAACCTTCTGAGACTCTGAAGGCTGTGCTCCACCCCCCCCAAAAAAGGCGGTCTATTCTTATGACAGAAGAAATTCATTAGAGACAAAATTGATTACAAAAACAAAAGAAGCTTTACCTTTCACCAAAAATATGATCAAAGGAGGACTGGTGTCCCAAAAATACCGAAAATCAACAAACTGACCCTAGTGACATCATCACCCTCATTCCCAGACAGGCACAGCAAGCAACAGTGATGCACATCAAGAGGCCATTGCTCAAACCACCACACAAAATACTGGTTCTAATGTGGAATGTGCTTTTTTAGAGGAACTAAGAAGGCACAAAAATCGCACCTGGTATGGCTACACAGCAATAGATGCCACCTACACGAACAAGAATACCTTGCCAAACCAAAATACCTTGAATTCTACAAGTCTCACAAGAGAGGCGGCATCAGAAAACACAAACCTAGATCAGCTCGGAATGCAGACAAGATCACAGCTAAAAACAAGCGTCGCCACAAATAAACCTAGTTATGAATCTCATCTCTAACTATGAATAATGACCTCACCTCTGCCCTGAACAAAGGCCTATCCTTTAGTCCGACTAACCAACTTGACCACTTCCAAACCAATCTAGACATCCAAGTTCTGCAGAAGATTGAGACTGAATACATTCTTTGAGGTGACACCTAAAAAACCTACACAGATAAATGCAGCATTAAGTCCATCAAAACTTACTGTAGATCTATCTGAAGCAACGGCCAACCTACTCAATTTTGAAAATCTAGAAGAGGAGTACACCCTAGAAAGCTTCACAAATTAACAGAATATACCTCGATGTCTAGCAGAGGAAACAAATCTCAAACTACTTTCCACTTTTTTCCCAATCCTACCACAGGGCAATTCAGTGGATCTCTTTAATAGAGCTGTGACTGAGGATTTAAGAAAAATGTAGTTAAAAAACCAAAAACCTAAGGTTCATGACAACCTCACACCAAAAGAAAGAGAGGAATTAAAAACCTTAGCAAAAAACACAATTGTATTGTGAAAGCAGCAGACAAAGGTGGCAAAATCGTCATAATGAACAAAACAGACTACATCAAAGAAGGCCAATACCATCCGAATGATATAATCTGCTACAAAAAAAACAACAACCAACCTTTTCCTATACCTGGTAAAAGAATGGGTATCAATGAGCAACATTTGGGATGACCGAGACCTCTTAAATGAAGATGAGTTCAAATTCATGAATACCCAATTTCCTGTAATGGCAACAATTTATTTCATCCCTAAGATTCATAAAGAATACATATTCCACTGTGCTGACCAATAATCAATGGGATTGGCTCACTAACAGAAAAAAGATCAGCATACATTGATGTACACTTACAACCGCTGGCAGCAAGCCTAGGATCCTACAACAAGTATACAACCCATGTAATACAACAATTAGACTCAATTACATGGCTTGACAGCTATAGGTTTGTAAGACTGGATGTTACAACCCTACATACAATAATTCAATATGCAAAGGGATTGGAAACCACTGGCTATTTTTTTAAATCAAGATCAATCTCCTACTATGAGCCAAACCAAATGCTACTAACAATGCTTACATTTACATTGACAAATAACACATTTTGCTTCAATTAATAATTATATCAACAACTTCAAGGAACACCAATGGGGGCAAAATATGCCCCATTGTATGCCAACCTCTTCATGGGCAATTATAAGATTGAACATGCGTGGAGACATACTGCCTATACAAAAGAAAATCATATTGATCAAAATCTCCTTTCTGGACCTGGAACTCTACATTGAAAACAACCCTGTACAAACTTCAATTTACTAAAAACCAACGGCTGGTAATAGTACACGCCATGCCTGTAGTAACCATCCTCGACACCTCATACATAACATCCCTTATGGTGAAATTTTAAGGATCAAAAGAAACTGCAGTGATCATATTAAATTCGAGCAACATAAATTGGAAAAACTACTCAAATTAAAAAAAAGAGGATAATATGAAAGAATCCTTCGGAAAGCTGACAAGAGAGCAGAGACTAAAGATAGGAGTGATCTCTTGAGAAGCCAGGCTTCCAAACCCATAAGCACCTTTAATAAAATAAGACTCATAATTACTTACAGTTCCAACACCTACACTATTAAGAACATTCTCAGAAACCATTGCAACATTTTACAATTGGACAGCCATATTAACGACGTCTTGGACCCACAACCATGCATCACTTTTTGAAAAGCTAGAATTGTCAAAATTCAAATCAGTCAAAGCTATATGCAACCTGATAAAAAAAAAATTCAACACTGACAGACCTCGGGGATCTACTAACTATTAGAGGAAACTTCAAATGTGAGAACTGTAAAATGTGCACATACATGATGAATGGACAAACCACCATAGATCTACCAAATGGCACAAGGGACAAAATCTACCATTTGATAAATTGTAACACAGTTTGTCATCGGTGGAATAAAATGCCTTTGCAACAGATAGTATATTGGAAGCACAATACAAAACTTGAAAATAAGACTAATGGAACACCTCAGAGCAATAGAAAACAAAGACACACGATATCATCTGGCACTTCACTTTATCACAGAACATCCCAATGCGAAACCACAAGAACTAAAATTCTTGGGTCTGGAAAAACTAGATCTGCCACCATGAGGAGGTAACAGAGAAAAACTACTAAGACAAAAAGAAGCAAAGTGGATCATCATCATGGACAGTTGTCTATCAGGTTTAAATCAAGACAATTAACTCTTTAATTATCTATGAAACTAACCGAGTTATCTGTCTTGCAAAACAATACAAAACATTTGATTTCTGAATTGTACCACCTGGCGCTATGCCTTATCCATATATTTATTCCTGAATATCCATCAACTATCACTAATTATACTAACATCAATAATGTGACCCCCAAATTACGGTCTCCATCTGCTGCCTCCTTTTGTGGCATCTCTCTTCACATATGTCTTACACAATCAGCAGTCATGATAATATTTCTCCCATTTCCAAATAACTGACATTAACCTTAAAGATAACCCCATTCAAGCCCACTTAATCACTCAATCATTCACTTTGATCCCTTCATTTGAATCCATTATTGTTAAACCATTTGACTCTTCTCATCGAACTTTGAAACATAACGCAAACTGAGGTGACTGTGTCATACGTATTATGGACCGCGCTCGGAGTTCAGTTCACAGCGCACTTTAACACCTACCAACATGACATCTTAGCAACCAAATGTTGTACCTTCTCAAACCATACTCTATTAACCAAAACACAAATGCCCACTCTAGACCATATCTATGCGCCCAGTGACTTAATTTTCCATCAACACATATACTGTTTATTTAAGATATGATTACATCATTGGAAATTAGGTGAACATTGGCCTAAACTTTATCACTTTTTCATTTTTCTGTTCAGTTGAATTTCTCAACATACCTTCGAATGCCATGTTTCTTTACAGCACAAGTTGCAATTGCACAATCAGGCCATGAGGTCCAACGATCAACTAGCCTCTTCTGTTTTGTTTACACTCTCAAACGCATCGCGTAATCGCGCGATCACGCATGCGGGCCCGGATCGTCATGACCTCATCCCTATGTATCCAACTTTCTTTCGGTAACTCAACACACCGAATATCACCTGCTCGCTGCATCTGCCTCTCCTGCGAGGATTCATTAAGGATTTTGTTGGACTGACAAATCCTCTTTGGTAGGCTGACTGCACAATAATCCTTGTTAGTTTAAATGCATTCTGGAATGAGGCAGGCATTTATGACTGCAGTGTTATAGCTCACTGTTTGCCCCACTGTCCTTCGTCCCTTGTTCCCCAATTGTTTTTACTGACGGGGCGCTACAACCTACAACCTACAAAGGAAATTGAAAATAAGCTCAAGTTACTTTACTGTTAACAAAAAAACTATCCTTCTATCTCCTCCTGATGAACCAGCACTCTTTGCTGGTGAAAAATGTGTAGAGGACTCAGAAATCAAGGATTTTTAATTTTACATTTATAAAGGCTCTTAACACAAAAATAAGATTGAATAAATAAAGTTTTAAAAAAACAAGTGATTCAACCATCATTTTCCTTATTTTGTCAATGTCAAATACCTGAACTCTATGACCAATTATAGTTGGCAAACTGTTGACCTTCCTCCACCCTCCACTCTTCTAGCCCCTTTCAATCCCTTTGCACCACAATTAATGAACTTGCAACTTCCACCATCTCTCACATCGTCTCCCTCTTTAAATTCTTGCTCTGCACAGGTCTTTTCTCTGCCGTCTATAAAATGGCCACTACCATCCCCATAATTTAGAAACCGTATGAGAACACTAACATTCCCTCCTTCAATAGACCTGTCTCTCTCCTGCCAGACTACTCCAAAGTCCTTGAGCGAGTTGTCTTTAAGCAGCTGCCTCAAGGATCTCTCCCTCTGGCATCACCTACATTCAGGATTCTGGAGCAACATTCCAGTGAAACCACTCTGCCCCATGTCTTCAACTTTCTATCCATTACTTACCAGTCTCACCTCTGCTCTATTCTAATCCTACTTAATCTCTATGCCGTGTTCAACACTGTGACTATCCCTATCTCGTTCAAACACTCACCTTTCTTGGCTTCAAAGAAGCTCTCTTTAAGTTCCTGCCTCTGGCCTACAAAGCTGTTCCCTTTCTTTCACCTCCCCCCTGCTCAACCTGACTGAAGGTGGCTTCCTCGCACCCTTCACTCTAGCACCCTCCTCGGTCTGTGCCCCCTTTGAACATTCTCACCTCATGTAATTCCCCCCCCCCTCCTTTGCTCCTCTGCACTGGAATTTCTCTCCTGCTGACCTCAAGAACACCACCAACATTCAGGCATCCATATTACTCTGTTGTAAATGTAGCAATTCTAGCCCTGCTGTGTTGCATAACAACAACAGGAATGCACGTCATAGATTGACCAATTGACTTGTACCTGCAACAGTCCCTCAGGGTTG
This sequence comes from Ambystoma mexicanum, assembly GCF_040938575.1. Taxonomy (NCBI): domain Eukaryota; kingdom Metazoa; phylum Chordata; class Amphibia; order Caudata; family Ambystomatidae; genus Ambystoma; species Ambystoma mexicanum. Next base: position 419,630,209 of record NC_090935.1, read on the forward strand.
TCTGTGCGCGTTACAAATTAAATAAATAAACTCCTACAGCTCAATCACCTTCACCTTGAAGGATTACCTGCCCTCTCTAACAGCATTACCACACCACTTTAAACCTACTTCCTACCACCACTGCAATTACCATAATTTACTTGTAAAAATCCCTCCCCTACCTCCACATTCTATATTTTTGTAAACCCTGTCAGCATCTGGTTATGCACCAAATAACCATTGCTCAAAAACCTTTGCTAAAACACCTGCTTGCAGGACTTCCCAATTCACTGCAATTACTCTGAGATTTTCTTATCAAACACCATGTTTTCAATAACTAGTGGAAGGAGGAGATTGACACAGGTGACATTGTGGTTAAAGACGTATTTAGGTTATAATAAGAGGAAAACCCTAACTGTCCCTAGCACTAAGAGGGGGGTTTCCTGCCTCAACTAAATACGAAGAACTTGGTGGAGATGGGGGTGCTGTTGCACGGCGACCAAGATGGCGGCTCTCTCCTAAAGCTCCCGCACCCGGCGCCATCTGAGGACTAATATATCCTTTTCCAATAGCTGTCATATCTTAGGAAGACTACTGAAGCAATCCTTATGTGCCGGACTACCTGGTGATCCCCTCACAACCCTGCTAAAACGGATGCCCGAGGATTGGCCGTTGAGAATTTGGCACCGAGTGAGGGACGGCGAACATCGGGGACCTGCTATGCCCGGCTGTCTATGGTGGCTGTTGAGGTGTGAGCTTGGAACCCGGGTATGCATTCCATCCAACGATCAGACTGTCGGCGGACTCCCTGCTCATGGTGCGGTGCCCCCTTGCTGCAGTGTTAGGCGGGGAGCTTCAGCGTGACCATCCCACTGGGGTTGGAATGCCCGTGTCGCTGTGGGAGGGACTAATATCCGCATCGGAGGTGAGGGCCTGACGGGGACACTGTTTCCTGTCACACTGCTTGAGCGGCATTGCTGTGGCAGCCACAGCAACATAGTCCCTCTCCTGTGGTGCCCGCAAAACGCCACAACCTGCACACTTCTCCCATATTTATAATGCTCTTCTTGCTGCTGGGACGACCTTACCTTCTCAGACCCATTCACGTGACGTTGGGTGGCAGTGTTGCTGCTCTGGCAGGTGGAGTCTTCCTGTGAACACTCCTTACCACTTGATCTGTTGCCTGCAGACACGCCAAGTATCCTAGTCCCCACGAGCACATTGGTTCAACCTTGTCTTTCCCACCACCCAACTCAAACTTAACTGGAATCAGGTTCACACGGAAAACCAAACCCTATAAGGGCTTTCGGACACCCACGGACACTGTTGCCCTGCTGACCGGCGCCAGCCATGGGTAGGCTGGGGCAGACCATCCTTCGCAGGCTGCAAGCAACAACTAAGATGGCCTGGTGCCCGGCCATATTAGCCCTCTGACCTACCACCTTGCGCGCTGTCCGGCCCCCAACCGGCTGTCACACCACAGCGATTGGTACAGATTGCACAATAGAGTCTCACTGACCGCAAAGCCTGCTACCTTTAGTGCACCACCCTCCTTTACCCTTCAGAACCTGCCCTTCTACACGGCAAAAGGAGGATCCAAAAATCAACGCTCAATGAACCATTATACCAAATCTGCGCCTAAGCCCTCAACCTCGGATGGGATGTCCGCCGATGCAGAACCAGGACCTGACGTGATGGAACTTACCGAGACCCAGCGCTTGATGGCATGCATGCAGTAGGGTGTCACTAAGGTACTCGGTAAGTTAGACGATATGACCAGCACCATTGATTCTATCAAAACACACATTGACAAAACTGACCTACGCCCGTCAGAGGCCGAGACTAGGGTGGGCACGGTGGAGCATAGCATGCCAACCATGAGAGCTGAGCTAGCTACACTCTCTAGGTGGGTACTTCAGGTGGAGAAAAAGAATGATGACCTGGAATCACGATCCCGCCTTAACAATGTTTGCATTATTGGAGTCCCGAAGTGCAGTTCTGAATCCTCCTTCGAACAATGGATAGAATCCACCCTACTTACACTTCTGGGAAGCCCCTCATTGTCAACACAATTTGCTGTCAAACAAGCCCACAGATCCCTTGCTCCCAAACCCAAGCCTGCATACTCAATTACTGTGACCAAGATGCAATTCTTCAGGCGGCTCGGGAGCGGGGCAACCTTATACTGGGTTCCACCAGGATACACATCTACCCAGACTTAAGTGGCCATCCAGCAGCAGAGGAAGTCTTTCCTTGCAGTGAAGAAGCGGTTACGCAAAAACAACATGAAGTATGCTATGCTGTACCCCGGGTTGAATGGAGCATCAAAACCTTCTTCACTATACCTGACAAATCTATGAAGTTCTTGGACCAAACATTGCCGACGCCCTAGATCCAGATTGCGTAACTCAACTACTGTACCTGTCCATGTTGACTATCCCCATCAAACCTAGCACTCTCATTGAAATCTCGCCGAGTAGTCAAACTTGTCACCCTGAACTGCTACTACACCACAGTTCAAGTCTCTTGAAAGCAACACTCCTACTTTACTATAATTTGGTGGGCACCGACGATGCCACTACTTTGAGACACACTGTACGTTAGTTTGTTGGTACATATCCTTATTTCTACCGTACCTACGTCAGGATATGGCCCGGATGAGCTTGTGCATCAGCCTCCCAATACAATGTTGCGTTTATAGCTGTGGGTGTTCCTTACGGGGCAACATCGCCCCATTTTAGGGGCTGGTGAGGATGGGGGAGAGTTGGAGTTGTTCTACAAAAGACAAAAGCACTTGGTACACACCATACACACGGATAAATGAGATTTGGGCACTTAATGAACCACAGAGTTGTGGTGCAGGTTAGTTCAAAGCATTGTGGGCAAAGCTACTACATGATTCATACCAAGATGGGGATTTAACCCTACTTAGTTGGAATGTACGGGTCCTGGGCAACGCAATTAAGTGTCGTAAGATACACCTTTATGTGGACAGGCACAAGGCTAAAATCCTTTTCCTGCAGGAGACTCGTGCCCTTTCTGCAACCTGGGAAGGGTTCGCTAAAAACTGGGTTATGCATTGCTTTTACACAACTTACTCCTTGCAATCTAGAGGAGCCATGACCCTAGTACGCAAGTCCCTTCCATTCCAGTGTAAATATGTGAAAGTGGACCCTCTGGGTAGATATATACTTGTGTACGGTTCTCTTACGGGGAGGCAGTTGGTACTGCTGAACGTATACGGCTCCAACGTAGATTACCCCCAATTCTACATAGAAGTAATTGGTGAACTCAACTGGTATCCACTGGTTCTTATACTATGGGGCAGAGACTTTAACACCATCCTAGACCCATGCTTAGACAGGTCCACACATGCTCAGAGAGTTCTTACACGTGCAGCTACCACTATCGAGGAGGGCATGCAATCACTGAAACTTATAGATCCTTGGAGGACATTACATGCAGAGAAGCGATCCTACTCCTTCTATTCAACTGTCCATGACTTGTGGCTCATTTCAGAGATGCTCCTTGAGGGAGTTATGAAAACATACATGCTACCTCGCACCTACTCAGATCACGCCCCTGTCGCCTTCTCCCTGACATTACCGTCACTTTCTAGACCATGCAATACCTAGGGATTTAACTCTCTATAATCCACTATAGATAAACATGTACGATTATTCTTTGAGGAAAATGTGGGTTCTGTGGCTTCACCCGGTACACTGTAGGAAACATTTAAGGTCTACATTAGAGGAATAGCACTGTCCTCTGAGTTCAGTGTTCTCAAAACAATCCGACATAGTGTACAGCAGTGTGAAGACAAACTTCGAGAACTGCAATGAGGCCTAATTGCTGATCCCCCTTTGGCCATGCTAACACAAATCAAAGAGGTCATTGACACCTTTGGAGTAAGCACCGAGTTCTTTAACGTCCCAATAGTGCTTAGAAGATACAGGGAGGGCGACATTGTGCATCACGAAAACGGCAGCGGATGCATCCCTGCCGTGACTGATGCTTCCGGTAAAACTAGCACACACACCCAATGCCATCAACGAGGTATTCGCAATTTTCTATATTGACCTCTACACCAACAAGGACGCATGCACAATAGAGGAGATTGACTTGTTTCCCAACACTCTACCACTTAGCCAACTTTCTCAGGACATTAAAGCTCAGCTAGACCTCCCGGTTTCCCTTGTCGACATTACCCAAGTTATTGACCAATTACCCACCGGTAAAGCCCCCGGCTCCGACGGCCTCACGGCGGAATTATAACAAAACGCTACAAGGAGATCCTTGCCCCCATCTTTTACAGGTGTGGCAGGAGTCGCTTAAGTCCCGATCACTCCCAGCCGCCATGCGAGAGGCGGTCATCGTGGTCCTATTAAAACCAGAGAAATCTGTAGACCAATGCAGATCCTACTGCCCATCTCTCCCTAATTAATGCAGACGTGAATGTGTTTGCCAAAATACTAGCTACCTCGACTGATGCCAGTCATGCCACACATTATTCATCCCGATCAATCCGGATTTATCGCCGGCAGGTCCACGGCACTAAATTTGCAACGCCTATTAAGCATCCTAACACAAATAGATCCTGGGATCCAAGCTGTGGGTCCTGCCCTGGATATCCAAAAGGCATTCGACTCTTTGTCCTGGCAGTTCATGTATGCTGTATTGTCAGAATGCAGCTTTGCCCACGAATTCCTGGACACTCTCTCCCTCCTCTATGCGTCACCGGTGGCCAGGGTCAATACAAATGGGTTGCTCTCTCCGCAGTTCACGATAGGCAGAGGCACTCGCCAGGGATGCCCCTTATCCCCCTGATATTTGCTATTGTCATCAAATCTCTGGAAGATGTGATACGCCTTAGACACAGGCACCGTGGGGTCAGAATGTCTGAGACCCACACATAATCTCAATTTACGCGGCGACGCACTACTGTACATTTGCAACCCACAGAAGCACTTGGCTCCTATTATGCAAGACATCTCGAGCTTTGGGGAGATTTCTGGCCTCCAAGGCAACTGCACCAAATCAGAGCTCTTCCTACTCACTGACCCTACTAAGCCACCTCAAGATCTTCAGGGTTTTAGATGGGCTCCAGAAACCATTCGATATCTGGGGGTGGCAGTCGCACGTAACCGCCTCTCGTTATACGACCACAACTACACATTGCATATGACCCAACTCTGAGTTAAACCTGCACGCTGGACCCACCTACCCATCACAATTGCAGGCAGAATAGCACTTCTGAAAATGTCAACACTCCCTAAATTCCTGTATTTGTTTTTAAATGTCCCACTGTGGCCTGGGAGGACACTATTCCAAGAATTAGATAGCGAAAACTTCAGATTTGTATGGCACTCCGGCGCAGTGCGGTTGAAATGGGAAATGCTGACACAATCATTTGACTGGGGAGGTTTTGCTGCACCTAATTTCCAGTTATATTGGTTGGCTGCACAGGCACAGTTTGTGGTTTTTTGGGTCATGGAAGAACCTCTCCACCCTCGTGTACGGAGAGACTCTCGGCCAGGGAGACAGTGATCTCGGATACTGCCGGCGAGGGTTGCAGACGATTGCAGCTTTGACCCTGCTAGCATCACGGCTCAGGCCTGGCATGGAATATGGCGAGAGAATGGAATTGCAGCTCCATTCCACGAGAACTGCCCCCTTTGGAGCTGTGTTCCCTCCCAGCCATGGGTGGATCCTGGCTCCTCTAGGAGTTGGAAACAACAGGGATTTAATACATTGGGGTCATTGTTCTCTGGGGGTAACTTCATCCAGGCATCTGATGTTCCGGGACTGGCTCATGGCAAGTCCTCGCAGTGGCTGCAATATGCTGGTCTATGCAAAGCTTGTAAGACACTGTCGGACTGCTTCCCATTGGTAACCGAAAATGATTGTTTACTGGGATATGTGGTGACTCCAGGTGACAATCGCAGGCATGTATCATCGATATACCACTTGATGCAGGCTCACTCTGTCGCACCACATTACAACGCACAATCCAAATGGTCTGCAGATCTCCAATTAGAACTGAGTGATGACCTCTGGTCTGATATGTGTGCACACACAAACTGTCATATAACTCCCGATTCAGACTGATACAGCTAAAGGTGTTGCACCAGTATCACTATACCCCAGGTCGACTCTACCCGTTTTTCAAGGAAGGTACCAGAGCATGCCCACGCTGTCTGTTCGCCAACGCAAGGTATTTCCATATGATATGCGATTGGCTCCGACGTAGGCCATTTTGGAAAGATGTATGTAAAATATTGTCTGAAATTATGTGTACAATTGTTATCCCTGTGCTCCTACTGTGCTTGTTCGACATCTCCTACCCCTCTTTGGCTAATGTGTGTAAATTTGTACAACTGGGTCTCCTTCTGGCTAAACGCTGTATCTTACTTCGATGGACTAGTCCGCATTCCCCCAACAAATACCACTGGCTAAAGGATGTAGTGTGGGCAAACGACATGGAAGACCAATGGTCATATATGCAATCACCCCAATCCCGTCCCATTGACCTATGGCCTCCACTCAAAACATATCTCCTGTGTACAATCCCAACACCTGACACACCCGCTGTCGCGCGGCCATATATTTCATAGGTGCCCCCCCCCCATCGACATAGATTGATAAATTCCACCCAACGATATACCCCTATATTTCCAAACTGTATCTGATACCGCCTGAATGTAAATACCAGCTGCTCTGGCCTTCCTGTCAACAATGTTATTATTACACTGTATATGTGCCATGTCTTACCTAGGTGTGCCAATAAATAACTTGTTACAAAAAAAGAACTTGGTCAGGATGTCCTTTGAAAACAAATAGTTCACCATTGTGTGTCAAAACCTATTTCCATCCCTTACATTCTTTAACTAAGGAAAAAAATAGGATCTTCTTAATCCAGAAGAGAGACTCCCCTCTTCTGGACTGAAGCCTTGTACTCACTGACTGGTGATAAAAACATGTTCTCTAGATTATATAAACAATGGGTTCTAACAGTTCTTTTGGAGGATTTATCTGTCCAAAGTAGGCACAAAAAGAAAGTCTCTTCAAAGTACTTATTCTATTCACAATACATGGGCGGTGGCTCGCTCCCCTCTGGCTCTTCACAGTTCCTAATGCCAAGGGGTATGACCCTTCCCTTGGCCGCCTTAGGCTTTCACAATGACATGGGCTCTTCTCTTGATTTCCTTAGGTTTTTACAGTTCACAATGCAGAGGGGTATGGTTCTTCTCTTGACCTCCTTAGGCTTTCACATTGCCAAGGGATATGGTTTCTTCCCTTTCTTTCCCTAGGTTTTCACAGTTCACAATGCCAAGGGGTATGTTTTCTTCCCTTGGCCTCCTTAGGCTTTCACAACTCACATGCCAAGGGGTATGGTTTCTTCCCTTGGCCTCCTTAGGCTTTCACAATTCACATGCCAAGAGGTATGGTTTCTTCCCCTGGCCTCCTTAGGATTTCACAACGCCAAAGCGTATGGTTTCTTCCTTTTGGCCTTAAGTATTTCAGCTCCTCTGCTATTTGTAAGATGGACCTGGTTCACTATCCTGCCAGGTACTATGATTGTTCATTTTATGGCTTCTTCGGATAGTATAGCAGACCTGGTTCACTGTCCTGCGAGGTGCTGCTATTGTTTGCATACTGGTTGTAATAACTTCTCTGTTTTTAGGGTTCCCAGACACTTGTTCCATCTGTAATTACTTCTTCATACTCTTACTTGCACTTAGGGTCCCAGACCCCTACTTCACATATAGTTGTTCCGTTAAGGTCTCTTCCCAGTCTTGAACTCCAAGGTACTTTTAACCTTCTTAAAGGGTTCACAGATCTGTCCTTTATTCCCACCAGCTAGCCCCGGCAAGCCCCTGCCTTCAGGAAGCTTCCGTTTGAGTTCCGGCCAGCTCCATGAGGCGATCATTTCTGCCCCATGTTTTCTGTGTCATCTGCCCCTGCCACAGCATCTCCGTAGCTGCTGCTTGTTGCTACTCTGCTTTGCCGGAGTGCGCAGCACCCTCTCTTCTCTCAAACAGACCTCCATGTGCTGCTTCCAGCGTGATGAAGGGTCTTTCTTCCTCTGACCCTCTTCAGAGGCTTCCGCTTCTCGCCTTGCTTCCTGGCTCCTCCGGTCTTCCTTCTCCACTCCGCCGACCTGCTTACGGCTCTGCGAGGGAGGGCTAAATGAACCATTCAGTCCTTCTTCCCTTTTTATGTTTCAGCAGCATACTGATTTTCATGATTGTATTGGCTGCTGGAGTTGGTTCCACAGGGTGCTCTCCTTTACTCTGCGCCTCGTCTTTGTCCTAGTACTAATGTTATTTCTCTCAAATGAGTTGTTTGGAATCTTCTTTGTCTCAGTACTTTTGCAAGATTAATACAGAGAGTCTCCATTCTTCCTTGTCTCATTATTTTGGAAGGTGTTTGGATGCTCTACCTTACATAGGTACATAGAAGAGTGTGGAATCATGTTACGCTGTATAGGATAGGGAGATGAGGGAGGGTGTGGAATGTTCATGGTATACCACTTTCTTCCCTGATAATCATCCCCAGTCCCACAGGGGGATTCCCTCCCAGGAGATCCACCTGCTGAGTACCACCCCCAGGAGGACTATCGGGTAGCAGCCTCACCTCCCTGGCCTTGTGGGAAGGAGATGCCTCGTAGGAAAGCAGTGAAGATATCCTGGATTTCGTCACACTAGAAAAACAAGAAAATACAAAGGCTTCTTCTGTTTCATTAGTCCAACTAAAACATAAAATATCCATGATGAATCACCTGCAGGACTTTGCAATCAGTAGAAAACACTGTACATCTTTATCACTCGTAGAAGCCACCCAGTTCTCAACAGCCATAACCTTAAGAATATCCATTTGTGGGGAAGATCACAAACAACTAAAATGCAATCTTGTCATGTGATCTGGCCTTTTTTAAGATTAATGTAAAGATGGTATTCACTTAACTTATTCGATACTGCTGCAACGTAAACATGATGATGCAGAAAATCTTTTGAGGAAATCAAATTATCAATGTAGACATTTAAAAAAGCATTGAGGATTATGTTGTAACAAGTGTTAGTTTGATGACTCACACGAGAGACTGTCAATTAAGTGCAGGACCACTTTTATTTCACATACCATCTTCATGTTGGAAGAGTCCCCAGGTGTGGGTTTGTTGGTACAGGAGGAATCCCCACCAGTGCTGATTTTCATTTCATCATAACTCTTGCTTTGTCTCACTGTCACCAGTGGAACACACAGAAGCACGCACCCTACATTCCTCATTCCAACACTTCTAACAAATCCTCACTGTTAAAATAATATTTGTTTTTCGGGTTTTGCCTGGGCCTTTCTTGTCCAAGACTAATGCTTCAATAAAGGACTTCTCCGCACAGCAGTGATGCCTGGGATGCAGTTTATTTTTTAATATTTCTTTTTGGCAGAGAGCTGCTGCGCCCGGGACTATGTGACAGTCCACTCCCTTCTTTTTCATATATATTACACAGCCACGTTAGTGGCTATGTAGTTATGGTTAAGTTGCTGTTTCCATATGAAGAGCACTTTTTGGGCGGCTTATAACTCTGCTCCACTTGGAGGAATCCTCAGCGAACATTGCAAAAAAAGTATATGGGCCACTCTGAATTTTTTTGCAAAGTTTGGTGATGTTTGGTCCGGGGGGGCAAAGTTATAGGGGGGGTTCCAAAACGTCTTTTTTTCCCATAGACTGAATGGGAGAAAACTTTGCGCACGGCTACAGGCCAAACCGCTGGACGGATTTGCACCAAATTTGCAGCAGTGGCAGGGGCTTGGACGTGAAAGCGTGCTTTTGTAAATTTTGCGACAATCCATCCAGTAGTTCCTTAAAAAATGATCAAAAAGTATGTCTCTAAAACTAGTGATATCTATGTCTGCTCCGGGGTCACACTTCCCTGTTCGCTTCGTGGACAAGATTGCAATTGGCTATTCCATGGCGTGCTGCCCATGACCATGTTGCGCTTTCACCGATTGGTTGTGGCACAGCGTGAAGTGCGTCGTAATCTTTCGATAAGTCTGCCATGTTTACTTTGTTTTCTGTTGAACGCGAACATCGCTGCTAACATACCTAAACGAAGAAGACACCAATGCACTTGTTACACTTATGGAACACTGTTTCGAAAGGTGAGTGTTAATGAGACGTGGTAGTAGAAAATCAAACATTGAATGTATTCTTGTTAGCACTGTCATACGGTACAGTGGGACTTGCTACTCATTGTACAAAATGAACTTACTGCGTCCATTTCACAATACATAAACAACATTACTGCGGTCAGGCTGGCGTCATACTGTTTGAAATCTGAGCTAGCCACCTGCACTATTTCGTACACACAGCCCTTCTGCACGTGTACAGCAGTAGCGGTTCTCATGAATAGCCGCTGATATGTTGCTCCAAAATGAGAATGTATTTGCATTCGGAGTGAAGGCCACTGCGTTTTCTGTTTTCAATACGAGCTCAGTTCGGCCGCATATTTGTCGAAACCCATGTTTTTTTTAACCTTGACATACAGGGAAAGAGTAGAAAGAATGTAGGGAGTAACAGTTTGAAAAACATATCGTTTGATAAGGTTATGCTTCAAAAACGTTTGCACCAACCATGCAAAATTAGTACCCGAAGAGCCACTCTTCCCCATACACTGTCTGACTGCAGCGAACGCAATGGAGGCGGTCCACATCATGCAACTGTATTTTTGCTGCCTATATACCGAATTGATGTTATTTTTTCATTAAAAAAATATATATATTTTTCCTAATGAATTACAAGTTTTATGTGCCGTTGCAATTTTTTCCCCATTATGGACATTGCACATTGTCGCCGTTTGTAAGGTGCCACTACATTTCCCCAAATTCAAATAATATTTAATTAAAAAAAGTATGTTACAATTTTGTTTTGTACAGAGGTTGCGTAGTGATACACGTTTTATATCCCCTTCCACTGCGCAGCTACTTCCAAACAAAAATGTTATTATTAATAACGACGTTCTAGCTTTCAGTGCCGTTCGATTATTATTATTTTTTTTACCCCATTATGGACATTGCACATTGTCGCCAGCCATAGGGTCCCACTACATTTCCTCCTATTGAATTAAATTGTTACTGAAAATGTTATGTATTACAACTTTGGTTTATCCAAAGGTTGCGTATTCATACATGTTTTTCCCCCTCAGATACTTCCTTCCCTATTGTGATTGTCACGGATTACAGCTGCCGAGTGACGGCTTTTTTAACCGTCAAATGCAACTGTTTATCACCGGTTGTTTGAGCGCCATAATTCACTGGGGTGATCGTGTCGGCCCTCTGTGTCCTTACGCTTCTGTCGCCATAAGAAGTAACATTCCATCCTTTCTGGTGGTGTAGATCACAGCGGTTGACGTCGTCTTGCACATCAATGTGGCAGGAAAACGACTACTTTGGCGGCAACGCTTACTTTCTTTGTGTGAAAAAAAACGTGGCCTTTAACATTTTCATTGTCGATCAAAGAGACAAACTTAACACTTCTATGGGAATGTGAATAGGGTGATCATTTCGCACAGTTCATTGTAAAACAAAACTACTTTACTACTTGCATAGGGCGATGATTTCACTCAATTTATTGCCAAATAAAACTACTGTCCTACTTCTTAAATGTTAGTGTTTTCTTTACAAATGTACTCTGTTTTCACAATGTGGTATTTTAGGTTGCAGGTCGTAATGTGTTCTTTTGTAGGTGCTACATCACGGCACGTACGTCCATATGGACGCATTTGTTTAAGCTGCCAAGGAACATTATGGAGAACGGTACTGCATACCACTTGCATTGGCTACAGGAGGGTCAGGCCCATCTCGTATGCTTTAGTGCCGTCAGGCCATTTTCTGTCACCGTCAGGCCAATTTCCGTCACGCAGATGCCCTATGCACAGAAATGTTTGTAGAATAATACATGGTTACACCCTCTCAATACACATCTTCACACCTTTCAACGTGTGCCAATTACGAAATTCTATGTCGAAAGGCGAGTGGTAATGGTGTTGCTTCCAGTATTTCTGACGTCATTATGCTTCACATCACAGAGTTTGTTTAGGATTTTGTCAACGTAAGTACACTATTTTGTGTTTTTTATGCACATTTTTACAAAAAAAATTACTTCATGTACAACACATGTATGTAAAGGTCATTGACAATGACCGAAAAGCTTCGTGTTGTGCATGTGATTGTGTTTTCATATTTAACAAGTGTTGTCATGTACATAACAAATCAACGGTACAGCTTCCGTCTCTGAGGGGTAGCCTCTATGTATGGTTAATGTCCACAATGTCGGGGATGTGGCTACTGGTCTTTACTGGAAGGGACAAAACAAACCTTTGTGGTAAAGATCTTGCTCATAACCACACATTTCTCAAGGAACACAAATGTGGTGCTGCCATTACGGTCACACAGTTTCATTTTTGCTTTCTGCAGCCTGCAATGGAAAGCGAAGAAGGCTTTCTATCCAACACCCATCTTCCCTTTCTATGGTGGCCATCTTGAAAAAGGATTTGTTTTCTTCAGCCGGGAACGCCAGAGGCGTTCCGGTTGAAGACAAAAAATCCTCTTTCTTGGTACCACGGATTACTGCTGTAAAATCTCGATTGCTAATGGCATTCATCCCGCACTCTTTGGGGAGCAAAGGGGTTTAATGATCCAGATACGTCGGTATGCCCTCTTGCTTATAGTGTGTTGTACACTTGCATTGTGGAATTCTGTGCCGGAAATTTTGCAGTTACAAGTTCCTACAAGAATACCCAATGTACTTTCGCACTATCAACCAGTTACACATGTCATTGTGAAGTGTGTATGACTTTTCGAACACGCCCCCATGCTGTGCGCCAGCATAGGATAATATTGAATTCTTCAAAAAGTGGCCAGTTACTTCAAATGTTCCTTTACAGTAGTATGCTTATGTGCTACTATTAGAACTCTGATAAATGTAGTAGAACATTTTTGTTAAAGTACTGTTATGATGCATTTACACTACTAAAAACCTATGGCATTCAGTTAAAAAAAACTTTGCTACAGGGACGTTATGGTTACGTTGCCCTCCCAAAAACCTGCAAAAATTAACTACAAAAAAAACTTTGTTGAGGGGATATTATGGTTAAGTTGCCCTAGGAAAAACCTGTGCACTTCACTAAAAAAATGTTTTCGCCCTCCCCATTATGGTTCAAATTAAAAACTAAAAACCCCTGAAATTTGCCAGTTATGGCAGACTGAGCCCCCTTACTTGCCATCACCACTGTGCACTGCTAACACAAAACCCAGAACATGAAGGATGTCATCTCAAATGTCACTGATATTTGTGATGTCATCTTTGATGTCCTGGGTGTTAGTCTTAGCAATGCACGTAGATGGTGCGAGTTATGGTTGCTTAGCTTACCATAATGGGGGAATGTGCAGTGTTTTTTGGTTTCACTGTGAAGTATAACATTCCTTTAACAAAGTTTATCTTCCTGTATACAAATTAATTGTGTGTTTAAGGCCTCCTATTGCCCCATGCATGTGCATAGTGCCTTACTTGTAAAGTGTTCAATGCTTTATTATGTATTTAAACTATCAATGCTTTATTACGTATTTAAACTATTAAAGTGCATTATATTACACTGTTTCTATTAGGTTAATTTCCATTAGGCCTATAGATGGGTTCTGTAATTCCAATGTTATCGCAAATCTATTTAGTTAAGGAGTGTTTTGCTGATAACTGCTATTTCAATACCCACTAGGGCTTTCTATGAGATGCCAGGACACAAGGTGGGGAATTGCTTACTTATTGTTCATCTAATGATCTAGTGCTGCTTGCCTAATAGATGCCCAGTCCTACACTATCAATTGTTAAAGCACTGAACCTAGTGGCTTGATATGAATCTCATGGAAATCCTCTCGATGTGCTGTCGCTTTCCTCTTCTTCATGTGGGTACAATTCATTTTACTAATGGGTGGACAATATATATTTAAAGAAAAACTAATGAATACAGTTCTAATAATAAAAAGGAAAGAACAGAAAAAACACTCACAATATAAATGTTACAAAATCCACGAAAACTACAAAAAGCTCCAACAATTTATATATCAATTAGTTTTTCAAAATGCTGTATCTTCTCTAAATTCATAAACACATTCTATCTATTTTTCAAATGCATGGTGGAAGCAAAACTCTCTTATACATTTCAGAGGTAGGTGGACTTTTCTAAATAGTATGTGGTTAGTAGTCAAAGAAAAGGGATCTCTAACCCATTGTTGACCCAGGACATCCTTATAAATAGACTCCTAAAAAGCTATATAACTCCTCGCCCACATTATGTCCTACAAGGTTCATTTTTTCATAATCAATGATGCATCTAGTTTCTTGTTGAAGAAAGAAAAGTCCTCCAATTTTCCATCGGGCTTTTCTTCGAAGTGTTTTGCCATGGGATATGTAGCATCCTTGTTCTTAATGGCCCTTACATGATGTAAAATCTGTACCTTAAGCTTACATTTTGTGCTTCCAATATACCATCTATTGCAAGTACATCGTCAACAAAGTCCGATTCGCATGTAATGTTGCTGTTTATTTCTATGGTAGTCTTCATATTTGGATGTTGGTATGTATGAAGTACAGTCATGGGCAAATTTTGCATCTTATACATTTATGAAATCCTGTGGTTGTTTTGTCCAACCATGTATTTTTCACATTTTTGTTTTCATTTGTCATGAAACTTCTAACTAATGTGTTTTTGATAGATTTACATTTTCGGAAGCTGATGTCAGGATGGATTCCCAAAGCTTGATTTAAATATGCGTCCACCATTAAAACCTTCCAATGTCTCTTAAGGCTGTTCCTCACTGGTACAGCCGATGCTCTGTATGTCAATATGAGGAGTCTTTGTCTTTCATGGTGTCTTTTTTGTTGTTCTTATCCGACAAGTGTGTTGTTCGGTTATGTTATGCTAGCGTTATTTATAGAGCGCACGTTCACCCAGGGGTATCTTGGCGCTGAGAGGAAGGAAGCTACAAGGAGAGGAAACCCCGTCAAGAAACAATATACCTAAACGAGATAGGTCTTCAAAGCCTTCCGAAAAACAAGGTGATTGGACAGTGACATCAGATATAATGGGAGACTGTTCCATAACTGAGATGCAGTGGCAGAGAAAGCTCGACTGCCCAGACGTGAACGGCGCTAAGGGGGCACTGATAGTAGACCTGCTGAAGCTGAGCGCAATGGACGGTTAGGAGTATACCGCTCAAATTTAGCACAAACATGCTCTGCTCCTTGGCCAAATAGAGCCCGGTGGACAATGCACAGTGACCTACATTGAACACGCTGTGCCACCGGAAGCCAATTGAGATAGCAGAGTACCGGGGATATATGAGACCCTTATGAAGTGCCCGTTACCAGCCTGGCTGGCAGGTTCTGAAGGCGCTGCAGTCTACCGGTCAGTCCCTTGGGCTGAGCAAGGTACAGAGAGTTGCAGTAATCAAGCCTGCTAAGAACCATTGCTGCAACTACAGGTGGTTGCACCAGGGGAGGGATCAGATGGAGCACTTTCCTAAGAATTTTCAATTGGAAATGTCCCTGCTGACATACCGCGGCGACTTGAGGGCCTAAGGACAGATTGGCTGACATGATAACGCCAAGATTCTTTACCTTAGTGCAAGGAGCCGGAAGAGGGCCCAGAGAAGAAGGCCAGAGTGCTGCCCCCTGTCTTATGCCTACAAACGTTCACATTTAATGCACTTACAACGCAGAGTACATTCCTGTGCACTTCAATGGTCTGACAATTGTCAGTACGATTTGAACTTGCTATTATCATTTGTCTACCTTCCCCATTTTACACTCTGTGTGTCCTCTGTGCACCTTCACGGGACATTAATAACTGACTCAGAGAAGTGCGGGAGGTGTAATGATGGTCAAGTGCATGCAGTGTGCACATCCACTGGTGATGGGTTTCATACTGGAACATGAGTCAATGCAACACATGCCTTTGGAATTAGCCTCACCAAGCTGCCACGTATGCTATGCTGGTTACTGCGCCCCACTCCCCCAATTGAACACAACACATGCCCTTGGAGTTAGCTTCACCAAGCTGACAGGTATGCTATGCTGGTTACTGCCCCCCGCCCCAATTCAACACAGCTGACAGGTATGCTATATGCTGGTTACTGCCTCCCCGCCCCAAATTCAACACAGCACATGCCCTCAGAGTAGGACTCACTGAGCAGCCATGTACGATGTCCAGCATGTCGTGCCATGTATTGAGGCAGCGTGGGGTTCTGCAGCACCATGGAGCCATGTGTTGAGACAGGAAATCTTGCACGGCAATGGGTGATGAGGTGGCAGGCATCACACACCATCTGTATGTTGAGTGACTGGTACAGCTTCCTGTTGGGGTACACTACCTCTACAGCATGCCTAGCCACCAGCTCTACATGTGTACAGTCCACTGCACCAATTACATTAGGCATGCCTGCAAGGACATGGAATGCTATTTTTGTGGCATTCACATTGTCAGCAATACAGGGTAAGCTGATGTGGTCCCGTATGTGACACAGGAGTACATCAAGCACCTGGAAGAGCACACAGGAGAAACAGGGTTGGGAGATCCCATGCAGCTGCCCAACTGTGTGCTGATATGTGCCTGTGGCAAGAAAGTGTAGCACAGACACTAACTTCAGCAAGGTTATGAGGCTCATCAGGTCTACTATAGTGATGATGGTGTCCCTGTCTAGCCAGTACAGGGTGTGAACCTGACCGGAAGTGAGGTTGAATGGGGTGACCCTTAGGTGAGGGATTGGTGGCTGCCTGCCCTCCTCCTCCTCATGCGCCTTTGCTGCATCCTCTGCCTCACACTGCCTCTTGAATCAGTAGCTCAAAAGGCATGGCCTCCAGGTCCTGTGCTTCTACAGCTACTGCTAGCATTGTGGTTTTGGGAGGGGTGTGGGAGTGGTCCTTTTGTGCAGTGGCACAGCCCACAGGGATGCTAATTTCGTGCACCTGTGGCCTGTTTCTACACACCAGATTGCACTTAACGTCTGGTCCACAAAGCCTGTGTTTCCAGCATCGTTTTTACTGGCATGTCCATGCCAGTGATTGTGTGTCTGTGCAGCTTGGGATGTGCACTTACTTATGCCATGCCGGTATCTCGGGCATGGCTGCCGTGTGTCTCAGCAGATACCAGCAACAGTGTTGCCGGGTGCTGTTGGTCACTTTTGATGCCTGTGTTACCAGCATCGTAACTCGGACTATGCCAGTCCGGAAAAAGGTGCCGGTACGGGTATATCGGCACTGCTATTTCCAGACTGGCATACTTATAATAATAACAAAGGGCCTCATTACATCCTTTCTTTACAAAATTAAACAAGAAGTACATTCTTATTACATAACATACACATAGAAAGATTCAAGAAAGTGGAAACATTAACATTTCTGTTTACATAAATTTAAAACAATCCCATATCAATCTTAAAATTGGTATCCCATTCCTTGGCTAAAACCCAATTCCAAAATTGTCGTTTCCATGCTTAAAGAAACGTTCACACGAACACAACACGTACCTTAACAAAATGCGAGCTTAATCATAATCTACATACATTTTTTTAAAACCTCAACGCCTTTCATTTCACAGAAACCAATTTTCCGTGCATTACGTTCTGCCATAAAAGATCAAGCATAACACATCTAGTACAAGATACATATTTCCTAAAATAGGCGATTCTTTGAGCTCTTAAAGCGGTGCAATGTAGTAGCAGATGAGGCAGGGATTCGATCTCCTGTGGGCATTTGCAAAACCTACAAAAGGCTGATTCTTTTGGAAGATTATCCCTTATACAGATTATTTCATTTGTATATAAAACACTCATTCTAAAACACAAAATCTTTCCTCGGCTTTCCGTCCAGAAATCATCGTAGATAAAGTTCTGGAATACCTACATTTTTGTGATGTAAAACCAGATGTGCATATAAGGATAATCCTGATAGCGCCTCAGTAGCATTGTATAGGTTTCTTCACATTATTGGGGTTACTTATCAAGGTTTCCACTGACGTCCCCAGATTTCCTATACTATCTAGACAATAACATTGAAAAGAATTTATAATTGTCTTTTTGTGCTCCAACCTCGCCCTCCTTTCCTAAAATCGAATACAAATGATCTTCTGAAGAGACATATTTCCTTAATAGAGAGAGCTACTTCCATTGTACTCTAATTTGAAGTGATTGGAGCCCCAATTCATACCGTAGGGCTGTTAGAGGAACACACTTAGGAAGAAAATACAAAATGTTGCACCATATTAACTCAGAAAACATCCATAATGGAAAAATGTCCATATCATAAGTCAGCCTCAGAAGTACCTTACCTATATAGAATTTTATTACCGGAAATACAGAACATTTCCCGTCTTTTCTCTCAACTTTAGCCATTTGGGCAGCCAACCCATTTGCTTTCTCTTTTAACAAGATCCTGTGAAAGGATTTAGAGGGATAGGAAGCAATAGGAAGACCCAGGTACATTATACTATATTTGGTGTGAAGCTTGGTTCGATTCAGAAACTAGGAAAAAGCATTTTTCTTTTTTACTTTACACATTTTGTACATCACAGTTTTATGAAGATTGATTTTAAGCTTATTCTCTAAAATATACACATTAAAAGCTTTAATCAGTCTTTAATTTCCAATCGGAATGTGATCAGATAAATCGTCTGCATCAGCAGACCATGATATTTTTACATCTCCAAGTTTTCAGGCAGGCAAAGGATTCTTTCAAAAGAGACTCACTCACATCTGACATATAAATAATGAAAAGGCAAGGGGCCAATATACAGCCCTGTCTTAAGCCACTGAAAGTTGGTATCGATCTGTATGTACATTGTGCCATTATTATTTAATCTAACTTGAATAGATGAGTCTTCATGCAGATGGATGAGAGTACTCAACAAGCCCCCAGGACGCTGTAATTTGTCAAGTTTCTCCCATAAAATAGCCCTAATCAACCAAATCAAAAGCCATCGAAAGATCGATGGAGGCAACATATATGGTGAGTACATTATCTTTCCAGGCCAGATGTTGCATACAAGTCATAAGTAAACCCCTCACCCGTTTCCTGAATCCAATTTGGGACATAGCAAGAACGTTTTGTGACCCACACCATCCCTCAATTATTTCTAGCAAAACGTATGGAAAAATGTTAGTCTACGTCAAACAGGGCTATAGGACAATAGTATTTAGGGGAATTCTTGTCCCCCTTTTTTATAGATGGTGATTACATATGCAATTTTCCACGATGCAGGTCTCAACTTATTTACCACATCAGAAAACAATAAAAGAAGTTCAACTTTGGTCTGGGATACTGCATGTTTTAAAACCTTATTCGATAATTGCTTAGGACCACCGGCTCTAGATGAGCTGGCCACTATAATCAGTTATTCAATGTCCCGCACTGTAACCTCCAAGTCACAGAACTTAAAACATGACCTATGCCACATCGCTCACCCCCAGTTCATAAAGTTCATAAAAATATCTAAACCACATCTGTTCAGGAATGGGGTTACTCTGTACCATTGCTTGATTTAATTCCAACCCGCTAATCATAGACCAAGCATTTTGAGAGTTCACCCCGTTTAGTGCAGCCAGCATAGCCTCCCCGTCATGTTGATATAACGTATGCCGTTGAGACTTGATCTAATTGTTTAATAATTTTTTTTTTTTATCTGAATCGACCCCTCTTCAGTTTTAAAGGGGATTTGTTTTACTACTCTTATCTGCTGACATGTATATCTTTTCATGTTTTGAACTTGTAGGTCAAATTTATGAGAATGGTGCAAAGCAGGTGGTCTCCCCTTTGAATGTTTACATATGCGTGGTAGCACTGACTGAATATAGGGGGTTAGAAGATTGGAAGGCATAGGTAGACAATTTTATTTCATACAGTGACCTCTCGAAATCCTTCATCATCAGCCCAGTTTAATTTTGTAACGTCATCATACCAGCTGATACGATTACAACTCATGTTGGTCAATAGGGAAGGGGTACATATAATTTGATGCTGTACTTCCTTCTTCCATTCAACAGTCATTTGCAGTATACTATGGTCACTATTGCAATTTAATAGATTTTCAAACGTAACACATCCATCTACTAGCACTTCAGAGACAAATATATAATCAATAGTCAATGAGGCATTCCTGCCATGCCAAGTCGGTTTATCCCTCAAGTTCCCCTTAGCCCCCAGCCCTCTGAATTAGCACACCATATCTGTCCTTGCACTTTTTGCCTATGAACAGCAGAATCTGTTCACACCCTTTCCTGCCCCAGATTGCACTGATTAGGTCAAGGTCGTAAACTAGAGAATCGTCACAATCCGCATAAAAAGTCACCTCTGAACCCCCTCTCCCCCACTATCACCTGTCCCCCTCGACACTATATAAGCCAATCTTCCAGAAAGACATTTAATTTCTCTATTGATTGAGATAAATCTCTGTGTGGGTTCCAATAGATGTTTATCACTAAAAAAACGCTTCACATATGTACACTCATCAGTTTTGATATCCACCACATGAAGCCCTTTAGTCAAAATAGAGTGACTCATAAGCCTAACACCAACTCCATTCTGGATTGCAATGAGCAAGCCTCCCGCCGGACCACCTCTACTGCCCTGAAGTGCAGGTTCCGTAGGTATCATATTGACATCAAAAACCAGAGGACAAACCAAACAGGTCTCCTGTAAAAGAATAATAGAAAAAGTCTGTAGATAGGAACAAAGCGTCACATCAGAGTACAGAGCCAAAAAGCCTCTCACATTCCAAAACACACATGAAATAGTAGTACCTGTGCTCTAAAAATTCCTTCTAAGAACTTTTATTTGAGATATGGCCTCCCTGAGTGATCATGCCAACCAACGGCAATTCATATCATCAGACCCATGTCTGCTTACTCCATTAGAAGGTTCCATGTGTTAATATCTCCGCAAAAATATTGCTGTATTTTTGAGGCGATATTAAGGCATGGAACCTGTGGGGGACACCCCCACAACCCCTGTATTATTTTAAAAGGAGCGGGGGACACCCTCGCAACCCCCGCTCCCAGAAAAACCCTAATATTATCCCCACTAAAAATATCACCTATGGCCGTTCCCGGCAACCATATATACAGAGATATTTTTGGTGGGGATAATATTACCTGATACCCATTAGAAATCTCCCGGCTCTTGTCAATTCTCTCAAAAGTAGTGCGATTCACGGGTCCCTGCTAGCCCTGCTCAATTCATCCTACCTGCTGAAACCTCGCATAAGGAGGGAGATCATACCCCAATTCAAGCAAGTTCTGTGCTTCCTCTGATAAGACAGTATACACCATTCGAGATGAATAACATCATATCTTGAAGGATGGATGAAATCAATCAATTTAATATCCCCAGACATTATCGGCTGGAGCACTGGTACCTCACTGAAAAGGGCCAAAACACGGGTCCTATTCAGTGAGTCCGGTCCATCTCTATCGAACATATAGTTCAGCTTCAAGCTAACTTCATCTGGGAAGGCAAGTTCTTTAAATCCACCCTCCAGGGAACCCAAATAATTTTCTGAGGCAATGTTGATCTCCCAGACAGAATTCCGTTCATACCCGGAATTACCTACATTCATTGCCCTGTGAGATTAGTAGATTTGGTCAGCCTTTGTTTAACTTCTGTAATATCACTAAACAACTCACTCAAGTACCAACTCATCTCAACCGGGAGTTCCCGGCCCTTTCTTATTACAGTCAACCTGTTGGATTAATTCAACATCACTCGTTCATCTGGACCTTTAATAGCGACATTTAGGACCCCCAACTGATGGGAAACTTTAACTTGCTCCCCCTCAATAGGATTACTCCCCTTCCCCAGAGAAGCCAGCTCTTTCAGATCTCCAATCGCCCCTCACCCAGTGAGGGCTCAGTCTTCCTGTGCTTTTGTAACTCCTGGCCACCATGATCTAACTGGTCCTTTTGAAACTTATTTTAATTTCCATTATACTTTTCCTGTACAGTACTCCCTCTACAAAATTAGTGCAACATTCATTCCCTCCTCCATTATCTTCGATGCATGGACCATACCTTCTGCCACTTGCACTATACTTGTTGATTTAACTGTCCTGAATTTCCTAGGACACCGAACGGGAGAACACCTAAATATATCATAAACTGGCAAATCAGTTTGTGGAACTCTATCCTTCCTCGAGGCCAGTCCCTTATTCTGCCCTTTTTGTGTAATCACCTCACTTAACCTGATCTCAGAATCATTATATTCCCACGCACTTTCTTTATCACCTAATAATTCATACTCTTTTTTTTGGTCACTACAACTCCCTCCACTATTAAGGCAGATGTATTACCAGAGTGCTCAACAAGTGCTGTTCACTGTCTTCGTGGTTTTTTACTCTGCTGGATCTACTGGAAAGACTGGACTGTATCCTGTTACTTAACCTTGTGGTACGTTAAGCCCAGTGCTCACTAGTATGGACATGTTTTCATGGGCACCGATGGTTGATGTTATATAGACTAGAGCAGCTACTAAATCTAGTCTTTTTCCAACTTTCAGTGTTCGCCACAAGCCATGCGCCCTACAACTCTGAAATAGTATATAGGCAGTGTGCGCACGCATCAAGCAAGTGCTCAACATGTGCTATCGCTGAGCAGCTGAGTGGTTTAGGAGTAGAGTGCTGGTACGAGTTTCATGAAGCAGCACATATATTAGGTGGCTATACCTATGTTATGCAAAACGAACGTAAGTAGTGGTTGTTGCTATTTTCTCCTGTTGGAGCCTATATATATACACTCACAAGCAACTGATAGTTGGAAAACTAGTACTCTGTACATGGTAATATCCAACTGTGCTCCTGTGCACCCTGCCAATGTTCACGTGACCTACCACTGGCGCACAAATCTTTTATTTGAAAATATTGTCCCAATGTTCAGCTGTGGGGATTAGTACAAACACTAACTGTACAAATGTGGGCGCATTGATGGGAATACGGCCTGTGAAAGCAAATGTAGATAAGGCAGTTGCTGTTACCTCCATTTCCCCGACCACATCTGCCTCTCGTAGTCATCTGTTACAGCATCGCAGAACATGTGTTCCTAAAACTATTGTCAAACTTGATATCGCCTGTAAATTAAAAAAGATGACTACGTACTTCATCTATTGCGCTCAGTTCACTGCGCTTAGAGAAGCCGAGACAAGAGGAAATTGGATCAGACTTGAATTTAGCTCTGGGCTGTGAAGGTTCGAAATTGCTAAACCGAGTGATTAGCCCTGCTGTTGGCTCTAAAGGAGAAGATTCAACTGTGCATCAAGACCATCAAAACCGACTCAAATCTCTCTCAGGAATTGACACTACTTTGCCATCCACGTCTTTAGACCAAACTACAGTACAAATAGTGAGTAACACTCTCAATGTTGTGAATGAGATTAGTGAGCAAGTAGTAGGGTCTATTGATCTTGTAGAGGACATCATTACTATGCCCTGTGAGTTTGTGACTGTTAACTCTGCTGAGATAGATTTGAATAATGTGAATACTGATGTATGCACTATAGACATGGATATTGAAAATATGGACATATTACCTAATCCTACTTCGACGCCTCTACATTGTGCACAGGTGTGCTGTTCTGGCTCCGAGGCCACATTTGATATTGAATTGGGTAAACTGTCTTGAATTACACGTAAAATGAACTTACTAACACAAGTGGAAAATATTTATGTAGGTGAAAGAGCTGTGGCTGTGGCGGCTGATGAGGTGTAAGACAATGCGGATATTATACATATATCTAACACAAGTATCACTAGTAATACAAGTATGGCATCAACTGCTATGTTTAGTGTTTTTTCGAAAATGTATTGAGATACTAGATATACAGTGTATACTCTTACACAAAAGTATACATTGCGGTCAAAAAATGATAAGAGAACTGGGTACCAATACTATTAGTGTTCCTAATTGACCAAATAGAAGTTGGCCTATGTGGTGATAAGGAACCATTGAACTATACCAATGTTAGTGCTGCAATGCCTTCTAGAGTCTCTAAAGCTAGTAAAAAAGAAGGGTATATCACAAGTGTGTATGCAGTGATCAAGATAAGATTTGGAAGTGGGCTTACTTTACTCGCTATTTTTTAAAGTTGAGAGTAAAATGATTTTTATGGGAGTAAAAATGTAGGTACAATTTCCAATGGTAGTATTTTATAAGCGGGTAAAAATATTCACATAAAAAGACACAGGTTTACTTTGTCTCATCCGGCAGTAATAGCAGTTTCTTCCTATGGTACTACGTTCACTACTGGTCCAAACATATCCATGGAGCTTTGTGGGTGAAAGCTATTTTTTATTGAGAGTATTTTTACTCATTTTTATATTTTGGGAGAATTTGCCTAGTTTTAGGGAGAAACACATGTATCGTGGGTGACGATAATACAAATCTTGGTATTGTGAACTTGGTGTCCCCGAGGGCTGAGGTGAATATCTCAACTAATTTTGAGGTGTTCTCCTCTAAACTTGGTAATGGGAGGTCTGATGTATTACATGTACCAAGCAATCCTTACCTCCCCCTAACATAAGTATGCGTTTGCAAGGAAAGGTCATAAGAAGTTACTTGCTTGAAGTGACAATACCAGGTGGTGAATGTACTATTGATGAGCATGAGAGATTGCCTCATACTAAGAAGAAAGGTACACAATAAAGGCACAGGGTGAACATATAGAATGTGCAGTGGAAGACATACAATGTCTTTTGTGGTTGAAGGTGAACCCTCTGTTAGTACAAAAAATAATAACATAGTAGGAAATGTACATATGCATGCAGGGTCTGAAAGTAAAAAGGGTTAGTATTGCGTCTCAAACAGAAATGATCAGACAGGGGAAGTTATGTTCTGAGAAGATTGAAAAGACTAAAGCTAGAATTATAGATGATAATGTGAATGATGTAGCTTTTAAAGCATTGCAAATTCGTCCGATTTCGTTAACTGACTATGAACCACAATTGAATCGTAATAATATTGTATGCATTTTACACACTGTAGTGGCTCTTACGGTAGTTAGTACGAATGATATCAGAATTTTGGATCAATTAGAGGACAGCTACATCTGTGTCTAATATTTGGGTTTTTTCTGATGCCACAGTTGATTACATTATGAAATATGAGGACGAGCTTAATAGAATTAGATACGCTTGTAGGATTGTTAAAATGTTACCGAATGTAGTGAGGCCTGTAAAAACGTTTAACATGGAGAAACATGTGGGGTCCCATCGAAATGTACAATTAAGTGAGCATAAACAAAGTGCACTGGATCAAGGGTCTAACCACCAAAGGTAGACCTGGAGAAATAGGCAAGATGAATACCAATAGAGAGGAAAATGAAAGTGGCAATGGTTACTGGCAGTGGCTGCCTAAGGTCTTTAAGGCTCATTTTTCAAGAATATCTCAATGACATTCATATTATGTGATCTTGGAATATTAGGGGTTTTGTTCATATGTCTGCGGAGGAAGTCCTACTAAACTATATGTACCTATTTCGTTTTATTGCCCTACAAGAAACTTTGATGATTGAAGCATGCAAGTTTGATGGTCGGAGTACCATACAGTCACCTGCGACTAAGGGTCCTATTGGTCGACCAAAGGGAGGTCTTCTAGTAACAGTACAACATCCTTGGTTCCCAAGTCCCATATCTAGCTCTACCTCGATGGTATTAGCAATTAAAGTTAGCCATATGATGTGTTAGGACACTAATCAACGTATCTGATCCCTCTAATGCGGTGGCAACTAAGCAACATATTAGAACCATTGAAAAACATATAGAGTATTAGATCCGAAAGCTCCACTTTGGATAGTGGGAGATTTTAATGCAAAGATAGGTGCAGGTAATGAGGACCTGTCGGGGCCGATTAAGTTCTCTGCATTAGATAGGCACGGAAATGCCTGGGCCACCTTGTTATATTCTTACCCACTAACTAGGTTGAACTGTTTCTGCCGAGGGGATGCAAACTAAGCTACCACGCGTGTGAGTGGCAAAAGTGACTCCACCACTGACTATGTGTTTGCCAATCCAGCGGCTCTGGACAATGCAGTGAATTTAGATAAAGCTAGGTGTGCTCTTGACATGATGTTTCCGACATTTATTGAATGAACCACAAACGACCTTACTAATAGCTCTACTGAGATAAACGCTGAATTTGTGTTAACTACTCATATTAAAGAAGCAATACAACATATAATGTATAAAAAAGTGTGCATGAGCATTGGAATCGGACATTTAAAAAGGGCCAGCGCTAAAACAGCAAGATTAATGCTGCCAAAAAACGACTGCGGCACACTTATAGCAGACATTTTGAACCTAACATTAGCTAAGTACTCCGAAAGTGAAATTAGTGAGCACATCAAAAAAGCTAAAGGTACCTATTGGAGATGGTCAAGAGAATGTTGGTCCAGCTGTGAGATTGAAGTTTGGCAACAGATTGCCAACCATGCTCGAACCAGCAATACTACTGGGATCTGGACTGTAATAAGGGGTGCAGCTAAAAGAACGTTGCCAATCAAAAGCTCCGACATGTCGAGAAACTTAAAGATCTGGCTTATGTGCTTGTTAAACGTAGGATCGCCATGGGGTGGAAGAAATGTCATAAGCCACGAGTGGAGGTCTGGTGGAGAGATCTTCAAAAATGGGCTGATGCCGAGACAGCGGTGTGGCGGGATGCCAGTATGGCAGGGGAGGAGGAAGAAACGGGCTCCCTCACGGCATGGAAGTTGTTGATAGCCGAGCTGTTTGGAACAGTGTCAGCTTCGGCTGAATCTGAGGGCGATGATGCCCCACCGCACGGAGCGGATACCGATGGTGGAAACCACACAGGCTCATAGGGGGGAGGGATGGGGATTGCAGTGTTGTCTGTTGTTTGATGTGTTTTATTTATGTTTTGTTGTATTGTTGTTTGGTTTACATAAAATAAAAATATATTTAAAAAAAAAAAAAACGTTGCCAATCAAAGGTTTCGCAGAGTGTGCCTGACCTGCGCATATTGATAGCACATTGAACTGCAAAGTTCCAGTAGATGAAGTGGTAGCAATTCCATTTGAAGACAGGTCATCAGTAAAAGTATTTACTAGTATAATAGAGAAACTCCATACATCGCGTGCTGCTGGCCCTGATGCAAATGTAGCAGTAAATTAAACTGTCCCTTAAACTATGGGCTTAGGCATTATAACATCTTTTTTCCCCATATTGGGGAGTGTGGCATACTGCCTGTTTCCTGGAGTGATAGCCACATATTACCAATATATAAAAAGGGATGTTGGACAAATCCTGCCACTACAGGATGCTTGCCATGCTGGATATACCAGCAAAAACGTTTGCTACGGTATTATTACCAGAATTGACTCAATGGATCAATGATAATGAAAATACTTCCACCGAATCAGATTGGTTTCCGGTTTAACTCTAGTACTACACACAATTTATTGATCTTAGTTTCATCGGTCGAATATGCTTGGACAAGACGTCGATCAACTGTATATGAAGCATATATCGACTTCATTGCGGCCTTTGATACTGTCATGCGAAACAGACTATGGACACAATTAATAGCCTGGAATAATCCTGGTGGTTTGTTAAACATGATCATGTTGTTACATAAGAATACTAGTATCAGTGCATGCCTTGGTCAGAGCAAGCTGTCCGATTAATTTCCTACGAGTAGGGGTGTCAAGCAGGGGTATATAGTGGCAGCTAACCTGTTCAATCTATACCTTGCTGAATTTGCAACAACCCACAACAATTTAGAATCCAATCCGGTTAAAGTAGGTACCCAGAAAATAAACTGGTCAGGGTATGCTGACAATTATTATTGTTAGAGCAAACCCCTAGGGGCCTCCAAAAACGGTTAGATGGACATTATAGCTACGCAAAAATTAACAGGCTATGGGTCAATATTAGTAAAACAAAGGTAATTACCTTTATTTGGAAAAAGAAGAAAGCCTGCCCTAATTTTGTGTGGAAGTTTGATGGTGTACCTGTTGAATGTGTCCAGCAAT
This sequence comes from Ambystoma mexicanum, assembly GCF_040938575.1. Lineage (NCBI taxonomy): Eukaryota > Metazoa > Chordata > Amphibia > Caudata > Ambystomatidae > Ambystoma > Ambystoma mexicanum. Next base: position 419,658,266 of record NC_090935.1, read on the forward strand.
ACAAATACCTGGGTGTGGTAGTTGATGAAAATCTCAAATGGAATGTAGATTAGTGTGAGACCAAAAGCACATGTATGAAGATGGTATATGCGATAAGCTCTTTTATAGGAAGAAATGGTGGTTGGTCAATAAAGACTATCCTGTTATTATATATCACAAAAATTGGTGGCGCTAGAGAGTTCCACCATGATGGCGACTCTTCCTTGAGGTCCATGATGAGCTCCCAAAAATCCTGAAAAAGCTGCGTCTGAGGAGAATACAATAACGATCTGAAGGCATTAGAAGTACCCTAATCAGCCCCCAACACCAATGTGAAAGCTGGTCCACATGCAAGGCCCTGGCATCTGGGGAGCAATTGCGGGCCCGGAGCCAGTGGACGGGCCTATATGCAGTGTGGAGACAGCGATAGATGTGGTAGCAGTAGGCGGACCCGCTAAACTCCCAGTGAAACTAGCGGACGGTATCAGTTCTCTGCAAACTTACAGAGCTGGGGCATCCTGAATCTAACTCCTGCTCTGAGCGGACCACAGTGACACAGGCCATGGGAACACCACGTGGGATACCTGGCACAACAACGGTACAGCCGTAGCAGCAAGGTGCCAGTGCAGCAACACGGCAGAGAGCCCGGCGCTGGCAATAGACTGCCCGCGCACCAGCGACTACGGGCATCTGCACCATCAGGAGGCATAAAAACGGTCAGTGAGTGCAAGCACCCATAGTGCAGAATGGTCGGGGGATACCAACTCGACTGGCTTGAGAACCCGCCCCCTCTCTCTCCCTTCACCCAATCCCATCTGGAAGGCGGCTGTACCGGTGGAGGAACTGTGGCAGGGGGCGGGCGAGAAGGAGACTTCAGTACCCCCTCACTGGGGCATTGTTATGCTCACCTGGTATCCACGGGGATGCCCTTATGCTCTGGTTGCTGGATTCACCCTGGACGTTCCCAATTCTGGACGATGCCTTCTGTGGCGGTCGGGCCTTGTGATGATGTCTGGCATGCTCTCCGTCCTGCCTTCTGTGCAGGGGCGCGTAGTCTTCTGCGGGTTGAAGCGACTGAGTTAACTTCATGGTGCTAACCCATTCAAGTGTCTTTAAGGAGGTAAGTCTGGTTATAGCAGTCTTTAAATGTCCTTGCTTTCCTTTCTTGCTAATAATGTCTTTTCTTGTTTGTTTCCCCTTAGGTGCACGGAGGTTCGGTGAGTGCGCTACTTGGATCAGGCTCCTGCCAGGATGATGGACGCAGGAGCGTATGAAGGATGGTAGGTTAAGCGCGAAGTGCGGCGTGGTAATGTCTTTTCTTGCTAACCTGTATTCTTTATTCCTTTTCAGGTTGCGATGGTCTTTCTGGGTGTGTGAAGATTTCTGGAGCGGAACCAGTCAAGAAAGGCCCAGCCAGGTGAGGATTTTGTGATTACTGCTGTGAATGCCGTGAGTAACCTGTTTAACGTTGTCCTTCTTTCTCTCTCCCTCCAGGTGCTTCGTTCCGGTGCGAGAGTGGTGTCCTGATGATGCTGCCAACTGGATGGAAGACCGCGAGCAGCAGGAATCGACAGATGGAAAGTTGCAGGTAAGCAGAGACTTCTAATGATGTTCTTTTGTGTCCTCTGCAGGTCCGCTATTCAAGGATCGCCGGGTGCTGGTCTCTGAACACGATGAGCGTCACGCTGCTGGCTGCAGAATAACGCGAAGCATGCTTCTGTAGCTTGGGTGCGGTTTATATAGCCCTCTGTAAGGTAGTTCAGGTAAAGTAGTCCAGGCTACCACACCCTAAGACACTGCACCGCACAGTCTGGTTCCTAGGAAGTAGACTGTATGGGTGCCTCCATGTTGATTGCAGGCCTTCACAGGAAAAGTAGTCCCTTCAAGGTAAAGTCCCAATCTGAACATGAGCCTGGCGCCAAAGGCCAGGACTGACTCCAGGAGAGTCTATGATGATAATGCAAGGCCCTTGGGGCCCCAAATGAACCCTGAGTCCTGACCCTACCTGGCATGTGACCATGCCAGTGGGGCTCTGGGTCACGGGTCGTGACAGGCATGTGTCGGGAACCCAACACGTAGGGGCAGGCTAACATTTAAGTACAGCACGACACGAAGCGTAGCGGAGACTATCCAGAGCCCGCTCCAAGCCTCCACATCACAACCCTGCGCCCAGACAACCAGCGTAAGGAGCACACCAACGGAGGGTTGAGTGTGGCACTCGGCCCGACCTTATTACCCTGAAACTTCACAGCATTACAAGCCGGGCAGGACTCGACACACGGCTGAGCAGGGGAGCGAATCCCCACATTGCTGCAACATCAAGCCTCCCACTCGCGATCCCCTCAGCAGTAACAGATGCGAGGTGAGAGAACACAGAGGCCTCGGGCCGTCCCATTGGCCTCGGAAAAGGCGGGTTACTAAAGCGGGCAAAACCCCTGTACCACACAGCACACCCACAGTGAGTCTGAAGAGGCTGAACTAGCGGACAGGAACAGGGGCCTGGGGGCAGTTTGGAGCCCAACCCCAAAGATCACGAAACATCAGACAGAGTTTCATCACATCAGGTGGGTAAAAACGAAATGGGAAGACCTTGCTGCACTGCCACTAAACACCACTGACATTGAATAGAGATGAAATCAGTTGTCCTCTAAAGATATCCTCGACCCAGTAGAAGCGATCAGTTGACATCGCCATTCCCTGTCTTATACAAAAGGTAGGTGGACAGAGGCAGTTTGGAGCCAGCCCCACCCCTCAGTGGATGTCGAAGCATTGGTAATTTAGCAAGTGGAGCTGCTGTCAAAGAGGGTATCTGGTATGGGAACACTGATGGCTACAAAGGGCACTACAGGTGCCATTCACCTGATAAGTAAGACGGCAGGCACAGGAGAAGCAGACAGAAAATGTGGGCATCCATAAAGCAAGCCAATGTATAGCAGTGTGTCACGTAAGGCGAGAATCAATAGTGCAGCTACAACAACACTGATCTGGCAATCCAGGCCAACAGACAGGAATGCCTGCCACCCTAAAGTACAGTGGCGGGCAAGAACCAGCTGGAACTCGCCACCTCTCCTAAAGAGCACCAGGAGAATTGCTGCTTGATAAACAGCACTACCGCCAAGAGCATGACCTGTGAGGACACTTGGCCATCTACGCACTCTCTCAGAGCATATTAAAACGAGTGACTGACGCACTGGGCTAAGTCCGAGGGGAAGATACCAGGACACCTTCAGACAAATATCCTCACCGACAACCTACCCTAGGGAAGCAGTAAAAGCCTGCGCAATGCGTAAAGCAGGGTGGAAGGAGGGGCAGGAGTCTGGAACCCACAGCGTCAATCAATCTCAGCCCCCAAACGCAGCACCCAAAGTAGATCGCTTCCAGAACCCAAGACCACTAAGGGGAGAGCCGAACTGTAAGAGGATTCAATTCAACACTACAGCTAAGTCAATGCCTAGTCTGGGATACTGAATGGAAACCCTTATTGATATATCTTTACGTCCAGTTCATGCGTTCTGGATGACTACCTCTATATAACACCCCTCTCTTGGAATCCCCCTGACCCCACTGAGCCAAGAAGTAGTTCTGTTTTGCAAGTTTAAAAGGTTTATTTGATAATTTAAACAATAGATATATATATCACACTTTATAATAAATTAATAATTGAATATCACACTTAATCTGAGCAGTAATCAATAATGGATAGTCCGGCACTAGCACACTTCTTTATAATCAATGATGAGTGGTTATAAGATGGATAAGATAGCAACAATACTTTTCTGGTTTCAAATGGATGCAAGGTGGAATGAAATTGCAGTACAGAAATACTCAATATGATTTCAACAAAACAATGTAATCAATTTTCTCTGGCAATCCACTCCCCCCTTTATGCAATGCAAGGAAATGGAAGGAAAGCACACAGTTCTCAGAAATGCAATCAAATGTAATTCAGTTCACCCCAGCCAGCTTAGACTACAGAAGTTTGAAACACAGGCCCAAAATGCTTTTATATGTGCTGGCAATGAAGTGAAAAATATGCTAAAATGCTTTTAATTCCCTCTAGAGGTTCAGGGTGAGTGGTATCTAGTTAATATTAGTCCAGGCTCACTCTAGCAATGATTCAGGGATGGTTCTTAAGAGGCAAACGAATTTTTAGCAAGGAAGCTGCTGTTTTCACACGTGGCTGGATTTTTAACCAAATCGCAAATCGCGGTAAAATTCGCGAGCGCGAGAATCGTGATTGGGGCAAAAGTATGAGGAGTAGGACGTCGGTTCTAGGCTTGTCGAAAGGTTGAGATTCTAAGCTTTCAGAGGAAAGTTAAACCAAGTTCCTAACCCACACGGTTCCGGAGTTATGAACGATTTAGTAAAGGTAGATTTTCGGATTTAAAACAACTCAAAATGACAAGTGACAGCTTTGCAAATGACAGGTGACAGTTAGGAGGCAGTTCTGGTTAGATTAAAATAGATTGAATTATATTATTTTAACTAAGAGATTGGTTCTGCACAGTTCTGCTAGGTACTCACAATATGTTTAGAAATAGAATGGGCCTCGCCACGGATCTGGTCAACAGGTTTTCTTCACTCGCCACGGACGGTCTCTGCGCACAGCGTCTGGGTCAGCTCTACTCTGCTGGTCTGGTCTGGGTCTCTGGTTCTGATCAGGTCTGTGGGTGCGGATACAGCGGTCTCCGGTTCAGCTGGTCTCTCTCTGAATTCTTTGCAAGAACTCTTGCCATTTGCCAGAGAGCAGTGTTGTATCCAAACAGCTCGCCTGGCTGTGAATAGTGGCAATGATTTGAGGCCTGCTAAAGAGGGATTTAACTTGTAGTTGACCTCTCTGCTACAAATTCTGAAGTAAAGTCTTGGTCTCTGAAGGTGGATAGATTGAAGTCTCTATGTTGGCTCTCTGGAGGTTGATGGAGGTAAAGTATGGATTTTCCCGGCAGAGCGTCCTGCAGCAGATGGAATAGAATGTCCTCTCTAGCTTCCAGTGGCTCTTTTTATGTCTTTTGAAAGTGGGTGTGTGTGCAGCATCACTAGCCAGCCCCTCTTTCAACTTGTTATTGGCCCAATTCTCCCCTCTCCCATGATTGGGGAAGGAACTGTGAGTCAGAGTGATGCTGTAGGTTTTATGGGTCAGAGGATCCTCCCCTGGTCAGTTTGCCCACAAATCTATATTTGATTCAAATACATACTTCCCCGATAGACAGTTGTTTGGCATTGCATACACACATCATGCATTTACTGATGGTAGCCCCTGTTCCAATTCTGCCGTTTCTAGGAGCTTGGGTTCAAAAATGGCAACATATTTCACTTTTTGGTCGGGTTACCAATCTTGGATTTTTCCCCGCATTTACACAGATGCGCCCATGGTGTGTGGGCATTAGGTGGTGGAGTGTCAGATTTTTAACATACATACATTTAGAGTAATATCCTCTTTTCCGCTAAAACCCCCCTGAACATACCACCGGGTCCTACCACGTCTTCAAATGTGCACAGAAAAATCACAAGAATAATGATATCACTTATAAAATTTTCACAAGTCCGCTCTATGAATGATCCATCTTTTTAGATTTATGTTCTGGCCCCAAAGGGGTGTGGTTTCCCCCCCAGCACAAGGTTGAATTTCTGGTTTTTCCAGTTCTGCCAAGCCAGCTTGCTCTCACAGGCAGTGCTCCTCCCCTTTCCTTCCAGGAGGAAGCCACTTTTACGACCCCCCTCCAATAAAACATTTGCCTGAGTCAGGACAGGGCTTTGTTCAATTTCCTGCAGAGCCCAGGTAATTCAATCAGAGAAGTGTCATATCCCTTTTGGTGGGAGCAGCAAAAGGCAGCTAGGCCTGGGAACACAGCTGTTGTGCAAGTCTCAACTCCTGTCGGGGGTAGCTGGTGGGCAAAATTCAGTTTCATTAAGCCAGGTTTCAGATAAAATGTCACTTTTTGTTCCCCAGTTTAAGTCAAGACAATTTTTACATATGCAGCTAGAATGCTGATTCTAAGTTCAAAACTATGACATTTTAACAGTGACAAACTATGTGGCAGTCACAAGTCTGTCCCTCAGTTTATTTACACATTTCGATTTTTGGTAATTTTAAATCCAGTTTCAGTTTAAGCCCCTGCAGAGCTCAGCCAGTCTTGTTATAAACCTTCAAGTCACTTCAGAATATAACTTTACATTGTATCCACCTCTCAGTAAGTCTTTCTTTGGCCTGCTTTGGGTTCATTTATTCAGTTTTACACCAAAGTCTGGTGGTTTTAAAACGCCGGCTTTCTGATAGTGGTGAGTACTGGTAATGCAACCATTTTTGGGATTTAAGAAAATGAATTCCCCACAGTTCTAGGTTGCTTTTGGCAATCAGCATTGCCATTCCCAATGGTTTCAGGCTACTGTGTGGGTAGTCCAATGGTGGTTTTAGGCAGTGCCCTTCTGTGCCCATAACATCGGCAAAAATGGGTGGCAGCCTATTCTTCATGCATTTCCCTGGGCTTTTTCTGGGAAGCTCTGGCCATCATGATGTTTTCCATGCCAGTACTGCACAGTTTTTGTGGTAGGGCTCGGATGCATGGGTAAAACATCCCACAGAACACTGCATCAGGCCTGCCCAGTTAGGGAACCGAACGTTAGTAGCCAGCAAAACTGACAACTACGCCCACAGCTGTGCATGCCCTCCTGCCATTGAGGCCTGCATACAATTGAAACCACAATACTGTAAACACAGGAGAGAACAGACCTCTCAAACATTTTCAGCCATCCCGGGTCCGACCAGATTAACCCGGAGATCGGTCGCTGCTAAACATGGAGAAGGCAGACAAATAACAGCCAAAACTGAATTTCAAAAGTGGATCTGCAGCCAGAACACCCAGACCACAACTGAAGGCCGATCTGACCGAACAAATGGGAGAGCCTGAAGAGTGCTATCCAAGCTCCGGAGCTGGACATTCGAGAGATCATGTTAGACCTCACGGCGGGCATCGGGGGCCTTGATTCCAAATTAGACTCACTATCCTCCAAAGTTCACCTCCTTCAACATCGGCTTAAAAACATGGCCACCGCCTAGACACAGTGGAACAGAGTATCCGGACTAGAAGACGGGAATACTTCACTTGTAGCCAGAGTGTCAGCGCTCAAGGTCCAAGTTTAAGCAGTGACGGCTAAAAATGAAGATCTGAAGGGGAGAGCTTGCCACAACAATATTCGCCTGGTCAGCGTGAGAGAGCAGCAGGGTATTCCCAAAATGGAGAATTCGTGGAGACCATGTGTAAGGACCTATTCGGAGAGCCTGCTCTATCTTCACAGTTTGTAGTTGAGAGAGCCCACTGCATAGCTGCCTCGCGCCCGATACCCCCGCCCTATTATAGCACACCTGCTAAACTACAGGGACCGTGACAAGATCCTCTGTTTGGCTAGGGAAAAGGGGGAACTTCAATACGACGGAGACAATGTTCAAATATACCCAGACTTCTCAACGACGGTACAAGCGTCACAAAGGTCGTTTGCCGGGGTGAAAAGATGCTTGAGAGACTGCAACATCCCGTACTCCATGTTATTTTCAGCAAAGCTCTGGATCCAGCACGTAGGGAGGACACAATTCTTCACCTCACTAGAGGCAACAAGCTCCTTTCTAGATGAGATTGTCAGGTGCCATCCGCCCCCAGAAACTGCCAAAGACCCCATAGAGATGATCGTGACAGGAGGCGCCTGGACTGAGGTGGTACAAATTGGGGCAGAAGGGGAAGAAACACCATAACGCTAAATAGACTGCACATTCATGAACTCGTACCTCAGGTGCACGTTTACCTCAGTTAAGAAGGGAACTCGCTGACTCGGCTGGGCACTAGCGCCGCGAGCTCTGCACTGCATAAGGGACACGGGATAAGGCGGGGGGTTAATGTCGGGCGTGTTGGGGGTTGCCCATGGGGGAGGGTGGACAGGGGGAATTTAGGGAGTGAAGGGGGGTTGTGTTAACGGGCAGGTTGGGGGTTGCCCGTGGGGGAGAGCAACAGGGGGAACTCAGGGATCGAGCAGAGAGGCTGGGAATCAGAGGGTAACTGGGGGGGGGGTTAGACCGAGTTATGGTTGTGGGGAGTCCAGTTCTCGCCAGTCCACTCCACTGGCATATCCAACGGTACAAGCAGCACTCATCTCCACAATGAAGGTTGTGGTTGAGAAGATCTGAATCCCAACGTCTAGGCACATAAGTAATAAATGGGGTTTAACATAGCAACATGGAACATGCATGGGGGGAATAATCCCGCCAAGATTTGGAGAATCTTCCAATGCCTTAAGAGCTACTGCATTCATGTGGCACTGATTAAGGAAACCCACTTCACCACCTCCTCTGAGCGCAGGTGGGCTGCAAGCTGGGGTTGCCATAGATACTTTTCCTCCTGCTCCTATGCCAGAGTAGCAGCAATCCTGATAAGCAAAGGGGTGACATTTCAATTAATATCGTGGCAAGGGATGACATTGGGAGGCCACTACTAGTCCACGGAGTGCTTGAAGGAACGCAAGTGGTCCTGGTGAATTCATATGGCCCAAATATCGATAGTACAAACGCATTCGACTGGGTTATGACCCAACTAGCTGGGTACCGAACAGCAACAATCGTTTGGGGAGGGGATCTAAATACTCCTTTGGACCCCCTCTGGGACAAGTCCGGTGCGATCCCGGGAGCAGTGTCAAAGGCGAGCTTATAAATACAAGATATTTGCATGTCCTACAATCTTGGTGATGCATGGCGACAACGTCACTTAAAGGCCAGAGACTTCACATACCACTCATGGGTCCACGGCTCCAACTCGCGGATGGTCTGCTTATTAGTGTCATGGGAGACAGTCGCATTCTACCTAGAACGCTCTCTGACCATTCCACAGTGTTATCAGAGTGTACGCCCAAGACAGGCGGGAGACGGGGGATGGGTATTCCTGGCATTTTAAATCAGGAGCACTCCAGGACCCGGTGTTTACACAAATTTAGGATTGTGATTTTTATTTGCTGCTTGGATCTGTGTACTTTTCCTTTTTTCATTTGCTGACAGAGGGTGGAGGGCAAACTGGACTCCATGTTATGTTGATTGTTGATGTTTCTAAATGCAAAAATAAAGTATATAAAAAAATATATATATAATCACAAAAATTGGCCCAGTATTGATGCATGGCGTGGAAGTGTGGGAACATAACTTGGCTAGAGAATTAAGCCTATTCGAAGCTAAAATACAGCTGACACTTTTGAGAATTCCCAAGTGTCTATCTGTATAACTTTTACGTCTTGAGTTTAATATTAAATGTACCATGGCTGAGTTCATCTCTAGGACAACTATGTGCTATGAAAATATATTGTCTCTTGATAATGGTACCATTATGAACAGTTACCTCAAAGCGTTTGTTAGTTTAGACAGATTCAAGGGTATGGGTAGTTACTTAATCTCCATACCACTTAGTACTAATGCGCTACAGCTGAGAGTATGTAAAGGTTAGCTCAATAATAAATTGGCTATCTATAGTTAGGAGTCCAATCTATTGCAGCTGTCAACAAATGCAAATAGTGGCTCCTACATACACTATAGGATGACGCGGGAATCCATGCCTAAATATGTGTTCGCTTATCCTGACAGCTCTGTTATTAAACAATATCTACGGTTAAAATGTAATGTCCGTCCGGCCCTAGAGATAATGGGTATAAGAATTGGGATCGATAGATCAGATCACAGGTCGTCTCTGTGGGGTAAATGTTAATGAGTCCTTAGAGCATGTATTGATCAACTGTGAAAGTCTAAATATGTTGAGAGATAAATATGCCAAATCATATAACAATGAAATGGACTGTGCAGACAAGTCACGTATGTGGAAAACATTTATGAAAGGAATGTATTTTATGGATAAATTTTAAATGAAATGTAATGAAATCTTAAATAATTTATCGAAAGGGATTTTTTATTGACATATGTTAATCGTTTTTATACCAATTATAGTTTTTTCTCACTTTTAAGCAGTTTCTGGATGATATAGCTGTGTATTTTGTAAGATGAATTGTGATATCTTGTGATTTTATAGCTAATCCAGCTGTCTAATTGCATCCTTTTTACACTATGATGAATTGTGTACATATACAAAGCCATGTTGAATGTGTATATTAAATACATAAATAAATGACCCAGAGAATCATCTATAACTCTAAGATCTACAACCGTTTAATTTTTGTTCACATCAACCCCCTCGCCATTAGATTGATTCAATGATGCGTCCTGCTGCAATACAATTTGTGAAGGTTTTTTAGGGCAATTACTCACTACCCCACTTTCATTATTCCAAAACCTTTTTCTCCACCTGCTTTGCAGACTTCCGTTTTTGTCCTGCTACCATTCACACATCCGTTAGATAGCTCAGTAGTTTCCTGCTGCTCCTGTGGATTGAGCCCACTCAAGATGATTACATCAGGCACCTCCCCAATCTCAGGATCAGAGGACTGGCTATCAATCACTTTGTGATCAAAAATCTGGGGGAGTGCATCCGATGGCCGTTCAAAGACTCATTGTTTCAGTGTATACATATGACTAGAAATGTCTTTCAAATAGTTAGTCTGCATTTTCATTTCTGAGCAAATACGTTCACATAAGTTCTGTATAGTTAAGAAGATCGGATGCGACTCTCCCCAGCAGCCATTTTAGAACTCCCATCCTTCTGGCCTAGTGGCAAACTCATCTTCCATCCACCCTTCCTGTCGATGCTCTGATAGCGCCAGTAAAGATACCTCCCTAGTCTAAAAATTGGGACGGAATCCAAAAAAGAACAATTCAGAGATTGCCCAATATACACTCTAAGGTAGTTGTGCCCAATATTTGATTATGGATTTCTAAAGGTAGAGTCCCTAGGTCTACCAATGAAGGTAGGGGCGCAACCTCTTTACTTTTTTCCCTGTGAATCGCCACCGCTCCACTTTTATCATATGGGCACTAACCTGTGCTTCAGCATCAGGAGAGGGTTGGTAACGGGAGAGCCAATGCACACGTCATACCGTCTCTTCTATTCATGAAAACCAGAGGGGCAGCGGTAGCTTCTGGTCTTAGAGAGGACACCCTATCCTTCCTCCGCATTTTGACACCGATCAAATCGCACAAAAAGAAATAATAAATAAGTAAAAATTCTTATATTCAGTAGCAACACAAATTGCACATGCTCGCTTTTCTAACCCTTAGGTTTTTTCAAAAAAATGTATACTCACAATAAAACATAAAACCATTTAAATTACACTTAAAAAAACAATCCATATATCACTAGTACGCTTTACACTTTTTGCCAGAAACCGTTTCAACAATCACTGGCCAGACCAGAAAATTAGAGTTCATACAAAATAACAGACCAGTGCTCAATTGGGAGGCAAGAGCCACCTCCTACTATATCACTAATGGCAGTAAGGTTCGTGCAGGTGCCAATCCAATGCACAGATAAGAGACAGAAAGCTGCCTCCTCCTGAGTGGATAATATCCAGTCAATCCTGTAGCAGAAAATATGATCTACCAAGTCCGTAATCAACCCACCGGCTGTACCCGACTCTTGGAGGTCTTTATTCAATGTCTCAGTGTTTTTAAGAAAAGGAGGAGCTTATGACAAATTTGAATTCCTGCTCTTTAATCCTTCTAAGCACCAAAGACTGGTGCCAAATTCCCGATAAAACACGGCTCAAAGGGTACAGCTAGGAAAAATAATTCAGAGCCGCCCTCACAGTCACCGCAAGTCAATAAAAAGAAAGGCGCTACACAAGGCAAGCGACCACTCTCCTAGATGATGTGGCTCAGAGGGTATGGGCCAAGAGACGATTCTGAGCCACCCCAAAGTCACCACGGGTCCCAAGAGGAGGAAAAGACTGGTGCCAAATTCCCGATAAAACACGGCTCAAAGGGTACAGCTAGGAAAAATAATTCAGAGCCGCCCCCACAGTCACCGCAAGTCAATAAAAAGAAAGGCGCTACACAAGGCAAGCGACCACTCTCCTAGATGATGTGGCTCAGAGGGTATGGGCCAAGAGACGATTTTGAGCCACCCCAAAGTCACCACGGGTCCCGAGAGGAGGAAAATACGAAATGGAAGAACGGTACACAACTCCGCTTACAGGGATATTAGTCCGTTTCAAAAACCTGGGCTCCCGTAGCAGTAAATTCGAATGGATGTTCCACACTGTATACTGCTGATCACACAATGCCTCATACGAGGCCTTCGCTCACCCAGGGAACACAGAAAACACTCCTAGGCACCCTGTGACACGCCGCGTCCGGAGTAGGTTTTTATGGTGTAGCTCCTCCTTTGCTTTCAAATGACAGTGAAAACAGGCTAGTCCAAAAGAGAACCTCCGCACAGGAAACACTCCTAGACACTGCAGAAGACTTTGAGGATGTCTTTTTTTTTTTTTTTTTATAGGCGAGACGACTGATGCCCTCGAAAGGTTTAACCAAATGGCATTTAGGAGGACAGGACATTACTCCAATAAGTATTTTGCAAACCACCTTGTGAAGATACATGTTGCATTTTGCCATGTCTGACTTAATTGCCCCAGAGACACCTGTAAAGTATGGGTGATCCAGGATAACAACCCTCAGCACTTCACAGTGGCTAAATGTATAGCAGAAGGACTCAACTGGATGAATACCCTTCACAAATTTCTGGACCTAAACCCCACCAAGATGGCTATCATGGCGTGAAAGGAGCCAATTTCGTCGGGTGGAGAAGCCCGAGGAGGGGCTGATGACGGGATGTCCGTTGCGTCATCGCTGCCGTCATCGTCCTTCCCCGTCGCTGTATCCGTTGCCGTATCCTCTCTAGGATCCGGCGAGGGGGATGAGGGGTCCACAGGCATTGTGGGCACGAAGGGAGGAGCGGGGTGGACTCTCCTCCGCTTGCTCAGAGGGCTTCCCGACAGGCCTGGTTCTGGATCCTCCGTTGGGGTCCGTTCGAAACTCGTCCTTATCTCAGTACATAAGGATTGGTTTGACAACAAAATGGCCGCCGAGCTATCCTGGGGCTCGGGTAATGGCTGCGACGGACGGGATGGCTGCTCCACTGGGCCTTCTTCGTTGCCATCGTCGCTATCTTTGATCAAATCAGCGGGAACCGTCCCCTGGGATCGAACCTTCTCGAATTTCTCATTGAGGCCCTTCCCGGTTTCCATCAGATCCTCCTCAGAGGCTGATTCCGAGTCTGTAATGGGCACCGGCCCCACCCCCTCTTTTTCCACCAGGGTCTTCACGGGGGTCTTAACGATGGGCTGGAAAGAGGATTCCCTCCGCAGTGGCAGGGATGCTCTGGGCCCAGAGGCCGTTTCCACTGGCGTAGTCTCAGCTGGCTTCGCCAGGGTCGCAGCGACCACTTCGATAGAGACCTTTGCCAGCTGGATCAAAGCCCTCACCACCTTAGGTGCGTCCTGGGCCTTCGCCTTGGGGGGAGGGTCAGCGCCTCGCTCCCCCTCGGGTCCCTTCGAGATCGACCGGGGCCGCTCCAGCAGCTTACCCGGGTTCTCGGACTTCTTCTTCCCCGAACCAGAGCGCTGGCTCGTGGTTGAACGTGCCGGGGAAGTCACGCCCTGCCTGGCAGCCGAAGAGCCCGACCTTTCCGCGCTCCCAGTGCCCACGGACTCGCGGTGCTTGGCCTTCTGTTGGGCCCCCGTCGCCGGGGCACCCTCACAGGACTTGGAAGCCCGCTCAGACTTTTTCTTCGCCTTCTCACCTGCTGTGCCCTTCTCCAGCCAGGCGGCGAGGCGGGAACGACGATCTTGTTTGGTCCGTTCCAAAAGGTTCTTGCCGAACGCACAGTCCTTCTCCACGTGCGTCTTGTCCTCATGAAGGCAGTAGAGACATTGCGAATGCTCGTCCTCCTTGAAAACATTTTGTAATCCGCATCCAGGGCAGCACCTGAACAGCTTGGATCCGGCGTCGAGCTTCCCTTGTCCTGGGCCATGTGCGTTGAGTTAGGCCGCAGATCCTCCGGAATCCTCCAAGAAGTGTAAACTCGACGAAAACTTCACCCTTGAGGGGCATAGAAGAATTCCGAAACAGGTCCCCGTTATCGGAAGTAGAAACGGTGGAGCTTGAGGCTCGATTAAACCGAAAAATTAGAAAATCTCCTGAAAAAGCGCGAAAACGCAGCAAAAAACTCAAGAGCTAAGCACGAGGACTCCCAACACTTGAACGTGCGGTAAAAATCTGAGGATGGCTGCCAGAGGTGGGGCTTAGGGAGAGGACAGTCATTGGCTGGGGGCAGTATGACCCAGAGATCAGTGATTGGTTACTACTAAGAAAGACAGATCAGAAACGAAACTGATACTGATTTTTTCTTTACCGAGGATTCCCAGCCTGACGACGGAGAATATTCATGAGCATGTGAATCCATGCCAAACCCCATGCTGGAGAACATAGATTCACATGTTATGAATATTACCTATCATCAGGCCGGTAATCCTCGGTAACAGCAGTTTACACTTACACTGAAACTTTTATACTCCATCAGACATTTTTGGGTCATACTTGCCACAGCCAATATGTACACCTCCCTTAGCTCCTCCCACCAGCCATCTTCAGATTTGGCAGTGCATGTGACGTGGCAGTAAGATCCAAAAGATGAGCCATGTGGGGTAGGTGGGAGGGTCGCATGTGAATCTATAAAAGATACCAATGCTTTAGAACAGGAGTTACAGTTAAGTAGATTCACATGCTGTGAATAGATTACAAAGCAGTATTACAATACCCATGGGTGGAGACAAGCTCCCAGTATAACTTACCACTGGAGACTTACCCACCTCATGCAAAAAGGTTCTGCAGAACCGAATGGCCGACTCTAGAATATTCTGCAGAATGTCTATTGACACAATAGAACCGGGTGAACGTATGCACTGATCTACAGGTGGCTGCACGGCAGAGAAAAGCTGTGGTTGCAGCCACTGCTCTGGTAGAAAGAGCCCGGGTCCTGCCAGGAAGCGGCCTGCCAGTTTGCTGATGGCAGAACAAGATACAGGTAGCTATCCATCTTGCAACGGAGGACTTAGAGAGAATCTTCCCAGGACCATACGGCCCGAATGAAACAAACAACTGATCCATTGTGCGGAAACATTTTGTTCGTGCCACGTAGTACTTTAGGGTGCGCAGAAATCCAGCACGTGCAGAGTACGTTTCACTGGAGATGCGGGTGTGCCAAAGAATATAGGCAAAATCAACTGCTGTTTTAGGTGGAAAGCAGATGGCATCTTCGGCACAAATGTTGGGTTGGTACGTAGAACTGCTTTATCCTTCTAAAATTTTAGATAGGGCGATTTCACAGAAAACGCCTGGATTTCACTGACTCATCCAGCAGTTTTCCAGGAAAGATGCTTGGTGCATGGGCTTGTTGGGTGGCTTAATGAGTCTTGAGAGTAGCACATTGAGCTCCCACGCTGGTGCTGGGCCCTGGAAAAGACCGGAAGAGCCCCGTAAGAACTCCTTCACCAGTCGGTGAGACCACAGGGAAGGCACCCCCGCCGTGTGGTTGTACATAGAAATCGCAGCTAGATGCACCTTTATGGAGAATGCATTAACCCAGATTGAGCTAGGCACAGTAGATATGGCAAGAGCTTGTCCGGTCGGATGGTTTGAGGTTGCAGTCGTTGGCTTCTGCTCCACACTTGAAAAACTTGCTTTTGTAACATTTCAAGGTGGAAGGGGCTCTAGCCTTGGACAGCTTGGCAGTCTTGCGGAAGGGACAGTGTTCCAAACTCTAAGACAGGAGCCAGGTCGTCAGATTGAGAGAGGCCGGGTCATGGTGCAGTACCGCTACTTGATTCCTGGACAGGAGAGCTTGTTGAGGAAGCAGCAGACCAGTGGGGCCACCGCGAGGGCAAGGAGGGCTCAGTACCAAAACTCTCTTTGCACCGATACAGTCTGAAGGTGTGTAGTACATCAGGGACCAAAGGAATGGGGGAAGTGCATAAAGAAACTTCCCCTCTCATGCAATTGTAAAGGCATCTCCCACGCTCTCTGGATGTGGAAAGCGAATGGAAAAGTCTTGCAGCGTCTGTTCTCATGGGTGGCAAAGAGTTTGATCTCGGGAGTGTCCCACGTCTGAAACAAGTGTAGCTGGTCGTTGTGCAGCTCCCACTTGTGGCAGGAGCATAACTCCATGCTGAGAGTCTGCCAGAGTGTTCTGAATCCCCAGTAGATGGAGGGGCCTCCTTGGAAAGCTGTGGGGACCTTGTTCCTCCTGGTTTGCGGACATCAAATATTGACGTTGTGGGGTCGGTGTAAATGCGCAACACCTTCCCCTTCAGGATGGGCAGAAAAGACTTCAGGGCCCAGAAGATTGCTCGTAGCTCCATCAGATTGCTATGCTGGCTCTTTTCCTCCTCTGACAAAAGCCCTCTACTGTGTTGGCCTCAACAGTGGTCGCCCCAGCCCTCCCATGAAGCATCCGTCGCGACGGTTGCCTGGTGGTCCGGCAGTCTGAAGGGGGAGCCCTGCACCAGGTGTTCCCTCACTGACCACCAGTGAAAGTTTTGTCTGAAAACTTCTGTCAGGGTAATGTGGTCGTTCCAGGACCCTCGAGGACTGGACCCAGCAGGCATTGAGAAATTCCTGAACTGGTCTCATGTGTAATCAGCAGTTGGAAACGAACGGGATGCATGATGACAACATCCCCAGCAGGGATTTGTAGTTGTGGACTGGCGTCACTCGGTCGCTGTTGAGGTAGCATACCTTGTGTAAAAGAGCAGCCACCCTTTTGTTCTAGGGTTGGCGGTGCAGGTCTGGGTGTTGAGTGCTGCTCCGAGATAGAGCACCTGCTGCGATGGAACCAGGCATGACTTTGGGAAGTTGCTGGAAAACCCCAGTTGCTGTAAACACTGGATGGTGATGGCGGTGTTGGTTTCTGCCAGTGGAAAGGAGGGGGGCCCTTACCAGCCACTCGTCGTGGTATAGGTAGACGCCCCTCCGCCGCAGGTGAGCCACCACTGGTGCAAGGCACTTGGTAAATACTCGCGGGGCAGACCGCATACCGGATGGAATAGCTTTGAAATTATAATGAACTCCTGACACCACGAAGCGTAGGTATCGCTGGTGTGAGAGGCAAATAGGGATGTGGAAGTAGGCGTTCTCTAGGTCGAGGGACGCCGACAAATCTCCCTGCTGTAGCTGCGACAACACTTGCTGTAGCGTGACTATGCAGAATGTTTGTGACTTTAGGAACATGTTGAGTACCCTTAGGTCTGAGATGGGTCTCCAACCCTGTGGCTTGTTGTGCAGTGCACTTTTCCTTACCAGGAAAGTAGCAGGAGTAAACTCCTGTGCCCTGCTCACTTCTTGGATCCTTCTCCACTGCACCCTTCCACTACAGAGCTTGCACTTCTTGAAGCAAGAGGTGTCGTAGTCTTTCTGGTTTGTGCTTGGGAGGTTTGTCTGGGGGATAGTCCTCAAATTCCAGCAAGAGGCCCTGCTGGAGGAGGGAATAGCACCCATTTGTCAGTTGTGATTATTGTCCATTCGTCGATGAACTTTGACAGGCTGAAGTGGGAGGGCCTGACCCTGGGCTGGTCATGCTTGCTTGCCGCACTGCCCCTTGACTGGGCTGAACTAGAGCGTCGCTGTGAAAACCTGTAAGACTGGGATCTTTTCCTGTACTGTTCCCCCGATGAATACAGGATCTTGAAAGAGGAGGAAGACTGGTACATGGTAGGGATATCCCACAAATTCCTGCCATAGCAACCTTTTCCTAAATGAAAGGACTGGTGCCTTTGCTGAAGCATGCCTAAGGAGCGATCGGTTTCTGCGTCTTTTCTTATGGACTGCAGGGCATCGTCCACCTTTTTTTCAAAGAGGGCAGATCCATCAAAGGGCATACATAAGACCCTGGACTGGGCGTCTGTTCATAAATCTGTCACCTTGAGCCAACCCGGCCGGTGCAGGACCACTCCGTTCCCCAGCTTGCGAAAACCAGTGTCTGTGATGCCTATAGAGACCGCAATGGCATGGTCAGAAGCCAACTTGCCTTCATGGAAGACGTCTAGGGCTTCTTGTCATCTGGTAGGAACTCCAGCAAGTGACCTAATTCGTAACACCGCTCGTGGCCATAGCTTATGGGTATCGCTATTGCATTTGCCGCCCTGATAGTCAGGGCTGTGGTGTGGTGGTGATAACCTTCTTACCAAAGGTGTCGAGAGAATTTTCCTTCCTTGTCTGGGGGGGGGGGCAGAGCAGGATGAGGATATATTAGCCAACCTTTACCTGGCTGCAGCTGAGACAACAGAGTCTGGTGTAGGTTGAGTACGAAGGAAGGAGGCAGCGCTCTCCGGGGCTCTGTATTTCTTGTAGAACCCGTCTTTTTTCAGCCGAAGGGGATTAGGCCATCGTCCCAGACGTCTTCCAAAAGCGGGATAAACATGATGGCTTTCCTGCGCTGTTCTTTGCACTGGTACTGCACACTTTCCTTTCGCTGCTCCTCTAGTGCAAGGCCGAACATCGTGGCCGTCCTGGACATGAGAGCGTGGAAGGCTGCTACCTCATCTGGGGGTGAGTCTGAGTGGAATGTCAACTGACTCCCGATTGGCTGCTTTGAAATCTTCAAATTCATCTGTGTGTTTGTGTCGAGGCCCCGTCGTCTGGATCTGTGTCCATCCCAGTATCCAACAGCCTCACTGGCGCTGACTAGTGCTTACCCCCTTGGTGTTTATCCCTCCTCCGGGGATATTGTCCATCTCCACGGAAGGGCCAGGGTTATCGGCGTGAGGTTGTCTGACCGGTGCCGTTGCAGGCAGACATTGCTGTAGGGATGCCACTAGAGTGATGAGAGTAGATAAAATGTCTAAAGACATGTCCCTGTGTAGGAGGAGTGATGGCTTGATCTGAATGCAGAGGTGGTAACCGAATTCGGCTTGCCTCCCCCCGCCTTCTGGGAGGCGATGACCTCTGCTCTGAAGAGGATTGCAGTGATATGATGGCTCCTTCCTCTTCCGCCTCCGATTGGGAGAGAGCTGGCTCTGACACAATGATGAGACCACGCAGCAAGGAGACTCCAAGTTTAGGAAAAAATGCTCTTATATAGGCACTCACTACAGACACTGTTACTGGTGTCTGAAACACCAGTGACGTTGGCTTGGTGGTCATTTTTGTCTGTCGTTGAGGTTGTCGTCCACAAATGTTTCACAGCCGTGGATGAAGATGCCGTCGATGAGGTCCTCGTGGTCATCGGGGTAGTAGTTGAGGATGTGGTAGTCGTAGAAAATGATAGCTTAGTTGATGATGAGGTAGTCGTGCTCATTGACAGCTTAGTTGATGGTTGCGATAAGGTAGTCGTTGTCGTGGTCGTTGACGATTTAGTTGGCGGTCGCTGCAAGCCAGTCATGGTCTTGGACGGTGTCGAAGGCCTCGGGGTAGACGACCTGGATTGAGTCTTGTTCGTCGACAATGATGTATTCAACCTTGAAGATGAAGAGTGAACCCCAGATTTGGACATGGATTTAGGGGGCGTTACGTCTTGGGGCAATGGAAGGAGCTTCAGCACTCATCCCCAGTTGACACCCCTTGGGCACGGACGTTTGTCGAAGACCGGTCCTTGTGCAAAGATCCGGGCTTGTCGGTTGAGGAATCCTTGTGCCTCTTCTTGGAGGCCTGGACTTCGTCCGACCTATACCTCTTGCTAGAGGCGGTTCGCTGGGCCGACCTGCCCTTGCCCAACAAAGCATGACTCTGTAACTGAAGCAGAGTCAGAGGCCCCGCCGGCATCCTTGAGCCAAGCGAAGAGACGGTGGTGATGATCCCTCAGCATCTTGTTGGAGAACGACTGGCACATTTCGCAGTCTTGGATGACATGGTGTGGATGAAGACAGTAGAGGCTTTTGTCGTGCTGATCATCTATATAGACATTCTTCAGTCCACAGCGGGCAGAGGCCTTGAACAGGCTTTTACTCATGGATTCTGCCATGAGATAGGCCAAACTACGCAGTCAACCCTTTGTTGAAGGATACCGGCAGTTAAGCGGTCAACGGTAGCTGTCGCCGCTAAAGCCTGTTGTCGAGTAGATGTTGAAATATATCTATTTCTCATGAAAAAGATGTTAATTTAATAATTTTATCGTAGAAAAATTGAAGAGGTGATTTTTGAGGACTCCCTACACTAACATGTGGTAAGAATTCTGAAGATGGCTGACAGGGGTGGAGCTAAGGGAGGTGTTCCTATTGGCTGTGGGCAGTATGACCCCAAAAATGACTATGATAGAGCATAAAAGTGACTGAAAGTTGAAGTGTAAACTGCTCTATGTTACCGAGGATTCCCAACGTGACGACGGGGGAAATATTCACAGCATGTGAATGTATGAAAGATCCAATGCTGGCGAACAAATAAATAGTCACTGGTTCTTTATTTTCAAAATTGTATTGCATGAACAAATGTGCAACACGTCGAAGACACATTAGTATACACATTATACCCAGTGCTTTAAGTGGGATCAGAAAGCAAAGGAGGGCCCTAACGAGCCCGGAAATAGGTTTTATTTGGAGGTACAACCTAAGGAGTGTCAGTATAGTACAAGAAGTGCAATAATACAATATAATAATAATTTATTTCACTATTGACCAGGGAGAAGATCATGCTCACTAGAGGTGCTGGCAATTTGGTCAGCAATGCCCATGGGCTATGGCACAGTATAAATAAATAATTTTAAAAACGGTACGACTTTTGGGTGAGATGTGCATAGAGTGGATGCAGGGGTGGTTCAAGGCTGATACTGGGGGTGAGGGAACATGAGGGATTCTAGAAGATAGGATACAGTGAGACATTGTAAGTATAGTAGTAACTCGTGCAACCAGGGGCAACAGAGATGTGTTTATGAGAGAGCAAAAGGGGCATAGTTCAACTGGTTCCCAACTTTTGGGGGGCAGCATAGCAGCCAGATGCAATGTAGTCAGTGCCCATTTTCTACTAAACATAGCACATGTAATTATTTTGTATAGTGTGCATCTGAGGTTGCTGCCTGGCCTTTGCGTTCACTGAGTGCCAAAGTGGTTCAGAGGATAGGTAAGTGTTTGCAACCCATCGGTCATCCATCAAGGGAAGGCTTACAAAGTCCCCCTGTGCCAGATCTTGCTGGGGACCAGCCAGTCCAGCAAATAAGCAGTTGTTTCTGCAAAAAGAAATGACAAGCATGTTCATCCTCGTCACCAATTATGTGATGGCCTCTAAGGACGACAGGACGCCTGAAGTGATTCTAATTGCCTTTATTTAGGCGTTTTATGTCCATGTGCGTGGCAAAGGCAGGTACTCACAGTCTCAGTCTGGGCCTCCCAGTTACTTCACTGGAGGCAGGGTGTGCACATGGATGGCACGCTGTAAGCTTCCAGGGCCCCCATGAGGCCTCCTGTGGAATTGGATTTATGCCCTGGAAGCTGGGCTCGGCTCATCTGGGCCTCAGTTACGGTGGCTCCTTATCAAGAGCAGCGCTTCTCCAGACCGCTTGTCTGGCGCTCCGCCAACCTTTTAACTGGCGCCAACGTTCTCTCACGGAGCGTGGGTCCACGAGATCTCGTTATGCCGAGATCTAGCGAGACCGCGCTCCCACGATCACGTGACGTCCAACAACATATCCTAAAATTAGATTAAATCAATTTGAGTAATTATTCTTAAAACACAATTATGTTAATTTGTCAAGCAAGTTGGATTTCCATGGCAGTGTAAGAAACGGACAGAGAGGGAGAGAGAGAGGGTGCGGGGGGGTGGGTGGGTGGTTAGGAAGAAGAATGCATAATGTAGAATACAGTTACTTACAATAAACTTCCAAAGTATTGAGTTATATACCAAGGACATTATACTTGCGGTTAGTCTTGGGTGGCTTAGTGAACTCTAATGCATGTGACTTCGGGGCTGTGGCCTGCGTGCTCTTCGGGGGGATGGGCAGTCGATAGGTGCAGGTTATAGAACCCCAAATTCTTTTGGCTATTACCAGTGTGCCTGCCATAAAACCAGACAGTGTTTTCTGAAGTTATAACCGAGGCAGGAGCGACGTTTCAGCAAGGGCTAGCAAGCTGCTGCTGCAGCCCATCTTTTCAAGGTCACGCTGTGCCCTCACGAGCCAATTACCAGACACAGGTGGTCATTGTTGAACCAAGGTTTTCAGAAATGTAACCAAACTCTGCCCAGATTCTCTTGAAATCCTCATTTGAGGCAACATTATAAGCTAATGTACAAAATAAAGTCTGGCCCTTTTTATTTCATGGGGCGAGTCCAGCAGTGTCATTATTTTGCGCAGGAAAGCAGGTAAAAATATGAGTGTCTAGTACTGCATATAGTGTTGCAAGCTGCATTGTGCTTTCTTAAAATTGGTCACAATGCATATCCTGCCGTCTCCTCTTGAGGCCCCTGATGTAGAGTTATTTGTTAAAGAAAGCCCTTTCATCTGGACCCGACAAATATCATCTGGGACTAAATTATTATATTCCACAAGCCTGAGGGGTGTTGTGGCTGACCTTGTACCCCAAGGCCGGACAACATTAGGGTGTGTCCACTGTGCTATGTGCACTGTGACTCTTTAACAGATCATACTGGACAGCAAGAATGCAATGTGTATTTTGGACTGCGTAAAGCCTGCCCACTAACATGCACGTAACACTGATTGGGAACATCATATAAGTGCAGAGTACTGGGATAGGACATGGGCTGAGTTGACAGCAGTATCGCGACATGTTATTGTGATGCCATAGTATATGGCACGGTCTCCATTATTACAGCCAGGTGGCTTTGTGGGATTCTAGAGTACAGATGAATGCACCACAGGCTATTGTGATGTCCTGGGAGGGGGAGGTATCTCTGTTATTACAGCCAGGAGGGTTGATTGGCAGCTAGAGCACTGATTGAAGCATCACAATCCACTGAATAAGCCAACAGTGTGGTGCTGTAGCAGGGTGTCAGACTGTTCGATACTGTGGTATGTGGTGTCATTGGGAGTTCCACTGTGGTAGTCTTAGATACGTGTCAGTGAGAGAATGTGGGGATTCCTGTCAAGACATGAAATGCACTTGAAACCTCTTTATAGTATTCTTAGAAGCCTTATACTGTCACATGATTTTCCCCAAGAATATTTGAGGTATTTGGTGCTCTTGAGGTATTTGAGCTAATTGGATCACTACAGATGCCGCGTGATCCAATTCCTGACCGGGGGTTTCTTCCTGCATGTGAAGATGCTTCAGCTACCAATAGGAGCCACCGTGGTCATTCTTTTAGCTGATGGCGGAAACCCACCATGTAGAGAAGTTCTCGCTTTAATACCCAATGCTGCTATGGTACTGCTCGGACCATCCTCACTTGCTCTCGAGCATCTGTTTGCTGCACACATTCCAGTCTCTCTATGTGGGCAGTGGCTACTATAATACTGTCTTGCATTCTATAATGTGCCTGTTCAGGCATTGCATAATGCTTTTTATTACAATGTCTAATATTTGATGGCTCTTCTGATATATGTTTGATATTCACCCCGTTTTTATGTACTTATGGTTGTAGTGATATTTGTAATGTGAACACTCGCTCATGAGGCCTCCATCATGCGACACAAATAAATGACTGCCACGGTGAGCGCTCCTTCCCTTAAATTGTAGCTTGGGACACCTTGGCAGGAGCAAAATGCTTCAGGAAGATCAGGGGTGAGCATAGAAAGATGCGGGTTGGGAATTGGGAGCCTGGCTAACTGTTGAGAAGGTCATATTGAATGCAAGTGGGGGGGTGGGGCTGCTGGCTTAGATACATGGCAAACGCAGTGGGGCACTTTTGCAAACATCATATTGCTCTCTGTACTACACATAACATGCACTGTAGAGTAGTTGTCCTTTTGGAATGGGTACAGAGCTTCCAGGATCTACGCATTGCAGTAGGCATTCATATTTCAGTGGTGAGTGGGCATTGCCACAATATACTACAGTTACTTTGCACTAAACGGCCTCCCAAACATACTTTTAAATAAGCGCAATATACAGTATCTCTCTCTTCTTACAGGGACCAGGCCCGCCCCACAAAATCCTGGATCCAACACAGAAGTAAGCATGCTAACTGCATATACACACTGGACCTACTGCACAGTAGTGAGCCCTAGGTCGGTATGTCCAGCCGTGTGAATTATCCATAAAAGCACTTGGACATAAAAAAATGTACTGTGATCAATTGATCTGGGTCACCCAATTTATGAGCCCTTCCCATTTGATTGTGAGCAGCAGCCTCGACCCCTTCCTTGCTCACAAATCTACTGCATGGAGTAAAGCAGCCATAACTGAGTCGCCGCCATCACGCAGAACGCTGGACCTGCGTTAACCTTTCCCCACTCGCACCGCCTCTGTGAACAGCCCATAGATACATGGGCGCTTGGGAATCATTCAATTTTTAAAAACTATTTTTATTGGTTTGTTACAAACCTTTAAAAAAGAAGGTGTACAAAACATCATAAAATAATTTTTTCTTAAAAAAGAAGAGATTCCTCAAGATGGAGCTTAAAGAAAAGACAAGAAAAGAAAAGGCAAGAATTCAGAAAAGAAGCACGACTAGGTGCTTAAAGAGATAAAAAATTATTCAAAATTAATTTTCCAATTTTATGCCGCACTTGTGACAGTTTTTAGTTAATTTTCCTTTTTTTCCAGTTTTTCAACCATCTTTTCCAATAGGAAAGTCAGTTTGATTGTTAAGCTACGATAGACGTCTTGATACGTCTCTCTCCATCAGTCATCGGCAGACATTGTTGTTGAACCTTCCCAGGTGAGTAGTACGTTCTTGCCTCAAGTTTGTACAGAGAAGTGTGAGGTGTTTTAATGTTTCATTTTCCTCCCCACATAAGCGACATAATGTAGGGGTAGCTCCATTCTTTTGTCGAATCGCAAGCATTTCTCTCGTAGGAAATTGATTCAAGCGATATTTCATGTAAAGGAATCTGCGAACATGGTCTGGAAACTTAAGCAGATAGGCTTGTGGGTTATTTAGTTTTTTTGCTTCACTTGGACATGTTCTCATGATCCTGTGGGACCTTCGTGTGTCACAAGTGTCAATCCAGTCTTGATGCCATATTAATGATTTGACCTTGATTGGGTTGGCATGGAGAAGATCCCTGCTGGCACTTATATCACTTAAGATGTTTTCACATTGTGTTGACCATTGATACAGAACACTGTCCGTATTACCTGCCGGGGTATTGGATAAGATGTGATATTGTGCTACAGTTGGTGCAATGGTCATCTTTCTGTATTCATTTAATGTGGTCCACATAACTATTGCATTGATGGATAAGAGACTTAACTCATATCGTATGAAAGCGGTTGGAACACCAATTGGAAGTCTCAATACTTTGGACCAAAAATGATGTTCTAACGATGACCACAGCGTATCAGTACATCCCAGGGCACAGTTTGCTCCATGTGTTATTGATGGAATGAATTTCATTTTATAGAAATCCATAACCAGTTTTAGGGAGTGTTTACCATATTTCCTATTCAGGATGCATGCCTGGGCTGTCAGTTGTTTGCATTTGTCTTTTGCTTTTGAAACCCACGGAGAGTCATTGATACTAGAGCTAATGCACATGCCAAGATACAATGTCTGATCAACAACCTTTATTGACTCTTTCCCAATTCTCCAGGCGAACTTTTTGCATCCCACACTTTTTTTATTTTTTTGAAGATTTTGCAGACTTAGAATTTCTGTTTTTTTGGAGTTCACGGTCAGACCATTTTGTTGGACATATTGGTCTAGTATAGTCAGTTTCCGTTGTAGTCCTATGGGTGTTAGATCCAGTAGGACTACATCATCCGCATATAAGAGCCAGTTTACATCCTGCCCATTGATTTTTGGGGGGGAAAGCTTTTATGTTGGTGTATGCATCTCCCAGGTCTGAAATGAACAAATTGAATATTATGGAAGCAAGGGGGCAGCCCTGTTTCACTCCTCGGCATGTTTTTATTGGGTCCGAGAGGAGGCCCTGTTGATTCAATCTGACCCTTATTACTGTATCAGTATGCAAGGCTTTGATGGCCAAGAGGAGACTAAGTGGGCACTTCCAGTTCACCATTTTTCCCCATAATAGCTCTCTATCAATGCTATCAAACGCTTGCGAAAAATCCACAAACGCGAGATAGATTTTCTTGTTCGTTCTTATTGCATCCATTTTCATTATATTCAATATTAGCAGATTTAGGCCTCAACCAACTCCACGGACGAAGCCCGTTTGTCGGCAATCCAAATGCTTAGTTGTTTCAATGAAATCCATCAGTTGTTTTTGAAGCTGGATAGCGAAAATTTTGCCAAGGACATCTAAGAGCGCTATGGGCCTATAGTTCTTAGGGTCCGCTCTGTTGCCCTTCTTAAATATAGGAATTACAATGGCCGATTTCCAACTCGATGGTATGCTGGCTTTCTCTGCTATCTTTGTAAACAGGAACATCAGAAAATCAGACCAATCTTCAGGATTTTGTTTGATCAAAAAGTTTGTTAGTCCATCTGGACCAGGCTCCCTTGAGGATGAAGCATGTTGTATGCTCTGTGCTATGCTCTCTTTGTCAAATTTTAGGTCCCATTTGGTGAGCTGCGGAAGTTTAGGATCAACGGTTGTACTACTTTTTCTATAACCAATTCAAAGTGTGAGGACCATTCAGCTTGGGTCACCATATTGGTTTGAATTGCACTTTGTTGACAGTTCAAGTTGTTTATTAGTTTCCAAAAGTCTGGGGGATTCTTGTTGTTTAAAGACATGAGCATAGATTCACTGTCATGTTGATATTGGATGGGTTTATGTGAAATTAGCCAATTTCTCTAGTGTTGCTTTGATACTTTCTTTGCATGTTGACATTGTTCAGACTCGAGTTGCAGATGTTGTCGCAGTTCTTTACGCAATTGCCGCTTTCTTATCACAATTTCGTGATCATAGCAATGTTTAGATTTAAAGTTCGGTCTTTTTAGACCATTCTGCACAGTCATAAACTGTTTTAAAATGGGAATATATTCAAGACTGTTATCTGGCGAGTTGGTTATGATATGATTCAATGACCAGTTTTACCTGATGTGGTTTTATTTTCAGGCGAGTTTTATTAGGCTCAACTACAACTTGATTTCGCCAGCTTTTTGGTTTTTCTGTGGTAGGCGAAAGCAAAGTAAGTGTTAGCCTGCTATGATCGCTGTTTGGGTCATTGATTTAGATTTTCCGAAATGAAAAAATAAATCAATGGTGGATGATAAGTTTCTACTTTTCCAAGTGTTTTTTGCAGGAATGTCTCCAGGCATATTGCCGTTTGCCATTGTTATGTTTCTTTCTTGCATAGCTAAACACCATTTCACAGCCAATTTTCCTACTGTGGCCGATGTAGAAGGGTCTTTCACATCCTCAATGCATCACAAGTTCAAGTCGCCACAGCAGATTATATTGGGATCAAGTTGCTCACTGTTGATCTCATCAATCAGATCCAGAACTATGTTCATGAATTTGATTGTGCCGGCTTCTTTATGATGCCAATATAGATTGATTATGTTGAGAAGACTCTTCTTTTCGGCAGCCATTAGTGTAGCTTCAACAGTTGTGTGTTGAATGTATGGAGTATGATTTGTTGTACCTATCACTTTCCATCCCGATTCTTTTTTCACCATGGTGATTAGACCAGCGGATGGTCGACCCTTTTTTCTTGCTATGGCTGGATTCATGACCATATCATAGTCGTCTGACATTGGGCACAGAGACAGCCAAGTTTCCTGAAGGCATATCACAGTTTGATTCAATGGGCTTTTTTTGAATTCATTGAAAAGGTGAGTAAATCCTCGGGTGTTCCATGAGAGGACGCTCAGGTGTGGGCTGGAACGCCCTTGTTGGCATTAACTAGAGTGCCCCCCTAAGACTCCAGCAAGCCAATTCCAGTTGTTTGCGACGTTGTTGAGGTCTGGGTTTTGTGAGGAAGAGTTTCCCTCGTTTTGGGCTGAAGTTGTGCCCAGAATCGTGATTTTGATCTTTTCCTCCATGTTATATTTTTCCTGGGAGGGGCTGTGTTAAATGATGTCTTTCACAGGATTTTTACTTGCTGTCAGATTTAAATCTCTATTGGTTAGTTTTATGTTGTCGGTGCTTCCAAATGTAACCTTGCATATTGGAGGTGTATTATTGATCATTTCTTTTCCAGACCTTGTCACAAACGGGGCTGGATCTTTAATTACAACTTCCTCATGAATGTCAAAGCCCAAGGACAGCAGAAAAGAGACCGCATTTAGAAGTAAATCACAAATTAACCTGGAGTTTATATGTAATCGGACTTTATCATTCTGATGATCGTTGAAGAAGTCCACCGTTTGAATGTCGTTAGATTCAATTGAACGTAAGCCTGGGACATGATGTAATAGACGGAGCACATTATTTCGATTTAAAGTTAAGCCATCTTTTGGGTCCAAAATTCTTTCCAGGATTAACGTGTAGTTGGCTGGTTTTTCCAGTTTGTCTTTTTTCAAAATTTAGTTCGATACAGTTTTTCCTCGGTTTTTGCTATCTGGGTAACTTTTTGGAATTGATTTAGCTTCACTCCAGATTGGTTGTCCCGAGTTATCCGTGTTTGTCGCAGTTGGTTTTTTTTTTTTCATCGCTGAATCTGATTGCAGTTTATTGAGAAGAGTCAAGCCAGTTAAAGCATTTTCGTTTACAGCCTTTATAGATTCATTCTCGGCGCCCAAGCGTCTTCTTTTGTCCGCCATAGTTTCAAACTTTTTCTCTTTTTCAACAAGCGCCGGAGGGTCGATGTTAGCTGGCAGTAATATTAGCTCGCAAACTCTCCCACCAATTAAGACGGCTTCTTCAATCGGGGCGATTTGTCTATTTAATTTTGCCGAAGCATCAAGGCATACCTTTCTTTGCGGAAGACTGTTGTCATCCATTTCCGGGCTTGAGTCGTCTTCATAGACTGATAGTTCCATAAGCTCCTGTTGATCAATTTCAGCACTTTCGTCAAGCGTAATTACAGAATTAGGTAATGTATTCTCGATTTGCTTGATTACCGGATTTGTTTATTGCCTGTTTCGGTAACCTTCTCTGTGTTGACAGAAACGGTAATAGATTTTAAATTCCTTAGAAATTTCCTTGAGCCTGTATTATTGCGTTTCCGTTTGCATTTTTGGTTTTTTGGGGTTTTTTCCTGCAATTTATTTGCCTCAACATTTTGCGGTTTCTGGAATATATCATAAGTTTTGTCTTTTTTATCAGAACAAGTAATTTCGTTCTCACTAGAGTTGCCAGCGACTCCATCAGAATTGGCTTTTTTATCAGGGCAAATAGTTTCTTTTTCTCTAAGGTTGCCAACAACTCCATCAGCATTGGCAGACGTAGATGGTGGAGAGTTGTTTGCATCAGGCAAACTGTTGCCGATGGAGGCATCTGAAGCAGATGACAACATTTTTACTGAGATCCCAGGCTGAGCGGAGGTCAAACTGGTACTGATTTCATTGGCCAACTCTTCCAACGTTTGGAAGGACCGTTGAAAGGCGATTACGTTGTCTTGTTTTGCCAAAGATACAGAGGCGGGTGCTGCCACAGGGTCGAACATTGTCGAGAGTGGAGGGCTGAAACTTGTTGATGATCCACACTCACTGTTTTGAGAGGCGTTACCAATCTGGGCATTTGATGCGACAACCACATTGTGAATGTTGGGCTCAGAGTGCTGGGGGACTGAAAGGCTCTCTTGTTCATAGGTCATAGGTGTTTGGACTTGTTTCAATAGACTTAGGGCTTCTAGTGTTATTTCAGATAGTAAGCGCTTCTCGTCGCTGTTTGCACATTTTTGATCCGCTAAGTCCTTGGTTAAGGCTTCAATTGTATGCATGTTTTCAAAAACTTTTGTAACATCCGTTATGAGCCAAATCTGCAGCTGAAAAGTTGGAGTTTGTAAGGGCTGCAAGAATGGTTAAGTCTTTTAAGTTGTCGTTGATTTGTTCATAAATCTTGAGCATTGGAGCTATAGCTATGGTCAAGGACGACATAACATATGGTCTAAGGTCATGTAGAGCCTCCTTCACGATGTTCTGTAGATTGGCCTCTCTCAATGGTTGTGTTGCACTTTTTCTAGGAATGCAAATGTTTCCTTTAATTTGCAGTGGTTTAAGTGGTGAGGTGTTTAGCGTCTCGTCTATGGATGAAGTCACAGGCCCTTCATCGTCGCTCGTGGATATTGGGAGCCTTGTATTAACTTTTTTGGGACACATAGGCGACAATGGGGAGTTAAAGTTGTGGGTAGTCCACGCTGGGGCTTCCTGTTTTGAGAGCATTGCATCGGAGGGGAAACACTGGAATCGACACGTCTTCTTTTTCTGAGGCCTCTTGGCCATGAATCACACGGTCGATTGTTCTCAACCGATTTTGTGTGAACTTGTGTCTTTGTGCAGGACTCAGTAATAAGATGCTCACTGATGAGGCAGGTATCATTTGATGCTGGTTTTGCATTTATAGAGCTGTTCATCTTTGTTAGGTCTATTAGTAATTGGTTAACTATTGCCAAAGAATTGCAATCGTGAGGTCTACATGAGCCATTGGGTTCAAGCAAATTGGCAAGAGCTTGGGTATCCTTCAGTTCCCCTGAGCCTAGATCCGCGCGATTTAGCAAGCTTACAGGTACGGTAATTGTCACAATACCATCAGCATGCTCCATCATCTTCATTAATGAACAAATCACAGGAGGGTCTAAAAGCATCAGCATTCTGGGGGGCTGGAGAGTCTCTATTTCGTTGAGACTGTGGGGGACTTCCCAGAGAAATCAATGGAAGAGATGGCTCACGAGCACACTTTGAGAAGCTATGCGGATCAAAGGCGCTATCGAGCCACGAGCTGGTGACTTCAGATGTTAGTCTTTGGGATTTGCGGTTACGGTTGTGGGGTTCCCGTGTGTCAACAGTCGGTAGGCTTATAGGCATTGCGTCTGTCGGTGAATGCATGGGCACAACCCGGTCAGGAAGCTGAGTACAAGAGGACTGTTCCTCAGCTGAAGTGTCTGAAATGTCGGGTTTGCTTACTACAATCAATTCATTCATTGCGTGAGCCACACTCCCTGGGGACTCCCCTGCACTTTCATTCCTGGGTTCAAAGGGAGCGCCATTATTTTCCCTGTCTTCAAAGGACTCGCTCCCAGTCATCCTGAAACCGCAACCCAGAGTTAGATTTCTTATTTCTTCGGGAATCAGTGCTCTGTCAGAGAACAAACTACAATTCGAATCGGCAGACGCGCTGTTCGAAAGATTAGCAGGGGCGGGCGCAGAGCTGGATTCACTTAAGTACAGTTTGTCCATGGGCCCTCGCGGTAGAGAAATTATGCGCGCAGCCGGGGAGGAATTAAGGTTAGATTTCCTTACTTGGTTACTACCGGCTGTATTGTTGAAACGAGTCCAGCACTCAGGATGCTTAGCTTCGGGACCTTCACCCGCGCGTTTCAGCTGCAAGCGCGTGAGTGGATGATGTATGACCATCGACAAAGCTCTTGGAATTTTCCCTCGATCCATGAAAGGTTGCAACACTCAGAGCCTCGAGAGCCTCCAGAGACTCACGAGACTCTGCACCGACTCTGCGCCGCTCCGCGGAGTTCAAGGGGATTTTAAATACCACTCCCCTCAGCAAAGTTGATGGTAATAGAAAGGGGACTACACATGCACAGTAGTCCACAGTAGTCCAGCAGCAATCTAACAGGGGTTGAAGCAGAATAGCAGACTCACAAGACTCTGCACCGACTCCGCCATCCGAATCATTCAATAGCAAAGAGCCACCCATTGGTGGAAAGAAAAAGAGCATCTCCAAAAGATTGCTGAAAGAGGTACCCTGTATTTATCGGAAAACTATCTTCACTCACCAATCCCTTGATGATCCAGTGACTACTACACTGGCCAAAATAAATCCTACATCCTTAGTTCAAGCTGGGGCTCAAGAAGGTGATGTGGGGTGCACATTCACTGGAAGGCAAACCACCATAAAGAGAGAACACCCTGTGAGGCCAGTGGAGGACTGCAGTGAATTTCCTTAACCTAAGATGGAGTGGCTCTGGGCAATCTCTAGAGCCCCTTTCTTCGAGGAATGACAAGATAAGGCTAAAAGCAAAAACGATGGTGTATTGAGACTCATCGCCTACCTATCCTGACATGGATTCTCTTTCCTTATTTCCAGGGGATGAGGATTGGACACCCCTGCATATACTTGTGTACACTTTAACTTCCTTGGATTGGTCACAGTCTTCTCTGAGGAAGATTTTCAGATCATGGATTCCTTCAAGAGCTGGCCATAGCAGGAGTCAGGTTTTCAGAAGGGATAGAGTTTGGGTTGGGAATTGGCAGACCCCTGCGCACTGTTTTAGTTAAGAATTGGAATGTTGCCTGCCACCTGGCACATGGTTTGTCGGAGAACCAAACTCCAGGGTCCAGACATATAAAGGGATTCATCAGCAATATATTCCTGGTAAAGACCAACCAGGGTTATCGTCAATCTAGGAGAGTTGAGTATCTTCATGGTCTACGTCATTTCAAGATGCAAACAATTGCCATATTGAGAGGCAAACTGATGCCATAAGATTTGTTGGTGAGGCTCAAAGGCACTTCTTATGGTCCCAATATACAGCGCGCACAGAATGTATTTACAGTTTTGGTGGAAATGGTCCACTTACCAATTATTTGGTCTCCCATTCAGCCTCGTCAGCCCCTTGGTGCGTCACTGAGATATTGTGACCTACCACTGCATTTCTAAAAGCCAGGGGAACCCGGATTCTGATATACATAAAGATTATGATGGCTAGTTCCATTCAGGGAGCCCAGTCGCAATCTCATTTGAGAACCTCAATTGTACAGTCCTTGCGATTTGTCAATAGTGTCAGAAATCGGATTGGATTCCATCCTAGTGCATGCTATTTCTTCAATTTCTGAAAAAACTGCATCTCTTAGCCTTCTTTAGAAGAAAGTACTAGCTATGAAAAACAAATTTAAGGTGGCACTCTATTAATCAGTTATTTCTCTAAGTCAACCAGTAAGTGTGTGCCCCTGCATACACTACTGGGACATTCATCAAGGTTTAAAATATTCAAACTGGGTCAAACCTTCCACAGATGTAAAAGATTTACATGTGTTTATTGTTGACACAGACTCACCTAATAGCAGTGTCATTTTTGCTTATTCCTCAATTAGAAGAAGTTGCAAGTCTATGCGGGTGGTTGCCATATATGGAATAACCTTAACTGGGGGTCTACAGTCTTTTCAGGAGACACTTTGGCACAAACTGTTTGCAGATGCTTGCAGTGTCCTTTGCAATAAGGTTTCTTGCCAATCCATATCCCATTGCGCCAGACTGTTCATCAACAAGCTGAGGGGATCTTTTGCAGACATATCTAAAATATTTTGGGAATTTTGCATCACCTACTTTATAAATTTTGAGGCACACTACATCGGAGGTGGGGGGCTCTGAATTCAGTAGAAGAATGGTGCTCTTGGCCATAACAGTGAGGCACAAGCACCTGGAAGCTACCCCACTTTTAATTTGAGGTGCTTAAGATGATGTGGGGCCCTATACACCTAGACCTTTTTGCATCTTCCCTGCGCAGCCAGCTTCCAGTGTTTTTCAGCTGGACACCGGATCCTTACACCTGGGCCAAGGATGCCTTCTTTCGGAATTGCCACTCGCACAAATGGACAGGCCATAGCAGAAACAATGGGCAATAAATCATAAAGAGCCAAAAGTTCTATCATGCTCTATGAAGGTTATATTTGCAGCCATATCTTGAGAGCATCATTATTACATTCCAGTTTATTCGAAAGGACAATAAAAAAATACATAAGTCAATTATTCACTTTGCATACAATAGAATAATCTGAATATAAAAAAGTGGTAATCCATGAATCGTATAGAAGTAAAAAAATCTACTTCTAATATAAACATGTTATTTGCAAAACCACAGCTCCAGAAATGTATACGAATAACCAATAGTAAAACACGGCTAGTTCAAAGTGCAATACCATGGTTACTGAAGTGCAAAGGATAGTATCATAGAATGATAGGTCACTAGAAAGTAAAACCTGCTAATGCAATATAGCATTGTTTTAAGACAACTATGAATGCAAGTGACCTAACATAGTATCCACTGCTAGAATAACAGCTCCCCTATTAGTCTTTCTAAAATTACAATTATTAATCAGAGAATATAGAGTAAGTCCAATTGGTGAATCAATCATGAGCATACATGGTAGATCATTTACTGGTTGATGCATACGTTTCAGCGTAACTAATATCTGAAAGCCTTCATCAGGACCCAATGTTCCATTTCCAGTCCTGTTTATAAAAATTAAATGGCAAAATGTCAATCTAGCAATTAGGCAAAAAAAGTATGCATTCCTACTAGCTGTACTAAAAATTGTGCATTCACCCACTGACAAAGGCAGGGTGTCCATATACTCCACACAAAGCAAGATGAGGACAATTCATAGTCTCAATCGCTCAGGAAGGGATCCAAAGCATGTGAAAGGAAATATTTTCGCTGATCAACTAGAACTTGTCAATGGTACCTAATGCAAAAAACCCAGGAAGAACAATGAAACATTTTCTCTTGATTAAGGATACTGGGCCTAATAAAAGAAAAAGCTAGAACAAGCATGGTATAACAGGGAAATGGCATGGTGAGCAACTATTGGAACTCGCTAGAAGCCTTGTTCTTCTAAATACTTTTCACATTGATGTAATTGCAAGCCCTCCTCTGTTATGTCCATGTGTCCTCTGTATGCTCTTATTAGCAACCTCTCCATTGTTAAAAACAAACAATTACAGCCTCAGTGCTTCTAAACATGAATCTCTTCATTCCCTCCTTTTTCTCAGATCAACACATGTGGCCTGAAATGGAACGACACAGTCTGTGGCTTGTGACATTCATTTGTCTGTGTATTAAAATAGTAACATTGTAAAATCGAACTACACAGGTTCAAAAAATGTATTGTCTGTTTTACTACTGCTCCATATTAGTGAATTGCGATCAATAGTCGATTGTAACAAGGGTGGCAATAAATATCCGGTTTTCCATGTCCTTTGAGGGTCCTATTATCTACACATGAACTCAGACCAGTTTTCTTTGTGCTGGCTGGGTAAGACCTAAACAAACAAAAATAGGCGGAGCAATGTGAATAGTTGACTTTATCCTGTAGAGTAGGTCTACTAATTGTGCATGTGAAGAGTGTAAATAGTATCTACTCTCACCTCTTGATGGAATTACATTGGTTGATGTCACCGTAAGGGAAACGTTACTTTCCTGTAACTCCTGTTCTCCAGCATTGGTATCTTTCGAATTTAAATGGAACACTTAAAGGGACGGTTTCCCTAAAACGAACTGATGCTGAAAACCGGCATACTATGCTGCTTATTTTTAAGTGTTAGGCAGATGGCTCAGTGTAGGTAGAATCAAAGACCAATGGAGACTTTTTGCGGTTTAGAGAGGTTCCAGAAAAATGCATCAGTTTATGATTTCCATCTCTTACTTACTGTTAGACTGGATTTCTAAACTCTGGCCTGGTGGACAGAGTTTAGGAGGCCAACCTAGTTATAATGAACAGGACAACTGTAGCCAAACCAACCAAGGTAGCATGGAGAGTGGTGAAGGCCAAGTCTCAGGAGCACTCGCAGGAAGATCATTGGGGTACTCCCAGGAAGATAACAGTGCAGCCCATAGGGCAAACTTAATATGTCATAGAATTACATAAAAGTACATAAAGTGGATAACATTACCTAAAATTACATAAAATGTATGCAAAATGTACACAGAATTATGCAAAATCACATAACATTACATTACTTAGCGTATCATCGTAAAGAGCACAAAAACAGACCTGAAGTTATAAAGTAATAACAATAATGAATGAGTTGGCCAAGTTAGACCATCACTTGAAAAATGAATTCAAATACTGCCACTAAGAGGCCAACGGGTTGACACTAATATCGTCCCTATTGAAGAGAAAAGAGTTGAAGGCATGGAGCTAAAACATCGAGCATAAAGGCGCAGGAAAATACAGTTACACATTCAGGGCATTTTTACTGGGAGTAATTTTTCAATACGTCGCCAAAGCCAATACAGTGAGTTATGAAGGGACTCAAATTCAGAGTTTAAACAGTAAGTCCAAAATGCCACGCTTTTAATGGAGTCATAAGTGTGAACTTAACCCCCAAGTAATGTCATATAAATAGGACTCAAAGAGCTGCATTCAGTAAACACACGTTTAGGTGTCTCAATGCAGCCTGCTCATATCCGGTAAACATGTTGGTCCAGGGCCATTTTTAACCAAGCCCCCTGAAAGGCCAATAGGGGGTAATCGAACCACAGGGCCCGGACACTGTCGGAGGTAGGGTTGTAAGCTTAGGTATCTATGGGACACATTGGACACATATCAGTATGTTCTGAAAGTCGATATGATATGATATGGCATTTGTAACGCGCCTATACACAGGTGTTTCAAGGCGCGACGAGGCAGGGAGGGGAGGAAACAAGGGGAGACAGACAGCGATCCTACTAGGCCAGGTGTCATTCAGATCGCGCAAGTGCAGGGGTGGGGGAGGGGGGAAAGTGCAAGGGGAAGGGGAGGGGGGGGAAAAGCAGTACAAGGTAAGTGGCGTAAAGTAATAAATAAATAGGGCCAGCTGGTGGCAAGTGCAAGGTAAGTGCAGAACAAGTGCTGGAAAAGGGGGGGGGCTGTAGGGATACAGAGACAGTCCCGCAGTGCAGAGGGGTTCCAGGGCATCAGTGCAAGTGGCGAGTGGCTGGGCCCAGGACCGAGGCCGTTAAGAGTGGTCCAGTTGCAGAATCAGTGCAGTTTCAGTGAAGAATATTAGCTGTTCAGCAGGGGAGAGGGAGAGAGAAAGCAGAGGCAAAGAGGAAGGTTTTGAGGTGCTTCCGGAACCGGAGATGGTTCTCCTCAAGTTTCAGGGAGGCAGGAAGGCTGTTCCAGAGGGAGGCCCCTGCTGCGGAGATAGATCTACCCCCAACTCATTGCTTCGAGAAGCGGCTGACCCTGAGGGAGTTGGAGGCGGATGAGCGAAGGGCTCGGGAAGGAAGATATTTGGGAAGAGAGAGTTGAAGGTATTTAGGACCAAGGCCCCAGAAGGCCTTGTGGACAATGCAGAGGGTTTTGAACTTTATCCTCGCAGCCACTGGGAGCCAGTGTAGAGATTTCAGTCCTGGAGAGATACGGTCCCTGGGCTTGAGGCCAAGGACAAGTCTCGCAGTTCTGTTCTGTATGAGTTGCAGAGGGCGGAGAGTGGAGGCAGGCAGATTAAGGTAGAGGCTGTTACAGTAATCCAGCTTCGAGAGAACCAGGGCTCGGGAGACAGTGAGCTTCTGGGGGAAGGAGAGGAAGGGAAGAATACCTCTGAGGAGGTGCAGCTGGTAGTGTGACTTCTTAGCGACGTCAGAAATATGAGGAGAGAAGGAGAGTGTGGAGTCGAAGATGACCCCAAGGTTTTTTGCATTACAGGTAGGAGCAGGGAGGGGGCCAAGGGAGGCAGGCCAGAGAGCTGCAGGGAAGGAGGGAGTGGGTGTACCGATGAGTAGAATCTCAGTCTTACTGGCATTAAGGCAGAGGTCATTGGCGGCACACCATTCCTGGATAGCAGACAGACAGTCAGAGATGAGGGAAGGGGAGGGGGAGGCTGAGGGTAGCCTGAAAATGAGCTGGGTATCGTCCGCGTAGCACTGGAAATTAGGGCAGAGAGCGGCGATGCGGTGGGCAAGGAGTGCCAGATACTGGTTGAACAGCCAGGGAGAGAGATTAGATCCCTGGGGGACACCACAGGTGGAGAAAAAGATGTCGGAGAGGAAGGACCCCAGTTGGACCTGGGAGGGTCGATTTGAAAGGAAAGAGGTCAGCCACGCCAGAGCCTGACCAGTGATACCCAGGTTTTCACGGAGACGGTTGAGCAGGATGGCATGGTTGACAGTGTCAAAGGCAGAGGAGAGATCGAGCAGAATGAGAACACACGGAGTGTTGGAATCGAGGTTCAAGAGCAGGTCTTCACGGATGTTCAGGAGAGCAGTTTCCGTGCTTCTGGCAGCTCTGAAACCAGATTGATGGTCATGAAGACTACCAACAGATTCAGCATGGAGGTTAAGCTGGGAGATGGCCAGCTTCTCCAGGAGCTTGCCCAGGAAGGGAGTGATGGAGATAGGGCGATAGATAGCCGGGCAGGAGTGGTCGGAAGAGGGTTTCTTGAGAAGAGGGTGCACAAGGGAGTGCTTGAGGGGGGAAGGGAAGACTCCAGAGGCGAAGGAGTGGTTGCAAAAGTCAGCCAGAGCAGGAGCCAGGGAGTCGATGTGGTCCTTGATAGTTTTGGAGGAACAGGGGTGAACCTGTTTAGACGAGACTTTCATAGATCGGACTTGTCTGGAAACCTCGTCAGCAGAGAAAAGTGGAAAGGCAGAGAAAGAGGGAGGAGGGGTGACTGCAGAAGGGCCAGAGGAAGAGCCGGGAAGGGAGGGAGGGAGGTGAGAGGAGGAGAGCGAGGACAGGATGTCCTGAGTTTTAGAGATGAAGTGAGAGGCCAATGCAGTGCAGAGGGCCTGGGAGGGGACAGGAGAGGTAGAGACTGCAACAGGGTTGGCCAGCTCCTTGCAGATTTTAAAGAGTTTGGCGGAGTTGTTAGATGCCGCAGAGATGCGGGCTTGGATAAGGGCTCTCTTCTTGGTGAGAACGGAGAGCCGATACTGCCTTTGGAGCAGGCGGCAGGCCAGTTTGTCAGAGGATGAACATGAAGCCCGCCATTTCCTCTCTGCAACCCTGCACTTGCGTTTTAGGGTGGCGAGATCCGAGTCATACCAGGAGTTACATTTGGCTTTGGGCTTCAGGCGGATTCTCATGACGGGGGCAAGGATATCAAGAGTAACAGATATAGCAGAGTGGAGCATGGAGAGGGCTGTGTCAGGGTGGGAGTCAGCCGAAGGGGCGGGGGGGGCGAGAAGGTAGCAGCGAAAGCCTCAACTGACACACGCTTCATGGGTCGGATGACCGAGAAGGTGGGTGGCAGTGAAGAGGGTGGCTTTGCCTGTGGGGTAGGGAGGGTGAGGTGGGAGAATAGGAGAAAGTGATCACTCCAGGAGAGAGGAGTGGAGAGAGGGACGGAGAGGGGAAGGTCAGAAGAGATCAGAGCATCAAGAGTGTGCCCAGCAGAGTGAGTAGGCCCAGACGGGAGAATAGAGAGTGAGAGAGAGTCGCAGAGGTCATGAAAGAGAGCAGTGGGGGGACTGGAGGCATCAAGGTGGATGTTGAAGTCGCCAAGAAAGAGGAGTTGAGTGGTTGAGGATAGGAGTGAGGAGGAGAGGTCAGCCCACTCAGAGAGGAAGGAGGAAATTTGACCAGGTGGACGATAGATAGTAGCCACGGTAAGGGAATGGCTAGGAGAGAGAGAGAGAGAGTCGGCAGACAAGACATTCAAAAGAGGAGTAGGTCTGCCTAGGAGTGGCAGGAATCCACTCAGGGAAGATAAGGGCAACACCACCCCCTGCACGGTTAGGCCTGGGCATGGAGAGGATCTTGTAACCGTCAGGTAGGAGTGTGTCAAAGCTGGTGGCAGAGCTGGCTGTGAACCATGTCTCAGTGAGACAGAGGACGTCGAGGTCCAGTTCCTCAAGAAGGTGACAGATATCAGAGGAGTGTTTGATGGCAGAGCGAGAATTTAGAGTGGCAATGTGGAGAAGGTTGCCCTCCTTGAAGAACTTCCGGGGAGGGGTACAGATCAGAGGTACGCCCTGCGGAGGTGTTGAAGAAGGAGGTGAAGAGGGAGCACGAGAGGGGGCAGGGAGGGAGGGTAGAGGCAAGGTAGCCAAGGATAGAGGAGGGGGGACAGCAGGAGAGGAGAGGAAGTTTATGAGGTGTGGGAAGCGTCTATCAAAGAGGAGAAGGTTGGCCTGAGGGCCTTGGACCAAGATGGTTCCATTAGCGTAGACATTAATGCTGGCCTTAGAGGAGCGGAAGGGGGCCAAGAGGACATCCCAACGGGTGCCACCATTAATGGAGAGGAGGAGAAAGGAGAGAGCACAGAGACCATATGAAGGGTCCATAGGTCAGGCGAAGGCACGAAAAAGAGGATGTCAGTGAGAGTTTCCTTAGAGCAGGCACTAGTGTAGGTGTCAGCGATAGGGAGGCCTGGCTTGGAGACCAGGATGTCCTTTTTAAACTTTTTCCTACCAGATTTAGTGAGGAGAGCAGGATAGTCAATGGAGAAGCAGTTAGAGAAGATAGGTGAGACAGAGAGCACCATGGAGTAGGAGGGAGGGGGGGGGGAGACAGACGAAACGAGAGCACGCGGACAGGAAGTGAGCGGCAAGCACAAGTTACCACAATTAGAGCAAACAAACAGTAAAGCGTATTAGGTACCGGGCCACCTAAGTTTGAGAATCCTGCGAGGGGAGAAAAAACACCCTAGTTTACCACAGTTCAGAGCAAACAGTAATGCGTATTAGGTACCGGGCCACCTAAGTTTGAGAATCCTGCGAGGGGAGAAAAACACCCTAGTTTCCCTCAACTGTGAATACAGTGAGTCAAGGCCCCATGCGGAGGTAACCAGGAGTAGGAGGGGGGGGCCGGGGAACGGAGAACAGGTGGAACTGGCGCCTGGCGTCCCCTGCGGACACCTGCAGACACACAGGGAGCCGCACTGTAGGAGTCGCCCTTGGCCTGGGGCAGTTAGCCGCGGGGGCTGCCGGGCAGAGGGCTGCCCAGGAGGGGGGAGGTTATAGGCAGGGGGAGAGGAAGGGGGGTGTGGGCGGGCAGGGAGGCGGGGAGGGAGAGGAGGACCAGGAAGTGGGAGGGGGGAGCAGGAGCAGGCCAAACACCGCGCTCAGAGCGCCAAAAGCAAATAACTCACGGAGGCCCAGGCAGGGCTTCCCAGGTCTGCTGTTCCCCTAGGGCCACCGGCGACCGCTCTCCACGCTCAGCTGAAGAAAGAAGCGAGCGAGGGGAACGGCCGTCGAGTAGGTCGATAGTCTGGTATAATTATTGCACCAGTCCCAACGTTCCAGTTTTCATTTAAACAATGCTTTTAAGGTAGCATCATTTGTACCTCGTTTGAAGTTGGGGCGCCAGTCAAGACTCTTGTAAAGCTGGTATATCAAACGGGCAAAGTCACCTCCTCCACGTTTCCATTCAATCCTCTTATCAGATCCCACTAATGCCAATAGTTGGCATTTTGGCTATGAATTAGCCTTTAGATGAAGACCCCCCTGTCTGAGCAACAGTTGGCACACATTTTTATTTAAAAAAGCACATTTCAGTAGAGTGATCTAATGTTGAGTACTAAATCCCTACCTAAAAATAGGACAGCTCATGTGAGTATCATTTTCTGCATGAATTAACGAATATTGTTTATGTTGGCTGAACAATTCAGGTTGCTACTGAAGCCATATCTGGGGAATAAAATAAGAAAAATGCCCTCTAAGGGATGGTTAAGGACTACAAAGCTGGATAAAAGACAGAATGGCACAAGTCATGCCTACCTGGAAAAAGTGCAATCTTGCAGGAAATGTGTGTATTGTTCACGAAATAAAAGAAGAGTGGATGGCCTTTATCTCATGGTTGGAATGATGAGCAGGTGCCCCCTGAGACCTACCTATTGTTTGGAGCTCTGGGACTGAATACCGTGTCCATAATAATGCATTTGGAAGCACGTCGATGAATACCTTCAGTGTGTTTGTTATCTAAAAGAGGAAATATTCTAATGTGTCCTGATCCAGCGGGTGGCTGGATAGCTGTCCAAATAACACGTGTTTTTTCTGCTGAATAAGGATTGAGTCTGTTCTACTCTTCCCCAAAATACAGAAGAATCTGCACTGCTGACCAGTTGTTGTCGGCATCAATTCAATTGTATAACTGTGACAGACTGCCACTTGGCAAGGGTGTAGAAATCCTAACATCTTTGATTTGAATTCATTTAATATAATGATAAGCCTGCGCCAGACAAGGGCGCGTGAATTTCACAGACTGTTTCGCTGTTTGCTGCTTTGCTGTCCGCTGACAGCCGGTAATATGCTACCCGCCGGCGCTTAAATCACCCTGCAATTAGCCGTCCCGAAAGTTAAGACAGCGAAAATAAAGCGCTGTGTGACAAGAAGACCTTCCTCTACAACTAGTACCTGACCACGGGCAACAAGGCATCCCATTGACACGCTGTGAGCACTCTACTGAAGCCAAGGAGCCATGGACAAGTCTGAGGATCTGGGTACTCTTCTTCTTCCCAGAAAAAAGGAAAATTTGGTTCACCCTGCCCAATTAAAAAGTCCTTCCGGCCATGTACTGAGAAGTCAGGACACTCGACTAGAACGTCAAAATGGCAAAGGAAACACCCGAAGTCACTCATCATCAAGAAAGGGAGAAGCTACAACTACATCCTTCTCTCCCGCTTCCAGCCCCTCGTATGTGCACTCTCCGGCAGGGTTCACTGCCGCCTCTGGAAGAAGTGACAGAAAATCTGAGTCCCTTAGCGTGGGCACTCAGCGCCTTGCCTTCCCCCCCCCCTTTATCCATCCTTTGTTACCCCCCCCCTCTACTCCTAATCAGTCATACCATGCAAGCAGTAGAAAATTGACACGACACCAGTTTGGGTTGGAAGGTTAACATGCCTCAGCAGCTTTATTTGCATAAAGTCTTGGAGTTATCTTACAGGCGATCCGTAATTCACCGTCACCGATACACTATTCCGAGTGCGGCTACCTAGGGCTCCCCCCCCCCAATCGTACTCGTCCGGTGGACGCCTCGGATTGAGCCCGGCCCTGGCTATCCACCTCTCTCTACCCCGGCCGTAGTTGCAGTCAATTATTTGTGCCCCCCATTTCACCCTGCCCCTTGCTAGGTCTTGTAGCGGGTGCCCGACCCCCCGCACCCTTGCCCCGTGTCCTACGGGCTCTAGCTAAAACCGGCAGCCACGCGGTGCCTCGCTAATGTTCAGGTTCCTATACCGGCACCATACAAGTGCCCTTACAATTTCCTATACCGGCACCATACAAGTGCCCTTACAATTTCCTATACCGGCACCACCACAAGTGCCCTTACATTTTCCTATACCGGCACCACCACAAGTGCCCTTACAATTTATTTACGTATCCGTATTTGGGCCGGCACCGCCCTCCGATGCCGGCCCCCACTTTCTGCCTGCCTAGTTGGCCGTCGCTTGCGACGTCCATCTAACCTTTTCTTGCCAAACTC
This sequence comes from Ambystoma mexicanum, assembly GCF_040938575.1. Taxonomy (NCBI): domain Eukaryota; kingdom Metazoa; phylum Chordata; class Amphibia; order Caudata; family Ambystomatidae; genus Ambystoma; species Ambystoma mexicanum. The sequence goes on from NC_090935.1 coordinate 419,701,419, forward strand.
TGCTCAGCCCCCCCTACGCCTTCGCGTTGTTCCGGTTATTGGCATCCTAGTCCTACCCCCGCTATGCCAAAACCCCCCCCCCAGGTCTCCCTGCTGTGTCCCCGAGCCCCCCAGAAACATCGCAATTCCCTCTCACTCAAGGCGCCCCCCCCTCCAACTGCAGCCTTAGCAGGTGTCCTCCCCCCCTTGGCTGGTGTCATATCTCTTCCAGATTCCCTGTCCCTCGTACTGTCTTCCTTTCCCAACTGTCTCCCCCATTCCCCCGGTCCCCTATGCTGCGCCCCGCCAGGCCCCCTCTTTCCTGTCCTTGCTGGCCCTCCTTGTCCGGGCTCCCCCCGCCCCCGATGCTCCTACCTTTCTTCCTCCCTCCTCCAGCTCCCCCCTCTTGCCCCTCCCCCTTCGTGACGGCTTACCCCTGCTGTAATTTTTTGGTCCCGGTAGCATACCCCCCCGTATTCTCCTCTTGTTCCCCTCCAACCAGCTTCACTTGCTGCCCTCTTTTTAGTTTGTTGTTCGTTCCCTCCCCCCCCCGCAATTTGGGTCTTGGAATTGCCTCCCAAGTCCCCTACATCCCTCCCCTTTTTCCCCAGGGCCTCCCCCAAGCCTATTGCTCTTGGGGCGCCGTGCATCTAAACTCTTGGCTGCTCGTCCCCCTGTGGGTCTGCTAGCAGTGCTTTGTTTCAGGGATTGGCCTGTGATTCCTCCAAGACTCTCTGCTGGTCGCCGGCGGCAGAGAGTTCCCCCCACACCAGCTTGCTTCCACCGGGCAATCCCTGCTATTATCCTGGCCGGCCTCCTTGGAAGTGCACCCCCCCCCCCCCCTCGGGCCTTTCATACACAGCCCGCATTCTGAAGTGCCGTCATCCATTCCAGAGACATCAAAGCCGTGCCCACCTCGGATAGGTGGGTCCCGTCCCCTTCAAAATACCCTGGGACTTTTAACGTGATGAGGGGGTGTCGGATCCAAACCATCCCTCTGCCTTTCAAAAAACTGCCCATCCGATTATTTGTTTTGCGCCTTGCTTCTTCTATTGCGCCGTGGCGCAATGCCCCCTTACACTCCTGTCTTGTGATTATCTCCGACCACATCACCTCGCCTCCCCTGAACCCACTCCCCATCCTCTGGAGTAGGCTTCGCAATAGTTCCGACAAGTCCTTCCTTCCCTTTGTCACCAAATCATTGCCCCCTATGTGCAATAATACGACGTCCGGCCAGGGGTGTACCCTTGCCGCCTGTTCCAAAGTTCCCCATACGGATGAGGCCTTCAAGCCTGCCTGGTAGATCCAGCTGATCTGAGTGTTCCGTAGGCCCAAGTTCCCGTCCCTAAACGCCCGTCGTGCTCTGGCCGCTGCGCGGGCCACAAAGGAGTGCCCCACGACCCAAACCCTGGTGGCTTCTGTGGAGACATGACAGATTGTGTTAGCATATGCAGACTGCCGGATGACCTTCCCCCCCCCCCTGTGCCACCCTTGCACCCCCCCCCGCCCGCTCCTCCATTGGGTCCTTTCCTAGCGTACGTATAGCTTGTATTTGTCCGAAGTCCATCGCCCGATCCTCTTTACTATGTCCTCCCCCAGACCTTCCCTGCTGGCTGTTGTCGCTGCACCTATGCGAAATGAGTGAGTGGAATATAGCCCTGGATCCACCCCCGAACATGCCAGAGTTCCTTCCAAGACCCGCCTGAACTGAAAATTGGTGAGGGGGGTGCGGTCCTTGTGTAAGAATAGGTAACCCTGCTCCCCCCCCCTGATGGTGAAGTATGCCGTAGTGCATGCTACAGGGCAGAAAGCCTCCTGTCCCAGTTTGGCTAACCGTAGTTCCCTTCCTTTGCCCTTCTGGTCTGTTTTGGAAATCCTGACGTTGACCGATAACCCCTCACCAATGTGGCTTACATCACCCCATAATAAGGCCCTGCTGCTTGAATCATTCTTGGCATTGGCCACCAGTTCACTTATCCGTAGTGCACCGAAAAAGGCCAGTGCGAAACATGCTTTGAACATTATGCATTCGTAATGCGAGTAGCATACCCTGGCGGTTGCTGCCATGACCTTTTGAAGCAGCTCAAAATCAATGGGTTTCCTTATGACGTGGGGGTGGGCCTTTGCCATGTCTGCCCCTGCCCTGTCCCAACCTTTCAAGGCAGCTCTTACTAGGAAACCCTTGGTCGGGTCCGGCTGGCCCGCCAGCTGGCTGTGAAACGCCACCGCACTGAGATGGCCCCCCAGCCACGATCTTGATTTGCCCGACCCCTTTGCCCAAAGAACAAACCCATCCACCCTCTTTTCTAGATCTGCTTCCTGTAAATGCCTGGTGTGTAACAGGAATGTCTCATAATTAGCCTTGTATCTGGTCCACGTGCTCCCTGCTAATGCTCTGGAGGCGAGCTTTCTCATTCCTTGACCCAACTCACTAACTGCCATAGATCCACGTTGAACGGAGTCATGATGGGCTGGGCCATGCTGTGTGCTTTCCGGAACTGTGTCATCCTCGTTTCCTGTTGGTACCATGATTGGCAGCGATCCTTGGTCAGGCCTTGTTGTGCCTTTGGGTTGCCCTTTGGGGGGGGCGGCAGGTGGTTGGGCTGGTGTCGGTGCTGTCGGTGCCAACCCAGGTGCTGCCGGTGTCGCCCCTATTATTGCTTTTAATGCTGCCAGCTCTTCCTCTAGGTCCCTTTTTGTTTTCTTCACATGCGGACCCCCACTTGTCTTTGCAGTGCGCTTCCGGGGGGGGCACCCCTCCTGTCCACCCCCGGTGGGGCCATTATCCGGGGCACCTGCCCCTTCGCCGTTTGTCGCTTCCCTGTTTGCCGGCATAGGTCTGGCCCCTTCCGTGTTGTGTCCCGGGATGACCCCTACATTGTTGATCGTTGGACCCCCCATCCTGCCATGGCCGCCTGCCACCCCAGAACCTCGGTGAGGGCCATAAATTCAGCCCAAGATTGTGCATCCATCCCTCGCCCCACTGTTGCTGGTCCGGCCACCTCCTCCAGAGTCTGGCCGTCTTCGAATAGTACGAGCTCGACCACGTCCGGCCCTGCGTTACTAGTACTTGTGTGTACCGACATGATGACCTTCAAATTGTCCCGGCTGGAACCGAAACCTGCTGCGGCAGCAACTCCCGACAGATCCCAACGTTTCGAACCCTGGACCACGCCTGAAAACGACCGCGATGCCGACGGAGCCCGAGGATGCAAGAGGGTTTCTCCACGTGATGCAGGATGCCACCCCAAGCCACGATCCGACGATGCAGGGAACTGGAAAATTCAACAAAAAACGACGCAGCTCTGGCAAGACGGGAAACCGAGGGAGGATGTGTGAATGCTCACACCAGCACGGGCTTTTATGCCCGGCTTCTCCCCGGTTTCCCGCCCTGCCCCTGAAGCTTTCGCGCCCTGCCGGGGGGGCGGGCCCCCTTTTCGTCATCAGCCGCCCCCCCCGGCGCATTTTCCTTACAGGCCTGGGGGGAGGGGAAGGGCGGCCTGTACCGCCCCCACTAAGGGGCGGCGCCCGCCATGCCTGCTTTCGCTGGCGCGTTCGCCCGCCGATCTCAAGACTCCGAGGGAAGTCCAGAGGAAGACAAGGTTTTTGGACTCCCCCCACCCTCCCACCGTACGTCATGAACTTACCTGCAACGATACTGCAAATGGTTGGGAGGGGCAGCCAAGGGGTGGTCAGGAATCTCCTGCGGAGGCTCCACCTCCTTCCTTGAACCATCCGCTGATGACCTCCAGCGACTGGCTAGCCGCCGCTGCAGCGAGTGGGACCATGACTGACGGGGTCGAAGGACGCCACTGATCTGACCCCAGCTTGCCGCCGGTCGCGCATCAGATATCCAGGAGCGACTTCTTAAAACCCGTTGCACATAACGCACAACCTCGTCACGAGGAGCAAGACAACTGGGCACCATCGGAAAGAAACTCGCAAGAAGCAACCCTGTCATCAGTTGCGTCAACCACGGAAAACAGAATGAACATCCAAGTTGAAGTTCATTCAAAACCAAATCTTCAGCAGTCTGACGCATGCAAGGATGAAAGAGCTGCGACATCTTTCCTCTCCCCTCACCTTTCACCACAGACCAAAGGAACGGAGGCCTTGCCACGTCCCCCTTCAGCCGCAAACAAGGGTGAGCACACAGGCAACTCCGTAGAAGTTGAAACGTCACCTGAAGTTGCGAAAGGGCCACTAACTGAGCCGTACGCACATCAAAGACAAACAGCAATGGCATTACTTAAAAAGAAAGCCTTGTTTAAAAAAAAAACGAGAGACCAAGAGGAGCATGCAATCTCGAGTCTTCAGCAAAGAAAACACAGCGCATCAACAAAGAAAACCGTCCCAGGAAAAACGACATTTCCTAACCCTTTAATGTTGCATGCATTGAAAGATTTCTTCACTAAACAAATGAAGAGAAAACTAGAGTTAGAGGCTGAGCTTTCTGACGCAGAACTGCTGCATGCGGTTTCGGAAACTCCTTCAGCCCCCAAGCAAAGAAAAACACTGGAAAACAATTCCCAGAACCTATATATAGAGTCCTCAATGTCGCAGGTGTCCAAGACACCGGCCGCCTCGTCTGGAGAACTCCAACTGCGGAATAACCATTCACACTCGCGCCCAGAGGTAGTGGCAGCAGCTTTGCACCGACTCTCTGTCGAAGGTGACCCACCGCAACTATCAGGGACTAACAGTTTGGAACAAGACCTGCGGCAAATACCCAACTAGGCGATCCAGCACAAAGAAGCAAAACCCACTCAGCATCTAATTACCCCTCCGTGTTACCTATGAGTCAAAAACCGGAGACAATTGACCTTGACATACCATGCTCACCAAAACAAAATGATCAACCTAAAAATGCATTTACACCGATAAGAAACAGAAGGTCGAGCGACATTTTTGTGAACTCACAAAGATACACCAGGAAAGAAGATCGACCTACTAACAATCATGTCAGCAATCACGGTGGGATTGTCTCCTTTTGTAAAGCTATACGAGTCAATAAATGACACAATGAAAGACTCGCTCTCACTATCAGCAATGACGAGCACAAAAGTAACTTTTTGGGCGGGTTTTATCACAGCACTAAACCATCAAAACATTGAGCGTGAACGACTCTGGGAACTAAGAATCGCTAGTCTCGAAGATCAATTAAAAACGCGATCCTCCACACACGCCTGTTGGGTTCATCAATGTAGCTCCCAAACCGAAACCCACACAATGGCTGAGAGATCTGACATCGAAAATAACGTTTTGGTAACAAAAACTGGCCCTTCACTCCACACAGGCCTAGCGGTCCGGGACCCAGAAGGAGAAGGACCCAGTGTGCAAATGGCTCGATCTGGGCAAAACAGTCTAACCCACACCATTGACAAAAAAAAAGATCCGCCAAAAGTCGCCACAATATTCAAACTCACAAAACCTGTGGTAACACCTCAAATTAAAACAGTTACATCCTCAGCAGCTACATCCTCGGCATTGATTCGGAAAAACTCCTGTAAAGAAACACTGCAGATGGATCAAATAATAATCGAGTTGGATACCTCTCAGGCATCTCCAACAGACTCAATGGCGAATTCCTCGTAATGGACCAAGACGAACCAACCGAAGTCCCTCATAGCGCACACCAGAATCTGGACCCAACGTCAAACAAAGTCTCCATACGTGCTCTTCCCAAAGAACCACGAAATCGACTTCGGTTGCGTCCAAACCTGTTACTCCTCGACTAGAACCATCATCTCATGACACTCTGAGAGGGGTACCGACCAAAAAAGCACTTAACAAAACACAAACCACCCACACCGAAAGGCACAACTCTCACCATTGTGGCAAACTTGAAAATCAACCAATCAGATCAAAAAGACCAAAGGCGCCCCAATCTCCCAACTCCACATGAGCGAAGATCAAGTACCATCCGTATCTTTAAGATGGAACAGTTGGCAGTAGGAAAAAACTTCCTGGTGTTAAACAGAAAAACAGTTCTAAATATTTTAACAAAAGTACCCAACTTGAAATCTCTGACCACGACAGACTGTCTTGATCGAGCCCTACCACAGGGAAAAAAAGAGCTAAAGCGTATCTACATGTCAAAAACTTACCATTTGTATTTGTATTTGTTTATTTATAACGCGCAGACCATCAGGCCCGGGGGCATCAGGGCGCAATTTGTACAGGGTTGCAAGAAAAGAAACATACAGGGAGATAAATTACAAAAAGTATAACAATACAGCATAATAAACAAACTTAATAATTACATATCTTACACATGGTACAGTGTCCCTAGGCTCTGCAGAGGAAGTATCCCTGAGGTAGTAGGGAAAGGTAGCAGACCGGAAATCGTGCAGGGGAACAGGCGGGTTGGGTAAGTAGAACCGATGTCTGACACAGCTATTGCTGGTCAAAGAGCCAAGATTTGGTTTTATTCTTGAAGGCGTTGAAGGAGTCTTCAGCTCTGATGGCAGCGGGGAGGGTGTTCCAAAGTTTGGAGGCTAGGACAGGGAAGCTAGTGCATCCCGCTTTTTGGAGCTTAAACCTAGGGATAGTAAGGCAGTGAGTCTGAGCAATTCTTAGTGGACAGGCAGTGGAGTGGCGCGTAAGCCGACTGCAGAGATAGATCGGAGCCTTGTTGGCTAGGCATTTGTGCGTGAGGGCAAGCGTTTTTAGGGAAATTCTCTGCTTCACGGGTAACCACTTAAGGCTAGCTCTGGCTTCTGAGATGTGATGGTTACGAGGGATGTTCAGAGCCGCTCGAATTGCATTGTTCTGGGTGGTTTGGAGTTTGGACAGGTTTTCTTGGCTGGTGCCTAGATATAGGGCACTGCAGTAATCTATTTTTGCCATGATAAGTGTTCTCGCTAGTGTGACGCTATTTTGGGTGGTGAGGAAAGGTCTGCAGGCTGAAATGAGTTTGCACATGTAGGCGGAGGTAGATCTGACTGCATTAGTTTGTCTTGACAAGGAAAAGGTGGAATCCAGGTAAAGGCCTAGTGTTTTGGTGTCTTTCGAGACTTGTATGGAGTTGCCGTCTATGATGAATGACTGATAGGATGGCTCCAGTTTGCTCAGGCGTTGTGAAGTACCTAGAATAAGTAGCTCCGTCTTATCGTCGTTCAGACATAGCTGGTGCTGGGCCATCCAGGCTTGGATGACCAAGTAGACGTCATTGAGGGCCTTGGTGTCAGCAAGATAATCACCCGAGATGGGAATGAGTATCTGGGTGTCGTCCGCATAGTTGGTGTAGGAGACACCCAGATAATCAAGCACATCAAAGAGTGGTTTCGTAAAGATATTGTAAAGGGTAGGAGACGCGCAAGAGCCCTGAGGAACACCGCAATGAATAGGGGAGGGAGCTGCGGCAGCAGAGGGTGCAAAGACCCTCATAGATCTGTTGCTCAGGAAGGATTTGATCCAGGCCGCTGCGGAGGGAGAGAAGTTGGCAGCAGAGTGGAGGCGCTTGCAAAGGATCTGGTGGTTAACCAAATCAAATGCGGCGGAAAGGTCGAGGAGTAATAGCATTGCTAATTTGCCCTTGTCCTTCAGGACTTCGATCTGGGTTTTTAGGTCTAATAGAGCCGTTTCGGTCCCGTGTCTGGGCCGAAATCCGGATTGTCGTAGACCTAGCAGATTGTTTGATTCAAGGTAGTTTTGGATCTGCAGGTAAGCTGCACGGTCCAGTATCTTCAGCAAGAATGGTACTGTAGTAATAGGTCGGAAATTCGTAGGTATGCTTGGGTCAAGGGAAGGTTTTTTTAGTAGCGGGATCACCAAGGCGTCTTTAAGGTTGTCCGGGACAATACCTGTTTCAAAGGAAGAGTTAATGAAGGCTGTAATGAATGGGGCTAGGTCATGGGCGGAGTCCTTAATGATGGGAGCTGGGCACGGGTCACCTTGGCAGTTGGAAGGTTTCATCCTGAGGATATTTTCTACTTCGATGATAGTGAGAGGTGCGAAGGTGAAGGGCTTGATGTTGGCAGAGTTGGAGAGGGTGGGCCTAGTGGGGGAGGATGAGCGGTTGTCACGCCTCAGGCAGTCCTGCTTATCTTTTATTTTAGATTGGAGCATAGAGATTTTGTTTAGGAGGGCTGCTTGAATGTTAGCACACCATTTGCTGTTTTTTGTGCAAGTGTCTGGCGGGGATACTGGGGTTTCGAGCTCTTTTAGGACTCTAAAAGAGTTCCTTGGAATTAGAGTCGGCTTGTGTGATACGATTATTAAGCGATTCTTTTTTAGCAATGATGATGGCGTCTTTATAAATGAGGGAGGCGAGGAGGAAGCTGTCTTTATGCTCATCAGATGGTTGGCTTTTCCACCGGTTTTCCGCGCAGCGTTTGGCCTTGCGAAGGATTCTTAGCTGTGGAGTGAACCATGAGTTGAGGTGTGCTCGTGGTTTAGCCTTTCTAAGTTTAATTGGTGCTAAGGTGTCAATGGCCGTGAGCATCGTTTGGTTGTAGATGTCTGCAAGGGAGGTGGGATCAGAGCAGGCGTTGGTCGCCGCATTAAGAGAGGGGAGTAACAGTGGGAGGAGATGTTCTCTTGTTATATTTTTTTTATTGCGGGTGGGGAGGGCTGGGGCTATAGGTGTTGGGGCTCGCGGGGAAGCTTCAATGTTAAATGTTATGATGTGATGGTCAGATCATAAGCAAGGGGAGTTATTGAGGACCTGGATGTTGCAGTTGGAGCCGGCTAACCAATCAATGGTCCTGCCTTTAATATGGGTCGGTTCTTGTAAGTACAAGGTAAGGCCAAGGTCAGTAAGAGCATACTCCAGATCAGTTGCTACAGGATCCTTAGGGTCGCCGCGACCAAGATTGAGGTCACCTAAGATTATTGTTTGGGAGTTGTTTTTTGTATTGTCAAGAAGAAGAGTGGAAATTTCACTGACAAAGGTGGGTGCCGGCCCTGGGGGCCTGTAGATAAGGTGAAGGGTGGCCGTTTGGTTAGGTGTTAGTAGTAATTTGATTGTCAGCAGTTCAGCTGATTCGAGTTTGGCGTCGGATACCACTCTTAGGTCAAGGGAGTTTTTGTGGATGAATGCCACGCCACCGCCTCTAGTATGGGCAGAGGAGCGGTCACAGCGTGTAATGCCATAGTCAGGCGGTAAGGCCAAGGATAGAGAAGGGCCAGAGGCGGCATGTAGCCAGGTTTCGGATATGGCAATGAAGTCAAGGTTGGCAGTAGTGATAAGGTCGGCTATGTCAAGAGCGTGTGCTGTGAGGGATCTAGCATTGATGAGGGCACCCTTGAACACAGGCAATTTAACCCCTGTGGTCTTAGTTTTGCAAGTGGCGGAGGGCGAAGGCAGGCTGGGTGGTGTGTGTGGGGCTTGCTTAGTGGTGTAGGTACGGGAAGGACGAATACGGAATCTGGTGCCTAGTCTCTTGTTCCTGAGAGTAAGGGGGCAAGGTTGGTTAGGGGTTGGTTTTGTGCCAAAGTGTTTGAGCCAGAGAGCAGGGTCATTAAGGTATTGGTTAATCTGGTTACAGGGGTGGTGAGCGTCAACGGAAGTTACTGAAGGACTCGTTGAGGGTGTCAAAGTAATGGTGGGTGACGCTGGGTCACGTAGGTAAGGGCGGGCCAGGATATTAACCTCAAAGGTAGGAGTGACGTGAACTAAACGTAGAGGTCCACATAGTCCTCGAGCAACTGGGCTTCGGTACCCAACTTGAAATCTCTGACCACGACAGACTGTCTTGATCAAGCCCTACCACAGGGAAAAAAAGAGCTAAAGCGTATCTACATGTCAAAAACTTACCATGACGTGAACTAAACGTAGAGGTCCACATAGTCCTCGAGCAACTGTGCTTCGGCTTTTCAGAAATATTACCTTTGCCAGTACCACTTAAAGATCTATCTCCATCAAACAAAACAGAAGCGCCACGTGAACACTTTAAGTCAAAAACAGAAGACCTGTATAAAAACAAAAGATGGGTCAAACGTACAGACGCTGGCGGGCAACGACGTGGGAAGTTCCAACACGGCTACAATGTTCGAAACGAAAGAACATTCTATTCAAGAGCAGAAGATGGAGAAAATTCAATAAGAAGGCGATTAAGATCAGACAGAAACTAGGCAGAAGACTCATCGTCAAAGCAAAGAACAGTTCAGGGTCCAAGCAAGAAACGAGAACCGACAGGCCCATGGAGATGGCTCAAAAAAGTCCTGAATCCAAATCTCCAAAATTAGCAACGAAAAAGATTGGACCTTCAACATATAGACCATCCACTGGAATCGCCCGTTGACGATACCCCCCAAGTAACAACTATGTGCTCATGGAACACGAGGGGGCACGATCACTTGACAAATCCTGACACGCAAGATCTAGCCCAATTTGATATGTCTCCAGGAGACCTGGCTGATGGAAAAACTGGCACTCAACGGCTACGAAACTCAAATATCACCAGCGGTGAAAGGCATCTTAGGTAGACCATCATCAGGCCTTTTAACTGAAGTTCGTACTGGCTCGAGCATCTCCATAAAAACAAAGTTCACGGAAACCCATGGGGTTCTAGCTTTACAAACGGAGTGGGCTCACCCAAAGGAGGTTCCAAAGGGCAGACGGAAGACAAATCTAGCCATTATAAACGCTTACTGTAACTCCCAAAGAGTCAGTAACGACTTCTGCGACACAGTGACCAACATACTAGACAAATGTACAACTGAATTGGGAACTGATCACATCATCTGTGGCGATCTTAATACCAATGTCAACAATTTTCCACTGCCACATCAACTTCAGCAGCCGTCGAAAGAGGAGTGCTTTGGTCAAACCTTATGGACGCCAGAAATTTCCACAATGTAGCTACAGTGCGTGGTCAACTACCAGTCTTCCCAAGATGGGAACGAGGAGATGCATCAGCAACTTTGGACTACATCTTCATCTCACACGCTCTACTATCACATGTGAGCTCTTACGAGGTCTACAAAACGAAAGAGACCATAATCTCTTAGCCACGGCATTTGAAACCACAAGTGTGCAGAAAGAAATCTATACAGCTAATATAGAATTGTCGACCAAACAAACACGAATCCAACTAACGGCGGCAAATATAAAAGAGCTTACACAAATGCGATGAAGAAACCAGAAACACCTACGACGCGCCAGTAAGGCCGAACTATCACCCTCTCCTCTTACCACACAAGGCAAAACAAAAACTCAGCAGTTCAATGAAATTTGGACCACACGAATATGACACACTACTGGTCCACAAAAGAAGAGAACTGAGAAAGTTAAAGCGCTCGTCCAGACCCAGCGACGACAACGACAACCGAAAAAGCATTTTGAAGGCAGCTACAAGATCGTACAGATCTTGGATAAAACACCACAAAGCTGCGATGTACCAAAACGACGCTGAAAAAATGCTTAAAACACTAACCTCAAAGGGTACCAGAGACTTTTGGGTCCTAATAAAGAAGAAAGACCCACAGAACGATATTCAGTTGCTAAACTCCATTCCGGAACAAACTTTGATAACTTTTTTTGCTAACCAATTTGCGGCCATTCCCTTCTCATCAAATACTGTCATATTTCCCAAAGAAACAACATGGGTAAATTTAGCAAATCAGGAAGACGTGCTGCTAGCAATTTCCAAACTGAAATCATCTAGGGCTCCTGAGCCGGATAGTCTAACCAACATAGACGTGAAACAGTACCCGGTGGAACGGTCCCGCTTGATAACTAAAATCTACGAGCAATGCCAAGTTACCAAACAAATTCCAAAAACATAGACCGAGGCGGTGATCGTCCCAATCTTTAAAAAAGGAAATAGAGACAACCCGGCCAACTATCACCCAATAGCCTTGTTAGATATCATGGGCCAAATCTTTGCGACTCTACTCCTAACTAGATTTTAAAAATGGGCAAGAAACTCTCCATCTTTAGACCCACTGCAAACAGGCTTTTTGAAGAACGCCAGCACCAGCATCAACATCATGATCTTGAACATCATAAAGGAAAATATAAAAAATGGTGCGCCAAAAGTGTTCCTAGCGTTCATAGACTTGTCGCAAGCTTTTGACAAAATCAGCCGACAAAAACTCTGGTCCAAACTAACCAATTGGAATTTCCCCATGGAAATTTTAGAGCCAGTAATCGCACTCCACACAGACACAAAAATTTGAGTTCGACTAAACCGGCAGGGTATGCTGTCTGACCAGTTTAAGTAAGAACATAGAGTTAAACAGGGCTGTCCCCTTGCACCGGCCCTCTTTATCGCCTTCCTGGGAGATTTTCAGTACACTCAACCAGTGGTCAGATCTTTTCCACCAAAAGTCAGGAATAACCCAATACCAAGACTTCTCTACGTGGACGACTTGATCCTCATGGATCAATCGCAAATAGGTCTCCAGCGCCAACTAACTAACTTGGCAAAATACATAAGTGAAAACGATTTGGAGATAAATCCAAAATTTTGATCTTGGAAACCAAGCGTTCTAAAGGTAGAGTAAACGATAACTGGTTTCTCAATAACACAAAGATTGAGTTAGTGACAGACATAAAATACTTAGGTATAATTATCGACGCAACAAGGTCTGAGAAGTCAACGCATCTGGCCCTATGGAGTAAAATAAAAATGCCGACTACCCAAACGAGGCTAGTCGGTCGTAAATATGGGAAATTTTCCCTGTTACCAGCGATTCAATTTTACAAACAGAAGGTGGTTCCCTCATTAACCTACAGAATGGACGTGGCGTTAAACATACAGGAATCAATATGGCCAAAACTTGAGGGCAACCTCTGGAAAGCTGTCCTGGGCCTGCCCAAATCAACGTCAATACCGGCTATTAGATGCGAACTCGGCCTGCTATCGCTGGTGGCTTCGGTGGAACAAGGTCAAATGAGAACCCTCAGGAAAATCATAATGCCAGAAATCCTTGCAATTTATAAAATGATACAGATGGAACTGCATCAAGGTCGCTGCAAAGCCCTGAACATTTGGGAGCAGAAACTCATGAAGAAGCTCAAGGATCTTGCATGTATCGAAGACGATTAATACAAAATCCTGAAAAAATTTAATCTAAAGTGGCCAACAAAGATTGGATTAAAACGTGTGAAATGGCAACAGCCAACAAATTACTAGGCCATTTACCACCAACTACCAATAAGCTGATGTTAGGCAGAAACCTGTGCAGTTCCCTTAGGGACCACTGCAAAACGTTTAAGACTACAGGTGTTAGCAGTAAACACAATTGGTAGTAGTCTGTACCACCCAGATTTACCTGGTAGCTGTGGCTGAGCAGTCAGACTTCTCTCACGAAGAGTTAGGCACTATATAGAGTATAGACAATAGGGCTAACAATACAGTAGCACAAGCAAACACTGACCAGAGCTTTGGTATAAACGTATATAATTATTTATTCAAAAACACACTTGTAAAAATACACTGGCACTAATATGTCAAGTAAGTTCAAACACAGTCACTAGAAATATATACATCTCCCTGATTAATTATTTGACAAGTCTAGGTTAATACACCACTTATTTAGCAAAACAGAGGTGAGCGCGTAACCAAAGATGGCACTCCAATAATTTGTTTAAAAAGGGAGAGAAAAGGCAGAATAGGAAAATCACACAGTACCAACACTTTTAAGAAACCACAGCAAGTCAAGAAAGGCAGGGTCTACTGTAGAGCAAAAAGTTCATAGGCCAGGCCCACTCTTGGAGAGAGCAAGGTGGAATGTGCCCAAGATCACACAGTGGAAATGCACTCAAAGTCTTTGCAGAAAAGTCAAAAAGAGGTTGGATCAAGTTAGAAAGGTAATGTTAACATGTCCGAGGTCACCCCAGGATAGAGAGTCAAGGATTTACGGGACACCTTGGACAGTCTGTTGCAAGGGAGACCAGGCAGGACACAGTACCTGAAATGGTGAGAAAGCTCCAGCGGGGGCAGTTGTTCCTGGCAGCGGATGCAAGTTGGGGCTTCGTCCAGGAGAAGAGAAGACCTCAACGTGGAGGAAAGCTGGAGGTCGTTGCACTGCCAGGGAAGAAACCAGCCGCTGAGTTTTCCGGTTAAAAGGTACTGCCCTTTTATTCGCGGTAGTGGTGAAGCCTGGCTATCTGGCTGCCGGGGTGCTTGGCACGGGCGATTCGACCACGAGACGATCCAGGAAGGCAAAAAAGGTGAACTGGTTGGTCCCACCAGCTCAAAGGGAAGAAGACTCTCCTGGAAGAAGATCTTCTCTGTCGTCGGGAAAGTGGCGAGTTTCGTACAGCAGGGCTCCACCGGTGGTGTCGTCGTCGTAGATGGCTCAGCTTCTCCCCTCTTCAGATTCGTTAGGTCCTGTGGCGACTTCTGAACTTCAAGTCCCCAAAGCCCTGCTTTTATGTAGAAAACCCCCATTCATCAGTCTAGCTGTCAATCAAACATGCTAAGTGGTGAGCCGAGCGGCTCACCACTGGGCCAATCACACAAGAGTGCGACTTGAGTTGCCAAGGCAACTCAGTCCAGGGTGCCTATTCCCCCTCCCCTCCCACACATCCTGTAAACCCAGACAGAGTGGCACCACTTTTGGAGGCTTCTGTGCAGAAGCCCTCCAAAAGAGGAACAAAGGGCTCGACTTGGGTTAGGGTTACAGAGGCGAACACAAATGCCATTTTAAAACAGAGTCCTGGCAAAAAGACCCAACCGGGGAATAAATATTAAATAAATAACCCGGCGGTATCTTTAACATTGCACCAAAAAGTGGTGCGTTTAAAATGAATGGGAAAATCCCATAGGAAATATTCTGGTGGAAAATTCTGCATGGTATCCACTGCCACCAGCCAGGAACTCGACAAGGGGGGACTGGACAGTGCCCGCTTGGAAAACAGACCCTTTGGCAATCGAATTAGCCCTACCAGTACTTCCACAATATGATGGTTTGTACTTGTTCTGTTCACAATTTAAGACTAGTAAAGTCAATGGTGACTTTACATTCCCTGCGAGACAGTAGTCAGACCCAGGGTATGGAGTCTATGTTTGGGGGTCACTATGACACCCCTGTGTTACTGTACTGAGGGTGCTGGTAACACATATACCAAAAACACAATGAAGCCCTATGGAGTAAAAGACCCCATAGCACATAAAACACATTACATAGTCAAAGGACATTCTCAAATCATGCCTAAGAGTGAGAGAAAGAGAGTCTCACTCTTAGCAGGAGAAAAAAATAAACCCCAAAAATCCAGCAAAGCTGCTGGGGGACTCACTAGGTTTGGGAAATTAGCCTTTACAGAGAATTCTCCCTAACAGCTGAAATTGCCTTTGAACTATTGCATAGAATTTTCGAACAAGAACCTTCAGAAATCTTTCATGAAAATGAGATTAAACCTAATCCCTACCCAAGAAATCTGGGCCATCCGCTCCCAATAAGCCTCAAAAACTTGCTGACTGTGCTCCAATGTCGAAATGGTGGAAACTGCAAGACACCTGCTCCTGAATTGTCCTAAAACAGCACATTTTCGGGAGGTTTCTCTGCTGCCTCTATTCTACGGCTCTTCACTCAGAGACGAAGATACATGGTGGTGCCGCTTGGTTGCAGGTGAAAAAATATAATGGTCGATTGCCGCAGTCAAGATGCTAGAAGCAGCTCTGAATATGGCTACGGAGACTAAAAATTCATCTATCAGCTAATCAACCGAGCCAGAGCCACATGGACGAAACTATGAATGTTGATATGTTCTTCTACCAAGAACTCTGTTTTGTAAAAATCAATTTGGTTTTGATTATAAACAAGTAAATAAAAAAATAAAAACATAATGATGCAGGTAATTCCATCTCTGAAGGGGTAATCTGCTGCTAAAAGCCTAGTGTACACCTGGGTACTGCTACATCAGTAGCCTGGTTACATTGCCTGCCCTACCGTGACTGTGGCACAGAGCAGGTTCAGGTGACAGGTGCTCTCTTGACAGCAGAGGACACAGCCAAAGTCACTGTAGCACAGGGGAGGCATGTAGGATATGCACCTCTGTTCTAAAATATGATGATTAGATTACAAGTGACCCACACTGGGGAAGAAGCCATGCCTGAAATGAGGCATAGTGCATAGCACTACTCGGAAGCTTTGCTGCCACATCAAATTGATATCACATATGTATCCGCCCTGCAGACCCAGTTAAGCTGTGGCAGGGTTATGTGTATTCTCCGCAGACAAGCTGGACCTTGCACTCCTAGCAGGAATGTTTCCTGGCGGGATTGCCTCTTTGTTCCTTTTTAAGGTCAGGTAACACCCTTTCAAGGGACAGCCACTCCGGAGAAAGCTGGTCTGGGAACAGCAATCAAAGGGCACATCCATTCACAAAAGGCTTGTCCTCACATGATGGTGCTGCATAGGGCAGGGTTAATGTTGACAGGGAGAGCTCTGTACAGATGAGGGAGGTTTCCACCATCTTGTTTCTCTTCTCCTCTCCTTCCTGTCCCCTACACTTCCTTTAGCAGAAAGCACTTTGGATGTGATGTCAGAAGGGCAATGTACACTTATTTCAAGAACAGGTATTGGACTCAAAGTAGACTAGTTTTATCCCAATCACTTGTGGACGTTTACCTTTAAAAGAAGTTTTCTCAAACCACTTCTTTGAATAATCTTTTCGACTTCACCCTGTCTCTGTTGGGGGAGTTTATCTCTCCAATTTCCTCTGCCGCCAGTGAGATAACGAGTGTCCAAGGCAAAGGTTAGCTCTGTCCCCCAACCATCCCCAGGGACCATTGGTGATGACCTGCTGCTGGGACAAGACCTGCCTCTCTCTGCTAGCCACAACTGCACTGAGGAGCTCAAGCTGTTATAGGATACCTGCAGGTGTGGACCAGGTTGCCTAGTAGTTGGGAGAACAAGCACAAGGACCACAAGTTATCCCTGAGCCCTTGAAATGGGTCTCTCAGCATCTGGAGTACCAGGTCAGCTAAGGCAAATTGTTCTGCTGCCTTGACGCTTATCAAACTGTCATTGAGCCGCATCTGACACAGAGGGATCCCACCGGTGCTGCTTTTTGATGCTCCTCAGAGCCTTCAAACAAGTGCCTGCATCTTGAGCTCGCTAAATGTTGCATCGTGTCATCGCTGAGCCCTTCATTTGTAAGGCTTGAATAAACCGCTCATCACTGTGGGCAGACTCAAACTGTAGGAGAGTCACTTTCCGACTCTAACCAGGGATTACGTCATGGATCAAACTGCTGCTTCACCAAAACTACATCGGAGTAACAGGATCACTGTTTCATCAATTGTCATCCACCGACTCGAGCCACTGGAGTGTCACTCATTAACACTTCTAAGTGGTTTCAACCACACTCCACCTCAAACAGATCATGCCGAGCGCCCCGACCTGCTTCGCTGAAGCCGCCGAACAGCACAGAGCTACTGCATTCCAACCTGCTCGACACCCGCTTGGGCACATACAACCCAACGTACCAGAACTGAGCTTGATCAAGTCACATCACTGTTTGAAGCTGGATCCAATGCCATCGACCCGGAATAAGGTACTAATAACCAATTACTGCCCCTTTGGTCCATTTCGGGCATTTTAGACTGGTCAGGTAACTATTGCAGCTTTTTCATCTAAGAAAGAGGTCCTTTTAAAGAACGTAGTGGTTTTTACCCACGATTTATTTAGAGTGCACATTGTGCCGTCTGTCCGTTCCTCACTGGTGAGTTTTAGGTAATGTTTTTATAGTTGGTTATTTTGCAGATGGTGGTTTTATCAAGGTATATCTGTTTTTATAGAACCTTAATTGGACATTCCCTTTATTTTGGTCTGTTACACTTGGATGTTTGGGTCGCTACTGAATCACATTCACACCCATCTAAAGAGCATAGCCTTCCCTCAACCCACGTTACCATGAACTGCAAAGGAGGTATCTCTCTTAACTGTGACTGTTTTACCTTTATGATTGTCTTGGCTCTTGGTTTGTATCAGTGTGAGGGCTAACATGGGCATGTTAGTCTCTACTTTTGCGTGTATTACTGCAGGGCACAATCAAATTCATCACATTGGTGGCAGTGGTTTGAATTTGAAACAGACTATGTCTACAGCTTGGTTAGCCACATCAAAAGTGTGCAACTAACGTTAGAATTGCTGCTGATGTACTTTTCAATGACTACGATGTGGCTCTCCATGAACATAGTGCAGGGCCTGGGAATAGGCTGCCTGCACAATCTCTGTGAGGTGTGGGTCTCCCACATGGCAGCATGGTTAGACAGACTGAATCGCTGAGAAATCTCAGAGCATTTCTTTTTAAATAAAGATGTTGAAGTTCGCCGAATAGCGTATGTGAAGCGGAGGTTGTGGTGTTGTTTGTGCATCTGTCATAGTTGTTATTTAGTTGTATGCGTTATAAATAACCAAAATCAAAACAAATCATTTGCTCAGGGAATTTTATTTGAATGGGAAACTCACAAAACTTCCAGCGGTGAAGGAAGTATCTCAGTTGTTGGCACCAAAGGACAGCCAAGGCACAACAACCCCAGGACATAGCACAACCATCTGAGGTAGTAAGTAAAACCTTTGAGGTGTTTGCACAACAGTCCTTAGACTCTGTGTGTATGGGCCGCAGGTAACAAAGTTGACACAACTCTGGGCATACCTAATTGCGTGGGAGAATATCCTTGAAGTGCGAGAGGGAGTTACACCAGTGTTTAGGGGACATGAGTGACAAAGCCTGCAGAGCCCGAGAAGGCTGCATGCAGGTAAGTGAACACTGACGCCCACTAAACCGCTAAGAAGCATGCACCCAAATTAACGGCAACTGATAATGGTAAATGCATGAATGGAAAGGACAGAGGTTCTGACCATTCTTCCAAGGAAAGGTACTCAAAAATTCAAAGCAAGAGCCCGTAGCAATGGTAGGTCAACTCCCACCGGAAAGCAGTGTGTGGGCTTCTCTAGAACCGATTCTCCCACATACTCCACATCCAGGGGTTGTTTCCAGGGTGAAGATTTGACACACAGGAAGGAAAGACCTGCCTGCAAAGGGAAACTCAAGTAGTCCATTTTGACTGATGTCCCCTTGAGGAGGATCATTTTAGCACATGAAGTTCCACTAGGCCAGGGAGTGGCCAGATGTTCTCTCACTGAGTGAGGAACGTACTGGGTACTTTGAGGGGACCCCAGTTGACCCCCAGACTCAGATGTGTTTGGAGTGTGTCTCTAGAAACAGGGAAAACTCTTACTGTGTGTAGCACAGCTGCTGGTGTTACAGAAGTGCAGCAACTGGTGAAGGTAGGGCGGTATACCCCCAGACCAAACTTTGTAGTAAGAGGGTTTGATTGTCTAACTTACTGTCTGCTGGAAATGGTAGGGCTTAGTTGGAGGGGCATACCCTCCATGCACGATATTGCAGTGGTGGTCTGCATTCCATTACGGTGTCTATTAGGTAATGATCTACCTGACCCAGATTTAGTCATGGCAGTTACAGGAGTAGATGCTCTGGCAGCAGTGCAGTAGGAAGCACTTGAGGGCAATGGCCCTGAGGCTTCCTCAACCAAAGAGCACAATGGACTGGTGTCACCTGTCGTTACCTGTCCAAGCCGGAAGTCCCCTGAGGCGCTTACTCTTGCGAGAGAGGGCCAAGAGGCGGCTGAGGAGACTACTTTGTGATGTCAGGAGTCAGAAATGAAACTTGGACACAAGTTAGCCATGTTTTTGGTTCAAGATTTTTAAAGGGGTTGAGAAAAGGAACAAGTTACCTACCTGTAACTGTTGTTCTCCAGCATGGGTCTGGCATGGATTCACATGCTCATGAATATTCCCCGTCGTCAGGCTGGGAATCCTCGGTAAAGAAAAAACCAGTATCAGTTTCGTTTCTGATCTGTCTTTCGTAGTAGTAACCAATCACTGATCTCTGCGTCATACTGACCACAGCCAATGACTGCCCTCTACCTAAACCCCGCCTCTGGCAGCCATCTTCAGATTTGGTAGCACGTGAAGTGGCAGTATGACCAAGTGAAGAGCCGCAGAGGGGTAGGCGGGAGGGTTCGCATGTGAATCCATGCCAGACCCATGCTGGAGAAAAACAGTTACAGGTAAGTAACTTGTTCCTTCTCCAGCATGGGGTCTGGCATGGATTCACATGCTCATGAATAAAGAATACATAGCAGTACACACATGCACAACCACGGGAGGTGGCAAAGGCTCAACATTAAGCATCACAACAAACTCAACATTAAGCAAATCTTAACTCCTCACCAGGCTCACCTTAGGCGAACAGGTTGCGCAGCACTGCTTGGCCGACCCTGGACTCCTCCCTGGAATCCCGATCGACGCAGTAGAATTTCGTGAAGGTGTGCGTCGACCTCCACGTAGCAGCCCTGCAGATGTCCAGCAAGGGCACACCAGATAGGAACGCCGTGGTAGCTGCGATCGCTCGGGTGGAATGGGCTCTCGGACGGCCAGGCAGGGGTCGGTTTGCCAACCGATGACAGTACATGATACAGCCGGAGAGCCATCTGGAAATGGAAGCCTTCGAGAGAGCCTTCCCCTGATTGACAGGTCCAAAGTTCACAAAGAGTTGTGACGTCTTCCGAAAACCCTTCGTGCGGACCACGTAGAACTTCAGCGCTCTAGCCACATCCAGCGAGTGCAAAGTCCTCTCAGCCGGCGACGAAGGCGGCGGGAAGAAAACAGGCAACACCAAGGGTTCGTTGAGGTGGAAGTCCGACGGCACCTTGGGCATGAAGGAGGGGTGCATCCCGAGCACTACCCTCGTGTCGTGAAAAGTCAAGTACGGGGCCTTGCAGGAAAGGGCCCGGATCTCTCCCACCCGTCGTGCGGAGGTGATGGCCAAAAGAAACGCTGTTTTCCATGACAAGAACTTCAACGGGGCCGAGTGCAGAGGCTCGAACGGAGGTCCCATGAGCTTGGTCAGCACCACGTTGAGCTCCCACACCGGGGCCGGAGCCTTCACCGGCGGGAACGATCTGAACAGTCCCTTCATGAACTCTTTCACCAGACGATGAGACCACAAAGACGTCCGCCCCGTGGTTCTGGTGTATCGGGAGATCGCAGCAAGATGAATCTTGATGGACGCGTGCGCCAGTCCAGCTTTGGCCAGCGTCAGTAGGTACGGCAGTACTTGGGGAGCCGTAATCCGTAGAGGGTTAATCTTCTGTGCGTGGCACCAGACAGAGAACCTCTTCCATTTGTGTCCGTAGCATTTAAGAGTTGAGGACGCCCTGGCCTTTGCAAGAAGCTCTCTGCAGTCGGCCGGTATGTCGTATCCTCCAAACTCTAACGCTGCAGGAGCCAGGCCTGCAAGTTCAGCGACTTCGGGTCGTGACGGAGGATGTCGCCTCCTTCCCTGGAGAGAAGATCCGCTTCCACTGGCAGCTTGATTGACGGGGACGATGACAAGTCCAGAAGGTCCGGGAACCATATTTGCCTCGGCCACGCAAGTGCGACGAGGATCATCCTGCACCGTGACCTCTTGAGCTGGTTGATGAGCCGGATCAGCAATGGCAATGGAGGGAACGCGTATAGGAACAGGCCCTCCCAGGGGAACGAGAAAGCATCGCCCATGCTCCTCGGTTGGGGAAACCTGCTGGCGAATCTCCGGCACTTGGAGTTCGTCGCCGTCGCGAACAGATCGATCTGGGGTGTGCCCCACCGTCGGAAGAGGCGGTCCACTAGATCCTGTCGTAGTTCCCACTCGTGGCACGAGCGCAGCTCCCTGCTGAGTGAGTCGGCGATGGTGTTTTTTATCCCTGCCAGATGAAACGGTACCAGAAACATCCTTTGGGCGACGGCCCAATGCCACAGATCCTGCGCCTCCCTGGACAGGGCTGGGGACCTGGTTCCGCCCTGGTTCCGCCCTGTTTCCTGATGTAGAACATGGTGGTGGTGTTGTCGGTGAAGATCCTCACCACCTTGCCCTTGAGGGACGGAAGGAAGGACCTGAGGGCCCAAAACACTGCACGGAGCTCCAGGACGTTGATATGGAGGGACTTCTCCGTCGGGAGCCAAAGGCCTCTCGCGTGCAGATTTTTGGTGTGCGCTCCCCACCCTTCCAGGGAGGCATCCGTGGTCACTGTCTCCTGGTGGCCGGGGGTCTGGAAGTCCATGCCCGCTGTCAGATGCGCGCGGGTGCCCCACCACCGGATCGCTCGACGGAAACTCTCGTCGAGTGTGATCCTCTCCTCGAAGCTGCCCGTCGTCTGGATCCAGCGCACGTCCAGGAAATCCTGCAACGGGCGCATCCGGAGCCTGCACAGGGGGATGAGGTAAATGCAAGAAGACATCATTCCGAGGAGGGACTTGATGGACCTCACTCTGGCCGCGTCCGCAACCAGCATCCGCTGCACCTTGCCCAGAATGGCCCTCGTCCTTTCCTCCGACGGAGAGGCCAGAAGCGACACTGTGTCGAGCTTCGCTCCCAGAAACAGTGCGTCTTGCGCGGGCACCAGGTGGGACTTGGCGTAGTTTACGGAGAATCCCAGGTCCGTGAGAAGTTGGACGGACCTTGCCGTGTGCTCCACGGCGAGCTAACTCGTCTTGGCTCGGATGAGCCAGTCGTCCAGGTAGGGGTAGACGTGGATCCCCTTTCGGCGCAGCTGCGCCGCCACCGGTGCGAGGCACTTGGTGAACACCCTGGGTGCCAACCTTAGTCCGACGGTAAGGGCTCTGAACTGATAGTGACGCCCTTGGACCACGAACCTGAGAAACCTTCGGTGTCCCTTTAGGATGGGAATATGGAAGTAGTCGTCCTCCAAATCAAACGACGACAGGAAACGCCCTCCTCCAGCTGACCCAGGACGTGTTGGAGGGTGACCATCCGGAACTTCTGCGCCTTGATGAATTTGTTCAGTCGTCGTAGGTCCAGGATGGGACGCCATCCTCCCGTCTTCTTCTTCACGAGGAAGTATCTTGAGTAAACTCCGGAGCCCCGAAGCCTCTTTGGGACGAGCTCGATGGCGCCCTTCCTGAGCATCGCCTTTACCTCCAAGAGAAGTTGAAGGACGTGATGTTCTTTCCTGGCCACAGGGGGGACGCGCGGGCACCTTTTTTGAAACTCGAGCGCGTGACCCTGGGCTAGGGCGTCCAGCACCCAACGGTCGGTGGAGATGGACTCCCACACGCTGACGAAGCTCGCCAGCCGGCCTCCCACCGGGGTGCTTCGGTGGGGGCCCGACCCCACGGCCGGTTCAGTCCTGCTTCGACGAGGCTTTGCCGCCTTGACCTCCTTGGCGACGACGGCGGGGTCCGCCTGACTTGCCTCGTCCCCTGTAAGCTTCCTGCGACGACGAACGGGCGCTTGACGGTAGGTGGAAAAACCACCACCGGAACCTTTGGAGGCACCCTGTTTGCCTCCGCCGCTCCGAAAGGGCGGCCGCCGTTGCTGGAGAACCCCAAGAGCCCGGGCCGTCTCCGTGTCTGCTTTGATGGCTTGAAGGGAATCGTCCACTGTTTTCCCAAACAGGTTGTTTCCATCGAACGGCATGTCCAAGACTCTGGTCTGCACGTCTTGACGGAAGTCAGTAGCCTTGAGCCATCCACGCCGCCTAAGGCACACGCCGTTGCCCAACTGGCGAAATCCAGTGTCAGCGATGTCCGTCGCAATCGTAATGGCGTGGTCCGACGCCACCTCTCCTTCCTGCAAGATCTCTAGGGCATCCGCCCTCTTGTCGTCCGGTAGGAAGTCCAGCAGGGGGGCCAGTTTGTACCACAGCTCCCTGTCGTAGCGGGCTAGGAGATCCAAGGCGTTGGCCGCCTTAATCGTCGTCGCTGCAGACGAGATGACCCTGCGTCCCATCGTATCCAATTTCTTTCCCTCGCCGTCCGGCGGGGAAGTCGACGTAGAGGCCGCACGCCCCCCCCCGCTTTCTTCCTGGCCGCCGCGGAGACGACGGAGTCCGGGGTCGGCTGTGCCCGGAGGCACAAGAGGGCCGCGTCCGGGACCCGGTACTTCTTCTCGTACCGATCCCTTCTAGCCAGCGTCGTGGATGGGTTCGTGAAGAGGGCGAGGCCCTCATCCCAAATATCGTCCAGTAGAGGCACGGAGAGGACCGTCTTCCTCTTGACCTCGCGCCGTTGATAAAGGAAACCTTCCTTCTTCTTCTCCTCCGGGCAGAGCTGGAAGAGCTCGGATGCCCTGGCGATCATGGAGTGAAACGATCCAATCTCGTCGGGCGGGGAAGCCCGGGTGGGAGGTGACGACGGCAGATCCTCGTCGTAAACCTCGTCGTCCGTACCCGTTGCGGCCGTGTCAGTCCCCGTATCATCCCCACGAGTCGTGGACGGGGAGGAGGGCTGAACAGGGCGCGATGGCTGAAAAGGAGGTGGAGGATGAATCCTTCTTCTCTTAGGGGGAGGGCTCCCAGAAGGGCCTGGCTCCGGGTCCCCCGTCGGGAGCGGTTCCTCCGCTGGTGGTAACGGCAGTCTCGTCCTTATCTCCGAGCATAAGGACTGTATAGCCAACAAAATGGCCGCCGAGTTGTCTTGCGGCGCTGGTTGAGGGGAGTCCGACGGGCGGTCAGGGGCCCCGTCGGCACCCTCAACGTTATCGTCGTCTCCTACGTCAGGATCCCTCCCGACGGGCTGGTCTTCTTCCACGCCAATGCCGTGGCTTAAGACCTCGATCAGCTCTTCCTCAGAGGTTGAGGCCGAATCCACGACGACCTCCTGCCTCCCCTTTTTCTTCTCCGTCGGAGGTTTCACGGGGGTTCTGTCGCTGGGCATAAAAGAGGACTCCCTCCGCGGTGGCAGGGAGACTTTGAGCCCCAAGGTCGCCACCACTGGTGTAGCCTCCACAGGCTGAGCCAGGGCCGCCGCAACTGTCTCGATAGAGGCCTTGGCCGGATGGATTAAGGCTTTCACCACCTTAGGTGCGCTCACCGCCTTCTCCTTGGGGGGGGACACTGCCTCGCTCTCCCTCCGATGGGGCCTTCGAGCTCAACAGGGGCCTCTCCAGGAGCTTCGCCGGGTGCTCGGCCTTCCTCTTACCCGAACCAGAGCGTTGGCTCGTGGTTGATGGTGCCGGGGAGGATGCGCCCTGCCTGGCGCCCATAGAGCCCGACCGTTCGGCGCTCCCGGTGCCAGCGGACTCGCAGTGCTTGGCCTTGTGTTGGACCCCTGTCGCCGGGGCGTCCTCAAAGGTCTTAGAAGACCGCTCGGATTTCTTCTTCTTCTTCTCGCCTGACGGGCTCTTCCCTTCCAGCCAGTTGGTGAGACGTTGATGGCGGTCCTTCATGGTCCGTTCCGACATATTGCCGCAAAACGCACAGTCCTTCTCCACGTGCGTCTTGTCCTCATGTAGGCAGTAAAGACAAAAAGAGTGTTCGTCCTCCTTAAAGACATTCTGAAGCTGGCATCATGGGCAGACCCTGAACAGCTTTCCGGGCGTCGAGCTTCCCTTCTCCTGGGCCATGTCCGAGATGGGCCTGAGAAACTTCTGGAGTCCTCCAAAAGCATGGCTCGATGAAATCTTCACCCTTGAGGGGCGTAGACGAATCCGACACGGGTCCCCGTAGATTGGATGAAGAATCGGTGGAGCTTGATGCTCTTTTTGACCGAAAAATCGAAGTTTTTGAGAAAAAACGTGAAAAAATAGCACTAACGCTCAAGAGCAATAGCACGAGGAACCCAACACTTGAACGTGCGGTAAAAATCTGAAGATGCCTGCCAGAGGCGGGGCTTAGTTAGAGGGCAGTCATTGGCTGTGGTCAGTATGACGCAGAGATCAGTGATTGGTTACTACTACGAAAGACAGATCAGAAACGAAACTGATACTGGTTTTTTCTTTACCGAGGATTCCCAGCCTGATGGCGGGGAATATTCATGAGCATGTGAATCCATGCCAGACCCCATGCTGGAGAATTCCTAATTTCCCTACCTGAACCAAACCGAAGGATTTTTCTGCGTCAGAATGTCCAAAATGAAAACTGTCCTGTGTCCAAAGTAATTCTGACCCTCACACTAAAACTAAACTCTAGGGTGAAATGGGAACCGTCTAACCATGGAAGGTTTGGGAAAGTATTCACTCCCTTTCCTCCCTTTCCTTCATCCCTCATATTCAGGACATTGTCAAGAAGTCCCACTTTTAGCTCTTCCTTCTCAAAGGGACTCTACCATTCCTCACCTTCCCCCAGCGACTCAATGTTACATGTGTTCTGGTTTTCTCCAGGCTAGACTACTGCAATAGCCTCCTCAATCTTCCTTCCTCCACCCTGCAACCGCTCCAGATAACCTAGAATAGGGCAGCAAGACTTGTCCTGGGCTCAAGCCCAGGGACCGCATCTCTCCTGCCCTACAAAGCCTTCACTGGCTCCTGGTCTCAGCACAGATTAAATTCAAATCCCTCTGTATCATACACAAGGCTATCTGGGGCTGGGGACCACTCCATCTTCAATGCTTCCTGACCAAATACTCTCCTTCTAGACTACTCTGTTCCTCTGGCACCAACTCCCTGCAGGTTAAGTGCTTTGTTAAACAGAGAGTTGGTGGGCGATCACTTTCCTCGGCTGGCTCCCTCCTGTGGAACCGCCTCCCTCTCCCTCTGCATCTTGATCAAGACCTCCTTAAGTTCAGAAAAAGCCTCAAGACGTTTCTCTTTACCTCCTCCTTCTCCTCCTCTCTTCCCTTCTAATCTTACAGAAGCGTGACTGATGTGCATGGCCCTTATGTGTCCTCGGGGCCCCGACCACCACCACACCCCTCACCCCAGCCACTGTCTTCTGCTGCACTTACTTGGGCTGACCCTACTCATGGGTGGTTGCACTTAGGTTCTTTTAGCACTTACCCCGAGCACTTCTACATGAGCATCAAACCACCTTATCCCTCACCGCTCCCCCCGTCTGCACATGTACGTTCTGAACACTCACAAGGCATAGTAGGTTTGTCTCCCCTTCCCTTTATTCCCATTATTTGTTTGTACTATTAATGCAATTATTTATCCTTGCTGTAATTTCATGGTCTACCTTCCCTGTCCCCACCCTGTTTGCCCTGTGGGTTCTTTGAAACAGTTCTTGCTAATTGTATAAGCACCTAATAAGTGACTAATAAATAAAAGAATAACTGGTTTTCAGCATAAAGGTTCTGCAAGGATATAGGTCCATCTGTGAAAGGTACAGTGAGCAAAAAGCGATGGCTGCGAACTCTCAAAGTGGGGGAAAAAACACAGAACAGGTTATCATGCCATGTTCTTTATGGAGAGGGCCGCCTGCTACCTTTTTTGAAAAATACTTGCTCCAGAGAATGGTTCCCTTGCCCTTGATTATTCTTGGTTCCCTGAAGATTCACGTCCAATAGTTCCTTAGGCCTTAATTGGCTCACAACCATGTTGACGCAAAAAGCTTGTTGCAATTGTATCTCTCTTGAGCATCTGGTTCATACAATCCTTTCCTAGTCCGGGTGTTTCTTCTCAGGACCAAGGCTTCTTCTACATGGGCTTCCTGCCCTTTTCCATAGTTGCGCACACACTTTGTTTGCAAATATGTCTTCCGGATATATATTCCGGTTTTGGGTTTTCCTTCGTTCACACAATTCGCATCTCTTCTCTTGTTACGGCTTTATTTGCATTTGGTTTCCCCTTTTAATACCAAATGCATTCTCTTTCTCTCTCGCTTGTTGTTCATTCACTTGCTTTCAGCATACCCGCTCAAATGCACCAGGGTACCCACAGCCTCTGGGAAGACTCTGCAGCGTTAGTTGGTGTTGTATGCTCCCGCTGTCTACTGGAGAAGCGCTTTCATCCGCTTCCTTCTCGTGACCACCACAGCCTGGTTTCTGCAGGTCTCGTGGCCTCCACTTCCAGCATCTACTTTGCTCCGGGGACCGGTAAGGAAAGTGCTGCTCTTGAGCACCCATTAGTGCCAACGGGGCCCTCGCTGGTTCCTGGCGTTCCTACAGCATGTCTTCCTCGCTCGGCAGCCGCCTTCTCTGGTGAGCTGCCTGGCTCCACCACGCCAGTACTCGCCCTTCGATATCCTCAGCCTCTCAGAGAGATGCCATTCTCTCCCGCCAGAAAGCAGACATTGATGTTCTGCTTTACTTGCCTTTTAAACTTCCCGGCTACAGGTGTGTATGAGTAAACACTAGAATGCTAACTGTGCTTGGGGCTTTCCTCATTCTGCATTTTTCAATAATTCTTCTTCGTCCTAGTACTTTGGTCTTTCTGTGACAAAGTTCATTGCAGTTAGCACCAGGTTCTGTGATCTGCAGGTTGCCTACTGGCATAGAAAAGGTACCTGAGATGGTGGACATGGTAGTTTCTAGTTTGAAGAGTACTCTGGGTCTGAGAGAGTGGGCACCCGCTGGAGTCCCAGTCAGGCTGACCGTTGTCTGGACTAGCAGGGCTGTACTACTAACGGTTTGCTGAGGCAGACCATGCAGCCGATAAAGGGAGGAGTTCATGGACTACTCCAACAAAGGGAAACAAACAGGAGGATTCCTCAGTTGGGAAATGGATGAGACAGCCTCCCAATACAAACCTGAAGTCCCCTGATGCTCCTACTCTTGCGAGAGAGAACTCAGCGCCCACTGAGGTGACTATCACGTTAGCACCGGTTTCAGTGCTCTCAAGGTTGCCTACTGGTATAGAAAAGGAACCTTAGATGGTAGATAGGGACATTTCAGACCTGAATAGTCTGCCAGAACTGAATGAGTTGTCAGACAGAGGAGCAGGTGCAGGATGGAGGTCCTGAGCCATTCCAAAAAAGCTGGGGCAATGAGATAGCTCAATGTCAAGGAGCCCAAGAATTCTGGGGACAGGCACAGCTAGCAGCTGGTTGTTAACCCAGGCCTCAGGCGTTTACTACCAGACTTGGTGCCTGACATCCTTGCTGTCATTTCGATGTGACTGGGACATCTTACCACTGGTCAGATCATTTTCACAAACCCTGTGTGGATTTAAGAATGTGAACCGTGCACTCTGTGCAGTCCCCCCTAGGCACCGAGAGGACCAGAGAGGCACACCAGACTTAAAACCACTGGCTGTGGTTTGATGGTCGTGTGAGAGGAAAGGTAACTTCTCTCAGGTGGCATCCCCTTCCAAGGCATCATAGCTGACAGGGGAAACCATACCCTATGGCTGTGCAGACACCAGAGAGAAGTCAGCAGACCTGTGCATGTCACATACAAAATTAAATACAAATCCATATGGACTAGGTAACCAATGCTGACAAGCCAAATAGCGAGAGGTATAATTGTGATTAAAGAGAATCCTAATAGATTGCAATGGAATAACAACATATTTAGGTAGACCAACATATAAGGAACAATAGTAATTTAAACTAGATAACACTAAACTTTCAGAAAATATTTGTTCTAATACTATACAGTTGGAATCAACAAAAACTAGCAACCGACATTGGGCATTGTACATTTAACGCTGAATCGAATACAACATTCTAATTGTAAAGACAGAAAAGGGATGGAACTAGGACATACAATAGGTGTAGTAGATGGAAAAAGACACAATCTCAGTTCTTTTTGGATTTAAATCCAAGAAGTGAGTATCCATCCAGGATTCGACTGCTGATTGACATTGGGACAATTGCTGGTGGAGAGAATCTGCAAAAGTAGGAAAGGAAAAGAAAATGTGTGTGTCATCCGCATAAATAGTATATAGTATCTACGCTATAATCTACTGCAGTAGGTGCTATACAAATGCAAGATAACTTAATGTAACTTAAACATGAGCAGCAATTGAGTCTTGTTGCACTCAATAAGATAAAGAAGAACCTTTCCAAAAAACAGATCAGGAACTATAGCCAAAGAAAACCAAAAAGGAGCAGTGCCAGCTATCCCAAGCGAAACGAAAGAAATTAGGAGTGTAGAAAAATCCATGGTATCAAATGTGGATGATAAATCAAGTACAACAAGAATGGGGGGCGGGGCGCCGTCGAGCCAGTGCACGATATAGACTCACTTCAACAAGCTCTTGCACAGCCTAATTTATCATGCTAGATAGGCTTCACTGGCCGATGGAATCCAGATAACTTGCCAGCTGCTGGAGCGGGGGATTGACTCCTGATTACCGTGCCGAAATTCCGGGTTTGAAACCGTGCCCGAACACCTGTCCTTTGCGGCGCACCCCAGCAGCCCTGTAGACCGGGAGCTGCGATTCTCCGGAGCCCACAGTGCTGCCTCTGGAAGAGGAGCCGGCGTGACGCTTGGGAAACATCCTGGGCCACGCACCACCACTGGGGGCCCGATTGCTGTGTGCCCACTCCTGGGGGGCTGAGTGCTTGTGAACAAACAGCAGCTGTGGGCAAATCACCCCCACCCCCCCGCTGAAAAGGTGAGGAGCAGGACATACCGCAGGTTGCCCGATGGGTGGGCCCCTGTGGTGGCATCCGGGGAAGGGCACCCTGCTGACACTTGTCCTGGGGAGCAGCCTCCGTGTGCCCACTTGGACCTGCTGCTGGTGGCAGACCCGGGAGGTGGCACACCCTCACCCCTTCAAACTCTCCCAACCTTCTCCGTTACAGTTATCCTCCACGGCATCAGCATCAGGTCACTGGACAATTGCTGGTGTGGAGCCACCAGCACTGCACTGCACTCCACTGTTGGACAGCACTGCCCTCTTTTGGGGGGCCCTTTGCGGGACAGCCCGCACGCTTGCCGCCTCCTCTGATCCTCTGGCCCTACTGGTTGCTCCTGGTGTCCTGCAGGAGGCCGGGTTTGGCATTGCAGTGGTGGCCCTCTGCCGGCCCTACCATCTCTGCTCTCTTGCCTTGCAGAGGGCTGCACTGATACCACCGGAGCCACACGCCCATTTCTGACCCACAACTGTACTCCCACATCCTGCCTTCACTGCCGCTTTGAGATACTGCCATAATCGTATCTGGTGGCTACCAGGCAGGGTATGTCGGTCTCTGCATCCTGTGGATTTCTACAACTGCCAACCCTCTGGTATGCTGCTAGGTACCCTAGAAGGAGCCGGACCCAGGTTGGCCTCACTGGGGGGGGGGGGGGGGGGGCGACTTGTACCCTGAGTCAGTCAGCCACAGTGGTCAAAGATAAAAACAAGAGAACGGGTACTCAAAACAAATGGACA
This sequence comes from Ambystoma mexicanum, assembly GCF_040938575.1. Taxonomy (NCBI): domain Eukaryota; kingdom Metazoa; phylum Chordata; class Amphibia; order Caudata; family Ambystomatidae; genus Ambystoma; species Ambystoma mexicanum. Next base: position 419,732,362 of record NC_090935.1, read on the forward strand.
AACCTCTGTGCAGTAGAGTGCCGTCTGTCTGCAGTCACCCAAAAAATGAAGACCCTTGAAGACAGAGTTGAAGATGGTGTAGGACTCTCGCGTAGGAACAACCTCTGTATTGTGGGCCTGCCTGAAAAATCTGAAGGCCCCAGCATGGATCTTTTTTTGGAATCCTGGCTGACATTAGTGAAACCCAAGACCCTCTCACACTTCTTCTCTATTGAAAGGGCACGCTGAGTCCCCACAGGACCCCCAACTCCTGGGGTGCCACAACGCACTGTGATAGCTAGGCTCCTTAGCTATCGTGACCGAGATGCCCTGCTGCAGATATCCCGAGTGAAAGGGCCCATCACAAACAATGGCAACAACCGCTCAATCCCCCCACCCCCCCGCCTCCCCGACTACACTAGGGTGGTCCAGAGAGCACGCCAGTCTTTTGATGTGATCAAGAAATGAATCCATGCACGTGGGGTCAAATTCGCCTTCTTTCCTGCAGATCCTCAGGGAACATGGACATGAAGTTTCACCTGGGGAAGGATCCCGCGAGGCGCAGGCGAGGTAGCACCCCGATGGAAACACCTGACTGACCACAACCCTCTGATGCATCACATTGACCAATAGGGGGCATGGTCAGCTGCAACATGAGGAGGACGTGATCGCTGTGAGCTCCCTGCCTCGAAAATACGTTCTGGTGTGAGACAGAACGGAATCCTGAATGCAGAAGAAATAGCTGGCAGAAGTGTAAACATATGCGGCACACAGACTCGTTTGTGTACCCAAAGTGTCGAGGGAAAGGAGAGTCCAGCCGCGAGAATCCAAGGAGAAGAGCGTGAAAAATGGCGGCCGCAGACTCCGGACCCTGAGAGAAAGGAAAGAGCTCAGACCAATGCCTGGCGAAGCCTGCACAATCTCGGGGGAAATTTCATGAAAAGCAGCGCCACACTACCAAAAGACAGTAAGGCTAGCTGCTGTTTTGTAAACTGCACCCCTGTGGGGCTGAGGAGGGATCAGCTCCAGCTCACACAATTAAGCGGTACACAACTCCTCCTGCAAAACCAGCAATCCGACCAGAGAAACGCTCTCCCCCGCTAACAGGTGCGCTCGAAGAAGCGGAGACAGCAGGAAAAAGCAAGACCGAACACAGGAGCCTTGGCAATACGCAGTGGACTCTCCCCCCCGGCCCCCGGGGCACCACGAACCATATAGAATCAACGGATCATAAAAGAAGGCGCTCTCCCCATCAACACCCCAAAGACAACAGCACGCTCGGGGTCGTACATTGCGCTCAAAGAGGCAAACCTGCACATAGCAGATCTGAGACTCTGCCACCCAGCCCACCAGCCCATAGGTCACTGCATGGACATAGAAACAGGGGCACTCCCTCCTTGCCCCATGTTAACCACGAGAGGTGCACGGGAGTCATTAGCCATCAGCTGCCAACAGTCACCCTGCCATACCGTTGGCACTGAAAGCAAAGCCCCCCTCTGGGTTACAGCAGTGAACAATCACGATGAAACAGCCTAGGAGCCATTCCCACCAATAGAAATAGAAGGGATGCTATTACTGAGCCAACAGGCGCAGTGACTGACAGGGGCCCAAACAAGAGTCACAACATTAACTAGCAGAGGGCTGCTATCCACCTTCTCAATCTACCCATAATGGAGTAGCCAGTCAAGCAGGCGCCCCACACTGCAGAACGTACCCTACGAAAGAACCAGGCACCCTGCCATACTGGTCGCACAGAAAATAGAGCTCACCTCTGGGTTAAAGCAGTGAACAACCAAAATAAGACAGCCCGGGAGCCACTCCTGCCAACAGAACGAGAAGGGACGATATCACCAAGTCTACAGCCGCAGAGACGGCAGAAGTTCAAACAAGAGTTATAACATTAATTTCCAGAGGGCTCCTACACACCTTCTAAATCTCCCTCGCAGAGGAGTAACTAGTCAAACGAGTGCCCCACACTGCCTAGCAAACCCTAGGACAGCAACTCGCCCAGATGCCGGAGGGGAAAGGAAGGAAAATGGCTGCTCAGCCAAAACAAACAATGATGGACTCATATACTAAGAAAAATGACCAGAAAAGACTCTGAACACTCAGAAGACTGTCCGGGAAGCAGCATACAGGAGCCACAAGATACAGCTCACAAGAACAAGATCCTTCAGGCAATAGAGGCTATGAGAACATCTATGGAGACCCACATAGGGGAAATAAAATGCGATATGAGCCTCCTGCGCCAAGATGTGCGCAACTTGGCTGGCAGAGCAGGCTACCTGAGAGGGCGGAAGGCAGAGATCCCACCAACTTTGTTGAAAACTTGCTCCTTCAAGAAATAGGGGCAGGTGCCCTGTCGCAGGGATTCACAGTGGAGAGAGCCCACAGGACGCTCACAAGAAACCCCCACCCCCAGGCCAATTATAGCAAAATTCTCAATTATCGGGCCAAAGAGAAAATCCTAGCCCACTCGAGATCGGGGGGAATGATCCGAAGGGACTAAGCAACCCTGGCAATATACCCCGACTATACCATCCAAGTTCAAAGGAGGAGAGCCCAGTACATACCAACCAAAGAGACTCAGAAGGCAGGTTATCAAACACATGCTCCTCTACCCTGCGAAATTAAAGATTCTTTATCAAGGAAAATCCCTCTTCTTCGAAAAGCCGGAGACAGTCAATGAGTGGATGAATGAGCAAAACCTGGGGCAGATGCCAGAAAGGCAGGAGGGACCACACAGACAATGAGTAAAGCATGAATGGTACAAGAACGCAAGTAAGGAACTGTTGACACTACCAAAAGGAGGTAACGCAGCAGCTGGGGATCCCACACTCTTGCTCTCCAGATACTCGCGCAGAGAAACCAATTCCAGGCCTAGATAACAGCGAAAGATACGGCAACTGAGAACCGTCGCCTTGCCCCTGGTTCCATAGGGCAATTAGCCTGGAGATCCGGCCCCCTTAATCACAATCAGACTTAGATGAACTATGAGTACGTCTCGGCACTCGGCCACTGATCCCTAAAAGCTATCGGGGACTATTGGTGGTTATGCCTCTACAGGACCACACCGGTGGGCACCAGGTTACAAGTCCTGTTAATGTTCAGTTGTTAATTATACAGTTAAGGTTACACTACGGTCGAACCAGCCATGAAAACGAGAACAATATGGGAACCTATGGGTCAGCATCACGATCTGAGAAGACAGAGCCTCTCACAGATCAAGGGAAATGGAGAACAACAGGAAGCAAAAGGAACTCAGGGCGAACCACAAGGCCAGAGCCACTCACCCAGCGAATCAGATGTGCTCCAAGACAAGGTGCAGAGACATTTAGCTAAGCCCATGAGAATAGGATGGGGCGAAAACACTAAGGGAAAGACCTTGATGGCGGATAACTTAAAGATCGCCACATGGATCGTCCGTGGCCTCAACAACTACGTCAAAAGATTGAGAGTGATAACATATTTACGGCGGAAAGGGATCCATATCGCCCTACTACAAGAAACACACCCAGCACTAGCTAAACAGACACATATATTGGGAAAATGGAGGCAAGGGGTTTGGGTCTGCATACTCCAACTACACCAGAGGGACAAACACATGGATGGCATCTGGGGTAGCGCTACAGATACTACGCACTTATGCAGATCATGAAGGACGGGTGATCCTAATTCATGGATTCCTTGAAAAGAAAGACTTGCATGATAAACACCTATGCACCCAACCACAATGCAGCAGACTTCCATTGCTCACTGTATACCATCCTGACCCCTCACAAAGGCATGACATCGATCTGGTGGGGAATTTTTACTGTATATTGGACCCATCCCTAGATAGATCAGACAATATGCCGCATTCCCCACCCCCCTCCCCGTCCAAAGCTTTGAACATACTGACCCAGGACTTAGACCTACAGGAAATATGGAGGTGGAAACACCAGGATAAGATAGAATTCTCATACTTTTCAAGCATGCATAAGATCTACAGAAGAATTAATTACATATTCACAGGGAAGGAGCATCTAGGGAACGTAGTGGGTGTTTCATATGAAGGTAGGACATTATCAGACCACTCGTCCATGATACTGGAATGTTAATTCTCTAAACATCCTGCCCCCATACCCACCTGGAGGCTAAGTGCAGAATCACTCCGGGATAATACTTGCAGGGAGGAACTAAGGCACCAAGTAGAACAGTACTTTGAATTTAACCCAGGGAGCGTAAAAGACATGAGAATAGTGTGAGATTCTTTTAAGGTTGTCCTGAGAGGAGCAGCCATAGCCAAAGCAGGTGGAATTCAAAAAGATCCAACACGGCAGATAAAGCTAGAAAGAAAGATAAAAAAATTGGAAGGGTCGGATCTAGCAGAAGAGGGAACGGAAATCAAACTCATAACACTCAGGCAACAGTGCCTGGAACAGTGGGATAAATAGGGTAACTTTAGCTATGCAAAATAAACTGAGAAACTTCATGGACAGGGAGACAAGCTGGGCAGACTCCTAGCCTGGCTGGTCCAGGACAGGAGTAGCAGCAAAGTGGTGGCAGAGATAGCAGACGAATTTGGGCATCTCTGGAGATCGCAGAAAGAGATAAACAACACCTTTAGAGAGGTTTACAGTAACTTCTACGAGGACCACTCGTAATCCAGAGAAGCTGAAATCCTAGAGATCCTAGAGGACATGTTTACGAAAGTTAGTAGTAGAGCAGAGAGATGCTAGACGCACTCCTCACTGTAGTGGAGATACAGGAGGTTATAGCCGCGCTACCAACCAGGAAATCCCCTGGAAATGACGGCTTCACAGCAGAATTGTATAAAAAATATGCCGACTTGATAGGCCCAAGGCTACTCAGAGTCCACGATGAAACATATGAGAAGGTAAGGCTACCAGACATGATGGAGCAAGCAGTAATAATACCCATCCTAAAACCTGGCAAAGACAAAAAATTATGTGAGTCCTTCAGACCAATTGCACTCATAAATCAGGACACCAAAATGCTTACTGCTGTCCTCACAAAGCCTTCAAAAATTAATAACCACATTAATACACCCAGATCAAACGGGATACGTCCCAGGTAGAGCCACCACAGTGAATCTTAGGACGCTTCAGGAGATTATCGACAGAACACGTAATAGACCTGAAGGCTGCGCGGTAGTGGCGTTGGATGCTATCAAAGTATTCGATTCAATGAGGTGGGAATGGTTATTCGCCTCCCTGGAGCAATATAGCATGGGAAACCACTTTGAGGTGGATACGTATGCTCTACTCCAAGCCATCGGCGAGAGTACGAACCGCGAACCATATCTCAGACCCATTCCAAATTAGTAGAGGTACCAATCAGGGCTGGTCCCTGTCCCCCATACTGTATATTCTAGCATTGGAACCCATAGCAATATACATGAGGAAAACTTTCAGTGATATAAGGTTGAGAGTAGATGGACCCTGCACATCATAGCTCTCTACGCAGAGGACATGCTGCTCTATAGAAAACATCCAGAGGACAACCTTGAAACATATTTAGAGGTACTTGAAAACTCTGCACTGCTGTTGGGGATAGTGATTAGTAAAACAAAATCTTGCCTCTTCCCTCTAGCGGGGTGGATAGGAGGGAAATAAGATCAACTCCCCTGCCTCGGCCTCCAATGGGAGACCCATACCTTTCGCTATCTGGGTATAAACATGTCATGATACCAAAGAGACACATAAAAACAACACAATTAAGGGAAAAAGAGGGTTGGAAACATCCATCAAATTTTGGGATAAACTGTCCCTCTCCGTAATGGGCAGAGTATCCCTGGTGAAAATGGTGCCCTCCCCCACCTATTGTATCACATTATAAATATACCGTATCTCATACCAAAAACGTTCTTCAAAGAGCTCAAGTCATTGCTGAGTAGTTTTATATGGGGACAGGGCCGGAGAAGAGTTGCAATGGAGGTACTGACCAGGGATTATACAGAGGGCGGTGTACGCCTCCTGTACTTTGAACTTTATTACCTAGCTGGTCAACTCCAACACGTAGCAAACTGGCTGGCAGACATAGAAACAACAGACCACACCTTGATGAGCTCCAAGATAGCCCCCTCTCCTAAAAGAAGTGCTATGGCTTGAAAAGACTACAGTCAAAGACCCTCTTTGCTTTTGCAACTAGTTAGGCAGATATGGCAGAGAACCAAAAAAATACTGAAGGTGGAAGAGCCCTACTCCCCGCAGATCCCATTAGCGGCCTTACACAGAACCAGCAGAGTACACCTGGGACACAGTAGGAAATACTCAGAGGAAAGAGGGATTGTTACAGCAGAACCATTAGCATTTCAGAAACCAGTTGAAGCACATGAAATACATAAAGGCGAATACATAATTTATACCAGACTGATAAGAAACCTGAAGGACAGGTGGACAATCTGCCCTGAACCGGAAACTGAAACCCTGATTCTAGGCCTTCTGTATGATGTGACCGAGGGAGGACACATGGTTTCCAGGACATACCAGGTAACCCTAGAAATGATCCCCAAAAACCTACATAGAGGAAAAACTCCTGGGAAGCTGAGATAGGTAGAGAGATAACAGCAGAGGAATGGTCGAAAGCAATGCTATAGCAGAAAAATGTTTCAGATAATGCCAGGCTGAAACAGATACAGTTGTACAAACTTCATAGGGCGTATATGACACCTCGGAACATTTCACAATTACCAGGAGCAGGAACAAAGAGATGCCCAAGATGCGTAGAGCCAAACGTAGACGTAGGACATATGTTCTGGTCCTGCCCAACAATCCAGAAATTCTGGCAAGGAATCCAATGGCACCTCCGAGGCAAAGGGATAAAAGGCCAGGAATGGTCGGTGGCAGCATGCCTCTTGGGGCTATACAAATACCCAGGGAAGGATAGAGCAATGAGGAGAATGATCGACCTGGCATGGGTACTGGCCAAACAGAGGATTGCGATGGCTTGGAAACTAGAAGATGGGACGAGAATAGAGAAATGGTGGAAAGAATTGAAAAGATGGTCCATGGCAGAGGCAGCAGTGTGGTATGAGGCACTAAGGACAGTCAGAAGAGAAAGCTCAGTAGACATCACAGCATGGAATACACTGGTGCATGACCTGTTTACCTCATCAGATGATTAACCCCCCCTGAACTAGACTTCTGATGTACAGACATTTCCAGGAGAATATGTTAAATCTCCTAAGGATATTTGCTGCTTCTCACCAAGACACTGACACTTATTTGAGTTATTACATACAGCAGTTGCTTCACTACTTGAAGAGTCTCTTAACAGTCTAGTGGCTGTCTTAGTAGGGACACTGGTTTGTGTCAGGTCCAGGCCTCACAACCTGGAAGAACGCTGGTGAGTGTCTGCTTTCTCCAGTGTTTGAAATTGATGGTAGCTTGGAGCTATTTAGCTCCTGCTTGTAGCCTACAAAATCCTGCTTAACTTGATAATAACAGCTACCAGGAGCTACTTTTGGCTCCCCAGGCTAACTGATTCTGAACAAACACATCGATGTAAATTTAACTCTGTGCATTTGGGAAGAATGTTTTCTTTTATTTTTATTTGGTTTTATTGGTTTTAACAAAGAAACAAACAAGATGGAATACCTGTTACACATAAGATCATTGTAAGCATATGATTGTATGAAAAAAACACTATACATTATATCAAAAGAAGTTTGCATCATATGTCGTTATGCTTATATCAGGGTATGTCCATTATAATATAAGAAACCCCGGCCTCCCTCCATCCCCCCTCCCTTCCTTGATTGAGCACTCATCTGTTGAATGTTGTAAAAGCGCAGGGACTTCAAAAGTATTTTATTCACATCTCAATTGAGTGATTGGTCTGGAGCCACCTATTGCAAATTCTTTTTCCATTGGTTTCCGTCGGGGATGCCTTTTCATCATGGTCTGGCAGAGTCGTCCGCTCGGGGGTCGGAGTCTGTTGTGAGATGTTTATTTTAAAAGTCCATCCATAGGGCTTCACATTGTGAGGCTTTGCCATGAAGAGAGGCGGTTATTGTATCCATTAAATAGATGTTTGTGGCCAGATTGATCCATTCTTTTTTACTGGACACCGTCGTAGACTTCCACTTAATCACCAGAAGAGCCCTGGCCACTAGGAGTAGGTGGGGAGCCAAGCCCTTCACTCTGGTCCAGTCATCATCGTCCCTTTCTAGGCCAAAAAGTATGAAGTAGGGATCAGCGTCTCTTCCCGTCTATCTCCTTAATCCACCCCAGGACCTCATTCCAGAACATCTTGATACGCTGGCAGCCCCACCACATATGCCAATAGTTGGCTATTTCACCGCATTTTCTCCAGCATGTTGGGTTCATTGTTTGCGACATTTTGGAAAGTCTAAACGGGTCATATTGCCATCTGTGTAGAAGTTTGATGGCATGGAGCTTGTATTGGCTGGATATAGACGTTGTGGAGGCTGCTCTACACATTGTTTCCCATAGGTCGGGATGTATCTCGTCCCCAAAGTCTTTTTCCCACCTTGTTCGTAGGGCTTCTGTTGAGCCGTCACCTGCCGCTATTAATTCCTGATATATTGCGGATATGAGGCCTTTCATCTCAGATTTAAAGTCCAGGAGTTTCTCAAACGGGGTAAGGTCTCTGGTCAATCTGTCTCTCCATTTTGCCTGCGTTAAGACCCCTTTCAGTTGGATGTACTGGAATGTGGATAGGGTGCCTATACCCAAGGCGTCTGTCAGATCCGGTAGTGAAATAAACAGGCCTTTCTTCTGGAGCTGTCCCACCCTCTCCAGGCCCGCCTCATACCATGCCTGAAACCTACCCACGTTAGGTATATGGTTGTTCATGCCGGGTGACCATAGGTGACTGAGCGGGGATGGCCAGGTAGTGATTTTGCGCATTTCCTTGCCTGCGCGCCATATGCTCCATATAGTGCTCAAGATGGGGTGGACTTTGATTTTTCGTTCTACCCTTTTATGCGGGGTCCATAACCATTCCGATACCGTGGCTGGAGAGAGATAGTGATTGTCCATCTTGACCCACTGGAGGTTTTTCTGGTCTCTAAGGTGTAGGATCAGGACGCGCAGCTGGGCGGCTTTATAGTCATTCCACAGATTGGGGAGTCCAACCCCTCCTTTGTCTTTGGGGAGCGTTAGCGTATCATATGGGATTCTTGCTTTCTTCCCCTGCCATATGAATCTCATCATAACCTTTTTGGCTTCAGTAAAGTACTTTTTTGGTATCTCCACCGGGAGCATTTGGAAGGGATATAGAAAACGGGGAAGGCATACCATCTTAACTGCATTAACTCGACCGAGCCATGAGATCGTGAGTTTTCCCCATTTTTTAAGGTCAGCCGCAAACCGCTGCAGGAGTGTGGGAAAGTTGGCTTCAAAGAGGTCACTCAGGGTTTTAGTGATTTGTATGCCCAGGTATTGTAGTGTGGTGTGTTCGAGCTTAAGGCCCAGCGGAAGAAACCTGGTGTCATTCACCTCTACAGTACCTTGAAGAGGGAACAAGATGGACTTGGTCCTATTCACTTTAAAGCCGGTGAATTGGCCATATTCGCCCATTAGTTTGAGCGCTTGAGGGACGGATTCTAAGGGGTTAGTTAGATGGAGGAGGATGTCATCTGCATAGAGAGCTACCTTGTATTCTGTTGGCCCTAATTTCATCCCCTCTATCAGGGGGTCCCCCCCCTCATCTTTTGTGCCAGGGGTTCTAACGAAAGTGCAAACAGGATTGCAGAGAGGGGGCATCCCACGTTTCAGTTCAAACCATCTGGAGTATTCTCCATTGACAAATACTGCTGCCTTAGGTGACGTATATATTGCTTGTATTGCCTTACTAGTTCTCGGGCCTATTCCAACCTTCTGCAAGACTCCCCCCAGAAAATCCCACTCAACCCTATCAAAGGCCTTCCCCGCATCTATTGACAATAGAACAGGGTCGTTGGGAAGGTTATGGGCTGCATGGATGAGGTGTAATGTTTTACGCATGGAGTCAGCTCCCGGTCTCCCCAGTATAAACCCGACCTGGTCTGGGTGGATTAGGCAGGGCATTAATGTTTCCAATCTGGCAGCCAGTACTCTGGCGTATATTTTGGCATCATGATTGAGGAGGGAAATTGGGCGGTACGATCCACAGCACTTAGGGTCCCTCCCCTCCTTAGGGATCACTGTTATGTGTGCCTGTTTAAAAGAGTCTGGTGCTACACCTGTCTCAATTATTTCGTTGAATAATTCCATTAGGAAGGGCGTCAATTGTTTAGCAAAAGTTTTATAGAACCCAGCAGTGTAACCATCCTCCCCCGGTGATTTGCCCAGTGTCAACCTTTTAATTGCCTCCAGGATCTCATGTTCAATGATTGGGGAATCAAGGAGCTTGGATTCTGCGTGCGTAATGGTAGGCATGGTGATCGGGGCTAAGTAAGAGTTCATATCTAACTGGCCAGGGGTTATTTCAGAGGTGTATAGATTCTCATAGAAGCTGGCAAAGGATTTGGGGATGGGACAGGTTGGGCGGAAGAGGTAGAGCCCTGACTATTTCGTTAACCTTGCGGTCCACCCTTTGTTCTCTGAGCCTTGCTGCTAATAGGGCGTCAGCCTTATCTCCTTTTTCATAGAATTTCTGTTTCAGAAACTGCAATTTGCGTACCACTTGGTCCCGTTCCAGCAACCGTAATTCTTCCCTTTTGAGTTGGGCTGTTTTCATTTTATTCAGGTCTACCTCCGGGTCTTTCATTATCTCAGCCTCCAAGTGACATATTTCAGTCCGTCACCTTTGCTCCATTATCTTCCGTTCCCTTTTCTTGGAGGACCCCTCTCATCAAAAGACCTCTCCATGTGGCCTTCCCTGCCTCCCAGATTATCTGCTTGGAGACCTCACCATCATTATTCATTTTGAAATATTCTTCAATTTCTGTCTCCATGGTGGTTTTGAAAACCAGATCTTTCCAAAGAGTCTCGTTACACGCCATTTCTCCCCGGGAACAGCTAGATCATCCCAGTTGATATCGCCCAGTACCATGTCGTGGTCGGACCACGTTATCGGAACGATATCTGAATGATGTGTAGTGGCAGCGAGGTCACTTGAGGTATATGTAGTCAATACGCTTGAATGTATGGTGAGGGTTTCAGTAGAAGGTGTAACCACTCTCGGAGGGGTGCATAGTTCTCCACACATCCTGCATATCAGAGTTCTATCATTGTAGCCAATTCAGTGCGGTCACTGGCATGTTGGTGTCTCGTTCCGGGTCTGCCCGGTTTCCAGTCTTTGTTCGGGTTGGCCCATTTATTGAAATCTCCCCCCAGGATGACATGTCCTGTGGCTTCTAACATTATCTTGGGGATCACCTTCTCAAAGAATGCGACCTGTCCAGTGTTAGGTGCGTATAGGGTGGCAATGGTTACCTGTACTTTTGCTATTTTCCCGGTTATGAGGAGAGTACGGCCTCCAACGTCAAACCATGTTTTATCTGCTTCAAATTTGATTCCTTTCTTGATTATATCCCAACACCACCCTTCCTGAGCGGACCCGAACCCCAGAACTCCAGACCTTTGGCATATTTGGTCTCCTGTAAGAGGAGAATGTCAATATTGGATCTGCAAAATTCTCTGAGGACCAAGGATCTTTTAGTCAGTGAATTCAAGCCTTTTACATTAATAGTCCCGACCCTGAGCGAGACCCCCCCGGGCCGCGGCAATCATGGGTTGCCATAATTGGGTGTCTTTGATGGGTTGCTTACTTCAGCTGGCCAGACCAGTATTCAATTTTTGTGTTCTCCACTGTCTATGATATTGTAAATTCGTACAGATGTTGGTGCTACTATCTCTGAGATTCTCATTCCCCTTCCCCCCGCTCCCCTCCTGAGTTGATTGTGTTCAAGCGAACCCAAAAACTGAAGGTGTGCCATTCTCAGCACCTTGAAGGCGCCCGATTCGGACTTGGTGGAAATGTTCAGTCCAGTACCGGACCACCAGTTACCTCACGGTCCCATTCAAGTACAATATCGTAACATATAAATGAGCCCCTCTTTCCTGTCCCCTCCTTCCCCCAATGTCACATATTACAACATTAACCATAACGAGAAAACAAAGGTGTAACATTACGTGCGCCCTCCAGCCCTTTCTTCGGATGTTCGTTTCCCCCCTACTTCAGGAGGGGGGTTTTCCAGCCGGGAGCCATCGTCTTGTCATTGATCCTGCCCCGCCCTGCGGCCCCGCCCTGCGGCTGTGGGTGCCTATTCTCGAACTCTTCAGGCGCAGGTTTTAATCAACTGGTCTGCAAGGTTTGTGTGAACTTATTCATTTCCCTTTTTCAGGTGTATTTGGTCTATATTTTCTTGATCCTTTCACCCGTCTTCTTTTAGGGCCCTGAAGCTCCCACTGCATTCCCACCTGTTCAGAGTCGTTCTCTCCGCCCCCTTTTGGCGCCATTCCGAGAATGTCCGCGATACAATCCTTGATATCTTGCTCGGATCGGATGATTATCTTTTGTGATGCCATGTTCGAAAGTGAGGGAAAAAGGATATCCCCACCTGTATCTTGTGCCCCGTTCCGTTCCTTGAACCACTTAGTCACGCTGCTGCAAAGGCGCCTCAGCGCCAGCGTGAGCGAGGATAGATCCTGGAAGATGGTAATTTGGGCCCCTCCTAATGTGAACGAGTCTCCAGACCTGGCCTTGGTCAAAATCCTGTTCCTATCCTGGTATCGATGGAATCTTGCGAGGACAGAGCGTGTCCACCAGGTGGATCTGCTCCGTTTTGGGTTCATCTACCTCTTCATCCGCCATTAGAATGTTTATGATATCATGTATTGTAGTTTCGAGCAAATCCTCAGTTTCCCCCTCAGACTCCGGAATTCCGAAAAATCGAAGGTTGTTCCTTCTTTCTCAGTTTTCCAAATCATCCATTTTAAGGCCTATGTCCTCCTCCCTCCTTTCAATATTACGAATTTTCAAGTCCATTTGGGTCTCAAGGGTGTCAATTGAGGCCTGACTGTTCTCGACACCCTCCAATCTCTCCTCGAAGTTGTCAATCTAGAGGAGGCACACGCCCCGAAATCGGGGGCCTTACCCTCTCTGTGACAGTGCGGGTCAGTAGCTGCGGGGGGGGTCCCAAGCGCCCTGAACCTTGCGCGGCTCCCGATGTGGGTGAAGCACAGATCCTTGAAAGCTCAGTGTTCGTAGATAGTAAAGTTCGTGGACCACTGTAGGTGATTGGAGGTGTTTGGATGCTCCAAAACTGGAGGCCCTCTGGTTGGTGTGGTAAGGCAGTCCTCACTGCCTCAATATACGTGGAGGAGGGCCAGGCTGGTCTTACATGTTGTGGGGGTGCTGGGTACCATGTAGTGGTCTTTAGCGCCTCTGTCTGGGAGGAGGCTGCATCGTTGTCCTTCTAATGAGTTGTCCGTAATAGATCAAGGCCAGGGACACTCCTTGTTTGGGAGGGGGGGGGTCCACTGTATTAGGGATTTATGGACCTTGCGCTTCTGTAACCACACCCGGCCGGGGGAATCTTCAGAGGAGTGTCCTGCCTGGTATCAATAATCTTTATGTCGAGAATAGCAAGCAGTTTTCCCTTTCCTCTTTTCCTCACCTTTTGTCTCTTCTTATGGGATTCACTTCATTGCGCAAGGTGATCCGGAATTGTCAGGATCTGCAGCGTATGTTCCTTTCAGGGAGGGGAGCGGGTTGTGCACACTCCACTTGGGGGTTTTATGGCCCGTTCCCCAGTCAGCCGTGGTGACTCCGGCCGTAAGGAGGTCCCAGGACAATAGGGGTTGGAGTCCCTGTGCCGCGCTGCTCCGAACGGGGGGGCCACCGTAGGGCGAGTATGTCGGGAGGTGGGAGTCGGAGTTCCTATGTCAGGGTGACGTGTCCGGCGCTTCAGCAGGGTTCTGGAGGGGGGGCTCCTCGCAGGGGCTCTTCAGGCCAGCCCTGTGAAGTCCCCGGCCCGCCGATGCAGCGGGTCGCGGGCACCAGCTGCACGTCCGCCGGGAGTGTTCGGGGAAGAGGGCGCAATGCCGTGCAGCTCTCCTTGATGTCTCCGGAGCGGGAGCCCGTCCGCGGCTCCACAGAATCACGCTGCGCAGGCCCGCGCTCACTGGGCCTCCTCGCATTCGCCCGCCGGAGCTTTCAGATGCAGATTTCTCCCGGAAGACGCATCCGATTTTAATCTGATTTTCTGTGGTTCAATGGGGGGAGACTTTAGACGTGTGGTCCACCGCAAATTATCTGGGGTCGGCGATGTAATGTGGGGGCTCAACTCACATTACGGGCCCTCGAGGGAAGAGCTTACACGGGGAGGCAGCTCATCCGTGCGCCCCCTGGTGGCCGTCTTGGGAACATTTATAAATACACATTAGTTCACATCTATACAACATTTAAAGCATAAGGGTTCATAAATAATAGTCAAAATGTTAGTTTGCATCAAATGTGTAAGCTAGATTTGCGGAACTGGCTCTTCATTCCCCATTTGTAGCTTTCAATCACTGGCTAATGCCGGATACCCGGGAGTTGCTTTTGGCTCCTGCTTTTACAATCTTAATTTTGACCCGTTTCTCCCTTGCTTGCGCCGTCTTTATTCTATGTGTGCTGGGGTGCGCGCATGTGCACTGGCGTCTCGCAAGTTTATGGCGGCCGCCGTAATGTCATGAGACTGCTTCCTCACATACCTCCTTTTGTTGAGCAGCTTGGTACTGACTCCATCACAAAATCCTTGTACTTAGTCAGTCTCCGCCTCTCGTTGACGACGATTCTCACTCGGCAATGGCCTTGATACGAGCTCTGCTCCTTTTGATCTTTCTCTGAGTGATAGTGATGTGTCGCCTTCTCTTTGCAAGTCTCTCACATCCTTTGTGATGTCTCTTCTGCTGCTCATTTCCTGAATCTCCTCTGAACTGGTCTCTCTTCCAACACTCTCCTGATTAGTGCCTTTTTGCACTACTCCCAAGGGTTGACTGTACCTGGATCCTGTTACTTGATCCTCTTACCTGTCCCAAACCAGCACATTTTGAAAACTCTTATCCTGAGTGTGGTCGTCTGTCCTATTGATCAACTTGCTTGCCTCTCGCTGTCTTGTCTGCCTACTCTAGCGACATTCACTAGTGTCTTTCCCTCTCCCTTCCACTACCCTCCTCTCCCGCCTACTCTATGGTGCTCTGTCTCTCCTCTCTTTTCTAACTGCTTCTCTATTGACTATCCTGCTCTCCTCACTAAATCTGGTAGGAAGAAGTTTAAAAAGGACATCCTGGTCTCCAACCCAGACCTTCCTATCGCCGACATCTAAACCAGTGCCTCCTCCAAGGAAACTCACAGACATCCTCTTTGTTGTGCCTTCGCCAGACCTATGGACCCTTCATATGGTCTCTGTGCTCTCCCCTTCTCCTCTTCTCCCATTAATGGTGGCACCCGCTGGGACACCCTCCTGGCATCCTTCCATTCCTCTAAGGTCATCATTAATGTTTACTCTAATGGGACTGTCCTGGTCCAAGGCCCTCAGGCCAACCTTCACCTCTTTGATAGACGCTTCCCACGTCTCATCAACTTCCTTCTCCTGCTGTCCCCTCTCCCCTTTCCTTGGCTACCTTGCCTTCCCCTTCCCTCTCTGCCCCCTCTTGGACTCCTTCTACACCTCCGCAGGGCGTACCTCTGATCTGTACCCCTCCCCGGAAGTCCTTCAAGGATGGCAACCTTCTCCATATTGCCACTCTAAACTCTTGCTCTGCTGTCAAACACTCCTCTGATATCTGCCGCCTTCTGGAAGAACTTGACCTTGATGTCCTCGGTCTCACAGAGACACGGTTCACTGCCAGCTCTGTCACAAGCTTTGATACGCTCCTACCTGATGGCTACAAGATCCTCTTCGCACCTAGGGCCAACTGCTCTGGTGGGGGTGTAGCCCTGATCTTTCCAGAGTGAATTCCTGCCTCTGTCACTCCTACGCAGGCCTACTCCTCTTTTGAATGCCTCGTCTGCAGGCTCTCTCTCTGTGGCTATCTATCGGCCACCTGGCCAGATTTCATCCTTCCTCTCTGAGTGGGCGGACCTCTCTGCCTCACTCCTGGCCTCAACTACTCAGCTCCTCCTTCTTGGAGACTTCAACATCCACCTGGATGCCTCCCTGTCCTCCCTCTGGACTCTTTCGCGACCTCTGCGACCCTCTCTCTCTCTCTCTCTCACTCACTATTCTCCCCTCTGTCCCAACTCACTCTGCAGGGCACACTCTTGATGTTCTGATCTGCTCAGACCTTCCCCTCGCCGTCCCTCTCACCATTCCTCTTTCCTGGAGTGATAACTTTCTCCTCTCCTCCCACCTCACCCTCCCTATCCCTCAGGCCAAGCCACTTCCATCACTGCCACTCACCTTCTCGGTCATCCGACCCATGAAGCGCATGTCAGCTGAGGCTTTCGCCGCCACCTTCTCACCCCCCCCCCCTCCTCCTCCTCTGGCTGACTCTCATCCTGACACAGCCCTCTCCACTCTGCTATATCTGATACTCTTGATATCCTTGCCCCTGTCATGAGAATCCACCTGAAGCCCAAAGCCAAGTGCAACCCCTGGTTCGACTCAGACCTTGTCACCCTAAAACGCAAGAGTAGGGTGGCCGAGAGGAAATGGCGTGCTTCATGTACATCCTCTGACAAGCTGGCTTGCCGCCTGCTGCAAAGGCAATACCGGCTCTCTGTCCTAACCAAGAAGAAAGCGCATATCCAAGCCTGCGTCTCTGCAGCCTCTAACAACTCAGCTAAACTCTTTAAAATCTGCAAGGAACTGGCCAATCCTGCTGCAGTCTCTACCTCTCCTGTCCCCTCCCAGGCCCTCTGTACAGCATTGGCTTCTCACTTCATCTCTAAAACTCTGGACATCCTGTCCTCTCTCTCCTCCTATCACCTCCCTCCCCACACTCCCTGCTCTTCCTCTGGCCTTTCTGCAGCCATCTCTCCTCCCTCCTTCTCTGCCTTTTCCCTGTTCTCCGCAGACAAGGTTTCTAGACAAGTCCGATCTATGAAAGTCTCGTCGAAACAGGTTCACCCCTGTTCCTCCTAAACTATCAAGGACCACATCGACTCCCTGGCTCCTGTCCTGGCTGATTTCTGCAATCACTCCTTCGCCACTGGAGTCTTCCCATCCCCCTGAAGCACTCCCTTGTGCACCCCCTTCTTAAGAAACCCTCTGCCGACCCCTCCTGCCCGGCTAACTATCGCCCAATCTCCATCACTCCATTCCTGGGCAAGCTCCTGGAGAAACTGGCCCTCTCCCAGCTTAATCTCTACACTGAATCTGTTGGTGGTGTTCATGACCATCGGTCTGGCTTCAGAGCTGCCAGAAGCACGGAAACTGCTCTCCTGAACATCCGTGAAGCCCTGCTCTCCAACCTTGACTCTAACACCCCTTGCATCCTCATCCTGCTTGATCTCTCTTCTGCCTTTGACACTGTCAACCATGCCATCTTGCTCAACCGTCTTCGTGATAACCTGGGTATCACTTGTCAGGCTCTGGCGTGGCTGACTTCTTTCCTCTCCGACCGACCATCCCAGGTCCAACTGGGGTCCTTCCTCTTTGCTATCTTTTTCTCTACCTGTGGTGTCCCCCAGGGGTCTAACCTCTCTCCCTGGCTGTTCAACCAATACATGGCACTCCTGACCCACTGCATAACCGCTCTCTGCCCAAACTTTCAGTGCTATGCGGATGACACCCAGCTCATCTTAATGCTACCCTCGGCTTCCTCCTCTACCTCCCTCATCTCTGACTGACCAACAGCTATCCAGGAGTGGTGTGCCGCCAATGAACTCTGCCTCAATGCCAGTAAGACTGAGCTTCTCCTCATCGGCACACCCGCTCCCTCCTGTCCTGTAGCTCTCTGGCCGGCCTCTCTTGGCCCTCTTCCTGTTCCCACCTGCAAGGCTAAAAACCTCGGGGGTCATATTCGACTCTACATTCTCCTTCTCTCCTCACATCTCTGACGTCTCTAAGAAGTCCCACTACCAGCTGCACCTCCTCAGAGGTATTCTTCCTTTCCTCGCCTTCCCCCTGATGATCACTGTCTCCAGAGCTCTGGTTCTTTCTAGGCTGGACTATTGCAACAGCCTCTTCCTAAATCTGCCTACCTCTACTCTCTGCCCTCTGCAACTTATTCAGAACAGGACTGCAAGACTTGTCCTTGGCCTCAAGCCCAGAGGTCAGATCTCTCCAGGACTGAAATCTCTGCACTGGCTCCCAGTGGCTGCGAGGATTAAGTTCAAAACCCTCTGCATCTTCCACAAGGCCTTCTGGGGCCTCAATACCTTCAACTCTCTCTTCCTAAATATCTTCCTTCTCGAGCTCTTGGCTCATCTGCCTCAAACTCCCTCAGGGTCAGTCGCTTCTCCAAGCAACGAGTTGTTGGTAGATCTATTTCTTCGGCTGGGGCCTCCCTCTGGAACAGCCTCCCTGAAACTTGAGGAGAATCATCTTCGGTTCCGGAAGCACCTCAAAACCTTTCTCTTTGTGTCTGCTTCATCTCCTCCTCTCCCTTGCTGACTTCCTGGCTGACACTGAAACTGCACTGGTTACCTGGTCACCCGCTGATTTCAGGCCCAGGTCCCCTCCCCTGCCGGTCGCACTCCTGCACTGCCTTGCTGGCAATCCCCGCACTTGGGGACTGTTTTCTGTAGCCCTACAGTCCCACTACCAGCACTTGACACCTGCACTTACCCTTGCACTTGCTGGCTGTACTTTTACTTATTTATTTTTCTTATCCCATGTACTGCACTGTCCTCTCCCCTTACCCCCGCACTTCTCCTCCTTCCCTTCCCATGCACTTGTGCAATCTGAATGACACCTGGCCTAGTAGGATCATTGTCCGTCTTCCCCCTGTTCTCCTTCACTTACCTCGTCGCGCCTTGAAACACATGTGTATCGGCGCTTTATAAATACATATATCCTTGTGTGGTAATTTTATTTTAACCATACCACCTTCATTCACCTCTGTTCTCTGAGCTGCTCCGTGGTTGGCATTTCATTATTTCATCTGGTCTTTGCTCTTTTGAATTCTCCACGACACATCCTTCATGTTGACAGCATCATCCGGATAACCACAGGATTACCACTGTGGAGACAGCCCTCGTCCCCCTCAACATGTGAAAGGGAGAAACATTAGTGGTTGCATTTGGAGTGAGGCAGTGGGCAGCTATAGCTTCCTTAACAATTTTGTAAGGATCCATCCCATGAGGCTGCAGCCATTTGTAGGGCACCTTTAATGACCCCGTTAGTCCGTTCCACTAATCCGTTAGCCTGGGGTGGTGGTCCTTTCGAGTCTTCAACAAAAAGGATTGTCAAATTGAGCATCCGTTTGCGCTGTAGTCTGGATGAAGACAGTAAATTCTCTTGAGGTGCTGATCCTCGAAGATATTCTTCAGGCCACAGCCTTCACAGGACGTGAAGAGGCTTTTCGTCATGGCATCCATCATGGTCGAGGTGTAGGCCCAACGCTTGGCTGCCACAGGCTGAAGATCCAACGGTGGATTTAAGATCTTCACCACCAGTGGGTCCCCACTGCCGGTAGTCGCTGCGTGACGGTTGACAATGAAGAGACAAAAGATTTCTTCAAAAAACTGCAAAAATCATATGATTTCCGAGGAACGAAGCATGAGGACTGAAGATGGCCACCAGGGGTGGCGCTTAGGTGGACGAGTGTCATTCGCGGGGGTGGGGGGCAGTATGACCCAAAGGACACTGATAGGCTATAGAGGAGACTAGCAGTTTTAGTTTTAAAACTAAACTGCTTTCTTACCAAGGATTCCCAGCCTGACTGAGAATATTCAAGAGCATGTGAATCCATACAAGACCCCATGCTGGAGAAGTAGAACATAAATAGGGCTTTTTTAAAAAAAATAAATCTTATTTGGTCCCTTTTTATTTTAATTTTCTTACTTAATGAAATTGTGAAATGGCTCAATTTATCCAGAAAGCCAACATCCTTCTGGTTTTGCATTTACTTTTCCCTTTCCCCATATTGCGTTCACTTTGTTCCCATCTATCACCATGTTAGGCGTCTCTCTTGTAGCGTTCATGTATAAATGCAATACATCAATAGCCATTTCTAGCTAGCACTAATAAACAGCTATGTTGAGCACAATGTGCTGACCACCACTACAAACATAACTTAGCAGTATAGTCATATATGTGGCATGCAAAGTCTCCAAAGGCCATGTGTTTAAGGCACACTAAGCACCATGTGTGTTATCACTCTTTACCATCTGCAATGCAACACGTGCCACCACCTCCAGCGACATTGACGGAACTACCACCAGCCAGGAATAGGCTACCAAAGCTGGCACCAGGACACCAAGAAAGACCTGCAGAGCACCTACAACTGCAAATGCCACGAGCAGCACCTGTTCCATTGTCACCTCTGCTTCATTGCCGCCCCTGCAAAATCAGCCACAGCTGTGTTGCAAGCACATATCCTCAGGATAGTCGCCCTGCCAGGGGATGAGGGGGTGGGAGTCACAGTCACTTGCACATCCCTTGCCTTAATTTCCTCCATTGTGAACCCTACTGGAAATCTCTGATGAAGCCACCCACCTACAGCCTGGATAGCCTGCACAAGTGGAGTTATTTCCAGAGGAGAAAGAAGGTTGCCCAGCACTATCAATGGGGAGAAAAACTCCCAGGATCAACCCCATTGCCATCTTGAGAGGGACAGCGAGCAAACCGATGATGACATGGGAATGATCTTGGTGATGCTGCTGGTTCAGGTATACACTACCATCAGCATGGGTCAGTGGGACGCATGCAGTGCTGCTGGGAGTCTCGCCCTTTACTATCATACCCATGCCGTGTTGAACACACTGTGCACAAAAGAGGAGAGACAAAATGTACAGTAACAATTTTCAAATGAGATTGGAGGAAATCCAAAACCCGAGAGGTGGTCAGACTTTACCGCTACCATCAGCGCAAAGTGCAGGATAATGTGATGGATGCAAAAATTCATCAGAGACAGAGGATGGGGAAGGCGATCAAATTGGCTTCCTCTCTTCTGAATCACAGAACAGACTGCATGGTCCCTGGGATAGCAAACCAACCTAAGCAGGTGCAGGTCAATGCCATCCATCTCAAGAAGAGAGGATTGTACCATCACTCACCTCTATTGGAACTTCTTGTGGACTAAGTCTTCCCATTTGCTATGTACTTCATCAGGTCTACAGGCAATGGGGTGGCATCATGGGAATATATTGGCTTCTTATGTGCATCCATAAGCACCTTTTCGTCATGTGACAATTCATCTAGTCATTGTATCTCTGGCCACGTGGAGCCATGCTTTTCGTTCAGACTGTCTGGACCCCGCTGATCCAGGTGGGGCATGTACATCTCTCGCCCAACGGTTATATTAGACATGTAGTCCAGGATGACAATCTTGCACTTTCTTAGGGTTGAAATTCAGCACATATGCCTGTATGATGTAGGTGCTGGAACCAGGTGTTTAGGAGCCAAACGCTTGCTTAATAGGGGAATCGTTTGAATAATTACCTGACTATATTAGATGGTAGGCTGCGTTCTGGAGTCCTTAATGGGAGTTAGGAGCCATGGCAGCAGTACTGTGACAAGCTCAGAAGAGGACAACTAAGAGGAAGGCCCTGTGTGGCCACCAGCCGCAGTGTGATGCTGGTCCTGCAGGTGGGACATGGGGATCACCAACTGGGTCCTCATAGTCTCTACCCATATATGTAGGACATGGCAGCTTGAGAAGACATGCCAGGACCCTGTGACAAGCACCTCCCCTAACAGACCAGTTACCCAATGTCTGCAACCTAGAATCCCCAATAGTAAAAGGTTGTAAAGTGAGTTGTCAAGATAGTGTCAGACCTAACATGAGGAATCCATGACCCAGCAGACAGACTGATGGTTTTAATAGGCAAGCATGGAAGATGCCATGGCATATTCAGGGTGCATCTATAACAAGGCCAACCACTCCAGAATGGCTTGGCCCCATTTGTAACCTTGTTTCATGGGCTGAAGCTCACTGATTACCCCAGAAGTCGCTACACCGGAGAAGCCAGCAGGAGCCCCATTAAACAACAACGCTGCAACCCATTCCCAATGGTGCTCAAGTGTGCCTCATTTGCCCCTTATTGCCATCAATTAGAATGGAAGCAGAGTATAGAAGGTGAGGGAGCAACAGATCAGTGAGGGAGTTCAGAGTCAGGGAGTGAGTACAGAGAGAAGAGGAAGTGATGAGAAGGGAAATGACTCAGTGGTTGATGGTCAAGTCATCAGGAAGGAGGAGAAAGAAAGAAAAGGACAGGGAAAGAGGAGGATGTAATCCGTAGAAGTTGGGATAAGGCTACCATGGTGGGTGGGGGAGCAATGGAGTGGAGAGATGGAACTCAGAAAGAAGCTAGTAGGGAAGGTAGAGGATGAATTGGGGTGATTTTGAAACACTAAAGCTAGGTCTGGTTTATTGCTGCTGGAGGCAAAGATATACGTCCAGGTAAACCTGTTTTAGCCCTAGAGTCCAGAGTAGGGGAGACAAAAAGAAGGGCAAGAGGTACAATCAAAGAAAAGGGCTCTGGGGAACAACCAAAACTCTAGGGTGAAAAGCAAGACCTTGTTGGACACCAACCCAAGATGCTGCCATCTCTTCCTGGGAGAGTCTCTCCCAGTCTAGTCTATGCCTTGATTTACAGATTACTGAGTTGCCAGAGAGATGACCATGGCCTTGTAACAAGCTGTCTTTCTCTGTTCCAACGAGAATTAATCAAACATCATAATTTCCTGCACATGACTGTTGATGAGATCAGCGCCATACGTGTGGCTCTATGATGTGCTTCCTGGGTTCTGGACTTTGACCTTTTTCCATGTGATTTCCAGCATCAAAACATTGTTTTCTCTCCCCTGGTATTAACTGTTCACAGATGTTGCTTGTTATATTACGTATTCATTTTCTTCAAGATCTATTCCATCTTTGGTAGTTTGCTTCTTACAGCTTGCTGCCTGCGCTCCCCTTGACTTTTCCCACACTCCATCCCTCCCCCAGCCCCTTCTCCTCCCTTCCCACATGCATGCCCTACCCGATTGGCTGCTGCTTCCAGAAAGCACAACATTGAAATAGCCTTCCAGGGGAGACCTCTCCCTTTTCCAGGCCAAGCCTGCAGAGCGTCTGCACCATCCATCGTCCAAGGTGAGGCATTGTGACCCTTGTAAGTGGTTTCTCTGTGCCCGGCAATTAATTCTTTATTTGGTAGTTCACTCCTGTTCTTGCCCTATACCGCATTCTGTGTGTTCTGCTTCTTTTCTGCACAGGAGTCCAGTTTGGACCCCTGGCAGTGCAGCTCTTCATTCTGTTCTTGGTGGACAAATACCCATGAGATACCCTTAGGGCACCCATGGGTATGGGTACATCCCTGTACCCCAAGTGTATGTTTTTGAACATGTGTGCTGCCCATAGAGCAGGGTATGGATTGGTGGCAGCTACATGCTGATGTGACAGTGGCTGTATCCTCCATTCTTGGGATGCCCTGCCATAAAAATCAATGGACTCCTACAAAAAGGCAGGATGGCCACTGGTGGCCTCTTGGTTTCCTTTTTCTATCCCCCTTGTTTCCAAAGTCCCGAGAAGCCCCGTCTGTCCCCTTCCCCTGGATGGTTGTTGGGAGGATGGACCATATATGTTTCTGGGGCTGCCTCCTGCCAGACTGGCTGGAGACTTCCCAGGAGCTGTTTGTTGTGGGTATATCCTTGGGGTGGAACCTACTTGAATAGAGTGCGTAGTCAATATGCATTCTGTGTTGCGAGTGTTTGGTTTTGGTTGTGACCATGCCTGAGCCAGCCCAGACAAACTGGAAATAATGCAGTATGGTGCACTGAAAGGCAGAGTAGCCACCCCCAATCGACATCCTGTGTTGTGGGTATCTGGTTTCTGGTTAGCCTAAATGCCTTCATGCTGCCTGCATGAATGCACTTGTGTGTGATCAGCTGGCTCCTCCTGAATGAAAGGGGATTGTTTTGTATAACAGGGGTCTTCACACTCCCTTCAGAAGCTGTAACAATAAACCTGAAGTTGAAGTCAACTTAAACCTGCATCCTGGATTCCAGTTGGAGGAAGAAGTATGCGGCTGCATCTCTTCATCAAATCTGAAAAATGCAGTGCTGATTTCAGGACTGAACCAGAGAGGCAACCTCTTCCCATAGTCACTAGGGAACATCGTGCAACTGCTGCTCTTTACCCGAAAGTATCCTCGAAGCTAGTCCTGTGTACTGCCGTCTGGAGAAGGGATCTTCGTGGGTCCAGAAGAGGATTCCCTGAACATCATGAAGCCAAGAGGTTCATCTATATCGCCCAGAGTCGGTACAAGTGTTTGTGACTGCTGGAAGCAAAGCTGCTAGGGGGTTACCCTGGCATGGTGCTGCTTGACACCCAGAGCTTCAAAAGTTCCAAATTATTGAAGAATCCTTCAAAGGACATCCCTGCCATGACATCTGCCCACTTGTGTCCGAGAAGGTCAATGCCTGCTGTGGGGTGTCCGTAGGTGGGTTTCCTGCCACCAAAATCCAAAGAAGATGTCCCAAGTGTCCAGACTTGGTGAGCGTCCAGAGTCCAGTGGTTATGTCCAGGTAACCAGAAGACATCCTGCAGTTTGTGCTGCGTCACCAAAATATCGAAAGGCGGTTAAGTGCGAAATCTCGAAACCCAACACCTACTTCTGCCACTGCAACTGCTGCCTACAAGGGTCTTATATTATTCAGCCAGACCTTTGAGATCCACAGCAAGTTCCACAGCCGAAGTAATGACCTGTCAATGGAGACCACTGCGAAGACCGAAAGTGCTGCCTTTCTGACACTGCTTGGATCCCTTCTTCACGACATCGCTCCTTTCAAGGGGGTACCATCCTCAAGTAAAGTCAAGAAACTCCATCGCTCGCATGCCAAGGCACCCAATGTACTGTTACAAGGAATGCATCTTCCATTCTCAAGATTCATCCATGGGTCCCAGATCTGTTTTGGATCCAGTTCTCTTGCAGCTTCCCAGGTACTTTGGGGCAATGGGATCTGTAGAAAGAGAAGACGATGATTGAACATATTTGCACTGGGCTGTAATATACAAGATAAAGTACACCTTAACTGTTCCTTACAGGTTGCCCAGGTGGTGGGATCCTCACACTGTACTGTTGATCTTACACTATAAAAAGCATTCTGCCAATGTTCCTAATCTAACCTGCTTTCCTACAGCAATCTATGAAGTTACACCTTGCTTAGAGGTCTCATGCTTTATAAGAACGGTCAGCAGTGGTTGAATTTTTACTGAATCTAAATATATTGTGGTACCACATAGTGTGTGTATTATTTCCTTATTAGGATATCATTGCCCGAGTAACAAGTGTGTTATGTGTATATATTTACCTGAACACCATTTTATATAAAAGTACTGTGTTAGCACATAACAGTGTGTGGACATTCCTTTGAGGGAGCTTGGGGATTCCCTGTACCCGGGAACCAGCATGCATCACCTCCCTCGAGTCTCAGCCTTGGTTGCTTGTCCATTGCTACCATTAGAGAACCTTGGCTGGGGTGCTCTGTGCCTCTACCCCAACTGTATAGGGGGCAGAAATACAGATCGCCCCCTCCAGTCTTTACACCTCCACCTCACTACCCGCGCTCTCTTTGGCCTTCACCATGCTCTGTTGCACCCTAGCCCCTTCTCTTTCCCTCCCACCCCCGTCCCTGATTGGCTTCTGCTTCCGAGAAGCACTCTTCGCTGGGGCTAAGGGTCATGGACAAAGGGCACCTCACTGCACCTGTTTGCCATGGGAGCTCTGCCAAGCCAAAACCTGCCTACTGCAACTATCAGGTGAGGATTCAGGTGCACATCAGTGCTTTTTTCTGATTTCTCACATTGTTTTAATACTCCAATCCGAATTTCGCCATGGTCTTAAACGTAGATACACTTGCATATTTTGCCACTACATTAGATTTAGTTGCATTTTGAGTGTAGTCATTGTTGTACACCTAGCTGCGCCTCAAGTTCTACCACTGTTTTAAATCTAACTGCACTTTTAATTTTACCACTGTGTTCAATGTAGTTGCATTTTGAGTGTAGACACTGCCTGGTCTAGTTGCATTTTGAACGTAGCCACGTGTAATTGTCTATTGAGATGAGGAAACTTTTCAGTGGACACTTATGAAGGTAGACCTCGGCACCCTTATTAGAGCAGTAAGGTTGTCACATGAATAGAGTGACAACGGAGTAATGTTGGTTCCTCCACTCCGTTTAAAAAGGAAATGATAAAGGTGTGGTTCCACTCTTTACATTCATGAGCCAAAAATTCCAAGAAATAACTCCACTCAATAGGATTATAGTTATAAAGTGGTATATTTAGGAAGACGAGTGCCCTATTAGGATGACACGTGTTTCGACGGACTCAACCGTCTTTTTCAAATCAGGGCTAAATAGCACAACATCAATTCCATACATTGACATTCAACAGGAATTATACCACCATTTCAGTAAGTAAATTATAAATGTAGATAGAAAGCAGGGAGGGGGATAGGGGAGGATTGGTTCGGATAGAAACAAATCATAACACATTTGAGAGGGTAAAATATAAGAAATGAGAGAAACATGGAGAGAAAAAACAAAAAGAAAATCCAGTGAGTTCAAATTTCTTATTACCTCATATTATACATAATTATAAGCTATATGTTGGGTACCCTGAAACATGAAACAGAGTTCTTACCTAATGGTATTGAGTTCTAATTTTGAAACCCGGCCTTTCAGCAAGTCCTTATAAGTCATGGGATCAATCCCAACCTGTCAAATAAACTTTTAATAATTAATTTATATACAAAGTTAACTGCTATTTTGTAAATATTTCAATTCAAATATAGTTACTTTATTATTATGACATTATTTGTCTGAAGTAATGAGTATTGTCACTAATCGGATGTCATGGGTCTTTTATCTTTCTTTTATTATAAATGCACAAATTTGGTACCCGCTAAAGATTATGCTTTAACAGTTGTATAATAGTTCAAGCGTTTGCGTTAGCGAATGCAGTCTGAGTGCCCATAAGTATCACTTCGTTAATGAATCAATTGGTAGGGCACAGGGCTTAGGCGAGGGTTGCACGTTCTTGTAATTGACAGGAAACAGATATTACATCGTGTTCATCATGGTGTGTTTTAGCCTGCAGTATAGTGGCTGAGATTTCCTATAGACTATGGATGAGATCTATTCTTTCTTGTATCTTACCTCTGTAGTCGTTTCAACCGCACTGTGCAAATCTGTCTGCGTTCGAGCGCGGATCCAAATTGGTGGCCTATATTGTTGTGGTTACGGTTTCCCGGACGACCGTGTTAGTCCTATCTTAGTTTTCATTATGGGTGCCATCTTTTGGGCAAAAAACACTGTATGTTCAATTACTTCAATGATATGAGCCCCTACATTAAGGCGTACATTTACGAAGTGCTTACTGTTTGTAATATATTATATATTCGTATTTGTTACTGTACTTCAAATACATTCTCACAGTTCATGACGAATTTTCCTACATTTTATCTGCACAAAACTACCTTTTGCACATATTTTTTAGTTATATGAGCATTCTTCTAATGCTGTGAACCAAATTAAAACATTATTTCTTTTGGATTTTTAGCCGTTCTCATCAGGAATAAACTTAATCTACATAGTACATAATCTCCACTTAAGGTATATAAAGAGGAAAATACGCTATATATTGAGCTACAAGCTGGTCTCTATCATATGGTTTACATCATTTACGGTATTGTGCTTAACTCAATTCTAGACATGGAAACTTGTTTTAGTTACATAAGAAAGAGGACATCTCATTGTCAGAGTTAAGGCCTCTTTCTACTGTCCGAAAGCGACATATTAGTTTTGATTCCTCTTGTCTCAGTTTCAATTCTTGATCTCCTCCTCTAGGTCCCAGGATTACTCTTTTTAGTCCCAAGAATCTAATTTCTTGTTTGCTGCTTAGTTGATGATTCTTTTGCCAGTGAGATGCCAGTGGTAGGTTGACATTTTGACTTCCAATACTTGACATATGTTCCCAGATTCTTATCCATATCTCTCGAATAGTACTTCCTATATACATCTTTTTGCATTGGCAGATTATTGCATAGATTACAAATTTCGTTTTGCAGTTAATGAAGTCCGTAATAGTATGTTTAGTGCCAAATAAATCTTCAAAGACTTCTGTGTTGTCCATTGCATATTGACACATGGAACATGAACTGCATTTCCTAAATCCTTTCGGTAACTGCAGTAGCCATGAGATGGTTTCTGCACATTTTATTTCTGGTAATAATGAGGGGCTCAGAATGTTCTTTAAAGTTCTTGCTCTTTTGAATGTCACTGTTGGACTGTCCTCTATGAAATCCTTAATATGAGGGTCTAATTTCAAAAGATCCCAATTCTTTTTTTTAATTCTTCTTAACGTCACATTATTAGCGCAATAAGTTGTGATGAATCTTATTCTTTCAGGCTACCCGTCAGTTTGCTTGCTGCTAATCAGTGAGGTTTCTCTGTTTAGTTTGTTGACTTGTTCACATGCTCTCATAATGGTTTTTCTGGCATACCCTCTGGCTAAAAAACGATTTCAGAGTAATTTGCATTCTTCATCAAAGGTTACTTTTGCCGAACAGTTCCTTCCAGCTCGGATAAATTCCCCTTTCAGGATGTTTTTAATTACTGAATTGTAATGGCAACTTGTCGCAAACAAGGTCGAATTTGCCTCCGTTTCCTTCCTGTAGGTTTTGGTCATCAATTGGTTTTCCTCTATGTAAATCGTTAGATCCAAAAAATGGACCTCTGATGTGCTGGAGGTTCCACTAAATTGTATTCCAAACAGGTTTTGATTTGCTCTTTGTCTGAATGCTTGGAGTTGGTCGTGATTTCCCTTCCAGGTGAGAAAATCATCATCTATGTATCAATTCCATAGAACAACGTTGTCTTCATAGTCTACATCTGCCTATATGTGTTGATCTTCATACATAGCCATTGTAAGATTTGCCAAAGCCAGGGCATATTTTACACCCATAGCTACGCCACGGGTTTGTCTGTAGTACTCTTTATTAAAAAGAAAAACATTGTTTTTTAATGTTAGAAGCAACATTTATTTTAGCATCTGTGTTGATTGGTAGTTAGATGCTGTGTCCTGAGAGAAGGTATAGTCTATAGCATCCAAGGCTGTATCATGTTTAATCGATGTGTATAGTGCTGTGACGTCCCATGTGGCTAGGATGTATCCTGGTTGCCATTCTACTTCTATTAACTTGTTAATGATCGATGTTGTGTCTCTGAGAAATGACTTGGTTGTACTGACTCTAGGTCTAAGAATATTGTCAATGTACTCTGCCATGTTGACAGTGGCCCAGCCTATTCCACTCAAAATAGGTCTCCTTTCCGGAATGAGATGAAAGGTTTTATGTACTTTTGGTAGAAAATACATTGTTGGCAGGGTGGGATGTTTAATATGCAGCGCTTGTTTTTCTTCATCTGTTAGGGGTCCCTGATGGTGCCAGTCTGTGATCGCTTCTCTAAGTTACTTTATAATTTCCAATTTTGGATTTGATGGTAATTTGGCATAGTATTGAGTTGTTGTTAAACGATTGTAAGCCATTTTTATGTAATCTTCCCGGTTCATCACTACAATTTTTCCAACTTTATCAGCTGCTTTAATGGTTAGATTAAAATCTTGCAGATCTTGAAGTGCTTTTCTTTCTGTTGATGACAAGTTGTCAAATTGATATTTGGATTTCAATGTCCTTTTTCTCTTGTTTTTTGCATCTAATTCCTCATTCAGGTCCTTGGTCACCGATTTGTAGAAAGCATCTATTAGATTTTCTGGCATCAATTGCGGTGTGAATTTAGATTTGATTTTAATTTCCTTTGATGTGAGACTAGTTTGTTGTATTTGTAGTTCAAATAAAGTTTCATGCATGGGGCTTTCTATATTGTCTTCCAAAGATCTAAGTAGATGAATCTAATTAAGATCTTCAATAGTGAGTTCACTCTTAGTCATTGGAGATTCCCTCTGTCTGTTTGTGTTGGTCACTTAAGTGGCAAACCATTTCTTGAGCTTGAGTTTTCTGACAAATTTAAATAAGTCTATGTGCACATTGATAGTGTTATACTCTGTTGTAGGGGCAAAAGTAAATCCTTTGTACAATAAAGAGATAACACGGTCATCCGAGAAACCGTAACCACAATAATATAGGCCACCATTTTGGATCCGCGCTCGAACACGGATAGATTTGCAAGGTGCGGTTGAAACGACTACAGAGGTAAGATACGAAAAAGAATAGATCTCATCCATAGTCTATAGGAAATCTCAGCCACTATACTGCAGGCTAAAACACACCAAGATGAACTCGATGTAATAGCTGTTTCGTGTCAATTACAAGAACGTGCAACCCTCGCCTAAGCTCGTGCCCTACCAATTGATTCATTAACGAAGTGATACTTACGGGCACTTTAACTGCATTCGCTAATGCAAACGCTTGAACTATTATACAACTTTTAAAGCATAATCTTTAGCGGGTACCAAATTTGTGCGTTTATAATAAAAGAAAGATAAAAGACCCATGACATCCGATTAATGACAATACTCATTACTTCAGATAAATAATGTCATAATAATAAAGTATCTATGTTTGAATTGAAATATTTACAAAATAGCAGTTAACTTTGTATATAAATTAATTATTAAAAGTTTATTTGACAGGTTGGGATTGATCCCATGACTTATTAGGACTTGCTGAGAGGCAGAGTTTCAAAATTAGAACTCAATACCATTAGGTAAGAACTCTTTGTTTCATGTTTCAGGGTACCCAACATATGGCTTATAAGTATGTATAGTATGAGGTAATAAGAAATTTGAACTCACTGGATTTTCTTTTGGTTTTTTCTCTCCATGTTTCTCTCATTTCTTATATTTTACCCTCTGAAATGTGTTATGATTTGTTTCTATCCGAACCAATCCTCCCCTATCCCCCTCCCTGCTTTCTGTCTACATTTATAATTTACTTACTGAAATGGTGGTAGAATTCCTGTTGAATGTCAATGTATGGAATTGATGTTGTACTATTATTTAGCCTTGATTTGAAAAAGATGCCAGTGTAATTGTGCCCACTGTCTTTAATCTATCTGCGCTGCGAACTTCCCAGTTTTCATTGCAGCAGCGCTTCAAATGCTGCCACTGTGTTGATTCTAGCTGCATTTTGAGTGTAGCCAGTCTTAAACCTATCTGCTCTTTAAACTTTGCCACTGTTTATAATCCAACTGCACTCGGAAATGTGCCACTGTTTTGAATCTAGTTGCACTGTACATGTAGCCACAAGTTCAATTCAAGCTGAGCCTTGAATACTGGCAGTTTCTAGAATCTAGCTCCCCCAAATACTGCCAGTGACTTAATCTAGCAGGATTTTGTATGAAGCCATTGCTTTGAATCAAGCCGCTCTGGAATCTTACCACCAGCTTTAAACTAGCTGCCCTCGAGTGTGCCGATAGTGCTACAGGCCCATAATCGCGAGTCTAGCCACCAGAGCAGAGGCAGCGAACCATCTATCATGCCAAGCAGCTCCAAGGTTAAAGGGGCACACCAGAAACCTGGCCAACCCCCTTCTCTGCCCACCCTCCTCCATCAAATCCAGCCCTTGGTGGGGGGGAGGGAGGGTGGTTCTCCTCCCATCCCCACTGACACCTCCATCCACACCCCCTCATAGAACTCCCCCAAATGTTCCAAGCCCTCCCACAACCACCCTTGCCCCCCGCCCTCCCATCCCTTCAAAGCCTTTGCATCCCTAAGCGCTGCCCAGGGTACCCTCTTGCCAAGACCCCTCTCTCGGCTGCCCCGGCAACCCTCACACAGAAGAATGCATTAAAACACAGAATCCTCAACACCCAGGCACACATCTCGGCACACTTCACCATATCTCCCCCCTAATGCCTGCCTGCCTGCCTGCCTGCCCTTCTCACTTATACCATTACTCCGCCCTCATCTCACTCAACCCAGTGAAATCCTTCTTCAATCCACACTCCTTTGGAAATCAGCAACCCAACGTCATCTCTGACCTTACATCCTCTGTTCCCATCTGCCCCCCTCCCCCATCTCCCCTCTCCCTACATCCCCTCTGGGCGACCCCAGTCGCCGCACTGCATCCACCTTTGACTCCACACCTCTGATGAGGGACACCCTCCACCAGACTGCCTCCTAAGAAACCGTACATCATAAGCACTCTTCTCATACATGCAGTTTGCTCATAGCATCCCCCCAAGATGTCCCTAACATCACCGCCCCTCCTTCCCTCCCCCACACACCTTCCAGCACCTTCCTTCCAGCACCGCCCGCCCAAACCTCCCCACGATGCACATGGACTCCCCAGTGGGAACTCACCCAGGAGACCCACCCCCCCATATCAGCCCTCCAATGCTCCCATCTCCAGAGGCCTACAACCTCCGTCGATCTATTCAGATTTCGTGCATCCTAATTAATGCCAGATCTGTCGCCAAAAACAGACAACATATTTTATTTAATTTCGTCTGAAAGCCCAGACATCCTCTTTATCACAAATCTGGTTCTCTGATGACTTCTGACCAATCGCACACAAGGTTTCTCCCAGGGTACAGACTTCTTGTGCGCTACAGAACCAGCAGAGTAGGCGGGATCGCCATCCTCCACAAAGTACTGCTCACTGTCTCACACTCTGCTATCTCTCCTAGTGACATTTCTCATCAATCCCTCCCTTACAGCTTCTTATTCAAACAACCCACCAGACTATAACAAATTTCGCTAATGTACTTAGTGACTCCCTAGCGACCATTCTGGTCAGCCACCCATCCCTCATCTTGCTAGGAGATCTCAACGTATGGTTCGATGCCCTGCATAATCCCATGACTCGAGCACTCCTAGACAACCTGGAAGCCCTCAACATGACAACTGATTTCAGGTGCCACGCACACTGCAGGACATACCTTAGATGCAATCTTCCAGTCCTCCAATCTGATCTCCATGCGCTCCCCCCAACAACTTATTTGGACAGACCACGCAGATATCCTCTTCTTGCTATTCACTGCCACCCCCTCCCTGCCCGACTAACACTCCCTGCCCGACTAACACAGGACCATCCACCTGCTACCCACTGTAGCACAAGGTCATAGTACCTCCGGACTTGGCTGAATCCCTGCTTGCCTCCCTTCCCAATGTCCCTTTCCAGGGTGGTTTGCTCTACATCAGCCACTTTCACCTATGGCTCCTCAATGCACTAAAACCACTCACACCCACCAGGATCCTCCCTCCCACAAACAAAGCACCTCCCCCTAGATGTTTCACCCCTTCTCTCAAATACCTCAAAACTCTTCACCACACCTTGGAGGGCAAATGGGAGGACAACCCATTTCCCCAGAATAAAGTTGCTTCCGCCAGTCAGATCAAAGCCTACAGGGCAGAAATCTGGAAGGCCAAAAAGTCCTTGCACTGGAACAGATTCTCCAATGCCCGCAACACCAGCAGGGAACTCCACATGATCATCTCAGAATGAAAGGCCCCCCACTGCACTCCCCCCTACCCCCGGCCCCCAACTCTCTCAACTCCCAAACACTATATTGCGCTTTCGGACCATTTTCACAACATTTCTGTTTTAAGAAACTGCATCATCAGTGCTAAACTAGCAGTGACCCCCCCACCCCCAATCAGCTGCTCCCTCGTCTGACCCCTTACCCTTCCCCCCACCTGCCTCGCTAACAGCCACTTATCTGGATCCCCGGCAGATCCATGCCCTCCTTTCCCATCCTTTCCTCAACCTGTGCAGGTAGCATCGCAAGATCTATCAAACTCTTCCCTCACCTCAGGCATATTGCCCAGCAAAAAAAAGAATCGCACAACAGAACCGGAGATAAGCGCCATAGAGCA
This sequence comes from Ambystoma mexicanum, assembly GCF_040938575.1. Classification (NCBI taxonomy): domain Eukaryota; kingdom Metazoa; phylum Chordata; class Amphibia; order Caudata; family Ambystomatidae; genus Ambystoma; species Ambystoma mexicanum. The sequence continues at coordinate 419,766,229 of NC_090935.1, forward strand.
AGCAGCTGTAGTGCAGCACAGCAGACACCGGAGCAGAAAGAGGCGTGAAAAAGGAGACGCGGGCATCACACATCCAGCCCGGCTCCTTAACAGATGAAGCACGACGGGACTCAGCCCCGACATACCGGCGGAACACTCATCCCCTAATCCGACAATGCAGAGTCAGCACGAGAGTGCCGCAGAAGAATACTGGTACAAGCTCCCAAAACAATGTGTGGGCCATCAGCACGCATCCACCTGGGGGAGATGAACTCTGAAAAGGGTGGAGATTGCCACACCACCCCGGAGCACCCCCAACAGACCCAGCAACAGCGCAAATGACGCATACGTAACGTCAGGCGAGCCAAGCATAGCCCACTACCCCCAGGTACAGATCAGGAGCAGCGACGGCCACCACAGCCATACAAGTAAGTTGGGAGTATGGCGGGGGCTGGCACAAGCACGGCGGATGCACTAGCATTTTGGCAGTAAGGGCAAAATGTACCCTGGTGGAGAGCACATAACGGGTCAACGCCACACGTCCCAGATTTAAGGGGACAGAGAAATAAAAATGTGCCCTGCAGGGGGACAAAGGTCTGACAGGGGAGAAACAAGTAGTCAGAAGCACCTCCGTAGCACGAAAAAACAAAAACAAAATAATAAACACATTCCCCATCCAAGGGCCCTGGGAATTGTACGCCACACCCAGGACAGCGAGGGGCAGATGGGCACAACCCTACCATGCGGCTCACTCCCAACAAGGAGAAGAGTCAGATGCGGCAGACATCACAACCCAACCAGCACGTGATAAAATAACAGCGCTATCCCTACGCCCCCCAACCCAGGCAGATCCGCATTATACATAAAAATACACACAGGAGGCCCCTTGCACAGGCACTAGAAGAGGAAAGGGCGATTAATCGCAGACAACACGCCACCATCGCCTTACAAACCACATCACAAAGCGCAAGCCAGGAGAACGAAAACTCTCACCCCTGGAGCCACCAACGGAGCAGCCCACAAAGCAGGACTCGGGTCACACCAAACAAAGCCGACCCTGCAGGACGGCAAGGGGCTGATCGAGACGTGGGTAGGAGGTCCAGCCAGTGCACCCAAAGGACGCTGAGAGAGCCAACTGCAAACGGGAATACTGAGTCCCCCCAGCACCAGAACAGGGGATAAATGAAGAAAGACGCTTACAGAGAGCCCTGAGGCGCACAGAGGAGTGGGGGAGAACCTCAGGAGAACTAAATTGAATGCACCACAACTTACGCAACCCACAGAGAACGCACACTGATGTGGGCAGCCGTGGGCACCTCCACCTGCACCCAACTAACCAACCATCGGGATTTGTAATGCGTCCAGAGACATAGAAAGCACCAACCGCCAAGACCAGGGTGTAAAGGCAGCACACAACGTGCGGCAAGAATAGGGGTGCCCCGATAACCAGTCTGAAGGGGTCAACCACTTCAATCAAAGCAGGGGGAGGAACAAAGCTGAGCAGAACCAAAAACAAAAAAACAGTATCCCCCACGCAATACCACGCACAAGGAGACCACTCTACAGAGGGCATGCAACAGGGTGCCCATGCCTCAGAACCGAAAGACAGCTCAAATGACACTCAACCAGGAGGCATATCACAACCATCAGCAAGGAACCAAACCGAAATGGACGTCCAATCACAGCTGCAGGCCATACTGGCCAAAATGAAGCTGATAGGACAGCAAACACAGGAGACGAATACAATGGTACAGGACATCAGAAAGGATCTCCAAGACGTACAAAGTCGGCTAACAACCCAGGCAGAAAGAACAACGGATAATGAACAACGGATTAGCGGTGTGGCAGACAATCAAACAAATATGGAAACAGATCTGGATGGAGTCATTCTAGAAGTACAAAGACTAGGGGAAAAGATCGAAGATCAAGAAAACAGATCCTGCAGAAACAACCTCAGAGTTGTTGGTATACCCGAAAACGCTGAAGGATCAGACCTCGAACAGCACATCTACGACCTCCTGCAAAACAGTCTGCACCTACCCAATTCTAGAAACCTCGTCAGTGAAAGAGTACATCGGGCACCAATCCCTAAACCAGCACCAAACTAACATCCAAGGGTCAGAACAATGCGATTATTGAACTTTCAACACAAAGTGACCATATTGAAAGCCTACAGGTCGGTAGCCCCACTGAGGGTCGACAAGTCAGAAATTAAAATGTTCAACGACTACTCGAAGTCTCAAGACGTAGGAAAGATTTTAATCCCATATTCGAGGCACTCAAATCAATGGAATATAGACATTACTTGAAATTCCCGGCAATATGGTGCAGCATTCAAATAGACAGGCAATGGCACTCATTCGAGGACCCGGAATCAGCATGGCGGTTCCTGCAACAACAAAACATTGCGACGACTGAGTGGGACAAATCGGAAACAGACAGAAAGTGGCAAAAAGCATGCAGAGGACCCCGAGGATGGGCCCCCAATCAAAAGACAAACACTGAGAGACCCTGAAGACGGTCTGACAGAGAACCACTGCAAATTAAAAATACATGCTAAACACAGAAAAAAGGAGGGTGGTTAGATAACCCGCACCACCCGAGCACTGGCTCAAAAACCAAGGGGTATGGGACAAAAGACACAATATGGAGTGACCCATGTCACCCAAACATCATCTACCACCCCATGGACACCAGCAAGACAGACAGTATATATGGAAAAGGGAGGCGGACCATTGGTTTGCACCCACCAACCCTGTAAATGGGCTCCTAAGCAAAGTACTGGGTATGGGCCGGCTAGATGGCCCACCCAATGTCCCGATTTATTGTTATGCATGGGTCTGCGTTCAGCCCAGTTTTACGATGTTGCGGGAGTTCGCCCACGGGTTGGACAATAGAGGACCCGGACAAGAGATGCAACCAAACTAAATAGGCATACAGACGGACCCTATCAAGAAGACCCCATATGGCTCCATGTCAGCAAACCCACACACCCACTCGATGGCTAAACACACCTTAGTGACTCTAAACATACATGGACTGGGCCACCCTATAAAACACAGACGAATGCTAAACTATATGCGAGACCTACAGGGGGATATTATATTCCTGCAGGAAACCCACCTTAACAAAACAAAGCTGATAAATAAGCGAGAGGCTGGGTGGGAGCAGCCGTACACTCACCAAGCCAAAGGAAACGGGGGTTGGGGGGGGGTTCCATCCTGGTACACAAACGGGTTCCTCTCCAAATACGACACACATGCAGCAACAATGAAGGCTGATTTGTAATAATACAGGGCCAGATCCAACAACGTCCAATAACCCTACTAAACATATATGCCCCCACAACGGACCCACCAGCATTCTTCACCATTACTATCGCAAAATGCACCCAATACATGGTAAACTTCACCGTAATAGGCAGGGACAGGAATGTAACCCTAAACCCAGAACTAGACCATCAGGGACCGAAACTCGTCAACTCACCCAACCTGAAGAAACGACTCACCCTCAAAACCCTAATGACAGACCTACAATTAGTAGACGTATGGAGGCATGCCCACCCTAACCAACAAGACTTCACCTTCTACTCCCAACAACATGACAGCTACTCCCGGCTCGACCACTGGCTGATGCCAGCAAATACGATCCATATGGCAACAGATTGTAGGATTAAGGCCATCACCTTCTTGGACCATGCCCCGGAAGTTCTTCACCTCACACTTCCAGACACGACCCACAAACCCCCAACATGGCACCTAAACCTTTGCACACTCCAGTACCCAGACATAGTAGAGTCCCTGCTAGACAACGTAGACGACTTCTGGGAAGATGACGAGAGACCGGAATACTCTCTGTACAGGTGCTGGGATGCCTTCAAAGCCTTCCTGAGAGTACAGTGTCTACTGCGCTGAGCACACAAATTAAAAACATGGGGATAAAGAGAAGCCCAACTAATGGAAGAGCTCAAATAGGTAGAACAGCGACACAATGCAACACAAGACAAGCACCTAAAGCCGCAACTCCAGAAACTGAGGTCAGAAATCAAGCAACATGCATCAAATGGGGCACATAAATCATATACAAGCTAATCACAAGCATACAACCTGCAGAGCAACAGACCCCTATAAAGGATGGCACTCGCAACACCACCAGGCCGGACAAATAATCACAACCATCAGAGATAACGCAAACAGTGCGGTTGTGGGGGATGACTGAATTAATGATAGATTTGCGGAGTTCTATCAGGAACTATACACCGCGCCCGATACCTGTACACCACAAACCATAGTAGCCTTCCTAGACACGGTACCAATCCCTCAAATCGCAGCTGAAGTGGCAGATCTAGACACTCCTGTCACTGCCGCCGAAATCACCAGAGCTATAGTATCTCTTAAGGGAAGGCGGCCGACCCCGACGGAATCCCTATTGATGTCTGAAAGCGTATAGTGAAAAGAAAACCAACTAATTTAAAAAAAAAAGTTGCTCCAAAAGTAGAAACAGTCTTCAACCAAGCGTTCAATCACAAACAACTAGCAAAATCCATGCTGGCAGTCAATATCGTAGTGTTTCACAAAAATGGGAGGGATCCTGAAAACTGACTCCAACAGACCCATCATTAATAAATTCAGACGCCAAAATCTTAGCAAAACGCCTTGCACAAATAGAAAACACACCCCCGCTGCTAGTGCATAAAGACCAAACAGAATTTATATTCCATTCCAGCGATCACATCCGCAGGCTGCTACATATCATAGCTGGGGACAGGGACCCCCAAGACGCCATCCTGGTGGTAGACGCAAAGAAAAAAGGCATTTGATAAGGTACAGCAGGAATTAATGTTCCATTTTGTAACCAGATACGGCTTCCCCCCACGCCTAATCCAACTAATCAAACTCATATATACCGGATCAACCGCCTCAGTGGTCACGAATGGGGTAGCCTGTGAGGAATTCTTGCTGCAATCAGGTACTCGACAGGGATGCCCACTGTCGCCACTACTATACACCCTATCAATTGAACCCATGGCGATTAAAATGCGCATAGACCCGGCCTGGTCGGGCATACATCAAGGCATGGAGGAGCACAGGATATCACTATACGCAGACAACCTACTTAACTACATCAGTAGCACCCCAACGACACACCCATATATTAATGCTCTACTACAAGACATAGGCACGATGGTGAATCTGAGGTAATGCCCCTATGACAGGATATCCCATGGAATCCAGGGGGGGTGACACCGTTCTCTCTCCAGCGGAAATCAAAACAATTAGGGACACAATAGCGCCTCGATGTTTGTTTGTTTTGTTTGTTTATTTATTTATTGTGCGCACCGGACCCTAAGGTAGCAGGGCGCAAGAGAACAAGGAAGTTTACAGCTTGGTTACATACGCTACAAGTTACAGAGCAGGCAGAGTGGACATTACTTGACTTTGCAAGGTAAGACAAGTGCAGGTGCAGACAAAGCGCAGCCAAACAATCAAATCTATGGCGAGCGAACAATATAGCAGGTCGGTGGCGAACGAGCAATATAGCAGGTCGTTGCGTGTCAGGTGAAGTACAAGTGGAAGTGCGAGGGTAGAGAGTTATTTAAATCTCATTCTCAGTGAGCCATTTTATGGTATTCTTTCTGAAGTTGTTGAACGTTTTGTCAGATCTAAGTGCACGAGGTAGGGCGTTCCATAATTGCGCTGCCTTGACTGGGAAGCTGGAACCCCGGCTAGTTTAAATCTGGGCACTAGGAGGCAGTTAGGGCCGACTGTCCTTGCAAGTCTAGTGGGATTTTTTCTGTTGCAGCGTTCTGAAAGGTAGCGGGGGGCTTTGTTTAAGCATTTGTGGATAAGGGAGGCAGATTTGAGGTTGATTTTTTCTTGGGTGGAAAGCCATTTGTGTTTACGTCTTATTTCTGAGATATGTACTCTTCTAGGGATACTTAGGGCCGCTCTAAGTGCATTATTTTGGAGCACTTGGATTCTATTGATGATTTGTTTGGTTGTCCCTATGTAAAGGGCGTTACAATAGTCTAATTTTGATAAGGGCTCTAGCTAGGATAAGACAGCTGTCCTCTGATAGGAATTGTTTCCCAGCTCGTATTAATTTGCATGTATAGGCCGTGGATGAGGCCAGTGAGTTCACCTGTTTGGTTAAAGATAGTGTTGCATCAAGGTAAAAACCTAGGGTTTTTACTTCTCTAGCGACCTTGATAGTGTTGCCATCGATGATGAAGGCTGAGTAGTTTTGGTTGAGTTTGGAAATGCGGGCTTCCGTACCCAGGATGATGAGCTCTGTTTTGTCATCGTTCAAGCATAGGCCATGGTTGGCCATCCATGCTTGAACGATGCTATAGACTCTGTTCACCAAAGCCAGATCTTCAACGTAATCCCCAGTAAGTGGTAGGAGAATCTGGGTATCGTCTGCGTAGTTGGTATAGATGATACCCAGATTATCGAGATCGTCGAAGAGTGGCTTGGTGAAGATATTATAGAGTGTCAGCGAGACACAGGATCCCTGGGGCACTCCACAGGTGATGGGAATCGGGTCTGCTGCCCCTGCGGGGGAGAACACCCTCATGGTCCTGTCACTAAGGAATGACTGTATCCAGACTATAGCCTCCCCTGAGAAGTGAGCCGCCGAGTCCAAGTGATTGCATAGGACTCTGTGGTCCACCAAATCAAAGGCGGCTGATAGGTCTAGAAGGAGGAGGAGGAGAGCTAATTTGTCCTGGTCTCTGAGTGAGTCTATTTGGGCCTTTAAGTCGATAAGGGCAGTTTCTGTGCCGTGTTACGGACGGAAACCGGATTGGCGGGTGCCAAGGAGATGGTTCATCTCAAGGAAGTTCTGGATTTGGGTGTAAGCTACCTTGTCTAATATTTTTAGTAAGAAAGGCACCGTGGTGATGGGTCTATAATTTGTAGGAATGTTGGGGTCCAATGTTTGCTTTTTTAGAAGGGGGAGTACCCAAGATTCCTTTAGATTGCGAGGGATGGTGCACGTAGTGAAGGAGGCATTAATAAGTTTTGCGATGAAGGGGGCTAGATCTCTAGCCGTGTCCTTGATCAGTTGTGCGGGGCATTGGTCACCGATGCAATTAGAGCAGGGGTGCACAACTGATTTTGACAGAGGGCCGAAAGTACCTTACATGAGGGCTATAGTGGGCCGAAAAGTAAATGTGGGCGGGGCGGTAGGCGGGGCGTGGCAGAAGGCTTTTTAAACCCCCAAGTTGTACTAAACACATGGAAAAAGAATGTTTTTGAGGGGTAACGATTTTTATTTGCATTTCAAACTTACATTTTGTACTACACATTTTCCATTGTTATAATTTATTTCTATTTAGTTATTGTATCTCGCCTGTTTAATTAACTTATATATATTTTATTGACCCTAGATTGGACATGCCGTTATTTTGGACTGCTACAGTTTGCTCTTTGGGTTTCCCAAGAGGAGTATGGTCTTCGTTGAGTCAGGTTTCCTCAAAAAGCCAAAGATGAACATCTCCTAACTGTGCCTGTTTTAGCTTTATTATTGGGTTCACTCTTGGAGTGCAACACTATGCCCCATGGCCCCCTCACCCCCAACCTAACACTATGCCCCAGGGCCCCCTCACCCCCAACCAAACACTATGCCCCATGTCCCCCTCACCCAAACACTATGCCCCATGGCCCCCTTACACCCAAACCAAACACTATGTCCCATGGCCCCCTTACACCCAAACCAAACACCATGCCCCATGGCCCCCTCACCCCCAACCAAACACTATGCTCCATGGCCCCCTCACCCCCAACCAAACACTATGCCCCATGTCCCTCACCCCCAACCAAACACTGTGCCCCATGTCCCTCACCCCCAACCAAACACTGTGCCCCATGGCCTCCTCACCCCCAACCAAACCCACCACCTCATGGCCTCCCCACCCCCAACCAAGCCCCCCACCCCATGGCCCCCTCACCCCCAACCAAACCCCCACCCCCCAAATCAGCACACACAAACCAGCACCAATACAGACCCGAACCCCTACCCCTCAACTCAGCACACACACAAACATGCACCCATAAAGACCCGAACCCCCCCACCCCCCAACTCAGCACACACACAAACATGCACCCATAAAGACCCAAACCCCCACCCCCCAACTCAGCACAAACATGCACCCATAAAGACCCAAACCCCCCACCCCCCAACTCAGCACACACACAAACATGCACCCATAAAGACACAAACCCCCACCCCCCAACTCAGCACACTCACAAGCATGCACCCATACAGACCCGAACCCCCCAACTCAGCACACACACAAACATGCACCCATACAGACCCGAACCCCCCCAAATCAGCACTCTCAAACAAGCACCCATACAGACCCGAACCCCCACCCCCAACTCAGCACACACACAAACATGCACCCATAAAGACCCGAACCCCCCCACCCCCCAACTCAGCACACACTCAAGCATGCACCCATACAGACCCGAACCCCAACTCAGCACACACACAAACATGCACCCATACAGACCCGAACCCCCCACCCCCCCCCAACTCCAAACCCCCCACCTCAGCACACACACTCTCAAGCATGCACCCATTACAGACCCGAAACCCCCACCCCCCAACTCGGCACACACACAAACATGCACCCATAAAGACCTGAACCCCCCACCCCCCAACTCAGCACACACTCTCAAGCATGCACCCATACAGACCCGAACCCCCCCACCCCCCAACTCAGCACACAAAAAACATTCAAATCAAAACATTCATACACATCCGACAACCCCCCCACCCCCGCATCTCAACATACACACAAAATTCATTCAAATACAAACATTCATACACATCCGACACACCCCCCACTACCCCGGCATCTCAACATACACACAAAATACATTCAAATACAAACATTCATACACATCCGACACCCCCCCCACATTCCACCACCCCCTCACACCCCCCCATCTCAACATCCACACACATAAAGCAAAACAAACCCGACACACAAACACAAACAGAGCACTTACCGGAGACGTGCTGGAAGGCAGGTAAGCTGGAACGCTGGAATCGTACTACGGCTGGCGTGGTCCAAAGCTGAAATGCCTTATGGACCACGCCAGCCGTAGTGCTGGCCCTCCATTGGTGCAGCACACACGCATTACGTGGCTCGTAGGAGCGACGTGGTGCGTGTGTGTGCTGAGCCAATGAGGGCCAGTGTTTTGTCCGGCCCGGAAGACAACTAAGACTTTCCTTCCATTAGGAAAGTCTTTGTGCCTCGCGGGCCGCAACTGGCCCGCGGGCCGTAAGTTGTGCACCCATGAATTAGAGGGTTTAAGAGTCAGAATGGTCTTCTCTACCTCAATTACCGAGACCTTGGAGAAACGGAATAGGGTAGATTCTTTGGGTTTGGGAATTTTGACCAACTGAGGTTGAGTTGGTAGTGAGGCTTTCTTTAGGGCAATTTTAGTTTGGAGGTTGGCCACTTTGTTGGTTAGTGCCAGTTATATGTCTGTACACCAGGTTTTATCTTTGATGGAGTCATCCTGTACTGCGATAGGGGTTTCCAATTCTTTTAGGATGGAGAATAGCTCCTTCATACTGGAGTTGGCTTGGGTTATCCTGTTATTATAAGTTTCTTGTTTGGCCAGGATAATATCTTTTTTGTATTGCGATGGAGGAACTCTGCAACCTGAATTGCCCGCAAGCCCTTATGATCATCAAAAAAGACTTGGGTAGATAGGACACTCTGGCATCATCTCCGACAAGGAGGATCAATGCCCTGAAGATGAACCCCCAAACTGATATACATAGCAATGATGCTCCCAGCAGGCCCAACAGCTCACATGCTAAAAGAATTAAACAAAGCCATAAATAAATTCATCTGGCGAGGGAAAAAAAGCATGTACGCGCTTACCCATCTTGCAGGCGGAAAAGACTATTGGAGGCCTGGCAGCCCCCTCACTGGTGGCCTATTACCAGGCAGCCCAACTAAATTGGGTGGCTAAACACAAACTATGATACCAGCTGGTGGATCATGGAGCTTTCTCTCATGGCCCGCTAACACCAATAGAGATCATGGCCATGCCACTGCACAAACACCCACCAAACGTCAAAGCGCATCCAATCCTGGGACCAACCCTAAAACAATGGCACAGATTAAGGGCGCTACAAGGGGCCCCAATCAAAAAAGCACCAGCATGGGCTAGCATAAGGGCGGTCCTTATATATGGGCAGACACAGATAATCCATCAAAATCAAAAGGACGAGTGGCCCAAAATACGGATATTGGACATAACCGAGGACAGGGCGTTCCTAGGCTTCCAAGAAGCATGCAGAATACTGGGTGCGGGAGACTGGTCATGCTATTACACCATACAAGCCACGCTTCTCAAGCACACAAGGGAGTCCCGTCTACAGCCCCCCCACATGTTGCGAGAAAGAGATGAAACAGAATTCAGAGGAATACCCTCTCATCCGCACTTTCTACACAATGGCAATACCAGATAAACAGATTACAATGGCAATACCAGATAAACAGACGCACTAGCCTCGATCTGGGCTGAGGACCTGGGTACCCCAATAAAAAGTGCTTCTCAGCAAGCCCTATGTCCTCCCTTAGCCTCAAAAACAGGGAAATACAATACAAAATACAGCAAAGACCGTACTACACCCCAGTCAAACTGTAGAAAATGGGGCTCCAACCCACTTCCCTATGCTGGAGAGGCTGCAAAGGTACAGGAATAATATTTTTTATTTTTATTTATTAGCATTTTTAAAGTGCGCAGCAGCCCTTGGGCATCGTGGCGCTGTTACAAAGAAACTTGCTGGTTACAGAGGATACAGACGCTTAGTGGTTACATAGCAAGCAGTGGTTACAATACAAGCTTAGAGGTTACATAGGATGCAGTCAACTTAGTTACATGATATGCTGTGTGGGGGGGGGTGGAGGAGCTAGTTCAACAGAGTGGTTTTGAGGTTTTTTCGAAAGGTGGATAAGGAGGGTTCAGCTCTAGTGTGTTGGGTAAGGAATTCCAAAGTTTGGGTGCTATGTGAGGAAAACGTATACCTCCGGCGTTTTGATAGGGGGGAACGCAGAGTTGGTCGGCGTGGTGACTTCTTTTGGGGCGTGTCAAGATGTCTCTGGAGACAGTTTCTGATAGGTAAGATGGGGCAGAGAGACTGATGCATTTGTGTGTTAGGGTGGGGATCTTGAAGTTGACCCTTTCCTTGACTGGGAGCCAGTGTGCGGCTCGCCTGGCCTGTGAGATGTGGTCTCTTTGGGGGATGCGGAGGGCTGCGCGGAGCACATTGTTTTGTACTGTTTGGAGCCTATGTTTTTTGTTGCTGAGGTGCCTGCAAGGAGAGCATTACAGTAACCCAGTTTTGCTCCTATTGTGGCACGGGCGATAGAAAGGCAGAGGCGATGGCGCTAACCTGTCACGACATTGAAAGAGTTGAGTCAAGGTAGACTCCAAGGGTCTTTACTGAGTTGGAGACAGGTATGTTGGTGTTGTCAATGGTAAAGTTGTCATATTTTTGGTTGAGTTTGGCCAGACATCATGTTCCTGCCCCAATATCACTCTCTAATGGCGCACAGTACATAGACAGGTCACAAACATTGAGGGGCGGACAAAAAGTATTAGGGTCACTCTTTTTTGCAAAGTTTGGTGAGGATTCGTCCAGGGGGGGCAAAGTTATAGGGGGTGGTCCCAAAACTTTTTTTTTTCCCATAGACATAATGGGAAAAATCTTTGCTCACGCCTACAGCCCAAACACTGGACGGATTTACACCAAATTTGCGGCAGGAGCAGCGGCTTGGTCCCGAAAGCGTGCTTTGCTTTATTTGGTGTAAATCCGTCCAGTAGTTTTTTTAAAAAAAATGACAAAAAATTAAGTGAAAGAAATTAGTGATATCTGTGTTCGCTTCGCGGACACACTTCACTGTTCGCTCCGCGGACAGGACGGTGATTGGGACAGCAGCTTGCGTGATGTCCGCGGACATCTGGCGTGCTCTCTCATTGGATGCAGTGAAAGCGTGCAGTGCGTCTGGCTTCAGAGACGCCCGCCATCTTTGTTCCTCCGCCTGCACAGTAAGTCTTGTGCGTCTCCTGTTCCTCCCACCCCCGCTCATGCCCAGTGTGTCCTTGTCTCCCCCACCCCCACTCATGCTCCGCGTCTCCCCTGTTCCTCCAGCCCCCCGCTCACGCCATCAGCACACAGTGGCCAGCGGAGGGCCGAGGAGCGGGATCTGCCGCCTGCACACGAATGCCGTGTGTCTCTCTCCCTCCCCCCACCCCCTGCTCATGCCCCGTGTCTCTCTCTATCCCCTTCCCCCACCCCCGCTCATGCCCCGTGTGTGTCTCTCCCTCCCCCCTCCCCCGCTCATGCCCCGTGTGTCTCTCTCCCTCCCCCCGCTCATGCCCCGTGTCTCTCCCCCCCCCTCGCCCACCCCCGCTCATGCCCGTGCGTCTCTCCTTCCCCCCACTACCGCTCATGCCCCCGTGTGTCTCTCCCTCCCCCCACCCCCGCTCATGCCCCGTGTCTCTCTTCCCCCCCTCCCGCCCACCCCTGCTCATGCCCCGTGTCTCTCTCCCCCTCCCGCTCATGCCCCGTGTCTCTCCCCTTCCCCCCCACCCCCGCTCATGCCCCGTGTCTCTCTCCCTCCCCTCCATCCCCGCTCATGCCCCGTGTGTCTCTCCCCCTCCCGCTCATGCCCCGTGTGTCTCTCCTCCTCCCGCTCATGCCCCGTGTGTCTCTCCCCCTCCCGCTCATGCCCCGTGTGTCTCCCCCTCCCGCCCCGTGTGTCTCTCTCCTGTACCCCCCCACCCCCCGCGTCTCTCTCCTGTTGCCCCCCACCCCCCCGTTCATGCCCCGTGTCTCTCTCCTGTTGCCCCCACCCATGCCCCGTGTCTGTCTCCTGTACCCCCCCACTCCGCGCTCATGCCCCGTGTCTGTCTCTGTTGTTCCCCCACCCCCCGCTCATGCCCCGTGTCTGTCTCCTGATCCCCCCACCCCCCACTCATGCCCCGTGTCTCTCTCCTGTTCCCCCAACCCCCGCTCATGCCCCGTGTCTCTCTACTGTTGCCCCCACCCCCCGCTCATGCCCCGTGTCTTTCTCCTGTACCCTCCCACCCCCCGCTCATGCCCAGTGTGTCTCCTGTTGCCACCCCCGCTCATGCCCCGTGTCTGTCTCCTGTTCCCCCACCCGCTCATGTCCCGTGTCTCTCCCCTGTTCCCCCACCCGCTCATGTCCCGTGTCTCTCTCCTTTACCCCCCCCACACCCCACTCATGCCCCGTGTCTCTCTCCTGTTGCCCCCCACTACCCCGCTCATGCCCCGTGTCTCTCTCCTGTTGCCCCCCAGCCCCCGCTCATGCCCCGTGTCTGTCTCCTGTTGCCCCCCACCCCCCGCTCATGCCCCGTGTCTCCCTCGTGTTCCCCCACCCCACGCTCATGCCCCGTGTTTCCCTCGTGTTCCCCCCACCCCTCCCGCTCATGTCCCGTGTCTACCTCGTGTTCCCCCCACCCCCGCTCATGCCCCTTGTCTCTCTTCTTCCCCCCCCACCCCCGCTCATGTCCGTGTGTGCCCTGTACCCCCCGCTCATGCCCCGTGTCTCCCTCATGTTCCTCCCCACCTGCTGCTCATGCCCCGTGTCTCTCTCGTGTTCCCCCCACCACCGCTCATGCCCCGTGTTTCCTTCCTTTTCCACCCCACCCCCTGCTCATGCCCCGTTTGTACCCTGTTCCCTCTCACCCTCCTCTCATGCCCATGTGTCTCCCCTATTCCCCCCTACACCCCCCCGCTCATGCCCTGTTGTGTTTTTTATACACCCCGCCTTCCCTTTCCATGGTGGCCATCTTGGTAAAAGATTTTCCTTCCTACACCGGGACGCCGCAAGCGTTCCCACTTTGAGGACATAAAATGTTAGTGGTCTTCATCTATTGAAAAGGATGTTATGGTGACGTTGCACTAATAAAAACCTATGAAATTCAATGCAAAAACTTTGTCAAAGGGACGTTATGGTTCCAAGTAAAACCAAAAAACCCTTGAAATTCGCCAGTTATGGTAAGCTAAGCAACCATAACTCGCGCCACCACCGTGCACTGCTAAGACTAACACCCAGGACATCAAAGATGACATCACTGATGACATCACATGTCTGGCTCACTCTTTTTTCTTTTGCTGACATATCTAGGCCACATGGTTTTCTTCAGTAACAGTCAGAAACTAAAAATGTTATTTTATTTGTAGACGTATCCTTCAAGTAGGTTCTTACAGTAATTCCCTTACAGTCCAGTCACATCATATGAAACATATATATATACGGGAAGACACAAGCTTGAAAGACAGCAATCCTTTTTGTGCATAAAGATAATCAATAGACTTATGAGCACTTTCTGATAGTTCTGTTTTTTTATGGCTGTACTTTCCCTGTATATGGTCATATTTGTATACATTGTACTCACACTACTTTCCTTAGGGTCCAATCACATCAAGTGATACATATACCTAGGGTAAATAGCAGCTTTGAAACAGAGCAATCATTTATTTGCATGAAAATAATCAGTTAAATTATGAATGGTTTCTGCTACTACTTGTGCTTTTTTGCGAACTTCACTTTCCCTGTATATACCCATATTGGTATGTGTTCTTGTGTCTGTGTTTTGTCTAGTGATGCAATTATGTAATACATGTGTTTTATTAGCTACTTATTACATACTTCACAGTACACAAAAATATATTAAGAAAACAATTATTTCATTATTCAACATATTAACATTACGAATATTATACCTTCATCTTGTACACTGCACACAATGTTATGTTTCTGTATGAGTAGCTTAGTATACTAGCTAGAACCCCATAATAGAATGCTATTTATATCAATGCATCGTTCAATGCACTAATTAGGGTATATTTATTGCAATGATCCTTGACACTTGTTTCGCAACATTATAATAAGAATCCCTCGTACACATTTCATGAAAAGTACATACACATGTGATGTCATCAGTGATGTCATCAATGACATTTGTGATGTCATCTTTGATGTCCTGGGTGTTAGTCTTAGCAGTGCACGGTGGTGGCGCGAGTTGTGGTTGCTTAGCTTACCATAACTGGCGAATTTCAAGGGTTTTTCGGTTTTACTTGGAACCATAACCTTGACAAAGTTTTTTCACTGAATTCCATAGGTTTTTAGTAGCGCAACGTAACCATAATGTCCCTTTAACAAAGTTTTTTCACTATATATATATATATATATATATGTTACATTACTCACCGTAATCGTATTTCTGATGCTTGTATCTGCTTAGATTCACATGCTGTGCATAGGCCGACGTCTAGTGGAAGCTGCGGAGTATTACAGTTTGTTTTTCGAAACTCGAAAATGGGTGTCGACCTAGGTCGTGCCAGTAATACTATCCCTAGTATGACGTCCACTGTACCCATGATCCCTCAGGCGTGTAGGACCCTCAGATTGTATTTTTTCTGACATGAGGTGGCATGAGGAGTAGCGTGAGTACAGATTATCCAAGCAGATAGATAAGACTACAAGCACCCATGCGCCTTCTCTCAGAGGGGAGGAAGGGCAGGCGCATGTGAATCTAAGCAGATACAAGCATCAGAAATACGATTACGTGAGTAATGTATCCCTGCTGAGGCTTGTGGAATCTGCTTAGATCACATGCTGTGCATAGATTAGCAAGCAGTGTTAGAAGAAGGAGGTGGGATGTGAGAAGGGTCATGAGCGAACAGGTGTCTTAGAACCGCTTGTCCCTCTTGAGTATCTGTCTTGGAATGAGTGTCAATGCAGTAGTGCGGAGTAAAAGTGTGAATAGAGCTCCATGTAGCTGCTTTGCAAATGGTGTCAAGGGGTACATTTGCAATGAAAGCCAGTGGCCCCAGTGCCTCTTGTAGAGTGGGCTCTCGGCGTAAAAGGCAGAGTTTTCTCAGAAAGGGAGTAACACAGCTGGATACATTTGACTATCCACTTCGAGATGACACCTTTAGAGACGCGATCTCCTTCTCTGCTTGTAGCTATGGAGACGAACATTTGGTCTGTCTTTCTTAGCGGTCTGGTCTTGTCTACATAGTAGAGGAGCGCTCTTTGCACATCTAGTGTGTGTAGTTTCACCTCAGCAGAGCTTTTGGGTTCCTGGAAGAAGGCCGGTAGCTCAATGGACTGGTTAACGTGCAATTTAGAAATTAACTTAGGTTAGAACCTAGGGTGAGTACGTAGAACCAGCTTATCCTTATTAACAGTAAAGAAAGGATCCTGCACTGACAGAGCCTGAATTTCACCGACCCATCTTATGGATGTAATGGCTACTAAGAAGGCAGTTTTATAGGTCAGGTGTTTGAGACTAGCTTTATGCATTGGTTCAAAGGGGGGGGGGACTATGAGTTTAGCAAGCACCACATTAAGGTCCCATCCTGGTGGTGGGTTCGAAATTGGAGGGTGGAGTCTCTTTAACCCTTCCATAAAGGCTTTAAACACTGGTACTTTCCACCACAACACCTTGTTATGGGAGGTGGTGTAGGCTGACAAGAGCCGCTAGGTGTACCTTGAGTGAATTAAATACCAACCCTGCGTCCAGCAGGTGGAGCATGTAGGTGACAATATTGGAAGGAGTACAATCAACCGGGTTGATTTGTTTATTCTGGCACCAAATAACGAATCTCTTCCATTTATCAAAGTAACAGTGTCTTGTGTTAGGTTTCCTAGATTCCTTTAGGATATCCATGCATCTCTGTGGTAGGTTGAGATGTCCAAACTATGACTTCAGGAGCCATGCTGCCAAGTTCATGGAGCTGGGTTGAGGATGCACTGTTTGTCCTTGGTGCTGAGATAGTAGGTTGTGCCAGCACGGGAGTTAGATGGGCTCGCACACTGCCAGTCTGCGCAGATGTAGGAACCACGGTTGCCTCGCCCACATGGGAGCAACTAGGATGAGCGTCATCGATTCCCTGTGCAACTTGTTGACCACCTTTCTCATGAGAGGCGTTGGTGGAAAAGCGTAGGCAAACATCTCTAACCAGTTCATCCACAGGGCATTCCCGTTAGAGTCTGGTTGGGGGAACCTGGATGCGAATCCTGGGCATTGTATGTTTTCGCTTGTGGTGAAATCCCACTGTGAGAAGAGGTCTTCTACGACTTCTCCGTGTAGCCACCATTCGTGTTCTTCTGGGAGGGGATCTCTGCTTAAAGCGTCCGCTAGTGAATTGAGATCCCCTGGAACATGTTGAGACGACAGGTAAATGTTCCATCTGAGTGCCCATGTCCAAATTTTCTGGGCAAGCCTGGACAGATTTGGCGAACGAGTGCCCCCTTGTTTGTTTATGTAAAACATTGCCGTCGCGCTGTCTGTTAAAATCTGCACTGACAGGTTCCACAGGTGGGGTTTGAATGCTCAAAACGGTCTGAAGACTGCCAGAAGCTCTAGCAGATTGATGTGATTCTTGGCTACTGTGCGAGACCAGAGACCCCGAGCTGTGTGGTGGAGGAGGTGTGCTCCCCACCCCGACAAGGACGCGTCTGTAGTGACTACGGCCGTACCTCTGGATTGTAAAAGGGCTTCCCCTTTGACAGGTTCTCTCTTGTCCACCAGCGAAGACTCTGTACAAGTGTTGGCGAAACGACCACTAGATTGTTTCGCCAACCATTCCTGCATGGGTCGCAGGCGCGCGTGGGGAACCAGGTAAATACATGATGCCATCATGCCTAGAAAACATCGCTTTGCGCACCCTTATCTGGGAACGGGCTGATATTGAGGAATTTGCAGTAGTAGATTCCGAATTCTTTCCTCTGACGGAAAGGCCAACCCCTCTTGAGTGTTTAGGACAGCTCCTAGGAACTGTTTGGAGGTGCTTGGCACCAGACTTGATTTTCTTCTCGTTGATTGAGAAACCCAAATCGAAGAGGAGGTTGATCGTTCTTTAGATGTTGGATCTGCAAATTACTGGGGTCTCCCCCGTGATGAGCCAGTCGTTCAGGTAAGGGTACACTGGGATTGCTTCCCTGCGCAGGTGCGCCGCCACCACCGCCAGTACACCTTGGTGAATACCCTTGGAGCCGAGGCTATATCCAAGGGCAGCACCTTGAACTGGTAGTGCTGACCGTCCACCTTGAAGCGCAAGAATCTTCTGTGCGCTGGGAACATGGAAATATGAAAATAGGCATCTTTCATGTCCAAACTTGCCATGTACTCTCCTCTTTTTAGGAGGGGTCATGTGAAATATTTTGGGCTTGACATACTTGTTTGCAGGGCGGAAATCTAATACTGGGCGCATTGTCAGAAGGAAGTAAGTTGAATAAATACCCTCGTTTACCTGGTTGCCCGGGACGAGTTCTATCGTGTCCATTGCGAGAAGATTGACGATTTCCGCTAAGAGGATCTTTTGATGGTCCAGGGAGTGTATCTTTTGTCTTGGTGGGTGAATGCGTGGGTGCTTCAGCAGTTCGATGCAGTATCCCGCAGACACTGTGGACAGCACCCATCTGTCCGGGGTGATCCTTTCCCATGCCTGGGTGAAGTTGGAAATATGCCCCCCTACTGGGGATGCATGGGAAGGGACCCTGAGCGGAGAGTCACTATTTGCTGGGAGGCGTACCACCTCTACCTGGGCTGCCTCTCCCTCTACCACAGCCCCTTTTGTTACCTCTGGGGTAACTTCGGGTAGTCTGTTGGTTGCCACCCCACGATGTACCCTGCCCCTGTGAGTAATTAGAACCACTCTGGGAATTTAGGGCGCATGAGCAACGAAAATTATTATTATTCCCTCTTTGGTTCGTGGGTTTGTTAGTTAATTGTCTCAGGGACCTTACGGTATCGTATTCCTCTTTGGCAGTTTTGAGTGCCTCTTCTACCGCTTTGCCAAACAAGACATTCGGTTCCACTGGCATGTCGATAAGAGTAGCGTGGGTCTCGGGGTTGAACTCTGTCTGAACCAAGCGTGTCTCTTGATGACAGTGCCCTCTGCGATGAGCCAGCCTGCATTATCTGCGGCGTCAAAGGTCGCCTTTAGAATTCACCCGGACACCAATCTTCCCTCCGATGCAATCTGGGCTAACTGGCCCTTTAGTGGTTCTGGTGCGGAGGCAATGAGGGCAGCTACCTGCTCCCATTGGTGACAATTATAACTTGCCAGCAGAGTGGTGGTATTCGCGATTATTGCCTGGTAAGCAGAAGTGGAGGCCACTTTCCTTCCTAGACCATATATCCTCTTGCTCTCCTTGTCTGGGGGGAGCTTCAGATGATGCTACAAGTGTCCCAGCTCTTTTCCTGGTGGTAGTAACTACCAATGAGTCAGGCTTAACTTGACCCCTTATGTAAAGTGGGTCGGACTGGGCGGCCCTGAACAATTTTTCAATTCTGGAGTTCACCGCCCTGGTGAGGTTAGGAGGGAGGGGTCAATTCTGCATTGGATGGACTTCAGAATTGGAATGGCTTGGGCAATGGGTTTCTTATCCTCAATGATCTCTTCTGCAAAGTCTTTCTCTTCTTGAGCCCCTTCAGTGTCTATATGAAAGTGCTTTGCGGCTCTAGCTAAGACCTCATTTAGTAGAGGCTGATTATCCACAGGTGAGTCAGTAACCGGTGGTTCTTTGGAAACAGGTGAGTATTTTATAGGCCTCTGCCTCGTCTTCCTCCTCCTCATCCTGGTCCTCGTCGTTTCCATAATAATCGGCCCCTGCTTGGTTGTCCAACATTTGTATGTCTTGATCTTCTGCATACTGGTGGTAAGGTAGAATAGAGAATGGGTCTGCAATCGGGCCCTGAGCTGGAGTTTCCTGACGAGGTCTCTTACTAGGAGGCTGAGGGTCTTTGGATCCTGAAGGAGTAGAATTGTTAGGGGTACTCTGATAGCTGAGAAAATAATCAGGGTTTTTCTCATAGAAATTAGCCAAAGACGACATTCTTCTCATCACCCTGTTGACGTCATCAGAGCTCCATTCCCTGGAACTCGGGATGACAATCTCCTGCTGAGTTGCCTCCTATTCCCATATCCTGTGGAGTGGGAGGGATAACTTTAGGCTTAGAGACAGGGTCAGGGGTCTTAGATTTATCTTTATCTAAAGATCTATATTTGTCCTTCTGGACCCGGGGTGCAGATGTTGTCTCTGAAGACTTTTTCTGCCGTTTGTCCCCTTTACCATGAGTAGAGGAGTGTTTCCCTGAAGGTTTGGCCTTTTCTGAATCTTTCGACGCCTGGCGCTGAGATTCGGGGGAGTGTTGGCTAGGTGCTTTGTCTTTAGAGTGTGTGCGTTGAGACTCGGAGGCAGACTTTGAAAGGCCTGCCGGAGCCGACTTTAAGCGTGCTGCTTGGGGGTGGAGGTCGGACTAGTCTTCTGACGACCATACCTCTGTGACTTTGGGGAGCGAGGCATCCTTGACAATCGTGGACGGTTGCCGTGTGTCGTGAGGCGATCTCGAACTGGAACGCCCAGAGGACACTGATTCTGTGGACCGCTCTCCCTGTGCGTCTTTCTTCCGAGCGCTCGACACGTGTCGAGTCTCGGCTGGGGTTAGTGTGCTTAGGTGCATTAGTGTGGGTAGCGCTCATGTCGCCGGGTGTGGTCCCCATAACTGCCCCGCCGGACAAACCTCCGAGGCCGGGGACGCGCGCTTGGGTGTCCCACGACGCCCCTGTGCCCTCGCCTTCCGATACGGCAGCGTTGCTGCCATCACTGAAGGAACCCACCGCCTCCATGGCCTCGAGCTGCCTGGCGTAATGGGCTCAACGTTTAGTGGAGCGGTCTTTAAGCGTTTTAGCCTTAGAGCGCTTATACGCTCTGCAGTTAGTTTCGGGGTGATCCCTAGGCAAACAGATTACAGGTGTTATGCTTGTCAACCCAAGGGAACTTGCGGTTGCACTTGGGGCAGAATTTAAATGGAGTACTCTCCATATGTCACCTTATGGCAGCAGGCGAGTGTATGTAGGAAATAAAACGAATAAGTCCACTCCCCACTCTCCCTACTTGCAGGGCCGAGGCCAGAAGTCCGTCGTCTCAACAGTTGTTCGTTCTTCGGGCCGTCATCGATCTTCGGTGTCTCTCGCCGTGGGACTGAAAGAACTGGGAAGTTTAAAAGAATTATGACAAAGTGGCTGAATGCCAGGGAAATCCGCAACAATGCTTCCGACAAGTATGGCGGAAAAAAACAATCTGAGGGTCCTACACGCATGAGGGATCATGGGTACAGTGGACGTCACAGTAGGGTTAGTATTACTGGCACGCCCTAGGTCGACACCTATTTTCAAGTTTCGAAAAACAAACTAATACTCTGCAGCTTCCACTAGATGTCGGCCTATGCACAGCATGTGATCTAAGCAGATTCCACAAGCCTCAGAAATATATATATACATACACACAGCACGGGACAAGGGACCCAGGGGGCGGGGGGGAAAGACGGCTAGCCGTAAATCGGAGAGGGAAAGAGGGAGGAGTGGGTTGAACACGACCAAGCATCGTCAATTGAGTAATCTTGTGGATTTAATAGACCAGTGGCGTGAGCAAACAAACCACAAATATGAACACGGATGTTTTGAATTGTCCTGTCCTCGTTTATTTTATACATGCTGTTTATGAAATTGAATAAACAAAGTAAAAAAATAAAACTTTACAAAAACATTTCAACTTTATCTAATAGCGTCATTGCCAAACTTATTCTCCACAAGGCCTACTCCCAGTTCTGCCTCTTCACCAAATCTAACCTCCTCCTCGACCCCTCTGAGGAATTGAATCGTCCCTAGTCTCCCTCTGGGATCACCTCAAAAGAACTGCCGGCTCAGTAGGCTGTGCCGCACTTACCCTCCTCAACCTCTCAGCGGCCTTTGACACCATCAACCACAGCATCCTCATTGACAGACTCCACTTGCTCTGTATTAGGGACACAGCATCAAGGTGAATTTCCTCCTTTCTTGCTAACTGATCGCATATCACCCTACTTCCTCCTCCCTTCACCTTGACCCCCTGTCATGACACCAACAGTGTACCATAGGCCGCCTACCTATCCCCCCCTTACTGTTTAACCTCTACCTGAAGGGGGCTTCATGCTCTTATTTGCTTACATGACCTAACCTGATACAACTCTGCAGATAACACCCAGTGCATCCTCAAGATCCCAAGACCTCTGCCATCCCTCATTCGGATCTTGCCTCATTTCTCACTGAAATCAGCCACTGGATGATGGGTAACCATCTACTCCTCATCCCCGGAAAAAACAAACTTGTGATCTGTGGGAAGACAGCACTCTTCCCCCAACCCACTGCCTGGTCATCCTCCCTAGGCCCACATCGAACTCAGTAAAGAACCTGGGATGTACCATTTGGGCGCGGATCTGACACTTTCACACCACATGAACTCTATCTAACTTTTCTTATCTACACCTCTTTATTATCAGACACATCTTCTCTTACCTTTCCTACCCTCAAAGTCACAGCAATCATGGCTATCATCCTTTCGCACCTAGGCTAGCCAATTATCTTTACCTGGGGGCCCCAGCATATCAACTCAGAAAGCTCCAAAACACTGGAAGGGTCAAAAACACTGCAGCTAAGATCCTCCTGGCCCATGGCCCCAGAGAGCACATCACACCTGCCCTCCATGTGCATTTCCGACATTGCCTTCCACAAAACAGGCCCAAAATATCTTCAACACAAATTCACCCGTTACCAACCCAATAGAAACCTGCGATCAGGCACGCCACCACTCCTTGTGATCCCTCCCTTTAAATAGACTAGACTAGGGGGATCCTCCTTCACAATCCAAGCCCCCAAAATCTACAATGCAATTCCCCTTAGCATCCGCCGCTTAGAGGATCACCTTGCCTTCCGGAAGGGCCTCAAGGCATGCCCCCCAACCCCGTCAACATGATAAACCCATGCCACACTTTGGGTTATTTAACCACTTGTCAGATGGGCCAAGGTGGCAATTAAACCCTCATGTAATGTACTGAGCGACGGAGAGAATAAACTCAAGCAGACCACAGGACAGAATCTGTGCCACATCTACGAAATCAAGAAACCAGCCAGGAGACAGGTACGTATTGCACTGCATGTTGAAGGTAGATAGCTGAAAATACAGCCACCCACCTGCACGCATCTGCTATCATCCAGCATTTTAGGACACATCACACAACCCCTCTGCCATAAGAATGCAGCTATGTCCCATGACAAAAATTAATTCTAGCTGGACACAAGTCTCCTGCACTTGCATACTCTCCAGCCTACCTCAAAACACCCATTCACATGCCAGATCGACATAGGTAGCCACCCCTACCTATCTTTGTATTGGCTAAAATGCAGAGATGCATTCTAAAATCCCCTGATGAGTTTCCCATACCTTGGACTTTGCTCCCCCAAGGGCGTTTACCTAAAGCTCTTTGAGACCAGACCAATGGGAAAAGGCACTATACAAATGGCAGATTACATTACATATGTCTATGGCACTGCGGCGTCCCTCATTTGTTGGTGGCAATGGAATTTCTTGCGATCATGTGCACTTCAGTTTTCCATGCAGCATTTATACACATAAATGTAAGTGTCCAAGTGTCGCCAAGTGTGCTGTTTGGCGTTTGGACAGGACTCTGCAGCTACGACCGTCAACCTTCTGCTGTTAAAGGCTGTAAGGCTGTATGCGCAAGAGGAAGTTTCACCTTATCAAATGCGGCGAAACGCTGCCGGAATGGACACATAACGAAAGGACTTCAACTTCCACAGTAAACATTTGCATTTTTTTTTTTTTTCTTCTCTGTGTACTAAACGTGTCTATGGGCTGGGCTGGGCTGGGCTATTGAGTGCACCTGGGATTTGGGCTGGGTTGGGCTGGGCTAGTGTTGCCTCTTCCCTGACCGTACCTCCTTTCCCATTGGCTCTCTGGTCTTGGTGCCTGCCTCCTGACACGCCTGCCTCCTGACACGTTTCTATCCCTTTTGCTCTATAGATCCTCTGCAAGCCGTGCACACGCCCCCTCTTTGAACTCGCCCCGGATTCCTGGTTAAAAGCTTCACGCACGCGCATCCTGCGCGCGCATCCAAGTGTCGCCAAGTGTGCTGTTTGGCTGTTAGGCTGGGAGTATGGGGTAAGGCTACTTTCTAACCGCCAAAATCTATTTTCTAACTTATATGCTTAGGCTAAATGGTGGCAAGTTTGCGCAGTGGGCGGCAATTGGAATCAGGTTCCCTTAAAACAACGAAAAAAAATCATAAAATTAAAAAAATGGCATTGCGAAATGAGAAGGTTAAGAGCAATGGTGCAGCGTCAGCTGCAAGCTCTGCTTTAGTTGCACATTGGGGGCCAGTCACTGATCAAGACTTAGTGAAACATGAAGTAGCGTTCGCATACGCGCGGGCTCAGGAACTTGAAAAAACATCACTCGGATCCTTGCCGGTAGAATCTAATATGCCCATTAGGAAACACTCTCCAAATGCATCTCGTAAAAGTTTCCTGAGTATGCGTATGGACACTGGTCCCACAGATCCTCGGAACCTGGGTGACGATATTTTTATTTCGCCCTCTGACAACTCGATTCTAGCGCCAGTAGTACTTGCTACACTGGAAAAACGGATAAGGTTGTCAGAAGGTCCCTCAACACCAGTCACGTTCCCTCATTTCAAACGGGCTGACGTACACATTCACTACAAAGAACCCACTCATATGGAGGACCTGAATGCCTCCCCAGTGCCCTCCACTAAGGTACCATCCTCCACCACTCATCCGGTGTCTAGTTCGTGGCCATCTTCCCCCAACCGGCCTTCTTATCCCCCAGTGCCTTTACCCAATATCAACCATCTGACAGCGGACCCTTACCACTCCCCTAACAAACAGTCTTCACAAAATCCGCTGGGTTTTGACATATTGGAACCAACTGGTGACATGCATTCTCTTGAAGCATCATATCCGGTGCTAACAAGAATATTAAACCTATTGGATCGTGGACATGAATATACACATTATGAACTGAGGGAGTGCAAGACAGCACTCTCGGAAATCCTATTAAAAACTAACAAATTAGAAGGCTTTATCTTTGCCGATAGCCTTAGACAGGAACTGGGATGTCATAATTCTATACACAAAGAAATATTAGTAAGGAACACCATATCCACTCAAACAGATCCGGCTTATTTTCCAGAGAATGAACTTAAAACCATGATGCCCCCTCAGGTTACATATGCGTTTCCGCAATCTTTTGCACAAGCTGTAACCGCTCCGGCACGTGATACTACATGTTATATCCTTACGCATGCCCAATTATGTAAGACAGTTGCATCCCATGCTGAAAAACTAGAGCAGATCCTGTTTTTCCTACAACCCAATCAGGGGGACGAAAAAGCGGGGTTCTCCTCAACTAGTGTGGATAGGGGGCAGGAGCTTTATCCTGACAGCCCCTCGGCTCTAATCAAACTATTTGAGACCACAAACTCGCTAGATGTTGCAGCTGCTAATGGTTCAGCTACACCTCCACGGAACCAACCTGTAGCTGGTAAAAACGCGTCTCCTCCAGTAGAGCGTTCATTCATATCACGGAAAGAAAAAAGGTTATTCTTTCGGGCTATGAAAAGAAAAGCGCAGTGTAAAAAGGTTGATAAAAATTACCAACAGGAACCGAACACCAAACCAAAACTAACTGGAGAAACAAATCCAAAAATTGAGATTAACACCGTAGCTAACGCAAAGAAAAAATCTGCCACGACGAAAATCTCCGGGAATGATATGGGTAGCCGAGATAAAATAATCAACAAAAAACTTAAGAATTCGTACTTCCAAATACCAAAGACTACCACTGAAGAGGCTGCCCACTCTTCATCGCAGACGCAACTACCTAACTTCTTTAAACCTATTGAGAACAAAATATCAAATCCAGGAAAGGAAGTAGAAATTCATGCTGGCTCTGAGGACATAACGAACGACTTAGCGATTGCTGCTGGGCCTCGGGGGCCCAACGACATCCCTCTGCTGACACCACAGTCCGGTAACCCTGGTGAATTCGAAAAAAAAAAATCTTACCACACCAGAACATACCATGCATAGGGGGCAATCATAATCCCCACGAGCCAATTTCGGAGGGACATATGCAGAATACTGAACCAGTGGGTGAATTAATCAAACATGCCTCTACTATCATAGGTTGGGAAATTATATCGTTTAGTAACGGCACCAAGCGACTTAATCGCTCAGCCCTAATGCAAGCCTTCAACCGCATCCCTGGCCTTCGTACCCTGCACACAAATGATATTGAATGGATAACATTGCCACCAATCCAAAACCATCGTATGGTGTGCAAGGTGCAATCATCCATCATAACTAATCTTCTTGTGCAATATATTAAAGAGTTACGTTCTATTGGATTAATGCTTTATCCGTTTGACTCAATCGATGATGCGATTTCATTCAACGAAACGCCTCTTGCGCCCCCGCCATCTCACTTGCCAAATATGGCTTCTGGGGCTCTTTCGACTGGTGTAAATACTGATGTAATTGCACAACTAGTAAGTCTATCCAACTCCAGCAAGGACTGGTCATGGTTATCTGCCCTCCAAAACACTCAAAACTCAGCAATGAATAATATTCCTCATTAAGTAGCCTGCCGACCTATCTATTCTATCATGGAACTCATGTGGATTTAATAATCTGAAAAAATGGTTTGGTAATCCTCATGAAGGAATCAAATGTGATATTATGATATGTCAGGAGACTATGTGCATACACGAACTTTTGTTGCCCGGATTCACTGTTCTGCATACTAAGGCAAAACGGGGTACAAATGGGCGGCCGTATGGAGGATTGGCGATATGTATAAACACCAACTTGAATATATTAGTTTTGGATGTGTTTTATGCAACTGTAATGATGGCGGCTTTAATTATGTTCCGGGGCTTGCCACCAACACTAATCTTATTGATATCCTTATACCATAATCCAGTATCAACTAATCAATCTGAGGCCTTCCATGAACTTAGTACACTATTTGATGAGGTTTTGACACAACATCCCACATGCGAGATTATTCTGGGAGGAGACTTTAATGCCCACTGGATGGAAGCTAAATTACCACACACAAAGCCTGTGATATTTAGTCAAGCACACCACAGAGGCAGTTTATGGCAGGAATACCTGAACTCCTGGGGACTGGATATTCTCCCCTTCGATAACAGTGACTGTCGTAACACTTGGCGAAGAGGGCATAGAGCCACCTGTATAGACTATTTTGCCACCTCACGCGGTATTCAGGGAGGTGCCGATAACATCTCAATTTATGATCCAGGGGCGAGCGACCATCATATGATCCATCTAAAATTACACCTACACGTAGCTTGCCTCCCAATTGATCCGCAGCACGAGTTTTTAATGGGGGACCGCCCTGGATTGTCACTCCGATGGGACACCAAACTTTGTAATAGGGTAAATAATAGGATTGCCGCACGCTTACATTCATGCTACGGGCCTTGCTTCCTTCAGAACACATTGACTCAACAGGTTTATATTATAAATAATTTAATAACTGAGATAATGAAATCGCTGAAGACTATACCATCTTATCCACGTGGGTGCATGCCTGGGCAACAGTCAAGCTTTATTCTTGAAGCAAAAAGAGTTAAGAGGGTAGCTCTGCGGGAACTTCTTAAAACTTCTCCGACATGGGGGCAATATGTAATTGAGAAAAAAAATGTCTTGAACAATTATCGCAACAAATGCAGAGATCACAGGCATTTTCTCCATACTCAGGAGAACTTAAAGATGTTTAGTACATTATGTCATCGAGATAGACGTTCTACCTGGGGTCTGCTTAGAGCCTGAACCACTGTACTTTCCTCTATTCAGTCCTTGTCTATTTCGGCCCAGACCTGGCGGACCTACTTCGAACACAAATTTGCCCTCCCCATGAAATATAACGAAATCGAATTCAAATGGACCTGTCTGGCTCCCGCATCCTTCGCGCCTTGGGACGTTGCGCATATTGAGGCTACAATAGCTGCGCTTAAATTCTCAAAGGCAGCAGGCCCGGACGGGATTCCCCCGTGTGTTATCAAACAGCAGCCTTCTATGTGGGCTGGTTACTATGTAAAACTGTTTCATAACATGCTGACATCGTCATTTACTCCGCCGTCATGGTTAAACTCTATAGTTGTGCCAATATATAAAAAAGGATCAAGATCACACCCATGTAACTATCGTCCTATAGCATTAATTGATACCGCTGCCAAAGTGTTTGCCATCTTGTTGTTGGGAGAGTTACAAGAGTTAGTTAAAGAGCGGAACATTTTATCAAAATTTCAGATTGGGTTTCGTGCAAGGATGGGTACGCCACTAAATGCAACAATTATGGCGCATCTTATAGCAAAACACAAAATCAAAGACTCAGGACCGCTATACATGGCTTCTATAGATCTCACTTCTGCCTTCGATTCTGTTATTCGTGCATTATTGTGGAAAAAAATGATTGCAATGAATATTCCGCTGTATGTTATACAACTGTTAGCTAAGCTCCACACAAATACCACCTATCTAGTAAGAGTAAACAATGAAGGTGCAACGACACACCCAATACAGATACATATTGGTGTTAAACAGGGATGTAATTTGGCTGCCACATTGTTTAATCTCTATCTATCGGGGATTAATGATATTTGGGAACAACAAATCTCTTATCCAGCAAGGCTCGGTCATCTCAAAATTCAATGGTTGGCATTTGCTGACGATATTGTAATATTTGACCGTACGCCAAAAGGCATGCAAATCAAATTAGACTTATTTTCAGCCTATTGTTACACTCATAATCTAAAATGTAACGTTGGTAAATCCAATATAGTAGTATTGAGAAATTTCAAGAGAAAGAATATCACTCGTAATTGGAGAATTGACAACTTCCCTCTAACTATAGTTCCCCAGATTCGCTATTTGGGCTACAATATAACAGACTCGCAGTCCTTCGCAATGTGGAGAGATGTACTTAAGGAAAAAGCTGCTCCACTTGCAACGCAAATGCGGATAGTCTACCTGAAGTTTTGCAAATTTTCTTTGCTTCCTTTGCTACAATTTTACATCCTGAAAGTAGAGTCGATCATTCTTTTTGCCTTAGATATGTGTTTAGTGAATATCAATTGCTACCTCGATCAACTCCAAGGGTGTATGTGGAAGAGGGCAATGAGGCTAGCCAAGTCCACACCTAATATTGTGATAAGACAGGAATTGGGTATCACTGCTTTGTCTGCACGTAGGAATTGGCGTATGCTGGCGAATTTTGCTAGGATGTTATATCCACCTGCTAATTGTCTTTATGAAGACTTGGGACAACTAATGATCATACCTGAAAGATCATCCCTTACAACGTACTATGCAAAAATGATTGCACTCCTCGCAGAAATTGCACTTGCACCAGCTGACTTAGAACATAGACCTAGTTATGTGAAATATCGCATTATCGAGAATGATTGGTGTAAAACGGTAACTGGTATGGCGGAGCTTAAGGGCTACAAAGAGGCAGCTCGTTTTTGTTCACCTAGACGGCCGCACAAACCATACCTAATTCAATTCCCTTGTAGCAAGGCAAGGGACACCTACTTGCGCTTTAAAATGAATCAATTCCATACCTTAGAACGTACATATGCCTGGAGTCCGCTATGGAAAAAACAAGCAGGGCTAGGATGCAGATTGTGCAAGGATGGTTTGATCCAGGAAACCTTAAAACATATGGTTCTATTCTGTCCTTATTTTGAGGTAGAACGCATTTTAACAATCGCACCTTATTGTATGGAAACTGATACAACAAGGGAATGGTTATGGATGGCCTGCATGTGGGGGACTCGAACTAGTTTCATTTTAGCCCTTTGTCGTTTGTTAAACTCCATAAATACTGAATTAGAGAAACTGTTTAAATTGAAAAACGGATAGGCTACTCATTGATATGTCCCTAATACAATTACATAGCTCTTGAGTTCTGAAACCAAGCAATATGAAAAACTGTTGTAACACTTCTCGAATGTAAGCACCATGTAGGTCTTTATAATATAACAAACCTTGCAGTCTACAGAAGAGTTTATGTGGCCACATTACAATTGCTTATGATTTGACTTCCTGAAAGTATGAAGTTTGGAAACTGTTGTAATACTCCTCTAATGTAGGCACTGAATAGGGCTCTCTATGCATCAAAACTTAAAGCCTATGCATGAGTTGTTTTATTTTTCCATTTGTATTCCTGCTATGAATGATTGTATATCTGGGATTTTATGATATAATGATAACAGAAGGATGACAAACAAAATACAGTTTATGAATTGATGGTTACATGAGAAAGATATTAGACCAGGAATTAGGTTGATTAGTTTAGTTAAGTATTTTTAGATAAAATGAAATTTAGAATTCAGAAAATATTGTTTTTAAATATGCAAAAGGAAGAAAATGTATATATTATACAAGTTGTAAAAGTTTGTTGATCGAACTAATAAAACAACGGTTGGAAATAAAAAAAAAAAAATGTAAGGCCTGATGATGGCTGTTGTACCATTTTGGCCCATTTTGATGACCCTTCAGCTGGAGTAAAATTTGGGAGCACCTTGTGTGGTTTTTTTACTGCTTGTAGATTTTTGGGAAAAATGCATGCAATATTGTATGCATGCAGTGTATTCTAAATGCTGTAAGTAGATTATTTCTATTTTGCAAGCTGTTAATACGCGAGGCAATATGCAACTTTCAATCAGATGGATGGAAACAACAAGCAGCATTCTAATTTACAGTTAGCACAAAACCCCTAATGAGGAACTATGTCTTCCCTCAAAGGAAGTCTATCTACAAGCACAGCATATCAACTCAGGAAGCTCAGAGTACCCGGCCAGTTCGGAGCCATGAGGATTGTCTTAGTTGCAAACCTCTTCAACCTCAACACATCTGTAATAGACGTAATGGTAACAAACACAAACTGAATTGAATGCGAAGATCACTGCCAGGGTGTCTCCACCAATGCTCTAATGATAGGAAACTGCCTGTGGCACAGAAGACTGCAACTAATGTACATCCCGGACGCAAACAGGTCGACTTGAAGAAAACCCCACATGGACATCATCACTGCCACCATTGACATTTCTTATGCAAAATGGATGTCGCTTCTGGAGTCCGCGGCACCAATGACACCTTGAGAGTTGCAGATAGATTTCAAGAGATAAGAGGACTGTAGGAATAGGGTATCAATTACAAGTTACTTTGAAGTATTTCAAGCAAACTGACTCAGTCGCCAAGTGGATGAATTTACCCAAACTACATAAATCATGCAGTCTAGACCAAATTATGGGTTTGCTGTTTTTAGTACAGACATAAACCCCATTCTATTTCTACGTTCAAAATATTTAATATCGAAACTATTTCCAAGGAACTTTCTTCCTTACTAGACAAATGATTTAAGTGTTAGATCAAGGAAATATGTTGCACCCTTTACTTTTGTTTTGGTCAGTGGTCTCCTTCAAACCAGTCACAATTTCTAAGTACCAATCAAGAGGAACAGCCCACGTACTTTATACACACTACATAACCGGCTGCTATTTCTTGATAGATTTAAACCAACAAGGAAAGAATTGCAAAGTAAAATTAAAGGACATTCTCAAGAAATTCATAAACCAATTTTTTACCTCAGGTTAGAATAAGCTCAATTTTTCCCAGTTGAGATTTATTTACTGGAAGTAACTTTCTCATAATAAGTTACTTTTTTGTTGTTGTTGCACTTATGAGCAAGGTCATCAGAAGTAGTCTTACAAACTTTGTGCATGAAGAACTGAACACAATTATAAATGACCTAGTTTTCTCACCTATTTAACCAAAGTAACAAACCAAATATTCATGCAAGTATGATGTGATTCTATATTTTTTCCAGCCAACTCATTTTTCCCGAATAATTTAAACTGCTTAATATAGAAGCTTTCATTGTTTTAAAAAAGGAAGAAAAAAAAAAAAGCTTTCAACGAAAATCCTCATGATTTTGCCCAGCCTTTCATGTCAGAGTATACTTAAAATGTAGGGTAATAGGACATTATTAGGATAGCAGAACAAATTAAAATTACTTACCAACTGGTAACAGTCTTTCAATTGGATGTTCCTCCAATGTATTCCACATCTTTGACATGTAATGTCCACAGCTGTGTAGTTCGGAAACTTTTTCGGCAGAGGGCGTCCTCCGTCGAGGGAGACGTCACTGGATGCTATACATAGGACACACAGCGCCCGTAGCCTCAGTTTATGTTTTTTTCTCCAGAACGTGTGACCTGCTCATACACAATGCCTGCTTGACTGCACATAGCCTTGCGGAAACGTAAGATGCAATCGCATAGGAAATTCTCCAGAGGGGCTGGCTGGGAGGGCGATGTGTAATACGTTGGAGGAACATCCAAACGAAAGAACGTTACCAGTTGGTAAGTAACTTGTTCTTCGAATGGACTGTGTCCTCCAACGTATTCCACATCTTTGACAGACTCCCAAAGCAGTACCAGAAAATGGAGGCGGGAGAAGAATTTAGAATACCCAATCAGATGGAAGAATAAAGGACCGCCTTACCAAAGGCCATATCTTGACCATGTAGAGTATCAAGGGAATAATGTTTAACAAAGGTGTGGATAGAAGCCCATGTGGCTGCATCACAAATATTCCCAATAGGAACTCCCCATTGTAGGGCTGTGGAAGTAGCCACGCCCCTAGTGGAAGGCGCTCGCAACCCTTCCAGAAGGACCCTGCCAGCCAAACAGTAATGGTGAGGATAATCCACCTGGACAAGGTCTGTTTCGTAACAGCCTGGCCCAATCGGTGACCAGCATACTCTACAAAGAGTTGATCGTCCACTCTGACCCTGGACATCCTAGAAATATAAAAGCTCACGAGCTCTCCTAGGGTCCAACCTATGGAGTCGCTCCTCTTCCTTACGAGGATGAGTAGGAGGACAGAACAAAGAAGAACCACTTTCTGGCTTAAATGAAATTCAGACACTACCTTAGGTAGAAAGGATGGACATAACTTCAGGACAACCCTATCCTTGTGGAACACAGTGTAGGGTGGCTTAGATGAAAGTGCCTGCAATTAGCTCACTCTGTGAGCGGAAGTAACCGCAACCAAGAACACGGTCTTGAAAGACAATCTCAAAGGACCAGAGTGCAAAGGCTCAAACGGAGCACCCATGAATCATTTCAAAACCAAATTCAGACCCCAAACCGGCACCTGGAAATGGGACAGTGGGAATACATTAGTGAGGCCTTTAAGAAATTGGGAAATCAAAGTAATCTTAAAGTAAGAACATTCTTCAGATGAGCGCTTGAAGATAGACCGTGCCGCCAGGTAACCTTTAATGGTACCAACTTGAAGGCCCCTGTGGGCCAAAGAATGCAAGAAAGACAAAACCATGGGAATAGAAAACTGAAAAGGATCAACATTGTGTCCTCTGCAGCAGTTGCAAAACTTACGCCAATGGTACAAGGATTTAGTTGCTGGCCACCTGGCCGAAAGCAACACCTCCATCACGTCATCCGGGAGGTCCCAATCCTTATACCTCAACCTTTCAGATACCAAGCATGAAGGTTGAGGGTCCTGACCGCTGGATGGGGAACCTGCCTGCCTGTCTTCCTCCCTCCCTCCCTTCCGCGAAAGAGAGAAAGAGAGAAAGAGAGAAAGAGAGAAAGAGAGAGAAAGAGAGAGAAAGAGAGAGAGAGAGAGAGAGAGAGAGAGAGAGAGAGAGAGAGAGAGAGAGAGAGAGAGAGAGAGAGAGAGAGAGAGAAGCAAGCAGATCCTCTCGGTAGGGAAGACTGACATTTCTAGAAGGTCCTGGTACCACGTTCACCTGGCCCAATCGGGAGCAATTAGGATCATGTGGGATCCGAACCTTCGTAACCTCCTTAACAATTGAGGGATGACAGGGACTGGAGGAAACACGTACAGCAGTAGGAATGACCAATCTACTACAAATGCGTCTTCTAAGGCTCCTCGCAGAGGAAATTCCCTTGAACAGAATCCCTCGCATTTCCGGTTGGCACTGGTGGCAAAGAGATCCACTTGCGGGGTTCCCCAAAGGGCGAAGATCTCCAGAAGGATTTCCTGAGCCAACTCGCACTCGTGAGACATCGTGCTCTGCCTGCTCAGAGCGTCCGCCGCCGCATTGTCCTCTCCAGCCAGATGAACTGCCGAGAGTGAAATTCCCTGCTGGATTGCCCAGAACCAGAGCTGCATTGCCTCTCTGCACAACAGGAGTGACCCTACCCCCCCACCTTTTTTGTTGAGGTAATACATGGCCACTGTGTTTTCCGTCATGATCAGGACACTCCTCCCCCGCACAGACGGCAGAAAAGCCTTCAGGGCCAGCCTGATGGCCCTCAGCTCTAACAGGTTGATGTGAAGTTTGGACTCCGACAGAGACCAACGACCGCTGGCGGTCAAATAGTCGGCATGAGCTCCCCATCCTGTGAGGGAAGCATCCGTCACTAGTCACCTGCGGCCACGGTTGCCAAAACGGCTCCCCCTTCATCAGGTTCGCCCCCGGTGGCCCACCACAGAAGATCTTGGAGACCAAAAGTGGAATCTGAACGGGATCCGACATCTTGCCCAAAAACTGCGAGTACTGCATCTTGAGGACCCAGTGCAGGGATCTCATCCTCAGCCTGGCCTCTGGCACCAGAAAAATGCAGGATGCCATGAGGCCTAGCAACCTTAAGAATTTGAAAGCCGGGAGATGTTGAAACTTGTCCACCATCTGCACAATGTGATGGGCCCTCACACTGGGAGGTGATCACTTCCCCCCAAGGACGTGTCCAACACAGCCCCGATGTACTGGAGCTGTTGGGAAGGTGTCAGGTGCGACTTCTTGAAATTGAGGGAGAAGCCCAGCTTGTCGAGGGAGCGGCAGGTGAGACCGAGGTGAGCCAATGCTTGCTCGGGAGAGCGCGCATGTATCAGCCAGTCGCCCAGGTAGGGGTAGACATGAATCCCCCGTCGCCCGAGATATGCTGCCACCACCACCACCATTAGCTTGGTGAAGACCCTCGGGCAGAGGTCAATTCGAATGGCAGGACCCGAAACTGAAAGTGCGAGTCGCCAGCCGCAAACCTCAGGTACTTTCTGTGCTTGGGATGAATCGGCACATGAAAGTAAGCATCCTGTAGGTCCAGAGACACCAACCAATCCTGAAGTTTAAGGGCCTGGAGGACTGGAGGACTTGAGAAAGTTACCATCTTGAATTTGTCCTTCCTGAGAAGTTTCTTCAACCAACGCACATCCAGGATGGGCCTCACTCCCCAGTCTTTCTTCGGAATCAAAAAATATGGGGAAGACCAATCCATGTTCCTCTAGGCTACAGGCACCAGTTCTATAGCGCCTTTCTCTAGCAGGATCAAGATTTCCTGCACAAGGAACGGATCTGGAAGCTTCAAAGAGAGATTCCCCGGTGGACTGTCATGAGGCCGCTGTAGGAAGGGAAGTCAGTAGCCATGGACTATTGTATGCAGAACCCACGCATCCGACGTAATGGCCTGCCATTCTTCGAGATGCTGAGACAGTCTGCCCCCAACCGGCGAACCATGGGACATGGCCTCATGACTGTTGAGGAGCGGCGCGGCTGCAGCAGCGCCTGAAGGCAAAGAGGCAGCTGCCTGAGCGGCTTTGGCACCTCTATTTCCCCGACCACCACGGGTACTTTTACGCTGACAACTTTGACTGGCTGCTCCTCTCGTTCTACCAAAGGAGGATTAATAACGGAAAGAACCTCCCCTCCACTGCTGTCCCCTAGGACGAAAAGGCGGAGCTTGACGCACAGCTGCGCTCTAAAACTTAGCAGCAGCTTTTGAGGTCTGCAACCTCTCAGGGCTCTCGTCAGCCTTGCTGCCAAACAAATGCGCGCCATCAAAGGGCATGTTCAAAAGACGGCCTTGCACATCTGGAGCAAAACCAGACTTCTGCAACCACGCAAATCTGCATATAACTGTGCTCGCAGCCATGGACCGGCTAACAATGTCGGCCATGCCCAAACCTGACTGAAGGGATTCACACATGGCATCCTTGCCATCTTGCACGAGAGCAAGGAACCCATCCCTATCTTCCCCTTCGGGAATATGCTCAGCCACCAGAGAAATACAATTCCACAGAGTGTGTGAAAACCTTGCCAAGACACAAGTGGAGTTGTCCGACTTCAACGCCATACTCCCCGCAGAAAACACCTTGCGTGCCCAACCGTTCAAGCATTTGTCGTCCCTATCTGGAGGGATGGTAGGGTACACCACCTGCCTCGAGGTGGCCGTAGCGGCCTGAACCACCAAACTCTTGGGAGTAGGGTGAGATGAAAGGTATCTGGGGTTGCTACCGGAAGGGCAGTATTTTTTGGTTAACGATTTGTTAACAGCCGGAAGAGATTCCAGTGACTGGCAAGCAGCCGCCACCCTTTTCTGTAATGTCAGATGAAAAGGTAATACCGGGTCAGAGGACGCACCTTGATCTAAAATGTCAGTTAGATCATCCTGTACAAAAGATTCAGTAGGACTGGAGCAGCCCAGATACTCCGTGACCCTAGCCATGAGCCTCCTGTAGGACGACTCAGCATGAGCCCCAGGCTTGCCAAATGCCACCTCATGAGAAGTGTCCAACAAACCGCTGGCATCATATCTTCCAATTGACTGTCTCCAGAAAAGACAGGAGCCACATCAGGCTCAATATGGTCAAATTCTCGTCCAAGATAGCCGCCGACATTAGGTAGACGTGTGTCGGCGGCGACCCTCGAGCCTGAAAGGCAATCCACCAACCCCCTTTTGGGTAACGAGGGACTCGAGAGCGATCTTTCTGCCACTCCCGGCCTGGTGGGCGATCGGCAGAGGGCGGACTGCCCACATTGGAGGCTAAACACCGCGGCTGCGACGCGGGACGTGGCGGGGAGGCCTTGCTCCAGGTAGGGGCACTGCGGCCCGGCACGTCTCTGGAGGACCCGGAGAGGGGAGAGGACCGTGGCAACTCCTGGTCTCTTGGCTTGGGGACGGCTTTAAGACTCATCGGGGCCGGAGCGCGGGACGCATCTCCCCCTGGGGCGCACTAGGAAGGCGGGAGGTTGAGGCACGTCTCCGCTTGCGGCCACCCCCGGTTGCTTGGGGACGTGGCGAGAGGCGAGTGTCCGTGCCCCGCCGCTGCGAAGAAATCCACGAGGGAGTGGACGAGCGGATCCAGGAGCCTGCACCCGGGAACCCTGACCGCGGCAGGCGCCACAAGACATCAGCAGCCCCGGAAGCAGGAAGCCCGCGGACTGACGTGACTCGGCGAGCTGCACTCCGAGAAAGTGACTACGACGCCCGTGTAAGGAGAGGAGCTGGGGAGCGCCGTCGCCTGTTGGCCTGCTTGGTTGCTTGGGAGCGTTGCAAGACCGAGGAGCGCAGCTGCAATGCGGGATCGGGCGAGCGGGCCCTCGTCTCAGAGCCTGAGGGGACGAGTTCACGGTAGGAGTCGCTAGACATTAGAGGCCCTGAGAACGGGGAGGCCGCGGTCTGCTGTGGCTCAGGGGGCAGCACACGGAGGGGGTGATATCGGCTACCGCCTGGGCCCGGTGACACCGGGGCCTAGAAGAGAAGCTTGGTGCGCGTGGGCCAGAAGGGGCACCCTGAAAGCAAAGGGATTTTCGAGCCTTCCCCCCCAGTACCTCCTCAGAGGAACTAGCGTGAGTACAGGACTGAGAAGGTCTGAAGGAGAGAGGGGACTGGGGCGGCCGAACCCACGGAAGCAACCTTAATACGCCCGGCCAAATCAATCTGGTCCCTTTTTTTTGAAGCCTCTCTAAGCATAGGGAGTCGCTCGGTGAGTGGGCCCCACTTATAGCAAGGGCCACGTGGAAGAGTGTTTCTATCTCTAGTGGAACTGTCTGAGGCTGAACCGAGCAGTCATCCCTGATTGAGGGGCTCACCCCTTCCCCCCTTCTCCTACAAACGGGGTACGATATCCCGCTCTGATAATTGAGAGTCGGGGCCTAAGGTTTGGCAAGTGATCAGCACGGCTCCGGATGTGAACTTGCTGGGGGGCGTCCCTGAGACACCATGGCAGCAAAAAACAAAAGCAGATCTTTCAAGGGAGGAACGCAGCAAGCCGAGGCACCAGGCCCTCATGTTCATGTGGGCCCTCAAGGACGCTCAGGAGGAACGGAACTCCCAACGGGAGGTATTATTTGACAGGTCCACATCAGGTGAGACGCAACACGCCTCCTCTCTCTCCAGACAGGATTTGCATCGGGAGATGGTCTCATTGCAGGAATCGATAGCAAAGACTTTTCAGGATCAGTTCCAGCTGGTGCGAACCAACTTAAATCAAGCCCTGTCTGAGATCAAACAAGAGGTGGCCCAACTTGGCGAGAGAACAGATGTGGTGGAGAGAGGCCTTCAGGAGGTGAGCAAAGATGTACGGGAGAATAGTGAAGCAATTGATCTTTTGGATACATCCACACGGAACCATGAGATCTGCTTGGAGGACTTCGAAAACCGGTCTCGAAAGATCAATATCAGACTGAAATTGCTGCCAGAGTCGGTTCTGGACAAGGATTTGATAAGGACGGTTCAGAAACTCTTCGCAGACATCTTGGGTGACGACTCCCCGGACAGGATTGAGTTGGATAGGGTTCACAGAGTGGGCCGTCCCAGCACCGCCCAAGGCCAACGATCAAGAGATGTATTGGCCGCCTTTTCAAGGTATGCGCAGAAAGAAGCGGTTCTGCAAGCCGCGAGGCGAAAGGAACCAGTGAGATATAATGGACAGGTGGTCGAGCTGTATCAGGTCCTTGCGGGTAGCACCCTTCCCAAAAGGAAACAGATGAGTCCTATACTGAAGAAGCTACAGGAACAGGGAATAAAATATAAATGGACCTTGCCTTTCGGGGTCTTATTCGAGTGGGAGATCCTCAAGGCGAATCACCTCTCCGCGGGAGGGGGCAGCTCTTCTACAGCTTGACTTAGATTATGATCAGGAGTCGCTAGGGTTGAGGGGTACCTCGGGTCCGGGAGCTGGCCCCTCACTCCGACCATGGGAGTGGTCAACTGCTGGGAGAGAAGCTTCGTAGGTGGTCCCGAAGGGGTCCAACAAATCAGGAGGGAGAGAGGGGCTTAGGTGTGGTTGAGGGAGTGGAGCCCAATGAATCTTGACTAGGATCTGGATCAGCCTTGAGGGGTGGTGGTCTCAAAGGGCGATTACGAGGGTGGGAGGAGAGCAGTATCGGTGCTCAGGCCTGAGGTAGGGGTTCGGGTGAGAGGGCGGGTTGGGCCGGCCCCTGAGGGGGTGGTGGGGAGGGGAGAGTTGGGGGCGGGGGGGGGGATTAGCTGGGGAGGGGTGGGGTTTGCGGTTCCACCACACAGTGTTTCCTTCTTTGAGGTATGGAAAAATGGAGGGGATCCCCTGTGAAGTGGGCAAAAGGGCTAGTACCCTGGGCTCTTACAATAAGGGTCATCATTAACCAATAACGTTTAGGTGGATCACGCATAATGTCAGGGGGCTTAACTCCCCTGAAAAGAGGAAGAAGCTGGAGTTGGTCATGAAGAGATATTGCCCAGACTTTTTAGGTTTGCAGGAGACCCATTTGCTGTGAGGTGACCATCATAGACTTAGATTGAGGGGCTTTGATCAAATTGTGCACGCCTCGGGTGCGACGAAGTCTAGAGGGGTAGCCCTGGCATTTGGCAATTCGTCCAACTTTAAGATCAGTGAGACTATAAGAGACAAAGAGGGCCGATATATACTGGCTCTGCGGTCCACCGGGGGGAGTTCTACACAATAGTGGTGGCGTATGCCCCTAATTTGGGGCAAGATTCCTTCCTCCGACAGCTACTACAGCTAATTGGGGACCGCGCAAAGGGCCCAGTAGTCTTAATGGGGGACCTGTATATTGCTTGGGACAGAGCTAGGGACAGATCTGGGGGCAATACCATGGGAGGAGGAATGGTGGCCTCGTCGGCTCTACGAGACGGCATGTCAGAGATTGGCTTGTGGGACTTATGGAGGGAAGTGAAAGGGGAGGCAGAGGCGTTCACTTTCTTTTCGCAGGTACATGGAACACAATCACGAATAGATTATTTTTGGGTATCCTCGCATCTGGTGGGTAAGGTTCAGGAGGTGGAAGTGGGCCCCATGGGCATAGCAGACCACAAGA
Source organism: Ambystoma mexicanum (assembly GCF_040938575.1). Lineage (NCBI taxonomy): Eukaryota > Metazoa > Chordata > Amphibia > Caudata > Ambystomatidae > Ambystoma > Ambystoma mexicanum. The sequence goes on from NC_090935.1 coordinate 419,806,319, forward strand.
TACTAATTATGGAGCTCGATTTAGGGACTTGGAGCAAGAGGTTATGGGGCTGGAAATACCCTGATGGTCTATTCCGCGATCCGGTAATTTTGGGAGAAATGGAGACTAAGATCGAGGAATACTTCGCGAGAAATGAAAGGGGAGCTACGGGAGAGGATGTCAGATGGGATGCATTTAAGGCCACAATACGGGGTGAAATTATAGCGGCCAACGCACAAAAGCGGAAGCAATTGTTGGTCCTGGAATCCCAGCTCGAATTAGAGGTTGAGGAAGCAAGGGAAAAGGTGGTTAAAACTCCCAACAGGCGCAACAATAGAGACTACAGAAGGGCAGTGGGCCAATTGCATCTTTTACGCACTAAAAAGGCACTCTTGTCGGTTAGACAGAAATTTTACGCTAGGGCCAACAAGACTGGTTCCCTACTGACGCGTATTCTACGAGGGGCAGAGTCAAGAAACGTGGTCACTGCTCTACATACAGGGAAGGGGGATAGAATTACCCGCCTTAAGGACATTCAAGAAACCATGACGGAGTATTACGAATCCCTGTACAGATCGCAAAATCCCCAAGAACAGCATCAGGAGCAATTTTTAGACACAGTCCAGTTGCCAGTGGTGGAGAAAGGGGCCCAAGCTATACTGAATCAGGACATAACGGAAGACGAGGTTCGGGGAGTGATAGGGAAATTGCTGCGCGGCAAAGCCCCCGGTCCAGACGGCTTCTCAGCGGCATTTTATAAACAATTTGCCGGTCTATTGGTGCCACATTTAACTTACTTCTACAACTCTTTCAGAGCCACTGGGGATATAGCTCCTTCCATGAAAGAGGCTAAAATCTCCTTGATTCGGAAGCCGGGGAAAGACCCACTAGAGAGATCCTCCCATAGACCAATAGCTCTGATCAATGTTGACGCGAAGGTATATACTAAGATAGTGGCGAACCGACTGAAGGAGTTCCTCCCTAACCTAATCCATCAAGATCAATCTGGTTTCATCAAAGGCAGACAAAAGGCAGATAATACTAGAAGAATAGCACACCTGGTGGAGAAGACAGGCACTCCGGGAGCCCTCCTGTCGGTAGACGCTGAAAAAGCGTTCGACAGGGTTGAGTGGTTGTTTCTTTTTAAGGTTATGGAACACATGGGACTGGGAGGGGCTTATCTGCAAATGGTTAAAGCCAATTACAATGAACCTAGGGTCAGGGAGATGGTGAATGGGGTGGCTTCCAGGCTTTTCTGTTTACAGAGAGGCACGAAGCAGGGTTGCCCCCTGTCCCCTTTACTATTCGCCATTTATCTGGAACCTCTGCTCCAGGCCATCAGGGACTCAGGGGATATCTGTGATATTCCATTTGGGGGGGCTCCCAACACAAAGTAGCTGCTTTTGCAGATGACATGTTACTTACCCTTACGGCCCCTTCCTAGTCCTGCCACGCAAGTACACTGTTGTTGGAGAAATTCGGGGAGGTATCGGGATTGCGGGTCAACATGGGCAAATCGGAATTGATGGATCTGGGGCTGTGGAAGGAAGAGCGTGAAAAACTCTGAAGAACCTCACCCTTCCCATGGCGGCCAGGGGGAATTGTATATTTGGGGGTGAAACTTACCCAGACACTCTCGGGGTGGGTACCAGCTAACTACCCCCCGATACTGAAAAGCATTAGAAAAGATCTTCAAAGGTGGCGAAATCTCTGTCTCCTGGCTAGGGAGAATTGCAGCTATAAAGATGGTGATACTTCCTCGCCTCCTATACCTGTTCCAAGCGGTGCCTCAGAAGGTACCGGATCGCTTTTTCAAGGAGATGCAAACCCTGACGAATGACTTTATCTGGGAGGGTAAAACGGCCAGAGTCAGCAGACGGCTCCTCACGGCCCCGAGGAGGAAGGGAGGTCAGCCCTAGCCGATTTCAGGCTGTATTACGAAGCCACGCAGTTAAGGGTTATAAGGGAATGGCTCCAGCAAGGAGGACAAAAACACTGGGTTAAAATGGACAGGGCAGTAACCAAACAAGACCTAGACGTGGTGCTTTGGCTCCCAAAAAGTCTCAGACCCACTCATATGTACCTTAGTTCTATTTCTAAATTAATGGCGGACAACTGGGATAGATTGGTCAGGCAACAGGGTAACACTTCCTTACCGTCTACGCCAATATTTGGAAATGGGGATTTCTCTCCAGGGCTAGAGGAGGGGGTTTTTAGGAAATGGAAGGAAGGGGGATGTAGGAGGATGCGGGTAGAGCTCCTACCCTGAATGCAAAAGGGATTTCGCCTTAGGCGAGGGGGGAAGATTACGGTACTTTCAGCTACGCCATTGGCTGCTGCATCCTGTGAATAGAGAGGCGGCCACTAGGGACCCTACCAAATTCAAAAAATGTTTAATGTCTAATGATGGCTCAAAGGGGTTAATCTCGCAGCTATACGGGATTCTGGAGGAGGCCAAATCGGTGAAAAGTTGGGCTTTTATGTGCAAATGGGAGAGGATGGTGGGAAGGGGAATAGAGGAGAGTGAGTGGGGGAGGTTATGGAGGATTATACCGAAAGTAGCTAGAGCATCCCAAATTCGAGAGCCTTGGTACAAACTTATCTATGATTGGCACTACACTTCCGCTCGCTTGCACACGCTATTTCCTGGGACCCCCAAAGGATTGCTGGAGGGGGTGTGGAGCAGTAGGGACCGCAGAACACATCTGGTGGGGTTGTCTCAGGCTGGGGCATTTCTGGGGGGAAATTCGGAATGCTCAGCAACAGGTCTTTGGTCCGGGGGAAACCAGGCCCCCAGAGCAGATTTTATTGGGCATACAAAGTGAAGATATGTCGCCTGCCTTGGGCTCAAGGGAAAGGGCACAGGTGCTGCTTATCTTGGCAGGTACGATGCTGATTGCTCGGAACTGGAAAAGCCTGTTGGTTCCAACATTTCAAGATTGGCTCAAGAGTCGTCTGGGAGATGGTTGCGGTGGAATGGGCAACGTATGCTAAGGACAATGCATTGCAGAGCTTTGCAGGCGAGTGGGGTGGGGTATTGGCCTTTCTTAGAGTTGATTTTAGAATTGCGTGGCGCCCGCAGCGGCACAGACTGTTGGACCTTTCGTGAATTGAGGGGGGAAACTTCTTTTGGGTGGGGGATTTTCAAACACTGGGGTGGGCCGGTTTGTTTGGTTTTGGGGGGGTTTGGATGGGGGGGGTACTGTTGGAGGGGCTTTGATGTTGATGTTTTTCTTAAAAATGCTAATAAACAGAGGTTTAAAAAAAAATATGGTCAAATTCTAAATCCAACCTCTCCTCCTCATAGATGTCATCCAGGGGGAAGTAAAAGTCTTGTCTCGGAACAGCCGATGCTCTGGAGTCCATAACAGGCCTCACAGACTTGGAAGTAGCCTTCCTGGGAGGATCCACAGTACCAGGGCTCTCCAACGGTAAATTTCGGCCAAAAGGCCCCGACAGTGTCGAGTGCACCGATCGCTTCGGCATCGAGTGCGTCGACAAGGGCGCCAAGGGCTGATACGAAGGCAAAGCTTAGACGTCCGTATCTGACAAGACACAGCGCCGATGGTGTATATCGTATCCTCCAAACTCTAGTGCTTCAGGAGCCAGGCCTGCAAGTTCAGCGACTTCGGGTCGTGATTAAGAATGGCGCCTCCTTCTCTGGAGATAAGAACTGTGTCCACGGGCAGTTTGACTGGTGGGGACGCCGATAAATCCAGAGGGTCCGGGATCTGTCTCGGCCACGCCGATGCGACGAGGATCATCCTGTACCGGGACCTCTTGAGCTGGTTGACAAGCCGGAGTAGCAGTGGCAACGGCGGGAAAGCATAGAGGAACAGTTTGTCCCAGGGGAACGAGAAAGCATTGCCCATGCTCCTCGGTTGACGGAACCTGCTGGCGAACCTCTGGCACTTGGAGTTCGTCGCTGTCGCGAAGAGATCGACCTGTGGTCTGCACCACAGCCTGAAGAGTCGATCCACTTGATCCTGGTGTAGCTCCCACTCGTGGCACGAGCGCAGCTCCCTGCTGAGTGAGTCGGCGATGGTGTTCTTTATCCCTGCCAGATGAAAAGGTACCAGAAACATCCCCTGGTCGACGGCCCAGTGCCACAGATCCTGGGCTTCCTTGGACAGGGCTCGGGATCTTGTTCCACCCTGCTTCCTGATGTAGAACATCGTGGTCGTGTTGTCGGTGAAGATCCTCACCACCTTGCCCTTGAGGGACGGAAGAAAGGACCTGAGGGCCCAAAACACTGCGCAGAGCTCCAAAAGGTTGATATGAAGTTGTTTTTCCTCCGGGAGCCAAAGGCCTCTCATGTGGAGATCTCTGGTATGTGCTCCCCATCCTTCCAGGGAGGCATCCGTCATCACTGTTACCTGGTGAGCTAGGGTCTGAAAGTCTGCGCCCGCCGTCAGATGAGTGCGGGTGCCCCACCACCGGATCGCTCGTCGGAAGGTCTCGTTGAGCGGTATCCTGTCCCTCGAAGCTGCCCGTCGCCTGGATCCAGCGTGCGTCGAGGAACTCTTGCAGTGGACGCATTCTAAGTCTGCACAGGCGTACCAGATAGATGCAGGAGGACATCATCCAGAGAAGGGATTTGATGGATCTTACCCTGGCTACGTCTGTGGCTAGCAGGCGTTGCACCTTGCCCAAGATGGCTTTCGTCGGACGGCGAGGCCAGCCGTGCCACTGTGTCGAGCTTGGCTCCCAGAAACAGGGCGACCTGCGAAGGAAACAGGTGGGATTTGGGGAAGTTGATGGAGAACCCCAGGTCCGTGAGTAGCTGGACGGTCTTCGCTGTGTGTTCTACGGCTAGCTCCCTTGTCCTTGCTCGGATGAGCCAGTCGTCCAGGTATGGATGGACGTGGATCCCTTGTAGGCGTAGCCACGCTGCCACCGGTGCTAGGCACTTGGTGAATACCCTGGGTGCCGACTTTAATCCGAACGGGAGGGCCTTGAACTGGTAGTGCCGTCCTCGGACCACGAACCTGAGGAACTCCCGGTGTCCTTTTAGAATGGGGATGTGGAAGTAGGCATCCTCCAAGTCCAACTACGGCAGAAAATCGTCCTCCTCCAGCTGTCCCAGCACGTGCTGGAGGGTGACCATCCGGAACTTCCGAGCCTTGATGTACTTGTTCAGTCGCCGCAGGTCCAGAATGGGACGCCAACCTCCTGTCTTCTTCTTTATGAGAAAGTATCTTGAGTAGACCCCAGAGCCCCAAAGTCTCTTTGGGATTAGCTCGATGGCACCTTTCTTGAGCATCGCCCTTACCTGCAGCAGCAGCTGGGGTACGTGGTTTTCCTTCCTGGCCACGGGTGGCACGCGAGGGCACTTATTTAGAAACTCGAGGGCGTGCCCCTGACCCAGGGTTTCCAGCTCCCAATGGTCGGTGGAGATGGACTCCCACACGCTGACTAACTTCGCCAGCCGGCCGCCCACCGGGGTGCTTCGGTGGGGGCCAACGCCGCGGTTGGTCAGTCCTGTTTCGAGGCCGCCTTGACTTCCCTGGCGACATCGGCGGGAACCTCCAGACTTGCCCAGTCCTCTATAGGCCTCCTGCGACAAGGAACGGGTCGCTTGACGGTAGGTAGAGGAGCCGCTGCCGGAACCTTTGGAGGCCCTTTGCTTGCCTCCGGTGTTCCGAAAGGACGGCCGTTGTTGCTGGAGAACTCCCAGGGCCCGGGCTGTCTCCGTGTCCGCTTTGATGGCTTGCAGGGACTTATCGACTGTCTTCCCAAACAGGTTGTTCCCGTCGAGGCATGTCCAACACTTTGGCTTGTACATCCTGGCAGAAATCCGTCGCCTAAAGCCATCTGAGGCAAACACTGTTGCCCAACTGGCGGAAACCGGTGCCAACGATGTCCGTCGCCACCGTTATGCCGTGGTCCGACGCCACCTCGCCTTCTTGCAAGATTTCCAGGGCTTCTGCTCTCTTGTCGTCCGGCAGGAAGTCCAACAAGGGAGCGATTTATACCAAAGTTCCCCGTCGTAACGGGCAACGATAGCCAGTGCCTTGGCCGCCTTAATCGTCGCCGCCGCCGACGACGTGATGACTCGTCCCATCGCGTCGAACTTCTTTCCCTCGCCGTCCAGCGGTGAAGTCGATGCCCCCCCGCCTTCTTCCTGGCCACCGCCGAGACGACTGAATCCGGGGTCGGCTGTGCTCTAAGGCATAGAGGGGCCGCGTCGGGGACCCGGTACTTCTTTTCGTATCAATCACTTTTTGCCGGCGTCGTGGCCGGGTTCTTGAGGAGGGAGCCCCTCGTCCCAGATGTCATCCAGTAGAGGTACCACGAGGACCTTCTTCCTCTTGGTCTCTCGACGTTGATAGAGGAACCCCTCCTTTTCTTCGGGCAGAGTTGGAAAAGCTTGGATGCCCTGGAGATCATCGCATGGAAGGATCCAATCGCATCGGGCGGGGAAGCCCAGGGAGGGGGGGGGGGGCGACGTGAGGTCCACCCCGTCGTCACCGCCCTCGTCATCTGTGCCAGTCGTGTCCGTGCCTGTGTCATCCCCGCAGACCGTGGACGGGGAAGAGGGTTGAGCAGGCCTCGAGGGCTGGAAGGGTGTAGGAGGATGTGTTCTTCTCCTCTTGGGTGGTGGACTTCCCGACGGGCCTGCTCCTGGCTCCTCCGTCTGGCCTGGCTCCGGCTCCTCCGTCGGGGGTAAAGGCAATCTAGTCCTTATTTCAGAGCATAAGGATTGAATTGCCATCAAAATGGCCGCCGAGTTGTCCTGCGGCACTGGCTGCAACGGGCCTGACGGTTAGTCTGGGGTCCCGTCGGCGCCGCCGTCGCTTTCGTCGTCCCCCTCGTCGGGATGCCTCTCGCTGGGCTGGTCCTCCTCCATGCTCGCGTCGTGGCTCTCAGGGACTTCAACAAGTTCCTCCTCGGATGCTGTGTCTGAATCCACGACGGCCACTGGCCCCCCCCTTCTTTCTCCGCCGGGGGCTTTGTGGGGGTTCTTTCGATGGGCTTGAAAGATGCCTCCCTCCGAGGTGGCAGGGAGACTCTGGGCCCCGAGGCAGCTACCACAGGTGTAACCTCTGCAGGCTGCGCCAGGGTTGCCGCGACCTTCTCGATAGAGACCTTGGCTGGGTGAATCAAGGCCTTAGTCACAGACTGCGTGCTTGTGGCCTTCACCTTGGGGGAGGGCTCCCCGCCTCGCTCCCCATCAGCCGAAATCTTCGAGATCAACCGGGGCCTCTCCTTCCCTCTTGGATTTCCTCTTACCCGAGCCAGAGCGTTGGTTCATGGTCGATGGCGCGGGGGAGAATGCGCCCTGCCTGGCAGCCGAGGAGCCCGACCGTTCGGCGCTCCCGGTGCCCGCAGATTTGTGGTGCTTAGCCTTCTGTTGGGCCCCTGTCGCCGGCGTGCCCTCACAGGACTTAGAAGACCGCTCAGATTTCTTCTTTTTCTTCTCACCTGACAGGCTCTTTCCCTCTAGCCAGTTGGCGAGACGAAGATGGCGGTCCCTCATGGTCCGCTCCGACATGTTCCCGCAAAACGCACAGTCCTCCTCCACGTGCGTTTTGTCCTCGTGGAGACAGTAGAGGCATAAAGAATGCTCGTCTTCCTTGAACATGTTCTGCAGCTGGCATCCAGGGCAGGCCCTGAACAGCTTCCCGGGCGTCGAGCTCCCCTTTCTCCTGGGCATGTCCGGGGTAGGCCTCAGAAACTTCTGGAATCCTCCAAAAGCGTCGCTCGACGAAATCTTCACCCTTGAGGGGCGTAGAAACTTCAGAAACGGGTCCCCGTTGATCGCATGTAAAGACGGTGGAGCTTGAGGCTCAATTTAACCAAAAAATCTGAAATTCTCTTTGAAAAAGCGCGAAAACACAGCAAAAGCTTGAGAGCTATAGCACAAGGACTCCCAACACTTGAATGTGCTGTACAAATCTGAGGATGGCTGCCGGAGGCGGGGCTTAAGGAGAGGGCAGTCATTGGCTGTGGGCAGTATGACCCAGAGATCAGTGATTGGTTACTACTAGGAAAGAAACTGATACTGATTTTTTTTCTGTACCGAGGATTCCCAGCCTGACGACGGGGAATTTTCATGAGCATGTGAATCCATGCCAGACCCCATGCTGGAGAACTGACAAGACACAGCGCTGATGGTGTTGACGCTGACCTCGAGCCCTTAGCAGATTTCTGCGGTCTTGCTGGGGACGAGGAGAGATCTGGAAGCACGTCTCTTGCGACCATCCTAAGCCTTGGCCGAACGGGACCTCGAAGGTTCCCGATGAGGATCACGTCGAGGACCCGACCTCGAAGGCGTGTGAGCCACGGATCAAGACCGTTCCTTGCCGGCTTCGTCAGAAGGCGTGGACGGAACTGTGCCCTGCGACTGAAAAATCCCCAACATCTGCTCCCTAAAGACAGCCCATTCCTCCGGGGTCGAGGACTTTGTTGGACAAGGCACTTTCCTTGTGGCGCCATCCTCCGAGGAGGACGGAGAAGGCGACTGCGCTTCCTAGAATGCCAAGACGAGGCGGAACGAATGGCGGGAACCACTCCGAGACCGAGATCCCCCGGGACTCCTTCCGACATGGAGAGTCACCCCCTGGATTTATGGGGCTTACTGGGTTTTGAACCCCTACTTACCTGAAGCTTTCCCTTACGCTCCTGCAAGGCCTTAGCAGTTAGCAACTGGAATTTGGAACAGTCGGTGTTGTGAATCTCACCCAGGCACCCCAAACAAATGCGATGCGGGTCGGTAATCGACATTTTCGACTTGCAGTCCCGGCAAGTCTTGAAGCCAGACCGCAGAGTCGGAGGGTTTGAAGAAGACATTCACTACAAATACACGAGGCGCGCAGAGTCTCCGAAGCAAACACAATTGCGGAAAAAACGGAACTGAGGCTACGGGCGTCGTGCTTCCTATTTATAACATCCATTGACGGAGGCCTTTGAGAAACAGAGCCAACGCCATCGACGCAGGACCCCCTCTGCCCAGAAAGTTTCCGAACTAAACAGCTGTGGACATTACATGTCAAAGATGTGGAATACGTTTGAGGACACAATCCATTCGAAAAGAGTACCAGTTTATCTTTTTGGACGAAGGAAACAGCTTTTTTTCCTCAGAGGTGGGTGCTTCCTAAACATTAGTAATGTTTAATTTCAATGCAAACCTTCTTTCAAATCAAGTTTTATTGCCATCCAAACATACTGCTCATGTAACTGTACATAAAATAAACTATAATATATATATTTACATTTTTTTTTAAACTTACATGACATAAGTTTACATTTTTGGCAGGCTTGGAATAATCAGATATGTATTGTCCTTGGAGTATTATTAAATCAACAGAACATTCTTAATTTGGTTAAACTGATATTTTTTGGTTTTCAGGTAGCTAAACACCAAGCCTCAGCGCTGTCAAAACTCTTAAGTTGTTTAAACTGTTCATTGTTTTCTCTTCCGTTCAGATTCTAAACAGAATTTTTCAAAAGCTTCTTCAATTTCTGGATCCATCTCATCATCATCGAAGTACCTGAGAAAATAAACAAAATTTTTAAAAACATAATAGAAGACTATTCCCACTTTTTACATAACTACATTACTTTGTGAATGTTTCATATTCTATTGCCCACATACTGTTATCAATCTGCTGCTATTCAAAACGACACATTTGAATTTCAAGTACCTGTGTCCACTGAGCCTTTATTATTAGAAGGGCCTTTATTGAGCACCGACCTAGCAACAGGAAGCAAACGAGTACTTTTTCAAAATCATAGGGGGGGGGGGGGGAGAGGGGAGTATACAGCGAGGGAAGCAGGAGTAAGAGAGCAGTGAGCTACCAAGGGGGGAAACATGGGGGGAGTGGGGAAGGCACTTTATCCTCTGGTGTCAACAAGCAACCAACGCAGAAAACATGAGCTAGCATATTGCCCAGTCTCAGTTTAGCAGTGGGACGCCTTTGATGAAAACCATACCAAAACCAAGATGAAGGCAGAATTCTTAAGTTACTAGATTCGGCAGACCAACGTGTGATGTGCAGAAAGGCTAGAGGAAATAGATGGGCCTCTCTGTGGAAGACACACCTTGAAAATGTAAGTTGATGTATTCCTCAGACTTCTTTATTTTGGATTTGTAAACGCTGCATGGCACCTTAATGCAGCACCATAGTGCTAGGGGTGAGGGGGAAGGAACAAGTAGGACTGCAAAAGCCACATGCTTCGCCCAATAGCCACAAGAATTAAAGTTACAAATGGTGGAATGGGTCTGGAACGGTGGTGCAGCGTTCATGCGGAAGGGTCCATTTGTTTGGTCTACACATTTGAACAACGTAAGCACCTTTTCAGCAGGACTATGTATTTGAAAAACACCAAAATAATGATTCTTACAGATTAAACTGTCATGTTCACAGGTTCTTAAAACAAGCACTGGCAACGCAAGTAAATTTTGCTTCGGTAGCCAACTCATTTAGCTGCATAGGTACCTCTAATGTCCGGAGAGGATCCGCATGAACATACCCAATGTGGCAAGCGACATATCCATTTCAGGAGTCTGTTTTTTTCCTTCAACCTTCGTAGCGATGTCCTGTTTGGAATCCAGTTGTGTCAGCTATTTTGAACACGTCTTTGTCTGCAAGTCTTTTGTAACAAAGACCAAAAGCTGTCAGACAAGTTTGTGGTTTAATGAAAAAAAAAAAAACAACTTAAAAGATGGGAGCATACATCATTGACCAACTACTTGGATGTTGGGAGACTGCAGTTTGAGAGTGTTGAGCCTCTGCTTGTGATGTTGACTTTTGAAAGAAAGCAGGTAATACAATAGCAGAATGTACGTGGGGGTGGCCCCGCTGACGTCGTGTGATTGCAGATGCGACAAACTTTTCGTCGTAGCAGTGATTGTTTGTTTTATTTGCAACGTGGCTGCGAGCGGTGAGCCACGGCGCCGCGAGTCATTGGATTCGCCTCCCCGCCCCGTAATACCACGAGCATCTCCGGGGAGGACCTGTCAGCAGGGCGCGATGCGCCAGTGGGGCGCCAGGGGGAGCTCCCGCTCTCCCTGGTCCCTTTCTCAAGCTCCGGCGCTCGTACGAGCATTTTCGTTAAGGATATGACAGTTGATGCGAGTACGAGCACCGGAGCAAGCTCCCTCTCTCTTTTTCCTGTCAGAAGCATACATTTTTTTTTTTAAAACAAGAAAGAAGGATCGCTAGCAGCACCAGCAGCACAGAGCTTTGTCTGCATAGTATCCATTGCCAGCAAGTGAGTGGAGGTAACGCTGCTGAAACTCAAAGACCTTGTTATTATCCACATAGAACTGGCATACTAAAAATCTGGGCCGGTGAGAGAAGGTAGTCAGCAAAGTTAAAAAAATAAAAATAAAATAAAAAAAAGCGGTAAGGTGATTTATTATGGCAGCTCAATACAGTCCTCAATCAGACCAGGAATGGTCAGAGGAAGAGGACGACAGTGGTTATATTGATGAGGTGGCTATGGAAAGGAGCCTGCAAAACATCCTAGGATCCACTGTGACAAACAGTGTGCAGAAAGCGGTAACAGATATGCTTCTGCCTATACAGCAGCACCTGGAAGAAATGGAAGAGCGCATGCGAGGTGATCCTCTGAAGGGAGGTAAAAGGACACAAAAGAGAAAACACCTAACCCAAGGGGGAAGTAGTCCGGCTCGTAAGAGCAAAAGCTCTGTGACCCCCTCCCCCACCAATTGATAACTGCCACTGCTGCATTGACAGACGCCTTCTCCAGGCTGAAACACTCCTTCATGACTAGGGAGGTAACCCCTTCCTGCGAAAGACCCTCTAACCCAGAGGAAGGAAACAGGGGTGATGGACCCTCGAGCCCGGAGGGAGAAAAACAGGGCGTTCAAAATGAAGCAAACTCGGAATTATATGACGATGAATCCTCTCACGCTTCCTCAGAAGAGAAAACCGAGCCTTGGGGCTCTAAACACTCGATCTCAGGGAATGCGGCAGCCCCCATCCCCAAGGCAAACACCAGGAAACAGCGCCCTACCGAGGGAATGTTCGACCCTGAGGATTTGATACATCCTAGGTCCACTGACTGGCAGCCGTCAGTCAGGACAACGGAATACATGTACAGCAGGCTACACAAGCCGCTAGAGAAGGAAACCAGAGCAAGGCTCAGAGCTGAATGCCCGCGCCCTGACATACCACATAAAATGGCGATGACGCCAGAATTGGATTCTAAAATGATCACCTTTATGGCGAAAGACCCCAAAAAGGGCATATACAGAGCCTGGAAGTCATGCCAGGATAAACTATTGGACGTTGCAGGTCCTCTCGTAAAAATTCTAGATCTGGCAGAAGAAGCCCCCGCCTCCTCAACCTCCATTGACCCAATCACCCTCTCCGGTGGGCTCAGAGAGCCATTTGTTTACTGGGAAATGCTAGCTGCGCCATTTCCACCGAGCGCAGAAAAGGCATACTGTTCAAGATCGACTCAAAATTGACCGAATTGGCAAACACAGAATCCGGGGTCGCCGCGCAAGGGCTACTATTTGGAGATCCTTTCATGAAGGAGATGACCAGATTTGTAAGCACGTTTACGGCTCTGGATAAGGCGCAAGCCTCCATTAAGAGGGTTTTCTCTTCTAAGGTTTTCATCAGGGCCGGTCGAGGTCGCTCTTCCGGCCGCTACGCCTTTGACAGAAGACCTCAGTACCAACAGCAGAACACCTGGCAAGACCGAGCCGACACCTTCTTTCCCTCCAGAGGGCGTAGCAGAGGCCGCTACTGGAGGAGAGGACCAAGGAGCGGAACTCAACAACCCCCAGGTCAGTCTAGCGACTGCAGCTCCAGCAGCGCGCACGCCCGTTGGGGGGAGGTTAATACTCTTTTCAGATGCCTGGGGCGCCTTGTCAGGAGACGCATGGGTCAGGGAGGCAGCGTGCGGACTGCGGCTAGAGTTTTTCGTGCAGCCTTTTCAGTTCAGTCCCCCTGTCTCAATAATTATGTCAGAGCCAGATCAAAGAGCACTAGACAGCGAGATTCAGAATCTGTTTCAGAAGAGGGCAATTCGGCCATGCTTGACCCCGGGCGGATTTTTCAGTCCAATCTTCCTGGTACACAGGAAGGAGAAGGTAAGGCCTGTAATAAATCTAAAGGCACTCAACAAATTCATAATCTATCGACATTTCAAGATGGAAGGTATCCACATGCTCAGGGACCTTCTCAAGCCTAGCGATTGGCTTGTGCGTCTAGATCTCAAAGACGCTTACCTCGCGCTGCCCATTTGCCTGGAACACGTACAGTATCTAAGATTCTCTTGGGATCACAAAGATTGGGAGTTTACGAGTCTACCTTTCGGTCTCTCTTCAGCTCCCTGGACATTTACCAAACTATTAAGACGCGTAGTGGCACACTTAAGAGAGCAAGGCGTCCGCCTGATAATTTATCTGGACGACATTCTCATGGCTCAATCTCGTGAGCATACTCAGGAACAAACCAAACTAACCATAAACTTTCTCGGGTTCATTGTAGACACTCAGAATTCGCAGCTTCGTCTTCCAGCTGTCAAGATTCATTCGACCAAGAGGGAAATTTGCAGGCTCCTACCGAATGATTTAATCTCTCTACGGGAGCTGGCGAGAGTAATAGGCCTCCTGTCCTCATCCATTCAAGCAATTTTTTCAGGCCCCCTACATTAACGGGAATTGCAAAGACTAAAAGGTCAGCACCTAAGGCGCAGTCTTTCTTTCTCTCATAGACTGACACTATCATCACAAGCAAGGACAGAGCTGAATCGGTGGCTGTCTCACATGGAGGCCTGGAACGGCAGGGCCATTTTCGGTTCTGCTCCAGATATCATCATCATCATAGAGTCGGATGCCAGCCGTTCCGGATGGGGAGCAAGATGTGGCACAGCAGCCACTGGAGGGACCTGGTCTCCACAGGAGCTGAATATGCACATAAATTGTCTAGAGCTCCTCGCGGGATCATTCGCAATTCGCTCCTTCGCCAAAGACAAAGTGAGCTGTTGCATTTTACTGAAAATGGACAACGTATCTGCCGTGAGATACATAAACCATCTGGGTGGTCCCAAGTCTCGTCCACTAGCGGAACTCGCCAAAGACAGCAGAATACCTGCCGGGTCTCAAGAATGTAATAGCGGATTGGCACTCCCGGCATTACGTCGACTCCAGTGACTGGAGTCTCGACAAAAATATATTTCTCCGCTTGCAGCAACACTGGGGCCCATTATCCATAGACCTCTTCGCGTCTCGGCTCAACGCACAACTACCGATGTTTTACGGTTGGAGGCTCAAACCGGCAGCGTCAGCGACAGATGCATTCCTAAAGCCTTGGACGCAAGTGATATTCTATGCGTTTCCTCCCTTCGCAATGATAGCGAGGACCCTGGTGAAGGTCCGTCAGGACAAAGCAGAGCTGGTCCTCATAGCCCCAGTATGGCCTTCTCAGATCTGGTATCCAGTTATTCGGGAACTTTCCACGGATTCTCCAATCCTTCTACCCCGGTATCGGGATCTCCTGGTAGATCCGTGGGGACAAGCTCACCCCCTGCTAGTCTCCGGGTCTCTGACTCTGGCGGCTTGGAGGATTTCAGGTCAAGATGGAGAACATCAGGCATGTCCAGCAAGGCAATTCACCACATTGAAGAGAGTTGGGCCCCCGACACTCGCAAACAGTATTCCAATTCCTGGAATACCTGGAGGTCGTGGTGCCAGGACCGAGACCTACATCTAGTTTCAGCGCCGTTAGAAGAAATACTACATTTTTTGGCCTCCTTAGTAGAGAAAGGTCTAGCTTACAGGACAGTAAACGCATATCGATCGGCGATTTCTGCAGGGCACAATTTCATACAAGGGGTTCCAGCAGGAGAACAACACTTGGTTTGTAGATTGCTGAAGGGTGTTCGTCTTACAGTGCCACCCTCATCCTGTTACAATAAACTTTGGGACGTTAAAGTGCTCAATCTTTTCCTCTCTTGGCCAGCTAACGAAGAGCTATCACGCACAGCACTCTCCGGCAAGCTTACTACACTGCTTTGTCTGATTTCTTGCAGGAGAATATCGGATGTCAGGGCTCTAGATCTAGAGGGTAGGTCATTTTCTCCAGACGGTGTCGTCTTTCACATAAGAAGGAGAACTAAATGTGATTCAAGAGTGGTCTCTTACCCGGCCTTTAGGGAACAGCCCAAGCTTTGCGTGGTTCAGTGTTTAAAATCTTATGAGGAAGTAACAGCTCCGCTTAGACTGTCTCCAAACGGGCAACTCCTCATAGCTATTCGCAAACCTCAAAGCAGTTTCGGCTCATATCTTAGCTCGCTGGGTGCGTTGGACTTTAACCCCAGCGGGAATAGATACACTCCAGTTCGGAGCCCATTCAGTCAGAGGAGCCATGGCTTCAAAAGCTTTTCAAGTTGGCGTCCGTCTCGAGGAGATCATGAGAATGGCTGATTGGGCAGGTGAATCGATATTTAAAGAGTTCTACTTGAAACCAGTAGAGCAGCCTGCTTCGATAGTGGTAAGTAAGCTTTGAACTAGCATAATGTGAGCCTCTGGTCTTGACATAGAATAAAGATTTTCCATAATATCTTACTAGAAATTCTTGATTCTATTAAAGACACGGAGGCGAGCATTATCCCACCCTTTGAAGAAAAGCTTGTTATACACTGATTAAAGGGATGCTGGTATTGTTGCAAACTGTTGATTGGACCTCTTATTGCGTAACAATAATAAGATGCTTTTCTCTCCCACCCCTATAAGGGAACTAGGGTGTACGCAAAAAGGCTAACATATTTTAATTTTTCTTGACAGCCTCTACGGACAAGTCCACCTGACTTACGCACTAACTGATTTTTTCCTGGTTGAGCGTGCTTTAAAGTTTATCATCAAAGACATCAAGTTCGCAGCCTTGAAAGAGGAAGTTGTTTCTTATACAGGACTGTTTATGGGAACACCTATACACTTATTGGAGGAGCAGTATCACGTGACATTGGACACAGATAAACTTTGGAGCATCATGGGATTTTGAGTTTTTTTTTCCATTATACTGCTAAGGTTATGGACTATTTGTGTATTCCATGTTTCTTTTGTTATGTATCTGTTTAATGTACTTTCAACATGAGTTTTGTTAGATGTAAGTGCAAAGATACCTTGCTGCTGAGCTTTCTTATATATAATTAAAGAAAGAGAAGCATAATGCTCGCCTCCTTGTCTTTAATAGAATCAAGAATTTCTATTAAGATATTATGGAAAATCTTTATTCTAATGCACTCGTCCGGTACCTCCAACTGTTCGATTTTAGCTAAGTCAGGAGCCACGCCATGAGCCACAGTGGTCTGGGTTGTGGAGGAGTATTTGGCCTTTGTCTTATGACAGCAAGTCGGGAGTGGTCTCCAGTGGAATTGGGCGTTCTTCCGACATGTGTAGTAGGTCCAAGTACCACGGTTGGAGAGACCACACTGGAACAATGAGGATGTAGTGACAGGGTATACATTATCATTGGACGACCCTGCCGATCACCGGGTCATTGTGAAGTCTTCCCCCGGTGAGCCCAACTGTGGTTGTTTGCTGGCAAAGGATCTGCATCATGGAGTTTTACACAAGTTACTGCCTGACAGAACTTGGAAAAGCCCTCCTTAGATGACGGGGTTGTAACCCCTTAGGTTCAGCATGAACTACCAAAAGGTTTGGTAGCAATGGCTGAGCAGCCAGGCTTAGTCTAGGAAGGAGAAGAGTTGTAGCGAGGCACTACTTCGAGCACACAATCAGTTCAAGGAAACACTTACACACTAGCAGTTATATAAAATAGTTATTTATTTTATACACTAAGGCTTTAGAGATAAGTCAGGTAAGTACTATCCACACAGTAATATCACAGTAGAATAAAAGGTAGCACACTTTAAATCAATTGTAAACCAACACACATGTGGAACCAAACTACTGATACCAATGACCAAACTTTGATCAACTCTTGCAACTTTAGTTAACCCCTGCCCAACCAATCTTCAAAAGTCCAATCCTATACTAAACGAGTCTCTGAGACAATTAGGGGCACTGTGAGGACACAGCAGAGTCTTAAAGGTTTCTTCAGGTGTGCAGGTAAATAGTCGTTTTGGAAATTTAGAGGCCAATGGGTTTTTCACCCCTATGGGGCTCAGGGTGCCATGGAGATTGGTGCACGTAACAGCTTAACTGTAGCCCTCCAAGAACACCTGAGCAACACAGCAAGGCCATGTTAAGTACCTAGGCTTCAAACAGTACCTTATCAGTAAAGAACTTAGTGCAGCAGGTTGGTCCTCAAAGAGAGGCGACAGTTGACTCAGTTTAGGTTTTCTTGGCCTGGATGGCTGAGCTGAAGAGGGAACTTTGGAGGAAACAGACAGAGCACTCTAGCAGTGGGTCGCCCAGCAGTGGCTCTTCGCGGCACTGGTGTGTTGGAGCCCTTCACAGGCTTCGGGTCAGCAACAATTGTCGTCTGGTAGACTTATTTGTTTCTCGGTCCATAACTCAGCTGAGGGGACGTCTAGGAGTGGAAAACTGTCCCGGTGGGCCCAAAGGGATGCCCACGATGTTTCAGCCAGAACCGCGCCTTCACACAATGTTGCACCGCAAAATGTCACAGGTACCAGGATATCGGGAGATTGCAGCCCGGGAGGGTCGCAGCTCTTCTTGGGATGGTGCAAATATGCAGGTTGTCTTCAGACTGATTAGTCCCAGCAGTTCATGGGAGGAAGTCGTCTTCAAGAGATCTTCCCTGTCGCTCAAAATTCGGGGTCGTGTTATCAGTCACTTAATGGCTCTGGCAGTCGCTTGGAAGTTGCTGGGACGTCCTATGAATTCCTCTTCGGATCTTCAGTCAGGTGGTTGACTGAGGTTTAGCCTTAGTACCCTCGCCTTTTATGCAAGAAAACTGGCTGAGCCCACCATTCATCCTGCAAGCCTTTCATGCAAATCTGGGGGGTGGGGGATGGCTGTCCAGTAGGACACCCAGCCTCCCATTTCAAACTGGTTCCAGGTAGGCACACTGCAGGACCAAGACCAGGGGAGTTTTTTTTACATGCCCCACTTCCTGTCCATTCAAGAACTCTAAGCATCTTGGCGGGCTTTCCAAGGGAAGCCCGCCGGAGACAAAAGACCCATCAAGACCTTCCCCCCCAGGAAGTTAGAAGGCGGCTCAAGTAAGAGCAAGTCATCATGAAAACGGCTTAAAATAGTACAGCCACCATTTTAGGCAAATGGTGTCCCCTGTGTCCCTACTGCAGCTGCACAAACAGCCTGTGGTAGAAGTGCACATAAAGTCATGTAAAAAGGTACACTGCCACCAGCCTGTCAGATGAACTTTTAACAGTAACTAAAAGTTACTGAAACAGTGAAAAAAGGGAGGCCATGTTTCCCCACAGCCCTCCACATAAGGTGGGTGTGCTGATCTCGCAAGATAAAATACAGGGGGGACAAAATGGAGCCTCCTGCCCTAGTAACAGTAGCTAACCAAGGTAAAATAAAAAGGGAAGCTCAAGGAGCTCCCAGCAACACTGCACAGAAAGTGCTATGTGCTGCAATAGTAAAAGGTAGATGCCAGAAAACATGGAGGAAAGCAGAACTCCAGGAAAAAGTATCAAAGAGAGAAAAAGGGGTCCCAAGTACAGAATAAAAGGAGTGAGTGTGTAAAAGGGTCCCCACTCACTCAAGGGAATCAAATAAAAACCAAGAGTCCAGCAAAAAAGTGCAGAGGGACTCGCATGTGAAGAGAATTTCAGTCAAAAAGGAAATCTACTGCAAGATCTGCATTTTGAAAGCTGTTGTCGTGAATAGATCCATCTGAGGTGTGCCCCATCGTTTGAACACCTTTAATAGCAGTCTGACGCATAGCTCCCATTCGTGGCATTTTTTGCCCGTTCTGCTTAGGTTGTCTGCAATTGTGTTTTGCGCACCCCTGGTAGGTGAAACACTTGAAGATCGATCTGGTTGCTGGCTGCCCAGTGCCACAGTTGATGCGCTTCCCGTGACCTGGACCAGGTGCCTCCTTGCTTTCTCATGTAGTACATGGTAGTCGTGTTGTCTGTTAGTATTCTCACCGTTGTTCCTTTACTACCATGCAGTCCACTGGCAACGCATATCCTCCAAACTCTAGGGCTCTAGAAGCCAAGCCCTCAGGTTCAGCGATCATGGGTCGTGATAAAAGATTGCGCCTCCTTCTCTTGTGAGAAGATCCAGAACCACTGTCAGCTTGACCAGAGGCAACACTGATGGGCTGAGAAGGTCCAGATACCAAATGTGTCTCGGCCACGCCGGGGCGATGGGAGGGAACGGAGGAAACATGTACAGAAACAGCCCTTCCCACAGGAAGGAGACCCTGTCCTCAGGCTCCTCGGTTGGTGGAATCTGCTGTTGAACTTCTGGCACTTGGAATTCACCACCATCACAAACAGGTCGATCTGGGGTCTGCCCCACTTGATAAATAGGAGGTCCACCTGATCCTGACGAAGCTCCCGCTTGTGGCAGGTATGCCGTTCCATGCTAGGGACGAGGAACATCCCTTGTCCGATGGCCCAGCACCACAAGTCCTGTACTTCCTCGGAGAGCGCCAGGGAGCGAGTACCCCCCTGCTTCCTGATGTAAAACATGGTGGTGGTGTTGTTGTCCGTGAAGATCCTCACCACCTTGCCTTTCAGAGACAGGAGAAACGATTTGAGGGCCCAGAACACTGCCCGTAGCTCCAGGATGTTGATATGAAGAGCCTTCTCCTCTGGCAGCCACAGGCCCCTGGTGTGCAGACGTCCGATGTGCGCTCCCCAGCCCTCTAGGGAGGAATCCATGGTAACCGTCTCCTGGTATGGTGGGCTTTGAAATCCAGTGCCTTGTGCGATGTTGGAGTCATTGAGCGATATCTTTTCCGTGAGCTTTCGGACACCTGTATCCAACGGGCGTCCAGGAATTCCTGAAGGGGTCAGATTTGCAACCTGCATAGCCAGACGAGGTAGATGCAGGACGACATCATGCCCAGTAACGACTGGATGGCCAGCACTGTGGCCGTCTTTGTCAATGACAGCTGTTGCACCTTCCCTATGATGGCTGCTATCCTCTCCTCTGAGGGCAACGCCAGGCAAGACACCGTATTGAGTCTGGCGCCCAGGAACACCGCGTTCTGTGATGGCGTTAAGCCGGACTTAGCGGATCAGCCCGTTGCCCAGGTACTGGTATACGTGTATGCACTGTGCAAGGGTTCTTCATGAGGTCCAGTCCCTCGTCCCAAATATCATCCAAAAGGGGCACCAACATGATAGTCTTCCTCTTGGCCTTGCACCTATGGTACAAGAAGCCCTTGTTTTCCTCGGGCACCAGCTGGTATAGCTCAGAGGTTCTGGAGATCATGGAGTGGAACAATCCCACCTCATCCGGTGGGAACAACCTATGTGGAGCGTCCAAATGTGGAGATTCACAGTCTGCTGCAACGATATCATCCGGCGGCGTGGCCGTATCCATCCCTGTACCCGTTTCTGCTGCAAGAGAAGGTACCCGACGTGGTGGCAGGGATTGAAATGAGGGCATCGGATGACGCTTCCTCTTCTTCGTTGGAGGCTAACGGACCTGGGGAACCACAAGTACCAGAGTCAGAGGCATCCTCAACTGGATCACTGACACCAAGGTGTTATTAGTAGACAGAATATCCAAGGAAATGTCCTTTGGCTGAGCTGGCAGAACAGGAAGGCTAGGCCCTGCGCAGTCCTCTTCCACGTCCTTGTGGACCGTGTGTAAGGACTCCTGGTCTTTGTTGTCGTTGGACGAGACCTCCATGGCTTGGTCGATTGCCTAGGAGGGCTGTTTCGGGGCCTCTTTGCCCCCCACCCCCTTTTCTCCCCTGGAGGGTCTTGAACCAGGGCTTGAGCCAGTTTCCCCCCTTCTGGCGTGCCTGCAGATTTTGCCAAACTCACTGGCGGTGTCCCGCCTTGTGGGTAGGGACACCTGAGCCGCGGGGGATACCCTAGCAGGGTAGGCGCCCTTCGCTGTCATGGCAGTAGAGCTCGACGCAGCGGTCGACGAGGTTTTCGCCTGTGCCGGTTGAGCCTGCTTGGGCTGTTTGGCCGCTTCTCAGCCCGCAGCTTCTCGGATTTCTCACAGTGTTTAGCTGGGGTAGAGGACTTCCTCTACGACGAAGAGCTTGATTGCATGCTGGCAATGGCGGTGGAAGATTATGTGGATCGCACCTTATCCACATCGGGACCCCACTTCTGCAGTGAACCAGGTGGACACAGACTTGCGGCTCTTAGCCTTAACTTGGGAACCCATGGATGAGGCGTCCTCAAAGAATTTAGAAGACTGCCCCTTGACCGGACGGTCCCGGGTGAGGCATGACCCTGTTTGGAGCACGGGTCAGAGGCCTTGTCGTTAAGCCACGCCTCCAGTCTACTTTGCCTGTCCTTAGTCTTCTTGGAGAAACCGAGGCATCTCTCGCTCTCTACCTCCTTGTGGTGCGGGTGCAGGCAGTAGAGGCATTGATGGTGCTTGTCCTCCACATACACATTCTGTAGCCCGCATTTGGTGCAGGGCCTGGAGAGAGACCTTCCCTCCTTCCTCTCGTCCGTCATGGTCAGAGGGCACGAAGTAGGCCCAAGTGCCTTCTATCTTCGACGATCTTCGCCCTTGAGCAGCGGAGAACTTCACCAACGAGTCCCCGCTGTCAGCAGATGATGCAAAGAGCACACAGTGATTGGTTAAGAGGAGAAATACAGTTTTTAAGTGAAACCTATTTCTTTTACAGAGGATTCCCAGCTTGACGACGGAATATTCATGAGCATGTGAATCCATGTCAGACCCCATGCTGGAGAATTTTGGCTTCCGCCAAGCTGCAAATGAGGCTTGCTTGTGGGGTGGCACGTCCGGGAGGAAGTCAACGATTTCCCGCCATAACCTTTGATACGCTGCAGCCAGTATGGCGTCGGCATTGACCTACCTGAGGTGAAGACCAGGGTTAGAGAATACCTTTTTGCCATAGGTCTCCAAGACCTTCTCCTCCTTGCCCAACAGCGCCAATGTTGGTTGAAGATGCCTGGGGTTTGGCATACACCAAGGCAGCCGCTATAAATGATGGAGAGTGAGTTTGAATTCCCATGTTGGTGCTGCGCACACAATTTGTAAGCAATTTTAGTTGAAAAAACCGTTGACTTGTTAGATCATACTTCACTGAAGTAGGAGCCTACAAGCTCTGAAATTATGCCATTAGGTCTTTATTGTTTACTGGTAGTGCCGACACGTGTTTCGACCACTTAAGGGTCTCACTCAAGGCTGTGGTGGTCATCCATCACACAATGTTTATTACTTGTGATAGGGGCTGAGGGTGCACTGACAAGACAAGTGAATCACCCTTCACTTGCCTATACTTAGCATCCAGCTTCTTGGTGACTGGTTGTCTTGAGTGTGGCTTGGTCCATCCCTATTTAGCAAAGGTCTCCACGTCCTTCTGCAGAGGTATCGCGGATCTAACGTCTACGCGGATGGTGAGCACATCTGCCAAGACCCCTGCTTCCGGCTGTTCCTTCGGTGGCTGGGGAATGCCCAGGTACTCAGCCAGTCCGGCAATCCTGTCGTGGAAGGCTCTCGCAGAGGCGTGTCCAACTCCTCTTCGTTGGTGTCCTGCTGATCCCCCGTGTCTAGAGGGTCTGTGGGGTCCGCTGGCAGTGTGCTACCGGTCAGCGGAGTGGCAGCTGGAGGTGGGAGTGATGAGCTTCCGCTTGGAGCTTGTGGCTGTACTGGAGCTGGTTGCAGGGGGAGCATGTGAGGGATCATGTCCTGTATGATACCCTTAAGAATGCTTCCCATTTGAGGGACCGCATGAGTGATAGGAACTTATCCAAAAAGCACTCCTCATAGGCTGGTTGAGGATGTTCCTGCACGTGCACCTGCGTAGGAGCATTTATGTAAGCTTGTCATCTGCCCCCGCTGTGCCTGTCGTAAGAGTACGAGACCTCTGTGTACTGCTTTGTCCTGCAGTGGCCGGGTAGGTGGTACTCCATGTGACCTGTGGCGTGGACATTTGAGACAGTCTGCCCTGGCTGTGGTTTCCCGCTTTTGGGATTCTGTGGATGGGCGCGCATCTAGTCTAGGTGCCATTTTGTCAGTGAGGGCTTGCCATGATGCCTACTTCCAAGGAGCCAGGTCCAACCCAGCAACCCCAGAGGCAGGCATCATTCCCCCCCAGGGAAGTGCCAGCGGGCCCAAGCTGGGGCCCTTTGGACACAGTCCTGGCGCCTTAGGCGCCAGGCTCATGTTGGACCCCTGTCCTGGCGCCTTAGGCGCCAGGCTCATAAAGCTAGACATGTGTTCAAGTGTTTTAATGTGCACTTACCTGAGGCAGACCATGCTGCTACATCCAGGCCCTCTTGAGGCCTGAATGGAACTACTTTACCTGTGGGACTACTTTCCACCTGGGTGTGGTCAGGGAAGGATACATACCTGATCGGTGGAAGGATACATACCTGGAACTTCTTCCAAAGCTATTTAAACCACGCCCGATCAGCAACTCACGCTTCGCGTTCTGCTCCTCGCAGCTGGACGCTCACTGCGTCAGCTCCTGCATCTGGACTTCAGCCACGCCTGTCAGCATCCTGGGTCGCCTGCAAAGGGAGATAAGAGAGAATTGGAGAGAAAGAAGACTTTACCTGCTAAAGCTGCATCACGGAGACATCACACCGACGATCCTGAAAGGGAAGACATCATTTTAAAAGCATTTCGCTTCGATCGCTGCAGCGCTGCATTTCACTCACCTTTCCTGGGCGCCTCCATCATCAGCAGCGATCATCCGGATCCGCACCCACTTCCCAGAGCCTAGAGAGAAAAAGACAAGAAAACAAGGTGAGAGAAGGAAGGGAATAGGAAAAGCTCAGTTTCCTTCTAAGACTTACCTGTTGGGTCATTCCCATTTCATTTCGGGTCCTGCCGCTTCCTGGCATTCTGGACCCCGGCCCCTATGGGGAAAAAAGACAAAGACATTGAATGAGCAAATGCAAAGACATTACCTGAAAGTTCATCCAGAACTTACCTGTCATTTACTGGAACTGCACGTTTCACTTCGGGTCGGCGCCATATCTCCGGCATTGCGAACCCCGGCCCCTAAGGGGAAAAAGACATAAGCATTAGCGCTTGCTGCAATAAGACAATGAACATTATTATTAAGCTTGAACTATTGAACCTGCAACAGAACTCTTACAGCGCCTCACCTGAATAGTCAAGCTTATTTTGAACTCCCATCAAACCTCAATCCAGTGAAGTAACTGGGTTTCAACACGCCCCTGCATCAGAAGCTGGATGGAGAACTCCTCCTTCCAGACCATAAGGTGAGACTTCACAGGGAATCGTGGAAGGGTATCGTGGAGGGTTGGAAGGGAGTGGGAGGCGTGAGCATTATTCCGTCAGTAGGTAATACTCCCTTTTCACGCACAGGGGAATATTCCTGCGAGCCAGAAAAGCCAGAGTAGAGGGGCCCTTCCTGTCCATCTTCAGAGTCCTGCGCTTCACCATTGAAGAAGCATCAGCACTCGAAGCCAGACCTGTGCCTCCGTGGGAATCAGGTGAGCGTGACAGGGCTGCCATTTTGTTCAACCCTGATCTACGTGCTTCTGTGGCTGTACTGGGCCTGGGTTCGACCTGTTTGCTTGGGTGCATAGGCTCAGCCCCACTCTCCACCTCAGGCGGAGGCCTGGTAGTGAGTTGGCCCTCGTCCATGGAGCCGGTGTACTGCTGTCTGCAGTGCGTACAGGCACCCCCTCAGGCCCAAGCTTGGCAATAGAGCAGTGCCCCTCAGAACGTGTCCTGGTGTTTAAGCTGCTAGGCACCTTGACGAAGAGACCGGGAGGTTTTTAGATCACTCAGCCGTTAGGCCGTTTGCCACCTGAGCCTCGGTAACCTTCTCGCCTGCAGTAGAGCCAGAATGGCACCTCCCGCTAGCGACCTTCCACGGGGAGAAGCTGCCCTTCCGTGGTGCTTTAGAAAACAGTATACTTGCCTTCTTGGTTTTCCTTCTCCCGTATTCCTTTATCTGTTCTGGTGGGGAGCTGTAAAACAGCTACCTCCAGCGCGCCAACTGATTCTACAGGGACCAGGGAGTAAGCGTGTTGTACGCCAAGCAGCCATCCCATCCGTGGTCCTCGCCAAGGCACCAGAGGCAGAGGGCATGCAGGTCCGACGTGGCATATTGGCTGTAGCAAGACTGGCACCTACTAAAGCCTGCCACGGTCGACATGCGCCAGAGACGGGCGGGCACCGATGTACGGGGTCTGCAAGAATTGGAATATATTAGAAAAATAAATGTTGGTAAAAAGGAGGGAAAAACACATGGAATTATGTGTCATAGGGACTCAAACACTAGCGTTAGTGAAGTTGGTCTGCTCCAGTCGACGTGGAAAAGAGGACTGACGTGTCGCTGGTGGGTGGGGTCAAGGGAGCACATGTTCCCGGGGCCGCGCTCCCACACTCAACTAAATTTAAAGGAAAAGACAATTTTTCTGGTGAAAAAGTTTCTGTTCCCGACCCTAGCGAGGGACGCCCATACAGGATGGAGGAAAGGGGACGGGACGTAGGTGTGAACTCCTCTCAGCATGACGTGCGGTTAGAATCTGAAGCTGGCCTCTAGGGGTGTGGCTTGGTACTCTACGTTCCATTGGATGGGGCTATTAAAAAAGGAAGTGTGTAACTGAGGATTCTCAACCTGACAATGGGGAATATTAAAAGCATGAAGTTGAGCAACAGGAAATAAAGAAAATGTTTTAAGACTATTATTGGGATGAAAGAGAAAGGCGTGCACCATATTA
Source organism: Ambystoma mexicanum (assembly GCF_040938575.1). Taxonomy (NCBI): domain Eukaryota; kingdom Metazoa; phylum Chordata; class Amphibia; order Caudata; family Ambystomatidae; genus Ambystoma; species Ambystoma mexicanum. The sequence continues at coordinate 419,832,059 of NC_090935.1, forward strand.
GAAATATGAACAGAAAAGGAGAGTGCGGAGTCAAAGATGATGTCAAGATTACGAGAATATTTAAAAAACGCAAAAGGGAGAGAGGAGCAGGAGGCAGCATTGGGAGAGGGACAGAAGAAGCTGGAAAAATGGTAATTTAATTTTGGCAGGATTGAGTTAAAGAAAATCTGTATTCATCAAAGATTGAATAGCAAGAAGACAGCTGGAGAGAGTAGAACTAAGTGAGTCAGATAAGGAAGAAGATCTGTGAGTCGTCATCAGAGACATACCAAGAAAAATTAAAAGAGGCAATGAGAATAGTCTAGGTGTTGAAAAGAAGGGAATCATGGACAAAACCTTGAAGAGCGCCAAACTGAAGAGGGAGTGTTGAATAGAGTTTACCAGCCGAGGAGTTAGATTAGGTCTGCTAGTTTACATACGATTGGAAGCACTGAAGAACACAGCCAGAAAACCTTGGATAAGAGAGCACAGACAGAAAAGTTGGATTATCAACAGTGTCCAAAGCAGCAGAGTGATCCAGAAGAACACAAATAGACGTTAGTTTAGAATGAAGTACAAATAGCAAAGCAGTTTTTGTAGAAGAAAACACACTGATTGGGGAACTAGCCACACCCCTTGCCCTTAATGCTAGGGTTCTGTAAGGTGGGATGTCGCAGCAGAACCTAACATAGCAATGCTTCCCCAATGTCCCTTTATTCAAAAAAAGAAAAGGGAGCTTGGTTCCAAACAGCGCCGTCCCCAAATTGGTTTAAATTGAGCTTTCTTGCATTTAAATAGTGATTCTATTAATTTAAATATACAAAAGAGATCTTTTGAGTCGTCTTGAATGATTTATTATGGATCACTTATGTAGCCAGATGGACATTGCCATTATTGAGCCTACACGCGATTCAGGATTTGCTCTTCCTCAGGACTCATATTGCTTCATGCTGGGTTAGCAATTAGTTCCATTCAAAAGAACATATTTAGGATTAAACAACCAAGTGATGTTAGTCTCCTTAACATGCGAGTTCCATTAGTGCATCCATTGTCAGATAAATCAACTAGTCCATCCAAAAAAAACAGAATTTCATGAAATTAAATATAATATTTGATCCATGATCAGATTAAGAAACCAAACTAAAAACAAATACACAGTAAGAGAAAACCCCCAAAATGTTTAAAATACATGGGTATACATGATTGTGGATGTGTCACAAACATATAGAAAGATAAATAATGGACAGAATATTCCTAGAATTCCTTTTGTCAAGAAGCACCACTGAGACTACGTGTGACCGAAAGCATCACTCTGGGCCCTTATTTGTCATGGCAGCTAATGTGTCAATGTTTCTAGGTCTACGAGATTCAAAAATAATAAAATGGATGGCATATATCCTTTGATGTAGACTCAGTGTACAGTTGTGAATTTCTATTCATGCGTGGCTTTATCATAATCCCTGTTTAGGCACTTGCAAAGTGTTACCCGTGTGGTCTCTCGTATCCGCACTCTGGGAAGGGACATTGGCCAATCAGATGGACGGAACAGCAGGCGAGAAGTCTTAGTTACTTACCTGTAACTGTATTTCTCCAGCATTGGTATCTTTCATAGATTCACATGCTTGAATATTCCCAGTCAGACTGGGAATCCTCAGTGATTAAAATATTTGTTCATTTTTTTAAATATACATAGAGAAGGCATGTAAATACCCCATTATGGCCTATGAGCCATTCCATTGTGTAGTCCATCCACTTCACTTTGGTCCTTTATGGCCCCAACCAATGAGGTGGCAGGGCTTAAGCTCCGCCCCAGTCAGCCATCTTCAGATTTTGAACCATAGGAACTACAGTATGATGGGTGCTGAGCGTAGGAGCAGCCTCTCAGGGGAGGCGGGTGGTCGCATGTGAATCTATGAAAGATACCAATGCTGGAGAAATACAGTTACAGGTAGGTAACTAAGACTTCTCCAGCATGCAGAAAAAGAATTCTACCAAACCTTTACCATACAGCAACACAACGGTTACATACTCAGGGAAAGGTGGAAAAGGAGGCTGGTCCTACCTTATGTAAAGAGGTGGCGGAGCACTGCCTGTCCAACTACAGATTCTTTGTTGGCATCTTCTGCCAGGCAGTAGTGCTTCGAGAACGTGTGCAGAGTGCTCCAGGTAACGGCTCTGCATATGTCCTTCAAGGCTACATCTGCGTGAAATGCTACTGAAGCCACTCTCCCTCTGGTGGAGTGTGCCGAAGGCAGCTTGGTGAGGGGGAGAGAGGGGGGTTGCCCTTCGCTTGATGACAGTGGGTGATAGGGACCTAACGTGCCAGACCTTGTTTGGAGATATGCTGTCCTTTTGTGCGACCAGAAAAGGCAATGAACAGTGTTTGAGGAGCGGAACTGCTTAGTCCTCCAAGTAGAATTTCAAAACTCTAGCCACACCTAGAGAATGCAATGTTCTTTCTGCCTCAGAGGTATGGTTCTGAAAGAAAGACGGCAGGACAATACGCTCTGAGTGTCATTTCCGATAAGACCTTGGGAAGGAATTTAGGATGTGTTCTCAAAATGATGCAGTCCTTCTGAAACAAAGTAAATTAAGCTTCTGAAGACAAATCTTGCAACTCACTGATCATCCTGGCCGATCTAATGGCTATAAAAAAAGGCTGTTTTCCAAGATAAGAATTTCTAGTCACATCTGTGAATGGGCTTGTAAGGGGTTCCATGAGAGCAGTTAGGAACAAGTTACTTACCTGTGACTGTTGTTCTCCAGCATGGGCCTGGCATGGATTCACATGCTCATGAATATTCCCTGTCGTCAGGCCGGGAATCCTCGGTATAGAAAAAAATCAGTATCAGTTTCGTTTCTCATCTGTCTTTCTCAGTAGTAACCAATCACTGGTCTCTGGGTCATACTACCCCCAGCCAATGACTGCCCTCTCCCTAAGCCCCTCCCCTGGCAGCCATCCTCAGATTTGGTAGCACGTGAAGTGGCAGTATGACCAAGTGAAGAGCCGCAGAGGGGTAGGCGGGAGAGTTCGCATGTGAATCCATGCCAGACCCATGCTGGAGAACAACAGTCACAGGTAAGTAACTTGTTCCTTCTCCAGCATGGGGTCTGGCATGGATTCACATGCTCATGAATATAAGAATACATAGCAGTATACACATGCACAACCACGGGAGGTGGCACAAGGTTCAATATCAAGCAATACAACAACTCAACATTAAGCAACTCTTACCTCCTCACCAGGCTCACCTTAGGCGAACATGTTGCGCAGCACTGCCTGGCGACTCTGGACTCCTCCGTGGAATCCCGGTCGATGCAGTAGAATCTCGTGAAGGTGTGAGTCGACCTCCACGTAGCAGCCCTGCAGATGTCGAGCAGGGGCACACCAGACAGGAACGCCGTAATAGCAGCGATCGCTCTGGTCGAATGGGCTCTCGGACTGCCGGGCAGCGGTCGGTTTGCCAACCGGTGACAGTGCATGATGCAGCCGGAGAGCCATCTGGAAATGGAAGTCTTCGAGAGAGCCTTCCCTTGATTCACAGGTCCAAAGTTCACAAACAGCTGTGATGTCTTCCGGAAACTCTTTGTGCGGTCCACGTAGAACTTCAGCGCTCTAGCCACATCTAGCGAGTGCAGAGTCCTCTCAGCCGGCGACGAAGGCGACGGGAAGAAAACTGCAAACACCAAGGGCTCGTTGAGGTGGAAGTCCAACGGCACCTTGGGCATGAAGGAGGGGTGCGTCCTCAGCACCACCCTCGTGTCGTGAAAAGTCAAGTATGGAGGCTTGCAAGACAGGGCCTGGATCTCTCCCACTCGTCGTGCAGAGGCGATGGCCACGAGGAATGCTGTCTTCCACGACAGAAACTTCAACGGCACTGAATGCATAGGCTCGAATGGGGCCCCCATGAGCCTAGTTAGTACCACGTTGAGCTCCCACGCCGGGGAAGGGGCCTTCACCGGTGGGAATGATCGGAACAGTCCTTTCATAAATTCCTTCACCAGACGATGAGACCACAAGGACGCCCGTCCTGTAGTTCTGGTGTAACGTGAGACGGCAGCCAGATGTACCTTGATGGAGGCGTGAGATAGGCCAGCCTTGGCCAAAGACAGTAGGTACGGCAATACTTGAGGGGCCGTAATCCGCAGAGGGCTAATCTGTGCGTGGCACCAGACAGAGAACCTCTTCCATTTGTGTCCGTAGCACTTGAGAGTTGAGGATGCCCTAGCCTTTGCAAGAACCTCTCTGCAGTCGGCCGGGATGTCGTATTCTCCAAACTCTAGTGCTGCAGGAGCCAGGCCTGCAAGTTCAGCGACTCTGGTTCGTGATGAAGAATGGCGCCTCCTTCTCTGGAGAGAAGACCCGCATCCGTCGGTAGCTTGACTGGTGGAGACGTTGACAAGTCCAGAAGGTCCGGGAACCAGATCTGCCTCGGCCACGCCGGCGCGATGAGGATCATCCTGCACCGGGACCTCTTGAGCTGGTTGACGAGCCGGAGTAGCAACGGCGGGAATGCATAAAGGAACAGGCCGTCCCAGGGGAAAGAGAAAGCATCGCCCATGCTCCTCGGTTGGGGAAACCTGCTGGCGAACCTCCGGCACTTGGAGTTCACCGCCGTCGCGAAGAGATCAATCTGGGGTTCGCCCCATCGTCGGAAGAGTCGGTCCACTTGATCCTGGCGCAGTTCCCACTCGTGGCACGAGCGCAGCTCCCTGCTGAGTGAGTCGGCAATGGTGTTTATCCCTGCCAGATGAAAGGGTACCAGAAACATCCCTTGTGCGATGGCCCAATGCCACAGATCCTGGGCTTCCTTGGACAGGGCAGGGGATCTGGTTCCGCCCTGCTTCCGAATGTAAAATATCGTGGTGGTGTTGTCGGTGAGGATCCTCACCATCTTGCCCTTAGGGACGGAAGGAAGGACCCGAGGGCCCAGAACAATGCGCGGAGCTCCAAGATGTTGATGTGGAGAGTCTTCTCCTCCGAGCACCAAAGGCCTCTCGCGTGGAGGCCCCCGGTGTGCGCTCCCCAACCTTCCAGGGAGGCATCCGTCGTCACCGTCACCTTAGTGGGCCGGGGCTAGGAAGCCTGTTCCCGCTGTCAGATGAGCGCGGACACCCCACCATCGTATCGCCTGACGGAACGTTTCGTCGAGCGAGATCCTGTCCTCGAAGCTGCCCCTCGTCTGGATCCAGTGGGCGTCGAGCAATTCTTGCAAGGGCCGCATCCGAAGTCTGCAATGGGGCACCAGATAAATGCAGGAGGACATCATTCCGAGGAGGGACTTGATAGACCTCACTTTGGCCACGTCCGTGGCCAGTAGACGTTGCACCTTTCCTAGGATGGTCCTTATCCTTTCCTCCGACGGTGAGGCCCGCCGCGCCACTGTCGAGCCGTGCTCCCAGAAACAGGGCGACATGTGACGGGACCAGGTGGGATTTTGGAAAGTTGATGGAGAACCCCAGGTCCGTGAGCAGCTGGACGGACTTCGCAGTGTGTTCCACGGCGAGCTCCCTTGTCCTTGCCCGTATGAGCCAGTCGTCCAGGTAGGGGTAAACGTGGATCCCCTGCAGGCGCAGCCGCGCTGCCACGGGTGCTAGGCACTTGGTGAACACCCTGGGCGCCGATTTTAATCCGAACGGGAGGGCCTTGAACTGGTAGTGCCGCCCTTTGACCACGAACCTGAGGAACTTTCGGTGCCTCTTTAGAATAGGGATGTGGAAGTAAGCATCCGCCAAATCCAACGACGACAGGAAATCGCCCTCCTCCAGCTGTCCCAGCACGTGCTGGAGGGTGACCATCCGGAACTTCTGTGCCTTGATGTATTTGTTTAGTCGTCGCAGGTACAGGATGGGACGCCATCCTCCTGTCTTCTTCCTCACAGGGAAGTATCTTGAGTAAACTCCGGAGCCCCAAAGCCTCTTCGGGACGAGCTCGATGGCACCTTTCCTGAGCATCGCCCGTACTTCCAACAGCAGTTGAGGGACGTGATTTTCCTTCCTGGCCACGGGAGGAATGCGGGGGCACCTCTTCTGGAGCTCGAGGGCGTGCCCCAGGGCCAGGGTGTCCAGCACCCAATGGTCGGTGGAGATGGACTCCCACACGCCGACGAACTTCGTCAGCCGGCCTCCCACCGGGGTGCTTCGGCAGGGGTCCGATTCGACAGACGGTTCAATCCTGCTTGGAGGCCGCTTTGCCTCCTTGACCACCTTGGCGACGACGGCGGGATCCACCTGACTTGCCGCGTCCCCTGTAGGCCTCCTGCGACGAAGACCTTGCCGCTTGACGGTAATTAGAGGAGCTGCTGCCGGCTCCCTTGGAGGCACCCTGTCTGCCTCCGGAGCTCCGAAAGGACGGCCGTCGCTGTTGGAGCACCCCCAGTGCACGGGCCGTCTCCGTGTCCGTCTTGATCGCCTGAAGGGATTCATCAACCGCCTTGCCAAAAAGGTTATTCCCATCAAAGGGCATGTCCAAAACCTTGGTCTGAACGTCCTGGCGGAAATCCGTCGCCCTGAGCCATCCCCGTCGTCTCAGGCAAACGCTGTTGCCCAACTGACGTAAACCGGTGTCGGCGATGTCCGTAGCCACCGTAATGGCGTGGTCCGAGGCAATCTCACCTTCCTGCAAGATTTCCAGGGCCTCAGCCCTCTTGGCATCCGGGAGGAAGTCCAACAGAGGGGCGATCTTAAACCACAACTCCCTGTCGTAGCAGGCTACGATGGCCAGGGTGTTGGCCGCCTTGATGGTCGTCGCTGCAGATGAGATGACCCGTCGTCCCATCGCATCCAGTTTCCTACCCTCGCCGTCCGGAGGGGAGGTTGAAGTCGAGGCCGATGCCCCCACCCCCCGCTTTCTTCTTGGCCGCCGCCGAGACGACCAAGTCCGGGGTAGGTTGCTCTCTGAGGCACAAGGGGGCAGCGTCGGGGACCCAGTACTTCTTCTCGTACCGGTCCCTCTTCGCAGGAGCCGTGGCAGGGTTCTTGAAGAGGGCGAGCCCCTCATCCCAGATGTCATCAAGAAGCGGTACGGCGAGGACCGTCTTCCTTTTAGCCTCGAGCCGCTGGTAAAGGAACCCCTCCTTCTTTTCCTCGGGGCAGAGCTGGAAGAGCTCTGATGCCCTGGAGATCATTGCATGGAAGGATCCAATCTCGTCGGGCGGGGACGCCCGGGCAGGGGGCGACACGTCCCATCGTCGCCTCCGTCGACATCCGTACCCCTTGTATTATTAAAAATAATAAAGAATAATTCTTCAAAAAGAACATGAGTAATTTGTAGTTGTGTCCATGCCTGTATCATCCCTGTGGGTAGTGGACCGGGGGGAAGGCAGAGAAGGCCGCAGAGGCGGGAGAGGAGGCCTAGGATGCGTCCTCCTGCTCTTAGGCGGTGGTCTCCCCGAAGGTCCTGGCTCCGGATCCTCCGTCAGGTCTGGCTCAGGCTCCTCCGTCGGGGGAAGGGGCAACCTAGTCCTTATCTCCGAGCATAAGGACTGGATTGCCGACAAAATGGCCGCCGAGGTGTCCTGCGGCGCCAGAAACGATGGGCGCGAGGGATCTTCAGGAGCCTCGTCTGCGTCACCGTCCCCGTCGTCACCCTCGTCGGGATCCCTCCCGATGGGCTGTGTGTCTCCTCCACGACCTGGATGAGCTCCTCTTCAGAGGTCGTGTCCGTATCCACGACGGCCACCTCCCCCCTCCCCCCTTTTTCCAACGAGGACTTCGTGGGGGTCTTCTCGATGGGCCTGAAAGACGACTCCCTCCGCGGCGGCAGGGAGAGACTGGTACCTGAGGGCGCCTCCACTGGTGTAGCCTCCACAGGCTGAGCCAGGGCCGCGGCGACATCCTCAATCGAGGTCCTAGCAGGGTGAATCACGGCCAACGTCACCTTCTGTACGCCCAGGGCCTTCACCTTCGGGGGAGGGTCCGTGCCTCGCTCCCCCTCTGCCGGAGTCTTCGAGATCGACCGGGGCCTCTCCAGAAGCTTCGCCGGGTTCTCGGACTTCCTCTTACCCGAGCCAGAGCGTTGGCTCGTGGTCGATGGCGCCGGGGAGGGTGCGCCCTGCCTGGCAGCCAAGGAGCCCGACTGTTCGGCGCTCCCGGTGCCCGCGGACTCGCGGTGCTTAGCCTTTTGTTGGGCCCCCGTCGCCGGAGCACCCTCACAGGACTTAGAAGACCGCTCGGACTTCTTCTTCTTCTCGCCCGGCGGGCTCTTACCTTCCAGCCAGTTGGCGAGACGGAGGTGGCGATCCTTCATGGTCCGCTCCAACATGTTTCCCAAAACGCGCAGTCATTTTCCTTGTGCGTCTTGTCCTCATGGAGACAGTAGAGGCATAACGAATGCTCGTCCTCCTTGAAAACGTTCTGAAGATGGCATCCAGGGCAGGTCCTGAATAGCTTCCCGGGCGTCGGGCTCCCTTTCTCCTGGGCCATGTCCGGGGTATGCCTCAGAACTTCTGGAATCCTCCAAAAGCGTAACTCGACGAAATCTTCACCCTTGAGGGGCGTAGAAAACTCTGCAACGGATCCCCGTTGATCGGAAGTAGAAACGGTGGAGCTTGAGGCTCTTTTAACCGAAAAAATGAGAAAATCTCCTGAAAAAAGCGTGAAAACGCAGCAAAAGCTTGAAAGCTAAGTACGAGGACTCTCAACACTTGAACGTGCGGTAAAAATCTGAGGATGGCTGCCAGGGGAGGGGCTTAGGGAGAGGGCAGTCATTGGCTGGGGGCAGTATGACCCAGAGACCAGTGATTGGTTACTACTGAGAAAGACAGATCAGAAACAAAACTGATACTGATTTTTTCTATACCGAGGATTCCCGGCCTGACGACGGGGAATATTCATGATCATGTGAATCCATGCCAGACCCCATGCTGGAGAAGTACAGTGTTTAGACTCCAGGTCGGAACTGAAGAGGGCGTACAAGGGTAAGTACGCAACAACCCCTTCAGGAAGACCTTGACAGCTGGAAGTGAGAGTAATAACTTTTTCTGGAGTCATCGTGTATGCTGATATGGCCAATAGATGAACTTTGATAGAGGATAGTGAGAGCCCTGCCTTAGCCAAATGCAATATGTAAGGTAGTACCTGCTCAACTGAAGCAGTAAGTGGGTTAAATTGTAACGTTTCACACCAGAGAACCGAGTCAATTTCCGGACGTAGGTGATTCTTGTAGAGGGGGCTCTTGAGGCCCCGATTATGTCACAGCAATCTGCAGGGAGATTCAGATTCATAAGCTTACGCTGCTCAGGAACCAAGCCTTGAGGGAGAGGCTCTCTCGGTCGTGATGAAGGACTTTGTGGTTCTGCTGCGTCAATAGATATTGATGCACTTTGAGGCGAATTGGGGCCCAAAGGAATAGTTGCTGCAGAGTCTGGTACCAGACCTGCCGCGCCCAGTCCGGCGCTTGTAGGATCATAGAGCAATTCTGTTCCTTCATTCTGCGTAGAATTCTTGCTATGAGTGGAATGGGGGGAAAGGCATATAGGAATTTCCTTGTCCAATCCACTGAGAAAGCATCTCCTACTAACTGATGTTCTGGGTACCTTGAAGCGAAATCTTTGGCATTATTTGTTGGCTCTGGTGGCAAAGAGGTTGATCTGTGGATGACCCCATACGGATAAAATCTGCTGGACTTCCTTTTCCTCTAGCTCCCATGCGTGAGATGACGTGTACTCCCTGCTCGGTTTGTCTGCTAGGACATTGTCCACTCCCAGGAGATGTTCCGCCCTGATTTGGACTCTGTGGCGCAAGGCCCACGCCCATAGCAATGGAGCTTCTTGTGACAAGATGTCTGATTTCGTGCCCCCTTGTTTGTTTCTGTAGTGCATGAAGGTTGTATTGTCTGTCTGGACGGTCAGTACCTGTCCAGCTACTACTGGAAAGAATGCTTTCAGAGCCCACCCTATCGCCCTGAGCTCTAAAACATTGATGTGGAGCTGTGATTCCTGGTCTGACCAAGTCCCTTTGGTTTGGAGGTCCGCTAGGTGAGCTCCCCAGCCCGAAAGGGACACATCTGTCCTTAAGAGAAGGGTAGATGTTGGTGTCTGGAATGACATTCCTTGCAGCAGGTTCCGCAGAGTATTCCACCACCGAAGTGCCTTGTGTACCGTCGTTGGTATCTGGACTACATCCTCCCATGAGCCTATAGCTTGCTTCCATTGGTGGTCCAGAGCCTCCTGGACTGGTCTCATGTCAAGTCTGCAATTTGGTATTAGAAATATACATGAGGACCTCATGCCCAGGAGGGATTTGAAAGAGCATACCGTGGTTGTCCCTTTTTCTAGGAACCACGAGGTCGAGCGGAGGATAGCTGTTACTTTGTCCACCAATGGTCTTACACTGGGAATGCTGGTGTCGAACTCGGCACCCAGGAAGAGAACTGTCTTGCTGGGTACTGGGCAGGATTTTATGTTGTTTATCAAAAAACCTAACCCTTTTAGGAGTTTTATAGTTTTCGAAACTGCCAAGCGAGCGTGACTGGAGGAGCTCGTCCTCATCAACCAGTCGTCCAAATATGGAAAGACTTCCGTTCCCATCCTTCTGAGTTTTGCTGCTACGGGCGCCAGACATTTGGTAAACACTCTCGGTGCTGACTTTAGCCCGAACGGGAGCACCCGGAATTGGAAATGCAGGTCTCCTACAGCAAACCTGAGGAATTGTCTGTGGGCAGGATGAATTGGAATGTGGAAATATGCGTCCTCCAAGTCCAGAGTGGCTAGGAAGTCGTTTTTGTTTAGCCACGGTAGGACGCCCTGCAAGGATACCATCTTGAATTTGATGCGTTTGATGTATTTGTTGAGCGCTCTCAAATCTAATATGGGTCTCCACTGGCCGTTTTTCTTCTTGATCAGAAAGAAACGGGAGTAGAAACCTTTTCCCTTCTGAGGGTAAGGAACTGGTTCTATTGCTGCTTTGTGCAGTAATGTTTTAATTTCGGACAGGACGTGCCTTAGCATATGCACTTTGTGAGGGATGAAAGCAAGGGATGGAGGTTGGTCTAGGAATTCTATGGTGCGACCCTCGCGGACCACCTATAACACCCACTTGTCCGATGTAATTGAATGCCAGCGTTGAAAACATGATCTTACTCTCTCCCACCCCTGCCCCCCCCAAACCCCTCCCGCCCCCCCCCCCCCCACAGGAGTGGGACGTTAAGGGGGAAGACCCGATCTGTCAATTTTGTTTGTTCTGGGCATTACCTTGGGCAGAGCCACGCCTTCCTCTCTGGGAGTACTTGGAGGATTGGTATTTGTTGTCCTGGAATGTGTTTCCTTCCGTCTTTTGACCATAGGAGGAACGATTATATCCTCTGTATTTTGCTTTTCCGATAATAGTATAAAATGATACTAAATCGTCCGGTGGTGAAGAATCACCTGGAGAGTCTTTCTTTCTGGGCTTCTCAACAATATAATCGTCCCATTCCCTAGGAGCATCAGGCTCCTGTGTGATCTCCCCTTCCCCAGAGTCCAAGAAATCACTGAACGGGTCTTCTTGCCAATCTGAGACCGACACAGACTATGGCACCATAGTTGGATCTCGAACCAGAGATCGTGGTCTATGTGACGATGCTGGAGACGGGACCCTTGTCAGTGAAGCACTGGGTGTTCGGCTGCTGGATCTGCGTGCAGGCTCAGGCGATCGTGCTCTTTTCTGTGGTGAACTCCTGGAAGGTGAGTGTCTTGGTGTTCTATGCCGAGGTGAGATGTCCCTCTTGGGGGTTCTCGACTGCTTCGGCACAGATGGAGCTTATAGTGCATTCTTGATAGAAAAGAAACAGATCTTAAAGTATTGGAAAAGTGAGGTTAAGCCTTCTGTTGAAGAATCCCCTTTTCTTCTTGCCGTCTGTTGAATTCCTCGATGATCCTTTGCATCGATTCCATGAGTGCAGGGTCATAAGGATCGGCAATGACCTCTGTAGTCGGTTGCGAGGGAGGACTGCGTTCCTTGGGGGTGAGAAAGGGTTGCTCACCAACAAATTCTGTGTCCAAGACCTCCTCTTGAAGAATGATATCAGGGAGTTATGTCATCTCTTTTAAAAGGCGATAATTGTGCTCCAACTGGCTGAGGAGCTTCTGAAACAGGAGGCGTTGCTCCCATAGGCTTGGGGCGATTGCTCTCATTGGATGGTCCATCCGTGGCGTTCGCGAGGGGCGTTTTGGGCCCTATTTCTTCCGTAGACTAAGGAGTTTGCAGTGTCGTCAACAGTGGCTTCGTAGATTGTGGCTTCGTCGATGGTGGTTTCATGGACGAAGACTTTGAAGACCCTTATCCGTCGGCGAGAGCTTCGTGGACGAGAGCTTTGTCGACTAATGATGAGCTTCCTTCGTCGACGACTGTTTCGTGGACGTTGACTTCGACGACGAGGATTTGGTTGTGGACAATGAGGCTTGAAGTGTCGTCGTCGATGAGGGTTTCGTCGACGGCTTGGTCGATAGACCTCTCTCTTTACTGCTGGTCGTAGGAGGCTTCTCCGTGGACTTGTCAGCAAGTATGCTGCTTTCTGCTTCTTCCATATATAAGCTTTTCGCGCCAGTAGATGCTAATGTACCATTTGAGCAGGGTAGAGCTACCTGGAATTTGGATTTAGGTTTAAAGTTATTAGATGGTGATTGGAATAGTATCTGTGCAGGACCTCACAGATATAAAATTATTTGGATCTAAGGTATATCCAGCAACAAATTGTGCATTGCATCTACTGGACACCATCTAAAATGAAACAGTGTAAACGTTTGCAAGATGACAGATGTTGGAACTGTAAATGAGTTGTCGGTACAGGCCTGCATAAGTTCTGGTCCTGTGCAAAAATTACAAGCTTTTGGGATGGGTCTTACAGCGTATGGAGCTTGTCCTAGGTTTATCACTTCTTCATACCCCATTGCTATGTGTGTTGGGTTTGTTTCCAGTGGGTATTGGATTGGGTTTATAGCGCATTCTTGGTAGCAAAGAAACAGATCTTAAAGTATTGGAAAAGTGAGGTTAAGCCTTCTGTTGAAGACTGGTGACTTAATTATCCTTTCTAGTAGAGAAAAGGTGACTTACCAGAGATTGGAAAAGACTGATAAATACTCATACATATGGAATATATATACTGATTTGTATTCTTGAAGCATTCACCTGCCTTTCTCTTCTTTCTTCTCTTTTTCTATCTTATAGTAGTTGTATAAGAAAGTTGTGTAAAATCAATGGTATTTTATATAAATGTTGTTTATTTGTTGGAACAAGTTGTCCTTAAGCTTAAAAATTGAAACAAAAAAAATTTACAGAAAAAAATAAATGGAAAATCGGCCATCGTTTTTCTCCCCTTCCCCTTCCCTTGGGAGATTGGCTGTACAAGCAGCGAATCTCCCAGGGGTTAAAAATAAATATACCATTCGCAACCATGAAGAACCCCGGGGTGCGAATGGCTTTCACCCCAACGGCGGGGGTGCAGACATGGCTGTAACGGCCCACAGCCCTCACTGAGGCCCATACTTCGCATGGGCCTACCATGGTTCGGGCTGGCGGGCTGTTACTGGCCATGTACGCCCCGCGCCTAAGGCGAGAGAGCCATAACCCTTTCTTTAAGTATAAGTTATGTTGGTATCTAAAATGAAATGAGGCCTAAGATAAGGGCAGTGGCTTGTATTGATATTAAGTGATTCAGTATGGATACAACTGTTAATTGAGCCGATCTTAATGTAACAAAAGCAACATGTTTGAAGTCAGAAAACACTGGTCAGATAATGGGATTGCGTGTTAACAGGTGCAGTGAGTTATTTCCAGCATTTCAGGCACACCACGCGGGTATTGAGTGTCGTCGAGATAGCAACTGTTGGACATGAACCAATGGTTCCTCTGTGGTGCCAATACCAGGAGTGCGCTCTTCTGATTGCCCTTTGGCAGAAATAAATGGATGCAAACCAGATTGGTTAAGAGGAAGTAGAGAATGGTGATCGAGAAGTTGAAACTTGAGCATAAACTACAAGCTTAAACAGTTTAGAGGGGAAAGGAAGAAGAGAGACAGGATAAAAGATCAGCTGGACGAGAAGGATCAAGAGCAGGATTCTTTTTAAATGGAAAGAATAATTACATTCTTAAATTCAGCGGGAAAAACTGAAGGAGGCAAAAGTAGAGGGAAGCTATAAAAAAAAAGGAAGCTATAAACTTTAGGAACAAAGGAAGGAGGACAAGGGTCTAGAGGACAGGTGATAGGGTGGGCTGAGGATAAATAAAAGCCAGAGTGTAGGGAAAAGGAGAGCAGAGCATGTGAGGACAGAGAAGTTAAAGGAAAAAAGAGACGTCAGAGTGAGGAGAGGAACCAAGGAAGAGCATAGAGGAACCTTTAGTGATAAAATACTTTGCAAAATCTGCAGAGGGCCAAGGAGGAGGTTAAGGAGGTGATGGGGACAAAATGCGGTTGAAAAGGTGAAATGTTCATTGAAGAGAAAGATCAAGAGTAAGATCAGAGAAGAATTGTTTATTTGCATCAAGGAGATGTGTCATAAAATGTGTGCAAAGATGAGAGGAACTGAATGTCGACAAGGGATGGATTATTTCCACCATCTTCTAGCACAGTGAAGGGAAGTACAGAGAGTGAAAAGAACAGGGGAAAACCTGGGTTGAGGAGGTTTCCGAAAGGGAGAAAATGGTCTAGGAGGCTAGAGTGATTTAAGAGTAGAGAGAGGAGCAGAGTTACGAGCAGAAACCACAGTTCGCCAAGTAAAGGGAGAAATCATCAAGAGAAGGTTTAGGAGGTAGTAAAGCAGAGGGAAAGATATAAAAAAAAGAGGTCCGAGAGGCAATAATTGATGAGATTGCAATCAGAGATTAGGAACTTAACCTCTTTACTACCTTTGCCAAGAAATATGTGCATGTAACATGATGAACACATTTTTAAATGATAGTTATGACTTGGACTCTTATGCTACCAGATATTAAACATCAGTGAAATTTGGGAGCAAGGTTGAAAGAAGTCATCTCCACCTAGGCTTCAGTGAAGGAAGGATATGTTGAGGGGTTGAGATCCACCCCACCAAATTAAGATCCATTAGCTAGCATGTATTAGTCTGCCAGGCGCTCCAATTGGTAAAATACATTCAAGACCTGCTTTTTGACACATGTTTTAGATCTTTCTAGCCGCTTGTCACCACAGCAAAGGAGCCCCTGTCCTATAGGTGGCAGTGGAAGATCTCTGCGCACTTCACCAATGTTGTACAAAAGACTTACATCTTGCATCAAAAAACATCAACTCAAAAAAGTGACGTAAAGGACAAGGCAAGCTTGACAGAAGAAAGCAGAGGCAAAATAAACAGACTTCGGATTGGCTCAATGAGATATATTTTATTTAAATTTTATGTTCAGCGCTGGCACTACCTGGAGTGTTACGGAGCGTCTTACAAGGTTCAAAAGTAGAGAGGTGAAACGGAAGTTACACATTTTGTTCAGGCTAGGATAAGATTAGTATAGACAGGCAATAATGGGAGTTGGAGGGGATGGGTAACGTGTGGGGAAACGGGTATCTTTTGAGGCTTTCGGAATATAATGATTTTGTGGTACTCCTTGTTAGGGAGAATTCTCAGAAATGTGTTAATTCTCTTCCACCTTAGAGACCCCCAGCTCTTTTTGCTGGACTTTAGGACTTCTTATCTCATGTAATTTTAAATGTGATTTATTCTCCGTTTCTCTTTTGACTTTGGAGTCTGACAAACTCCATAGGCATCATCTTTACATTGTGTCACACAGCACCTTCAGTGCAGTGTCACGGGGAAGTCTCTTAGATTTCCCAAAGGTTTAAATACCTTCTCTTGGTTAAACCAAGAGAAGTGAAGTGAAATTGACTTTACTTATATTTTGTAACTTTCTAGACCCAGCACACACCATCTTACCAACGGGTGCTGGAGGGGTTACTTAGTACCCATTTGTCTAGTTTCTCATGTAACATTTTTTTATGATACCCTTTCTGCAAATAATGGCTGGTGGCAGTGGTTTACTTTTAACTACCATTGTGTGTTTTTACCATGGACTGCGTTTGCAGCAACGGTAAGGCACCCATGGGTGCCCATTTCGTCAAAATAACACTGGTCGTCTTTTTTCACCGTTTGTTGTTGGAAATTTCCTTTCTGAGATTTACTCTGCGCGTTAAACCAGGTTTGGTCCCTTTTTTCGTTTTGCCTTTGGTGGGATTCACGAGTGAAGCCGGCCTATGGCTCCAATATGTCTGGCAGGGGCAGGAAGTGAGGCAGGTGCCCGAAACTCCCTGTGCTTAATCCCCTTGGTTACAGGAATGCACCCAAAGGTGATTGGCCGGCTGGCTGTCAGGCAAGAAAAGCCACCCTGCTGTGCGATTGACAGCTGGGCTGAAATGAATGGGAGAAACCTGTTTAAAAGGCGAGGCTTTTTGGCTTGGAAGGCATAGTTGGCCACTGGATGAAGGAATCCGCAAAAGAACTTGGAAGAGACGACTGCTGCAACTCCTGGACCATTGGTTTGTCCAGTTAAGCCCTGCTGCTGAGCTGAAGCTCCGAATTCGACTCGACTAGCGAAGCCCTGCAAGGACGACTTCTCCCTTTGAGTTGGTGGGACCAATCAACTCTAAAGTAAGCCCGTCTGGACATCCTCTCGAAGCTGGTTGCATTTCCACTGCAGCTGCTGTTGGAACCGAAGAGCCATGGAGAGGAACACCAGATCATGTGCGTTGATTTTAAGTCGGACCCGAACACTTGCAAGATCCTCCGGACTTCCCTGATGCAGGACTGACCGAGCCTGAGTCACCTCAACAGAGTGCGGGACCCCAAAGCAAGCAAAGTCTAAAGTGGTATCCGAGAACCGCAGTGTTGACATTTGCTGTCAGACGCTGAAATACCGAAGAACCGCTGAATTCAAGTTTGCCCATTGCTGCCGCTGACCTTCCCATTGCAGAGCAGGAGACCCCAGATGTCCGCCCTGTTGTCCCCACGACTGAGGCTCAGGAAAAACAGGATCTGCATAGCTGTACAGGAAGAGAAGCAAGCTGGAACCATTTCTTCTAACCAGAGGTACTGTAAAGTCTAAAAGAACTTACCTCTTGTTGTGTATCCTTACTTGCTCTCAGTTGAGACCCGTCGTAGATACCTAGCAGTGTTGCTAAAGCTTTGCCCTTCACAAGCCTCTCAGCTTGTGGCCCTTCAAGTGTTCTATTTTTCTACGAACATTTCTAAACGCATTGTGCAAGACTTTTTACCTATCTGAAAAGAAGATCTTCAGCTCGCCTTGACATTATACAATCATTCGCTGTCCTGGCTCCCTGAGAGATTCTTCTCCCCTTTGACTCTGTGCTTTATCTTTTCCCCAGGAAAGGGTTACACTTATGTGCCATTGGAAGGTTTTCAAAAGTACTTACCTGTTTGTGAATTATTTGTTAACCTTTATTTTATTCCTCTATTCTATCTTTTACACCAAACTCAGTATTGCTCTAAATGTATTAGTGATAAATCAATGTCCACAGGGTCCTAGCTATTTAAGTCAACTGAAGGTGCAGGAAGTGTCTGTGTGCAATCCCCATTGGGTATCATCTAATTTATAGAAACTAAGAGTGTGTTTTGAAGTGTATTTTAATTGTTACATATATTGTTCCCTTCTGAAGAAGGCTTTACAACTGACTGTGAAATAAATTAATAATTGTTTTAACAAGAAACCTTGAGTATAAGTGTTTATTTGAACAACTGCTACTGTGAAAATCTTTGTCACAACATTACTGCTCACATTGACCTCTCTTGAGATGAGCCTGGCTGCTCGACCACCCTACCAGCCTGTGTAGTTCAGACATATACCAAAGGTTGGGTCCCTATTGCCAGGAGGTCATGGTTATTGTAGTGCACACAAAGGGTACTGCATACAATCTTGCCTAATACTCCTTAATGTTAAAGATAAACCGAATGCTATAACTACTGCCCGGTAACTTAAGTTGAGAATCCTAAACAGTGAATCAGTTAGTCCCCTGACATTTTTGTTCACCAATCCTTCGCCTTGCTGCCAGTGAGTCCCCATCAAGGGAAGGGCCAGAGTAGCAATGCAACTCAGTGCATATGTCTCTAGGAGCGCTAAGAATCCCAGAACAGGGTAACTAAATGGTGGCCTTTGGTATGTATTCTGGGCAGGTCACCACACTAAATCCCTTGAGTAACTCACTGGCTGGTTACAGCTGTTTATATTAATTTGCAGCATGCTGTCACAGACATTTTGTAATCAGCGAATAAGGGCTTATTCCTGCTGGACACCATAAAAACGATGATCTGAGTTTAGTAGTCTAATAAGACTTCCTGGGCTGTCTTTTCCTGGTAGGCATGGAAACAAGTGTGTGTCATGTATGGTCATAGCCTTCCTGAGACTCCACACTGTGCTCAAGGCAGCCATGACAAAAGGAAGATGAAGGTTCTGCTCTTGATCGCTACAATCTGACAACGTTTTTTAAAAATTTGTTTATGACTCAGTGAGTCTTTACAAAATAATTAGAACATATACAAAACATGTTATATTGCAATAAAAACAAAATTTCAAATATGACAAACTATGCTAAACATTACAATTACAATTCACTCAGGTTACCAGCATCACATTTGCCAAAGCCTATTTTTTTTATCTCAACCCTAACCATTATTGAGGCTACAATAATTTATAGATAATTTCACAGATTTTCAACACAAGTACCACCGCAGATGTTAATGCAGTGTTAGAACCCGATGTTAATATGTCCCCAAAAAATTCTGAGACAATGCTTTCTTCATGCCGCACAAAGCTCCTGAAGAGTACTAAGCGTGAATTCCATGTCCCTTCATATTCCATCAACAGGTGCCTAAGTGTTTGCTTTGCTGGGTTAATGCAGACTGTGCATAGCTGGTTTGCTCGATCTCCTTGCTTTCGCCTTTCCAGCACTTCTCCACAATGTACCAGTTTTAACCTTATTCTTAAGGAATGATTGCGTATCGAGATGTCTGGAAATTTCATGGAGGTAGCTTGAAAGGCAACCTAGTTTTTTCTCCACCTGCAGAAAGGGGTTTATAGGAGAAGACATTCTCATTTTCTCAATTGTTTCTATCCAGTCGATGGATTATCTTCTTCTTGATGTTCAAAGGATTGGAGGTAAGGGTGTCTATGTCGAAGTCGATTTTGGAAAGGGACTCCCTCACCTTACCCTCCAATGATGCCAAGATTGCCGATCTAGAGTTTAACATACGGCATGTAATGTCATTATAGAGAGTAGCCTTTTTTCCAATAATAATCTCCCTATATAAGGAGATTCATTTCCAGTTTGCCATGCATCCCAGTGACTTTAATCAAAGTTCAAATCTAAGACTCCAATTGGGTGTGCAGGCAGGGAGCCCTAGTACCTTCTTCCATAGCCGACCTTCCAATACACCCCAATTAATGAGCCAGAGCTGCGGTCTGGCCTCTAGTCCATAGAGAATTACTGGAACTATTTTTGCCAGATAATATCTGACCAACGGAGAGATAGAAAACTTACAGAATTTATGATTCAGTTTAAGCATTTGTGCTGCACCCTGCACTATGTTAGCTGCAACCTCAGCCTCAACTTTAAAAAGAGTCGGCGATGCATGGATGTTATACCCCAAGTATTTGACCATCTCTACCCTTTGAATCTTTTGGCCATCCAAATCCCAGTTCGAATATTTAACTTTTGTATGGGGATGTTTGAAAACCATGATGTTTGATTTTGAGGGGTTTATATAGAACTTGTTAATTCCCGTGAACTCACTCAGCTTAGTTAAACGCTGGAGCCCAATTGGTGGTGTTCTTTCTAGCAACACAATGTAGTCTGCATAGGCCAGCCAAAAGATTTGTTCCATTTAACATAGGGCTGGCCAATGCAGATGATTCCAGAGAAATACCCATGTCTGCCAGGAAGAGGTTGAAGAAAAGGGGGGCCCCTAGGCACCCTTGTCTTACCCCCCTATTGCCTCAATGATTTCCTAGAGGTGTGCCAACTGCTCCAAGCGAACTCTTAGTTTAGTCTCTCTGTGTAGCTCCACCAACATTGCTAGAAGTGTTTCAGGTAAACCCCAGTGCCTCAATTTGTTCCAAAGTGAGCCCTATCTACCTGATCAAAGGCTTTTGATAGATCAACCCACACTCCATACAGGGGCAGCAACCTATTTCCCTCTAGCTGCTCTTTTACTAAATTGAGAATCAAGCCATTTAATGCTGTTGACATGCCTTTTTGGAAACATGTTTGGAAGCAGGACAAAATAGTTTGATCTTCTGCAAAATGTATCATTTTGTTTAGCAGGAGTTTCATGAAGATCTTACTTTCTATGTCGAGCAGAGCTATAGGTCGATATTTAGCTGCTGCTCGACGATCCCCGCTCTTGAAAAAGGGTATGACCAGTGCAATTTTCCAGGATGCTGGAAACAAACGTCTGTTGAGAATCTCACTAAATAAGCAGAACAGTAGATGTGACCACATTTTTGGCTAATTTTTAAGTATTTGATATGTCAGGCCATTGGGGCCTGCTGCCTTTGAGGGTGAGGATTTGTTAAAGTTCAACTGCCAAGATGTACATGGCTTCACTACAAACTGAGAACCGCTAGACTCTTTAAAGATTTCTGATAGGTACTCCACCCACCCTCTTTCAGAGATTAGGTTGCATAGAGAACTGCCAGTTCCACCCTCAAATTGACTGATTAATGCCCAGAAGTGCTTTGTATTCCCTTCTCTAAGCAGTTTCAGCACCTGCTCCCCATCGTTTTGCATTCGGGAAGCTTTTTGAAAAAATGACCACGATTTAGATTTGTTTTTTTTCTTTGCTGACTTCTGCTTTATAAACCTCTGGCGAGAGCCCTGCTGACTTGGATTTCCCGGAGGGCTCTTCTATACTCTCTTTTTCTTCTCTTTGTCTCGTCGAATACGTGGGTGTGCTTTTGTTTAACTATCCCTAGTGGCTAATTAGGGGCTGAGGTTGCCCAAAGAAACTTGGTGAATGTTTGCGGATGGCATTCCGTCTCCCAAATACTTCTTGGGGTCTTTTTCAGCTGTGTTTAGATTTGCACCTTCGTGCTTGTATTTGACCAGCCTAATTATCCCTTTTACACCATTCAACAGCTGTTTATTTACACTTAGAGGAAAGATGGAAAGGTCGGGGAAGGATAGTTCCAGTCTACTGTGATCGCTCCCCCATCATGCTTCACTGTCATGATAGAGGGCAACGTGTGTAGATACTGGGAAACAAAGATGTAATCCAGGGTTGACGAGGAGTCGCCGCTGTGCCACGTTGTGGAGGCCCCCGGGCCCCCCTCAATATTACCATTAACCACATCCTCCCATTTCTTGACCTTTATACAGTAGAGTGGTGTGTTGGACCCCTTTTTGCGCACAGTCTGTATTTAGGTCTCCAACTAAAATGATGTTGCTACTCACCAAATCTAGTTTAACTGTTTCCAGCAATGAACCCAAAATTTCGAGGAAGGAGTTAAGTTTTGAGCAGGCAGGATTCCAACAGATGTTAATTATCACCCATATTGAAGCTATACTATCCCGAATCAGGTGGGCTCTACAGGCCTGAATGCCAAAAAGCATTTTCGCAGATGGGAACTATGTTTTTAAAACGTTTGATTTTTTAGAGCTAACAGGAGACCACCGTTTCCTCAAACTTAACACGTAACTATTAACTTTGTACTATAGGAAGGCAGTGGGGTTTCTTGATTTATAGAAATCCAAACCCTAAATTATATTTCACAGACTCAATAGTAAACCATCAATGAAAATGTATCACCTTTAAAAATCGGTTCCTAAAAAGCTACTTGCATGTAACATACTGCATGATTGTTCCTTCTAAAGCCTACATAATTCATGTTGTTCGTTATTGTTAGCCAGTATCATTTCTCCACCGTAGCTCCCCACTTGATATTGTAGCCTTGAATACACTGCCATGTGGTCAATTATTTTTGCAAATTTGGTGCTCCAACCTTTGGTTTTAAGCCTAGCAAACAGACAATACAAACTCCATGGTCCTTTATCTCTAATATTTTGCCACTACACGTTAATTGGAAAAAAAATAAAGTTTCTCACTGTAGTGACTAGAGTACTCAATCCTTCGTCCCCTTTCCTCCATCCTTATGGGGACGGTACTAGAACCTTTGGCAGTGAAAGTGCGCGAGATTGCGGACCCAGCGTGGAAGGCCGCGAGATCCGTGCAATGTCCTCTGCTGCCTCCTCCTGCGGTCACTGGGGGACCTGTCTTGTCGCCACGTACCGCAGTCCCGAAACTCCTTGAAGCCGCTGAAGGAACAGGGTTTGAAGTCGGTCCTGCCCTGGGTTTGAGGGAAGGACTTCTGCCCCGGTTTGGTCAGGATGGCAAAGGACTTAGAAGTCTGCGTGGAGGTCTTTTTCATCAGCTCGTCATACGTGGAAGAAAAATGTCAGCCCCCCCTCAAAAGGAAGATCCAGGACCCTCTCCTGCACATCCGAGGAGAATTTAGTGGCATGCATCCACGCCGTCTGCCTGACCTCGACCCCCAGGCACACGTCACTGCTGTCCTCCTAGGAAAGACAACTGGAGGCAGCCCCTGCGGAGGACGATGGCTTGGACTACAAGGAAGCCGCAGCCACAAATGAAGAGTTCGGCTGAGGGTGGGATGCCAGGAGGATGGTTCCCCATCCAAAACCGACTGTTCAATTTCTTTTTTATCTGGGCGTTGGCCTTGGGCTTCTCCCAGACCTTCCTAGCTACCGACAGGACATCCTTCTTGAGGGGGATGCCCGAATGGCTCGTGGCGTGCTAGGCCAGAACCTCGCAAACCCCCCCCTTATTCCTGGGGGGCCTGCTGTGGCCAGGGGACCCCCCCCCCCCCCCCAAGTACTCTGCAAGTCCCCAAAGACGGTCATGAAAAACCTTCACTGACGCAGAAGGCTCTTCATCCTGCGCATCATCGACCCCCCTCCGCCTTTTTTCAAGACGGAGGGGAGTGATCCGCACAAGAAGGTGGCTGGGTATCAACATGTGACTGCAGGGGAGAATGAGGCGTTGGTGGTACAGGAGGAGGGGGGGCTCGGAAGCAACAACAGGGCCTGGACCAGAGGAAGAACGGGCTATGGCACTAGCACTGCTGGAGGAACCGTAGGAGGGTCCAGTGGAGGAGGCCTAGGAGGCACAACCTGTGGAATCAACTCCTTGATGATGCCCTTGAGGAGCCCAGTCATCTGCGGTCAGTGCATGAGGAGGAGGAAGCGCTTGAAGAAGCGATCCTCGCATGCCTGCTGGATCGCGATGGCACGTCCTTCAGCTGTGCTGGGTCTCCTTTCCTGATCAAAACATCTAGGAGCCTGGGACGTGCAACCGTAAGGCTGAGAGGGGTGGATGTGCCCAGAGTCTGAATCCAAGGTGGCCGCTGGCCTCGCAAGCTCTGTCACGTGCTTGCCCGCCATCTTTGTGTCTGGTGCCACGCCAGGCCCTGCGCCACGTACTGGCTCAGACATGGTGGGGCACTCCTTGGCCCTAGACCCTGAAACAGGAGCGTCAAACTCGGAGATGGCTCTGGTAGAATGGGTTCCCTCAGCTATGGAGCTGGTAGTTGTTTTGGATTGTGCTTCAAACTGACTCCTGGAAGCAGAACCTGATGATACTTTGCACCCTGATGCACAAGAGGACGACGAGCTGGATCGTCCCTCCGTGGACCGCCCAGTAGGGCTCCTGGGCTCCCCTGCCTGCCAGTAGCCTTAAAAGCCTCTTACCTGCCAGAAGCAGAATTCAAAGTCCCCTTCCCAGGGGAAACACTTGGGAAGGAGTCTTAGTGCTGAGGGGCCTTGCTAAATTAAGGGCTTACCTTGTGTTAACATGAGGTCCTGGTGACAAACGCTTTATGACCGGGAAGAGAAGAATGCAAGATCTCCCCCCCAGCAGGAAAGACAATTCTTCAAGACTCAGTGACAGAGCTGAAAGTCGCACATGCGTCCCAGCAGTGGTCTGTCCCCAGGCACTCAAGACAGAGCGCATGGGGGTCCGAGGCCGGGAACAACCGACCCCCACGCGCTGCACTAAATGTAAGGGGCAGCTCAATTTTTCGTTACCAAAGGTACTGGTACTGTATGTTGGGGGGGCGCCCCACAAGGATGGAGGAAAGGTGACTGGACGTAGGAGTATGAGAAAAAATAGTTGAATGAATACTTTTAAAATTGAGATAACCAGAGAGTTCACACACAAGAAGATATTTCAACCAGAGAGTTTGTGTAATCATAGGCTGGTAGTATCCCTGTTTTTTTTTTCCTCGATGCACTTCCTTTACAATGCACTGATAGTCAAGCAAACTTACTAAAAATTAGCAAAACTACCACCAATGCATTCTTTTCTGAATTTTAAACACTAGGAATGGCCAAGACTTTTCTGAGTGAATGAGATCGGGTTTATGCTGGAAGAGAGTCTCCCAGAAATATGAATCCACATCCCTTTAATCTTGTGAAAGTGAAGTTGGACTCAACAATTCTATTTGCATGGCCTCCAAGACTTTAAAAGGTGCACAGATGACAATTGGAAGGTTGGGCTAACCTCTAGCCCTCTTGTGTGCGCAACTATAGAGACACCATTCCATTTGAGAGATTACCTACTTGAAACTTGTGAAAGCGGCTGGGGAACGATGTTTCTCCTTCCAATGGAATCCTGCTTCAGGCTCTTCCCCCTATTGATCCAGCATGAATAGCTGGAACCTCCTGCCCTGCAGCTGTGTGGACAAGTAGGAGCCCCACTGCTTGAAAGTACTTTCTCATTCGTAGCGCATCCTAGGTCACACTGCTGAAGCTGCCCCTCATTGAAGACCTCTCCATTTCATCCTGAGCCTTTGTCCTCAACAGAGAATCCTGTCAAAGGTTTTCAAAGCATCACTATTGCTGCTGCTACTGTGGTACCCTCCCCTTCATGGGTCGCCTGAAGGAGGTCATCCAAGGTCACAAAACTGATTCTGAAACTGCCTCTAAATCCTGACACTGGATGAGGCCTCTACAACCACAACCGTTGGACTTGCCCAACATCCAACTGCCTGGAACTCATTTGTCAGTGGATGAAGTCCTCCACTAGGTCTACTCCTCCTGGGCCTTAGAGCTTTACCTGCAGTCCTTCTCCAAAGGCCACCTGGGCCATGGCAACTGGGATCCGGTCCACCTTTGCAATCCTCCTTGTTTGGACCTCTGGTTGTCAAAATTGGGTGCGACAACCCTCTTGGTTGGCTCACAATCTTCATAAGACTGAAATGTGCCTTTGGTATAGTGAAACTACAACACTGAGAGGGTAGCACCTTCCTTTTTAGTAGAACATAGCTTTTTTAAAAAAACATTTATTTTTAGGTTTTTGCGACAGGAAACAAAACACTTAACTGTTACGCTCACCTGGTATCCACGGGGACGCCACACAGCCCTGGGTTGGATGATTTGCACTCTCGAACCCTCTCCCGGTCCCTTGGTAAGGCCTCTGGTTAAAGATGGGTCTGCAATATAGGAGAGCCGGATTCAATACCAGATTGTCTTTATATGTTTCCCCACCTCCCTTAGCCTCAATTCCTTCCTCCCCTTGGGCCTTCTTCTCACCCTAATATTCTAAGAGGTGGATTCTCCGTCCTGCTCCTCGTGGCAGCGGCGCGTATTTGTGGGGGGCGAGCAGCGACCAAGTTACTTCACTGGTGCAAGCCCCCCTGTGTGAATCCAGGCCTGCTGCGACTCCGTAGGTTTGCTGCTTTGCAGTCTTTATATGCAGTTCTTATGTTCCTCTTAGTTCGAATAATAATGTCTTGCTTCTTTCCTTTTAGGTATGGAAAGGTATTTTGGTGTTGTCATGCAGTTTGAAGATGAGCATGGGCCGGTAGGCGAAAGCGTGGTGTGCGCAATGCTGTCCGCTGAGTAATGCGTGATGCGCGGCGCTGTTTCGCCTTTTATATTGGTAACCTGTGTCTTTTCTCTCCTTGCAGGTTGCAATGTTCCTCGCCGAGCGCCGTAATGTTCCAGCAATGATACTGACCAGGAGATGACTACCCAGGTAAGAATTGTGTGGCTTTCTTCATTCGGGAGGAAACGTGAGTAAACGCTTACTAATGCAGTTTTTCTTTCTCCTCTTTCCAGGTTATGGTATTCCAGGATGCATGCAGTGCCGGATGATGGCGTTTGTTCCTTCAGGTGAGTGGAACTGAAGTCAGCGATGGATTGAAGACAGGATACTGTTCCAGGTAAGTTTCGTAGTGTTCTTTCTCTATCGGCAGGTCCTTGGTTTCAGGTAAACTGGCATCAAAGAACTGGACACAGTGAGAGTTACGCTGCCCACAGCAGAATAACGCAAAGCATGTTCTGCTGTTTGGGTGTGGTTTAAATAGACAGGCCTGCCACACCCAAAAGACTAGACCGCATAGTTCCTTGTAACTGAGCTATGTGTGTGCCTCCATGTTGGCTGAACCCCTTCCGCCCCCAAGTTAAATAGTCCCAAGTAAATAGTTCCATTCTAATGTTGGTCTTCATGATGGTTATGAGCCTGGCGCCAAAGACGCGAGGACTGACTCCAAGAGAATCTTGGATGAGGTTTTAAGGCCTTTGACCTGGCTCTAACTGGAAGGCTGACTTGCCAGTGAGGGCCAGGGGCAAGGGTCATGACATTAACAAAACAAGAAAAGTTGCAGTGTAGATTCAATCCCCCTCACCCACCCATATTTCCTCTCTTTCGCTATTCAGGCCCACTCGCCTCCCCATATAGTCTGGATCAGTTCGATCATTTTGGCACGCTCGTAGTTAAGCGACTTGCAACGCTTCATTGTTCTGTTGCTGCTGCCCTTTTTGCCGTCGGTCTAGGTATTCAGTCCGGATGAGATAGCATGTAGTTCACGTATGGGCCCCAGATGTCTGGTGGTCTAGCATGGAGGGGCAGCGTCTTAATGAAGTTTGTCTCAACATCATGGCAATATGTCACATCTTGCAGCCACATTCTCTTTGTTGGTGGCGGCCTCTGTCCCAGGTCACAGTGATCCGCTGCCTTGCCAGCATCAGAAGTAGACCGATCAGTTTCCTCATTACCGGCTGCATTTCATGGGTGCACCCAAGCAATGTCACCACGGGGCACCTTTTGATCTGTTCTCCGGCAATTGTGGACAGTACCTCCTCCCAGTAACGACTGACAGGTGGACACTCCCAGGCTAGATGTAGGAAATCTGCAGGGTTAATACTGCATCTGTCGCACGCCGGGGAGATGGTCTCGTGTTGTCGGTGGAGCATGCTGGGGGTGATGTACGTCTGATGTAGAAAATGGAAGTGTATGAGCTTGTATCTCGAGTTCAGAACCACCTTCTGTGTTTGTCTTTGTATGTAGGACCAGTCTTCATCGCTTATCGTGTCTTATCGTGTCCGCCAGGGTCTTTTCCCCATCTCCCTTTGGGGGTTGGCGATTGGGGCATTATAGCCAGCAGTTCTTTATAGATGTACGATACTAGTTTGCCTCTCTGCGTGCTAGGATCACCTCGTGTAGGAGCCACCACGTGGATGGCCGAGCGGGGAAAGTGGAAAACAATGCCCCCAGAGCGTGGCGGGTTCTGAAGTACACAAAAATGTCCAGCGATACGACTGGGCAGCATTCTTTGACATGCTGGCGTGACATGAAAGTAGTGTCGACGAACCTGTCGTCTATCGTGGTGATTTGTAACTGGTCTACAAGCTGGAGGTAGACCTTTTCATTGGTGAGTGGTATCCCTGGAATGAACTTCGCTGGGAGGAGGGGAGAGTATCTGTGAGCTACGCCATTGTTTGTGTGCAATCCTCTTCCAGATCTCATATGCGATTAGTAATGTTCATGGTTTTTGGCGCGACTGGTAGCTCTCCCACAACCACTGCTCTCAGGAGGTTAGGGGTGGCCAGTGCCCTTTCGACCTCGACGTGTGGTCGGACGAATTGGGCCATGAACCAGTGGCTCAATAACTGTGCCTGTGCTGACAAATAGTAGCGCTCTAGGTCGGGGAGTGCAAGGCCACCTTTTGCTATGGGTTGGATCAAAATGGAGTATGCCACTCTTGCTGGTTTGCCCGCCCAGATGAGTTCCAGAATAAGGCTATGCATTTGACTGAAGAAGCACTGTGGTAACAGCAGAGGTAGGTTCACAAATAGGTACAATAACTTAGGGAGTATAACCATTTTGACAATCGAGGCTCGGCCCTAAAGTGTAAGGGGTAGGTGTTTCCAACGGGCTATTTTCTCGCGGAAAAGTTCATTGTGGTTCTTGGACATCATGATTCCGAGATATCTGACAATGGTTGTTTCCCATCGGAAATGGAAGTCATCTTCAAATTCCAGTGTGCTCGTCATCAGCGGGAATATTATTGATTTGCTATTGTCGATCTTTAGCCCTAAGAAAGTGCCAAATTTGATGACTTCCCTCATTACTGGATTTAAATTGACCGCTGGGTCGCTGAGTTGATAGGGTTACGTCGTGTGCATAGAGGGAGACGATCGGTTTGTGTGGTCCTAACGAGATACCTTTGTCTATAAATTTGCCTCGGAGGTTGGCGGCTTGTGGTTCCATGGCTACGGCGAATAGCAGGGCCGACATGGGGCAGCCCTGTCTGGTGCCCCTTTTCAGTTCTATAGGATCAGATTTTGTGGCTCCAAGTGTAATGGAGGTTTGAGGGTTCTTGTATAGTAGTGAAACCAACCTGAGAAAGTAGGCTCGCAGGCCCATTTTTCGGAGTACGGCAAAGAAATAATGGCACTCTATGGAGTCGAATGCCTTCTTCGCGTCGAGAAGGACCGCTGCTGCCTCCATGGATGGATCCAGTGCCTCAATGATGCCGTAAAGTCGGGTTCCGTCCTGGTACGAAGCCGGCTTGCTCTGCCAATACTAGTCCAGGCATCAGGGGGAGAAGCCTACTGGTCAGGATCTTGGCTAGGATCTTGTTGTCCAGGTTTATCAACAAGATCGGTCTGTACGAAGCGCAGTCCTCTGGTGGCTTCCCAGGTTTGTGCAACAGTATAAGATTAGCTTCACTTAGTGTGGGGGGTAAATGTCCAGTCGTGTGGGTTTCATTGTAGACGGATAAAAGGAGCAGGCGAGGGAGGTTCCCATTGCTTTGTACAATTCGCCGGTTAGGCCATCTGGACCTGGTGCCTTCGAACCCGGTAGTTCCTTTATGACTTCCCAAGATTTCTTCAGTCATAATCTGTTTGTTGAGATGATCTCTCATTTCATCGGAGAGCCAGAACAGTTCGGTGTTTGAGATATTCTTGGAGGGCTGTCGTGGCGCCTGTGGATTTCGAGCTGTAAAGCTCTTGATAGAAGTACTACAAGGCCTCTACTATCTCTTTTTCTGTATAAACTAGCGGCCTTTGGTGGTTGTGGACACATTCGATCGTTGGAGGCTTCCTGTCCGCTGCAAGCATTCTGGCTAGGAGTGCCCTGGGTTTTTGGCCTTTGCCATATTGACGCATTTGGTGACTTCTCGCCAAGTAGCGGCTCTCACGGTCTGCATTGTTCCTGAAGTCATCCAATTCTTCTTTTAACAGGGCCAGGACGGTCTGGTCACCTGTTTTTCTAAAGTGCTTTCCAAGTCTTTCAGTCGGGATTCATTTTTTTGAAGGTCGTTTCTGATTGTCTTCAGGACGGTGTGTTCCTCAGCGATACAGACAGCCCTCGTGTAACATTTTAGTGTTTCCCACAGAGTGCCATGTGACGGGGCCGATTCCTGGTTGGAGGCTAGGAAGGAGGTGATCTCCTCTCAAAGCTCCTGGGCAAACACTGCGTCCTGGAGGGCCCCTGCCTTAAACCTCCACAGGCGTCTATTCCTGATGTTGTCTACCGGTATGGCGTCTAACGTGACTGGGGAGTGATCAGAGATGGTTTGTGGTAGAATAGAACATTCGCCCCATTTCAGTCCGCCCATTCTTGATACAAGCAGGTAGTCGAGACGCAAACCGGTCCTGTGTACCCACGAATGGAACGTGTATTCACGGGAAGTGTGATGCGACCGCCTCCAAATATCTAATAGATTGTATGTATCACAAATTTCATGGATTTGGGCACTCGCCTTTGAGGGTAGGCCGGGGTTTGCGCTGGATCTGTCTTGTTTGGGGTCTAGTACTGTATTGAGGTCTCCACCCCAGGCTATTACAGCGTTGTTGACTTCTGCAAGGTGTTGCATTACCCAGTCAAAAGAGTTGGTGTCATCGGCGTTGGGGCTTACTACAAGGTTGATGCCTGCAAGGGTGCCGTGTACCATCAGGGCTCTCCCTTCTGTATCACGTGAGACCTTAATCGGCTTGAAGTTGATATTCCCATGGATCAAGATAGCCACTCCCCTAGCATATGATGAAAACGAGGAGTAATAGCGATGACAGCCTCCTATGGGGGCCCATTTATTTTCAGTGGCTCGGGTGAGATGGGTTTCCTGGATGAAGGTGATGTCCACTTTGTGTCATTTCAGGTAAAGTGATATCGTCCTCGTTTTTGCCGGATTATTGGCTCCCCTGACGTTCCATGTAATCAGCTTGAATGGATAACAGCGACGGAATATTTCGGTGAGATCTTGAGGAGCAGTCGCCGTGCCTTGGTGGCAGGAGTGTATGGCAATTTAAGGAATTTATTTTGACTCTTCTCCAATTTATTGCAGAGAACTCATATTTTCAGTATCGCAACAAGTTCTTTTTTCAGATTTCTGGTACATCGATGGGTGCCACTATGGCACCATCATATGCTAACTGTTTTATGCACAAATTTGAATCTGATCATGTACTTAAGAAGCAAGAGTGGAACCAGAATATCCATCTGTGGTCACGCTACATCAACGACATTTCTGGAATTTGGACAGGCACTCAAGACACATTCATGGTCTTTTTTGAATATCTGAACAGCATTGACCCACGCATTCAATTCACGAGCGAGATATCTAAAGATCATATCACATTTCTTGATGTTTGCATAGTTAAGAAAGATACTGGTTACAACACTACTCTGTTCCGCAAGACCACTGATCGCAATAACCTTTTACACTGTCTCAGTTTTCATCAACCCAGTCTTTTGAAGAATCTGCCATACAGTCAATTCCTACGAGTTAAAAAAATAGTGAGTGATACGGCTGAATGTTTAGCTAAACAGTTAGCTATGAAAGACAAATTCCTAGCACGTGGTTATACGGAGGAAGAACTCGATTCAGCATCTCAAAGGGTTCATACTCTTGATCGCAACACACTATTAACCAGCACCCCCAAACCTAAAAGAGATCTGAAAACACCGGTATATGTTTCAAGATTTTCGATTCAGAGCAATAAGATCAAGAACTCCATCAAGAAACATTGGAGCATCTTTAAGAATGTTAGAGTACAGAAATTGTTTGATCAATTACCGGTATTTGCTTACCAGAGAAGTAAGTATTTACGCGACGAACTCGTACGCACAAGACCTCCCTTGAAAGAACCCAGTACCCAATGCACAGGGACATACCCTTGTCTACATTGTGCTAATTGCAGTTTGGTCATCAAAGGTAACACCATATACCATCCCAGCACAGGCAACAAGATTTTCCTGAAGACATTTGGCACTTGTGACAGCGTGAACATCATTTATGGAATAAAGTGTCCCTGTGGGAAATATTATGTTGGTCAATCTACGAGAGCTGCTAAAGTGCGCTGGAACGAGCATCGCTCTT
Organism: Ambystoma mexicanum; assembly: GCF_040938575.1. Lineage (NCBI taxonomy): Eukaryota > Metazoa > Chordata > Amphibia > Caudata > Ambystomatidae > Ambystoma > Ambystoma mexicanum. The sequence goes on from NC_090935.1 coordinate 419,863,652, forward strand.
GAATACGTAACTCTAACCCGAATTCAGCAGTGGCTCGCCATTGGAGCGAGAAACGCCACAATCTGACTCAAATCAGATTCTTGATTCTGGAGGTATTAAAGTCAATTCACATGAGGATCTGGGCTTTCGGCTCAACCAAAGTAACATATTGGATTGATAAATTGGGGAGTCTGTATCCCAATGGCCTAAAAAAAGAAATCAATTTTCATTGCTATATTTGAATGAATTTGATGCACTAATGTTGATTCTATGTGATTACATTATGTTTTCGGATTCCCCGATGATGGTTCTACATGTTACACGCAATAGTATGATTGTGAATAGACATGTAATGTTGTCCTTAGCGTAATTCCAGGACTGTTTTCGCCTATGCTAGTATCCTTAGCTATGTATTACATCCAAATAGTGTCCTAGACCACGTTAGTCGTCTTTTCAGTTCTTGTTGAATATTTGTACATATGTATTTGATTTATTTATATTACAGCACTTATTGTGCTCGTGCATCGAGACCGCCCCTCCCGGACATTCGTCTGGGACCCAAGGTGACACCTACGGTGCCACCCATAACGGCCGGGATGCATGTTAACTATCCCTTACTTAGATTACGTTCCCCCATGGGCTGCCACTCCTGGTGCCTATGTTGTAATTGCTTCTCCAGCATTTTTTTAATTGCTTGCCTTACATTCTCTCCACGTTTAGAATAATCATTGTATTCACTAGTTTGCTATCCCTTGTGTCTGTATTCTTGAGTATTTTTTCTATGTCTTTCCGATTTAATGATACATTTTTCTTGCATCCATTATTCAGCTTTCACCCTCTGTAGTGTTGATAATTGATTTTTATGCCCCCATTGTGCCTGCACACTTCACATGCAGCCTCCGACATGTACGTGCCGCATCGTGCTCTTTTTCCCGATGCGATCACGTGTTTATTTATAGTAGCATTTCCAGTAGCAACGCTTGTTCACAGCGATGCAGCACAGCGTTCCTCTGGCCGCCGCAGACCCTGATTGTCTATCAGGTAATCACTTATGACGTATCCTTTTAACCATAGCGCTGCTGCGCTTTCTTACTTCTTTCTAAAAATATGTTTTGTTCTTCACAGTACGATTTATCTGGCTACACACTGCACGCTGCTGTTACTCGCAGCAGACCACACGTCTGCCTTTGATTGTAGATTCTTGTTCCTACGTGGCCACACACTTCTCATGAGGTAACCTTGAACTATTTCCCCACTCATATGGTTGTGTATTTTTCACTGTATTTTTCACGCTATTTTTATTCATTGATCTTTTTCTTTATTGCATATTTCAACCTGACCTGAACCCTCACCTTTTTTGGTATGTGTCTTCACATGTTTTGCTTATACGCTTACTTATGTGATTCATGATTACATGTTGTGTTATTTTCTATGTCATATTCTATGTCATGTGGTCAATTTATTGTCTGTTATCAGATTAGACTTACTCTGATGAAGGAGCTGCATGCTCCGAAATGCATTGGTATATGAAGTCTATTAAAAAATATGAGAAGTGGCAGCCGAATCCTCACTAAGACATGATTAGTGATTTTCCTTATTTACACTTTTTGGATTTGTGTTTTCGATAAACATACTTCTTCTACCACAACTTTGAATCTAATGTTTTTTTTAATTTAACTGTCATACCCGAAGAAGAAAACTCGCACTTCTATCATTCAACTTGTGTTTGAACTACACCACCCGTGCTGGGTTTGAACGGAGAGCGGCTGTTTGACTTGATTTTTTATCTGGTCTTTTTGTTTCACTAGTTTATGAGTCAGGGTGTCTCCAGACTTATTACAGCCTGCTCCTGTAAGCATTCATTCACGCTTTTGCCTACTTTTTTGACTCATTCTTTTTGAGTGTCTAATACTTATACATTTACTTTCTAAAAGCTAAGTGGTGCCCACTTATTTTTGTTTTTTAGAAGTGTATGGCTGGGCATTATCACATGGTCCTTTGTGGGGGGATGGATGGGGATGAACGAGTCCGCAACAATTGCAACTTTCCCAACTTGAGTCCCTTCCTCCCACTTCCCCTCCCTGTCGGGCAACCTCCAACCCGCCCGGTGTTGATCCCACCCTCTTTAAATTAACCAAAGCAAACAGTGCTGAGCTCGGGGCGCTAGTGCCTTCCAAGAGCCACTGACCCCGGTGTGTATACGAAGAAACATATGCTCGTGCTTCCTTCTGAGGAGTTTCTGGATACTTGGCGTTTCCGCCGGCATGGTTTTAAGGAGGTTCCCTCCCCTTTCTCTCTCTTCTTTGTGGTTTTGGATTGTCATGTAAAGGGCTGCAGCCGATGTGGTCTAGGAAAGAGTTGGCTTCTTCGGGGGAAGAAAAGAACTGAGTTTTCTCCGCTTGGAGGACACGCAGTTTGGCTGGAAATAACGTTGAGTATAGTATTTGTCCCTCGTGTAGGCAACGTTTCACTCCCGCGAAGGCTCTGTGCGACGCTTGCACCGCCAGTGAGAAATCTGGGAAGATCTGGACTGTCTCCACCATACTGGAGGTCGCCTTTATATCTGCCCAGTCTGAGGATAGTGTCTCGGTCTTTGAAATTCAGTAATTTGGCAAGAATGGGACGGGGTGCTGCTCCTGGGATCGGGCGGCTGGCCAGTATTCTGTGTGCCCTTTCCACAACAAATAATTGGGAAAACGCAGACGTTCCAAAGAGATCTTTGCACAACTGTTCTACGAAATCTTCCATCTTTGGCGGGGCTTGTTATTCCCTCACTCCCACCAGCCTGATGTTATTACCGGTGAGTGCGCCCTTCCAAGTCTTCGTCTTTGACAGCTAGCTTCCTTCATTTGGTGCTCCAGTGCCGTCACCCTGGTCGTCAGTGATGAGGTGTCATCTAGGTCAGAGACGCTCTGCTCCACAGTGTCCAGTCTTTTGCCGTGTTTATCGAGGCGCTGCTGTAGTTGGTCTACTTTGGATGAGAGGGCATCAATTTTGGAGTCGAGATTGCCAATGCCGGCCTCGAGTTCAAGAAGGATTTCCCTTATGTCGAAGGTTGGGGGGGTGTGCTGGCTCACTGTCGTGTTCCATGAATGATGCCGGGTCTATCTCTTGGTTTGATTGTTTGGGATTCTTCACACTGGCCCCAGCCTCAAAGGTTAATCTCAGCTCAGATTTGTCTGCCTTGCCCATGTTGGTATTGAGCTGGATTTTGAGCTATTGCGGGGCCTACTGGAGGGCTCTGATCTTCAGATTATGGTCCGTTGGGGGGCTTCCAGTTGTCCGCTGCTACTGGGGATCTCGGATATTATCTGCTCCCATTTGGTGTGGACACGCTCCGGCGTTGGATGCGCTTCGATGGTGGCGTGTGATGGTTCAATTTGCATCGGCCGTTGCCCCCAAGGATGTCGATAAGGTGTAAACGAGGGAGCCGGACATTGTTCTGGCTTCTGTACGTGCGTTTGATGTGCGTTTGATGTTGGTGGAGGCCCTCAGATGATCTTCGATCAGACCCTGGAGGAGGCCAGGGGGAGAGAAGGGTGCGCACGTGTGTACGTGCCACCGGCTCCGGCCAGAGGCAGGTGGTGTTGTGCTCTCTCAGCCGGTTTAGGGCTTACTGTTAGCGTGTTGTGGGGGTAGGGGGTGTGGGTCGCTCATGCACTACGTTGTGGTAGTCTAACAGCCTGAAGGGCGAGCACGGAGGAGGCGCACCCTTCTGAAAGGGGCCTCTAGGGGACCCTGACGTCTATGGAAACAAGGCGGGTCACCACACACGATAGAGACGCCAGACACGAGGTTGTATTCCCAAAGCTAGGGTTTTATTGCAAAGCAAAAGTCTCAGTTGGCCAACTCGGTCTCACGCCCCACGACGTGCATCTCTAGACCTCGAGGGACCCAAGAGAGTGAATTACGTACATCAGTTACATATATACAAAATGCATATCAAACAATCAGCTATGACATGGTTAACACCCCTCTTCATTGGGGTTCTTTGAACTTGGTGTGACGATGGACATCTTCGACCACTATGACACCTTCAAACATCTATTCTAGTAACACTTTGCAATTTGTGAGTGCGTAGGCATCTTTCGGTTATTGAATAGAGCATGGCGCTTCTGTTCTTGGAAGCGAGCTACATGCAGAGGGGGTTGCATTCCGGACCTTGCTATCTATCAGGTGCTATTCGCGTCCTGGGTGCCGACATGCTCTAGTGGGCTCGGAAAGGGGGGCTGTTAGAAAAGCATAATTCAAGCCTTTAGCGGTATTAATCTAACATATTCTACCATATAACGAGACTGGCTGGCAGCTGTGAAATGATTAAATGCCCTGCGGCTCTGCTTCAAGGCTACATTAAGGAGGGAGCCGGGCATTCTTCCTGGCGCTGCCTACGTTTGTGTTTCAGCGAAACTCTTGTTATCCTCTCGGCCCTGTGGTCTTGTCCTTTTCATATACAGACAGCAATGTTCCACAGTCGAGCAGTGCAAGCGGAAAATATACTGCAAAGCAATAGGAACAGAAAGCAATGAGCAATGGTTAGAAAACAAAAATGGAGATTCTTGTTACATCAAAATGGCTGTTCTTTAGAAAACTCGAAAACCTATATTCTGTCGTATCGTGCATGAGACGGTTGGCCCACGGCCAACAAAATACGTTTGCGGTCTCGAATTAGATTTCTAGACTGACACTTCGGCCTCGGTACTGCCCTTTTTATCGACGTTCCGTTGCACTCGTCCCGTTATGGCTGCTGACAGTGATGGTACCCGCTAGGCAGGGTGAAGCGGAGTGAGGAGTTGCCGGGCTCCGCGAGCTCGGGAGCGGGGCCCTCCCCCCCCCCCCGGGTCCAGGGAGTGTCCTGGGTTAGGATGGGACAATCTACGGTGCCGATGCCGCCCCTACCTGATGCATTGCCACTGTTCCGTGTCTCGCCTGTGGCGGTCTGCTGCTCTCTCTCTGTCCTGCTGCGGGCTGTGAGAGTATCTGCAGGCGGGTGGTGTGCAGCAGAGTACTACACTGCTCCTCCTCCGGGGCCTCAGGGTTGCGTCTTCCAGACTCTGCAGGCTCTGTAATATCTCCTTGGCGCAGTCAGACGGGCTCCTAACTGCCTCAGTATCGACCACCACCTCCGATCCATGGGCCACGGCTTCTGTTCACTGGGCTGGTCCGCCGGCGGTCTACGCCTCCTCTGCAGCGGACCTCACAGAATGCGGCTCCAGCAAATGTCTTGCATTCTGTTGTTGCCGCTGTCGGGTGCCACAGTGGGGTGCCCTGATGGCTGGCCCGCGGCCCAAAGGGCATGTCTGTCACGTTGCTCTGGTGTAGCCATCCCTTGGAGCTGCTGAAGGGCAGCGGTCAGTCCCCCCACTCCTTGCTGCGCCTACTGCAGTGACGGCAGGCAGCTGTGCACACGGGATCCAGCTGGTCGCCGCCAGGACTTCTCGGGAGGCTGCGCTTGCGAGTTTCGTCGGCAAAGGGAGTGTAAAAGCACACAAAGCACTCTCTCTTCAGGATATTTTCGGAGTTCACTAGTGAGCTGACCTCTTAGTATAATATAGTTGGTTACTGACTTCGTCCACCCTCATCTTGCAACACAGAATTATCTATATTAACCTTCACTCTCCCTTCGATCGTCACATCCACCCCTTCGGACTATCACAAGGTCATGGTGTGTTTCTGGAAGAGATGGACGTTTCTCTGTTTAGGGACCAAATCTCTGATACACACTCCCTTATAAACTGAGAAAAATCGGCAACACCCTCTTTTTACGCAAACCTCTCAAGAATAATCTTTTCGATTATATTTTGTGATACAAGCTCACTATTTTTCTTCCTTTGGTTCTTGTTAAGGAGAATTCTCATTTCTGTGCTAATTCCCCTCAACCTTGGAGACCCCCAGCTCTTTTGCTGGACTTTAGGACTTTTTAATTTTAACCCTGGAGTGAGGCCTTTTCCTCACTCTCTCATGTGTTTTGACCCGATTTATTATGCGTTTCCTCTGTTTTGGGAGTCTGACAAACTCCATATGCATCTACTTTCTGTATGGTCACACACAGCACGATTCAGTGCAGTGTCGCAGAGAAATCCTTTAGATTTCTCATAAGGTTTAAATACCTTTTCTTGTGTTAACTACCTCTCCCAAGAATAGTAAAGTGAAATTGACTTTACTTAACTTTTCTCTTTGTAGGTCCAGCACACTCCATACTATGTGGAGAGCTGGGGGGTTACCTAGTAGCCCCTTATCCTACATTCTCATGTAACATTTTGTTATGGTACCCTCACTACTTTAAATGGCTGGTGGCAGTGGATTAATTTTACTACCATTGTGCATTTCTAACGCAGGCTGAATCCTCGGCTGAGGTATAGCACTCATGGGTGACCATTTTATCCAAATGGCCCGGTCGTCTTTTTCCAACATTTTCTGTTTCTGAGGTCTTTCTTGGGTTTTACTCTCAGTGCCAAACCAGGTTTGAGCCCTTTGTTTGTTTTGCCTTTGGCGGACTTCAACCCTGAAGCCCGCCTTTGCCTCCAGTGTGTCGGGAAAGGCAGGATGTGAGGGAGGTTCCCGAAACGCCCCTGTCCTTTGTCTCTAGGAGTGCATGAATGCAACCAGTCCTGATTGGCTGGCTGGCAGGACAGCCACCCTGCTGTGTGATTGACAGCCTAGGCATCACACAACCGTCGGTCCGAGCAGGAGCTTGTTCCGCGTTCCGCGCTGCAGGAGCAGCCGCCTCCGGCCTCTGTGGAGGTAAGCCTCTCTCCGAATGCGATCCAGCCCAACCAGATTTATCACGCACCATTCTAGTAGCTGCCTGCTTGCTACTACTTATTTCCTATATTCAGCACTGCTAAGTGCAACTTCTGCAAATATGCAGCATTTTGCTAGAAACATTGTGCAGGCGCCATTGGTAACCACGAGGGCTACCACACATGGAAATGGCCGCTGTATTTTGATTTGACCATTTACTACCATCACTTCCGCATCACGGGGGATGCCTGCGTCTCCCAAGGCAGAGCATCTAAGGCTACTGCTGACTGAGCTGACCGAGCGCAGTCGGCGCTCGGCAGAGGCATGCTGTCCGACCTGCCATTCCTCTCAAGCGCTCACTCCGAGCATTCCTAGCTATCACCTCCAAAACCCCATCAGTGAGTCGTATAAAACAGCCACGATTTGCGCCACAATACTTGCTCCACTGCTACTTACCTGGAACAATCAGCTGATCTCCACCATCAGCACGCTCAACTCGGCGCTGCTCTTTCGGCAAATATCCAGCCTTCGCTGGCCTGACTATCAACATCATAAGACTTGAACACTATCACAACTGCATTCAACTCCCTTCTTTCTAATACCACGCCTTTGCTAATGTACTGTCTTCATGCTTGCACCTGCAATACGCTAATTACGTTGCCATTTTGCATGTTCATCTGCTACCTGCATTATCAATGTATTACCTTGCGCTTCCCCATGCATTAACATAACAAGCGTGGCCTCTCGACCGAGCGCTGTGAGGGAAATCTAGACGACAAAACGATCCTCCTCATGCCGATATAATACTTAGTAGCGTGCGCAGATCAAAGTTTAGCTATTTGTATTGCACGATAGCCTCATCGAACACCCTGTTTGCCCTGCTCCACTGTTTTTGTACTATTAATGTATTCAGAGATAGGCCACCGTGCGGCCTGGTCAGCCTGCTGCTTTTTCTAAATGATATGTTCTAAGGCGGCCCATTGCACTTGTTAATTATGTGTAGTAATTCTGCCCGCTGCTCTTGTTAATTATGTGTTTTGATTATGCCCGCTGATCTTGCTGACTGTGGTGTTCGTTAATTAGCCTATCATGCTCTGCTGAATCAGCCCTCTGCCTATTGATAATGTACCTTGACGGAGCCCGACTCCCTCATTGCAACGGCCCGATCTAGCCTGCCGCAGACACAGTAATGCCCATGTTATTCCAGGCTTAGCATGTATACCACGCTCCTCTACCATAGCATGTTAGGTACACTGCTCATTTCCAACACAATACTGCTCTTTGCCTTGCTTGAGCCCCTCAACCAAGACAACCCCCTAAGCCTAAACAACACCATGACTTAATTGCCATTCCAGACTCCTCAGACTTAAATCTCGCACCCCATCCGTGCACACCAACACTAGCCCAATTCACGTAATTTGCAGGAACCTCAGACTAGGAACTCGCACTACTGGCAAACAAGACCTTTTCCATTCAAATGTACACAATACCAATCGCAGTACTATGCGCCACCTCCTAACCCTAAAACCAAACAGCACCTCAGCAAACCTCAGAAGTCCACACCTAAAGCCGCAAAACAATCCCAACTCAACAGAAATAACAATGCCACACATTATAAATGTGCCCTGCTTAATGTCCGCTCTCTCACTGCACACGCCATTGAAGTTAACAACCTCATTTTAAGCCAGGACCTAGATATACTGGCCATTACTGAAACCTGGCTTCATGAGGCTTCTGGCCCGACTATAGCATTAGCCTTACCCCGTAGTTACACTACCCTCAGACAGGATAGACTCACCAAATTAAGAGGCGGGATCGCCTTGATTTTCAAAGAGGCACTTGCCTTTAGGATTATACCCCACAACTGGGAGGGTAATGCTGACATACTATCAGCTAAACTATCCCTATCCCCTAAAAACACCATAAATACGAACGTCATCTATAGACCACCAGGCCCCATGGCTGATTTCCAAGGACACATCATGCACTTACTTAGTGAAAATATTAAGAAATCCACAAAAACTTTACTCGTAGGAGACCTCAACCTAGGATTTAGTGACCCTCTTGATAAATCCGCCACCTCACTTGCCAAAGACTTGACAGAGCTAGGTTTCATCCAGAAAATCACAACCCCTACCCACTTCAAAGGCCTCACCCTTAACTGGGTGGTTGACCACAACTGTGTCTCTACCATTACCTCCAACACTGTCCATCCTTGGACAGACCACACTTGTATAGAATTCACCATCCTCACAGCTCCTAACACCAAAATCATCAATCCTGTCCCTGCTACTCTAGCAAGAAGTGCTAAAAATCTCACTGAGACAACCTCTGCTCCCATCTCGACATCCCCTGCCTTGCACCTCCCTTCTCGCAAAATCCAAATGTCCTAGCTGATAGATTCAAGGACCTAATCACTCAAGCAATCAACACTGTCGCCCCACTAGAAGAGAAGGAAAAAAAGTCTCTACACTCAAATTCCTGGTTCACGAACGAGCTCAAACACTTACGTAACGACAAACGCCAGGCGTTAAAAAACTGGCAGGCAAACCCCTGTGACACAGCTAAAGAAAGTTTCAAAAATAGTGCTAAAAAGTACAAAGAAGTCATCTTTATAGCCAAATCAGAAGCCTACAATAACCGAATATCCCAAGCCAACTCCCAATCTAAAGAACTCTTCACTATCTTTAAGCAACTCACAGAACCTTCGACCTGTACGGACGAAATTATTAAGGATGAGCATGGTGCAACAGAATATAAACTGCTATGATAGGCTAAAAAAAAAATGACACGCTACAGAACACATTTCTATCACACTACCAAACCCTTCTCAATCAGAACAAAGGCCAGCCAGCTCTGTCCCTGCACAACAGCAAAAATATCAACTTTCCCAAATTTGCATTTAAAGACATCACTGAAACAGAAGTGTTAGGGAGAATTCTCTGTAAGGCTAATTTCCCAAACCTAGTGAGTCCCCCAGCAGCTTTGCTGGGTTTTTGGGGTTGATTTATTTTTCTCCTACTAAGAGTGAGATTTTTTTGCTCCCACTCTTAGACATGATTTGAGGTGTTCCTTTAACTTTCCATGTGTTTTATGGGCTATGGGGTCTTTTACTCGATAGGGTCTCATGTGTTTTTTTGGGACGTGGGTTACACAGCACCCTCTGTGCCGTAACCCAGGGGTGTCGTAGCGATCCCCCAACATAGACTCCATACCCTGGGACTGACTGTCTCCCAGGGCATGGAAAGTCACCATTGGCTTTACTAGTCCCAAATTATGAACAGAAACCAGTACAAACCATCATATTGTGGATGTACTGGACGGGGCAATCCGATTGCCCCGGGGTCGTTCGAGGGGGAACGTCTCCGTCCCCCCTGATCGAGTTTTGGCTGGTGGCGGTGGATACTACTTTTTATATTCGACCGCAAATATATCTCTATGGGACTTTCCCATTGTTCGAGGCTACCAATGTTAATTATTTAATTCTCATAGCCTCGAACATACCGCCGGTTTATTTATTTAATATTAATTCACCGGTTGGCATTTTTGCCAGAACTCGATTCTAAAATGGCGTTTGTGTTCTCTTCTGTGACTCCAGCCCAAGTCGAGCCCTTTGTTCCACTTTTTGGCGGGCTTCTCCCCATAAGCCTCCAAAAGTGGTGCCACTATGTCTGGATGGAGGGGGTTTAGGCACCCTGGACTGAGTTACCTTGGTAACTCAAGTCGCACTCTTGTGTGATTGGCCCAAGTGGTGAGCCGGCTGGCTCACCTCTTAGCATGTTTGATTGACAGCTATGCCGAGTGAATGGGTTTGTGCTGCATAAAAGCAGGGCTTTGGGGACTGGAACTTCAGAAGTCGCCACAGGACCCAAGAATCCGAGGAGGGAGAAGCTGAGCCGACCTGCAACGACGACACCACCGGTGGAGCCCTGCTGAACCGTCTCACCACTTTTCCCGACGACAGAGGAGATCTCCAGTCCGGAGAGTCTTCTTCCTTTGACTGGTGGGGATAACCAGTTTCGCCTTCTTTTCACCTTCCTGGAGCATCTCGTGGCCGCTTTGCCCAAGCCAAGCACCCCGGCAACCGGAATACCACGGTTTACCACTACCACGAAGAGAAGGGTCATGCCTTTTAACCGGAGAACTCCGCGGATGGTTTCTTCCCTGGCAGTGCAACGACCTTCATCTTTCCTCCACGGCGAGACCTCTTCTTCCTCTGGACGAAACACCGACTTGCACCTGCTGCCAGGAACAACTGCCCCCGCTGGAGCTTCCTTCACACTTAAGGTACTGTGTCCCGCCTGGCTCCCCTTGTGACAGATCGTTCGGGGTGACAGTAATGCCTCGACTTTCTAACCTGGGCTGGCCTGGGGCAACCTAGCTAACGTTTCCTGACTTTAATTTCATCCTTTTTTGTGCAAACTATCTACAAAGACTCTTTGGGCATAACCCCCTGGTGAACCTGGACCCCTTCTGCTTGCTCTCTCCAAGAGTGGGCCTTGCAATTGACTTCCTTGCTCTCCAGTAGAACTCTGCCTATCCTGCCTTACTGTAGTTCTTTGAAAAAGTATTGAAACTTGTGTGCTTCTTTAACTCTGCCTTTTTCCCTCCCTTTCTTTACAACTTATTAGAGTGTCATCTTATGTTAAGCGCTGACCTCGGTCTGAAAATAAGTGGTGTGTCTCACTAAGACTTGTCTAATAAGTGAATAGGGTTGTATATATATGATAGTGACTGTGTGAGGAATTTACTTACCTCGTTTTTGCTAGTGTAAATCACAAGTGTGTTTTTAAATAAATAATTATATACTTTTACACCAAAGCTCTGGTCATTGTTTGTTTCTGCTACTGTGTCTCTGTACCTATTGTGTATACTCTGCATACTGCCTAACTCTTCTTGAGGGAAGTCTGACTGCTCAGCCACAGCTACCAAGTGAATCTGTGTGGTACAGACTGCTACCAAGTGGGTTTACTGCCAAACACCTGTAGTCCTAAATCTCTTGCAGTGGTCCCTAAGGGAACTGCAGAGGTTTCTGCCTAACAAGAAGTCATTGACACTCAAACATCTCAAACCATCGCAATGCAAGGGCGATGTATGCCCCTCCCCCCAACATTATCAAGGATTGTGCCGAGCCACTGGCCCCTCTCCTTACCGCTTTCATTAATATCTCTTTTAAATGAGGCATTGTCCCTAACAGCCTTAACGAGGCCTGGGTGCGCCCCCTCTTAAAAAAGCCTACACTGGACCTTTCCTAACCCAATAATTACCGGGCTATAACAACTGTCCCATTTCTGCTCAAACTACTAGACAAAGCCGCTCACATCCAGATCCAACTTTACCTAGAAACCAATTCCATCCTAGGTAAAAGGCAGTCAGGTTTCCCCAAAGGGCACGGTACAGAAACCGCACTGTTAGATCTGAAAAATCAAATAACTCAAATCCTAGTAAACGGCAAGCCCGCCCTCCTCATCCTTCTCGACCTATCGGCAGCGTTCGATCTTGTGGACCACAAAACACTCACATCTCACCTCACACATGATGCTCACTCCTCCGAGCATGCAGCTACTTGCATCACCTCTTTCCTAGAGGGGGGAGCGATTGAAGTCTTTTCCAACAATACTCATGCTACTCCCACCATTATTCACTGTGGTGTACCTCAGGGATCCTGTACTGTCCCCACGCTGTACAATCTCTTCACTAAGCCGCTCTTTGACAGATTGGATGCACTTGGGATTGCATACACAAACTATGCTGACGACACCCAAGTTATCCTTCCTCTAACCTTTTCATACACCACCCTTGGTGATGCTACCACCCTTCAACAAATCTATGTCACCATACAAGCGTGGATGGCCACCAATGGCCTCTGCCTCAACGGGGAAAAGACAGAGATCCTTATCCTTGGCCAAAAATCCACCCTAGCCAACCTAGACTGTCTCTACGCCAATTTCAACATCGACAACTGCATCATTCCAGTGCTAGCATTTGTTATGACATTAGGGGTCCATCTAGATGCCACTCTGTCCATGAACAAGCAAGTCAGCGCTATTGTTTCTGCCTCCGCCCTCAGCACCAAACTCATTAACGCCATCAAACCCTTCCTAATCAAGGTCAACTGTCTCTCCATAGCTAGGGGCCAAGCTTGATTATTGCCACGCAATACTCGCCGGCTCATCCAGAAAAAACAAATAGGCTCCAAACCACTCAATATAACGCACTAAGAGCAGCCCTAAGCATACCAAAAATAGATCACATTTCTCAAGCAAGAAAATCTGCACACTGGCTTCCAATCAAAGACTGCATCACAGTTAAAATTCTCCCCACTGCACACAAATGCATCAACCTCACCGCACCATCCTATCTCTCAGACTATCTAGACCCACCTCAACCAGGCCAACTAGAACCTACTACACTAACCAACTCACCAACCCACATATCCACAGAGCCAAAGCAGGAGGAATAGGCTTCCCATACCTAGACCAAGTTATGGAATGCGCTCCCTTCTGCACTTAAGGCAGAAACGTCCCTCCTTGCTTTTCGCAAAAATCTCAAAACTGCTCTTTTTAATTAAACCTCTCCACTAGCTTCGCTACAAACTGTCTGTTCCTCAATGAGTACTCTACTTTGCCTGCGACCACTGTAACTAAGTTGTGCTTCTGCTGTCGATGTAACTAAGTTGTGACCTCCTTTTACTGCTACCTATGTAACTAAGTTGTCACCCCCTTATGTAACCAGTGCCACGATACTTCCGAGCTGTTGCACGCTTTACAAATCCAAATAAATAAATAAATAAGTAAATAAATAAGAGGAACTTGCTTAAAAGGCAAGGGTTTTGGGACTAGAGACAGAGTCGACCACTGGGAGAAAGACCGGACGAAGAAACCGTGAACGAAGCTTGCTGCATCCTCCTGGAACTTTGAACTGCCCGGTGAAGCCCTGCTGCTGTGCTGAAACTCCTTTTTTCTGATTGACGAGAAGCTCTGGAAGGGACGACTTCATTTGGGTTAGTGGGACCAACTAACCCCGAGAAACTCCACTGGACAATCCTCCCTGATTGGCTGTACTTCTTCGCTGCTGCAAGAACCGAGTGCCAAGGGTTTAGAAATCCATAGACTAGTGCAACGTCTGCAACCCATCCAGAAGCTCCAGGAGTCTCCCAAGGACCCTCCAGAAGCAGGACGACCAGAGGTTGAGTCCCCTCACCAGAGTGCAGGACCCAGGGAGTGAAGGAAGCCCAACCAGTATCTGAGATCCGCTGTGGTTCTGTTTACCGAGCGTTGAAACCGCGAAGTGCTGCTGATCCGAAAAAAGCCTGAAGCCGCTGACGACCCCCAAATTGCTGCCGCAGGAGTCTTACAGACATCGTCCCTCTTGTCCCCACGACTGAGGCTCAGGAACCCAGGATCTGCATTGCTGCAACAGGACAGAATTCAGCTGACCACTCTTCTTCAAACCAGAGGTACTGTTTAGACTTGGGGCACTTACCTCATTGTCTTGAGCTTTGCTTTTTCCAGTTGAGAGTGGCAGTGGCTTACCCTTAGAGTTGATTCTAACTCTGCTTTTCACAAGTGTAACAGCTTGTAACCCTACAAGTGATTTCTACAAAACTCTAACTTTGTGAGAGACTTTTATTAACTAAGAAGTGCCTCAGCTCCATTGACGGTGCTCCAATTGACTTTGTCTGCCCTGGCTCCCTGCAGACTCTTCTAGTTCATTGACTTTGATATTTCTGTCCCGAATAGGTGGTTAAACGTTTTAGACTGTTATTGCTGGGAAAGGCTTGTCTAGGCTTCATCGGAAGATTTAAGTATACTCACATGCCCATAGAACCGGTTTAATCTTTTTCCTTCTGTTTAACCTTCCCTTTCTGCAACCTCAGCATCTGCAAAGTATAACTAGCGATACATAAATGGTATCACTGTCCTTGTGAATAAAGTCACGTGCGGGTGTAGGAAGTGCATAAGAAGCATATCCAAAGAGTAGCCACTAACATGGGCTGAATCTGAAAAGTATTTTTAAGTATATTTGATTGTTACATATCTTACCCCTTTTAAAGAATGCTTATTTAAAAAGTGAAGTTAAATAAATAACTATAACAGAAACCTTGAGTGTAAGGGTTACTTGGTTACTTGTAAATAAGAAGTTTATTGCTACAGCTCACATTTACCCCTCTTGAGATAGGCCTGTCTGCTCAGTCACACTACCAACGTGTGTAGTACAGACCTATACCAAAAGGTGGGTTACATAATACCAAGCAGATAAGTGTTGTGTAGTCTCACCCAGTGTTACTACATCAATTCTTACCCAACAGTTCTCTCCCGAATATTTAACATCTGCGCCCAGATGCAGTTTATTCTGCCAGTCTCTATTTCTGTGTAATATAAATCCACATACAAAATCCAAACTGGAAGTTAATGAGCTTTATGATCAACAATGCCTCATTCAATTACTTATGGAGAAGCCATTCCTCTGGTTCTGCTTTGACTGCTTATCGCCTCCCTTCAACCACATTGGTGGGCTCGACTTGTGAATGTTTCCTTCGGTCAGTTCAAACTCCACCATGGAGGCGGACTCGATGACTGTCCAGCAATATCTGATGTTTGATGTTCTCAGTAGTTTCAGTGATTCTCTAGAATGCCAGCCTTTTCTGGAGTGTCCCAGTGGCGATGCTCTAAAAAACTTGAAGCATCTACTTCTGGTTAATTTCACTCATTGCTCTTGCTTTTTTCAGCAAGCGTGTCTTTGTAATGTAAGAGTGAAATTTCATCACTGCATCCCTTGGGACTGCATCACCTCAAGCTTGTTGGCCCACTCTATGGATCATTTGCAGGGTTATCCTTTCCTTCTCCAACTCAGGAGCAAGGTGCTTAAAAACCTTTCGAGCTGATCCAGTCAGGTTAGTCCGTCAGCACCTACATTCAGGCCCCTTAGTTGCAGGTTGTACTGGCCGTAGCAGCTTTCCAAGTCTTTGATGTTGCCTAGCACCTTTACTTCTGCATAATCTTTTAGGTGATGTGACGAGACACTAGGTGTCGTCACTTTCCCCCAGGATGAAGACATTTCCAATGAGGCTCGGGAGGTGTGGCCGCTACCCAATATTCCCCCTAAGGGTGGTTCAATGTGGTAGAACCTCATGGGGAGGCACTGCCCTCTTGGGCACAAGGACGACCACCTGGGGTATGGCCCAGCAAACACCACTGCACCAACACATACTGTAGCACCTCTTTCCTCAGCTAACCTCTTTTTAGCTAGTAGACCCATTGTATTATTATAATGCAGAAGATCTCAGTGTGACCACAAGTAACCACGAAGAACATGGGAACCATGAAGATCGCCAATTATAGAGGTACTGGTACGAGGTGGCCCAGTGAAGGCAGGGGGATTGGGACAGAGAGAAAAAGGACTTACACAATGGATTGAATGGGACCTTGCTACATTGTATAAAAACTGACAATGGATTAAGTAATGTGTCAAGCCCAGCCGGGATAGGCTGGGAGTACGTAACTCGTCCAACGCAGGAGTTTGAACTCATTGGCAGACCTGAGGAAGGAGAGTATGGAGGACGCTGGCAGTCGGCCGATTGAGCTTCGGGGCAGGACTGCAGGAGCGGGCCTCTGCAACCAGCCCGAGGGAAAGCAGTCGGTGGAGTGGCCACCCAACAACAGATGGCAGCCTGAAGAGCTTGCAGAAGCCAGCTGGAAGACCACTGTCGCTGGTAGCCCAGCCGATGAACATACACCCTAATCAAGGTAACGGGTGGTGGGGGAGACCCGAAGGGGGCGCTGCAGCGCAAGTAAAGCAGGCTATGGTCAACTCCCTTCAACCCTGTGGGACCAGTGCCCAGGGGACCTCAAGAGGCCCAACGTGCAGCAGAGCTCCAATCTTCGCCCCAGTGGCTGCACCAATAAGTCCACTGACCACCAGGGAAGGATAGAGGACCGCTACCATCAAGAATATTGCATCCAAGGAAACCCTCCTCGTTCCAGTGGCTGTACCAATAAGCCCACTGACCACCAGGGAAGGATAGAGGACCGCTACCATCAAGAATACTGCATCAGAGGAATTCTTCCTCGTCCCAGTGGGTGTACTGAGCACCAGGGTATCCTCATCGAAGTGGCAGGCATAAGCCCACTACTCATAAGGGAGGTGAAGTGTACAACGTGTGCATCCGAGGAAAGCTTATGACAAACCAGTGGCAAACCCAAATCCAGTGACCACCAGAGAAGGGCTAAGGACACAATAATACAGCGTTCAAGAAGAACTCTCAGCATCCACCAGTAGAATGGAGCCAGAACTTGTGTTATTAGATATTCTTAGTTGTAGAGTGTAAGAGCTAGAGAGGCTAAGGTTGGTGTCCCCGGATATACTTTGATTTAGCCTCTTTTCAGAGATATCTATTCCCCCTCACCCCCCTTTGTTCAGCTGTTGGTGACCAGTATTTTGTCAAAGATTTCCCTGTTCAGAGCTGTGGGGTTCCTTCACCGCTTCTCTTTTCATGCTGTGAATGTTTATTGGAGAAAAGGCTACCACCTCCCCCGACTGATGGAGCACTCCTGTGGCGCCCCTCCCAGAGGTATAAACGTTCCCCTTCTTCAGGGAAGTGCCAGGAGCCTTAATATTGCATTTGAATTGGAGTTTGGATTGGCACCTATTTGCAGAGCTTTTTCTTCTGGGCCTTAACAGTGCCACCAACAGTGACGGTCAGGGCCTCTCCATTTCCTCCACTCTTCTTTATTCATATTTCCACAAAGTAGTGGGTGCATTATTTCCCCAGCACTATGGTTCCTTCGCTGAGCCATCATGCCCATCCCTAATGGGCTGCGTTGTGCTGTTCGTGCGGTGTGTCTACCATCACACCGCACAGAGCTCTCACCGTTCAACAGCGGTGCGTCACAAATGAGCGCTTCTCACCTTTGGCTCATCTTTGGTCCAGTTGCCACCGATTCTGCAACTTCTATTTGCTCTGCTTTTCCGTATATGATAGGTTATCACTTTGCCAAGCAAGCCTGACCCACTCAATTGCATTTCATGGTCCTGCTTTCTCTCAGCTTGCGCCAGAGGACAGTAATTTTCAGCATGCTGTTGTCCTCCGTGGTCAGTTCTCTGCTGCCGCCACCTCAGGAACCGTTAGCCCCCTTTTGTCTCCACTCCCTTCGGGTCAGTACATTCATTCTCCTTTTAGCTGCTGGGACTGTTGTGATTTTCCTGCATCTACGGGGAGAGCGCTGTGTCTACAGGAGCTCTACACCTGTGCTGCCATCTTGGCCCTCCATCATAAGGACACATCTTTAAGACTAATCCAACTAGAAGCGCCTTAATTTTGACTACCTGTACAACTATACAGATTACCTACTTACATAAGCGTTTGTCATTTTCAAGGAAACTTAGCTGATTTTTATTACTTCCCTTCCATTTCTCAAGGACTAGTGCATTTTTAAAATGGACACTAAAGTCTCCCAAAATAGTTTAAATATTTTACTTGCATATAAAAGTGTGATATGCTGCTTTGACTTGTGATGTGTATTTTATAAACACTAATGATTTTATAATATGTGCAGACCTTCCTTTATTGTGTACCAATGTGTAACTGGGTGTAACATTGTTCTATTCTGCCAAGAGTGAAGCCAAACTGCTCAGCTTCACATAGCACTGTGGTTTGAACACCAATCCACAGCAGGGATTTGAACAAACTAAACAAGTACAAAAACAATCATGTTTGTGGGATTTGAAGGAAGAGTTTAGTGGGGAAATGTATCTTCTGGCTTGGCCTATACCATCAAATTGGGATTTAACATCAATTATAAAAGGACTTGCACATTTTACTGTTACTTTATGAACCAATGCATATAAATAAGATACTAATATTATAGCTCCATCACCATTATATGTAGTGTGTGTATAATCGAGAGGCTTGCAATGAGGGCTTTACGCCAACAGAAGCAGTACCTGGATGCACCGAAAAGAAACTGGTTAGGATTTATACACATGGTTTTCTCACTCTCAGTACACACCCAGCACTAACAATAGTACTTACGGATCTCCGCCACCTGATAAATCTGTTCCATTTTCTTCAAATTCTGGTAACAAATCTTCTCGATCAAGCAGTTCCTGATACTTCTCTTGATAATCTTCAAATAAGATATGATATAAAAATGTAAAGGAGCAATATCCAATCAGTCATACATCTCAAGCTCAATGGAATAATTTGAAAGAACTACTAAAGTAATGCTCTTTTATAGGTCATTAAAGCAGGATACAGTTTTACTTCACCCACTTCCATAGTAACCAGCCCTATAGAAAGGGTGTATTGCATATTTTTACTCACTAAAAATAGGCACATACTCCCAAAAAATAAAAATAGGGAGTACAAATACTCCCAACTAAAAATAGGAAACAGGAAACGTAGGACCTCGTGCCTCTGCTTTCACTAATACAGCTAAATGGATATGTTTGGACTAATAGTGCACATAGTACTGCATTAAGATGGTACAGTTCTAGCCTGATCGGAAGAAATAAACATATATGTTCTTTAATGTGTATGAACAACTATGTGCAAAGAAATTACAAAAACGTTTCCGTGTTCTAGTTAAAAGATATTTGTAATCACTTATAGAATACTCCCATTGGGAATTCAAATTACATTTTTACCCCCTAAAAATCATTTAACTCCCAACTTGAAAAAATAGTGAGTAAAATACTCCCACTTCCAAATCTTATTTGGAGCACCGATGGTAACCCTTAACAATGCAAGCCCAATGTAGGAAAAAATACAGTCCTTGCAATCCTAGTTCTCCATCAGAGTTATTTGATTATGAAAACAAATACATTATCTCTGTGCATGAGTGGGAACCTTAAATAATCACAAGAAAAAAAGCACTTTGAAACACAGTCCATTTAATAGGAGTCAAAAATGCTCCATGGGTGCCCCTCCATGAGAACGAACACCGCAAAAATGGCTTGTTCTTTGGAATGGTACCCACTCTAGAGTATGCAGCCAAACTTTAGCTCACTGTACCTTTCACAGATGGGAAATATCTATTTGCATATCAGTCTTTGTCCCGCCCACATGGCCAGTCCAGCATCGAAATGCTATGGCAATTCCCTTCTGAACAGGAGTACCAACAGCAACATGTGGGAGGGACAAAAACTGATATGCAAATGGATATTTCCCATCTGTGAAAAGTACATTGAGCTAAAGTGTGGCTGCGGAGTCTAGAGTGGGAACCATCCCAAAGAACATGCAATTTTTGCTGTGTTTGTTCTCATAGAGGGGCGTGCATGACTAATCTTTGAGTTCCCCACCCAATCCCACCCCCTCCCACAACCAAGTGACACTAATCAAAGAGTCCTGGCCTCAGTGATTTCTAATTCTGTCTTTAAGCAAGAAGTTGCTTCATATGTGTTGTTAACTCTTCTTGTGCTTGGAATTTTGCTTGATGGTTCATCTCGGCAATCACTTTAGGTTGTTAGGCTCGTGCTGGGTTGTGGCTCCCTCTCCTCTAGGGGCATCGTTCCTCCTGACCCCTTCGTCCGGGTCTCTACCGCTGCCTCCCCCTCTCGTCCCTGTTTTGGTGTCTAGGTTTCGATGCACTTTCCATCCCCGGGATTGCTTTACCCCGTCCCAATTCGTCCTAAAGGTTTCCGGGTCATCATTAACTATTGCCGTCAATTTGTCCATAAGGAACATATGTTTCAGTTTGTTCTGACATTCCTTTTTACTAGGGGTGTTTGTGCTCTTCCATTTTTGTGCCAGGGCTACCCTCCCCACTCATAACATTGATTCCCACATCCTGGGATATCTATACAACTCAGAGTTCTTCTGTGGTAGGCCTAGTAACATGGTAACGGGTTGTATGGTAGTAGCTCCCCAATGACCTCTTAGATCCATCTCCTCAAATCCCCCCAGTACTTCTGTATCAACGGGCAGTGCCACCACATGTGCCCCCTTGTGCCCACATCCCCTCAGGCATTTCGGCAAGACCCCCACAAACATCTTTGATAGCTTTAGCGGGTCTCGGTGCCTTCCCTGCAAGACTTTGAAATTGTGTTCCAGGTCTGCCGTAAATAGGTTTCCATGAAAGTCTATCCTAATACCTTCTTCCATGCCTCCTATGTTCGTCCCAAAATTGCCGAAACCCTCTCCTTTCTGTGAGTTTATTAGTATTTAGTATTTTGTACAATCTAGACACCATACCCCTCCTAGAGCCGGTCGAGTCTCATGCTTTCCCGAAAGAGGTTAGCGTTCTCGTGAGCTTTTGCTCCCACTTTTGGTCCACTAGAATGCCCTTCCGCCGGAGATATTGAAATATGGAGATCATACCCGGGCCCAGTACCCCTCCCACTTCCTTGTATGACAGGAACTCGCCTTCCCTGAAGAGTTGGCCCACCCTTTCTATGCCCCTGTCTGACCAATACTGTGCTTTTCTGAAACCCTTGTTTCCCAGCCTTATCACAGGGCCCCATAAGGAGACCAATGGGAAGGGCCATGTCGTGAGGTGCTCTGTATGTTTCCCTTCCCTCCAAGTTGACCAAAGTACCACTAGAGTCGGATGGTGCAGGAGTTTACCCGGGATGGATCTTCGTGGTGCCCACAGAAGATCCTGTATCTTGAGGGGGTGCGTGTCCTTGTCTTCCAAGTAAGTCCAGTAAGTATTTGCGTTGTCTCTAATGTGTTCAGGGAGTACCCGTAATTGGGCTGCCCAAAAATAAAGACGGAGGTCTGGTAGACCGAACCCCCCCCCTTCCTCCCGCGGGAGAGTGAGGGTCGTTCTTAGTCCTCTGGGTTTTCCCCTGCCATATGAAAGCCTGGATTGCTTTTTGGAGGTCACTGAAGGTCTGGCCAGGGACCTGTGATGGGAGGGACGTAAAGAGGTAAAGACGTCTCGGTAGGATGTTCATCTTCACTGCCATCATGCGGCAGTACCAAGACAAGATCACGAGGTATCCCAGAATGTCATCCGCAAATAAGGAGAGCTTGAATTCTACCTCACCCCTCTGTATTCCCCGGGTGTGTTCTTATGGCTAGGGCGAGGGGCTCCATCGTTAGGGTGTATATTAATGGTTAAAGGGGGCACCCCTGCCTTGTACCCCTCAATAGGTTGAACGGGCCGAGAGCTCTCCGTTCACCTGCACTTTTTCTGTAGGGGCCCTGTACAGGGCTGCTATCCACTTACACATGTGCTCCCCAAAGCCCAGCTTTTGGAGGACTAACATCATGTACTGCCATTCGACTCTGTCGAAAGCCTTTTCTGAGTCTATAGAGAGCAGGCATGCGTCGAGGTCTGACTCTTGCGTATAATGGATCAAGTCTATTGTCTTCCGGATATTGTCTGACCCTTGATGGCCCCTTAAGAATCCCACCTGGTTCCCGTGGACTATGGTTGGCATGATCCCCTCCATCCTTTTACCGAGTATTTTCACTAGGATTTTAACATCCGTGTTTAGTAGCGATATAGGTCTGTACGAAGAACATTTGGCAGGATACTCCCCCCCCCCCCTCCTTGGGTATGGACACTATGATTGTCCCCATCATCGTTTCGGGTAAGATGTTGCCCGCCAGAACTGCATTAAATACCTTGGCTAAGTGTGGGACCAGAGTGGAGCAAAACATTTTATAGAATTTCACCGAGAATCCATCTTCCCCTGGAGAGGTGCCTCCTTTCATTCCCTTGATTATCCATACTATATCCTCTGCCTCTATCGGGGCCTCTAGGTTCTCCGATACCTCCCTCGTTAGGCCCGCAAGTGGGATTGTTCTGAGGAAGTCCTCAATTTGTGCCTCCTCACCTTCGAATTCCGACTTGTACAAGTTCTCATGTTACCTTTGAAAGGCCGTCCCTATACTCTGGGTATCATGGCTTAATCTCCCGTCCCCTGATTTCGTGGCTCTCACCATCTTACTTTTCTGGGCCTCCCTGAGGTTCCACGCCAGAATCCTGTCCACTCAATCCCGCTTTTCGTAGTATTTTTGTTTGAGCAACTGAAGGCTTCTCTCTGTTTTATTCAACAGAAGTTCTTTCAGCTGGGTCCTATGTTGCTTAAGGGCTATCACCTGTTCTAGGGAGATTCGACTGTCCGGGGTGCGTCCCGGCTGTAACTCTGCTATCTACTCCCGAAGGGTTTTTTCTTGTGCCTCCCTTTCGCTTTTCTTCTGCGCCCCAGTTTTGATAAGGACCCCCCCGTATCATTGCCTTGAAGGCGTTCCATACTATATGTGGGCTAACTTCCCCGTTATCATTAAGGGCGAAGTATCCCACTATGTTGTCTAGAATCATTCTCGCCGTCACCTCGTCTTTGAGAAGGGCATCGTTACACTTCCATCTCCCTTTTCTTTGTTTACACCCCCAACAGCATGATTCTCACCAAGTCATGATCAGACCAGGGGACTGGGTCAACCCTGTGGTCTGTGACAAAGGGAAGTAGTGAGTTGTCTATCAGGATGTAATCGATCCTGGAGAAGGACTTGTGCGTCTTTGAATAATACATGAATGGTGGATGCCCCGTGAACCCGCTCGGCAGCGTATCGTCAAGATCCAGCTCTTGGTTAACCCTACGAAAGCATTGGGATGCAGGGTCGTCGGGCATCGGGGGAGCGTGAGGTTTTAACTTCTTTCTGTCCCTCGAGGGGTCTAAGACCATATTGAAATCTCCTCCCACTATTAATGTACCGTGAGTGAAGAGCTGGAGCTGATCTCTCACCTTTTCCCAGAATTGACCCAGGGCCTCCCTGGGCCCATAGACTACTGCCAGAGTCAACGGGGTCCCCTGGAGTGAGCCCTTCACAAATAGATACCGGCCTTCCAAGTACTTGAGTGTGGTATCCGTTATAAAACCCATTTCCTTTGCCAACAGTATTGCCACCCCTCTCATTTTAGCTTTATGGGAGGCATGTAGGAACTTCCCTATTCCTCGCCCACTTTATGGAGGGTTCTTTCCCTCTAGCCCAGTGTGTCTCTTGTAGAAATAGGACGTCCTGGCCCACCCTGCGAAACTCTCTACAGATCAGTGATCTCTTAGTAGGGGTATTGAGACATCTAACATTTAGGGAGCCCACCTCCAACACGGGGAGTTGATCAACCATAATTACAGACAGTGTTTCTCTTGAACCCAAACCCCAAGGTGCCAGTTGGTCCTACTTCTCGTTGTCCTCAGTCCTCTTTGGAGGAACCTTGATTGGCCGCGATTCTTTGTTGACTATTGTGTCTCCCCCCTACTCCCCTCCCTACTCCCCTTTCTCCCCCCTCTCTGGATAGATCTTAAACCCCTCTCCCCCTCGCCTCCCCCTGGTGAGGCGCATCCCCAACTGCTCCCCGTAACTCCCCCATCAAACCTATTCCTCTGACCCCCCCTTCTCCCCCCGGCCAGATAGTTTGACCATTGCTGGTACTCAGCCGGGCCACCAACTTGCTTGCCCCTGTTGGGCTACTGGGTAATCTATTTCCATTGAGCCCCCTCTGCCCCCCCAACTGTCATTTAGTTTTCCCCCCTGGTGAATCCCTCATACTTGCTGTTCTCAGAGTGTTTTCATCGCCTTTCCCCGTGGCCCTGACATCGCTTTCAGGACCTGCTCCGGTTCTCTCAACCCTCCAGGCTCCCCTGCTCTCAGTGCCCCAGCAGGGGGGCGGGGGGTGGAGTGTTGAATTTTTTACATTTTTCTAGAGCCTGGGATCTTCTTCCTGTCTCTCGGTCTCCCTTTCCCAGATGCCCCTGCCGATGTGTCCCCCGTCGGTCCTCTCTGGGCTTCCGGATCCTCTACAGATCGCTCTTCTGATGTCCTCCTCTGTGATCAAGGTTGTTCTTTGCCCCATGTATTCGAACTACAGGGAGAAGGGATATCCCCACTTATAGATCACCCCCTTTTCCCTCAGACATTGGGTCGGGGGGCGGCACAGCCTCCTTTTAGCCAGAGTGTATGTGGGGAGGTCCTGGAAAACTGCGATCTTTGCATTGTTGTATGTGATATCCCGAGCTTTCCTGGCCTCCTCCAACAGCTTTGTTTTCTCTGTGTAGTAATGGAATCAGATTAAGATGGAAAGGGGACCTCCCGCTCTGCCCCCGGCCCTGTGTGCTCTATGGTGGGTTTCGTAGTTGCCTCGTTCCCAAAGAGGAGGGAGATTACATCTCTAACCACTCTATGTATGTCTCTTTCAGTCTCCCATTCCACCTCGGGGACACTGAAGAATCAGAGGTTGTTCCTCCTCTCTTTATTTTCAAAGTCGTCCATTTGCCTGGCTCTCTCATCTCTCTTTTCCAAAGCCACTAGTGATTGGTTAGTCGCAAGCTGAAGCAATCTGTCCTCCACTTCGTCCACCCTCTGGTCCATTTTCTCAAATTGGGCTATCTCTGACCGCATGTCTCTTATTTCCTGCAGTACTGAAGCAAAGCCTCTTTCCATTGCTGAGGCAGTTTCCATCGTCCCTCCAAACTGTTCCATCTTACTTTTCAGGTCTGGGCTGCCTAAGACTCCTGAAACCTCCTGGAAACGGTATTCTTGTAGAGCTGCTTTCCAGCTCATGTGGCCCCCCCTCAGTGGTGTGGAGGCGGGTGGCGGTTTTGCGGTATGCCTCTCAGGTTCAACGCTGGGTGTCGTGGAGGCTGACTGCCAGTTTCCGGACGCTATTTACTGGAGGGTGCATCTCCGGTGTCCCTCTTTCAAGATCTGTGCACCTGGGGCTTGTTCCAGGGGTTAGCACCGACGTGGAGCCTATGGGCGTGCACACGCCCCAGGCTGGAGCCGGGGGGCCACCACCCTCGGCTGTCCCAGGCTCCCTTTGTTCACTGTGAATCTTCCTCCCCTTTGGCCCCATCTCCAGGAGGCCGGGCTGCTGGTCTGTGTGTCGGTGCTATCAGGGTGCCGCGCGATGTAGGGGGGGGGGGGGTCACTCGCTGCTCTACTGCTTACTGTTGCCGGCGCGTCTAGCCCCCCCCTCTGCGTGATTGTTATCCCCTTGGAATCTCTCAGCCCCCCAGGGATTCTGCTGGGCTTGCGCGGGGGGTTGAAAAGGATCACCCTTCCCCGTGAGGGGGAGTATCACCCCACGGTGGCCCATTTTGCAGGCTTATTCCGGGATTTGGAGCAGACCCTTATTGATTACCTTGGGCGGCACTTGCCCCGATCGCGACCCCAAAGGCCACCACCCAAATTGGTTTCAGGTTCCAAAGACTAACCCCTAGATCCACTCCACTGATTGGGGTATCTGTGGTGTTGCCACCCAGGGGGGCGTCTTCACTGTTGCCTTCTAGCCCCTTCTGTTGCAGGTCCTTTCTTCTCCCCCATTCCCTTAAGAGCCTCTGCTCGCCGGGATTGAGCCGTTGTCTGGACACGCCCCACTAGTAATGAGTGGGGGCCTCTCACCTTGATCCGAGTTATCCTTACTTCCTTGTTTGTGTTCCAGGTGGAAGGTCTGTCCACAATAATGCCCGTGGGTGAGGTTGGCTACTTGCACCCCCCGGTTAGGGGCTGCTTGCCAGATACCTGTTGCCCCAGTGCTGGGTCGCCCCCGCCCCTCTCGCTTGTTGCTAGTCCCCGAGTGAGCAGGCCCAGAGGGGAAGTCGCAACAACCCTCGTACCCTCTTGCTACGGGAGGGTACATGGTTGGGTCCCTCTATATGTGGTCCTGAGGGGTAGGGCACCACCTACCCTCCCTCCCTCCCTCTGGGTTCCCTTGTGATTGATCAGGTGGCCGCCCCTCCATGCCTTTCCCTCCCCTGGGTGCTCTGCGGGCTGTCTGTGACTGGCGAGCCCTGGGGAGAAGCTGTACGCCGGTTGCCGTGTCCCTCTATCTGTTCCAAATGGAGGGCGTCCTCCCGTACTCTGGGCCTACTCACATCCCTCTTGTGTCTCAGGACGCTTCCGGGCCCAGCGGCGGGCGTGAGGCCTTTCGCGAGGGATGGTCCTCCGATTCACCGGGGGCCCGATCCTCGTCACTGTTCCGCCCTTTGGTTTACATTTTGTCCCCAGGATGGGGGACTCTGCAGGCCAGCGTCCCGATCCCGCTATGTGCCTGCCTCCACTCCCCCTGCAGCACTTCCACTCGCAGGATATTTGATGCGGGTCTGCAGAGCATTAGCTCCTCACCGGGCTTCCCAAGACCACCATCAGTAGGAAGCTCCCCCGGGCCTTCCTGCGCTCCCCCGACCTCGCGGTCTGGTGGCCTCCATGGGTGACCTTTTGTGTGTCTCCATAGTGTATGGTTGAAGTTATCGTTTCCTACAACTTTTGGGCTTAGGCTGGGTTGCCCCTATGGGCTCCATATGGGCTCCACTGTTAATTTCTATTCCATGTACTTGGGTGAACTACAGTTCCCAAGTTGTAAAGAGGTATTTTCATCCCCCTTTACATTTTATATAGTGAACCAGCAGACCCCACCGTATGTGAATTTATGGGGCGATACAATGTATCCCCTTTCTTAGTTACCTGGTTAAATTTTGTTACAACTGCAAGTTTTATATGAATGGCCGGTGGCAGTGGTATTAACTTTTCTGACTTTTAGTCCATTACTCACAGGCTGTTAATTCAGCCTCGATAATGCAGAGGGGCCACAATTTTTCTAAAATGGTGGCCTCCTTTTTTCACAATTTGTGTGCTTGCTGTTTCTGTGGTCTTCCCCTGCAATTCTAGGCAGGAACAACCTCAGTGGCCATTTTGTCTTCAACAGGAATCCTGTGGATTCCCCCCCCAGGCTCCAGAGTGTCTGGAAAGGCAGGAAGCGTGTCCAAAACTCTTTAGCCCTTTGTCTTCCACCTTGCGTGAAAGGGAACAACTCCCAGTGGGGGGCTGGGAGTTGTTCCCTTTCAGAGTCCTGATTGGGCAGCCAGACTGCCCATTGCTGCAAAATGCGGGGAGAGCATGCAGAAGTTGTGCTGTAGTTCCTGATAAACACTGCAAACCTGGAAGCTGCTGACAAGTCGACCACTGGAACCAAATCAAAAGAGGAAAATGAAGAAAATGCAGCGGAGACGTTTTCCAGCGACCAGAGAGCCTGCTGTGAAACCAGAGCCTGAGATTATCCTTCCTTCCAAGCGACCTGGGGACTCCGAAAAGGACAACCCCGACCCAAAGCCTGGTGAGATCCAGTACACTCAAGAAGGCCTGCATTTTGAGCCATACCACGTAGGGCTGTGACCCTGTGGGGCTGCAATACCCCAACACTCAGACCTCAAGCCATTGTGTGGTGCAAGGTCTTCAGCATTCCGAATCTAGCTGAAACTTTGGTGGCATTCTGCTGAAACTTCAGACACACAATCTTAGTCCAAAAAGTCCCCTCACCAGAGTGCTGAATCTTCCAGTTAACAGGAATCCGACCAGCAATATTCAGTATTACCAGGAAATGCATTAAGAATGTTTATGTCATTGTTTGCAGTGAAAAGTACTGCTAAAAACGGGACAAACAAGTTCTGAGCCGTAACCGGTCTAAAGAAAGAGAAAGGAGATCGCTCTGCAACTTTCTATTCATAGTAGTATGTGGAAAAAAAGCCTGAAACCTGTAAGGAAAATAAATGTTAGAGTAAGAAAGCAAGTTTCATTTAAGAACCTATATAGGATATTACATGTTAGCAACATGGATGACCAATGATGTGTAATGAGCTTCATTAAGAGAGTTCTCGCATACAAAGGGTATTTAAAACAAAGCTGCATTACCTGAAGAATTTGAATGGCACAGTTCGGAAAGAAGACATACCTGGATCTGCCGCAGTGAAGGGGACACCATCAGATGTGTAAAATGTTGGCTCATTCTACAATAAAAATAATTCAAATGAAAAGAATACTTTATCATCTAGATTATACATACATGTGTCCTTGTTAGAAGATGACACTGGTTTTACAAATGCAACATTATCAGATACCAAAATGTCAACTGAGCCAAGAGAAATAAAACATATGCACAATACTCTAATAGAACCACTCAAGTTATACAAAATTAGAAAAACCATAATCTACCCACTTTCAATGCTACAAAAATGTTGCTTTAGTAAATGGTTCTTTCCCTCTTACGCTATTGTTGCTCTCTTTATGTTGAACTTCCTACATATGCGCTTATGCTCTTTTTTTCTCCATGCTCCATCTTGCATTCTGTCATTAGAACTTTTTCGTCTTTCTATATCTGCTCATATTACTTCTTACCTGTCTCGTTCACGTCGACTACCAATTCCGTATCGATTAGAATATCAGTTTCTTTGTCTTGTCTTTAAATATAGACATGCCTTAGCTCCTCATAATTGTTCCCTTGTATCATATCAACCACATCACAATCTCCTTTCTGCTTCACTCTTTTATCTGACTGTCCCTCACCCTCCACGTGCTTCTTCACGTTTTATATAATTGCAACTTCTAGGGGTCTAAATTTTAGAATGCACTTCCACTTAACATCCGTCCTTGTCTATCAATTGAAGAAACGTTTAAAATCTCATCTTCATTCTGCTTTTCCAGACTTGTGTAACTTTCCTGAGCTGTAGTGTTTTTTTTATGATCACTTATTCATTTCCTGAGCTGTAGTGTTTCTTTTATGATCTCTTATTCATGTTTGATTATCATGTAAAGCACTTTGGATAAAAAACAATAATACCATGAGTACCTCCAGAATTATTCCTAGATACCAGTTAACTTCAAAGGTGCTTTAATGCCACAAACTTTGACAACATTTAGGCATTGCCAAAACCTGTTCTAAGGCGACTTAAGACTTCCATCTCCCTTCAGGTAGATAACTGAAAAAATGACTGTTCAGGCACCCGACCTACTTACCCAAGAGGAAAGAGCTCTTGAAGCTATAGGTTCCTTATATTTACAAAGTAGATTAAATGCATTGCTCTTGTACTGTACTATTTACAGTTTCTCTTGTTTTCATGATATGAACTGCTTTGCTGTGTTTGTGTATAGTGTGGGTAATCTCACTTTAAGATTATTCACTGTGTATATGTATATTTGATTAGAAGTGTGGTTTACGAATGTATGTTTTTCTTGGATTTGAATTGGTATATTTTTGTACTTTTGAGTGGACTAAATTTGGATTGTTTTATGTGTGATAAACAGTACTTCAACACCCCTCCTTATCTCTTGAATTCTGCCTTACCTAAATTACTGTGGCAATTTCACTAGATTACATGCCAAATACTGTGTTCACCAACTAGCATGGCCACTTGCACCCTCCCATGGGGTGGTTCTGAAAATTCATCTTAACAATTGTTGGCAGTGGTGGGATAAGGTGTTTAACACTCAGTGAAGCCTCACTGGAGAGGTCAACTTATTTTATACACAGAACTTTAATCAGTAAACTGAGAAAATATATTCAACAAAAATCTACAGATATGGAAATGACATTGATGAGTCCTTGAATCAGGAACAAAGTGGATAATTTTCAGTTTTCCAAAAACGGGGTTCTCAGAAAGGATGGAGTACCTCTGGTACAAAAGGTGAGTTTGTCTAGAAACTCAAGGAGCACCAGGGCTCCAGGAATGTGAGCCTTCCTCATTAACAGAGACGTCATTTCACCAAAATGCCAGGGGTAGCAGAAGTGACACATGACCTTTGATGACATCACAGGAAGTGATGTCATTTGACCCCTCCCCCACCTCAAAGTGACATCACAAGAAGCGATGGAACACGACCTCTCACCCCTTGACAAAGAAGGAAGGGACATCACATATTGTTCCTAAGTACACTATGAGAAATATGGTTTCGATATCACTATAATGTTATATACATTTCATAGAAGAATGGATCACCATATGTATCATTAATATCAGTGTGTATAGGACAATATTACCAAATTACTGTGAATGCAAGCAGACGTTCAAGGCCGAATGATAGGGTATGTTAATATATAGCACTTACGGTTAAGCGCTTATACATACAATATCACCCAACCTGTGTTGGTTCTCATTTATCGACCTCTGAAGGGTGAAAGGCTGAGTTGAGGTGTTTACGAACTGACTGAATCAGTGGCTCACCAACCTGAAGCGTGGCTGAAATAAACCTTAATGAGTCTGACAATTATTGGATAGAATTCCAGAAAGACAAATTATGTGTTATTCCTATTCTTTCTTATTTAGTGTCACTGCTCAAAGTGATACACTTGTGGAACCCCCCCACTTTTTTAAGCGGCATGAACAACAAAGTTAGCCACTCCAAAAATAAAGAGCCATATGACACTGGCCACAGCCCAGGAACTTATATTTAAAAAAAATAAAAAAGTAAAAAAATAAAAAAAGGTTTTACATTATACGTCCCTGCTCACTGATGGAGAAGATGATTTTGCATCAGTGGTTTGTGGAAGAGTCCCTGCTGTTTCTCTCCCAGAGGGGCTCACTCCTCCAGCCCCTTTCATTACTTTCCCTGAATTTGATACTCCCAATATTAGAAAAAAGAGAAGCTGAGGAATAAGGCACTGATGCTTAGGCTTAAGTTTGTTCTAAATGAGGCAGACGGATGGAGAAGGATAAGCAGAGGGAAGCTAAAGAAAGATCTGTGGAAAAGCTCTGAATGGAAAACAATTTGGCTAAACTGATTTTAGGCCAGCCACACCAGCAACGGCACAGACTTTCACATCTCAGGTTCCCGAAGGATCTACAGACAGTGTTATGATTATAGTAAAGGCATCATAGAATGGATGACAGTTATTTCAGTTTTCTTGTAAGGTGCAAGAAGTGATTGATTGCTTTGTTAATTAATAGACTTCCCCAGAGTGGATGTAGTTCAATTTAAGAGTCGAGTGCTGATAATAGTAAACCGAAGGCAGCTCTACTCTAGTTTGGGCGGATACCTTCCTAGTAACTGAAGCTCAAGAACATGTGTGGGTGGGTTGATGACAATGAGGTAACTACTTTTGAAGTCATGATCACATAGGTCATGCTAGAAAATACTTTTTTCTTATATCCCTAATTTGAGGCAGCATTTGGCTGACTACGATGAAGTAGAACCCAAGGTATTAGTAGTAGCTGCTGACCTTTGGATAGCCCATAAGGTGTCCCCTAAGGACAAAAGGGATCAACAGTGGTAGATTCCCCCTTGGCAAACTCAGGAACCTTCCAGCGCTCCTCTGAGGCCTACTAGGCTAGCTGATTCCCACATTTTGCTGGACTTCTAGATTGTTGGTCTGTTGCCCTGATTGAGTTGGAACCTTTTCCCACTCATTCTTTTACCCAATTTTTTGGAATACTTTGTATTTCTTTTTGTAACTCTTTCTTGGAGAAATACTCCACGTTTCATGGCATCTATCAATGACTTCTGCTACACACAGCACTCTCTGAGCAGTGTGGCTGGCAGCCCCTTCGGCTTCCCTTTTTATTTTCTGCTCTTTTCCTTGCGAGAACTAATGTTCCCAAGGGCACTGGGATATTTAGTATCCTTCCTAACTTTTATACTGTGAGATCAGCACACCCCAACATTTGTGGCGTGCTGAAGGGCTACACAGTATCCCCTTTCTCACTGCTCCTGTACTTTTTAGGTTACACTGACAGGATAAACTGAATGGCTGGTGGCAGTGGTGTTATCCAATCTACTTTTGTGCAATTTTTACATCCCACCTGTACTCTCAGCCGCTGAAGTGCACAGAAGAGTCCCCACTGACCCAAAATGCTGACTATTATGTTTGCACCATTTCTTGTGAAGGAGGTCCTGCTTTGACCTTTGTCTTCGGCAGGAATCCGTTGTGAAGCCTGCCAAGGCTCCGGTGTGTGTCTGCAAGGACAGGAAACAGAGGAGGACTCGAACCTCTGCTGTTCTTTGTCTTCTGTGTGCCTGCCAGGAAACCATTCCAACTGGGGGCTGGCTGTCCTTTAAGAACAGCCACCACCCAGAGTGTGAATGGTGCCTTGGTGCTGAATGGCTGCGTTCCTGCGTAAAAAGGCATCGATCCCGAGGCTGAAGACAAGCTGACCGCTGGAACAGAAGAATTGGTGAAGAAGAAGGAGAGATGTCCGCAGCCCCTTCCAGATGACCGTAGATGCCCTGCTGTGCAATTGCTGCTGCTCAACCCCTTCTTCCAAGCGTCAGGAGAACGAAGAGGACTCTCTCCTTTAGAATGGTGGACCAATTAGTCTTGAGACGACCTGCACTTCGAGCCATCCCACGACAAGCTGTGACCTTCATGGGCTGCAAACTGCCAATACCGTGGGACCTGTGGCCGCTGTGCAGTGCATTGTCTTCCAAAGATCAAATCCTCCCGAAACTTTGGTGGACTCCTTCTGGACGTCTAGCGGCAAGATTCCACTCCTTGAAATCCCCTCACCAGAGTGCAGGACTGAGAAAGTGAGACAAATCGACCGGGCAGTAATTGTTCTTCACTGGTGCTTCACAAAAGGTGCAAAAAATCACAGAACCGAGAGGAATACGTTGCTGAGAGCCTCTCCACTCGACTGCTGCTGCGAGATCCATACCTGTGCCCCACCTTTCGTCTGCCTGACCAAGAATCCGGTGACCGGGTATGCTGCTGCATGGTGCGAGACTCTTGGTAGAACTTACATAGAGTTGAATTGCTGCTCCTGGGTTGCTGGAGTGCCGATTTTTGTGTTTTGGAGTTTGCCCATATAAATTTGCTCAGGCCCAACGCCTATGCGCCTACAGGGAGACTTCTCCTAAGTCCCTGACCCTTTTTCCAACAGAGACTGTTACTTACTTGGTACAGAGGACTTCCTCTGGAACTGTCTATAGCTGTGCCTTACATGTTTTGCCCTCCAAACTGACTCAGACAATCATAACTAGTTAGGGATGTGCGTTTATTTGTTTCATTTACTTTGGCCTGAAACAGATATTCTGAAAAGTTATGGCAAAAGTTTGCTTACAGTTGAATTGTATTATGCCATTCTGAAAGCAATACCAAAGTGATTTATTTACAGTGAATAATGCATTGGTTTTCGTAAAAGCTACTTATTGTGTGTTATAGTACTTAACATTTATCTTTACCTTAGTGTATATATAAAATAAACCATTATTTGTATATAACTTTAGAGTGTCAGTGTTTCTTTGGGCCTATGTGTATACTCTAAGTTCGTTGTACCACCTACAGCCCTGTTCTTCCTCCCAAGTTAAGTCTGGCTGTTCAGCCATTGCTACCAACATACTTGCGTGGTTCAGGTCTATACTAAGCGTTGGAGCCCTGTGTCCCAAGTGAGGGTCTTCTAAAGTCTTACCTAAGGTGTACTTTTGTAAAACTCCCTAACATGGTCCCAAATCCACAAATTGATGCATGTGAGTCTGGTGTACATGCATGTGTAAGCCCCAGTGGTCCCTGCATGGGCTATTGGTGTGCATGAGTGGTGCAGTTCCTTGCTATTGGAAGGCTGAGATTGACCACTCACCTGAATTTGGGTAAGAAGAGGAGTTCTACAACCATTCCAGCAGGGCAGTAACCAAGGAGACTAAACACAGGGAGTTTTGTGAACCTCCCTTGCTTTCTGCCCAGCTGGAGCCAGAGGCGGGTTTCACCAGTGAATCCCGCCAAAGACAAAATGAACAAAGGGACCAAACCTTGTTTGGCACACAGAGTAAATCTTAAGGAGGACCTTTCCACAAAGAAATGGCGAAAAAAAAAGACTGGGCCATTTTGACAAAATGGGGACCCCTGGGTGCCTTACTGCAGCTACGAACGCAGCCCGCGGTAAAAACTCCCAATAGTAGTTAAAGGTAAACCACTGCCAGCCATTAATTGTACAAAGGGTAACATAAAAATGTTACATGAGAAACTAGACAAAGGGGATATTCATTAACCCCTCCAGCACCATATTGTAAGATAGTGTGTGCTGGGTCTAGAAAGTTACAGTGTTAGTAAAGTCAATTTCACTTTACTGCTCTTGGAAACAGTAGTTTATCCAAGAGAAAGTATTTAAACCTTTGGGAAATCTGAAATACTTCCCTGTGCCACTGCACTGAAGGTGCAGTGTGTCACAATGTAAAAAGATGCCGCCTATGGAGTTTGTCAGACTCCACAACCAAAAGAAACACAGAGTTTAAAATCACATGAAAATACATGAGAGTGGGGAAAAAGGTCCACTCTCCAGGTAAGAAATTAAAAAGTCCTAGAGTCCAGCAAAAGTGCTGGGGGTCTCTAAGGTAGAGAGGAATTAGCACATTTCTGAGAATGCTCCTCAACAGGAACAAATTCATTTTCAGTGTGTGTATCTGCCCTGTCAGGGAGAGGGTCTAGGGTATCCCAGCTATATAAGTGTTGGAAAATGTTCTTTATTTTCAGTGGGTAGTTTAGGTCCCTGAGGTTATCTAGTGAAATATTTATATTTATGCCTTGATATTTGATGTGGTGAGTTTGCAATGAGAATGGAGCCACCCCTCACCCCCAGGGGTCCCGCGGGATATCTTGTCGCAGTGGCATGACCTTGGACTTACTCCAATTGATTTTATATCCGGCCAATCTCTAGCAGTAACGCTCAAATGTGTGGGAGAAGTGGGACCATTGCCTATGTATAGCAGAATGTCGTCTGCTTAGAGGGACACGCAGTGCTCCTCCCCGCCCTGTAGTATGCCTGCCCAGCCGGCATCCGCTCCGAGTTTGATTGCTATCTGCTCTATGGAGAGGGCGTAGAGCGGGGTGACAGTGGGAGTCTTGACGTGTGCCTGATTGCAAGTCGAATGCGGGAGAGGCAATGAAATTAGTGACCACCGAGGTCGTCGGGCCCGTATATAGCAGTTTAATCAGTTGGACAAGGTGAGGGGGAAAGCCATATCGGGGTAGGACCCGAAATATAAATTTGCACTGCAACTTGTCGACACCTTTTCAGGGTCTACTGCCAATAATCTATCTTCTGGGTCTCTATCCCTGCGTTCAGGTGCAGCAGTTGTCTGTTGTCGCTCGAGTGTCTGTTGCAGATAAATCCTGTTTGGTCTTTATGAATTATGAATGGGAGACTATTTTCAATGCGTCGAGCCAGGCACTTTGCCAATATTTTGGCGTCTGCATTTAAAAGAGAGATGGGCCAAGAGAGTTCCGTGTCCCTCTCACCCAGGCTTTAAAGGCGTCCCAGCACGCATCGGCTGAGTAGTCTTGCACCAGGTTGAGATCCCAGAACCCCGCAGCATCTGCTGCAAGTTGCTCTATGAGGTCTGGGTATTAAAGCATCCGCCGGTTTAGTCGCCATGGGGATAGTCTGCGTATTGTGTCTTTGAGGGTAATCCGCAGTAGAACCGGGGCGTGATCTGAAAGTGTGGTCGGGAGGATTGTGCATTCTGTGACCAGGTGGAGTGTGTTGGCCGGTGTTAGCCAGTAGTCCAGGCGGGAATAGCTATCGTGTGGGTGTGAATAGAATGTGAAGTCTATGCTATGTCCATGTGTACTTATCCAGATGTCGATTAAGCATAGGTCAGACATTAGTGATTGGAGGGCCGTCCGCTTCTTTAGAGTGGTGAGGCCCCTTGTGGCTATTATGCCTTGGCAGTCAAGTAGGGGGGTCAAGGGCTATGTTGAGGTCACCCCCTATTAGCATAATATTGCCCATGTAATGTGCGCATGCCGTGAATGTACGAGTGAAGAAGGATGGGGTGTCTGTGGTGGGGGAATACACGTTGAGTAGCGTGATGGGGTGTTGGTGCAGTAGGCCCTGGGCAAGTATACATCTGCCCTTGTTGTCTGCGCATACATGTTTAACCTGGAATGGGGTCCGTTTGTTGATGAGTATGGATACTCCCCTTTTTCCATGGCGCAGCGAATGGACTGCTGTTCCTACCCATCCCCGCAGCAGTTTCCCCGACTCGGTTTCCCCTATATGGGTTTCCTGGAGAAATATTATGTCTCCTTGGAGGTCCTGCATATTGTTGAGCATTCTTCTACGTTTAATAGGGTGACTCAAACCCTGGATATCGAGTCACCAGGGTGATAAGGGCCATTTTATGAGTATATGGACTAGCTTATCACAGTATTCGGTATTAACATGCTGATAGGTACTTGTGTGGGGGCTAGCAACCAGGGAGCACTGCCTTTGTCTAATTTGGAGGGCTTTCAACTCATCTAGGCTTCAACATGAGCACCTAGTAACCCTTAAACAAGTAACACTGCAAAGTTGGGTCGGCCTAACCATTCGCCTGTACCAAGCAAGTGGCATGAGTGCCCAAGTGGGAGGTTTAGGGAAGCCAGTGTTCGGGGTGGCCCCCTTCCCCTCCTGCATCACCTGACTCTGGGTGCTTTTCATAGCCAAGTGTTCGTATCAAGGCGCCTGCCTGCCTCTGTTGGCCAGGAGCTGCTGTTACTGAGTCATGTCCTCATTCGGTCGAAGAAATAGCCCAAATGCCATAACTAACGGCTGGGGGCGGTGGAGGGACATGCCCCTCAGTAAAAGGTCTGTGCCCAACTAATGTGCAAAATGAGGCCCTTGCCAAACAAAAAGGAGTGAAATTAGGCATCAAAACCTGGAGATGCCTTAAAATGTTCATTGCCTCACAGAAGGGAAAGACACATGGCATAATTAGCCAAAGTATGAGAAAGCTGAAATAATATCCTCCAGAACTACAGTCAAAAGAACCCTAAATGGGATGGCAGCATTGTGAGCTATAGTTACTGTGAAGCAGAGTGCATTTTGGCAGAAAGATTAAAAAGGAAATGTGTAAATCTGTGTTTCCCTTTATATTAAATCAAAACCAGATAGGATGCCTCACAGAACCAGTACTCCATCTAAATTATTTTAAAGAAAGAGAAGGACCCCGATTCTTATTGGAAATCTCAGAACAAGAACTCAGTGTAGGCTATTCATCTATCCACATTATTTATCATCAAATTCTTTATTCAATAGATACTTATTTTCTTTAAAAACAAACATACAAGCATATCATAAATATAAATATTGTTCTACACATTTAAAAGAAGCATGGATCCAGGGAGTTTGAACAATTCTGCCCCTAGATGGGGCATGGAGGGATGTCTGCTATTGGAGAATGAAACGCGACACAATGGTTTGGCCTTCTGTTATATGCAATTAGTCCCTCAGCCTTTCGGACGTCTGTCGCTTTTGTGCCACTTTCTGCTTAACTGCTGGCTTTCTTAGCTGGAGGAGGGGCGGAGGTCCGGTCGCTGGGCTTCCGAAGATGGCTTTTCTTGGTCGGTGGTGACCAGGTCGCGCTGCTGGAGAAAGCGCCATGCTGTTTCCAGGTCATCGAAGGTGTGCCATTGTTTGTCTAACTGGATGCATCACGTTGCTGGGAATTTCAAATGGTGTCTGTAGTCCGAGGCCTTAAGCTCTTCGAAGATCGGATTGAAGCCCTTGGGTCGCCTGGAGACTTCCAATGAGTAGTAGTTGTAGATTCGTATGTCTGCTGCTTCCACTCAGATGGGGCATGCCGCTCTGTAGGCTTTTAGAATAACCATTTTATGTTGAAACTTAAGGAGACACATGGTTATGATCCTCGGGCGTTCATTGGGTAGTGATTACGGTATCAGCGCCCGGTGGACCCTCTCTATTGTGAGTTCCCATGCATTTTCGATCCCCAGATTGTCGCGCAGGAAGTCGTAGATGTATGTCTCACGGTTCGGCCCCTCAACCCGAAGGTTATTACGGCGGGAGTGATTTTCTTGATCGTTGATTCCCCCCCCCCCCAAGGCGCTGCACCTCCCTGATGGCCCCAAGTCTGTTGCCATCTGGTTATTTTCGATAGCGCTAATTCACTGCTCATTGTCCGTGATTCTCTCCGCCCGGTTAAGCTTAATGTCCAGCCCAGTGTTTGTCACTTGAGTCCGCAGTCCTATTATCTGCATTTCTGCCAGTATGGTCTGGAGCTGCGATTGGACGTCCATCTCTGTCTTGTTCCTGTTGGACCTCCGTGGAAGGCTGAGTGCGACGAGTCTAGATGGTTCTTACGGCTTTGGGGCCTGACTCCTTGGTGCATGCCGTTCCGGTCTATTATTCCTAGTCCCTTTCGAGGTACCCTGCCGGGTGGGAGGGAGGGGGCGCCTTACATTCAGGCTCTGTTTGTTTTATTAGAACGGACCTGGCTTCTGCGACCAGGCGCAGGTTCCCCCCCCTGATCTGTTGAGCTGTTACAGCGCTTGCTGCCACCAAGGTTGCCTCCTCTGACCAAAGTCTGTGGTGCTGTGTGCAGGAGGCTACAGCTTTAAAGTTCTGGGGGCTCGTTGGGGCCTGAATGCACCTGCTGGTCTGCTGTGCCATGGGTCCGTCGCTTGTGCCTTCTGTCAGTCACTTTGTCCCTGTGCGCTGCTCATTTGGTAGCGCCCCCCCGGGTTTTGTGAGGGTAGGATTGTCCGTGAGAGGGCTTGTCGGGGCTGCCCAGCGTGAATGCGGCACATATCTGTGTGCTGGGGCCCCCTTTGCGCTGTATGGTTGCAGTCTTTAGCCTGGCCTGTTCCCCAGCTTATGGTGCCATCTGTTTTAGTTGCTGCAAATGTATGAGCGCGCAGCGGTAGGCTCAGGCTGATGCACCTGTGGGTGCGTACTTTCCCTAGTGCGGCAAGCTTGTCCTCCGCCCTCCAAGCGTAGGGGGTTAGTCCTTGCCTGGGGTTGCGGATCCTCGCCGTGGGCCAGGGCAATGTGGGATACTTCCTTACTATTGTACCGACCTGCTGCTGTGTTGCCACGTGGGGGTATAGTTGTGCCCTGCTCTCAGGGCCCCTGATGTTAGTCTGGATTAGCTTCCCGCCGAGGGCATAACCTTGCCATGCTGATTTTACAGAGCTTGACCAGTGTTGGGGAGAATTCTCATAAATGTGGTAATTCCCTTCACCTTAGAGATCCCCAGCAACTTTGCTGGATTTTGAGGACTTGATTTTACCTGGAGAGAGTGTGAGCCTTTTTTTCCACTCTCTCATGTATTCTGAATGTGTTTTACTCTTGCGTTCTTTCATTATGGAGATTTAGACAACTCAATAGGCATCTTTCATTTGTGTGTCAGCACCCTCAGTGCAGTGACACAGGGAAGCCTTTTAGGCTGTCCCAAGGTTTAAATACCTTCTCTGGGATAAACCACTGTTTCCCAGAGGAAGTAAAGGTAAAATGACTTTACTAGTCTTGTCAAATTCCTAGACCCAGCACACCCTATCTTACAATAGAGAGCTGGAGGGGTTACTTAGTATACCCTATGTCTAGAAACTCATGTAGCAGTCAAATGCTACCCTTTCCTCTCAAAATGGCTGGTGTTTGTTTGTTTTATTCACTTTTTATGCGCACCAGACCTGTGGGTAGCAGGGCGCAACAATAAGAAGATACAAGGCAGTGGTTTTACAACAAACTATCATGATAATTCTCAACCGCGAACACCAGTAGCGTTAAATCGTGGGAGCCATGTTTTTCAAGATGGTGTCTGAGCCCCCTTTGTTTAAACAGGTCCCGGTCGTCTTTTTTTGCCATTTCTTTTTGGAAAGGTCCTTCTAGAGTTTGTCTCTGCACGCCAAACCAGGTTTGGTCCCTTTGTTCCTACGCCTTTGGCACCTGAGTGTCTGGGATGGGCAGGAAGTGAGGGAGATGCCCGAAACTCCCTGTGCTTAGTCTCCTAGGAGACCCAAATGTACTCTGGCGTGATTGGCTGGCTGACTGTCCGGCAAGGACAACCACCCTGCTGGGTGAGTGGCAGCTAGGCTTGAATGAATGGGAGGAAACTGGATAAAAGGTGAGTCTCTTGGCTTGGAAGGCAGAGTCGACCACTGGAATGAAAGAACCGAACACTAGCTGGAAGAGGACGGCTGCTGCAACTCCTGGACTGTTGGTTTGCTCGGTGAAGCCCTGCTGCAGGTCCAAATCACCAAGTTTATCTCGACAGAGAAGCCCTACAAGTACGACTTGTCCCTTTGAGTTGGTGGGACCAATCAACTCGTAAGCCACCTGGATACCATTCTCGGAGCTGGTTGTATTTTCCTCAGAGTGCTGCAGG
Organism: Ambystoma mexicanum; assembly: GCF_040938575.1. Taxonomy (NCBI): domain Eukaryota; kingdom Metazoa; phylum Chordata; class Amphibia; order Caudata; family Ambystomatidae; genus Ambystoma; species Ambystoma mexicanum. The sequence goes on from NC_090935.1 coordinate 419,904,186, forward strand.
AAACCGAATAACCAGGGAGAGGGACACCAGTTTGTGTGCTTGACTACAGCTACCGTAATTGAAGATTTGCCATCTGCCAGCTTTTTGACCAGTCCCAGTGCAGGAGTCCCCCGACGTCCTCTCTCTTGTCCCCACGACTGAGGATCAGGAACAGAGAGATCTGCAGGAACTGCCAGGAACAGACGTCTTCAGCTGCATCTTTTTCTTCATTGTAAGGTCCTGGGAAAACCTGACCGAGAGAATTTACCCCTCACTGCGAAGGTGCTTGAAACTTTGGCAACTTGCAGGCATAGTCAGCTTGTGACCCGACATATGAATCTTTCTTTTACAAACTACTTCTGAGAACTTTGGCAAAGACTTTTCCGTTTAACTACCAGAACTGCCTATCCTATACAAAACTTTTGCCCATTGACATTGGCCTAACCTATTGCACTGAATTGACTCCTCTGGTGAACTCAAACTATTTGCACTGTCTAAGAATAACTAAGCTTCTTTTTATTAACCTATGCCTTTTTGCTCCTACTTCAAATACTCTGGATGCCATTTTGATCCTCCTTCAAAGTAGTTTAAATGCCTTGGAAACTGACAGTGTGAAGTACTGAAGTATATTTTGTGCGATATAGATTGCCTCCTTCTAGTGAATGTTTTATAACGGACTGTGAAATAAATTAATAAGTGTTTTACCAAGAAACCTTGAGTATAAGTCTATTTTGATGAGATAAGCCTGGCTGCTCCGCAAGGTTACCAAAACTGTGTAGTACAGATTTATACCAAAGGTTGGTTTTGCTTACACATGTAGTCCTAGTTGTGTGTAGTGGTCCCAAAGGGTACTGCATACAAACTTTGCCTAACAACCATGCCACTCCACTCCACTCCACTCCAGGGCGATGTGCGTGGCAGAGCATGCTCTTTTTGCGAGTTTGGGGCTGACGGCGGGGTACTTGTGTGCCTTGCCGGTTCGTGTTATATGAGTTGCAGCCCTTCTCCTTTAACTGAGTCGCTGCTGCGGCTGTCCCTGGGGTGCATGTGTGCCGGGTGCGCTACGGCTCTTGGGGACCTCCGTACCTGTGCCAGAGGTTGATTTCATTTGGGGGGTGGGGAGTAGTCTATTAGGAGACTGGATAGAGCTTGTTTGTTCGAGTGGTCCCGCGCCTACCAAGCATTGATGGGTGCTGTTGCCCCCCCGCCCAGTCGGTTATCTGGTCTCCCCCTTCGATTCCCCTCTTATTTGAGAGCCGCCATCGTGGCCACCTGCATCGGCCCCGTCTGGGCGTTCACGGTGGCAGGGTGGGTCTCTGTTGAGGCGTGCTGATCTCCAGGCAGCGGTACCCGTCCTTGGTGCGTCACCGTGCCCCCTGCCGGGTTTACAGGCTACAGGTTGGCGTTGCTTGGTGCCCCGACCCGACGGGGTCGAGGATGGGGGCAACTGCCTCAATGCGTAGCGTCTGCTGTCGGTGCCACTACCGCGGATCGCTATCTGCAGATGGGCTGTTGTTCCCACACCGCCTCTCAGCGTGCTTTCTGCGTTTGTGGCTAGGGGTCCTGTGTCCACCCCCCCTATCTGTGTGAGCGGGCTCCGATGTCTGTCCCTCACTCTAGACTAGGGTGGCCAATTGTCCCGGATTTCGCGGGATTGTCCTGCAATTAGGGACTCTGTCCTGCAGTCTGCAGAGTGGCTGTGCGGGACGCAGGTTGTCCAGACTTTCGTCAGGACAACCTGCCTCCAGCACAGCCACTCTGCAAACTGAATGGGCATTTACACAGCACGGCGCTGCCGCCTGCTGCTTTCTTTCCCCGGTGGCTCTGCAGCCCCGACTCCTTTTGAGCCTGTAGGTCGAGCTGTAACGCTCGGACACCTGGCTTAATTCAAATGCTAATGCTTTGTTCCTGGGGTCGTGATGGTCATGTTTGTAGTTAAAAAACATGACCATCACCTCCCAAGGACAAACCATTTGCATTTCAATTAAGCCAGGAATTAAGAGCCATTAAAAAAAATTACATTAAAAAAGCGGCGGGCCAAATGTGAATGACGTGACGAAAACCTATCAAAGAGTTGGCCACCCTACTCTAGGCTGTGCCGCAATCGTGTCCGCTACAGCGATCTGATGTTGCTGGTCCCCCAGCCTGCCTGCTGGATTTGGCGGTTATGGTGGGCTTCTTGTGCCTCGCAGGGGTACTGCAACAGGCCGCCACCTTATAACCTCAGTTTCTCTGCTCTGTTTTTTGCGAGCCTTGTCTCCCTTGGATCCAACTCGTGATTGTTTACTCCTCCATTCCTGTCGCGTTCAGCTCATTAATGATTTAATTTGCAGCTCCGTACCATTGCAGGTGGGAGCTTTGTTACACTGCAGCCATCTTGTATGGGCTCTCTAGCACCCCCCTCTTTTTACTCACTGTTTTGAACGAATAGCGGAGTATTTCATCTCCAGTCTGGCCCTGCATTGAAGCACCATGCATTGGCTCTTGTTTTAACTTCCATATGCATCACATCAAGCCTGTTTTAACAGTTGTCACTTTTTCTCCTTTGCTGAAAAAGTCATCCACGTTTCATAAGTCCCGTGCAGAGTACTACTTTATTTATCATAATGGGGTTGGTGTGGTACCATCTATCGTCCATTTACAGTGCTGAAGGGGATATTTGTCTTCTCTGTGTGCCAAATGCAAGGCATACACCACTGGGAATATATATTCCAGACTGCTCTACAGGATCCAACCAATGGTGAATGGGCGCTAATCAAGTACTGATAAGAAAAGAAATATGCGCCAGCCTGCGGTGCGCCCGATATAATTAGCTATTGTTGTTGGGGCCCCGAGTGTTGGGTTGCAGCCGGCTTTGGTTTTCTTGTATGCTCAGGCCTTATTTCCACATCAGCTGTTACTAGCTCTGGCCCCCCTGTGCTTCTCGCATCCCCTGGATTCTCGCACCCCTATGCTAGGCTTCCCGATGGCCCTTCCTGTGAGCTGCCAGATAAAAGGGCGGCTCTCTTCAAAGGATGTTAACTGCCCAGGTGAGAGTTTTCTCTCCTGCTGCGGCCAGAACCACCATGATTGGAATAGTTTGTTGCCGGTTTAGGCGGGGCTGGAACCTGTAATGTTTGTCTAGTGAGAGAGAGTATGTGATGTGTGTGTGTTTATATGTATCGTGAAGATTCTGCACACATCTTATAATAAGATATAAAGATGGTCTGGATGTGTTTTTCAAGAACGTGTTCATGAATGTTTCACGACCTGCATTCTTATATTATGCACTGTTTTCTATAGGCCAAGTCTCCCTGCCAATACAGAGCCTCCAAACCAGGACATGCTTCTGTCCAGTGTTGGACTGGGACATAAAGGTAGGACCAGGCACCAAGAAGGAAGTGGTCCACAATTGCTAGTATCCTTAATGGTAGGACCCACACGAATTGGGTGCCACAGGCCTTTTTAATATTCTTTGCTTCTTTCAGTATCATTACGATGGGCTTACTTCAGTTTATTCATATCTTGTCCTCTTAAAAAAATGCTAGCGTAACCACAGTAAATTAAAGGAAACGCTACACAAGAAGAATAAGTTACTTACCCCTGCAAACGTTCTTTCGACTGGATGTTTCTCCAAAGTATTCCTCATCTTTGACATGTAATGTACAGCTGCAGCTGCTTTGGAAGAAAATGCGGCAGAGGGGGCCGTGCATCGATGCCCCTCGAAGGCCTCCGTCGAGGGTGACGTCATCAGAGGATCAGAGGATATGACATGCATTGCTCACAGTAATAGCATTTCGGATGATTTTATCTGCTTAGATTCACATGCTGTGCATATAGTCTGACATCCAGTGGTAATCGCGGAATATTGCATCTCGTCTTTCGAGAATCGAAAGGGGACGTCTCCATGGGCGTGCCTAAAGCACTATCCCCAACGTGCAGTGTACCCGAAATCACTCACGCGTCGAGGTCCCTCCGATTGCATTTTGTCTGCCATAAGGGAGCCCAATGACTACCATGAGTGAGTACATAAAAGAGAGAAAGTAGTAAGATGTCTATGTTCCTTCCACCCATGAGGGACGGAAGGGTGGGCACATGTGAATCTAAGCAGATACAAGCATCAGAAACGCTATTACGGTGAGTAATGCATGTCTTCTGATGCTTGTTAATCTGCTTAGAATCACATGCTGTGCACAAACTAGCGAGCAGTACCCGGAGTTGGAGGCGGGTTGTGAGAAGGAACAGTAGTGAAGATGTCTAGGCAATAGTGTTTTGTAAAGGTGTGTACAGAACTCCAGGTTGCCGCTTTGCAAATGGACTCTAGGGGAACATTTGTAATGAAAGCTATGGAAGCCCCAGTGCCTTGAGTAGAATGTGCTCTATGCTTGAAGGGCAGTTCTCTCTTAGCAAGAGTGTAACAGAGTGTGATGCATTTGACAATCCACCTTGAGATGGCTGATTTAGAGACAGGATTCCCTTCTCTACCAGCTTCCACTGAAACGAAAAATTGGTTCGTTTTTCTCAGTGGTCTAGATCTTTCCAGGTAAAACATGACTGCCCTGTGCACATCTAATGTGTGTAGGCTTCTTTCAGCCAAGTTAGTGGGATTCTGGAAGAAAGTAGGCAGTTCTATTGATTGGGTCACATGGAACTTGGAAATAAATTTGGGCGCAAATCGAGGGTGAGTGCGCAGAACCACCTCATCTCTCTGAACTTTAACAAAAGGGTCTAGAACTGAAAGGGCCTGTAGTTCACCAACTCTCCTTATAGAAGCGACAGCCACTAGGAAGGCTATCTTATAGGTAAGATCTTTAAGACGTGCCTTATGCACAGGCTGAAAAGGAGACCCCATAAGTCTACTCAATACCACATTTAGCTCCCATCCGGGAGCCGGGTTAGAAATGGGGGGATGCATCCTTTTAGCCCCTTTCATGAAAGCCTTAATAACTGGTATTTTGCACCACAACACCTTCTGTTGTGACGTAGTGTAGGCTGAGAGAGCAGCTAAGTGAACCTTCAGGGAATTAAAAACTAGGCCCGAGTCTAGTAGGTGAGTCGGGTATAATACAATGCGAGTAGGAGAGCAGTCAGTAGGATTGACGCCCTTGGAATTGCACCAGATAAAGTGCTTTCATTTACTGGAGTAGCAGTATTGGGTGTTCAGTTTTCTCACCTCCCTAAGTATGTCCATACATCTCTGAGGGAGTTGTAGATGCCCAGACTCTAACCTCAGGAGCCAAAACGCTAAGTTCAGGGTTTGCGGGCATGGGTGGAGAGTCTCTCCCTTGTCCTGAGATAACCTTTTATACGGGCAAGGCAGTTTCATTGGAGGCGATGGGGACATCTCCATCAGATGAGAGAACCAGGGTTGTCGGGCCCAAAATGGGGGCCACCAATATCATGGTGACTGGTTCCTGGTGCCTCTTGTGCACGATCTTGTTGAGTAGAGGAATCGGGCGGGGGGGTGCGATAGGGGAGGGGGGGGGGGGTGGGGCTGGGGGGCAAAGCGTAAAGAAATTTCCCTGACCATGTCATCCAGAGACCGTTCCACTTGGATCGGTTCTGGGGGTACCTGGAGGCGTAATCTTGGCATTGAACATTCTCCAGAGTTGCAAACAAGTCGATCTCTGGGAAACCCCACTGCGCGAAAACGTTGGAGACTATGTCTTTGTGTAGTCGCCATTCGTCCTCTACGGGCAGTGGGAAGTCTCTAGTGAGCACATCCGCTAGAAGATGGAGTTGCCCTGGAATGTGTTGAGATAACAGGAACATCCTGTGTTTGAGAGCCCATTTGCAAATGTTCTGGGACAGCTTGGATAGCCCTGGAGAGTGTGTGCCCCCTTGCTTGTTCAAGTAGTACATGGCCGTGGTGCTGTCTGTGAGAATCAGGAAGATCCTCCAATGTAACTGTGTCTGAAAGGCTTTCAGTGCTTTGAATATGGCTAAGAGCTCCAACAGATTTATGTGGTTGGATGCTGCTTCTGGGGACCACACGCTGTGCGCCGTCTGCTGAAGCAGGTGAGCCCCCCCCACCCTGTGAGAGATGCGTCTGTCGTGAGAGTGGCTTCTACTGTGGGGGTGGTGACGGCCTTTCCCTTCAAGGGATTTTCCCTCGACCACCACTGCAGAGAGAGAACGAGGGCTGGCGAGACAACCACCAGATCTTCCCATTGTTTGCCATAGGAACCTTGGCCTTGACTGTAGCCAGATCCTCTGTGAATTTTGGCCCCGAAAATGGCGAAAATTACCGTTACCCCTTTGACCAGTAGGTTGGTTTGTGAGCTGACCTAAAGATTTTAGAGTGTCACACTCATCCTTTGCTGTCTTGAGTGCATCTTCTACATCCTTGCCAAAGAACACATTAGGTTCCACTGGCATATTAATCAGAGTGGCTCGTGTTTCTGGCCTAGTGCCTGACTGGCAAAGCCATGCATGTCTTTTTATAATAGTCCCCTCTGCAATGACACTTCCGGCATTGTCAGCTGCATCGAAATTGGACTTGAGGAGACAAGTAGACACAGCCCTTCCGTCTGCAGCCCCTTGAGCTAGTTGAGATTTAAGTGGCTCCGGGTAGGGGGCAAAAGGAAAGCAGAAAACTCCTCCGACTTATGGCAGTTATAACTTGCCAAAAAGATAGCGTTGTTGGCTATTGTCGTCTGGTAGGCTGCTGAAGAAGCGGCCTTTCTACCCATTGCATATATCTTCTTGCTTTCCTTATCCGATGGTGCCTCGGAGGAAGCAAGGGGTGTGCCAGCTCTTTTCCTTGTGGTGGTCACAACCAATGAGCCTGGTTTTAATTGGCCTCTTATGTATAAGGGGTCTGAAGGTGCAGGCCTGAACAGTTTTTCCACACGCAGGTTAACGGCCCGTGTGAGATTGGGTGCTTCTAAGGAAGGTTGAATTCTGCGTTGCACTAATTTTAGCAGTGGGATAAACTGGCCTTCTGTCCTTTTGTCCCCCAATAGTTGTTCAGCGAAGTCTGTCTTCCTGTACCTCCTGTGTGTCAATACGGAAGTGTTCCGCCGCTTTGGCTAAGACTTCATTGAGGAGGGGTTGATTGTCGACGGGGGAATCTACCACTGGAGGGTCCTGATTATTAGGAAAATCTAAGGAGTACATGTTCACCTCCTGGTCTGTGTTTGGGTCCTCATCATCCCCAAAAAAATCCATATTACCTTCAATGTTTTCAATCCACCCCTCCGACCTCAGCCCCTTCTGGCTCTCAAGCCTCTGCCTCTCTACCCCCTGCTAAGAGTTCTCGCTCTGATATCTCTCTACAAAGCAGAGTTATAGATCTATATGCCCCTGAGATAGATCCAGAAGAACAGGAAGATCTTTCTTTTGTGGAAATATCTGACCCTCAATTTTATGGGAGAGGATACAGATGAAATTTATTATGGGGATGATGGAATACGTGGGAGGAACATCCAATCGAAAGAACATTACAGTTGGTAAGCAACTTGTTCTTCGAATGGATTGTGTCCTCCCACGTATTAGTCATCTTAGATAGGCTCCCAAAGCAGTTTAAATAGGAGGAGGGAGTACCATTAATATTAATTATGTACAGAATGAAGTACTGATTTTGCAGAGAGACCTCCCTGTGAGGAAGTTGAGTCAAGAGAGTAGTACTTTACAAATGTGTGCATGTATGACCAGGTGGCTGCTGCACAAATATCTAGTATCGGGACACCTCTCTGAAGAGCTGTTGAAGTCGCCATGCCCCTGGTTAAATGAGGTCTCAGCCCATCTGGAGGATCTTTCCCAGCCAATCTATAACATTCAGTTATAGCTAAAATTATCCATCTGGACAATGTTTGTTTTGTCACTGCCAGCCCTAATTTACAGCCAGTGCATCCCACAAAAAACTGGTCACGCTGGCGAAATTTAGCTAGTCTCGATATATAGAAACTAAGAGCTCTCTTAGGATCTAATCTGTGTAATCTCTTCCTCCTTACTTGCGTGAGGAGGAGGATAAAATGCAGGCATGTCATCTTTTGTGACAGGTGAAAATCTTAGACAATTTTCAGGAGAAAAGAGGGTTTAACCTTTAGAACAACTTTATCTTTGTGAAAGATGGTGTGAGGAGGTTTGCTAGAAAGCGCCTGCAATTTACTCGCCCTGCGGGCTGTAGTAATTGCCAGTAGTAGTAAAGTTTTTAGAGTTTTCTGGAGAACGTGCCCTGATTAACCAATCGTCCAGGTAGGGATAAACGTGAATTCCCCCTCTCCTGAGACTCGCTGCCACTACCGCCATCAGCTTGGTGAAAACTCTCGGGCGGAGGTCAACCCGGATGGCAGAACTCGAAACTGATAGTGAGAGTTGCCAATCGCGAACCTCAGATACTTTCTGTGCTTCAGATGGATTGGCACATTAAAGTAAACATCCCGAAGGTCCAATGATACCAACCAGTCCTGCAGTTGGAGAGCCTGAAGGATCTGAGAAAGGGTAACCATCTTCAACGTGTCTTTTCTGAGGAACTTGTTCAAGTTTCTTAAGTCCAAGATGGGTCTCAATCCTCCGTGCTTCTTTGGGATTAGAAAGTATGGGGAGTACCAAACCTTGTTCCTATCCGCTACAGGTACATGTTCTATTGCACCTTTCTCTAGCAGGGTTAAAATTTCCTGCACAAGGAGCAGGTCTGGAATTTTTGTAGAGTTGTATCCCCGAGGGTGATTCTGAGGTTTCTTTTGAAAAGGAAGGCAGTAACCTTGGAATACTGTTTCCAGTGTGCAAGCATCTGAAGTAATGCCCCACCATTCTTCCAGATGCTGAGAGATTCTGCCTCCCACAGGGGTCTTGTTGGTCAAAACCTCAGAGTGGCTTTACGGCAGTTGCGGCTAATGGGACAGTGTCCGCTTCTGGGGCAGATCTAGCACCTTTTCCTCGCCCCCCCGAGGAAACTTCCTTTGTCCTCTTTGACTGGCCTGTCCCCTTCCCTTTCCAAATTAGGAATAAAATCGAAAGGGACGACCCCTCCAGGAAGATGAGCCTGTGTAGGGGCATTGTTGAGGTTGTCGTATTGCGGCACTATGACTTTGCTGCCACTTTAGAGGTCTGCAGCTTCTCCAAACCTTCATCCGCCTTCCTGCCGAACAACTTAAAGCCGTCAAATCGCATATTGAGAAGTCTGTCCTGCACATCCGATCCAAAACTTGACTTTCTCAGCCACACAAATCTGCGTAGTACCATACTAGATGCCATGGACCTACTGATGCTGTCAGCTTTGTCCAAACCTGATTGGAGGCATTCCCCCATAGCCTCTTTACCATCTTTAACTATGGCTAGGAAACCTTCCCGTTCCTCACCATCAGGGATATGTTCAGCTGCCGCTGTCATACAGTCCCACAGGGCGTAAGTAAATCTAGCAATGGTGCAAGTTACATTTGTAGATTTCAATGCCATGCTACCCGAAGAAAAAAATCTTACTGGACCATGTGTCCATTTTTTTATCATCCCTGTCCGGGGGAATAGTAGGGTATGCAGCATTCCTAGTAGACATGGCTGCCTGATCCACTTTCAGGCGATGGAGGTTTTCTTAAATATTCAGGGTCTGAAGAAGACTGCCTGTAATTAGATGTATATTTCTTATTCACTGCATGAACTGACTCAGGGTTTTCCCATGTAGCATTCACCTTCCTTTGCAAAGCTATGTGAAAAGGAAGTATTGGGTCTTGTTGTGGTCCCCCCGAAAGGATGTCTGTCATATCATCCTCTTGGTAAGTAGGGGAATTTCTGTTCCATCCCATAAATTCTGTTACTCTATTAATCTCCTGTATCCTGCATCTGCATGATCAGGAGGGTCAGGTTTTTCATGCTCTGGAGATGTGTCCAGCCCACTTGCTGTCTGTAGGCACTCAAATAGGTCTGCCATTTTTGAATGAGGGTCAATTAACTCCTCAGTGACTTCCCTTGTCCCAAACTTTACTCCTCCTCTGAGGATTTCTCCTCATAAATGGAGGACATGGATTTGAAAAAATCCTGTCTATTTTCCGGATGGAAAATCTTCTCCGGTGGCATAGACCTTACCCTCGACACTGAAGTCGATTTAGTAATAGAAATAAATGAAGACATCGACAATGGTGTCAATGTTAACAGGAAAAGCTTTGATATTGCCGAAGAAGTACTTGACTTAAAAGTCTTGGAGTGGCCTGCCGACACCTTGGACTCAAACGTCTTCCAGAAAGGCTTCAACGCCATTTTATCGAGTTTTGCCTCCTGTTTTTGCAATGGTAGGCGTTTCTTGTGAGGCGTCGGGGAGGATCCCCTCGACGACACCCTCAGCGATTTTTCGTCTGATTTTTTTTTTAGATCTTCCCCGGTCAATTAACATGAGCAGGGGCATGGCTTTGAGGGGGTCTGGGCCAGATTCTCAAAGATTTTTAATATTGAGGCTCTGAAGGCCTCCCACTTTTTCGAGAAATCATGTTTGGAAGGGCAGGTGATAATCTCCTCTGAAGACGTCGAAGAAGAGGAAGAGGGAGACCGGTGTTGCCTTTTCTTTGACTTTTTTTGAAGACGACAACGGCTTCCTAGATCTACTCCTCGACCTTGATTTCTTCGATTTATGACATCTTTCACTAGATTCAGCCGAGCCTTTCTTTCCTCTCGAAGAAGACTGAGGAACCCCCCCCCCCCGCTAGTTTATCTCCACGTTCCTTTATCGCTTTATTGCCTGACAAGAACCGCACTTGTCTATCCGATGGTCGGGACCGAGGCACCAGAGGCAATTTCGATGGGGGTCAGTTATCAACAACATCTTATCGCATTTCTGACATTTCTTGAAGCCAGTTTTAGGCGTAGAAGGGTTCGATGATGAAGACATTGTTTAACGAGACCTGAAGTGCCGTTTTCTTGGTAGGAAGCGAAAGCTATTGGAAAAACTGAACTGTAGCCAACGGGTGCGGCTCGAGCCATTTATACTGGGGATGACGTTGATGCCGCAGACTCGAGCAGAGCACCCTCTGGTGGAGAATTCTTTTTCCGAACCAGCAAAGTTGAAGGTAAGGATATATCTAAGATGAGGAATATGTGGGAGGACACAATCCTTTCGAAAAGTAGACCATGTTTGTGTGGGCCAAAGTGGTGCTGAAAATCAGATGAACAGCACAGACCAAATAATGGTATCTATGGCTAGGTGAGAGGTTGGCATGTGAAAATGGAAAGTCATAAGACACATTCTAAAAAACCTGCATATGGGTCAACAAAAGTCAACTTATTGTCCATTTGGAAGCTGTTTTTAGAAGGATAATTGGGGTGTCAGTTCCCACTTACCTCAGGATGTCCTGGTATCTTACAGTTGTATGTTATACTGTGATTTCAGTTTTACAGCTGAGAAATCACACCACCTTTGAAATGCCACAATGCCTTCTCACTTTACCATTACTCCCACAGTGCTTGGAAGGGGTAGGGGTGGTGATGCAGTCAGAAACATCAAAGTGCATTTCTTTCAATTGTAAACAATGCTTTTTTACAACAGTATTAACAGAACAAACGTCACTCATTTCTACTATAAGCGCACATTTGCCAAACAAGCTGCAATATTTAACGTGACTGGTGTCACAGTTGCTAATGGGCATGTATGTTAACTCATGCACATATAACATCTGCAATTCTACCAAACTCAGCTGTACTTGTCAATGATAAGTACAGCCAAGTTGGGTAGAATTGCAGAGGTTATCTGTGCCTAGTTGTGTTATGAAAGAGCACACCTCTGAACAGTTACTACATGATCCAATATAATTTACGTCATATTTTGCTTATTAACAGGTGTCACTCTTGCTGAAAATGAATTCAGTGGATCAATTGTTCTAAAAACTATTTTCCGGACTCGCATACAATGAAAAACTGGAGGTGAAACGACTAGGGTCTGATTGGCCAAATTAAAAAATTGAAGAGTACGCAAAGAAATAGGGGTAAGGCCCACAAACGCACATTTTTCATGATTTGGTATGATAAAACATGGCTCACTGGTAGCATTGCCAAGCGGTCTTTGTTCTGCTTCCCCTGCCTGCTGTTTGAAGATTAAACGGGCTGGACAAAAACAGGAGTCACTGACTTAAAGCATTTGTCAGAAAAAAGCAAGGGGCATGACTCGTGCAAATCTAATATCGAGAATACATTACAGCTGTCCATATTGGGAAGTGTTAACATTGTAACACAGTTGGACGATGCCCATCGCCGGAGCTTGATGAAGCATGAGGATGTGAATAAAAACTGATACATCTTGTCAAAAGTTATTTGACTATGTGCGCTTTTGCAGTGCATTTGAATTAGCTCTACATGGTCATGATGAACTGAAGATTCTTTGAATCCTGGTGTAATTAGAGGCCTGGTGGATTTTGTATCCAGCTTAGACCGTGCAATGAAACTGCATTTAAAGAATGAAAAAGTATTTAATGGCACTTCCAAAACAATTCAAAATGAGCTGCTGGACTGCATGCTCACAGTCACTAGAGAGATCATTGTAGAGCACTAATTATGTGGCTATTCAGGCAGATGATACAACTAATGCTTCCACTACGACTAGTCTGTGCTAGTCTATCGCTACATTGAAGAATAATTCAGAATTGTTGAAAGCTTTTATGGATTTACTCATCTGAAAGAGTCTAGTGCGCAAACCATTGCCACTGCCCCAACAGAAACATTGAATAAAGTCTTACCTGAAGATTGCCACAAAAAGAAAGTAATTGCTCAAACATATGATGGTGCAAGTGTGATGGGTGGGGTGTCTGGTGCAGTCCAAATGCCCATTACGTACATTACTATGCACACCAGTTTAACCTGGTCATGGAACAAACTGTTTCCAAAATAGCACAATTTAGAAGTTTCTTTAGTGACATCTCTGGCTTCTGTGCATTTCTTTTTTACATTTGGCAAAAAGAACCGAAGTTCTAGATGAGGTATCGGATAAAAGATTTCCAAGACCATCGCGCACCCACTGGAGCTACAATATTCCGGTAGCAGAGGCCATATATCAGCATAGATACTTTGAGATCACTGAAAAACGGGTTGATTTTGAGGGAGTTACTCTGCGTGACACCCAAGGATTTATTAGAACTCTGAAAGACAGGGGGGCCCTTTTCTTCCTTTTTATTTGTCCAATGCCCCATGTAGACATTCTATATAATCAGCTTCAGAAGCAAGATATTGATTCTGTGTATGTGCAGAAAGCTACTGCAACTTGTATCAAGTGCATTGGCAGAGAACGTGAAAGCACTGAGAATTTGGAAGATAAACTTAGACCCGAGTCAACCTTTGCATGTCGCAACATAAATATGAGCATTTTGAATCGTTTGGCAAAAGTATAGAAGATACTTACACACAGGACCAAAATCTCTTTGCATTTACTAAACACTTGGATGGGGCCAAATTGGTGCAGAGTGACCTATTTAAAACACATGGGCAGTCTTTTCCGAATGATGCCATCACTGCAACAGTCCAAGTGTACCCCCATTTTAAACAAGGATAGACTGCGCCGAGCTTTCAATTGTTTATGAGAGAGAATTCTGCAGTGCAAGTGCAGCAATTTCTGTATTTAAATTGTTCATCGAAAACAATCTTGAAGAAACATTTTGTGAGACAATCCTGATCACTACACCCATGACAACAGCTCAGTCCCAGCACTGTTTTTCCACCCTGAAGCGAGTTAAAACATTATTGAGAAACACGACTGAGGATCAACTTGTATACAATCTTTCAAAAAGATGAACAGTCGAAAGTTGTTCTGTTATTTGCAGTCATTTTGTGGGTTATACATTCATTGAATTATTTGTTTCAATCTGTTTACATGTTAGGATTTTGTGTAAGGTTGCAGTATCTATTTGGCAGAACAGTGAAATATTTGACGTTTATGTTCAAGTGTTGATTAGATCAGAATATGTTGTTGTTGGTTGTGATATCACACTGAAAATAATAAACTTAGTAAAATATTTCTGTTGCATTTTTCTCCATGCAATATCTATGTGCTATTTCTGTGACCTGTGCATTCCACGTGTTTCAACTTTGGACAACCGAAGCCATGTGACTCGGAGAGGCAGACAGCCATTAGATGTAGGAAAAATGATGCATTAAGGGGTAAATAAGGTTTAAGTTACTTACCTGTAACTATTGTACTGCAGCATGGGCCTGGCATGGATTCACAAGCCCATGAATATTCAGTCCGGCTGGGAGACCTCAGTTATGTTAATGTTAAAGGACATTTGTACCACACACTATCACCACCGAAGTGGTCCCCTGGCGGCTCTGAAAAAGGGGAGGAGAGGAGGTGGGTTAATGGGAGTAAGCTGGAAAGGTGCAAGAGAGCAGTGATGTGCTGTTGGCAGTCTCAGCCCGGTGGGTCCGTTGACTGGGCTTGGGGTGTTTTACGGTCCGTAGTCGTCGTGTTCTGTTGTGCAAGTCTATGTGCGGTTTTTTTTGTTGTTGCATTGTTGTGTAGTGTGTGCGGATTGCTGCGTTTTAGGCTTGTGGTTGTGTTTGGTTAGAGTTTGAGAGGTGTATGCAGAGGGATGGAATTGTTGGTTGGTTAATTGGCATTGCTGTCCATTGCAATTATGGGATTCCATCTAGGTGCGGTACATGCTGACATTCACATTTCTATCCAGATGCGACGCAAGCTAAAGTTCAGAATCCTGAGTGAGGCACATGCTAACAGTCACACTTCCATCTAGATACAACGCAAGCTAAAGTTCAGAATTCTAAGTGTGGCACATGCTAACAATCACATTTCTATCTAGATGCGACGCAAGCTAAAGTTCAGAATCCTGAGTGTGGCACATGCTAACAGTCACATTTCCATCTAGATGCGACGAGAGCTAAAGTTCAGAATTCCATACGAGTGTGGCACATGCTAACAGTCACACTTCCATCTAGATGCGACGCAAGGTAGGGTTCAGAATTCTAAGTGTGGTGCATGCTAAGATTCACATTTCTATCCAGATGCGTCGCAAGCTAAAGTTCCATTCCCCACATGTGTAGCACTAGCATATGTATCACAAGGCTACATTTACAATCCATTTATAGTGGTCACAAGTCTTCCTACGTATGTATTATTAAAGTCTATGGCAGTCTACGCTATGGAAGGTATGGTAGAGTGAAAGGGGCTTTCTGGAGTAGAGTAATTGCTCTACACCCCACCCATGCCACACACAGTTTTGTTGGTGTCTGCTGCCTTCCTTGGCTCCCCCTGCGGACACCTGCAGACACTCTGTGGAGCCGCCTCTGTTGGAGCCGCCCTTGGCCTTGGGGCTCTTCGCCGCAGGGGCTGCCTGGCAGAGGGCTGCCCTGGGGAGATGGCTTTAATAGTGTAGAGTGAGCCAATTGAGGTGATATAATATATCGTTTTATCACAGATGCCCAGAAAAATATACAATGCAGCAGTAAGAAACGGCTAGACTGGCAACACCCAAATGCCAGTCTAGCCAGATAATTACACTTATCAGGAAGGCTTTATCAGAAATGCACAGTTAAAAAAAAAAGTCATACTAAACTGAGGAATGACTAGTCTGGTCGCACCAAAATGCCTCTCTAGCACGAATACCACATAACATGCCTGCTTAGCCTGGACATGGACAACCATTATTGTTTATCGCACAATCCCGCCCCCTCTCCCTTCTACCACCTACCACAAACTCCAAAATCAGCTCTTTGGCCCAGAATTACCTTCATGTCCCTCTTCCTTGTCACAGAGCTTACGTATGATATGTTATTTATAATGTGCTTAATACCCAGAGGTTTCTAAGCGGGACCTGGGGATCAAACTTGTGTTGCTCTGTGTCATCTTGCTTTCAAGGCGAGCATGTCGCCCCTGAGCTATCCTCCCAATACACCTACACGGCTACACAACAAGAGGTAAGCAACCCCTCAGTTTACAGTACCTTTGGTTAGAAGAAAGTGGTTCCAGCTGGCTTCTGTTCCTGTGTAGGTCTGCAGATCCTGGAGTTCCTGGGCCTCAGTCGTGGGGACAAGAGGAAGGACATCTGGGGGCTCCTGCACTACAAATGGAAGGTCAACGGCAGCAATGGGCAAACTTCAGATCAATGGCACTTCGCGGTTTCAGCTTCTTGCATCTCTCGCAAATACCACCACTGCGGTTCGCGGATACCACTCTGGAATTTCCTCGCATCTGGGGTCCAGGACTCTGTTGAGGGGGCTCAGGCTTGGTCAGTGAGGCTTCCTGGGAGTCTGGAGGATCTTCCTGGCACTCGGGTCCAACTTAAAGACACTCTCTCAATTCCAGTGTTCCTCTCCCTGGCACTCGGTTCCTGCAGCAGCAATGGAAGATTAGCCAGCTCCGAGAGGATGTGCAGATGGAGCTTATCTTGGGGTCAATTGGTCTCACCAACCCAAGGGGAGGAGTCGTCCTTTGCAGGTCTTCTCTAGTCGAGGTGAATTCGGAGCTTCAGTACAGCAGCAGGACTTCACCGGGCAAACCAATGGTCCAGGAGGCTCCTTGCCTCATAGGTAAGTACTGGGATGAGGAAGAGTGGGACTAGGAGTAATGAAGATTACAGGTAGCCAAGTCAGGCATTACCTCCATGTACCTCTACCTCATCCCAGTACTTGTGTATGAGGCAGAGTGCCTCATACACAAGTACTGCCTCATACATTACCATTAAGTAATCAAGGCATTAAACACAAGAAGTGGTGTTAGGGAGAATTCTCTCTTTAGGCTGAATTTCCTAAACTAGTGAGTCCCCCAGCAGCTTTGCTAGATATCTGGAGTTTGTTTTTTTCCTCCTGCCAAGAGTGTGACTCTTTTTCTCCCACTCTTGGACATGATTTATGGTATTGCTTTGACTGGTAATGTGTTTTATGGGCTATGGGGTCCTTTACTCCATAGGGTCTCATGTGTTTTTCCTATGTGTGTTACACAGCACCCTCCGTGCAGTAACACAGAGGTGTCATAGTGGCACCCCACCATAGACTCCATACCCTGGGACGGACTACTGTCTCCCAGGGCATGTAAAGTCACCATTGGCTTTACTAGTCCCAAATTATTAACAGAAACCAGTACAAACCATCATATTGTGGACCTACTGGTCGGGGCAATTTGATTGCCCCGGGGTCTGTTAGTCGAGGGGGCACGTCTCCGTCCCCCTTGATCGAGTTTTGGCTGGTGGCAGTGGAAACGACTTTTTATATTCGACCGCAAATATTTTCCTATGGGATTTTCACATTGTTCGAGGCTACCAACTTTAATTATTTAATTCTCATAGCCTCGAACATACCGCCAGTTTAATTGATATTAATTCTCCGGTTGGTATTTTTTGCCAAGAATCGATTCTAAAATGGCGTTTATGTTCTCTTCTGTGACTCCAACCCAAGTCGAGCCCTTTGTTCCACTTTTTGGGCGGGCTTCTCCACAGAAGCCTCCAAAAGTGGTGCCACTCTGTCTGGGTACCACAGGGGGTGTGGGAGGGGGTTTAGGCACCCTGGACTGAGTTACCTTGGTAACTCAAGTCGCACTCTTGTGTGTGATTGACCCAAGTGGTGAGCCAGCCGGCTCACCACTTAGCATGTTTGAGGTACAGCTAGGCTGAGTGAATGGGGGTTTTCTCCATAAATGCAGGGCTTTGGGGACTGGAACTTCAGAAGTCGCCACAGGACCGGAGAATCCGACGAGGGAGAAGCTGAGCCGACCTACCACGACGACACCACCGGTGGAGCCCTGCAGAACCGACTCACCACTTCCCGACGACAGAGAAGATCTCCCGGCTGGAGAGGCTTCTTCCCCTGACTGGTGGGCACAACCAGTTTAACCTTTCTTTTTTCGCACCCCAGCCCGGTTTGTGGTCGAACTGCCCGTGCCAAGCACCCCAGCAGCCGGATAGCCACTCACCACTGGACTGCGAATCACCGGACCGCTCCTTGTACCTGAGAAACTCTGCGGCTGGTTTCTTCCCTGGCAGTGCAACGGACTCCTGTCTTCCTCCACGACGAGATCCTCTCTTCCCCCAGCAAAGCACCGACTTGCACCCGCTGCCAGGAACAACTGCCCCTGCTGGAGCGTTCTCACCACTTTAAGGTACCGTGTCGGCCAGGCCTCCCTTTCTAAAGATTGCTACAAGGTAATAATAACCCCTTAACCTTCTGGACTGGGCTGGCCGCCTTGACCCTCTAACTGGTCCCTTTCTTTGGTCCAACTCCTTTTTGAACCTTTACAAGACTTTTGTGCACTGCAACCGTGTGACCTTGGACACATTTCGTTTGGATCCTCTGAAAGTGGATCCGGCCTCTTGAACTCTGACTTCACGGTTTTACTTTGCCTTCCTCTCTTGTTATGTTCTGATAAAAGTGTTGGGATCTGTTTCAACTTGTTCTCTGCTCTTCTCTCCCTTTTTAAAACGAACTATTAGAGTGCCATCTACGTCAAGCGCTCACCGCTGTCTGAAAATAATAAGTGGGGCTTTACTTAAGACTTGTCTAATTATTCTTTTAAGGGAGTGTATATCTTTTAGTGACCATGTTTTTGAATTGCTTACTATTAGTGCCTGTGTGTTTTCTAGATGTGGTTTTAAATAAATAATTATATCTCTTTTACACCAAGCCCTGGTCAGTGTTTACTTGTTCTACTGTGTTCTCTTGACCTATTGTGAATACTCTGTATACTGCCTAACTCTTCTTGAGGGAAGTCTGACTGCTCAGCCACAGCTACCAAGTGAATCTGTGTGGTACAGACTGCTACCAAGTGGGTTTACTGGCAAACACCTGTAGTCCTCAATCATTTGCAGTGGTCCCAGAGGGAACTGCACAGGTTTTTGCCTAACAAGTGGCAGAACACCATTGAGTTGACAGGGCTTCAGCACTCCCCCAGGAATTTTGGGCTATGTTAACTCAACCTGGCTGACCTTCAGAGCAGTTGCAGGACAGAAAAGGACAGATGTTAAACGGCACGTGGGTTTCACTGTTAACAACGGCCCAGCAATTACTAACGTAAAGCATTTCACTGTTAGCAGCTGCATTCAAATGCCAAATGTTTTAGTCAATTTAAATTGTGATGTGGGTTTAGTACTTGCATGTCAGGCAAGTGAAAGGAAGGGTAGAGAGGGAACAGGAGACTGCTCATTCTAACAGCAGTCCATAAGTGGGTACTTTCAGACTTAAAGTAGAGAGTTAACTGCTTGTAACATTGAAGCTGCGCTAGCGCTAATTAAAATGCATAAAGAAGTTAGATGCCCCCAAACAAATCGGTTTGCCCTTCCCCCACCACCCATGAAGTTAGCGCCTCTCCCAACAATTGAAGGATTAACACCCCAAAATGTAGGTTTTGTTGCACCCCTGAACACAAGCAGACACACCATTCACCATATACACACATGCACACCCAGCCATCCATACATTGAAGTGTACACCCTTTTTTCCATACAGGCACTCCCAAGCAGCCACCCTTACATTTAAGTGTGCACCTTCACCGTACAAACACACACAGACAGACACACACACCCACCCACACACACACACAGCCACCCATACATTTGTGTGCACCCTTTCACCATACACTCGCACAGGCAGCCACCTACACATTTAAGTGTACATCCTTTCAAAATACACTGACACATGCACACGTAATGAGGTTGAGGGGAGCCCTATTACTTAAAAACTAAATTGGGCCTCAATCCGAGTCCAGCGGTAACCCTGCCGGTGCTACCGGCGAGTTGTCGCCGGACTCGGAATGAATGATTTACCAGTGCCCGACTTACCGGTGGCCTGGAAAGTCAGGTGAAAGTCAAAAAAAATGTTTCACTTAAAAACTGTATTTCTCCTCTAAACAAATCACTGTCCTCTGCGTCATACTGCCCCCTCCAATTACAGTCCGGAGTGCTGCAGTCTTGCAGGTTCTGCTGTTCGTTTGCGGTTACAGAGTCTGCTTACTCGGTCTACTGTGGGTGGATCCACCTTCAAAACCCCTATCTGGCCGCGGAGCGGCCGCAGAGTGTTGCGGAGTACTGCTGTCTTGCAGTCATGGCAGCAGGGGCAGCGGAGAAGCAGAGAACGTCGGAAGCTGACACTGAAGAAGACGACCGACGCTTGAGGAGTTCGCGTCACCGCCTGGAAGAAGTTCTTCTCGCAACATGACCGCGTTTTGAGTTTTCAATCCCGGCCATTGAGACTTCTGCAGCAGAATCAGATCCCATGACGCTGCAAAGGTAAGAAGAATTGCGCGACAACAGCTGCGCCCCATTTCCCCTCACTCTCCAGCTTTGGCGCCAGACGAAGACCATCCCACCATTAATAAATCTATGGAGCACACAAAACTACGCCAATTTCAGCACTCCCTAATATGGTCCAGAACGCTCTACAGGCGAAAGGTTTGCCGCTCCGTGCGACCGTCGATTTGCCCTCCAGTGACAGACTCAGGGCAAGAACTGGAATGCCCACCATACACTGGAGGCAACAATGTGAACGCTGAGCTACAAACACAGCTCGGCATGATACGGGAACGTTCCAATGAGCCTGCGATAATCAACCTTACAGGCCCACTGGTCCTTCAAGACATGGGGCCACAGCCTATACCACACAGGGAGAATGAACCTTCTCAGAACGAATCTAATGGGGAAAATCGACCAACGAAACAAAGGGAGACAACAAATGACCTGAATAATACAAGGGCCAAAGCAGGTCCTCGAAATCCATATGGATATTTATTCCTCAAGCGAAAAAGAGGACCCGAGGAGCCCTCTGGACGTCGCACAAGACGACTCTCCGGATAGGATTCAATCACAGCCTTAGAGATTACAACTGAGTCTGGGTAAACCAGACCACGAAACGACAGTGGAACAAAATGTAACCTTTGGCACTGAACATTTGGAAAGAGAAGATCAAGTGACAGCAGTCCCTAACTAAACCCAAATGACTGACGTGCCAATAAAACAAAGTAAAGTCAGCTGTGCAGATAAAAGCAAAAGTGCAGACAAGACCAAAAATATAACACTGTCAAATTCTTGAAAAAGCCCACAGACAACTTAAAAAGCCATAAGAAGGTGGGCCCCGAGAATCAGCATCAATGACCCAGCAAGCTTAACCCATTGGCAAACTTTATAGGAAAAAGAGCACGAAGTTGGGAAGTAGAACAGATGACATTTCGGACATTGAAATGGTTGAAGGAGTGGAAGCATCACTTGACCAAGCATTTCCATCGACCAATGAGAAGTCAAAGACTTCCAGTCCCCGAGGAGCCTTTTAGAAGAGTGTCTGAGAATACATTGGCAGCTATAAGATGGCATTTTGGGAAAGCGCCTTTTATTGCGCCTAGCACTATGCCTCCATCAAGCAAATTTGCCCCTAGGACAGAAATCACTGCGGTACCAGTAATCCAATTCACGGAGTGTGTGACTCCCACACATTATCCCAGCAAGCTTGCTACCCTACTGAAACCAAAATATTGTACGAGATCTCTGGGGAGTGGGGTCAGGAAGGAAAAGGATTCCATCTTGTCATCATTCGCTTCAATCAGCCCTGTGACTGTAAATGGGGGGCTACTCACCAAGGCAGTTGATAAGTGTGTAAATAAAGAAACAATATCACCATCAAGGACCATGACCGATAAGGGGATGCTGATAAAAACTTTAGCAGTTTTATGTACGCCACAGCGGTCGAAAAGACTAAGAAAACCCCCACATACTCATAACTAAGGAAACACCTAAAGAAAATAAAAAAGATCTCATAGCCATTATGTCTACAGTGACTATCGCCCTTGCGTGGTTCAGCAAACTGTACAAAGCACTGAACGAGACCCTCAAAGACCCTACCACCATGACGGCACTAATTCATACAAAATTAACATACTTAGAGGGTTACATAATGGCGAGTGAAGCAAGAAAAGAACACCAGAGATCAAGGCACTTCTTGCGCGGTTGAAGTGGAAGCTGTTTGATTGCCAGAAAAAACAAGAACAGATCAACATCTCCATGCTTTCCGATGGACATTTCAAAACCAGACGAACAAGCTACAAAGGAATCCAACTCGGACAAGCAAAAAGAGGCCAATGAGATAAGGCCCAAACTATATCGCCACCTACTGTTAACAAAGTGGTAACAAGAACCGAACAAGGAGCTGTGCGTAATTCTCAAGTAGAAAACGACTCATCAAAGACAGACAATCAAGGAAAGGCTGCAAAGCCTAGAGGAAATGGTTGTATAGTCCAGGACATACAGAGCCTAATTCCTAACTTGTCAAATAGTGTAGCATTTACTGGACATACGCAACGACAAAGCCCGAAAAAACGGCAACGGTTTGGGATATTTACACAACGCAAACCATCTAGTTTGGAAAAGGTCTGTGGTAGACAGGGTTCCAAACCCGCAACGAAACATGAGAAAGTGGTTCTAAAGGCCGTAGTGTCACCTGACCCACCCAGAAGAACCTCAAGGGAAATAGCCGGGGGGGAACAATCATCTCGGCAACTCGACAAAATGTCAAAGAAAAACAAAATCAGGCCCTACAGGTGAAGATACTGAATCATCCATTGGCTTAATGGACCTTAGTACTTATACAGTGGACGAATTAGAAATGGAATTACCAACCCATGTTGGGCTGAAAAGAAAAGTTGAGCAGCTTGGGGCCAATATGCAGAGTGAAGAGCGAAAAAAAAATCTTGATTTTAGAACCGTCTTCGCCTCCATTTCTAACTCTGGAAGAAAAGTGTCTAAAAGCCTCCCAAAACAATAGATGTCCCTCTAGCAACAACCCAAATCAGGCACCAACAACGGACAAGAGCAGAATCAAAAGATCTTTGACGCCAGAACAGAACCACCTCGTAAAGAAGAGATATCCAAGCACGCACGCCGAGAAAAACAGGAGGAATACTCGCACAGTCAAACAAATTCCGGGGGTGGAATCCTCGGGATTAAACCAACGATCAATAGCGAGACATAGCCCAAGAAATCCGCAGAACCAGCCAAGGGATGGTGAAAAACACCACACGAAAACTCCAAATCAGCTGCGTCTTCCGGCTGGAACGCATAGCGGCTTCTAAGGACAAACTGACATTGAACAGGAATACAATACTCCGCTTGTTCAGCCATGTCCAGAATTTAAGACGTCTCCACACGAGCGACTTGAATACTGTAGAACCCTGTGAGAACGGTCGTCTCGACAGCTCTTACCTACACATTGCCTCGCCAGTAGTGCGTAACCTCCTAACAAAGGAGGTGGAAAGCTTACTAATCTTGGGTTATGACCTGACAGAAATCAAGCAAGAAAAGGAGCTGAGCAAGGGCGAGGTCTCAAGAAATTGTAAATATGGTAATAATTTCTCACAAATAGGAAAGAACCGTTAACATGAGAACGACCATAGGATGACCAGAGACTTGAATGTAGACACTAAAAAGTCGAGATCAGAAGCCACTTCTAAAGCAAGTGCTAATGAAAACAGGAACAACCACCACCTACATCGAACACGAGAGTCTCACCAAGGCGGCTTCCAGGAGAACTCAAGTTTAACGATCAGTGACACAGAGGACATGATAGAAGAATCAAGAGGACCGGAAAGGGTCCCTTGAGGCCCCCGGGATAAACTGAAGATAACCTTCGAGCAAAGTCCCTGGCCCCTGAAGCCTGCTGGACCAGTGCTCAGTATAGAACATAGACCAGATGTAGAAAGCCTAAGAAAATGGGCTTGGATTCCAGCAGCCCCTTCAAATAATTCTCAGATCTAGCAACTAAACAAAGAATAGCGACTGGCAACCAAAACCGTGGGTGTACATTCATTAGACCCTAGAAATTCGATTCTAATGGGTTCATGGAATACAAGAGGATTCAGACATTTAACTGCAACAAGCGATGTCAACCTAGGAAAGGAGGACATCCTGTGTTTGCAGG
The DNA here is from genome assembly GCF_040938575.1 of Ambystoma mexicanum. NCBI lineage: Eukaryota > Metazoa > Chordata > Amphibia > Caudata > Ambystomatidae > Ambystoma > Ambystoma mexicanum. The sequence continues at coordinate 419,927,961 of NC_090935.1, forward strand.
AGACATGGCTAATGTCAAAACCCTACCTGGCCGGTTATGTAACTACATTTACACCAGCAGAGAAGGGTCCGACAAGCCGTCCAAAAGCTGTCTTATTGACAGCAATCCGTTCAGGAGGGGGGCTAGAACACTTGGCTGCAATTCTGTTTCGTTGGTCTCCTGGCAACGCCTTAATGAAATGTCCAGCAAGAAAACAAAGGAAACGATCCTCATTGTAAACACCTACTGGAATCCAAGTGCCATCACTAATGATCAATATATACTGCCCATGGACACATTACTCGATGAAACCAGCATGACCCAACAGTTGAATCACGTTATAGTAATCAGTAAGAGCGGAACTAGATGCACAGAACCAACCTCGGACACAAGCTACACTGGTTCTTGAGAGAGGAGGAAGATGGGAGAGCCTGATGGCTAAATGGGACTTACATATTTTGCACTGGTTGAGACCGAGCAACAAATCACAAGTACCAACGTGGGAATGGTTCGATCAAAGTGGAACCATCGACCACACCTACATATCAAAAGAATTACTTGTCCTAATCACCACATTTTGCGTACATACAAGTCACAGCCTGGCATGCCTCTAAAATTGCAAGAATCCAAATGACTCATGACATTGCAGTCTCTACCAGCGGATCTCGCTTAAAACTGTGACAAAACAATCAGAGAAATGACGGAAGCCTACCAGCCACAGAACATGAACCAAGATAAAGTGAACCCTAGACCTAGACCCGGAGTAGACTACGTTCCCTTACGCAAAGCGCATCGTGTAAAAAGGAAACTGCTGTATAATGAACAGTTGGGCAACCAGAGAATAACCCTAAGAAAAACAAAACGTGTGGTAAAGAAATTTAACTCCTTGAAAAACCAAAACAAACCTAAGCTGGCAGAACAAACCTATAAAAACTGGGTTATACAACAACGTTCCAAATTATATCAGCAAGATTCGGAACTGAACAATATGTGTGAAAAATACTAGAGACTTCTGGGCTTTAATCAGGGCAACTAACAAAATCAATAATGACTCACTGCGAAACACCGTGAGCGAAGCCAAGTGGGTGAAGCACTTTCTTGATCTATACAAATCCCCGACAAATTCAAATACAGAACTCCAGAAGCAAACTATAACAAATTGGGAGATTCCTTGTGATATTGAGACTATCCTGGCTAAAATCACCAAATTGAAAAACTCGAGAGCTCTGGGCCTGACGGGTTATCGAACATTGACTTAAAAAACAACGCTGATGATTGGGCTCTCTTCTTCAGTAACATTTTCCAAAACTGCTATCAAAGCAAGTCCATTCCGCCTTCCTGGAAGACGGCAAACGTCGTACCCATCTTTAAAAGAGGCACAAAGAAGTACCGTGACATTATCACCCAATCGCAAAGTCTTTGGGTCATCTGCCTTGGACGATTTTCAACTATGGTTGTGTAACGCTCACCTGATTCCCATAGAGGCGCCGGTCTTGACTGGGCGTATACCGTATCTTTAAAGGTGATGTGTAACACACGGCTGGCTCTTTGGGCTGGACCTCTGTGCACTGTATGTCTGACTCGAAGGGTAAGATGTCTGCAGATAGAAAATATGGGATTAATGAACTGGGTTATTGAATGTCTCTCTCTTCTTCCCTTTCTCTTCTCCTGTAGAACCCCAAAGGTTAACGCTCTCACCTTAGGTAAGTGAACGCTGTGCTCTCCATCTGCCTCGGGGCAGGGTGCTGTAACCAGTTTCTTCACTGGATAAGGGGAGCAGGCCTCTTGACTTCAGAGGACTTCTGTCCGTCGTTTACTGCACGAACGGTAAGTTTCAAGTAATTCTAATGTCTTTAAAAGTCTTTAGTAATGATGTCTCTTGTTTTGCAGGGTTCCGGCGATGGCGGATGACGGGCTGAAGTGAGTTGAAGATGGAGCCTGTGTGATGAATAGAAGCGCCTGGAAGCACGTAAGTAAGCGCTTGTTGCCTGCTTCACGATGCGCTCTAACTGTCTTTTTATTTTGCAGGTACAAGTTCGGAGCGGCTGCAGGGTGCCGGAATACCCACTGGGTTAGATGTGGAAAGGAGTAATGGCACGTGAGTATTAAAGTTCCCCAATGTCTTTAAACGCACCTTGTTTTGTCTTTCAGATGCGGGATGCAGCGCCGAAGGCCTCCGGAGCGTGCGAAGAGTTGGTAAGCTTTTGTCTTTCGGATGCCGGAATGCAGTGCGAAGACCTCCGGAGCGCACAAAGAGTAGGTAAGCCTTTGTCTTTCAGATGCCGGAATGCAGCGCGAGGCGTTGGTGACAGCCGATGGACCAGGTAAGTGAAGCGCTGTCACTGAAGACCGTAATGCTAACCTGTTCTTTCTTGTCTTTATAGGTGTTGCTGAAGACTGGATTCAGGATGGTAAGCCTTTTTCCTTAGGCCCAGGATCAGATGCAGAAGACCCGATGAGCGTTCTGCTGCAGAGGATGCAGAATAACGCAAAGCAAGATTCATCCATCGGGTGTGGTTTAAATAGCCTCCTGTAGTGCTTAGGTCTCTCCTTCCACAGCCACGCCTAGGTAAGAAAAGAGTTCCTGCTTTCCAGAAGAGTTCCAGTGTTCTGAACCTAGGGAGTGGCTCCTGCCCCACCCAACAGGAAAAGTAGTTCCAAACAGAAGAGGATCAGAGGCTCAACTGGCAGGCAAGTAAGCAGCATGGTCTGCTGCAGGTAAGTCCACCCAAGCATTATGAGCCCGGCGCTTCCAGCGCTGGGACTGGGCATATTTATGAGCCTGGTGCCACTGGCGCCAGGACTGGGTCCAAAAGGTCCCAATTGGGACTGGTTGGCACTCGGAACCTGGGTTATGGATCTGCTTCCAAGGGAGTTGGGAAAACCCTGACCTTTTGGAAGCAGAGATCATGACAGGTTGAAAGAAGCTAACTATGTAGACCGCTACCAGACAGGCTTCGTAAAGAATACAGGCACCCTAGCTAACATCCTCTTGTTGAGTAGCCTCAAGGCAAAGGTCCTACAAGGCGGTCCCAGAACATTCATGGTCTTTGTGGACCTAATTCAAGCATTTGATCGGGTCAACAGAGAGTCTTTGGGAAACACTGGCTAAACATAATTGCCCGGAAAAACTTCTGGGCCCTATTAAAGCGCTTTACCAGGAAACATCAATGAGAGTCAGACTCAACAGAGCAGGTGATTTATCAGAAGAAATCCCCACTACTCGTGGGTTTAAGCAAGGCTGTCCATTGGCTCCAGCCCTGTACAACGCCTACATGGCAGACTTTGAAGATTCTGAAAGGAACATAAGATCCTTCCGCTCCCGACAATAGGTGAATTTAAGGTGTCTAGACTTCTCTACGCTGATATTATCCTATTAGACCAAACGGAAGTGGGTTTGCAAACACAATTGACCAACCTATTAAAATACCTGAAAGAAAACAAGCTAGAGCTGAACAAATCAAAAACAAAAATCATGCTATTGGAGAAGTCATCTAAGAAACTGGAAAAGGGAAATGGTACGCAGAAGAGGAGAAAACTGGAGAAAGTTAAACACTTCAAATATCTAGGAGTCACATTGAACAGCAACCCTACTGATGGCCCCATGCAGGTGACCTTGCTTGAAAAACTGAACACGCTGACTACTCAGGCAAAGGCAGTAGACAGAAAATATGGTTGGTTTTCATTGATCCCAGTGCTGACCTTTTTCAAAGCAAAAGTGCTGCCGAGCCTACTATATGGAATGGAAGCGATGCCTCAAATCCTCAAACAAATCTGGCCCAAGCTTGAGGGATACTTTTGGAGGCAGGTACTTGGTCTCCCGCAAACATCTCCAATATCTCTCATCAGACGTGAACTCTGTCTAACATCATTAAGCGGCACGATCATAAGAAACACCATGATGTTATACGGAAAAGTCATCCTGCAACCGAGGACACAAATCTTTGACATCATAAAAAAGGAGATCAATGGTGGGAGGACCAAAATGCTGACAACCTGGGCATTGGGGAAGATGAACCTTCTACATGAAATAGTTTCTTCTGAAGAAACCCTCTTAAAAAATCCACACGAGGTTACAAGTAAACTGACTGACTTGGACTGAATTAAAACTTTCAAAGCAGCTGAAAATGATAAACTAAAAGAATTTCCCAACCAACCCAATGAAAGTCAATGGAGTCAGGGGATACTTAAGCAAATTTCCTAACAAAAAACTGAGCCGCACCTTTCTGAGAATATTGCTGAATCTCATGAGAACAAATGAGATAAGGGCGATAAAAGGCCAATCTAGTACAAATGAGTGTTGCTTTTGTTGCAAAATAGGAAAAGTGGAGACAATTCGAAATCTTCTGACGTGCACGGGCATACAGGTTGCAAGAACAACATATCTGGGCAAAATCCTAAAGTCATCTTCCACTAACGATGAGGAAACTTGGTGGACATTATTAATGAGTGGCGAAAAAACTCAACGGACCATCGCCGTTGCCCTGTTCATGGAAAACATAGGTTTGGAACTGCGAACAAAGGAGTAAAAAAAAAATTATAGGATCTAATGACGATCAGACTCTTAATACCTTAGTTTGTTCCCATCTTTTCCACAAATCGGCCAAAGTCTTTTTCTTTCCTTTCTTCTCTTTTTTCCTTTCCCTCTTGCTTTTTCTTACTGAAGAAGTTGAGACATGGACTAGAAATGAAATCTTGAATGAAATTCGAATGGATGTGAAATGGATCATTTTGTAAAAATTGTAATACAATTAAATCAAATTAAAATAAAAATAAAGAAATGTCAGTCCTCTCCCTAAGCCCCTCCTCGGGCAGCCATCTTCAGATTTGGTAAGCACGTAAAGTGGCAGTTTGACCAAGAAGAGACGCAGAGGGGATGGAGGGATGGTTCGCATGTGAATCCATGCCAGACCCATGCTGGAGAACAATAGTTGCAAGTAACTTAAACCTTCTCCAGGCATGGGGTCTGGCATGGATTCACATGCTCATGAATAACAAATACATGGCAGTACAATATTACACAACCATGGGAGGTGGCAAGGCTCAACAGAAGCAATTCACTAACCTCTAGAGTAGGTTTACCACTGGAATAGGCTCACCTCAAGTGAACAGGTTGCATACCACTGCTTGGCCACTGCTACCACTGCTTGTCCATGGCGAATCTGGGCTCCTCCATGGAATCTCTGTCGATGCAGTAGAACCTCATAAAGGTGTGCATGGACCTGCACGTAGCAGCCCTGCAGATGTCCAGCAGGGGCAAACCAGACAGGAACAACGTTGTTGCAGCGACCGCTCTGGTGGAGTGGGCTCTCGGATGGCCGGGCAGCGATCGGTTCACCGATGACTGTGCCCAAGGCAGCCGCAGAGCCACCTTGAAATGGAAGCCTTGGACAAGGCCTTCACATAGTTCACAGGACAAAACTTGCGAACAGTTGTGAAGTCTTCCGAAAATCCTTTGTGTGCGCCACGTACAACTTCAGGGCACAAGAAACGTCCATTGAGTGCAAGGTCCTCTCCGTCCGAGATGAAGGTTTTGTGAAAAAAAAAACAGCAAACGCCAAAGGCTTGAGGTGGAATTCTGACGGAACCTTCGGCATGAAAGAGGGGTGCGTCCGCAGCACCACCCTCGATTCCTCGAAAGTCAAGTACGGTTGTTTGCAGGATAGACCTATCCTTCTGGCAGAAGTGATGGCCACAAGAAAAGCAGTTTTCCATGAGAGGAACTTGAGTGGGGCCTGATGTAAGGGCTCGAAAGCGGCCCCCATGCGCCTCGTCAGAACCAAGTTGAGTTCCCACGCCAGGGAGGGAGCCTTCACCAGCAGGAAAGATCTGAAAAGTCCTTTGAGGAACTACTTGACGAGTCAGGGGGGACCAAAGGGAAGGTCTTCCTGGGGACCTGGTGTAGTGGAAGATAGCCGCCAGATGTACCTTGATGGAGGCGTGTGCCAGTCCTGCCTTGGCCAAGGATAGCAAGTACGGAAGGATTTGTTGGGCCGTGACCCTCAGAGGGCTAATCTTCTTGGAACTGGCACCATGACGACGAGGGCGGGTTGGTGGACCGTTTCCCCGCGGTTGCTGATACCACTGAATCCAGTGATAGCTGCGACCTCAGGCACTTGGGCGCGTAGTCCGACACCCTATATTTCTTCTCCAGCCTATCCCGTTTGGCTGGAGCCGTGCAAGAGTTCTTCATGAGGCCCAGTCCCTCGTCCCAAATATCGTCCAGAAGGGGCACCACCATGATAGCCTAACTCTTGGCCTTGCACCTATGGTACAAGAAGCCTGTCTTCTTGGTTTCCTCGGGCAGCATAGCTCGGAGGCCCTGGAGACCATTGAGTAGAACGATCCCACCGCATCCAGTGGGAACACCCTATGTGTAACATCCAAATGTGGAGATTCAGTGTCCGTTGCAACGATATCCTCGTCATCATCCTCTGTGGTGGCCGTATCCGTCCCCGTACCAGTGTCTGGCTCTGCTGGGGGAGAAGGGAACAGACATGGTGGCGGAGGTTGAAATGGGGGCTGTTAGGCAAGATTGTATGCAGTACCCTTTGGGTGCACTACAACAACCCTGACCTCCTGGCAATAGAAACCTAACCTTTGGTATAAGTCTGCACTAGACAGGTTGGTAGCGTGTGGAGCAGCCAGGCTGATCTCAAGAGGGGTCAATGTGAGCTGTACGGGAGTTGCAGAGATTCACATTGACGCGTATTCAAATAAACTCTTAAACACAAGGTTTCTTGAGTACAATAATTAATTTACCAGTCAGTTATAGTAAGCCTTCTTCAGAAGGGGGCATTATAAAACCACACACAAATACACTCCAAAAATACACAAGCTTAGTTATCTAAATCAGCAAATACATATTTGGGGTGTCACACAGGCCCTAGCTACACCCTCAGGTGACCCCAATAGCTAGGGTGCTGTTGACATTAATATATCACTGTTGCATTTAGAATATTCTTGAGAAGTGTTAAAGAGAAGAGAGTTCAGAATAAAACAAGTATTCACAAAGTTATTCTTAAGTAGTTAAGTACTTTCAAAGCAACCCCCCAATGCAAAGGTAGTTAACCCTTTCATAGAAGGAAAGCAAAACACATAAGCAGAAGAGAGAAGAGTCATTCAGGGAGCCAGGCCCGCCAATGTGAACTGAAGCTCTTCTTGCAGGTAAGTAGAAAGTATTTTCAAATGTTTAAAAAGTCTTGGTAGACTAGAAGAAAATCGAAGTAGGGCCACAAGCTGATTAGCTTTGTGAAGTAAAGAAGCTGCAAGCAACTCTACACATGCAACCAAGCAAGTCTCCAACGAGGACAAGTGACTACACAACAAGAGCTAAGTTCTCTTAGACTTTACAGTACCTTTAGGTTGAAGGAAATGTGCAGCAGATGACTTCTGTTCCTGTGCAGCTATGCAGATCTCACTGTTTCGGGGCCTCAGTCGTGAGGACAAGAGAGAGGACTTCTGGGTTCTCCTGCACTGCAATGGCACGGTCATCGCTCGCAACTAGCAATCTTCAAACAAGTAGCTGTTCAGTGTTTCAGCTCCTTGCGTCTACCGCAAATAGCAACAGAGCGGTTCATGGCTGTCGAGGTGGGCTTTCCTTGCTTCTGGGGTCCCGCACGCTGTTGAGGGGGCTCAGGCCTGGTCATTCCTGCTTCCTGGGAGTAAAGAGGATCTTCCTAGAGCTCTCGGCCAGCTTAAAAGCAACTGGTGTTTCTCTCCCTAGCTATCCGGTTCCAGCAGCGACTGCAGTGGATACTCGACCAGCTTTGAGAGGATGTCCAGGTGGCTTATTTTGGAGTTGATTGGTCCCACCAAATCAAAGGGAGAAGTCGTCCTTACAGGGGCTTCTCCGTCAATACAAATTTGGAGTTTCAGCACAGCAGCAGGGCTTCACCGGGCAAACGGACGGTCCAGGAGTTGCAGCATATGTCTTCAAGCTCTTCTTCGGTTCCTTTGTTCCGGTGGTCGACTCTGCCTTCCAAGCCAAAAAGCCTTACCTTTTATGCAGCTTGCTCCCATTCATTCCAGCTCAGCTGTCAGTCACCCAGCAGGGTGGCTGTCCTTGCCGGACAGTCACCCGGCCAATCATCACAGAGTGCATATGGGTCTCCTAGGAGACTAAGCACAGGGAGTTTCGGGCACCTCCCTCACTTCCGGCCCACGCAAGATGCCCTGGATCCAAATGCCGGCTTCACTCGTGATTCCCGCCAAAGGCAAAATAAACAAAGGGACCAAACCTGGTTTGGCGCACAGGTTAAATAGCAAGAAGGACCTTTCCACAAAGAAATGGCTAAAAAAGAAGACCGGGCCATTTTGACAAAAATGTCACCTTTGGATGCTTTACTGCAGCTGCATGCGCAGCCCATGGTAAATGCACACCACAGTAGTTCAAAGTAAACCAATGACACAAGCCATTCATCAAGAAAAGGATAACAAAATTGTTACATGAGAAGCTAGACAAAGGGGATACTAAGTAACCCCTCCAGCACCCTATTGTAAGATAGTGTGTGCTGGGTCTATAAAGTTACAAATGTAAGTAAAGTCAATTTCACTTTGCTGCTCTGGGAAACAGTTTATCCCAGAGAACGTATTTAAACCTTTGGGAAATCTGAAAGACTTCCCTGTGTCACTGCACTGAAGGTGCTGTGTGACAATGTAAAAGATTATGTCTATGGAGTTTGTCAGACTCCACAACCAAAAGAAACAGTGTACAAAAATCACATTAAAATACACGAGAGAGTTGGAAAAAGGGTCTCACTCTCTCTAGGTTAAAAAAATCAAGTCCTCAAAATCCAGGAAAGTTGCTGGGGTCTCCAAGCTAGAGGGAATTAGCACATTTCGAAGAATACTCCCTAACGGGGCAAGGGATAACATTTCCTCTTCTCCGCTGAAGGTTTGTCAGGGAGCTGGGGAACCACAGGTACTGGAGCCGAAGGCATCCTCAACTGGATCTCTTGACACCAATGTGTGTAGAGTCGACAAAATATCCAAGGAAATGTTGCTTGGCTGAGATGGCAGAACGGGAAAACTAGGCCCTGCACCGCAGTTCTCCTCCTCCTCCTCCTCCTCCTCCTCCTCCTCCTCATCATCCTCTTCCACATCCTTGTGGGCCGTGTGTAAGGACTCAGTTCTTCGTTGTCCGTGGATGAGACGTCCATGGCTTGGGCGATGGCCTCAGAGGGTTGTTTCGGGGCCTACTCACCCCCCTCCCTTGTCTCCCCCTGAGGGTCTTGAAGCGGGGCATGAGCTGGTTTGCCCCCCTTCTGGCATGCCTACAGACTTTGTCAAAGTCACTGTAGCAGTGTCAAGCCTTGGGGGTAGGGACACCTGAGTCGTGGGCGCTACACCCTCGCAGGGTCAGCACCCTTCGCTGTCGTGGCAATGGCAGTCATCAACAAAAAGGCAGACGAGGTCTTCGCCTGTGCTGGTTGAGCCTGCCTTTGGCTGTTGGGCCTTCTCCTCCGTCCACAGCTTCTCTGATTTCTCACGTAGTTTAGCCAGGGTAGAGGACTTCCTCTATGAAAATTAGCTTGATTGTCTGCTGGCAATGGAGGCGGAAGGTGGTTTCGATCGCGCCCTGTCCACCTTGGGACCCCCTTCCGCAGCAAACCCGGGAGACTCCGACTTGCGCTCTTGGCCAGGTGAGGCATGACCCTGCTCAGAGCACCGGTCTGAGTCCTTGGCGTTAAGCCACGCAGCTAGTCTACTATGCTGGTCAGTCATCTTCTTGGAGAAACCGAGGCATATTTCGAACTCTACCGCCTTGTGGTCCGGGTGCAGGCAGTAGAGGCATTGTTGGTGCCTGTCCTTCACAAACACATTTCATAGCCAGCATTTGGTGCAGGGCCAGAGACCTTCCCTGCTTCCGCTCCTCCGTCATGGTCAGAGGGCGCAAAGTAGGCCCAAGGGCCTTCTAGAATCTTCGATGATCGTCACCCTTGAGCGGCATGGAACTTCACCGACAACGGGTGCCCACTGTCGGCAGATGATGCAAAGTGCACACAGGCTTCTTTGAAACAAAAATGTAACTTTTTTCGTCAAAAACACGAAAAAACGTACAAATAACTCAGAGCCAACTCGAGGACTCCCAACACTGAAGTATGCAGTAAACATCTGAAGATGTCTTCCAGATGAGGGGCCTAGGCAGAGAACTGCCATTGGATGGGGGCAGTATGACCCAGAGGACAGTGATTGGTTTAGAGGAGAAATACAGTTTTTAAATGAAAGTGAAACTGTCTTTTCTTTTACAGAGGATTCCCAGACTGACAACGGGGAATATTCATGAGCATGTGAATCCATGCCAGACGCCTTGCTGTATAAATAATATTTTAGCTTAGTTTCTCCCTTTTCAGATCATGCCTAAAATCCCACCTTAGTAAGAGGATGAACGCATATGAATGCCAGTGACAGCATGACAAGATGATATTTTTCCATTATTACTGGATATCTATATAATGAATTTCTTTATGCATACAACATTGAACCAGCCATTTTTAACACAAGCGGCTGTAAAATACACCATCACACTTGCACACGTAAGAATACTGTACCACCATTAGTACCTAAATCAATGCTTTCTAGGTCATATTTGTGTGTCTTTGGACAGTAAATTTCACATTTTGGACGTCATTTTTCCAAATTGTTCACAGGGGAGAACCCCCCATGTCCCCTCTTGATGTGGGTTGGGTCGCTTGCTGCACTCACTCGCTTCACAATTCCCCCAGAGAAATGTACACCCCACCAACTGCCACTGGTGACAAGGTGTGTGCGCGAGTGCAAAACTACTAGTTAGATAGACAACCTTTGGAAACCATGGGAGAAAAATTGGGTATGGATGCAGTTGACCCGATAGGGAGTGATGGGGTGCAGACATGCTGTTTAGTGGTTATAGACATAGTTGTGATGAAGACGCATGTTAATACAAAAGAGTGATTCAGTTGTGTGGTCGCGAGGGACACCCCTGTGTAATATTGACAATCAATGGGTCACAATTCAAATCGTGGGAGCCAAGAAAGCACTCCAGGGAACATAACATTAAACATTGCATAAGTGCCATATATCATTCCCAAACTAATGGGGTAGTGGAACAGTTCAACAGGGTGATCAAGGATTCAATAAGGTGGGCATGGACAAATAGGAAGGACGGGAGGAAGGCAGTTAAGGAGACCATCTTGGCACACAGGTTTACGCCACACAGCACCACAGGCATTTCGCCTTTTGAGTTCAGCAGAGGCAGGAAGGCTAACACAGAAGTTGCCCAGAGCACACCAATGGTAAGGATGCACATTTTTCAAACTGGTAGAGGCTGTTCAATCATGGACAGCCTCTGGCCACAACATTTGCCCAGCAACAGACTTATTTGCCAGGAAGGGGACTGGGACCAGACTGTCCCAGCCTACGCAAACACATAGGACCGCTTTGACCAGGAATGGGCTTGACTTCTATGGAATATCCAGCCCTAGGATGGCAGAAAGAAGACGACCAAAGGAGAATGCATAATCTTGTGGCACAGCCATATTAGGGTATAACGGTACTTTGAAAGGCAGTATGCGGTCAAATGCAAAAGTACACACGAGAAATGTAAAAACGTGGTTGAAAAATATCCACTGCCACCAGCCTGTACAGGATACATCATGCAAGAAACAGAACAGGTACTTAAAACAAAAGAGAAAGTGATAGAAATAACCCCTACCACGCCTCACTGTAAGGTGATGTGTGCTGTGTAAAACAAACAAGGAATTTCATAATGGGGGAAGAGTTGCTCTGCATGGACGGCCATAGGGACTATCAGTGACCCCAAGATAGAAGAACTAAGCAAGGTAAGTAAAGCAAAGAGGCTTTGCTTACCTTCAAATGTCAGGGCAAGTTCAAAATAAAAGCAAAACGTTGAGGTGCAGGGTTCCATAGATGTCTATGGAGGGAAAGCAGCTAATAGAAAGTCTTTTCTAGTGCAGACAATGGCACTTGTGATTACATTCTCAGGGACAAACCACAAACAAGGAATCAGACAATCAATAAATACTCCAAAGATAGCTCCAAAGATAACTGTAAGCTGACTACTGCGCTCAATATTAAATGGGCTGGGATGGGATGGGATGAAGGCTGTAGTCTGAGTTAAACTAATAGCAATCTCGTCTGAAAACAAACACCTTCTCGATTTGCTGAAAACAAATAGGAAAGGCAGCTGGAAAAATGATAGAGAAACAGAATATCGAAATAAAACTTTTAAAGCACTAAAAGCTGTAGAGGTCAATTGAACACCTTAAACAATGATTAGAAGCCTTTTTGCTCCAGATGCAAAGGTGAAAGATGAAATAATAAATTGTATTGACAAGAAAATAAGATGGCAGAGTCAGGTTATGTGTGGACTTTAGAAATGTAAATACATTTTTGATGGCCGATTGTCATATCATACCAAATTTGCAAGAAATGCTAGCATTATTAGGCGAGGCAAGAATTCTCAGCAGCTTGGATATGACAAGTGCAAATCATCAGGCGAGCGCCTCTTCAGTGTTTCAGAGAATCATGCATAATCTATTCAAGGGGTTACGTGGAGTGGTGGCATTTCTAAATGTTTAGATTTATGGTAAGAATGAGGAGGAACACAAATGTATTCTGAAGGAAGTCTTAGCAATTTTGGAAAGAAGTGGCATGACCCCTAAAGGTGAAAAATGTAAGTTTGACGTTAAGGAGGTAGAGTATTTTGGACACAGTATTTCGGGAAAAGGTATCAAACCAAAACAGAATCACACAGACGCTATAAAAGGAGCACCAGCCCCGGCAAAACGTAGAACAGTTAAGGTCATTTTTGGGCTTCACAGAGTTTTATTCTAGATTTGTGGAACTTTTTGCACTCAAAACAGAACCTTTGAAGAAATGTACATGTTTTAAGTGGTCCGAAGTAGAAGATAAATGTTTTCAAGATATTAAGGAAGAAGTTAAAGTGGCTTTACCACAAAAAAACTTTGAGAGCGGGAAAAAATGTGTGTTGGGTGTGTATGCGAGCAAAAGGATAAGACATGCATTACTTACTGTAAAAGCATTTCTGATGGTTGTATTTGCTTAGATTCACATGCTGTACATATAGTCCGACATCCAGTGGTCACAGCAGTGTATTGCATCTTGTCTTTCGAGCAACAAAAGGGGACGTCGACATGGGCATGCCTGTAACACTATCCCTACGTGACGTGGAGTGTACCCAAAATACCTCACGTGTCGAAGTCCCTCTGATTGTATTATTTCTGCTGTGAGGGAGCCTATTACTATCGTGAGTGAGTACAGAAAAGAGAAAGTAGTAAGACGTCTATGTTTCTTCCATCTGAGCAGGGAGGAAGGGTGGGCGCATGTGAATCTAAGCAGATACAACCACCAGAAATGCTTTTACGGTAAGTAATGCATGTCTTCTGATGCTTGTTAATCTGCTTAAAATCACATGCTGTGCATAGACTAGCAAGCAGTACCCGAGTTGGTGGTGGGTTATGAGAAGGAAAAGTTGAAAAAAGATGTCTTGTCCCACCTGAGAATCAGCCCTAGAATGAGTGTCTAGGCAATAGTGTCTTGTAAAGGTGTGTACAGAACTCCAGGTTGCCGCTTTGCAAATGGACTCTAGGGAAACATTTGCAATGAATGCTATGGAAGCCCCAGTGCCTCCAGTAGAATGTGTTCTCGGCTTGAAGGGCATTGCTCTCTTAGCAAGAGTATAACAGAGTGTGATGCATTTGACAATCCATTTAGAGATAGTAGATTTGGAGACAGGTTCTCCCTTTCTACCTGCTGCCACTGAAACGAAAAACTGATTTGTCTTTTAGTGGTCTAGTTCTTTCCATGTAAAACATGACTGCTCTGCGTACATACAGTGTGTGGAGGCTTCTTTCTCCCATGTTTGAGGGGTTCTGAAAGAACGTTGGTAGTTCTATGGATTGGTTCACATGGAACTTTGAAATGAATTTAGGCGCAAACCTAGGGTAAGTGCGCAGAACCACCTTATCTTTGTGAACTCTTACAAAGGGGTCTAGGATTGAGAGCGCTTGTAGTTCACTGACTCTTCTAATGGAAGTAATGGCAGTTTTGTAGGTGAGATCTTTGAGACTTGCTTTATGCATGGGCTCGAAAGGAGACCCCATAAGTCTAGTTAACACCACATTTAAGTCCCATCCGGGAGCTGGATTAGAAATGGGAGGGTGAATTCTTTTTACTCCTTCCATGAAAGCCTTAATAACTGGTATTTTCCACCATGACACTTTTTGTTGTGATGCAGTGTAGGCTGAATGAGCAGCTAAGTGAACTTTTAGCGAATTAAAGACTAGGCCGGAGTCAAGTAAATGAGTCCGGTACAAAATAATGTGTAGGAGAGCAGTCAATGGGGTTGATGCTCTAAGAGTTGCACCAGATAACAAAACGGTTCCATTTACTGCAATAGCAATATCGTGTGTTAGGTTTCCTTGCCTCCCTGAGAATGTCCATACATCTCTGAGGAAGTTGCAGGTGCCCTAACTCTATGACCTCAGGAGCCAAGCCACCAATATCATCGTGACTGGTTCCTGGTGCATCTTGTGCACTATCTTGTGGAGTAGGGGAGGAAGCGTAAACAAATTTCCCTGACCATGTGATCCAGAGTCTGTTCCCCTGGTTACGGTTTTGGGGGTACCTGGAGACGTAATCTTGGCATTGAGCTTCTACAGAGTTGCGAACAAGTCGATCTCTGGGAAGCCCCATTCTGCGAAAACATTGGAGACGGTGTCTTTGTGTAATCGCCATTCGTACTCCATGGGTAGTGGGAAATATCCGAGTACGTCTGTCAGAAGATTGAGTTCCCCTGGAACATGTGACAGCAGGAACATGTTATGTTTGAGAGGTCACTTCCAAATGTTATGGGACAGTTTGGATAGCCCTGGAGAGTGAGTGCCTCCCTGTTTGTTCAGATAATACATGGCCGGGGTGCGGTCTGTGAGGATCAGGACCGTCTTTCCCTGTAATTGTCTCTGAAAGGTCTTTAGCGCTTTGAAAACTGCTAACAGCTCCAACTGGTTAATGTGGTTGGATGCTATGTCTGACGACTAAACTCTATGTGCTGTTTGTTGATGCAGGTAAGCTCCCCACCCTGTGAGAGATGCGTCTGTAGTCAGAGTGGCTTCCACTGCGGGGGTGGTGAAGGATTTCCCCTTCAAGAGGTTCTGCCTGGACCACCAACGTAGCGAGAGAACAAGGGCTGGCGAGACAACGACTAGATCGTCCAATTGGCCGCTGGCCTGACACCACTGGCTGTTGAGCCACGCCTGCATTGGACGCAGGCGCGCGTGAGTAACCAAATACTATGCATGACACCATAATTCCCAACAGTCGCACAGCTTTGCGTACCGTCACCTCTCGACTGGTTACATATTGAGGGATTTGAAAGAGCATGTTTTGGACCCTCTCTTTGGAGGGGATGACGAGGCAGTCCTTTGTTCGAATTAGAGCCCATAGGAATTGTTTGACCTGACTGGGGTCTAAAACTGGATTTCTTCTCGTTGATCGAGAATCCTAAGCTGAATAAAAGGTTTATAGTGTCTTGGGTATTTGACAGACATGTTGTGTAGGAGTCCCCTGTTATGAGCAAGTCGTCGAGGTAAGGATAAACCGGGATGGATTGCCTGCGTAGGTGTGTTGCTGCCACTGCTAGTACCTTTGTAAATACCCTTATTGCAGAGGCTATGCCGAAGGGTAGCACCTTGAATTGATAATGTTTGTCTTGTATCATGAATCCGAGGTATTTTCTGTGAGTCGGCAACATTGAAATAATAAAGTATGCATCGTTCATGTCCTATGTTGCCATGTAATCCCCCTGCGAGAGTCACCATGCAGAACATTTGTGGCTTTACAAATGTGTTCGCTGGGCGCAGATCTAATACTGGGCACATGGTGAGATCCTTTTTGGGTACAAGGAAGTACACCGAATAAATACCTTCATTTACCTGTGAAAGAGGCACAACCTCAATGGCTCCCTTTTCCTGTACTGTCTCGACTTCCTGAAGAAGGATGCGCAGATGGTCTGGCGTCAGTAGTCTTGCGCGTGGAGGTATGAACTTTGGGACCGGCAGAACTCTATACAGTAGCCGTGGGCCAGGGTCTTCAGCACCCACTGGTCTGTAGTTATCCCCTCCCATGCCTGAAGGAACGATGTTAACCGGCCCCAGAATGGGGAGGCATGGGAGGAGATCCAGATCTGCGGGTCATTTTGAACCGGAGGCCGGGGAGCCACTGGGGGTAGGGTTCCGGCCCCTTCCTTTCCCACGACACTGACCTCTTTGGGGATATGGGGTGGTGTATCCGCTGGTTCCTTGTGTAGTTGACCAATTATTTCCCGAGGTGTACTAATTTTGAGGGAAACGTTGGCCACGAAAAAAGCGTCTGGCCCCAGTTCCTTGCCTTGTGGAGCGCTTTTGTGTGATTTGATCTAGCGTCTTTAGGGTGTTGTGCTCCTTTGCAGTCTCGAGAGCTTCGTTGACTGCTCTTCCAAATAGGTTGGATTCTTCCAATGGCTTATTTATGAGTGACGCTCGAGTTTCTGGTTTAAAAGCAGGGTTTCTTAGCCACACGTGTCTCTTTAGGAGGGTGCCCTGAGCCAAAGATCGACCTGCTCTCTCAGCGGAATACAAAAATGTTTTTTAGGATATTTTGGTTTACTTGTCTGCCCTCGGTACTGTGGACAGAAGAGGAGTCCGTAGTGGTTCAGGAACCTCTTGCAGGCCTTCCGGTAACATGGCCCATTAAGCGTCTGCGTAGCTGGCTAACTAAGTTGTATTGTTAGCGATGTGTGTAGAAAAAGCCCCTGCAGCCGTAACCCTCTTTGCCATGGCTGAGGGTCGTTCACCCATATCAGGGTTTTGTTCCCACCCCTCTATGGGCTCATGCATATCTTCAGGGTCAATGAAAGGATCATCACCTTGAGTGTATGGGTCTGCAGGGACCTCCTCTTCAGTGAGGTCGTAAGTGTACACAACCTCCTCCTGAGAGGGATCAAAGAGTCTTTGAAATGTAGCCACAGGGGGCAAAAGGCTCTCTTCCTGTGGTCTTTTGGGGGTGGCTTGCTCAGAGAGGGTTACAAACCTGTTAAGCCTCTCCATACATCCCTCACATTTTTGCTTAGTCCAAACAGAAGACCCAGAGGGGTCTACAGGTGGAAAGGGTTCTTGTGTACGATCCTCTGATGCCAAACGTTGAGATTTTTGTCACAACACCGAAGAAATACCTTGTTCGCCTTCCGGATACTCTTTCCGGGGGACCGGCAGAGGTTGTGTGTCCCGGTGCTTCACCGGTAATTCTTTTAACCTATCTTTAGATTTCGACGAATCCTTGGGCTTTCCCGTGGGTGTCGACAAACCCTTTGACTGTCGCTACTGAGCGTCCGCCGAAACAATTCTCGCAATGCTTTTGGTAACGTCCTCCGCAGTAGGGAGATGCGTAGCCTGGGCCTGCGGTTTAAGTAGTCTTTTGCAGAACCGGGGACTTGCTGTCGGCCGACTCCTTCTTGCGATGCATCTCGACAGTTCTAGGAATATTGGGGGTAGCAGCCTTCAATTTAGAGTGCCCGGTCGCTAGGCGCATCTGCCGCTGCAAGGAGGGCTGCTGATCCAGACAGTCGGCGGGCACAGCCAACACTTCAGGTGTGCCTGTTGGAGCTGTGGTCGGCTTCGACTTTGTCGAAGACTGGCCGGGGGTTGTGTGTTTAGTGAGTTGAGAGTGTTCGTCTTTGTTGCCGGGGTGTACAGTCCCGATAGCAGTGCCTGAGCCGTGCCTGGCGGGGCCAGGGACAGGCAACGCGGAGTGGGAGTGCTCTGCCGATAGGTCAAAGACCTCTGAGTCGGAGGCCTACTCGTCACTGATGCCGTCGTCGCAATCAGCGTTTGCGGCAGAACTCAGCCTTCGACATCCCGTAGCCCGCCCACTGATTGACACGGCGCTCCTTCAAAGTCTTCGGACGGAGGAGGTTGCAAGCCGCACAACCTTTTTTGTCGTGATCGAGGGGCAAGCAACGGTTACACCGTAGATGCTTATCTCTCCAAGGAAATTTGCTCTTGCAAACGGGGCAAAACCTAAAGGGAGTCCTCTCCATAGCCGAGGATAAGGAAAGTGACGATGACCAGAGAGGAAAGGGAAAGGCATTCTCAGACTTTACAGACATTTCCACTCCGACCCCACTCTCCCTACTGTGTAGGCCATCTAGAAAGTTAACTGAAGGTAGTTGGATGTTTTCAGTTATTGAAAAAGAGGCTCTCACATGTACATGGGCAGTGGAGCATTTCAGAATGTGGTGACTGAATTTAAAATTAAAAACCGATCAACAATCATTGTTGCATGTATTGCCCAATTGATTTTGCCCTAACCTGGCTCCCTGAATGACACTTCTCTCTGATATTGTGTTGTGTCTTCCTTCCAGGAAGGGGTTAATTAACTTTGCATGGGGGGGTTGTTAGCAAAAGTACTTACCTGCTTAAGAATAATTGTGTGACCTCTTGTTCTGTTCTAATAATCTTTCTTTGACAAACTCTTGAGCCAGATTCTAAATGCAAACAGTGGTATATCAATGACCATGGTGTCCTAATTACTAAAGTCACCTGAGGGTGTAGGAAGTGTCTGTGTGCCACCCCAAAAGGGTACTTGCTGATTTAGAAATATTAAGAGTGTGTATTTTGGAGTCGATTTGTGTGTTACTATTATATTGCCTATATAAGGCTTACTCTGACTGTTAAATTAATAATTGTTTAATCAAGAAACTGTGTGTTTAAGAGTTTATTTGAATACTTGTCACTGTGAATGTGTGTAACTACAACTCACATTGAACCCTCTTGAAATAAGCCTGGCTGCTCAACACGCTACCAACCTGTTTAGTACAGACTTATACCAAAGGTTGGGTTTCAAATTCCAGGAGGTCAGGGTTGTTGTAGTGCACCCAAAGGGTACTACATACGATCTTGCCTAATAGCTGTGAATTTGCCAGCAGGCCCGTGGAGGGAAATTCCAAGTGTTACCAGATGATTGCAAATATTTGGTGTGCGTGATGGATTACTATTCAAAATGGCCTGTTTAACCCATGGGAGAAATGAATGCCATGAATGTGATGATTTTCTTAGAGAAACTATTTGCTAATGAGGGTGTACCAGAGAAAATTGTGTCAGATAACGGGTACAATTTAAATCTGTGGAGATGGTGGAATTCTTGAGTGAACATAATGTAGAACATGTGTACTGTCTAGCACCATGAAGTAAGACACAGACAACAGACTTAAAATTCAAACAAAAGATGTTTATTAACTTAAATGTCAGAATGGTAGAAGGCCTAACTTGCCCTTTACTAAGGTGGGATCTCGCTACTTGTCCAAAACCTATTCTTGCCCTCACAATTAAAGCTAACCAATGTGTAGGGGTATTACCAACAAAATAAACAGAGCTTCTTACAGCTCTCAGGTTTCTTTCAGCTTTCCGTACCCAAGTGCAAGAAAGTTCCACAACAAGTCTCAAGATTACCTTCCCCAGGTTCCAAGCAACACAGTTCAAAAAGCAAAGGGATCTTGAGGCTTTGCCCTCAAGACAACACGTACAGTTCCACAAATCTCGAGGTTCACTTGACCCTCCTTCTGGTTTGCTTCACCAGTTTATTCATAATGCTTCTCCTTGGTTTCTTTCACTTTGCTTCACAACTCATTCAGGGCTCCCTGGTCTAGGTGCAGTTATCGGACCACACGGTCCACCCATACCAAGTCGTGCAACCAGGATCCCTAGGTTTTTGAGGCCACACTCTTCAGCTCCTGCCCCTGTGTACGAAGCCACCTTCACTTAATTCCTCTTTGCTGAACTCTTGGCTTTATATGCAAGTTGACGCTCCTTTGGCTTCTCCTCATCAACCTCTTGATTCTGCCACCATTTGTCACACACCTCTTGTCAATCTGGGGCCTTGCCGCATTTAATTCACCCATAAAAGTTCCCTTTTGTGGGGTTTTATTCCTCTCCCACCTATGCACTTTTTCCATAGTTTAGTTTCACATGGGCACTTAGGTTTTGCTGTGCTCAAAGGTTTTATCGCGTTTAGTATTTAATATATTTAACTTCAAGGTTTTACTCAGTTCGGTATTCAATACGCTTCTGTTATATTTAAAGTTCACCTTTTCATTCAGTTCTGTGTTTAAAATGCATTTTTTCATGTTTAATTGTAAGTTTCCATTCGTTTCGGTATTAAATAGACATTTGTTGAACTTTATTTCAAAGACTGTTAAGTATTCGGTCTGTTCAGAATCCCACCTGGATCCCAAGTGCTCACCCCGACACTCATCGGCTCTTTGCAGCTCCCTCCGATGGTCCCCGCAGCTTCCTCTCTGCTCGCAAAGCCAGCGGTCTGTCTGGTGCGGCCTTGTTCACATGCCGGTCATTCTTCTATGCATGAGAGCACTAGTTTCTCCACGGACGTGGACTGCGTCCTTTCTCTCCTCCACTCGCCCGCAGCTCCTGCATCTCACGCTCTGTGCTGGAAGCTCCCACACCTGTGGCGACAGCACAGGCCACTTGTCTTGGGCCCCACAAGTTCCCTGGGGTATATCTGCCAGCGTTCTGCTCCTGCTCCGGTGCCACCACAGCTGGCTTTACACATAAAGGGGTACTCTGCTGGTTTCTCCCATGCAGGCCTCCCTTTGCGCCCTGTTCTGTCCTCTGCCCCTAATTTTATTCACCTGCAACCACCCAACAGGTTGCAGGTGTTGACCCTTAATTATGTTTGCCTGACCATAATCAAAAGGGACATGCCTGACTCCCATCACACTCTGCAGGCATCTTCTTCGTCCTAGTACCAGAATGGTAAAATAAAGGTATAGTGTTCATTACTCTCAGTCTCCTCTTCCTTGTTCCAGTACTTTCGAATGTCACCTGTGGGGAAATGTGGGGAGCAGTCTTGTAGTAGCCCATAAAGGTCGGGGGAGGATTAGGTTGTTCAATAATAGGGGAAGAGGATACCATGTCTTGCAAGTGGGTACCCCTCTCCCAATCTTAGAGGACCCTCCACCCATGTGATCCTCCCTCGCTTCTCCACTACCCAGAGCCAGGATCCAAAAGAGATGGCATTTACCTGGCCACCTGAGAAGAGGATCCAGGCGGTCTAGGAGTGCAGACACCCTCAGGTTTCTCACAGTACTGCGTTATATCACCCTCAATCTAATGGCATGATTGAAAGATTTAATAGGAGAGTGAAGGAATCGGTACAGATGTGCCTGCAGAATAACTGGAACGTCAAGAGGGAGCTTGTCATGTTCATTGTTTCTTATCGAAATACTCCTCACTGTGCAACGGATGTAACCCCTTTCCAACTAATGTGCAGAGGATTGCTTTGCTAAAGATTGTGTCCAGGATGGGTGAGAGATGAAGGAAGACAATACAATTGGGATGTAGGAATGCAAAGAGTGTTACGAGAGAGAGTACAAGATAAACAAATGGAGCAGAAAAGATATACTGATGACAAACGTGGAGCTAAAATGCTTGGAATACAAAAGGGTGATTGGGTCACAGAAAGGTTACCCAGGAAGATGGTAAAGGGATTATCAAGATTTCCAAGTCCCAAAAGGGTGAGAAAGTGTAGGGGATTGTGTGCATTTGGAAAATGGGGAGAGATGGAACATGAATAAGATAACATCAAGTCATGGTGGAAGTAGTGCATTGTAAGAAGGAATGTGTGGTTCATGACAGGATTTGGTGGAAGACCATAGAGAGAATGATCAGAAGGATACTCCAGTTATTGAGAAGCATCAAGTTCAAGGGAACAGCAGTGAGCGTGTGCAAGATTAAGAGAGTACAGCAAAGTAGAGGAAGCTCAAGATCCATGGGGAGGGGTGCAACTATGAATTTCAAGGATTATGTAATGTACTACAGTTCTTGATCCAATTTTATGTTGTTAATGTAAAAGAGGAAGCTGTGTTGCATCCTTCGCTCGCACGGTTGGGTTCGCTACGGCCGCCTCTCTACCTCCACTCATTTATTAATGCAAAAACCCTTATACCTTTTTCTCTGTGGCTTTTCTCTAACCACACACCCTGCAGGCACAAAAGGAACCGCTAAAGTAGACAAGAAATATACTCTAAAAATGGGTAAGAGTGAGTTTTGTAATTTGTTTTCCATAACCTTTATTCAGCAGACTCACTTTGTCTCTCTAGGGCAAACATGTTGGAATGAGGTTAAACACCCATCTGTATCACCTATCTTTAGGGACATGATTACATTGCAGTGCTGTACTTCTACTTGCATGTTTCTATAGACCGTGTTTTACTTTAAATCAGCTCAAAATATGCATTACTTGCCTACTTGATTTTAAGTCTCTTGATTTCTGAGATAGAAAATAATGTAAAAACAAATGCTAACCTATTTTTTAAATTGAGATTTCAACTTTGAATAAGGCATACTACATTTCCTGGTCACACCTGGGTAGCGCTGTTTACTGCGTCACTATGAAGAGACCTTACAGCTCAAAAGATTGAGTAGGCGCACCTACGCGAAACCTGTTTGAGCGTGTGCCCGTCACTCTGTTCGGTGTTAGCCTGGTTTGGTCCTTGCAAGTTAATAGTGCTTTCATCTTTCTCTGCCTCTCAGTAATTCAATTGTTAAGTGTTTTCATCTTGGCACCTACTTCCCAACACCTATAAATGCATCAAACACCCATGGCTGACTGTCGCCTCACGCGGCTATGCAGTTCTAAGTAAACATATGCAACTTGCTCTAAACTATGTGAAAGCTTTAATCAACAATACCATTACAAGTTCACATAGTCTGAATACACGTAATAAGTCCGCTTGAGCCTTAAGTGAAATCCAAATAAATCAATTGCATCACACTCAAACAAGTACAATCATCAATCCAGTTTTTAATAATAAACAAGAGAACCCTTTTAACATCTACCTCACCAAAGATAGCGCAGCCCCCGCCACTCGCCCCTCCAATGCTCAATCGGCTAAAGGAACTAATAAGTCCTTCCCCAACCCAAAGGATCTTGGATTACATATGCAGATCAAAATAAGGACCCCCCACAGATATACATGCAATGAAATCCATTAGAGGTCCTGTTCTATACAACTATTTCAAAATTGAAGAATGTGGTGCCTGTGAAATATAAGAAGAGAAGGTATAGGTACCTTGGCAGACCACTGTTATTCATTTTGGTAAACATGTGTCAGAACAGTGAAAAAACAGCCCAAAAAAGAATAATCTAAAAATATTTCTGGGGCACTATACACCCAATATATATTACAAAAATGTATGCTGCAATGGGTTGTGGATCTTGTCTGATCCTTTATCCATATATGGAACAAGTTACTTACCTGTAACTGTTGTTCTCCAGCATGGGTCTGGCATGGATTCACATGCTCATGAATATTCCCCGTCGTCAGGCTGGGAATCCTCGGTAAAGAAAAAAAAACAGTATCAGTTTTGTTTCTGATCTGTCTTTCTTAGTAGTAACCAATCACTGGTCTCTGGGTCATACTGCCCCCAGCCAATGACTGCCCTCTCCCTAAGCACCGCCCCTGGCAGCCATCCTCAGATTTGGTAGCACGTAAAGTGGCAGTATGACCAAGTGAAGAGCCGCAGAGGAGTAGGAGGGAGGGTCCGCATGTGAATCCATGCCAGACCCATGCTGGAGAACAACAGTTACAAGTAAGTAACTTGTTCCTTCTCCATCATGGGGTCTGGCATGGATTCACATGCTCATGAATACAAGAATACATAGCAGTACACACATGCATAAATACGGGAGGCGGCAAGGCTCAACATTAAGCATTTCAACAACTCAACATTAAGCATCTCTTACCTCCTCATCAGGCTCACCATCAGGCAAACAGGTTGTGCAGCACTGCCTGGCCGACTCTGGACTCCTTGAAATCCCAGTTGACGCAGTAGAACTTCGTGATGGTGTGGGTCGACCTCCGCGTAGCAGCCCTGCAGATGTCCAGCAGGGGCCCACCAGACAAGAACGCCGTAGTAGTAGCGATCGCTCTGGTCGAATGGGCTCTTGGACGGCCGGGCAACGGTAGGTTTGCCAACCGGTGACAGTGCATGATGCAGCCGGAGAACCATCTGGAAATGGAAGCCTTCGAGAGTGCCTTCCCTTGATTTACAGGTCCAAAGTTTACAAAAAGCTGTGATGTCTTCCGAAAACTCTGTGCGGTCCACATAGAACTTCAGCGCTCTAGCTACATCCAGCGAGTGCAAAGTCCTCTCGGCCGGCGACGAAGGCGACGGGAAGAAAACTGGCAACACCACGGGCTAGTTGAGGTGGAAGTCCGACGGCACCTTGGGCATAAAGGATGGATGCGTCCTCAGCACCACTATCGTCTGGTGGAAAGTCAAGTATGGATGCTTGCAGGATAGGGCCTGGATCTCTCCTACTCATCGTGCAGAGGTGATGGCCACAAGGAACGCTGTTTTCCACGACAGAAATTTCAACGGAGCCGAATGCTGAGGCTTGAATGGCGGCCCCATGAGCCTGGTCAGCAACACGTTGAGCTCCCACGCAGGGGCCAGAGCCTTCACTGGCGGGAACGATCGGACAGTCCCTTCATAAATTCCTTCACCAGGCGATGAGACCACAGGGATAACCGTCCCGTAGTTCTGGTGTAACGGGAAATCGCTGCAAGATGGATCTTGATAGAAGCGTGAGCTAGCCCCGCCTTGGCCAGCGACAGCAGGTACGGCAGCACTTGAGGTGCCGTAATTCGCAGAGGGTTAATCTCCTGTGCACGGCACCAGACAGAGAACCTCTTCCAATTGTGTCCGTAGCACTTGAGAGTTGAGGACGCCCTGGCCTTTGCAAGCACCTCCTTGCAGTCCGCCGGGATAACGTACCCTCCAAACTCTAGTGCTGCAGGAGCCAGGCCTGCAAGTTCAGCGACTCCGGGTCGTGATGGAGGATGGCGCCTTCTTCTCTGCGACGAGGATCATCCTGCACCGGGACCTCTTGAGTTGGTTGACGAGTCGGAGCGGCAACGGGGGGGAATGCATACAGGAACAGACCGTCCCAGGGGAACAAGAAAGCATCGACCATACTCCTCGGCTGGGGAAACCTGCTGGCGAACCTCTGGCACTGGAGTTCATCACCGTCGCAAACAGGTCGATCTGGGGTTTACCCCATCGTTGGAAAAGTCGATCCACTTGATCCTGACGCAGCTCCCACTCGTGGCACGAGCGCAGCTCCCTGCTGAGTGAGTCGGCAAGGACGTTCTTTATTCCTGCTAGATGGAAGGGCCGCAGAAACATCCCCTGGGCGACGGCCCAGTGCCACAGATTCTGGGCCTCCTTGAACAGGGCTGGGAATCTGGTGCCTCCCAACTTCCGGATGTAGAACATCGTGGTGGTGTTGTCGGTGAAGACCCTCACCACCTTGTCCTTGAGGGATGGAGGAACGACCTGAGGGCCCAGAACACGGCTCCGAGCTCCAGGATGCTGATGTGGAGTGACCACTCCTCCGGGAGCCAAAGGCCTCTCGCGTGCAGATCTCCGATGTGTGCTCCCCATCCCTCCAGGGAGGCGTCCATCGTCACTGTCTCCTGATGTACCGGGGTCTGAAAGTCCTTGCCCGCCGCGAGATGCGCGCGGGTGCCCCACCATCGGATCGCTTGTGGAAAAAGCCTAGTTGAGCGGGATCCTGTCTTCAAAGCTGCCGTCGCTTATATCCAACGGGCGTCGAGGAACTCTTGAGAGGACGCATCCGTAGCCTGCACAGGCGCACCAGGTAGATGCATGAGGACATCATTCCGAGCAGGGACTTAATGGATCTCACCCTGGCCACGTCCGTGGCCAGCAGGTCGCTGCACCTTGCCCAAGATGGCCTTCGTCCTTTCCTCCGACGTCGCCCTCCTCCAGCAATCCCAGCATGTGCTGGAGGGTGACCATCCAGAACTTTGCGCCTTGATGTATTTGTTTAACCACCGCAGGTCCAGGATGGGGCGCCAACCGCCTGTCTTCTTTCTGACGAGGAAGTACCTTGAGTATACTCCGGAGCCCCTGAGCCTCTTCGGGACGAGCTCGATGGCACCTTTCTTGAGCATCGCCCTTACTTCTAACAGTAGTTGAGGGACGTGATTTTCCTTCCTGGCTATGGGAGGAATGCGGGGGCACTTCTTTAGAAATTCGAGAGTGTGCCCGTGGGCCAGGGCATCCAGCACCCAACGGTCAGTGGAGATGGACTCCCACACGCTAACTTCACCATCCGGCCTCCCACCGGGGTCTTGCCGCATCCTCTGCAGGCCGCCTCCTACGAGGAGCTGACCGCCTGGCGACATGTCGAGGAGCCGCCGCCGGATCCCTTGGAAGCACCTTGTCTGCCTCTAGCGTTCCGAAAGGGCGACCGTCGTCGCTGCACCACTCCCAAGGCCCGAGCCGTCTCCGTGCCGGTCTTGATGGCCTGAAGTGACTCATCCACTGTTTTTCCAAACAGGTTGTTCCCGTCGAAGGGCATGTCCAAAACTCTGGTTTGCACGTCCTGGCGGAAATCAGTTGCCTTGAGCACTCCCCACCATCAAAGGCAAACACTGTTGTCCAACTGGCGGAATCCGGTGTCAGCGATATCCGTGGTTATGGCATGGTCCGACGCCACCTCACCTTCCTATAGGATCTCCAGGGCCTCCGCCCTCTTGTCGTCCGGTAGGAAGTCCAGCAGGGGAGCGATTTTATACCACAGCTCCCTGTCGTAGAGGGCCACAATCGCTAGGGCATTGGCCGCCTTAATTGTCGTTGACGCAGATGAGATCACTCGTCCCACGGCGTCTAGCTTCTTTCCCTCGCCATCCGGTGGGGAGGTCGAAGTAGAAGATGACGCCCCAGCGCCTTCTTGGCTGCCGCCGAGACGACTGAATCCGGGGTCGGCTGTGCCCTGAGGCACAAAGGGGCGGAATCGGGGACCTGGTACTTCTTCTCATACCGGTCCCTCTTGGCAGGCATTGTGGACTGGTTCTTCAGGAGAGCAAGTCCCTCCTCCCAGATGTCGTCAATCAATGGTACCGCGAGGACAGTCTTCCTCTTGGCCTCGCGCCGCTGATATAGGAAACCTTCCTTCTTCTGTTCCTCCGGGCAGAGCCGAAAAAGTTCAGATGCCCTGGCAATCATGGCGTGGAAGGAGCCAATTTCGTTGGGCGGGGAGGGCCGAGAGAGTGGTGATGGAAGCCCCATCCCGTTGTCACCACCGTCATCTGTCCCCGTCGTGGCCGTATCCGTTCCCGTGTCATCCCTAGGCTCAGGGGAAGGAGTTGAAGGCTGAGCAGGCCGCGAGGGCTGGAACGGTGGGGGCGGGGAGGGGTGAACTCTCCTTCGCTTGTTCAGAGGGCTTCCCGACGGGCCTGGTTCTGTCGGGTCGTCCGTAGGGGTGAGGGGCAATCTCGTCCTTATCTCCGTACATAAGGTTTGGATTGCCATCAAAATGGCCACCGGGTTGTCCTGAGGCTCGGGCACTGGCTGCGACGGGTGTGACGGTTGCTCCTCCTCCACGGGAGTCTCGTCGGCGCCTCCGTCGCTCTCTTCGTCCGCCTCCTCAGGGTTCCCCTCGTGGGACCGGACCTCCTCGAACCTCTTGTTGAGGCCCTTCACGACTTCAACCAGCTCCTCCTCAGAGGCTGTATCCGTGTCAGCCAACGCCCCCTCCCCCCTTTTTTTCCGCGGGGGTCTAATCGATGGGCTGAAAAGAGGATTCCCTCGTGGTGCCAGGGAAACTCTGGGCCCTGAGGTCACATCCACTGGGTTAGCCTCCACAGGCTTCGCCAGGGCCGCCGCGACTCCTTCAATAGAAGCCTTCACTGGGTGGATCAAGGCCTTCACCACCTTGGGCGCGCTTGAGGCCTTCACCTTGGGGGAGGGGTCACTGCCTCGCTCCCCTTCGGCTGATCCCTTTGAGATCGACCGGGGCCTCTCCAGAAGCTTAGCCGGGTTCTCGGATTTTCTCTT
Organism: Ambystoma mexicanum; assembly: GCF_040938575.1. NCBI lineage: Eukaryota > Metazoa > Chordata > Amphibia > Caudata > Ambystomatidae > Ambystoma > Ambystoma mexicanum. Next base: position 419,955,884 of record NC_090935.1, read on the forward strand.
CCCCGAGCCAGAGCGTTGGCTCATGGTTGATGGTGTCGGTGAGAGTGCGCCCTGCCTGGCAGCCAAGGAGCCCGACCCTTCGGCGCTGCCGGTGCCCGCGGAATCACAGTGCTTTGCCTTCTGTTGGGCCCCCGTCACTTGGGCGCCCTCACAGGAATTAGAAGACTGCTCGGACTTCTTCTCACCTGCTGAGCCCTTCTCCAGGCAGCTGGCGAGGTGGGTCTGACGATCCCTCATAGTCCGTTCCGACAGGTTCTTGCAAAACGCACAGTCCTTTTCCATGTGCATCTGGTCTTTGTTAAGGCAGTAGAGACATCTCGAATGCTCATCCTCCTTGAAAACATTCTGTAATCTGCATCCAGGGCAATTCTTGAACAGCTTGGATCCAGGTGTCGAGCTTCCCTTGTCCTGGGCCATGTCCATGAGGTAGGCCTCAGATCTTCTGGAATCCTCCAAGAAGCGTAACTCGACAAAACTTCGCCCTTGAGGGGCGTAGAAAATTCCGAAACGGGTCCCCGTTGATCGGAAGTAGAAACGGTGGAGCTTGAGGCTTGATTGACCGAAAAAATGAGATTAAACTCTTTGAAAAAAACACAACACGCAGTAAAAGCTGGAGAGTTATAGCATGAGGACTCCCAACACTTCAACGTGCTGTAAAAATCTGAGGATGGGTGCCAGGGGCGGGGCTTAGGGAGAGGGCCGTCATTGGCTGGGGGCAGTATGACCCAGACACCAGTAATTGGTTACTTCTAAGAAAGACAGATCAGAAACGAAACTGATACTGATTTTTTCTTTACCGAGGATTCCCAGCCTGACGACGGAGAATATTCACGAGCATGTGAATCCATGCCAGACCCCATGCTGGAGAAGTTGAGTATTCACACAACTGCAAGGTTTTTATGTCTGGAGGTTATATCCACAGTTTGGGGAGAGAGCGCAGGGGATAGGGAGAGTGGTTAGATAGGATAGTATCTGGAGGTCACTTAGTACTTGCTCCTGTGAGCTTGGAGCCTTGAGAGGGAGCAGTTTTCCCCATAGATAATAGACTGAACACTTTACTGTTAGCCAAGTGGTGCATTGTGTTCCCCTGTTCAAACTAAGAAACGCCCTCTAAGATGATGTGGCTCAATATGCTAGAACACATTGGTACTTGAAAACATAACCCATGTTTTGAATAACACACTGCAAGGTTTTCACACTGCATGGTTTTCCTTCTTACAGCTAACAGGAACATATTTGGTGAACTTGCACTGTCCAAATAGAATTCAAGTCACTATGTCTGTTAGATTTGTGAAATCTGTATATCATCTCAGGTTCTGGAAATTTCAACCAACTATATGTATTCTCATTTGTGGGGTTAGCTGTGTTTTACAGATCAATGAGATGCTTGTAATACAGTTGGAAAAAATAGAAAAACCATGATGAGCAGATATATCCAAGTGTTTGCGTTGCAGTTGCACACAGAAAAACATTGTGAAATCAGTGAAGCAGCCATGTATATCACTTCCAGGATGATCTCACACACGCATGAGGACTAGTCGTATGGCACTTGAGCTGGTGCCCAGTTTGTATTACAAATCTAAAAATACCCCCAGTCAGTCTAGTGGCTAAATATGTTTTTACACAAGTAATCTGCAGGTAGATTCATCCATTAGAAAGATTGCAGTCACATTTTAAACGAAGAAATCAATGAAGTTTTAAATATCTAAATACAACATACCATGAAATAGTTAGGATCATTTTCTGGCGTTGCTTCACTGTATGTAGAGGCTGCGTGAACTCTTCCCCAATTACTTGATCGGAGCTCTACTAACTTCAAAAGCATTTGTTTCACATCTCTGCAATACATAAACGTATTCATTTCTATAAGCATTAACAGTAAACTAGGCACAAAACATACCTCTAGCTTTCGGGTACATGCTCTATTACTGTGGATTATGTTGCTGACAGAATGTAGGAATGGACAGCAAACTACAAGGAAACAGAGGCCATCCATCAGAAAAAGAAATGCGTCAAAGGGCCACAGTATTGAGGCGGACCCTAACGGCCCTCTGGTCATATTGTCGAAGGACCATTTTAGCAAAAAAGAAGACATCGTTAAACATTCTTTGGCTCTCCAAGAGGTAGCTGTGGATAAGCGATGACACCCAATTTTAGGAGGGATGGTAGGGAGTGACCCAAAAACAGGGCATCACAGCATTACTTTAAATACAAGATCAGTCTACCTATTGCTGATATGAAAATGTATCTTGTGTAAATTTAAAGTGAGACAGGGGTCAATGCAGCATACTGGTGAGTATTGCAGGGTCAGAAAGTCCTGCTTGTTGGTCTGAACCACAAGGCTATAGGACGACATTCGCTCAACAGGATTGTCACATGGTGATGTACAGAAGGGACACCGGCTTTTGTTTGGCTGAGTAGGTGTTGGAAAGCAAGTCACTTTTTGCCACTTTTACAAGTCCCCTTAATTTTGCTTTTATTCAGATGCAGGTCTCACTGGGGGCGTGACTACCATTTGTGCCTCCTTGAAACCACTTATAACTCCTAGGGCAGGGGTACTGCATAGGTGCCCCTTGGTAGCCTTGGGCGAGTCACCACGCACACACATTATCTTGATTACTGACTGCAGTGCTGCATCATTTATGGCTATTTTATCTAACTGGGAGCGCCTCCTTGCTTCCTAAGAGCCCTACAATGGGATCTCATTGTTAAGCCCAGAAACCTGGAACTCACTGAAGAGCTCTGGTTGGTTCTGCCTGTGTCTAGCAGGGGATTGGATGTATGGAAGTCCTCTGGAATTCCCATCCCTGTGTTTTCTCACAAAAGAGCTCACAAGTGTTTCAAAGAGGTGACCAGCACCAATTGGCAAGCCACAAAAGAAGAAATTACTTACCAGTGTTTATGGATTCTTCTCCTGCAGATTCCTCATCTGAGCAGCTGATGCTGGAAGGGATATCCATCAGAGACTTTGACAGGGGGCGCAGTACGAATCAATGTCTAGACTCCGGATATGACATCAGTATTACATACAACCGTCACAAAACCCTGTACCTCAGTTTCTCACCTTAGCAGCCCTCTTTGGCCCCCGAACTCAGCAGCCGCGGAAGAAGAATCCAAAAAATTCGGCTTAAGGGAAGCCAAATAAAGATTACTTTTTTTGTGAAAAACAGACTGTACAGTTAGCAAAAAACTGACCGTACACAATCAGCAGAGCACCAGAATGTGCCTAACAAAGAAAATGTCACAACCTTAAGTTGGTTTCCCACTTGTGCAAAGACAACAGAAACCTCAGCAACCACTTTAATATCAGGGCATGATGGGAGGGGGAAGAGGATGAGGAATCTGCGGGAGAAGAATCGATTGAAAGAAAATGAGACCATGCTCTGCCCGCCAGCCTGTTCCCCGGTCCTGCTAGATGGGCATGCATTAGCAGAGATCTCGTTCTCCAACCACAGTTGCAAGGACTCCCTGCATAGGGGGCAGGGACCGCACACCCCTTGCTTGTTGAGGTAATGGCATGGCCACTGTGTTGTCCCTCAGAATCAGGACATGGTTCCCCCTGAGCGAAGGTGCAAAAGCCATAACCTGATCGCTCGTAACTCCAGCCTGTTGAGGTGCCACCGGCGTTCCACTAGGGACCAAAGGCAGTTTACCTGTAGATCCATGCAGTGAACACCCGAGCCCTTCTGGGATGCATCCGTGACCAGCCAGTCCCGGGCTGCGGTGGTGTTAGGGAGAATTCTCAGAAATGTGCTAATTCCCACCACCTTATAGACCCCGGCAGTTTTTCTGGATTTTGAGGACTTGATTTTTTAACCTCGAGAGACCAAGACCCTTTTTTCCCCACTCTCTCATATACTTTAATGTGATTTCTGACTTTTGTGTTTCTTTTGGTTATGGAGCCTGACAAACTCCATAGGCATCATCTTATACATTGTGTCACACAGCACCTTCAGTGCAGTGGCACAGGGAAGTCTTTCATATTTCCCTAAGGTTTAAATACATTCTCTGGGATAAACTACTGTTTCCCAGAGCAGTAAAGTGAAATTGACTTTACTTACATTTGTAACTTTCTAGACCCAGCACACATTATCTTACAATAGGGTGCTGGAGGGGTTACCTAGTATCCCCTTTGTCTAGCTTCTCATGTAACATTTTTATCTTACCCTTTCCTCACTGAATGGCTGGTGGCAGTGGTTTTGTTTTAACTACCACAGTGTGCATTTATCGCGGGCTGCGCTCGCAGCTGCAGTAAAGCACCCAAGGGTGCCATTTTTTGTCAAAATGGCCCCAGTCTTCTTTTTTCGCCATTTCTTTGTGGAAAGGTCCTTCTTGAGATTTACTCTGCGCGCCAAACCAGGTTTAGACCCATTGTTCGCTTTGCCTTTGGCGGGATTCACGAGTGAAGCCCGCCTCTGGCTCCAGGGTGTCTGGGTTAAGCAGGAAGTGAGGGAGGTGCCCGAAACTCCCTGTGCTTAGTCTCCTAGGAGACCCAAATGCACTCTGTAGTGATTGGCTGGCTGAATGTCTGGCAAGGACAGCCACCCTGCTGGGTGAGTGACAGCTAGGTTGGAATGAATGGGAGAGAACTGAGTAAAAGGCGAGGATTTTGGCTTGGAAGGCAGAGTCGACCACTGGACGAAGGTGCCGAAGAACTGGAAGAGGACGCCTGCTGCAACTCATGGACTGTTGGTTTGCCTGGTGAAACCCTGCTGCTGTGCTGAAACTCCAAATTCGTATTGATAGAGATGCCCCTGCAAGGACGACTTCTCCCTTTGAGTTGGTGGGACCAATCAACTCCAAAGTAAGCCACCTGGTCATCCACCTCTGAGCTGGTTGAATTTCCACATAGTTGCTGCTGGAAACTGTATAGCCAGGGAGAGGAATATTGTGTGTGTTGCTTTTAAGCTGGCCTAGAACTCCAGGAAGATCCTCCGGACTCCCAGGAAGGGTTCAGAAAGAAAACTGGCAGAATCAAATGTTCCTTGAGATGGAAACCTGAATGAACCTTTGGCATACAGGTGGTTTGAGTCTGCAGCACCACATTTGTGGCATGGAAGGTTAAGTATGGCTGCTTGCAGGAGAGGGCTTGGATTTTCCCAGAATCTTCTGGCTGAGGTGATGGTGACCAGGAAAGCCATCTTCCACGAGAGAAGTTTCAGCGGGGCTTGGTGCATCGGTTCGCATGGCCACCCTGTTAGCTTAGTCAACACAACATTAAGCTCCCAAGCCAGGGCAGGAGCCTTCACTGGAGGAAAGGTCCTGAAGAGGCCATTGAATTCCTTGACGAGCCTGTGTGACCACAGGGAGAGCTTGCACGGTGCCCGGGTGTACTGGGATATGGCAGCGAGATGTACCTTGATGGAGGCGTCAGCTAGCCAGCCTTGGCCAGCAAAAGCAGGTACGAAAGGAGCTGCAGAGCAGACACTCGCAGGTGTAGGCTTCTGAGTTTTGCACCACACGGAAGTGCTGCCATTTATGACTTTAACAAACAACGTAGAGGACGCTCTGGACTTGTCCAGAATCTTCTTGCACTCCAGCAGCAGGGAATAGGGACCAAACTCTGTGGCTGCATGAGCCAGGCCGTGAGGCTCAGCGTTGAGTCATGGTGCAGTATTGTTCCGTTTTCACTGGAGAGTAGGTCGGGAAGCCGCAGCGGCCATATGGACAGAGCCGCAGACAAATGGAGCAGGTTCAGGTACCAGATCTGCCGTGGCCACACCAGCGAGTTGAGGATCATCCTGCAGTGGCAACATCTGCATGTGTTGATCACACGTAACAGAAGAGGCAGCATAGGTAAGGCATACAGGTAGAGCCCGGCCCACAGGAACAAGAAGACATCCCCCCAGACTCTTCAGCTGAGGGTACCTGCTGACAAACTTCAGAGCTGGCAGCTGTGGCGAAGAGGTCGATGCAGGGAGGACCCCACCTGCTGAAGAGAAGGCACCTGCGCTTGTTGAAGTTCCCACGCGTGGCAGGAGCGCAGCTCCCTGCTGAGCGAGTCTGATGTGTTCTTGGTGCCCGCCAGGTGAAAGGGGACAAAGAACATGCCCTAACAATAGCCCAGCGCCACAGGGCATGCGATTCTAGGTAGAGAGCGGGGGAGCGCGTCCCGCCCTGCTCGCAGATGTAGAACTTGGTGGTGGTGTTGTCTGAAGATCCGCACCACTTTCCCCTTTAACTGCAGCTGGAACGATTTGCGGGCCCAGAAGACCGCACAGAGCTCGAGGACATTTGTGTGCAAATCCTTCTCCTCTGGGAGCCAAAGGCCTATGGCGTGAGACTGCCCTATGTGGGCTCCCCAACCCTTTGGGAGGTGTCCGTGGTGACTGTTAAGATGGATCTCTGAACTCGGACCTGGCGGGTCAGAGGTTCAGAAGGCCAGCCTAGTTTCTTGGAACAGGGTAACCTCTGGACAAGCCAGACCAATCAGGGTAGCGATTGGCGGCAGTCAAGACTAAGTCTCAAGAGGTGTGAGGGTGACGGAAAGACCTCAATGAGTACACAAAGCAAGGACACTTACAAATTACTCCACACAGGTGTTATATTAAAAATATAGACGAACTAGTTACTTTCTTACCTGGTAACGTTCTTTCGATGGGATGGTCCGACAACGTATTCCATATCTATGACAGGTAATGTCCACAGCTGTGCTGCTTCGGAAAATCTTTAGCGTCTGCGTCCTCCGTCGATGCGCCGTCCCCGAGGACCTCCTCCGACGGCCGACGTCACCCGATGTGATAAGTAGGACGCACAACGCCCATAGCCTCAGTTATAGTTTTTTCCCCAGAACGTGTGCCACCAGTTTTCTGCCAGTTAGACACACAGAGCCTTGCGGAACGCAAGCTGCAATCGGAAAAGAAACTCTGCAGCGGGGAAGGCAGGGAGGGAGCGATATGGAATAAGTCGTCGGACCATCCCATCGAAAGAACGTTACCAGGTAAGAAAGCAACTAAAAATGTAGCATGCCCAATCAAATTGCGGAATAGAGAACTGCCTTGCCAAAGGCCAGATCTTGCCCTCTGATGGAATCGAGGGAGTAGTGACGTACAAAAGTATGTACTGAAGCCCAGGTGGCTGCATCACAGATGTGACGAATAGGAACTACCCTCTGCAGGGCAGTAGACGCAGCCACTCCCCTGGTAGAATGGGCCCGCAAGCCAGCCGGAGGGTCCTTACCCGCCAAGCGGTAACACTCTGAGATAGCTAAAATAATCCAATGAGACAGTCTGTTTCGTCACAGCTTGTCCCAAACGCTTTCCAGCTTAACCAATGAAAGGTTGATCGTCCACTCTGATCCGGGACATGCGCGAAATATAAAAGCTCAACGCTCTCCTAGGATCAGGCCTATGGAGCCTCTCCTCTTACTTACCAGGATGTGGAGGAGGATAGAACGCCGGAAGAACAACCTTCTGGCTCAAATGAAATTCCGAAACCACCTTCGGAAGAAAAGAAGGACGAACTCTAAGGACAACCCTGTCCTTGTGAAACACAGTGAAGGGTGGCTTAACTGAAAGTGTCTGTAACTCACTCACTCTGCGAGCGGAAGTAACCGCAACCAAAAACACAGTTTTCAGAGTTAACAGCCTCAAAGGGCAAGAATGTAAAGGCTCAAACGGAGCACCATAAGAAACTTAAGAACAAGGTTCAAATCCCAACCTGGCACCAGAAAAGGTGACGGAGGGAACACATTAGTGAGCCCTTTCAAAAACTGCGAAATTAAAGGAATCTTAAAATAGGAACACTCTTCAGACGAGCGCTTAAATATGGACAGCGCCGCCAGGTAACCTTTAATGGTCCCCACTTGCAAGCCCCTGTGGGCCAAAGAAAGCAAAAAAGACAGAACCATGGGAATATCACAATCAAAAGGATCCACATTCTTAACTCTGCACCAGTCGCAGAACTTTCTCCAACCGCAACGGTACAGAGACTTTGTTGCCGGCCGCTTTGCCGAGAGCAACACCTCCATCACGTTTTCAGGGAGGTCCCAATCCTTATACCTCAACCTTTTAGAAGCCAAGCATGAAGGTTGAGGGATCTGACCTCTGGATGGAGAACCTGACCCCCCCCCCTCCCGTGAGAGCAGATCGTCTCGGTAGGGAAGACGACGTGGAGGGCAGATGGACAAGTCGAGAAGGTCAGGGTACCACGTCCTCCGGGCCCACACCGGAGCAATGAGGATCATCCGGGAACCGAACCTCCGTAACCTCTGCAGCATTTGCGGGAAGACGGGGACTGGAGGAAACGCCTACAGTAGTGGGAATGACCACTCCACCACGAACGCGTCTCCTAAGGCTCCTTTAGGAGGAAATTCCCGCAAGCAAAACCTTCGCACTTCCGGTTGACACTGGAGGCGAAGAGATCCACTTGAGGGATCCCCCAAAGGGCGAATATCTCCAGGAGAATCTCCTGAGCCAGCTCCCATTCGTGAGAGATCGTGCTCTGCCTGCTCAGAGCATACGCCGTCTCATTGTCGTCTCCGGCCAGATGAAACGCTGAGAGAGAAACTTCCTGCTGGATGGTCCAGAACTCGAGCTGCATCGCCTCCCTGCACAGCGGAAGTGACCCTGCCCCCCCCCTTTTTGTTGAGGTAGTGCATGGCCACCGTGTTGTCCGTTAGAATCAGGACACTCTTTCCATGCACAGTCGGCAGAAAAGCCTTCAGGGCTAGCCTGACGGCCCTCCGCTCCAACAGAATTATATGAGTCTGGACTCCGATGGAGACCAACGACCGCTGACTGTCAACTCGTTGGCATGAGCTCCCCATCCCGTGAGGGATGCGTCCGTCACGATCGTCACCTCCGGCCAGGGCAGCCAAAATGGGGCCCCCTTCATCAGATTGCCCTCGACGGCCCACAATAGAAGGTCCCGGGCTACCGAGGGCGGCACCTGAAAAGGGTCCGACAGCCTGCCGGAAGACTGATCCCACTGGAGCTTGAGTGCCCACTGCAAAGATCTCATTCGTAGACGAGCCTCTGGCACCAGAAGAATGCAGGATGCCATGAGGCCGAGCAGTCTCAAGAACTCGGATGCTGGGAGATCCTAGGCAAATTGAAACTTGTTCACCATCTGCTGAATGTGAAGAGCCCTCACCTGAGGAGGAACACACTGCCCCAGGGACGTGTCGAGCACTGCTCCGATGTACTGGAGCCGCTGTGTTGGCGTCAAATGGGACTTCTTTAAATTGAGGGAGAAGCCCAGCCTGTGAAGGGAGTGGCAGGCGACGGACAGATGATCCAGGTCTTGCTCGGGAGAGCTCCCCCTGATCAACCAATCGTGTAGGTAAGGGTAGACGTGAATCCCCCCTTTCCTGAGATGCACTGCCACCACCACCATGGGCATGGTGAAAACCCTCGGGGCGGAGGTCAATCCGAACGGCAGGACCCGAAACTGAAAGTGAGAGTCGCCAACCGCGAACCTCAGGTACTTCTTGTGCTTGGGATGGATCGGCACATGGAAGTAAGCATCCTTGAGGTCGAGAGACACCAACCAGTCCTGAAGTTGAAGGGCCTGGAGGACTTGAGAAAGAGTCACCATCTTGAACTTGTTCTTCCGGAGAAGTTTGTTCAAACCGCGCAAGTCCATGATGGGTCTCAATCCCCAGTCTTTCTTCGAAACCAAAAAATAAGGGGAATACCATACCTTGTTCCTCTCCGCTACAGGCACCAGTTCTATGGCGCCTTTCTCCAGCAGGGCTTGAATTTCCTGCGCAAGGAGCGGATCCGGACACTTCAAAGAAAGGTTTCCTGGTAGATTGTCGTGAGGCCTCTGGCGAAAAGGAAGACAGTAGCCGTGGGTTATGATCTCCAGAACCCACACATCCGAAGTAATGGCTTGCCACTCTACAAGATGCTATGCCAGCCTTCCCCCAACGAGGGAACCATGGGACCTGGCCTCATGACTGAGTGGTAGCGGCTGCGGCGTCGCCTGAGGGCAAAGAGGCAACTGCCCGAGCGGCCTTGGCACCTCGAGTACCTTTGTTTCCACCTCTGGCACTCTTACGATGTCCTCTTTGACTGCTAGCTCCCCTCGCTTTACTGAAGGACGAGTAATAGTGAAAGGAACCTCCCCTCCATTGCTGTCCCCTAGGACGAAAAGGCGGAGGTTGGCGAACTGCAGCGCCCAACGACTTCACTGCAGCTTTGGAGGTCTGCAACCTCTCAAGGCTCTCGTCAGCCTTGCTGCTAAAAAGATGTTCACCGTCAAAGGGCATTTTGAGGAGCCGTGAATGCGCATCAGGAGCGAACCCAGACTTCCGCAACCACGCAAACCTGCGCATTACGGTGCTCGCCACCATGGACCGGCTGACACAATCTGCCAAGTCCAAACCCGACTGAACTGCCTCACACATGGCATCCTTGCCATCCTGAAACATAGCAAGGAAACCATCCCGTTCGTCCCCTTCGGGAATATGTTCACCCGCTAATGCAACACAGTTCCACAGAGTGTGTGTGAAACGAGACAAAGCACATATGGAGTTGGCTGCCTGAAGCCACATACCCCCCGAAGAAAACACTTTCTTCGCCCGGCCGTCAAAACGTTTGTTGTCCCTATTCGGAGGGATGGTAGGATACGACGCCTGCTTTGCCGGGGCCGTAGCCGCCTACACCACCAAACTCTCCGGAGTGGGGTGCCTGGACAAGTAGCAGGGTTCGCTCCTGGCTGGACGGTATTTTCGCGACAAAGACTTGCCCACTACCGGGAGACTCTCCGGAGCAGTCCAAGCCGCCGCCATCCTTCTCTGCAGAGCCATATGAAACGGCAAAACCGGGTCAGCGGGGGGACCGAGATCAAAGATGTCTGTGAGATCATCCTGAAGGAACTCCCCTGGGGGAGCTGACCAACCCAAATACTCAGTGATCCGAGACATAAGGCGCAGATATGAAGAATCGCCATGAGTGCCAGGCTCCGGCCTACAAAACTCCACCTCCGGAGAGGTGTCCAGTCCACTGGCATCATGCAGTGATTGCCTCAGTTCATCAAACTGGCTATGGCCCGAGATAAGCTCATCTGGAACCGTAACCGGAACCAAGCCGTCATCAGAGCCTTCATCACCCTCTGAAATGTACTCCAGGCGGGGAGAGGAAGACCTCTGGGGACCAAAGCAGTGCCTGACCTTAGCCGGAGCCTTTCTAGGGGCAAACCCTGTGCCACGGGGCCCCTCCGACACCACCGCCTCGAAAGGCGTTGAGGGCGCCGAACGAGCCGGCAGAAAAGGCGTCGATGTCAGCTGCAGCGCCGGCAGCATTGGCGGCGTCGACACAGGTCTCGAAGCCGGAGCTCCGAGCGTGTCTCTCGACGACCTAGGCGCCGACGGCGTCGATGACCCCCTCGGAGGCGGAGCCTCGAGAGAAATCGTCGACGACCTCGGCGCCACAGGCGTCGACATCTTCTTCAAAGACGGCACAGGATCACACGGTCTCGAGCGCGTCGAGGACCGGGACCTGGAACGGGCATGGCGAGAACAGCTACCCTTGTCCGAGCGGGACCTCTCCCGCGAGCCGTGCCGACCACCCGAGCCCGAAGGCGTACGAGCGGAGTCTCTCGACCGGTACCGACCGACCTCACTCGGAGGCACGGACGGACCGTCCGGACGGACGGATTCAAGAATCGATAGCATCTGCTTCCCGAAGGAAGCCCATTCCTCCGGTGTCGCTTGCATGGAGGGATAAGCGACCCGCCGACGGGCGGAGTCCTCGGAAGAGGACGGGGAAGGCGACCTATGCCGGCGCTTCCGGGAATGCCTCGAAGAGGCGGAAGAGTGGCGAGACCGACTCCTGGAAGGAGACCCACTGGACTTCCGACGATGACGCGGAGAGTCGCCCCTCGAGTCATCCGTCGAAAGACCCGCAGACCTCGACTTCCGGGGCTTAGACACCCGGCCTACTGACAGCTTCTTCTTGCGTTCCCGCAAGGCCTTTGCCGTGAGCGACTGGCAGTCGACACAGTCACAGGCACCAGAGGCAGGCGTTGTGCGAGTCCGTGACCGACATCTTGGACCCACAGTCCCCGCATTTCTTGAAGCCCGGACGCGGGGTTGAAGACGAAGTAGAAGTCGCCACAAACAGGTCTTCACAAAAAACCAAACGGGTTCAACGAACCGAGAATCGTAAACAGCAAACTCCCAACGAGTCGAGGCGTACCGAGATTCACGAAGCGAACACGTTCGCGCAAAAAACAGAACTGAGGCTATGGGCGTCGTGCGTCCTATTTATCACATCGGGTGACGTTCGCCGTTGGAGGAGGTCCTCGGGGATGGCGCATCGACGTCATCGACGCAGGACGCAGACACCAAAGATTTTCCGAAGCAGCACAGCTGTGGACATTACCTATCATAGATATGGAATACGTCGGAGGACCGAATCCCCTCGAAACATTTATTACAAGGCCTTTGTAACATCGACCATAGAAAATAATCACAATAATACTAAAGTAAACCAACATATCACAATCAATACAATATATATACAAGACCGCAGGGTCTAAGGAGTTGGGAGCACGCAATATGTAGACCACCTAGATGGGGAGGAAAACAGGCAGTGCAAGTAATCATTAGACCCAGTTCAACATCCGAAATACACCTAACTAGGAGGAAGTCCGAGCCCTACGAAGAGAGGAGCCTTATGCTCAAAAGTACCAGCACGCGCTGGTGCCAATGGACAAAGGAGGGCCTCTCCAAGGATATCAGGCAGTTCAGGAAGGTGAATGAAGCGATGCAGAACAAGTCCCCACTACTCAAGCAAGGCCTACACTGGTGGGCAGAGGCAGGTTGAGAGTGCGGGATGGAGTCGCTATTTCGCAACAGCGGTATTAAAGATACGGGCTTCTGCGCGAGGGGCCACCGGTTGGGGTATGGACTACTCACCGGTCCCCGACGCAGGCAGACCCAGACTTCTCCAGTTCAGTTCACGTTGCTGGCAGGTTCAGCTGCGATGATCAGGATGTCTCAACACCGTGTAGATTCTGCGTAGCAGGATGCAGGGTAGAGGGTGTCCCAAATGCAGCGGACATGCACAGGTTGTTACTACAGAAGGGCAACCGCGTTTACTCTGGTCCGGACGCACTCATCTCACTTCAGACCTGTGAATGCCAAGTGTATGAATTTGGTGTGAGGGTGCCGTGGACGCAGAGCAAGCAGTAAACCAAGTTTCAAGGGCTTCCCCGAAACGGCGGCGGTGACAGAGCAAAGCGTCCTGCGTAAGCTGGTCAGCCCACTGGTTGGCCCAGGGACACTTCCGAAGAGGCTTACTTGCAGGTTTTGATGAAGGTGCCGGGAATAGTTGATCCCACTATACCAAAGGGTCGAAGCGCCTTCGCAGACCTTCTAGGACGATCAGATGCAGAGGGGTCTCGCAGGACGACAGCAGTTCAGGGTGCCAAAACTGCAGCGGGTCACCAGCGGTTCCTCGACTCAGCTTCTTGTTGCAGGATACTTGGCTCCTTATCCCTTGTTCGGTGTGAACTCAGGAGATCGACATGGTAGTGGTGTTTTCAGCCTCCTCTTATCCAAAGTTCCCTTTGCGTCAAAATGGAGAGGGCCCAATGGGAGATCTGCTCACAAACACTCACACCATACGTGAACCTATCACGGACCACGGTGGTCCCAGGCATTCAGGAAGCACTAGACTCTCTGGCACCCAGGATGTGTATTGGGAAACAGACATCCCAGCCCACATCCTGGAGGCACACACAAGGCATGCAGAAGCCCGCAAAAGCCCTGTGTTTCGCGGGAAAGTGCATAACCAAATAAGGACTGCCCTGGGTCGGCTCGACCTGGGTGAAGGTGAAGGGACAAGACGGTCAGCAGACAGGACAAAGAACATTGTAGCATGGCCATTTTGGAGCCAGGCCACTCATTTGTGCCAAACGCAGTAAGCGTGGATAACATGGCGAAAAAGGGTTCAAAACACAAGAGAAACGATAGCTGCCACCAGTCCCGCCCGTGACACACTTGCACATTTCATAATAAGTCCAGCAAGAGTTTCTAGGGCCTTTGGAATGACTAGAGACCCAAGAGCATGATAATGTAAGTTACTGTGCACTCTTGTTTCATGTTGCACAAAAGCTGCAACATGAGGAAAGGACTAAGGGAAACAAAGTCTCCCAGTACTGACTGTCTTAAGAGCATGTCAGTTTCCCCAGAAGAATTGAGCGAAAGCCCAGAGGAGTGCAGCGGAAGGCTGCGCTTCTATGGCAAAGTCTAGATCAGGGTGTAAAACAACAGCAAAAAGTTTGGGGGTTGCCACATGGAAGGAAAATTACATACAATGATGTAATCTTTCATAACAGTGACCATGGCTTGATAGGGTGGAATCCGAAAGGGCGCTACCTGAGTGAGGTGCAGATGCACTGCCCACCATTGTAGAGCCTGCAAGAATGCCCTGTTGATGCCGATCTTGTTTGTCCAAGTGCCTGCCTGTGACCTGCTGCCACTGCTGTCTGGGAAGTCCTTGAGAGGCTGCATCAAGATCTGCAGAAGGGGACCATATGGATGCAGGAAGATACCGTGCCCAGCAGAAACTTGATGGACCGGACTGTTGCGATGGACACTGCAGACAGCTGCTGAATTTTCCCCAGGATGGCCCTCACCCTATACTCCGGGGAGGCTGACAGACCTGCAACTGTGTTGAGATGGGCACCCAGTGACAGAGCGTTCTGTGATGGCACCACGCATGACTTGGGATAATTGATCGAGAAGCCCAGGGAAGACAAGAGCTAGACAGTGTCCGCTGTGTGCTGGGTCACAGGAGTGTGATAGCTAGACCAAATGAGCCAGTCCAGATCTGGGTAGACGTGTATGCCCTTGTGGAGTAAGTGCGCCGCTATCGAGGCCAATCATTTTGTGAATACACTTGGGACTGATTTCAGGCCAAAGGGCAGGGCCCTAAACTACAAAATGCAGGAACTTCCGATTTATTTCGATGAATGAGGATGTGCAAGTATGCATCCTTCAGGTCCAGAGTTGCCAAAATCCCCTTCCTTCAAATGGTCGAGTGTTAGGGAAGTTTTCCCAAAAGCCACTGTTAGGTAGACTTTACAAAACGATCCCAATGGTTTGTAGATCCCCCAACTCTTAGTATCAGTCTGCACTACTCATGGAACCTTGGTAGAGTTGCAGAGTAGTCCGGCTTATTATAAGAGGGAGATGCGGGCTGTAGGTAAGTACACTAAACTTAGTAAAGAAATTCAAAGTAACACTCAATAAATGTATAGTAAAATATAGATGTATTGTATGTACATAAGAATTACTTTTAAATACTCAACACATTAAACCAAAACACTTGGGAATACTTTACTGTCAAAAGCTGTAACAATGTAACTGCGAGCAACTACAAACTAAGCAGTGGCCTTTGAAAAGTATTCTAATGACAGTTCTATCGAATTAACGTTAACCCGCAATTTACAAGAAATACGTTAAGTACATTTACTCTGCAAAACCACATAAGATAATGACTTTTAGGCAGGAAAATAGTTGGTTAGTGTAATACTAGCAAGGCTTACGTTTCTAGAGGCAGTTTCTTCGCGTATCTAGGCTAAGTCCAAAACGTAACCTTAGCTTAAAGGCAGCTCTAAGAGGGATCAAAGTCCTGACAAGCAGCAGAACAACAAACTCCTGTCGATATTTTCTAGTGTTTAAGATGCAAGGAAATGCAACCAACGTTGGCGATCCTGGTAAAGGATTTGCTAAAGGGACACAAGCAGCAGCTTGGGTCGGAGGTAAGGGGGTTTGCCCTGGATACATCTACACTCTGGAGCGACTTTTTCGGATTAAGGTAAGCAATACCTTTTCCCCCCACAGTACTTTTGGTGTCATGATGCCTGCCCCCAGGAAGCCAGACCAGGCCCAGCAACCCCGGAAGCAGGCATCATGCCATTTGGAGCATGCCCAAAAACCCCAATTAGGGGCTGTTTGGGTGCAGTCCTGGCGCCTATGGCGCCAGGCTCATAAGGATAAAATCAGTCCTGGCGCCATGGGCGCCAGGCTCATTACAAAAAACCTACCTAATGCAGACCATGCTGCATACTCACCTGGTGCAGACCATGCTGCACGAAGCCACAAGCCAAATGGGTCTTAGAAGGGACTTTTTTACCTAAGGGACTACTTTTTTCTCGGGTGGGGGCTGTGGAAGAATACTTACCTGGGACTTCTTGCCTAGGCTATTAAAACCACGCCCGGACAGCCACACGTGCTTCGCGTTATTCTGCATTCTGCAGCGTAACGCTCACCGTGCCTCCAGCATCTTCCAGTCATCAGCCACGCCCGCTTCAGTCCTGGACCACCTGGAAACAAAAAGAAAGAAGGAGAAAAGGTTCAAACTTGAAACCTTACCTGAATTCTTGAACCATCGCGCCGTCGATCTTGAAGGAGTCATCGCACGCGCATCGTCACGCACCTCGCAGCGCCGCGCTGTACTCACCATCCAGTGCAGCTTTTCCTCACTCCATCGCGGACCCTGCATTTCAAAACCGCTCTCCGATATCTAAGGGGACAAGAAAAGCCAGGTGAGCACAGGAATGCAAAAGGGCAATACAAGCTACCCCCAAAGACTTACCAGATTACCACGGGGGGTACTCACCTCATCTCGGGTCGGCGCAGTTAACTCTGCATCACCACCGCACCCCGGCCCCTAAGGGGAAACCACTGGACACTACAAGCTACCCCCCAAAGACTTACCTGATTTACCGCAGGGGGTACTCACCTCATATCGGGTTGGCGCAGTTAATTCTGCATCATCGCCGTACCCCGGCCCCTAAGGGGAAAACCACTATAGACTTACCTGACTCTCACCAACTGCCCTTTGGAATCTTCGTGGTGGTTAAGTCGGCAATCTACAAGGAATCGGAAAGAGTGAAGATCAGACATTTGAACTCTTACAAACTATTGGATCCTAGAGTCAATACTGGAACTCACCAATTCCTCCACGCCAGTGAAGTAACTGGTCGTCTACGCGCCCCTGCGCTCGATGCAGGATGGAGAGCTCACCTTTCTAAACCATCAGGTGAGAACAAGAGGGAACATCGGGAGTGGTCAGTGGGCAGACAACGGGAGTGGAAGGTGGGTTAACGCTCGAATTACGGGAG
The DNA here is from genome assembly GCF_040938575.1 of Ambystoma mexicanum. Lineage (NCBI taxonomy): Eukaryota > Metazoa > Chordata > Amphibia > Caudata > Ambystomatidae > Ambystoma > Ambystoma mexicanum. Next base: position 419,972,966 of record NC_090935.1, read on the forward strand.
GTTAATTCCCTTTCTCCTTTGCAGAAAGATATTCATACGAGCCGACAAACAAAGTAAGTGGGGGTGTCCAGTCAGTCATCTCGGCTCTACGTGGCACCAGGCCAGTCCAGATCGACGTCCCTGTGGGAACCAGGTGAGCTTAACATTTGGTTTGAAGAAATGTTTGTGGCTGGATTCTCCTCTATGTGGCAGTGCTGGACCAAACCTCTGGATTCCTTGGTCTGGTAACGAAAGGCAGGACAATGGACGGGATCTCTGCAGCAGTCTCAAGGGAGGACTTCTGGCACGGATTTCACAAACTTCTCTGGTCACACTGCGTTTTTGACGCTTTTCCTGCAGCACCAACAAAGGACGCAATTAGCCCAGAAAATCTTCGGTTCCTGAAGTCCTGCACTCTGTTGAGGGGACTTGGAAGGGTTGGATTGCGCCTCTGGAGGTTCATCTGGAGCTCAGCAAAGACTTGGACGTATTCAGCCTCGACACAGCACCTCGGGAGAGGGCTCTCATTAAAGTTTATCTTGGGACTGGTGGTTCCCACCAGTCAAAGGGAAGGATGAGTCTTCCTCGGAGTTCCTATGTCGCACAGAAAACAGGGTCAGGACAGCAGTGGTCACTTCACAGCGTTGCAAAGAGTCTGCAGGCGTCTCTGGTCATCTTCTTCGGTTACTTCAGTTTCCAGTGATCGACTTGCCTCTCACCTCAGGAACCTCACCTTTTAAACAGTTTCAGCACTCACTCCACTGCAATCTTGCAGCAATTTACAGAAAGGGGCAGGTGGCAATCCAATTAGGACAGCCAGACCCCCAGTGGGAGCTGGTTCCATTCAGTCACTCCGGCAGACAAAGATTCCTGCCCAGACACACTGGAGCCTAGGCGGGGACACCCAAGGGTTCTAGTCAAAGGCAAAACACTCACACAGGCCTCCCCTTCCCAGGACAATAGAAGGGCTGACAAATAACCACGCTAATAATGGCAAAAAAAGAAAGGAGCCCCCAAATTAGTACTTGAGTGACCCTATTGTGCACGACTGGGGCTATGGACATAGCCTGCAGTTGAAAAATAACACATTAGTTAGAAGAACGCGCCCATTGCCACCAGTCATAACTAGGTTGTCTCTGACTAAAAAGTCACAGGATCAGAGAGAAGTGGGATACTAAGTATTCCACCGAACAAGAAGAAAATGGGTGGAGCTGTGACAACCTACCTCGTGTTTAAGAAGAAGCCAAAAGGTTCTGCAGAACTGCCTGACCGAACTCTGCATCCAGCCTGGAGCTGGTGTCCAGGGAATAATGCTTACAGAACGCAGACAGAGTGGCACACATAGCTGCCTTGCTAAGGGCCTCCCTGGAAGTGCGTCTATGAAAGGCAGCCGTCGTAGCCTTGGTCCTGAACACGCGGGCATGAATCCCCACGGGAACAGTCTTGCCCATGACCACATAATCCTCCAAAATGGCCTGGACCATCCAACAGGCTGTGGAGGCCTTGGAAGCTTGGGTGCCAGGAGCTGAGCCCCTGAAGATGACTAACAACGCCTCAGATTTCCATAAAGATCTTGTCTGGGAGAGGTAGAACTTAAGCACTCTTCTGAAGTCTTGGGAGTGCAACACCCTTTAAGCCCCGGACTGTGAGTTCAAAAAGAACACCAGCAGACACATTTCCTGGTTCAAGTGGAACAGAGAGACCACCTTGGGCAAGATGTTGGGATGAGTGTGCAAGACTACCATGTCATTGTGGAAGGTGAAGGGCTTGTACGATGACCGCGCCTGCAGCTCACTGACTATGCGCGCAGAGGTGACCGTCACCAGCCGGATGTACACCAATGCCATTCACTTGAACGGTTTACGCTATAAAGCAGCAAGCACCACGTTGAGGGTGGGGCCGTTGCACCAGAGGAAACAGCCTGGACAAGCCCTTGAACTAGGCATTAACCAATGGGTTGGCAGCTGAAAATGTGTGATCCGGCGAGTTCTTGAATGCCCCAATGGCCGCCAAGTAGTTGCATCAGGAATTGACCTGGATGCCAGAACGAATGAGATGTGCGGAAAAGGACAGCAGTTCATCCAGGAAGCAAGTGAGGGGATCCAGCCCGTTGTCGTGAGCCCAGTGGCAGAACCTGGTCCACTTACTCTTGTACTGAGAGCGTGTGGAAGGCCAGCTGGCCTCTTGTATAATCTCCCAGTTGCCGTCCCAGAACTGGGAGTGGTGCAGTCTCAGCTGATCAGAAGCCAGGCTGCAAGGGCCAGACTGGCTGGGTCCTGGTGCTCTACTGCCTTGTCCTGCTGTCTAAGGAAGCCCCTGCTGGGGATCGGAAGATAGATAGGCCCCAGGGAGTGCAACTGCAGGAGGTCCAAAAACAATGCCCTAGACAGCCAGAGGGAGGCAATCAGGATGAGGCTGCAGCCCATCGAGGACGGAATTCGCAGAGGGTCCGCTGGAGCAATGGAGGAGGAGGAAACTCATAGCGGCCGTGACAGCAGAGCTGGAACATGGGAACGTGTCCCCCAGAGATCCCTGCCCCCGACCCACCCATGAAGCAAAGAGAGGGCACTTGGAATTCAGAGGAGATGCAAATAAGTCCAAATCCAGAAAACCCCATTTCTGGAAGAGGGGCAACAAACTGTTGATGTGCAATTTCCATTCGTAGGTGTTGAACCCCAGGCTGCTGAGCTTTTCCGCCTCTGCATTGTTGGCCCCTGGGTGATGGACAGCAGAGAGCCATATTCCCTCCAATAAGGCCCACTCCCAGATCGACAGTGCCTTCATGCATACAAGGGGAGAGCGGGTCTCCACCATTCTTGTTCAAGTAGAACATTGTCGTTGAATATCAGTCCTGATCAGAAGCACCTTGCCCCCGATAACCGGTAGAAAAGCTGTGAGCTCAAGGGCCACCGCCATAAGTTCCTCATACAAAAAATAAATCGAGGTCGTCCCTTAAGGCATAAAGTGGATTGGGACTGTTCTAGGAAATATCTCTTGTTAAGCCAAAGGTATCCACTATGCTCAAATGAAAAAAAAAGTTTTCTTTTTTTAAATGAAGTTCAACCAATTTGTTATGGTTGTGTAACCTAAACCAAGGTAATCACAAATGTTCTAAGCCATAATATTTATGTTCTGAAAACATTCCTTGTTTTTCAAGATAATTTATTGTGCATTTTCAAGACAATTAAATAGAAAGAAGGGGGGGGGAAAGACGTGTAAAACATGGAAGTACAGTCTGAAATGATCAAGAGAGTTGTAAAATTGAAAAATCAAACAGGTTTAACAAAGAAACATTCAATACAATTTTTTGCAAGTAGGTAAATGCAAATACTAAGTAAATCAGTATGTGTTATGAATCCAGAAGCATATATGGTGACAAAGCAAACAAAGAAAAGATCCCCTCAGTAAGATGGAAGCTGAGGCGGCCCAAAGTCCAGTATACAGGTGCCGCTATATTGATAAATGAATGAATGAATGCAGGTCTGCCGACGTGTTGGTGTCTAATAAGTCTGGAGACTCCTGGCAATGGCACAACAGTGTTCATGCTTAAGCAATTGTAGTTTGAACACAAGTTTGAAATAGGACTTTAATTTAAGTTCCAGATTAGAGTCTTCCAGTTGAGAAAAAAGGTTTTTAGACATCCATCTCACGTTTCGGATCTGCCCCCTGCTGGGCAATTGGGTTTATTATCGAGCCTTCCTCAGGGCGAAAACATGAAGAAAAGGGAAGCCAAACTTGTCCCTGTATGAATGCAGACAAAAAAAGGAAGGGGGGGAAAGGAGCATCATAAAACCAGTTTTATTTTCAGGAATGTTTTCAGCTTTTTAGTGGCATCAGTCTAAATTTAAGCACAAGTTTACTTAATAGTTTTAGCAACAAAACAAAAAATGTTTTGAAAACCCGGCGGGAATGTGCTTCTTACCCTAAATCTGGGAGTGGACTGAAATAGGAAACCCACTTGGGCTGGGATTGTGGTCTTCCCCAGATTAGAAAGACGCAGCGTGGAACATGAGGTCCCCAGGGCGCACCCACCCGCTATTTTGTGTGCACTTGCTGCAACAGGGAAGAGGAAATAAGAAAAGGACAAACAAGCAGATGTAACTTTCTGTATGGAGTTTCATGTGTGGTTGATTTAGCATACTCAGTGCGGTAAATGAATTGGATACCACATACCACTTATGGGTAAAAGTCGTGTCACAGTGACTGTTACTTGGTGTGTGCGGCATTAGGTTCAGGTGTGCTTGAAGTGGTCCTCAGACTGGAGGAGACCGGGACATAAACAAAGACAGACACGGAGATAGTAAGTGTAACGTTCTCTTAACGTTACTTGAAAGAGACTAATGCGGGTAACTGGCATTAGAAAAGTGATGGAGGAGGGAAGTGCCTCACATACCTCCAGTGAGGACGGTTCATGGAAATGTCCCGTTAAAGCTGAGACGCCTGTGCTGTGGCCGGGGGTGCGCACTGGTCAGACTGTCTCGGCTTGCTGAACGCTGAGTCAGCATGAGTTCCAGCAGATTGATATGCAAGAGGGCCTCTGTCCTGGACCATGCACTGTGAATCCAATAGCCATCCAAGGTAGCCCTCAGCCCGTGAGGGAGGAATCAGTTGGCACTACCAGAGTAGGTTCCGGCTAAGAGAAGGGCACTCGCACTGCAACACTGCAGTCCGTAAACCACCACTGAAGATCCGGAAGGAGGGACGGAGGAATAGGAAGCCTGTCCGACTGCGCCCCCGTTTCCTGGTCCCAGTTGGCCGCCAGGTGGAGCTGGAGACGCCTCATCTCGAGGCGAGTGTGACGCTCTGTGATCACGCAGGACGTCATCAGGCCCAGAAGGGGCTGGATCCCTCATGCCAAGGTGGTTGAGTTGTTCACAAAGTGCCGAATCGCCTTCTGAATTACATCGGAAACACCTTCTGACCAACCGTGTCCCATCGAACTCAGGAACACCAGGTCCGGGGAAGGGGTCAATCCCGACTACCGCCGGTTGAGAGGAAACCCCAGCTTGGGAAGAAAATCTCGCTGGCAGGAGTGCACCACCCCCTTGGGCGAGCTGCCCCTCACCAGCCAGATGTTCAGATAGGGGTATTGGTGGTGGCCATCCAATCGAAGGAACACACGATGGGATGTACTGAGGCCGAATGGCAGCACCCTGTACTGAAGTGGTGTGATAATCGTGAACCGCAGGAACCTCAGGCCCGGTTGGTAAATGGGTACATGTAGGTATGCATCTTTGAGGTTTAGGGAACACATCCAATCCGCTGCGCACAGCAACTTCATTATGTGTGCTGGGGTGATCATCTTGAAGCGCTATAGAGGTAAAAACAGATTGAGGAACGACAGGACCAGGCTCCCCTCAGGCCAGACTGTTCTTGGGTACCACAAAAATCCTGGATTAGAACCCAGAGCCCCTGTCTGAGGGAGGCACCGTTTTCACCGCCTGCATGTCCAAAAGCACAACAGCGCAGGCGACCCTATCTGCAACAGAGGAGGAGAAGGTAGAGGAAGAGGAAGGCTGAAGCCTGTGGAGACTACTGCAAAAATCCAAGGACTCCTGAAATAATGCTTCCAGCTGTCCGTGAAGAAGGCCAGCCAGCTCCCTACAAGCAAGTTATGTTCCCTGAATGAGACGTCATTGCATTTTGGCATCTGAGGTGGGAGCGGAGGAGGGGGGGGGGGGAGTGAAAAAAGCCCTGCAAGGCCCTCTGCTGCTTCCTCCTATGGTTGCTCGGGGACCTGTCTGGCCGCTGCGTACCACGAATCCTGAACCCCTGGAAGCCACTGAAGGATTGGGGCTTGAACTCGGACCTGCCCTACGTCTGAGGAAAGATCTTCTGCCCAGTTTTTGTCAAATGGCCAATGATTTAGCAGTCTGCGTTGAGGTCTCCTTTTTAACTAGTCAACAGTGGAATAATGAAATGGGTCTGTCCCTTCGAACTGGAGGTCTAGAATCCTCTCCTGCACATCCGAATAGAACTTTGTGGAATGCATCTATGCAGTCCGCCTCATCTCAAGTCTCAGGCAGAGGCCCCTGCTGGCTGTGTCGAAGTGGGAGACCGAGGACTCCATGAGATCCTGCCCAACTGCAGCCCGCTTTGATGGAGGCCTGTCTCTCAGGGGGAAGGTCTGGCGGGAACTACCCGATCTCTCGCCACAGCTTCTGGTTCACCGCGGCTAGGAGGGTGATAGTGTTAGCCTGTCGCATGTACAGCCCGGCGTAGAGATAACATCTCCTGCCGAAAGACTCAAGGGCCTTGTCCTCCTTGGACAAACTACTGGAGACTACCCGGGCGCAGGAGGAGGTCTTTGAATACAAGAATTCTGCCGCGATGACTGAAGAGTGTGGTTGAGGGTGGGACGCCAGGAGGACTGGCTCCCCATCCAATAGCCTGAAGCGGCTGTCCAGCCTTTTGTTTATTTGGGTGTTGGCCCAGGGCATCTCCCAGACCTCCTTCGCCATATAAACAATGAAGGGGGATACCCGAGCCGCCCGCAGGGCCAGGACCTTCGCCAGCACCCCTAGTTCCTGGGGGGCCAACTCCGGATGATGGACCCCCGAAAACATACACAGGCCTTGAAGACCATCACGAAACACTCTCACTGATGCTGAAGGCTCCTCATCCTGTGTGTCGTGGTCATCCTCCACCCCCTTATCTGCCAGGCAGAGGCAAGTCCAGATCTTGCAAGTGAGGAGACGGAGGGGTTCCCCTCCCATGTTAGCTCCCAAATGCGGCTGAGCATCGACAGGTGACTGAGGAGGCGACGTTGGTGGCACCAGTGTCACTGGAGACAGAAGGCTCGGAAGCACCAGCAGGACCTGGACCGGAGAGCCAACAGGCAACTGCCCCAGAACCCCCAGAGCGTGGCCCAGGGGAGGGGGCCTTGGAGGCATGACCTGCAGTACCACTGCCTTGATGAGGTCCTTGAGGAGCCACAACATCAGAGGGTAGTGCACAAGGAGGAGGAAGCTCTCAAAAAAGCGATCTTCACAGGCCGCATGGTCAAAAGAGGGAGCACAACCATCAGCCGCTGTGGGACTTCTGTCCTTATCGAAGCACAGAAGAACCTGGGATAGGTATCCGAACAGCTGGGACACAAATATAACCCTGCGGGGACCACCCGCATGATCCATGGGCCCGCCAACACTCCCCAAAGGGAGAGGACTGGAACCGCCCCAAGTCACCCATTTTGAAGGTGATAGGCCTGCCCGAGGCCTAGCATCAGAATCTAAGATGGCTGCCACCCATGCAGGCTCCACCATGTGCTTGCCTTGCCTGGACGAGAGGGTGCAATGTTGACGTGCTCTTTGCAGGGTCTGGCATAACCAGAAGTTGCTTGTGCCCCGACCTTGAGGCAGAAGCGCTGACCTTGAAGGCACCGGTAGGCTGTAAGCCCTTAGCTGGAGAGCTGGTAGTCAAATGGGACCCTGCCTCTGACGGCCGCCTCAATCCAGAGATCGAAAGCCCCTTGTACACCGGTGCAGAAGATGAAGAGCTGGAGTGTCCCTCAGTGGATGGGCTGGAAGGGCCCCTCCGCTTGGGAGCCGGTAGCCTTAACGGCGTCAGGCTTGCTGCCAGTACCAGAGTCCACGTTGCCCCTCCCTGCCGGGGGTCCCAGGAAGGAGTGTCGTGCTGGTGAACTAAGACCTTGCACATTCTCCTGCCGGGAGGTCCTGGCGATGAAGTCCTTTAGATGATCGTGTGGTGAAGAATGGAAGATCTCTCGGCAGCGGGCAAGTCAATTCTTCAAGCATTAGTGAGCTAGAAAGCTGCAAGCCGCGCATGCATCCCAGTGGTGGTCGTGCCCCAGGCACTCAAGGCTGAGCGCATGGGAGTCAGAGGCCAGGAACGACCGATCGCAGGATGTGCATCTCAAAGCCTCCAGCAGCCGACATGCACAAGGGGAGGCGAGGCACCGAAGGGAGGTGAAGACATTAGAAGACAAAAATTACAGGAAGCAAGCGGAATGCAAAAAAGGTTATGACGAGTTAACGACGCTTGGGGTCACGCCTTCGCGCACTATACTAAATATAAAAGGGTAGCTCATTTTTCGCTGCCAAAGGTTCCGCTACGGTCCTCTTTTTGGAGGAAGTCCCACAAGGATGGAGTAAAGGGGACGGAACATAGGAGTACATATGCTCTGATTCAATATATGATCAATGTCTCTTCTCAACCTGGGTGAGCTCCCCTTCTCGAGATCTGAACAAGGGTTTTTCTCCACAGTTCAAAAAGAAACCAGGAAATCTGGTTTAGCATAAAGTTCCAATGCAGTTCTTATGGTTTGGTACGCGATTACATAAAGTTCTGTTGCTTCAATAAAGTATCTTAAGAAATCACAAGTTCTCCCTCCTCCTGGAATAAGGACGGTCTCATATTTGTCTTCTCCAAGTAAGCAACAACAATTGTCTTTGTCAGGATAATTGTCACAACTTTTGATTTAAAAAAGAAATAACCTATTCCCACTCTTAGGGGAGTAAGAACAGGTTTCACCTTTGTAGGAACAACAAATGTCTTTGTCATGCTGGTTCAATGTAATTTTGGTTTCAAAAAGAATTGTAACTTTTCTTCAACAAGCTTTCACAATTCTTCAAATGTCACAAATCAACATGAGTTGTTTCTGTTAGAACCACAGTTCAGCATTTGGATCAACTGCTACCTGGCTCATTCCTTTGCCAGGCTCTTGTAGGCAACAACTTCTTGTTTTATTGGTATGCTCACCTGCCAGTCTACTTTCACAACAAGAACAGAAAGCTTCAGTAGTAATTTAAAACTTAATTAGGCTTCTTTAGCATCAAACTTTAAACAAGTTGAAGGGGGGGAGGGGCAACAAGGGCCCCACATTAAGACTTCTAAGCTCTTTAAGACCTCTTGGCAAATACGCTCCTCTACCTCTGGATAACCTTGTCCAGAAGAGCAGCCTGTTTGCCAACTTTCTTTTCCCTCTGTACCAACCAATCTTGTCTTTGGCAATATAGGTTTCTATAAGCTGAAGATTGGTCTTTCATAGCGCACGTAAGCAGTTAAGTCTCACAATGATTAAGCCTCTCAATATTCCCATCTTGCATGGATTACTGTTTGGTATACTGGTGTTGCTGATTGGTAAAACTCTCTTGGCTTGGGTATTGCTTTCCCATGGGGTTTCTGGGCTTTCCGCAGTCTCATGTGCTCATTTGTACAGTCATTTTGTTTCAAATACCACCAATGTTCGTTTTGTATAGTTCGGTATTCAAAATTACTGCTACTGTTGCTTTCACTCCCTCGTGAGTGAAGCAGCCTGCTGTGAACATGCAGACATCGTTGGAGCGCTCGGGAGTCACTTGCAAGCTGTGAACTCACTGGGTAAGTCTCTCTATTACACTCTGCTTGGTGTTCGCAGGTCTTCTGTATTCATGGTCCTCATAGCCGGGTGGACGGACTGCCTGGTCCTTCTCCGTTCACGCCACTGAGGATTGGAGCCTCCTCTGCTCCCGAGAGGGTGAGGTGCAACCGAGCCACCTGGAACCCCCAAAGAGGGAACACTTCCCTCGCTACTGCTGCTTTCCTCTGCAGGAACTCTGCACAAAGAAATGTTTTCAGGCAATTGTATCTCTTTTACACTTCCCACTGTGTGACCTCTGCAAAACAGTGTCAAGAAACACTTGTGTTCGGGCGCGTTATAAATGGCTTACCATATCACAAAGGCAAAGGTTTTCTCAGGACCCGCCACGGCTTCTGGTGTTTCAGTGGTGTCAGTGTCTTTTCTCGCCACAGAGTTCGTCTCAGCTGCAATCTCGGCCTGGGCTGCTTTTTTTTAACCACTGCTCTGCTTCTCGTTCTTCTTGATCCCTCTCCCATGCCTGCACCGGAGGGGGCTTTCTTTAGCCTCTCAGTCCCCTTCAGGTGCAGGTCATCTACACTAATTAAAAGATCACTCACCTAGTAGTGTTCCTCTGCATCCCTATTCCCAGTCCCAGTATTGATGGAATTATGGGGCTTAGGCTGATTGTACCCACATTTAGGTGGGTAACAAGTGAACAGTTTGATTATTGTGGCAACAAGCGATTAGTTATTTTGGCATGTGTTACATCTCTTCCTTAGAGGAAGGTAAATGCTGTGTCTCATACCATTGATTCCTCACCTCCCTGACCCCGTTCTCCTCCCAGGGCATCCTCCAGCAGAGCAGCACCCCCAAGGTCAGGATCAGGAAGCGTCTGCCTTTCCCTGGCCACCTGGGAGGAGACATTAGGCAGGGATTTGGTGAGGGATCTATCACAGGGCTTGCCTATTTTGTGCAGTCTAGTGGGTGCTACATACGCTTTTTGCAAGCTTGAATCTCATGTTGTCCATTCTGCACCTTCCAGAATCAGACCTTATGGTCGTCCTCCCACTTCTCTCTAGTTGCTTGCACTTGCAGCACCGCTCCCCCATCGCACCAACACATGAATCTAGTAGTTATCTGTCTGCCTCCCTACCATAATGATGTAATGGCTTGATTGACTGCATGTATTTGGGGAAATTTTGGCGACCAGGTTTTCATTCAAAAATGGTGGGGCTGGGGTCACGGTGAAAGGGTGTGCGGTTGGGCCCTTTTTGGGGCTTTTTAAAATTAAAATGGTGGGGCCGAGGTAGGGGGGATGGACTTGGGGCTTTTTTAGTTAAAATAGTGGAATGGGGTCATGGTGCGAGTGGGTGGAATTGGGCCTTTTTTTTATTAAAATGGTTGGCCTGCAGTTGCTGTGGGGTTGCTATTGGGGTTAGAGTTGTTGGCCATTATGGCCTTCACTTACCTGGATGGGTGGCAGTGGTCTACTCCCCAAGTGGTGGTGGGAAGCAAGTGGCTTCCCTCACCCAGCAGCATCAATCAGGGCCTGGGGTGGACAGGCTGGGGGAGTATCGAGGGGGTGGCGGCTTGGGGCTTACTTAAAAAAAATGGTGGGGCTGGTGTCACGGGCGCTGGTCTTGCGGCCATTTCTTTTAATTGAAATGTTGAGGCTGGATTTTCTTGGGGCTAGCAAAGGGATTAAAATGGCCTATACCTTTAGAGGCAACGTGGGCAGAGGGAAGGCCATACTATCAAGAGGGGTGTGAATGTGGTTCAGTAGCAACCCAAACAGCTAAGTATAACAGTCCAAAATAAAGGAAAATCCAACTAAGGTTCTAAAAAATTATACTTTAATCAAACACATCATGACAATAATAACGAACAAGAAAACATTGTACAAACCCACTCTGTAGAAAGAACACAGAATACACAGATTGAAAAGGCGCAGCACTCTGGGTAATGAGACACAGGGAGAAATGGAAATTAGTACCCTCGTGGATAGAGGCAACCAATCAGGTAGCTAGAAACACAGGGTTGAACCACCAGTGAAAGTCTGCGTTCCAACCCACCCGACGGCCAGCTTCCCCTGCTGTATTCTTCCTTTCACCTTCCATCCCCTTATTCTTGTTTACACCCCCCTCCTGCCCCTACGCACCTTCCCCTCTGCTCTAGACTGCCGCCATGGAAAAGGAAGAGGGGCTCGAATACAGAGCCCCGCCTTCCCTTTCCTTGGTGGCTGTCTAAAGACCTATTTTCAGTCATTTGACTTAAAATACTTTTTTTCTAGCACCCCGGGTTACTGCTTTGGTAACCTGGGGTGCTAAAGGCCTTAACACCCGATTCGGCACACCGCATCGGGTGTTAACGCTATATTAAAAGACCACAATGTTCAAAAGGATATTTCTTTGGGTAGGTCATTTAAATCCCTTTGCAACCCCAGTCTCTAGGGCCCAACAATGGACCAGGGGTGCAAATATTAGTCAATAGTACCTTTGCAAAGGTCTTTGCTGTTCAACGGCACCTGGCCAGGCTTCTCGGCGTCTACTGCAGGTTTGTCTCGGATCGAGAATGTGGTAGTCACGATGATCCAGCAGCTGCCGTCGAGTCGGGGAATGAGCGAAAGGTAGCGGCAGTCTCGAAGAGTCTACTCGAACTGTGCAGATTGGGCAGTCACCATGTTTGGTTTAGGGGGTCAAGGATCAACAGCAATCAAGCGGATACCAGGATGTGCAGGCAAGTCTATTTGCTGCTTGGAGGTCACTGTTCGGGAGACACCAGGGTTGGGTTGATAGATTTACAGGAGCAACGATTAAGCTGGAGATCTGAACGGTGAATCAAGAAAAACAATGCAGCAGTACTTCTTTGGTTCGAGCCACAGCAACGACATGCTTCAGCTGGCACAGTAGCAAACTGAGCAGATGGTGGTGTTGGAGTAGATTTCCATCTTTGTGCGAAATTCTTTCCACATTTGAGTTCCAAGCACTTTTAGCAGGACTCTCTGATTTTTTTGACAGATTCTCCAGAGTGAGTGGACCCCTTTTTCCACACTCATTCTTTAAATGAGTGTGTGGAAAACATGTTACTCTGATCATGTGAACCTTTTAACATCTTTTTGCTATTTCTTTGTGGAGTCATGCTTTTCTCCAACTGTAAAGGCATCTACAATTTACTAAAGCAGCTTGCAGCACTTTCTGTGCGGTGTTGCAAAAGGCTCAGAATTACCCTGTGACTGTTTTAACTTTACTTGTCACTCTTACTTTTTACTTTACTTTATTGAATTTATATCTCGCACAGTGGACCCGGAGGCATGATGATGCATACAGACAAACACAGAAAAATATACAACAAAAACCATAAAATTAGAGGGGAAGAAATAGTATATAAACACAGCACAATTGCCAAAAAACAGTGGGAAGTCTACTCCCGATAGAATTTATTGTGGGGTCAGATCAGTCGAGAAGAGTCAGTTCAAACATCAGAGTATTAGTTTGCAGTTTGAGCAACCCATGGGGAGATAATTACATGATCTGAGATAGGAGGGTAAAGTGCTGAACCCGCAGCCCACTAGGACAGTCACTTGTTTGCTGCTCACCAGTCACTCAGGTCGATCCTAGGTAGGATCTTCAGGTCCGACACCCTGACAACTCCAGGCCCCGTTCTTTGACGCAGCCATGTAAGCACTTAATTTTCGCGATGCTTCTCTAGACTCTTCCATCCACCTTCTTTATGTTGGTAATCACAAAATTCCTTTGATCCATGACAAAGGTTTCGGTACACGAGTTATTGATGTTGGGCTTTTGGGACTTCCTTAAGTGCAAACTCTTTAAGGTCACCTGCTTAGATTTGGCGTTTGCCACTACAAGTTGTTTAATTGGATTCTGACAGAGTTTTGGGTCAAGCAAAGGGTGAACCTCCAGTTGTAAATCAACTATTGTAACAGCCTCTTTCATAACTCCCCTCTCGAGCTCTTCGCTCCTCTACCTCCAATTTACACAGGGTCAGTCGTTTTTAAAATAAACGAGCTGGGGGTAGATCTGTCTTCGGCTGGGGCCTCCCTCTGGAACAGCCTCCCTGCCACTCTAAAACTTGAGAGCCATCTCTGGTTCCGGAAGCACCTCAAGACCTTCCTCTTTTCTTCTGCCTTCGCTCCCCCTCTCCCCTGCTGATCTGTTCTCTCTTGGCACCGTGCACCTGGCCACCCTCTGTCTTTTGGGCCCAGGTACCTGCTCATCCTGCCACCCTCCCGCACGGCCTCCGGGCCACCCCTTGCACTGGGGTCTGTACCCATACAGCCCACCCTTTTTCTTCCTGCACTTATCAGACCTACCCTGCCAGCTGTCTTAAACCTAGCACTTGCAAATTGCTGGCTGCATTACCACTGTTTGTTGCCTTTATTATTTATTGTTATTTATCTGTTTCTCCTCTGCTTCACACTTTCCACCTCTCCCCCCTTCCATGCACTTTTCCACTCCCCCCTCTCCCATGCACTTGCGCGTTCTCAATGTCACTGGGCCTAGTGAGATCGCCGTTTTATTCTCCCCTGTTCCCCTCCCTTGCCTTGTCGCGCTCTGAAACACTTGTGTACGAGCGCAATAGAAATAAAATATCAATCAATCAACCGCCAAATGGGAGGAGGTCATAACAGCCTTCGACTGCAAGGGTGGGACTGAGATGGGGGCTTCTTTAGGGTCTTTTTGGCAGCCGAGGTGGACACCATATTGGTGGAGGAGGGGTTTGCGTTGATTTTTCCAAGCATTCAAGATCAGGTTCTGGTTGAGAAGGCTTTTGCAGGTGTGGCGAAGATGGGATGAGCGTGTTTGGGCTTACAGACGCCACCCATCTCTTGACGTCTTCGATGGTAGAACAGGCTGCAAGGTCCTGCATCATCTGATCCCTCAAAAGTCGCGAAGTCGCTGGTATCATGGGGTCAGCCAGCCCCATGTATGGAGTTGCTGCTGGTGTGTCCCTAATCTGCACCCCTTTTAATATTTGTAGAATTAACCCAGTCTGGACGCCCACTGGGAAGTCACTGTCGGGGTTATCAGATTGAATTCAAACGGTAGATCCTGTCCCTCATAGGGGTAAGCAGTCTTGAGCTGTGTAAACTTGAATGTGGGTAAAAGGGGGCATGCCACTTTTACATCATTCTTTGCAGCATTATTAAGGTCCTGCCTAATAAGCAGGAGTTTCGAAAAAGAGAGTTGATCTTGCTGGAGCTTCTGTCTCCTCTTGGCACTTAAGTGCCAGGACTTCTGATATCCTATTGCCATTCCTATGAGAGGCAGTAAGTGGTGAGTGTGGCGGAAGTTCCACCCTGTTCATGGCGTCGGCTGGGTGCTGGAAGGTTCCAACCCCGGGCTGGAAGCAGTTTTGACTTCCATAGGTAGGTCTGAGTCCGTATTCTTGCCTGCCAATATGTGTAACCTCGTCACTGGCATAGCACTAGGCAAGGAGTTAGGAAGGCACCTTATGGGCAGAAACCTTGACAAATTTAGACTCTAAGGAACAACCTACAGTGAGCCCCTTACCCACCGCTTACCCGCCTGAGAGGAGCACTGAGCGAATGGCTGGAAAGTGCTTCAGTTGTGCTTGCTTCGGTCCAGAACGTCGCAGTCTGCCACCGAACGCCGGCACGAGAAGAATGCGGCCGGAGACTGTGGGGCAGGAAGGCTGGAGGACTGGGGCTGAGTAAAACAGAGCTGCGAGGGTGAGCGCTGCTGAAAAAGCGCTGCGGGTGCTGCTGTAATCCACAATTGCCTCACTGCCGGACGCTCTCCTCACTCCGTCACGAAGATTAGCGATTACAGCAAGGGACCCTAAAGCGAGGCAAGCCACGCCAGGCCACACGGCCGCCTCTAACTTAAAGTTACCAATGCAGGAGGATACTTTTTATCCTAACTATTCTATTTTGTGAGAGCAGCATACCCCAACTTATGTGGAGTGGATCCAATGCATCCCCTTTCTCGACTCTACAGTACATTGTTGGTTACTGTGACAAGTCTATCCGTTTGGGCTGGTGGCAGTGTACCTTTTACACAACTTTTTTTGAACTTTTACAGGAGGCTGTCTTCGCAACTGCGGTAGGGTACACATGGGTCACAATTTGCCAAAAATGGTTGCTGTACTTCTATAAGTCCTAAACAAGATGGCCTGTCCTTTCTGATGTCTTCTTCTACCCTACTAGGTGGCGGAGGGTCAGCTTCACCTTTTGTCTTCATCAGGTTTCGCTTGGAAAGCCTTCGAGGACGCTTTGAGTAACTGTCAGGGCAGGAAGTGGGGGAGGTCAATCTTAATTCCTGTGTCCTTTGTCCTGCAGTGTGCCCTAGAGAAATCAGTTAAGACTGGGAAGCTGTCTGTTCCCATTGGACAGCCATCCCCAAGTTTAAATGGTGCGTGGGATACGGATGGTGGACTCAGTCAAGTTTCCTGCATAAATCCAGAGGTCCTGGAGCTGAGACCCAGAGTCGACCACTGGAAAAGAAGACGCCGAAAAAGAATGAATGACGATACAAGCAACTTCCAGCAAATGCCAGCACCTGCTGAGTAACCACTGCTGTCCTGACCTCAACTTCTAAGCGACATGGAAGACCCGAAAACGACTTTCTCCCTTGGACTGGTGGGCCTAACCAGTCCTAAAATGAACTGCATTTTGCGCCATCCATTGTTAGGCAGAAACCTGTGCAGTTCCCTTAGGGACCACTGCAAAAGATTTAAGACTAGAGGTGTTGCCAGTAAACCCACTTGGTAGCAGTCTGTACCACCCAGATTTACCTGGTAGCTGTGGCTGAGCAGTCAGACTTCCGTCAAGAAGAGTTAGGCAGTATGCAAAGTATACAGAATAGGCACTCAGGTACAATAATACAAGCAAACACTGACCAGAGCTTTGGTATCAAAGTATATAATTATTTATTTAAAAACACACAGTTTGAAACACTCCAGCACTCTTATTGTAAAATATTCTAAACAGTTACTATTGTAATATATACACCCCTTTTTCCTTATCAGATAAGTCACAGTAAAACACACCTTATTTTCATACAGAGGTGAGCGCTTAACTAGATGGCACTCCAATAAGTTTGTGAGAAAGGGAGGGGAAAAAGACAGAATATGGAAAGGTACTGTAAGAGGATTCAATTCAACACTACAGCTAAGTCAATGCCTAGTCTGGGATACTGAATGGAAACCCTTATTGATATATCTTTATGTCCAGTTCATGCGTTCTGGATGACTACCCCTATATAACACCCCTCCCTTGGAATCCCCCTGACCCCACTGAGCCAAGAAGGAGTTCTGTTTTGCAAGTTAAAAGGTATATTGGAGAATTTAAACAATATAGATATATATATCACACTTTATAATAAATTAATAATCGGATATCACACTTAATCTGATATGATAAAGATTAACAACGGAGAATCTGGCACTAGCACACTTGTGAATAGGAACAGAAGAAGAAGGTGGTAGAGAATGCTTTATATAAGTTCAGATGGATGTAATGTTGAATGAAAATGCAATACAGAAAATACTCAATATGATTTCAACAAAACAATGTAATCACTTTTCTCTGGCAATCCCCTTCCCCCTTTATGCAATGCAGGGAAATGGAAGGAAAGCACACAGTTCTCAGAAATGCAATCAAATGTAATTCAGTTCACCCCAGCAAGCTTAGGTTACAGATCGGAGTTTTAAACACAAGCCCAAAATGCTTTTATATGTGCTGGCAATGAAGTGAAAAATATACTAAAATGCTTTTAATTCCCTCTAGAGGTTCAGGTTGAGGATTAGTTGGTTTAAATTAGTTGCAGGCTTACTTTAGCAATGTCCTAGGAATGATTAGCAGGTTAAACGAATTTCTGCAACGGAAGCAAAAACAAACTGCTGTTTTCACACGTGGAGAAATTTGCAAATCGCGGTAAAATTCGCGGGTGCGTCTTTCGCGATTACGGCAAAACTATAGGGGGTAGGAATGCGGTTCAAACGGTCACGGAGATATGAGCGATTAAATAAAGGTCGTTTTTCAGATTTGAAATTTTAAAGTTCAAAAAGACAAGTGCAGCTTGCAACTAGAAAATGACAAGTGACAGCTTTACAAATGACAGGTGACAGTTAGGAGACAGTTCTACTTAGATTAAAATAGGATTGAATTATATTATTTTAACTAAGAGATTGGTTCTGCACAGTCTGCTAGGTACTCACAATATATTTTTGAAATAGATGGGCCTCGCCACGGATCTGGTCAGGTTTTGGACTGGACTCCGGTCTGGTCTGGGTCTCTTCACAGTGATCTGGGTCAGCTCTCTCTGGTTCTGCTAACAGCGGTCTGGTCTGGGTTTCTGGTTCTGGATATTGATAGATTTGAAGTCTGGATCTTTCTGCACAGCTTTCTCTAGAGATTGATGGAGGTAAAGTATGGATTTTCCAGCAGAGCGTCCCGCAGCAAATGGATTTGAAGGTCCCTATCTGTCCTGTCTGTCTGCTTTTATGTGTTTTGAAAATGGGTGTGTGTGCAGCATCACTAGGCTCTACCCCTCTCCACTTATCATTGGCCAAGCTTTCATTTCTCCCCTGATTGGGGGAGCTAAGTTGTGTCAGAGTGATGTCATTTTACAGCCTGCAGAAAGTCCACTCCTCCTGTCAACTTGCACACAAATCTAGATTTGAACCAAATACATATTTGCAGAGGTACATATTGTTTAAAAATTACACGCAACCATCACATATCACAGGAGGTATACCCTGTCCAAATCTGCTCTTCCTGAGAGCTTGCATTCAGAAATGGCAATATTTTGCACTTTTTAACTGGTTTGCAATACCGGACATTACCCCAAATTTACACACATGTGCGCAAGGAGTATGGACATTAGTTGATGAAGTGTCAGATTTTTCACATGCACACATTTTGAGTAATATCCTCTTTTCCGCTAAAACCCCCCTGAACATACCACCGGGTCCTAACACGTCTTAAAATGTGGGCAGAAAAATCACAAGAATTATGGTGTCATTTAAATAATTTTCACAAGTCCGTACTATGAGTTATTCATCTTTTTAGAGTTATGTTCTGGCCCCAAAGGGGTGTGGTTTCCCCCCAGCACAAGGTTGAATTTCTGTTTTTTCCAGTTCTGCCAAGCCAGCTTGCTCTCACAGGCAGTGCCCCTCCCCTGTCCTTCCAGGAGGAAGCTCCATTTACGACTCCCGCCAATAAAACATTTGCCTGAGTCAGGACAGGGCTTTGTTCAGAGCTCCTGTATTCTGTGGGGGCTCCCCTTAATTCAATTATCAGAGAGATGGCATATCCTTAGTGTGGCCAGCAAAAGGCAGATAGGCCTGGGAACACAGCTGTGACTCAGGTTTCACTCCTGATGGGGGGTAGTTGCCAGGCAAAATTGGAATCTCTTTAAGCCAGTTTTTAGCTACATGTCATTTCTGTTCCCCAGTTTTCTGCATTCAAATAAAACTAAACATTTTTACATATGCAGCTAGAATGCTGATTCTAAGTTTAAAACTATGACATTTAAACAATTGGAACCTATGTGACACTCAAAAGTAGGTCACTCAGTCAATTTAAACATTTAGATTTTTAGTGTCTTTCAGTCCAAATTTACTTAAACTGCTGAAATCCCCAGCTCAGCCAGTCTTGTTATAAACCTTCAAGTCACTTCAGAATATAACTTTACATTGGATCCACCTCTCAGTAAGTCTTTCTTTGGCCTGCTTTGGGTTCATTTATTCAGTTTTATACAAAAAGTAAAATCTGGTGTTGTTTTAAAACGCCGGCTTTTGGATAGTGGTGAGTACTGGTACTGCACCCCTTTTTGGGATTTAAGAAAATGAATTCCCAACAGTTATGGGTTTGCTTTTGGCAATCAGCATTGCCACTCCCAATGGTTTCAGACTACTGTGTGGGTAGTCCAATGGTGGTTTTAGGCAGTGTCCTTCTGTGCCCATAACATCGGCAAAAATGAGTGGCAGCCTATTCTTCATGCATTTCCCTGTGCATTTTCTGGGAAGCTCTGGCCATCATGATGTTTTCCATGTCAGACTGCACAGTTTTGAGGTAGGGCTTGGATGCGTGGATAAAAACATCCCACAGTACACCACTCTAAGATTCAGGAACACTATAAGCAAGGCAGAAGAGCAAAAGTCCCTGGTGAGCCAAAGTCCAAAGGCTGGGCCCACTCTTAAAGGGAGCAGAGCACAAATGCGCCCAAGATCACACAGTTACACTAGGCTTAGAAAGTCTTGCAGAGGGTTTAAAAAGATTTTAGAGAGGCTTAGGAAAGTTTAGCCAGGGTGTCCCAGGCTAACCCAGATTCGAAAGCCGGGGGCTAAATCTACCCCGTACAGTCGGTAGCAAGGGAAGCCAGGCGGGACACAGTACCTTAAGTGGGAAGGATCCTTCAGCGGTGGCAGTTGTTCCTGGTAGTGGGTGCAAGTTGCGTCGTCGTCCAGGGGAAGAGAAGATCTCGACTTGGAGGAAAGATGAAGGTCGTTGCACTACCAGGGCAGAAACCAGCCGCAGAGTTTTCCGGTTAAAGGTGATACCTTTGTTTCGCGGTCGTGGTAAAACGTGGTATCCCGGTTGCCGGGGTGCTTGGCACGGGCAAGGCAGCCACGAGGTACGTCGGGAAAGCGAAAAGACGGTGAAACTGGTTATCCCCACCAGTCAAAGGAAGAAGACTCTCCGGCAGGAGATCTCTGTCGTTGGGAAAAGTGGTGAGGCAGTCCAGCAGGGCTCCACCGGTTAAGGGGTCGTGGCAGGTCGGCTCAGCTTCTCCCTCGTCGGATTCTTAGGTCCTGTGGCGACTTCTGAAGTTCCAGTCCCCAAAGCCCTGCTTTTATGCAGCAAACCCCCATTCACTCAGCCTAGCTGTCACTCAAACATGCTAAGTGGTGAGCCGGCCGGCTCACCACTTGGGCCAATCAGGATGGAGTGCGACTTGAGTTGCCTAGGCAACTCAGTCCAGGGTGCCTAAATTTCCCTCCACCCTCCTAAGTACCCCAGACAGAGAGCCCCACTTTGGAGGGCTTCTGTGGAGCGGTTGAATATAAAAAGTAGTATCCACTGCCACCAGCCAAAACTCGATCAGGGGGGACGGAGACGTGCCCCCTTGACTAACAGACCCCGGGGCAATTGAATTGCCCCAGCCAGTACGTCTACAATGATGGTTTGTACTGGTTCTGTTCAGAATTTAAGACTAGTAAAGTCAATGGTGACTTTACATGCCCTGGGAGACAGTAGTCAGTCCCAGGGTATGGAGTCTATACTGGGGGGTCACTATGACACCCCTGTGTTACTGCACGGAGGGTGCTGTGTAACACACATCACAAAAACATATGAATCCCTATGGAGTAAAAGACCCCATAGCCCATTAAACACATCTAGATTCAAAGAAACGCACTCAAATCATGCCCAAGAGTGAGGGTGAAAGAGTCTCACTCTTGGCAGGAGAAAAAAAATAAACCCCCAAAAATCCAGCAAAGCTGCTGGGGGACTCACTAGGTTAGGAAATTCAGCCTAAACAGAGAATTCTCCCTAACATCCATTAAAGAGCTGTGACCTCCATGGCCTGCAATTCGACAATTCCCTGGGACCTCAAGTGCATTGCTGTGCATAGTCTCCTGAAGCGCGGTTTCGCCCGATACTTTGTGGGCATCCTTCTAAGCCTGCAGTGGCCTGATTCAGGTCCCAAAAGTGCCCCCATCCGAGAAGAGGACCGAGAAGTCACCCGCTGCAACAACCGTCCTTCAACCGAGCCTGAAAAAGGTGCCAACAAGACAGAACGGAGATGATCCTTTGCTGGGCGTCTGTCTGTATATGAGCTGTCACCAGATGCACTGAATTCCCCTTCTTTTGTCGCCAAAACAGAGAAAGGAGCGACCATCCTGCAGCAACCATTTCTTCAACTAAAAAGTACTGTCCTACCCCTGGTAAAACTTACCTGTGCGCTGTGTGCATAATCCTCGGGGCTTCAGATCGCTGCATCTCGCACTGCTCCAGTTCTGCCATAGTTACACTGAGGTAGACCACCCATAGTACTCTAAACCTACCTTAAGACACTCGTCCTTGGGGAACTCTACGAGGGAACATAAGGATTCCCATGCCTTTGAAAAACTAACTTTACTTATCTGCAATACTGAAAAAGACTCCCTGTTGGACTCTGCCATACTAAACCTTTAACCCTGCATTCCTGTCTTTCCTGCTCGACCCCTGGCCACTGGTGGCCGAGCTTAACACAGACTCACATAAAATAGGGTTGGACTCTTTAAGACAGGCTGGAATAAAGTTATACAAGTTTGGAAGCGTTTGCATATATGTTTCAGATGGTTTGACTAAGTGATTTGTTACTACCAATGCTACTCTAAAGTTAATACAACCGTGTTTTATTAGTCAAACAATTCTCCAAAGTTATCTTGTATTATCTTACTGTTTAAGTACTTACTTGACTTGTGAATTATCACCTCTGCCTTAGTGTATTTAATAAATGCCTATTTTTTTATATAACTCCTAAGTGTATTAGTGTTCTCTTGAAATAAGTGTAAGCTCTGATTTCTTTCTACCTCACTAAAGCCCTCCTCCCTCCTTAGAATAAGCATGGCTGCTCGCCATTCTACCAAACCTTTGTGGTGTTCAGGTCAAGTAGTATGACCCTATTCCCTAGGGTGGGCTTTTCCAAGTTCACTTGTGTAAAACTCCCTAACAGGTGGTTTAGAGAACAATGAATGCCAAAGGCAGCTCCGGAGGGTCATCATCGAGGTGCGCTTGGCGTCGAACACGGATTGCAGCAGGTCAGTGTCGAAAACACAGATCTTGGCTGTTCAGGCTTACAGGAGCCGTGAGACCTCACTCCAGGGCCTCAAAGGCCAAGGTTAGTCATTTTCCCAGGCTCAGGGTGGCTGTCAAAGAAGCAGGTCTTGGCCCAGTAGCAGAATGCATCACCAATGGTCGCTAGGGATGGTTAGGGTATCTAGCTCTACCGTGGAACACTTGCCTTCGCCTCATAACTGGAGGACTTTCGGAAGGACTGCTCTCAGTAGGTGTGAGGAATTTGACGATCCGCACGGGGAGTGTGGCTCGACTGGGCTTTTCTGAAATTGATGGGAGATTCACCACAGAAAATGTGTGGTGCTAATCCGCACACATTTTCCTATGCTCGCTGCACAAACACAGTCAAGTGTACTCCAGGGAGAGAGAGCCTACAGGACTGTCCTCCCTGTCACATTTAGTTGGAATGTGACCGCCACAGGTACATCAAAGCATCTCATGAAGGGGGAAGGCAACACCTGTCATGGCCAGCCTAATTAAATACCAAAGGCTCCATGGATCCGCCCTGTTGTATTGTCAAAGGTCTGTGTGGTGGCAGCGACTACTGATGAGAATTAAACGAAAGCAGGCCTGGGAAGAGGCCTGGTCCCAGAACTAACACAAAGGACAGGAAACTAACAACTCTGATATGCAATGTGTCAACTTGAAGCTAGCTCCCACCACTCTGCATGAAGGGCAGTGAATGTCATGTCTGGGACAACGGTTCACAGTAGGCAGTCCTTGCAGGGAACCACCCTTTCAGAGGGACGAAGTATGTGATTTGATAGAGACAACGTCTGTTCTCGCCACAAACTTCAAGGGGGACCTGCACTTTGATCAGGATTCACAGAGAACTCAATTAACCAGAGAGAAACTTTGATCCACAACAGACAGGAAGAAAGGTGGGACTTAGTAGTACATGTTGTCACCCCTTACATTCCCTGTTGCAAAGAACTCTGGTTATAACCTCAAGTATAACAGAAGATTGTTGGTGGGGACCCAGGATTGGTTCATAAGGGTAGTATCAGACTGCACCAATCACTGGGGCCCATTTGACTTTAAAAGTGGGTTGAGGCCCTCGAGTAAGGAGGAGGAGTGATTTGAACCCTGGCTGAAGGTACAGTCTGCCTTACAGCTTGCACCAGTGAAGGAAGGCCAGGATTTCGCAGAGGGAAGCAAGAGCCCCACCCTAAACATCTCCCAAGAAACAGAGGGACATACCAACCTCGGAGGACCCGTCCAGCAGCTTCAGAAACTATACCCAGCCAGCACACAGTGTGCCCTGCTAGGTTCGGACAGCAAGCTTCTTAGATGGAAAGTGCCAGAGTCTCTCTGAACAAAGGACAAGGCCGTTGCCGGCAAACACTCTCCTCAGCTTTGGCCCGTCTGCCTTAAAGGACACAAACCTTGCGAAGAAGCTAGGAGTGCCACAAGCAGAATCAACCAGCGTCCATATTTTAAGGACATTTCCAAGGCAGTCGACCCCTCAAACCGCAACCAGCTGCACCACTGACTGTTGTCAAGGTGCAGTCACTAAAGCCGCCCGAGATGCCTCGAACAGTATTCCACATCTGCCAACCAGCACAGAGAACACAATTCTTGACCCCGAGCCGCAGTGTAGGCCGGCCTGCAGTCATCCGTCCAGCCTCGCTTTCCGAACTGCCTGCTGCCCGATACGCGCAGCGGTCTCCCATCTTGAACTCTGTCGCAGCAGCAATTTAATCCTGGAACCGACTCAACACTGTCGAGCATCAAGATCATCTCAAGCACCAGTTACATTGTGGTTCTGTCCCCCTGGTCCTTCTCCGAAGGGCCTTAGTGACATTTATGACCACTTGCTGCTCCCTTGGTGCTGAAACCAAATAACCTTGAACAGTTAACACTGATTGCTTTACCGACTACCCTCCTGTCAGTATCCAGAGGGCATCCCTTTCCTTTATGAAACTGTCTGTCCTTTGTGTTCCTTTACAGGGTGTATTGTATTTCGTAGTGTGCTAGAACTGTCTGTTGTAGTAATAAAGTAGAGATGTGTATACAACCTTGACTGGACAGTCCCTTGTATCATAGGGTAATAATTGTATTTTGGCTGTGTTGCAATTAACCAACGATCCACGACCTTGCGGAGATCAGCCTGCCATTCCGCCCACGTTACCAAAATTGGGCAAGGAGGTTTATAATTTACTTGTGTTTACAATTTGTTTGGATCCCTTCTGGTGTAGGTTAGAGAGAATTCTCAGAAATGTGGTAATTCCTCTCTACTTTCGAGACCCCCCCAGTTATTTTGATGGACCCTAGGACTTTACTTTTTTGCCTGGAGAGAGCAAGACCCTTTGTCCCCCACTCTCTCATGTATTTTAATGTGATTTTTAACACTATTTCCTTTGGTTGTGGAGTCTGACAAACTCCATAGGCATCATCTTTTACATTGTGTCACACAGCACCTTCAGTGTAGTGGCAAAGGGAAGACTTCCAGATTTCGCCAAGGTTTATATACCTTCTCTTTGATAAACTACTGTTTCCAAGAGCAGTGAAGTGAAATTGACTTTACATACACTTGTAACTTTCTAGACCCAGCACACACTATCTTACAATAGGGTGCTGGAGGGGTTACTTAGTATTCCCTTTGTCTAGCTTCTCATGTAACATTTTTATGTTACCCTTTCCTTGATGAATGGCTGGTGGCAGTGGTTTACTTTTAACTACTGTGGTGTGCATTTACCGCGGGCTGCGTTCGCAGCTGCAGTAAAGCACCCAAGGGTGCCATTTTTGCCAAAATGGCCCCAGTCCTTTGTTTGTTTTGTCTTTGGCAGGATTCACAAGTGAAACCCGCCTCTGGCTCCAAGGGTGTCTGGCGGGGCACGAAGCAAAGGAGGTGCCTGAAACTCCCGGTGCTTAGTCGCCTAGGAGACAGGAATGCACACTTAGGTGATTGGCCGGCTGGCAGTCCGGCAAGGTCAGCCACCCTTCTGGGTGACTGACAGCTGGGCTGGAATGAATAGGAGAAACCTGCATAAAAGGCGAGGCTTTTTGGCTTGGAATGCAGAGTCGACCACTGGACGAAGGAATCCGAAGAACTTGGAGGACGCCTGCTGCAACTACTGGACGGTTGGCTTGCCTGGTGAAGCCCTGCTGCTGTGCTGAAACTCCACATTCGTATCAACAGAGAAGCCCCTGCAAGGAAGAATTCTCTTGAGTTGGTTGGACAAATCAACTCCAAAGTAAGCCACCTGGACATCTTCTCGGAGCTGGTTGAAATTCCACTGCAGTTGCTGCTGGAACCGAATAGCCAGGAAGAGAAACAACAGATCGTGTGCATTGCTTTTAAGCTTGCCAAGAGCTCCAGGAAGATCCTCCGGACTCCCAGGAAGCAGGACTGACAGAGCCTGAGCCCCCTCAACAGAGTGCGGGACCCCAGATGCAAGGAAAGTCCATCTCAACAGCCAGGAACCGCAGTGTTGCTATTTACGGTAGACGAGAGGAGCAGAAACCCTGTAGTGCCACTTATTTGAAGATTGCCGGTTGTGAACGGTGACCGTCCCATTGCAGTGTAGGAGACCCAAAAATCTTCCCTCTTGTCCCCATGAATGAGGCCCAGGAACAGCAGGATCTGTAGAGCAGCACAGCAACAGAAGACATTTGCTGTACTTTTTCCTTGAACCTAAAGGTACTGTACAGTCTAAGAGAACTCCCCTCTTGTTGTGCCACCTTGCTAGTCCTCGGAGACTTGTCTCGGTTGCCCCAGGAGAGTTGCTAACAGCTTCTTTACCCCACAAGCTTAATCAGCTTGTGAACCTACTTTGAATTTCTTCTTATTATACAAAGACTTCTAAAACATTGTGCAAGACTTTTACTTGCGTGCAAGAAGTTCTTCAGTTCACCTTGACTTTTGCTAACTTAACATTGACTGGCCTGGCTCCCTGAATGACTTGTTTCTCCTCTACTTAAGTGTTGTGTCTTACTTCCAGGAAGGGGTTAACTAACTATGCATTTGGGGTTACCAAAAGTACTTTTGCTTCAGAATAATTGTGTGATCTCTTGTTCTGGTCTAATAACCTTTTGTTTTGCCAAACTCTGATTCTAAATGCAAACAGTGGTATATTAATGTCCACAGTATCCCAGTTACTAAAGTCACCTGAGGGTGACGGAAGTGTCTGTGTGCCATCCCAAAAGGGTACTTACTGATTTAGAAACATTGAATGTGGATTTTGGAGTGTATTTGTAGGGTTACTATTATATTGCTCCCCCCTGAAGAAGGCTTACTCTGACTGTTAAATTAATAATTGTTTAATCAAGAAACTTTGTGTGTAAGAGTTTATTTGAATACTTGTCACTGAATCTCTGCGTAACTCCCCTACAGAAGCCAAAAAAACAGGGATAAAAGGTAGGTTAAGAAAGAACTCCAGAAAAAAGACAGCGCCAAATATTAGGTTGCAGAACTAACAAAATTGTTTTATTATTAACAAAAAAAACGCCCTCTTTGATTACACGTGGTTTGGCTTATTTTCAAGCCTTTTTCAAATCAGAGCCTCTTAACTGATTATTCAATGCAATCTGTTGACAAACATTTTTCAAACAAAACATTACAAAATTCAAAGTATTACCATTGTTGCATATATGGTAGAAGGTAATCAAGTTAAAGCATGTGTATCAACAGTGATTGTACATTTGAGTAACATAAGATGTACACCAAAAAGAAATTTAAATGAAATAAATCCAGATAAAAACGGGGATGGTGATGGGGAGGATACATAGGGAAAAGATAGAGGGAGAGAAATTTAGATTTAGTCCAACTTGTTAATATATTTATATTGCCAAAATGGCACAAGTATCTTTTATCCATAATGGGTGGAGTGAAGGGGTTACATTTTACCTGAAAGTCTTGTATGCCCCTAATGTTAACTCGTTTCCGCTCGGCAGTGTTTGGGTTCGATCCCTTCAATATATAACATTCATCTCTTTAATGAGCATTTTCATTTGATTCCGCTAAGGCATTGTGCACTACAACATTTAATGAGCATTTTCATTAATTTCTGCTAATGCAATGCGCACTATAACGTTATATTCTATCCCTTTAATGTATTGAGTTTCCTTTGATTAGCTTGAAATAGCTTTCTAATATTGGTTCATTATTTTGCACGAAGAGTAGTTAATGTATTCTAAATTTAACATCAGTATTGCCGCGGTGTTTAGGCAAAAGACACCAAGTAGCTTGTGGTTCAAGGGGACACTTCATTAAATCACCGATTTCTGCCACCTTGCCCATGTTAGTTACACGATATACTTGGTCCTGACATGGGTACTATCTAAAGTATTCAGACGCTACTTGATGAACATTGTATCTTGTCTATGCGGTAAAAAGAACTCTACTTTTCAGATGGTCTCTTACCTGGTCTCTTACACTCATTGCTTTTGTGGCGAAGAACTTTTTTAGTTTCAATTTACGTACAAATTTGAATGAGTCAATATGTATGTCAATTTCACTCAGCCTTGTAGTTGGGGCAAAAGAAAGCCCCTTGTTCAATAACTCGATTTCATCTTCTTTTATGACTCTTCTGGATAAGTTCATAACAAGATTTTTACCTATTTGGTCCTGTTGAATTCTTTTGCACTCGCTCTGGTGAATCTTTTGTTTGTATTTTCTTGCATTCCTCGATTTGTTTGGCCTCGCCGCCCCCCCTGGCCCCCTTCCTCTCCCCCTTGTGTATTTGTTGTTGTTGCTGTGTTCGTTGGTAGTTAAAAACTGACCTGTTTGGGTATGTGGTTCCGGTTCCCTTTTTTGTAGCATTTTATTTGATTCATATAACCTGAATTAATCTTATCAATTGTTGGTTCTTCCATGCTTGCCTTATCTGTAGTAGATGCTTCTCCTTCAGAATCTGCGTCAGAACTAGCTGAAGATGTGTTTGGTTCATTTGGGCAAGAAGGAACTGTCAAACAAAGGACTCTTTTGAAAAAGAATGCTCACTACTACAAACTAGATTCTTAGCCAGAGGATATTCTGAGAATTGTGTGAAACGAGTTATGAATAAAAGCCTAGCACTTACACAAGAACAGACTCTAGTACCAAGTACCAAATTAACTGAACAGTTAAAAGTAGGGTTCATTACAAAATTCAGCAATGACCACAAAATCATGAATAGAATCCTTTCCAAACACTGGCACCTTCTCAAATTAGTTGAGAATATTGCAAATCATGTTGACCTTAAACCAAAGATCATCTTCAGACGGGCAGAAACATTAAAGAATAAATTGAGCCCTTCGATGCTACCTGACGTGGATACAGAGCACCCGGAACATTGGTTACAGTCTCCCACTAATGGTTTCAGAAAATGTGGGGAGTGCACAATGTGCAAGTATGCACATACAAAAACAAATGTATTTAGAGACAGTGGGCCTCATTACGAATCAGGCGTTAAGGGGTTAACGGCACCGTTAAGGGGTTAACGGCACCGTAAACGGCGCCAACACTTAACGCCTGATTCCGAGGTCCCTTTGCGCCATGGTGAGTTTAACGCCTGCTTTTTGCAGGCGTTAAAATCCATGGCGCTAAGGGACCATGGTGCTAATTACGCCACCGTAATTTACGGTGGCGTAATTAGCACCTTCCCCACTCCCATTATGCCCTATGGGGCAAAAATGGGAATGGGGAAGGGTAAAATGGGAAATGGGGATTTACCGCCCCACTCACCTTGGAATGGGGCGGTAAATCCGCCATCCACCATGGTGTAAATGTAGTTTACACCATGGTGGTAAGGGTACGACCCAGACGGTAACTTACCGCCTGGGTCGTAATGAGGCTCAATAACACAGAATTAAAAATTGTACAGCCAATCAACTGTAAAACGAAGTATGTTGTATAAGGTTTATTTTGAGTCTGCAACTTGGTGTATATAGGCAGCACCATAAGAGAACTGAGGACTTGTGTACGTGAACACCTGGCTAAGATGGGGTGCCAGGATCCAAGACTACCCCTTGCCTGCCATTGGCAGAAGAATCATCAAATGGACAACAAGGCGGACATTAGATTTATAGGCCTTAAAAGAATCTTGTTGGGCAAAAGAAGTGGGAACAAGGAGAAGAGAAACTGCCAAGCTGAAGCGAGAATAATTTGCAAATTGAACGCGACTGTCCTGGGCCTAAGCACGGATAATGAAATGGTGTCCTTATAACTGTTATTATCTCTGATACAGCCCAATTTATCCTTTTGCTCAATCACTTTATATAAGTGACGATGCATCTCTCTCCGATTTAGGTGTATAATGCCCATTCTTATAATGCCTTGTTACCTAGTCTCTATACCAAGTTTCAGTGAATCCATTTGGTAATGTGCAGAGTATCAGTATTTCTTTTATTAATTCTAATGCCAATTCCGTCCTGAATAAACCAGAACATGTAGAATGTCTTTACTAGCAACACAATTCTGCTTAGCCTCTGCATTTCCTAATTAACTCACTCTGCATTGGGAAAGGTATCAGCTCCCCCCACACCCCCCATCTTAAATAAATATCACCAATGCCCTATTTGGTCTAGAACTCCAAGCAATTTTTTTAAGAAGGTTCAAAACACGTAATGACTTAAATTTGGCATTGAAATTTAAATAAAAGAGTCAGCCAAATGGTGCAACCTTTTATTTGATTTTTTGTAATTTACCACTACCTTATATATTGAATTCTTATAATTTAGCACGATAAAATATAACTGTACAATTATATCACGATATGTTTGATGTGTCTATCCAGGCAAGACTAACTTGATTCGTAAACAGGCTGAATGTCTAACAATACATTGGTAAGATGGCAAACGTATTCCCAAAACATGGCCGCCGCAACTGTTGAACGCCATCAGGACCAATAGACACAAAAAATGACTCTGGTGAGTCTGTTGTCATGACAACAGAACATCAACGATATATTGTATAAAGGACGTCATTCGGCACCCCCTCGAGGATTGGAAAAGCGCGATTGAACGCGGAACGACCGAGACCATAGGTAAGAGACCATCTGAAAAGTACAGTTATTTTTACCGCATAGACAAGATACAATGCTCATCAAGTAGCATCTGAATACTTTAGATAGTACCCATGTCAGGACCAAGTATATCGTGTATCTAAGGTGGGCAAGGTGGCAGAAATCAGTGATTTAATGAAGTGTCCCCTTGAACCACAAGCTACTTAGCGTCTTTTGCCTAAACACCGCGGCAATACTGATGTTAAATTTAGAATACATTAACTACTCTTCGGGCAAAATAATGAACCAATATAAGAACGCTATTTCAAGCTAATCAAAGGAAACTCAATACGTTAAAGGTATAGGATATAACGTTATAGTGCGCATTGCCTTAGCAGAAATGAATGAAAATGCTCATTAAACGTTGTAATGCACAATGCCTTAGCGTAATCAAATGAAAATGCTCACTAAAGAGATGAATATAATATATCGAAGGGATCGAACCCAAACACTGCCGAGCGGAAACGAGTTAAGATTAGGGGCATACAAGACTTTCAGGTAAAATTTAACCTCTTGACTCCACCCATTTTGGATAAAAGATACTTGTGCCATTTTGGCAATATAAATATATTAACAAGTTGGACTAAATCTAAATTTCTCTCCCTCCATCTTTTCCCTATGTATCCTCCCCATCCCCATTTTTATCTGGATTCATTTCTTTTTAATTTCTTTTTGATTTACATCTCATGTTACTCATAATGTACAATCACTGTTGATACAAATGCTTTAACTTGATTACTTTCTACCATATATGCAACAATGGTCATACTTTGAATTTTGTAATGTTTTGTTTGAAAAATGTTTGTCAACAGATTGCATTGAAAAATCAGTTAAGAGGCCCTGATTTGAAAAACGCTTGAATATAAGCCGAAACACGTGTAATCAAAGAGGGTGTTTTTTTGTTAATAAAACAATTTTGTTAGTTCTGCAACCTAATATTTGGCACTGTCTTTTTTTGTGGGGTTCTTTCTTAACCTACCTGTGGGGTTCTTTCTTAACCTACCTTTATCCGTTTTTTTTTGGCTTTTGTAGAACCACAACCCAGTAAGACGCGACTTTTTCGAAAAAAACTAACAAAAATAATAGAAACTCATCAAAAAATATGTCGCCTTGTTAGACCCGACCTATTGAAGCCAACAACCCCTATAACTCCCCTACAGGTCACACTGACCCCTCTTGAGATAAGCCTGGCTGCTCAACACGCTACCAACCTGTGTAGTACAGACTTATACCAAAGGTTGGGTTCCTATTGCTAGGAGGTCAGGGTTGTTGTAGTGCACCCAACGCCAACTGCATTCCTCTTGAAGGAAGTTCCCACGAGCAGAACCTTTCGAACTTCCGGTTGACAGTGGAGGCGAAGAGATCCACTTGAGGGGTCCCCCAAAGGGTGAAGATCTCCAGGAGAATCTCCTGAGCCAAGTCCGCCGTCTCGTTTTCGTCTCCGGCAAGATGAACTGCCGAGATCGAAATGTCCTGCTGGATTGCCCAGAACCAGAGCTGCCTCCCTGCACAGAGGAAGTGACCCTGCCCCCCTTTTTGTTGAGGTAGTGCATGGCCACTGTGTTGTCCGTCCGTCAGAATCAGGACATTCTTTCCTCGCACAGTCGGCAGAAAAGCCTTCAGGGCAAGCCTGACGGCCCTCAGCTCCAACAGATTGATATGGAGTCTGAACTCCGACGGAGACTAACAATCGCTGACTGTCAGCTCCTTGGCATGAGCGCCCCATCCCGTGAGGGACGTGTCCGTCACGATCATCACCTCCGACCAGGGCAGCCAAAACGGAGCCCCCTTCATCAGGTTGCTTTCGACGGCCCACCACAGAAGGTCCTTGGCGACCGAGGGCGGCACCTGAACGGGGTCCGACATCCTGCCGGCGGACTGAGAGCACTGGAGCTTGAGTGCCCATTGCAAAGATCTCATCAGCAACCTGGCCTCGGGCACCAGAAGAATGCAGAATGCCATGAGGCCGAGCAATCTGAAGAACTCGAACGCAGGGAGACTCTGGGCATGTTGAAACTTGTGCACCATCTGCTGAATGTGAGGAGCCCTCACCTGGGGAGGAAAACACTGCCCCAGGGACGTGTCGAGCACTGCTCCGATGTACTGGAGCCTCTGAGTTGGCGTCAAGTGGGACTCCTTTAAGTTGAGGGAGAAGCCCAGCTTGTGAAGGGAGTGGCAGGTGACGGACGGATGATCCAGGACTTGCTCAGGAGAGCGCGCCCGGATCAACCAATCGTCCTGGTAGGGGTAGACGTGAATCCCCCCCTTTCCTGAGATATGCTGCCACCACCACCATGAGCTTGGTGAAGACCCTCGGGGCGGAGGTCAATCTGAACGACAGGACCCGAAACTGAAAGTGCGAGTCACCAACTGCGAACCTCAGGTACTTCTTGTGCTTGGGATGGATCGGCCCATGAAAATAAGCGTCCTTGAGGTCTAGAGCCACCAACCAGTCCTGAAGTTGAAGGGCCTGGAGGACTTGAGAAAGAGTAACCATCTTGAACTTGTCCTTCCGAAGGAGCTTGTTCAAACCGCGCAAGTCCATGATGGGTCTCAATCCCCCGTCTTTCTTCTAAATCAAAAAATAAGGGGAATACCATCCCTTGTTCCTTTCCGCTACAGGCACCAGTTCTATGGCGCCTTTCTCCAGCAGGGATTTGACTTCCTGCGCAAGGAGCGGATCCGGACTCTTCAAAGAGAGATTCCCTGGTGGATTGTCATGAGGCCTCTGCCGGAAAGGAAGACAGTAGTCGTGGGCTATGATCTCCAGAACCCACACATCTGAAGTAATGGCATGCCATTCTACAAGATGCTGTGACAGCCTTCCCTTAACCGGAGAAGCATGGGCCTCATGACTGAGCTGAAGCGGCTGCGGCAGTGCCTGAGGGCAAAGAGGCTACTGCTTGCGCAGCCTTGGCACCACGAGTACCTTGTTTACCACCTCTGGCACTCCTACTGTTGCCCCTTTGAGTCGCAGCTCCTCCCGCTCTACTAAAGGATGAGTAATAACGAAAGGAACCTCCCCTCCATTGCTGTCCTCTAGGACGAAAAGGCGGAGGTTGGCGGACTGCAGTGCCCAACGACTTTGCTGCAGCTTTCAAGGTCTGCAACCTCTCAAGACTCTCGTCAGCCTTGCTACCAAAAAGATGTTCACCATCAAAGGGCACTTCCACAACCACGTAAACCACTGCATTACAGTGCTCGCCGCCATGTGTAACGCTCACCTGATTCCCACAGAGGCGCCGACCCGTTCTGGACTGCTACAACTTCTTCCACGGTAAAGCGTAGTGCTTGGAAGATGGACTGGACCCCCAAACCTCGTCTGTCTGGCCCGTAGAATAATCCTTCTGTAGATGGGAAAAGGGAGTTAACTGTCTGCTAGATTGTGTGTGAGATTCCCCCCTTTTTCCCCTGCTCACCCTCCTCGAACCCTAGCTGTGCCTTCCGCAGACTCTCATCTTAATTTCTGTATGGACGAGCTCTCCATCCTGCTTCTGACGCAGGTGCGCGTAGATTTCCAGTTACTTCACTGGATCTCGGATTTGGCGAGGGTTCGATGTCTGCTTGCCTTTACCAAAATGCTGCCGTAAGTATATAGTTCAAAAGATCAAGTCTTATTTGTCCCTTGGCCTTTGTTTAATTTTCAGAGACTAGGTGAGGAATCCGTGTGGAGGAATGGATTCGTCGAGGTAAGCTCAGGTGAGTACTTTTAATAAAGATGTGCCGTAGTGGTTTGCTCCGACACCTTAATGAGTGTGTCCTATTTCCCCATAGGGGCCGGGGTACGGAAAAGCCAGAAAAGCCGCTCCGACCCGAAAAGGGAACTGAGGTCCCAGCAAAATTCAGGTAAGACTTAAGGTGAGTAATCTGTCCTTTTGCAATTAGTTTGTTGCTCACCTTGTTTTGTCCCTTTTTCTCCGTAGGTCTTGAATGCGACCGATGTCGCCTATGGGCGCTGAAAAGGTTGCCGGCGCCACGTGAAGGTAAGAGGAAGCGGCGGGGCAGCGTGAGAAGCAGAGCGCTTCTAACTATTGTCTTTCTTTTCCGTAGGTGCTGGGATGCGGCCGATGTCGCCTATGACCGCTGAAGAGCTAGACAGCGCCACGTGAAGGTAAGTGGAAGCGGCGCTGGAGCGAGCGATGAGATGCGTTTCGAAACCTTGACTTTCTTTTGCAGGATCGACGGAGTGGAGAATCCGGATGCTGGATGAAGGTAGGTAATGTCCTAATGCTTGTCTAGCTCTCCTTGCAGGTGTTCCAGGTGCTGGCGGGCGTGGCAGGAGCCAGGATGCAGGAGCCGACTCGGTGAGTGTCCTGCTGCAGATGCAGAATAACACGAAGCACGTGTGGCCATCCGGGCGTGGTTTAAATAGCCTTGGAAGAGCTTCAGGTGAGTGTTCTTCCACTGACCCCCCCCCGAGTAAGAAAAGAGTTCCTGAAAGAAAATGGTTCCTCCCCAGCCTTAGTTGGCTTGGAGCTTCAGACAGCATGGTCTGCCTCGGGTGAGTATGCAGCATGGTCTGCCTCAGGTGAGTTCACCCAAGCATTACCATATGTTCTGCCATGATTAGCCTGGCGCCTATGGCGCCAGAACAGATGCCTTTTATGAGCCTGGCGTCAAAGGCGCCAGGACAAGGTCCAAAGAGCCCCTATAGGGGTTTGCTGGGTCCTGCTTGGTGAGTATGAAGTCTGCTTCCGGGGACGCTGGGCCTGACCTGGCTCCTCGGGAGCAGGCATCATGACACCATGGTCCGGCTGACGCAGTCAACCATGTCCAGACCCGACTGAACGGATTCACACATGGTGTCCTTGCCATCCTGCACGATAGCAAGGAAACCATCCCGTTCCTCCCCTTTGGGGATATGATCAGCCGCTAAGGAAATGCAGTTCCACAGAGTGTGCGTGAAACGAGGCAAGGCACAAACTGAGTTGGCAGCCTGAAGCGCCATACCCCCAGAAGAAAACACCTTCACCCAGCCGTCAAAACGTTTGTCGTCCCCATCAGGAGGGATGGTAGGGTACGACGCCTGCTTTGCGGGAGCCGCAGCCGCCTGCACCACCAAACTCTCCGGAGTAGGGTGCGTTGTCAAGTAGCAGGGGTCGCCACTGGCTGGGAGATATTTCTTCGGCAAGGACTTGCTCACTGCCGGGAGACTCTCCAGAGAAGTCCAAGCCACAGCCACCTTCTCTGCAAGGAATATGGAATGGAGGCACTGGGTCAGTTGGAGGACCTTGGTCCAAGATATCAGTCATGTCATCCTGCTGAAAATCCCCAGGGGGTGCAGACCAACCCAGGTATTGAGTGACCCTCGACATGAGGCGCCAATATGAAGATTTGGCATGCGTGCCAGGCTCCAGCCTACCAAACTCCACCTCCGGAGAGGTGTCCAGACCACTGGCGTCTTGCAGCAACTGACCCAGGTCCTCAAATTGACTGTCCAGAAACAATGTCATCAGGAACCAATGCAGGAACCGCACCTTCCTCAAACACCTCCTCCACCTCAGAAATATAATCCAGAGGCTGGAAAGAGGGTACAGAAAAAGGCACAAAGACATGTTTAGCCTTAGCCATCGCCTTTCTGGCGGGTGCCACCGTGCCACGGGGTACCTCCGACAGGCTGCCTCGAAAGGCATCAAGGGCGTCAACGGAATGGGCGTCAACGTCGAGCGCGGCACCGACAACTTCGACGGCGTCCACACAGGCCTTGAGGGCGGAGCCCCGAGCGTGTCTCTCGACAGCCTGGGCGCCGATGACATCGACGACTTCCTCGGAGGCGGGGCCTCGAGAGAGTCCCTCAACGACCTCGGCGCTGCCGGCGTCGATTTCTTCTTCGAAGACTTCACAGAGTCTCGCGGTCTCAATGGCGTCGAGGACCGGGACCTGGAACGGGCATGCTTAGAGCGACCATCCTTGTCCGACCGGGAGATCGAAGGCGCCCGGTGGTCGCGACGACTGCTCGAGCCCGAAGGCGGACGAGCAGTGTCTCTAGCGCAGCCTCGGCCGGCATCCTCAGACAGCGCGGCCAGACCGGAGCCCTGCAATTGAAAAATCACCATCTCCTTTTGGAACGAATCCCATTCCTCAGGAGTGGAATGCTTGTTGGGACAAGCTACCCGCCGACGGGCAGAGCCCTCGGAAGAGGACGGGGAAAGCGACCTGCGACGGCGCTTCCTGGAGTGCCTTGAAGAGGCAGAGGAATGGCGGGACCAACTCCCAGACCGGCAACCCCCCGGACTCACGACGACGATGCGGAGAGTCGCCCCTCGAATCGTCCGTCGAAAGACCAGTGGAACGCAACTTCCGGGGCTTGGCCACCTTACCGACCGACAGCTTCTTCTTATGCTCCCGCAAGGCCTTCGAAGTGAGCGATTGGCAGTCGACACAGTCATCCGTATCATGGTCTTCCCCGAGGGAAACGTTGTACGTATCCGTCAGGAACATCTTGGACCCGCATACCCGACACTTCTTAAACCCGGACCGCGGGGTGGCAGAAGCCGAAGACATCATATTCGATGGCAATGAAGCAACAGGTTCGAAGAACCGAAAGAACAGGAGTAAGTAGAATCGAGGCCCGCTGAGATCTCCAAAGCAAACACGTTTGCGGAAAAAACAAGAACTGAGGCTACGGGCGTCGTGCGTCCTACTTATAACATCCGGTGACGTCGGATCGACGGAGGCCCTCGAGGACGGCATATCGACATCATCGACGCAGAAAGATTTTCCAAAGCAGCACAGCTGTGGTGATTACTGTCATAGATGAGGACCCAATCCCCTCGAATAAGCCTTCTTCAGAAGGGAGCAATGTAACAACACACAAATATATATTTCAAAACACACACTCCTAAGTTTCTAAATCAGTAAGTACCCTTTTGGGATGGCCCAGACACAACCTACACCCTCAGGTGACTTCAATAGTTAGGGTGCTGGGGACATTAAAGTATTGCTGTTGTATTTAGAACATTCTTAGGAATAAGTCAAAGGAAAAGGTTATTAAAACCAACAAAGAGATCACAAAGTAGGCAAATACTTTCAGTTCCCCAATAAGAGTCATTCAGTGGAACAGGCTAAGCCATAGCCAATGGGCAACAATCTATATGATCTGAAGCACTCCTTTGCAGGTAAGTAAGAAAAGTCTTTGCACAATGTTTTAGAAGTTTTTGAAGAAAAAGAAGAATCAATGTACGGCCACAAGCTGTTAGACTTGTGAGTAGTAGAAGATGCAAGCAAGAGGACTTCTGGTCCTGTGCAGCTCTGCAGATCTCACTGTTCCTGGGCCTCAGTCGTGGGGACAAGAAGGAGGACTTCTGGGGACTCCTGCACTGCAATGGGACGGTCACTGCTCGTAACCAGCAAACTTCCAACAAGAGGCACTTCGGTGTTTCAGCTCCTTGCGACTACCGCAAATAGCAACACCGCAGTTTTGGGCTGTCGAGATGGGCTTTCCTTGCTCCAGGGGTCACACACTGTTGAAGGGGCTCAGGCTCGGTCAATCCTGCTTTCAGGGAGTCCAGAGGATCTTCCTGGAGCTCTTGGCCAACTTAAAAGCAACAAACACAATCTGGTGTTCCTCTCCCTGGCTATTCAGTTTCCAGCAGCAACTCTGGAAATTCAACCAGCTCCGAGAAGATGTTCAGGTGGCTTACTTTGGAGATTTGGTCCCACCATCTCAAACAGAGAAGTCGTCCTTTCAGGGGCTTCTCTGTAGATACAAATTTGGAGTTTCAGCACAGCAGCACGGCTTCACCAGGCAAACCAAAAGTCCAGGAGTTGTAGCAGGCATGTTGAAGTACTCTTCGGATTCCTTCGTCCAGTGGTCGACTCTGCCTTCCAAGCCAAAAAGCCTCGCCTTTTATGCAGCCTGCTCTCATACATTCCACCCTAGCTGTCAGTCATCCAGCAGGGTGGCTGTCCTTGCGGACAGTCAGCCGACCAATCACTACAGAGTGCATTTGGGTCTCCTAGTAGACTAAGCACAGAGTTTCGGGCACCTCTCACTTCCTGCCCTTGCCAGACACTCTGGAGCCAGAGGCGGACTTCACTCGTGAATCCTGCCAAAGACAAAATGAACAAAGGGACCAAACCTGGTTTGGCGCGCAGAGTAAAACTCAAGAAGGACCTTTGGACAAAGAAATGGCGAAAAAAGAAGACCGGGGCCATTTTGACAAAAATGGCACCCATGGGTGCTTTATCATGGCTGCAAAAGCAAAAGTAAAATCCCATAATGGTAGTAAAAAGTAAACCACTGCCACCAGTCATTCAGCGAGGAAAGGGTAACATTAATATGTTACATGAGAAACTAGACAAAGGGGATACTAGGTAACCCCTCCAGCACCCTATTGTAAGATGGTGTGTGTTGGGTCTAGAAAATTACAAATGTAGGTTAAGTCAATTTCGCTTTACTGCTCTGGGAAACAGTAGTTTATCCCAGAGAAGGTAATGAAACCTTTGGGAAATCTGAAAGACTTCCCTGCGTCGCTGCACTGAAGGTGCTGTGTGACACAATGTAACAGATGATGCCTATGGAGTTTGTCAGACTCCACAACCAAAAGAAACAGAGTACAAAATCACATTAAAATACATGTGAGAGTGGGAAAAAAGAGAGTCCCACTCTCTCCAGGTTAAAAAAATCAAGTCCTCAAAATCCAGCAAAGTTGCTTGGGATCTCTAAGGTATAGGGAATTATCACATTTCTGAGAATTCTCCCTAACAGGTCCAGCAAAATCTTCCAAGGATTGGACTAAACCTGGCCTGCTTTAGCGGTCCAATCCCTGGTCTTTGAATGAGTGGACTTTGTCCTTCTGACATCACACCCAAAGTGCTTTGTGCTAGAGGAAGTGGAACGGACAAAAAGGAGAAAGAGACAGTAACAAGATGGCAGAATCTTCTCCTACCTATACAGATGCCTTCCTGGCTATACTAACCCCACCCCTATTCCTCCTTCTAAATAAAATCAAAGGCCTTTAGAAATTCAGTATCCTGGTGTGATGCCTAGCCCTTTGTGAATGGGTGTGCCTTTTGATTCCTATTCCCAGGCCATCTTCCTGTGGAGTGGTGGCCCCTGGGGAAAGGGTGTTACCTGTCCTTACAAATCAACAAAAGAGGCGATCCCCAAAGCTACAGTCCTTCAGTGGGCAGGGAGAGCCTTGTCTGGAACAAATGCACATTACCCTTCCACAGCTGAACTGAGCCCACAAGACTGGACCGTGTGATACTAATGTCATGTGGCTGGGATAACTATGAGATATGCTGGCCACCATGCCCTAACTCATGTATGGTTTATAGTTACAGTTTGACATGCCAACGGGAAAGACTCTTCAGAGTTTTGTAGTTTTTTGGAACATGGGTGCATATCTTAAAGGCAACCCTTGTGCTACAGACACTTGACTGTCGCTGTAGCTGTCAAGAGGGCAACTGTGACCTCTGAACCTGCTCGGTCTGTGCCACTGGTAGAGCAGGTGCTGCAAATCAGGATACTGATTCCACAGGGCACAAGTACTGTGAGGAGTCAGACATGTGTGACAGCCACATAGGTATAAGTTCGTCACAAGTCGCCATTTTATTAAATAAAAAGGGGTGAGACAGACGCCCATCTTTCCCTAGCCTAACAACGGTTTCCCTACCTGACAAACTAAGGCTTAAAAAAATTGACCTAATATCCCAAAATATCTGTCCCTTACTCTAATACACACAAAAAAATCAAAAAGGAATAATTTGGCAATTTAACTTCACAAAATACCATAAGTTCAAACACAAAAGTTATACCCAAGAACCCTTTTGACCAGGGTTTCATTCCCCTTCCCCTGGACACATTTGGGATATTTCCAGCTAAAGTTCAGTTTCAGAAGCTATTTTCGTAAGCCAAGTTCCATTCCAGGTTGGAAGTAAAGTTCTTTTCATTCAATATACCTTTCACTTGGCAGAGTTATTGTCTCAGTTCAAAAGATTTTCCACACTTGCAAACAATGATTTAATGTTTCCACAACCTTCTACTTGGTAAATAAAAGAGTTCCTGTTCACACTTGTGGTCAGCAGTCAAGGCAAATGTTCTCTGAAGATCAATCAATTATTGCTTCACATTTCTTCTTTGGAAACCATCTTAGTCAGGATAGTTCATCAAACACAGTAATGGAAGTGCCACTTATTTTCTGCCACAACCTTATACCACATTCACAGTACTTCAAGTTATCTTCTTCCTGGTGCACTCGCTGCTCGGACGAAACCACTTTTCGTCCCTTTCCTGGTTTACTCTCCTACCAGGATCAAAACTTCTACTACTACAACTTTCAGTCTGTTATAAGGGTTGTAAACACAATTAGCATATAGTTCTTTCGCCAACATACTGCACAAAAGGACAATAATTCTCACACTGGTCTGTTTGCCATAAGCAATGCAGATTGCACTTCTCTCCCCCTCGTTTCTTGTTATAAGGAGGGATGTTTTTATGTTACCCTTTCCTCGATGAATGGCTGGTGGCAGTGGTTTACTTTTAACTACTGTGGTGTGCTTTCACCGCGGGCTGTGTTCGCAGCTGCAGTAAAGCACCTAAGGGTGCCATTTTTGTCAAAATGGCCCTGGTCGTCTTTTTTTGTGATTTATTTGTGGAAAGGTCTTTCTTGAGATTTACTCTGCATACCAAACGAGGTATGGTCCCCTTTGTTCATTTTGTCTTTGGCGGGATTCACGAGTGAAGTCCGCCTCTGGCTCCAGAGTGTCATGCAGGGGTAGGAAGTGAGGGAGGTGCTCGAAACTCCCTGTGCTTAATCCCCTTGGTTACAGGAATGCACCCAAAGAAGATTGGCTGGCTGGCCGGCAAGGAAAGCCACCCTGCTGTTTGACTGACAATTAGGCTGGAACGAACAGAAGAAACCTGCATAAAAGGCGAGGCTTTTTGGCGTGGAAGGCAGAGTCGACCATTGGACGAAGGAATCCAAAGAAGAACTTGGAAGAGACGCCTGCTGCAAATCCTGGACCGCTGGTTTGCCCAGTTAAGTCCTGCTGCTCTGCTGAAGCTCCGAATTCTCCTCGACTAGAGAAGCCCTACAAGGATGACCCCCCCCCCTGAGTTGGTGGGACAAATCAACTCCAAAGTGAGCTCGTCTGGACATCCTCTCGGAGCTGGCGGTACTTCCTTGCTGCTGCAGGAACCAAGTGCCTGGGATAGGAACACCAGATTGGAGTGCATTACTTTTAAATCGGACCAGAGCTGCTGGAAGTTCCTCCAAACACCTAGTAAGCAGGACTGGCCAAGTCTGAGCCTCAACAGAGTGCTAGACCCCAGATGCAAGGAAAGTCCAAAGTGGTATCCGAGTCTCCGCAGTGGTGCTATTTGCAAGACGCTAGGAGCTGAAACTGTGAAGTGCCGCTGAATAGAAGTTTGTCCTTTTCTGTCGCCAACCATCCTGTTGTGTTGCATGAGTCCCCAGAAGTCCTCCCTCTTGTCCCCACGACTGAGGCACAGGAAATACAGGATCTGCAGAGCCACACAGGAACAGAAGCCAGCTGGACCATTTCCTCTAACTGAAAGGTACTGTACAGTCTAAGAGAACGTACCTCTTGTGTAGCCTTACTTGATCTCAGTTGATTCGTGTCTTGGTTGCTTCTGTAGAGTTGCTACCAGCTTCTTTACTTCACAAGCCTAATCAGCTTGTGGCCCTACATTGATTTCTTCTTTTCTGCAAAGACTTCTAAAACATTATGCAAGACTTTTACCTACCAGTAAGAAGTGCTTCAGTTCACCTAGACTTTTGCCCAATTGACATTGGCCTGGCTCCCTGAATGTCTTCCTCCCTCCGACTTTGGTCTTCCTTCCAGGAAGGGACTAACTTACTTTGCATTGGGGGTGGGGTCCAAAGATACTTACCTGCTTCAGAATATTTGTGATCTCTTGTTTTATTCTAATAATCTTTTTCTTTGACACGCATCTCCGTATTGTTCTAAATGCAACAGTGATATATTAATGTCCACAGTGTCCTAGCTATTTAATTTACCTGAGGGTGAAGGAAATGTCTGTGTGCCATCCTAAAGTAGCATTTGCTGATTTAGAGAAACTAGGAGTGTGTATTTTGGAGGTATGTGTGTGTTGCTATTATATTGCTCCCTTCTGAAGGCTTATTCAAACTGAATGTTAAATTAATTATTTAAATCAAGAAACCTTGTGTGTAAAGGTTTATTTGAATACTTGTCACTGTGAATATCTGTTTAACTCCCCTACTGCTCACATTGACCCCTCTTGAGATGAGCCTGGCTGTTCATCACACTACGAACCTGTGTAGTACAGACTTATACCAAAGGTTGGGTTACTATTGCCAGGAGTCAAGGTTGTTGTAGAGCACCCAAAGGGTACTGCTCCAAATCTTGCCTAGCATGCCCCTTTTTGCCTTTGGCAATGCATGTTACAATATTGTCCTGCCCGACATCTCATAATAGAGTTGCGGCCAGTTTGTTTACATTTAAATGTTCGGTATTCAAACTTGCTCAGCGGTCTCCCTCAGAGCACCTCGGGGGTCACCTGCACCAGGCCAAGTCACCCGTCTTAACTGGTGTCTCCTTCTGAAACGCTGGCTCCTCTTCTTCGTTCGCCGGGACGCCTGTGGTGTCTGACAGCTCCAGACAGCCTACCACTGTTCATACAGGCTGTCCACAGAGCTTGCACAACCCTCTATTCTTGCCTGTGAAAGACTGACACCAGAGCGGCTTAAAGGACACCAGTAAGTTCTCTCTCCCTTGTGGTTGCTGTTATTGATAACGTTTTGCTACTGAGCTTACACCAGGGATCTCGACTTTCTCCTCGAAGTTCACATGGCGTCCCGCTGTCATCAGAGCAGTGACTCCATTCCCTGGTTCTTCTGCTGCTTCTGTCACTTTTGCTGCTTCAGCTGTCTATTTGGCCCACAACTGAAAGGCCTTTAACTGTTTAAAGGTCCAGCTCAGGTCTGGGTCATTATAACAACTAGACATTACACTTTGGAAACTCTGGACTCCTCGTCCTAGTACTAGGGGCATAAGGGGGCTTCCAAAATGTTCCTAGTTATTTCAACATCAGAATCATTAACTTTACAATAGGCCATTAACACTGTATGGTCATTAGGGAAATTATCCTCCCACAGACTACCAGCGCCAGAGTCAGGATTAGGTAGCAGCTGCCTTTCCCTTGCCACATAAGAAGGGTTCCAGGCAGGGTTTTAGGGATGATCACCTCATTCATCCCAGTACACACTATGCTTTTGGCATGCACCTTATTAAAGGGGAGTCGGATTTCCTTTCAGAGATGGAATTAACTGCATTTTAAAAAAATAAACAAAAATAAAAAAGCCAGGGCTTCAACACCCTCTCCAAATGGCAATTCCAGGCACCAGTGCAGTTTGATGAGGGCCTGC
This sequence comes from Ambystoma mexicanum, assembly GCF_040938575.1. Classification (NCBI taxonomy): domain Eukaryota; kingdom Metazoa; phylum Chordata; class Amphibia; order Caudata; family Ambystomatidae; genus Ambystoma; species Ambystoma mexicanum. The sequence continues at coordinate 420,016,430 of NC_090935.1, forward strand.
GTGATGTCATCGAATTCGTGGAGTCCTTTGATGAGTAGTGTCGCGGCCTGGAGGACACAGCTCAGGGGTGCCAGTGCAGTCGCCGGTAGGCCTTCCAAAGGAGGATTGCCATCATCCAGGTGGGAGAGGACCAAGGATTGGACGACATATCTGAAGTTTTTTTCTGGGATGAAGGGCTTGATTTTCCATAGGAAATAAAGAATGGCAAGAGTAATATGTCAAGAAACTGCAGTGCAGACAGGTCAGTGAGCTTTCCCAAACTATCAAAAGCAACGCGCCTATTCAAGTCTGTAGAAAGATTTGGCTATAGGTGCATCAAGCATTAAAAACTATTATATCTTTTGAATGCGGCCTATCCAAAGAGAAAAGTAATTATGTTTCATTGCGGTATTTGATTGAGACATTTAGCATAACTGGAATTTCCGCCTCACTTTTGGAGGGAATTATGATTGGATGGCAAATATGAAGCAGAAACCACCGAGTAATACAACAAAGAAAAATCAATTATTTAAATGGACATTTGTTTTTAGAGTTGCGTGGATTTGGGATCTAAAGCATAGTAGAATCAAAGACGTGATATTTCTGCTATTGTGAGAACCGTGCGCCATTTAAATTACCTACCATTAATGTAGGTCACAATTTAAATTTGAATACAAACCATATAGCCATATTAATGGCTCAACAACTTTATTTCATTTTGCATAGGATAATAATAAAACATTTTTCAAGGTAGAGGGGAGCGGGACCACGGGTGCACTAATAATCGATAAATAGAAAATGAAAAAGAAAATGAGAATCGAAACAGAGAAAGAAAATTGATAGAAAAGCGGAGTTAATAGAGGAGTGGATGGAAGAGAAACAAGTGAATAGCAGAATTATAGACAGAGTGACAAGAGATAAGGTGAGATGCAGGAAGAACAAGGAGTAGAGCAGAATAATCAATGCAAGAAAAAACAAGAGATAAGGAACAAGTTACGTACCTGTAACTGTTGTTCTCCAGCATGGGTCTGGCATGGATTCACATGCTCATGAATCTTCCCCGTCGTCAGGCTGGGAATCCTCATTAAAGACAAAATCAGTTTCAATTTTGTTTCTGAACTGTCTTTCTACTAATAACCAATCACTGGTCTCTGGGTCATACTGCCCCCAGCCAATGACCGCCCTCTACCTAAGCACCTCCTCTGGCAGCCATTTTCAGATTTGGTAGCACGTAAAGTGGCAGTAGGACCAAGAGAAGAGCCGGAGAGGGGTTGGAGGGAGGGTTCGCATGTGAATCCATGCCAGACCCATGCTGGAGAACAACAGTTACAGGTAAGTAACTTGTTCCTTCTCCAGCATGGGGTCTGGCATGGATTCACATGCTCATGAATACAAGAATACATAGCAGTACACACATGCATAACCACGGGAGGCGGCAAGGCTCAACATTAAGCATTTCAACAACTCAACATTAAGCATCTCTTACCTCCTCACCAGGCTCACCATCAGGCGAACAGGTTGTGGAGCACTGCCTGGCCGACTCTGGACTCCTCCTTGAAATCCCAGTCGACGCAGTAGAACTTCGTGAAGGTGTGGGTCGACCTCCGCGTAGCAGCCTTGTCCAGCAGGGGCACACCAGACAGGAACGCTGTGGCAGCGATCAATCTGGTCGAATGGGCTCTCGGACTGCCAGGCAACGGTCGGTTTGCCAACCGGTGACAGTGCATAATGCAGCCGGAGAGCCATCTGGAAATGGAAGCCTTCGAGAGGGCCTTCCCTTGGTTCCCAGGTCCAAAGTTCACAAACAGCTGTGATGTCTTCTGAAAACTCTTCATGCGGTCCACGTAGAACTTCAGTGCTCTAGCCACATCCAGCAAGTAAAAAAGTCTTCTCGGCTGGCGACGAAGGCGACAGGAAGAAAATGGGTAACACCAACGGCTTGTTGAGATGGAAGTCCTACGGCACATTGGGTATGAAGGAGGGTTGCGTCCTAAGCACTACCCTCATCTCGTGGAATGTCAGGTATGGAGGTTTACAGGAGTGCCTGGATCTCTCCCACTCGTCGAGCGGAGGTGATGGCCACAAGAAACGCTGTCTTCCACGATAAGAATTTCTACAGAGAATTTCTACAGAGCTGAATGCAGAGGCTCGAATGGAGGGCCAATGAGCCTGGTCAGCACCACGTTCAGCTCCCACGCCGGGGCTGAGGCCTTCACCGGCGGGAACGAGCGAAACAGTCCTTTCATGAACTCCTTAACTAGGCTGTGGGACCACAGCGACGACCGTCCCGGAGTCCAGGTGTAGCGGGAGATAGCCGCCAGATGGATCTTGATGGAGGCATGTGCCAGCCCTGCCTTGGCCAGCGATAGCAATTACGGCAGCACTTGAGGGGCCGTAAGGCGTAGAGGGTTGATCTTCTGTGCACGGCACCAGACAGAACCTTTTCCATTTATGCCCGTAGCACTTAAGAGTCAAGGAGGCCTTGGCAAGTACCTCCTTGTAGTCTGCCGGGGTATCATAGCCTCCGAACTCTAGTGCTGCAGGAGCCAGGCCTGCAGGTTCAGCGATCCTGGGTCGTGATGTAGGATGGCGCCTCCTTCCCTGGCGCGAAGATCCGCGTCCGTCGGCAGTTTAACTGGGGGGACGCTGACAAGTCCAGAAGGTCCGGGAACCAGATCTGCATCAGCCACGGCGGTGCGACGAGGATCATCCTGCACCGTGACCGTCTGAGTTGACTGATGAGTCGCAGAAGCAACGGCGGGAACGCATAAAGGAACAGGCCGTCCCAGGGGAAGGAGAATGCATTGCCCATGCTCCCCGGCTGGGGAAACCTGCTGGCGAACCTTCGGCTCTTCATGTTCGTCGCGAATAGATCTATCTGGGGGTTGTCGCATCATCGGAATAGCAAATCCACTTGTTCCTGCCGGAGTTCCCACTCGTGGCACGAGCGCAGCTCCCTGCTGAGTGAGTCGGCGACAGTGTTCTTTACTCCTGCCAGGTGGAAGGGTACCAGGAACATCCCCTGGGTGATGGCCCCGTGCCACAGATCCTGTGCTTCCTTGGATAGGACTGGGGATCTGGTGCCCCCTTGCTTCCAGATGTAGAACATCATGGTGGTGTTGTGGGTGAAGACCCTTACCACCTTACCATTGAGGGACAGGAGGAACGACCTGATGGGCCAGAACACGGCCAGGAGCTCCAGGACGTTGATGTGTAGTGACCTCTCCTCCGGCAGCGAAAGGCCTCTTGCGTGGAGATCTCCGGTGTGCGCTCCCCATCCTTCCAGGGAGGCGTCCGTCGTCACCGTCTCCTGATGTGTCGGGGTCTGGAAGTCCATACCCGCCGCTAGATGCGCGCGGTTGCACCACCACCCGATTGCTTGGCGGAACGTCTCGTTGAGGGAGATCTTGTCTTCGAAACTGCCTGCTGCTTGCATCCAACGGGCGTCAAGGAACTCCTGCAGCGGTCGCATCCGAAACCTGCACAGGCGCATAAGGTAGATGTAGGGACTTGATGGACCTCACCGTGGCCATGTCCATGGTCAACAGCCATTGCCAATCGCGCCACTGTGTCGAGTCTGGCTCCCAGGAACAGGGCATCTTGCGACGGTACCAAGTGGGATTTCGTGAAGTTGATCGAGAATCCCAGATCCGTGAGCAGTTGGACGGTCTTCGCTGTGTGATCGACGGCGAGCTCCCTTGCCTTTGCTCGGATGAGCCAATCGTCCAGGTAAGGGTAAACGTGCCAGGCACTTGGTGAAGACCCTGGCTGCGGACTTCAATCAGAAGGGAAGGGCCTTGAACTGATAGTGTCGTCCTTGGACCACAAATGGTAGGAACTTTCTATGTCCTTGGAGTATGGGGATGTGGAAGTAGGCATCCTTCAAGTACAGCGACGATAGGAAGTCGCCTTCCTCTAGCTGTCCCAGGACGTGCTGAAGGGTGACCATCTGGAATTTCTGGGACTTGATGCATTTGCTTAGACAACGAAGGTCCAGGATGGGTCGGCAACCGCCTGTCTTCTTTCGGATGAGGAAGTACCACAAGTACACTCCGGAGCCCCGCAGCCTCTTCGGGACGAGTTCTATTGCGCCCTTTTTCAGCATTGCTCGTACCTCCCGAAGTAGCTGCGGCATGTGGTTTTCCTACCTGGCCACATGTGGTAGACGGGGACACTTTCTTTGGAATTTCAGAGTGTGCCCGTGGGCCAGCACGTCTAGCACCCAACAGTCAGTGGAGATGGACTCCCACACGCTGACGAATTTCGCCAGCCGGCCTCCCACCGGGGTGCTTGGATGGAGGCCCGACGCCATGGCTGGTTCAATCTTGCTTCGCCAAGGCCTTGGCCTCCTTGGCGATGACGACGTCCTCCGGCCTTGCTGCAGCCTCTTATAGACCTCCTGCGACGATGAATGGGCCGCTTGGCGGTACGCCAAGTAACTGCCACCAAATTCTTTGGAGGCACCTTGAGACTTGCCTCCGGGGGTCCGAAAGGGCAGCCGTTGTTGATGGAGAGAACCCAAGGCCCGGGCCGTCTCTGTGTCCGTCTTGATGGCCTGCAGTGACTCGTCCACTGCCTTGCCAAACAGGTTGTTCCCGTCGAAGGGCATGTCCAGTACCCTGGTCTGCATGTCCTGTCGGAAATCGGTGGCCTTGAGCCAACCGCACCGGCGAAGGCAAACACTGTTGCCCATCTGGGGAAAGCCGGTGTCAGCGATGTCCGTGGCCACCGTGATGACGTGGTCCGAAGCCACCTCGCCTTCCTGCAGGATTTCAAGAGCTTCCGCCCTCTTGTCGTCTGCGAGGAAGTCCAGGAGGGGAGCGATCTTGAACCACAGCTCCCTGACGTAGCGCGCCACGATCGCGAGAAGTGTTGGGCGCTTTGATGGTCGTTGCCACCGACGAGATGACTCGTTGCCCCATGGCGTCCAGCTTCTTCCCCTCGCCGTCCGGTGGGGAAGTGGAAGTTGATACTGTCGCCCCTGCAGATTTCTTCTTGGCCGCTGCGGGTTCTCCGACTTCCTCTTCACCGAGCCAGAGCGTTGGCTCATGATTGATGGCGTCGGTGACATCGCGCCCTGCCTGGCAGCCAAGGAGCCCGAACCATCGGTGCTCCCGGTACCTGTGGACTCGCGGTGCTTTTCCTTTTGTTGGGCCCCCGTCGCTGGAGCGCCCTCATAGGTCTTAGAAGACCGCTCAGACTTCTTCTCACCTGCTGCTGGGCTTTTCCCCTCCAGCCAGTCGGCGAGTCGAACGAGACGATCCTTCATATTCTTACAAAACGCACAGTCCTTCTCCACGTGCGATTTGTCGTCGTGAAGGCAGTAGAGGCACCGAGAGTGCTTATCTTCCTTGAAGACGTTCTGTAATCCGCATCCAGGGCAGCTCCTGAACAGCTTGGATCCAGGCGTTGCGTTTCCTTAGTCCTGGGCCATGTCCACGCGGGGTAGGCCTCAAAGATCTTCCAGAATCCTCCAAGAAGTGAAAACTCGATGAAAATCCACCCTTGAGGGGCGTAGAAAATTCCGAAACGGGTCCCCTTGATCACAAGTAGAATCGATGGAGCTTGAGGCTCGAGTGACCGAAAAAATAAGAGTAAAATCTTGGAAAAATCGCAAAACGCAGTAAAAGCTACAGCACGAGGACTCCCAACACTTGAACGTGTAGTAAAAATCTGAAGATGGCTGCCAGAGGAGGGGCTTAGGTAGAGGGCAGTCATTGGCTAGGGGCAGTATGACCCAGAGACCAGTGATTGGTTATTAGTAGAAAGACAGTTCAGAAACAAAACTGAAACTGATTTTTTTTTACCGAGGATTCCTAGCCTGACGACTGGGAATATTCATGAGCATGTGAATGAATCCATGCAAGACCCCATGCTGGAGAATTATGAGTTTAGGGGCCTGGAATGAGAAATACGAGTATGCCCAAAGAATACTCTAAAGAAGAAGTGGGAACAAGTAGCAGCTGCGATATTGCAATAACAGTGAAGAGTCGAAAGTAACTCCAAGATTGCGAGTAGACTATGCATAGACATATATATATATATATATATATACACACATACACACACACAAACATTTGAGTGTGGATAGTATGTCCTGTAATTTCGGACCATGCTCAAGTCCCAGGAATCTCCAGGCAAAACCTATTTCGTTAGAGCACTCTGGCCTCACCATCCACACAAATGCAAAAGGTTCCCGATTTAGTGCAAGAGAAAAGGTTTCAATCCTTGGGGGAAAATAAAAACGATCAAGTCATCCAACAAGTGATCACTACTTTAATGCTCTGTCAAACTGACAGCTTCTCTGCTCATAAATATACACGACAGGTTTTGAATAATCAATACAAAAAAGTTAAAATATTACAATAAAAAAACAAAATGCTGAAAGTAAATCGAAGTGCTGCACCTGCTGCAGTTTGCATCCAAGACCACATTCTCCATTCGTTGAATTATTTCCTCCATATCTGTTTTTCCTTTTTCTTTCCAAGCATCTTCCAAAACGGACCCGGTTAACTAAAACATTTAGAAGAGTGTTGAGCATATGAGGGAAGAAAAGTATTTACAAAAAGTAGACATTTTAGACAAGGAGAACGCAGCCTCCAAAATATCACAAAACTTTTTTTTTTTAAATATATTTTTACTAACATTTTCCAAAAACACAACTTTAATTCCATACTGCCCCGGGCAGAGACGATACAACTTTTTCTCAATTATCGTCAAACAGCAAATACTCTTGTTTATATAACATTCAATATCCTTATATTATGTGGACACCATTGCAATACAAAATCACTGTTAAGGAGTCCAAAACCAGAGCACATTCCTTTCAAAATGTGCCCTGTCCCCCTTGAAGATTATTAATCATCCATTCTAAGGCAATGAACCCCTATAATTGAACCAGCCAGTCTCTCACTCCTGGTGGTTTCTTTTGTTTCCAAGCGCTTGGGATGACCAACCAAGCGGCGATTACCATTAACATAAATGCTTTACTTTGAATTTTGGTAGGTAGACAATGCCCGGATCAAACAAACCACACAACCATTCTTTAGGTGACCAAATTATTGGTGAGCATACCATACAATTAATTTGATTTGCAACATCTTCCCAAAACAACCCAATTTTGGGCACTCCCACCATATCTGCCACCAAATAACCTCCCTTCCCTGCCAACATTGATCCATACAAGTCGGGTACATTTTGTGCAGTTTTTCAGTGGTAAAATGCTATTGATACATAACACTCAACCATGCTTTCCTAATCTGGATAGACCTCCTTAGTTTAGGAATGTTGCTCTATAAATGTTCCCAATAACTCCTCAGCAGATCTATTTCCAGAGTCTTTCCCCCATTTATACATCTACCGCCAGACCAGTCCCATATCTTCTTCCATCAGTATCGAATAAAGCTTTGACACCATTTGTTTATTCCCTGAATGTGTAGTTATGAATTTTTCAAACGTGGTAAACTCTCTCCGTCACTTTTCGTCCACCTGAACCTACTAGCCAATGTCGCAACTGGTAATACTCCAACCTATCTTTTTCTGTGATACCCAATATTCGTTCACATTCCTCAAACGAGTAAATAACCCCTCCTTGTGTCATACCCTGTATCTTTTTGCATCCAACTATCAGCCATTGTTTGAATGCACCTTGTATCATCTCAGTTTTAAATTAACGAAGTTACTCACCGTAGTGACCACCTTACTCCTAGTCCATAGTCCACTTTCCCCCATACTTATGGGACAGTCCTCCGTCCTGTGGGACGGGACCGGTCCTGTCCCACAGGACGGAAAATTGTTGCATAAGTATGGAGAAAAGGGGACGGGACGTAGGAGTATGGGGATTCCCAAATAATGGGGTAAACGGTGAAGGCGTGTAGACAAAGGACCTTTATCTAATAGGCGATGCCATATATCGAAAACCACTGCAAAAATCTGACTAGTTCGCGTGTTACCAGGCCTATCTTGTCTGTTCAGCCACAACACGCCTTCGAACGGGGATCCTACCACTACCCTATCCATTTTCACTCAAAGCTTCCTGGTGTCCCCCTGTAAATCATTTCCGGAGTACCCCGGAGCTGTGCTGCCTCATAATATATATATATTCTTTTCCGGTAATCCCATTCCCCCCACTCTCTCTGGGTGCCATCAAGAAACGATATGCCACTCAGTTTTATTACGCCATAGAAACCTAATCACTTTATTCAGCGACTTAAAATATGACAGAGGAACTTTAATCGGTAGGGCTTGAACGGTATAAAGTTGAATATATAGTCCTTAATAGGTAGCATGTCATGCAATGAATGGGATGCAGAGAAACTTTTCAGACCAAATAATCAAAGCAACTCAGGAAGATGGCAAAGGTTATTTTACTGTTTTATTATCAATGGTCTAAAACAGGGTGTTATAACGGACATTGCACGAGCTCACAAACATTATGCATAAAAAACACATCTTTATACTATAAACTCGTCATACAACGTGGCAAATAAGAAAAACCTACGGGGAGTTGTGGTTGGCTCAAAGGGAACATCCAAGTATACGTTCTACAAGGGGTCGGGTTGTGATTGGGCATCTACTGTCAGGTGGACAACTTATGTTCACCCCCTAGTGCAAGTAATCTTCAACAATTATTAGATACACAGTACACCATTGGCTCTCAAACTATAAGGCTCTTCATTAAACAGCCTTCTACAATTGGTTGGCACACTTGTGCCAGTCTGGAACATTGGGCTCACTAACAGCACGTAAGCTCATACCACAGGTGTTGGGGGGGGTGGACTTGACTTAACTTTACCTCCCCACCCAATTAGCCCCACATCTTTCATCCCCCCATGCCTTCTGCCATGAAGATTGTCTTTGAACTTGGACTTGCAATGTCTTCTCATCTCTGGGAATATAAGGGAGTGTGAGCACACTCTTATCATAGTTCTAGAACTAAATGCTCAACTTTATTCTCATCATCTACTCACGTGATGGGAGACCACAATTCGGCCCATTTTGCAGCAACTGTCTTGAATTAATAAACTTAGCACATTGTGTTCTTTCTTTGCACCTTAACAAGGGATAATTCAGCTTCTCACGTTCACTGTTCAAGGATAGATAAGTTCTTTGGCAGCTCCAGCTTTGACATCAGGCCAGACAGCCCTAACTCTCGATCCTTCCTTCTCTGTGGGTTTGAACTTACTAAAGTTGTGACACCGATGTCCAACTTCTATATAATGGCAGCTGTGCCTGCAGTCTAGTCACTACCTATAGCCAGCTTCTATGATAATGTACGCTACTGCATCTGTAGTTATCAAGCGATTCGCATTTTCTGCAGTGCTCTTCACACGGGCACTCTTCGTTTTGCATATGAAAGCTTAGTCGATTCTTTACTTCGTCATCAGATTCCATAAGGTCCATACTTTCTCTTCTTCAGTCAATCTTCTCAGTGCGTCAGGCTCATCTCTTGTGACGTCACCAGCTTCTCTTTCTCTTTCCTCATATTCCTTTGGAAACTTACTCCAAGAGATCATCTCTTCTGGAGTACATCTGAAAAGGCTTTCTTAATTGATACCTTTTGTCGAAGATTCTCTGCGGCATAGTCACAACTGCCGGTGTCAAGCATGGCACAATTTCAGGCTTCCAGCATACAGGTAGCAGTGGGGCGGGACATCCTGCAGAGGCATTCGGCTACTCCTCTACAAAGTAACATCGCGAGGGTTACATTTTTAAAAGTAGCAATCCTACCTAACCAGGAAATTTGCATCAGAGTCCATATCCGTAAATCTTCTTTTAACTTCTGCAATAATTGTGGATAGTTGCTATCAAACAGGAGGGGTTCGTTATATTAACCCCTAAATATCTAAGATAACTTTTTGCCACTTTAAATGGCGAATAGGAGGACAATGTCGGTTTCTGTGACTCAGATAAGCCTAATTCCAAACGTTCAGACTTCCCCATATTAGCCTTGAGACCTGCAACATTTTCCACTTCCACCAACTCTTCCATCAATGCATGTATTGATTGTTCGGGTTCCCTCAACGTCAACAGCATATCGTCCGCGAATGTCGCCATTTTATGATCCTCACCCCCAAATGTTATCCCACATATATCTTCTCTCTCTCTAATTTTACACATAAATGGTTCCAAATAAATAGCATATAAGCGGTTAAAGCAGGCATCCCTGCCTTGGCCCCTCCCCTCCCCCTCCGGGTCACTTTTATACTGATAGATAGTTGCTTTTTAATTGCCAACCGTATCGTGTTATCTTGATAGTTACCTCGTATCATCCGAATAAAATTAGCGCCTTTTCCCACCTGGTCCATCACATAAAATGAAAAGGGATATTCTACGGGATCAAACGCCTTTTCAGCGTCCAACGATACTAAAATGGTAGGATCCTGTTTTATATTAATCTTTTAAATTAAATGGGAGACTCATCTGATGTTATCTGACGTCTGTCTACCATATATAAAACCGGATTGATCCATATGTATTAATTCAGGTAGGAGCTGCACTAGCCTCCTTGCCAAAATTTTTGTTAACAGCTTGGGGTTTATATTTAATAAGGCTAACGGCCTATAAGGCCAACATTTTGTTGGATCTTTCCCAAGCTTCCCAAACACCACCACCTTCGCCTCCGACATAGTTGGTGTAACTGCACCATTGACCCCCATCGTATTAAATAATTCTTTCAATTTCGGGACCAATAACCTTGTGTATTTCTTATAAAAGATAACCGGAAACCCACCTGGGCCCGGTGCCTTGTTAGTTGGTAGTGCCTTTACTGCCTCCATCACCTCTTCTACACTAATTGCCCTATATAGATTATCACGTTGCTCCATTGTAATTTTAGGCATATTTATCTCTTCCATACAACGTATCGCTTGATATTCCGGGTGACTAGGCGTGTATAATGTTTCTTAAAATTTGCAAAGGTTACGGTCATTTCCTCCGTCCCAGTTACGACTGGCCCATCGGGCTTTGTTATTTGCTTTATCAACTTTGCTGCCTCCATCCCATTCAGCGGCGCGCCAGCAGTTTGTCTGCTTTATTAGCACCGACATATCTTTGTTTAGTTAGCAGCAGTGATCGTTCTGCTCTCCAGCCCGTAGTATATTCAGCTCTTTTAATTTAACGGACATGGCCCTCTTCCTATGGCCATTTGAGTATCCCATAGTTGGGACTCCAAATCCTTTTCTATCTTAGCTCTGTCTCTCCCACGTCACTTTAAGTGCTATAAATTCAATTTGTATCACTGCTTTAAAAGCATCCCACATTCCCTCTGGCAATAACAACTGATTACCATTCATGGAGAAATACTCTTCTATTTTAATACTCATTTCCTCAGCCATTTCATCATCACATATTACTTCTCTGGGGAACGTCCAGGCCCAAAGTCCCCTACAAGGACCCCACTCTCTAAGGTGACCCATTAGGGGGGGGCGTGATCCGACAAAGCTATAGATCCTACCTCTATTCCTTTCCGCCATCAATCTAGCCGAAACCCATATATAATCCATTCTTGACAAGGATTGATATGTGTGTGAGACAGACGTATCCCTGGTCGTCCCCCCTCTTCATACGCCACACATCTCTCAGTGTTAAGTTTTCAAAACTTAAACGCTCGTGGGGGTTGAGCAGTTGCTTTACCTCCACCTCCACTCCTATCCATTTTTGGATCCCAAGACATATTACAATCTTCAGTGAATATTATTTCCCCCCTCTTGCGAAATCTTCCAATTTGCTGACAACTTCCCGCAGAAAAGTCACTCATTTAATATTAGGTGCGTACACTGCTGCCAGAGTAATTAATGTTCCATTCGCAAAAAAAAAAAAAAAAGGTTTTATCTTCCTTATCTGTTACATATCGCACCACGATGCCCTTAATGTGTCTCTAATTCCTATCAAAACCCCCACCGATTTCCCATCTGCATTGGATTGGCCGAATCTGGACGAACTCAGTTTACCAACTTGTTTATCCACCTTCTTGATATGTGTCTCCTGTAACATAATATCTACATTTTCCTTTTTTAATATGGCCTCCATCTTTTTGCATTTCACGGGCCCAGGCCTCTGATCCTATGCTACCCTCAGGAGACAGCTCCCAAGCAAAGGCCCCATGTACACCTGTGGTCACCCCCTTCAAAATGCATAACTTTTTATAAGGTTCATCATCCCTCTTTTCGGCTCTTCCAGATCCGGCCCGTCGCTCATCATGTCTCGCTTATTCCTCGATATTCTACAAAGCTAATCCTTCAGTACTCGTGAATATACGATGTGGCACTCCTTCCAGGGTGAATAGCAACCCAAATGGGAACGTCCATTTGTATGGGATCTGTTTCGCTTCCACAGCCTGCGTCACTTGTCACATTTCTTGTACTTCTGAATTGTCGCTACAGACGAATCTTGATACCGTTTAATTTGTGTCCCGTTTATAGTTGCATCACCTTCTGCTCTGGCTGCTCGTAAAATACTCTTTTAAAACAAAACCATTGCAACTTCTGAGGATCCCTGCCCACCGGACATCTATAAATCAAACCTCTCAGAAGGAACCCTCATGGAATACCACAGCAATCTCCTCAACCTTTCAATCTCAACAGGGAAAGTGCCACAATCCGTCAAATCAGTGTACATCAGACCGCTACCCAAAGACACAACTGGAAACTGAGGACCTTTCCAACAACAGACCCATCTCCAACATCCGGTATACAGAGAAATAACTCGAAACATAAAAGTACAAATCAAGCCAAGAATTTGTTGAAAAACACTGCCTACTAGACACAAATAATATTCAAAATACAAGAACCTCAAGAAGAAATCACAATACTTGAGAACTGTCTTCAAGATGTAATCAACTGGATGAACTCCAACAACAACCTCAAGCTCAACCAAGGCAACACAGAAATAATGATCATCACAAAAAACTGAGGAGACAATCATTACATCCTCTGGAAAAGGGAACTCTGTACAACCCCAGCCCCATAGTCGACTGTAAAAAACTTGGGAGTTCTGATGGACAACAAACTTAACTTAGAGCTACAAGTAAATGCTATACTCAAGAAGAACAAGTTACTTACCAACTGGTAACGTTCTTTCGACTGGATGTTCCTCCAACGTATTCCACATCTTTGACATGTAATGTCCACAGATGTGCTACTTGGGAAATTTTTTCGGCAGAGGGCGTCCTGCGTCGGGTCTATGTCCCTTGAAGGCCTCCGTCGAGGGCGACGTCACCGGATGTTATAAATAGGACGCATGGCGCCCGTAGCCTCAGTTTATGTTTTTTCCTCCAGAACGTGTGACCTGCTCGTACACAATGCCTGCTTGACTGCACATAGCCTTGAGGGAACGCAAGCTGCAATAGCATAGGAAATTCTCCAGAGGGGCAGGCTGGGAGGGCGTTATGGAATACGTTGGAGGAACATCCAGTCGAAGGAACGTTACCATTTGGTAAGTAACTTGCTCTTCGTATGGATTGTGTCCTCCAACATATTCCACATCTTTGACAGACTCCCAAAGGATTACCAGAAAATGTAGGAGAGAGAAGAATTTAGAATACCCAATCAGATGGCAGAATAAAAAACCGCTTTACCAAAAGCCATATCTTGACCATGGAGCGTATCCAGGGAGTAATGTTTGACCAATGTGTGGATAGAAGCCCATGTCGCTGCGTCACAAATATTTCTAATGCGAACTCCCCGCTGCAGGGCTGTGGAAGTACTACCGTTCCTAGTGGAGTGAACTTGCAACCCATCAGGAGGGTCCTTGCCCGCCAATCTGTAACATTCAGCAATGGTGAGGATAATCCACCTGGACAAGGTCAGTTTGGTAACAGCCTGGCCCAACGGTTGTCAGCATATCCCACAAAGAGTTAATTGTCCACTCTGACCATGGACATCATAGAAATAGAAAAGCTCAGAGCTCTCCTAGTGTCCAACCTATGGAGTCGCTCCTCTTCCTTACCAGGATGAGGAGGAGGATAAAAAGCAGGAAGTACCACTTTCTGGCTTAAATGAAACTCAGACACTACCATAGGTAGAAAGGAAGGACAACCCTATCCATGTGGAACACAGTAAAGGGTGGTTTAGATAAAAAGTGCCTGCAATTCACTTACTCTGCGAGCGGATGTAACCGCCACCAAGAAAATCGTCTTGAAAGACAACAGTCTCAAAGGACAAGAGTTCAAAGGTTCAAATGGAGCACCCATCAGGAATGTCAAGACCAAATTCAGATCCCAAACCGGCACCTGAAACGGGACGGCGGGAACACAGTGAGCCCTTTTAGAAATTGGGAAATCAAAGGAATCTTAAAATAAGAACATTCTTCAGACGAGCGCTTGAAGATAGACAGAGCTGCCAGGTAACCTTTAATGGTACCTCTACCTGAAGGCCCCTGTGGGCCAAAGAAAGCAAGAAAGACAGAACCATGGGAATGGAACACTGAAAAGGATCGACATCATGCCCTCTGCACCAGTCACAAAACTTATGCCAACGGCAAAGGGATTTGGTTGCCGGCCGCCTGGCCGAAAGCAACACCTCTGTCACGTCATCCCGGAGGTCCCAATCCTTATATCTCAACCTTTCAGATATCAAGCGTGAAGGTTGAGAGTCTTGACCTCTGGATGGCGAACCCAAACCCCGCAAAGAGATCCACTTGCAGGGTTCCCCAAAGGGAGAAAATCTCCAGAAGGACTTCCTGAGCCAACTCCCACTCGTGAGAGACCGTGCTCTGCCTGCTCAGAGCGTCCGCCGCCGCATTCTCCTCTCTGGCCAGATGTACAGCGGAGAGCGATATTCCTTGCTGAATTGCCCAGAACCAGAGCTGCATCGCCTCTCTGCACAACGGGAGTGACCCTAACCCCGCCCCCATAACCCCGGTTCCGATTGCCAGCCAGTCCCAATTGGGACCTTTTGGACCCTGTCCTGGCGCCAGTGGCACCAGGCTCATAAAGATGCCCAGTCCCAGCGCTGGAAGCGCCGGGCTCATAATGCTTGGGTGGACTTACCTGCAGCAAACCATGCTGCTTACTTACCTGCCAGTTGAACCCCTGATCCTCTTCTGTTTGGGACTACTTTTCCTGTTGGGTGGGGCAGGAGCCACTCCCTAGGTTCAGAACACTGGAACTCTTCTGGAAAGCAGGAACTCTTTTCTTACCTAGGCGTGGCTGTGGAAGGAGACACCTAAGCACTACAGGAGGCTATTTAAACCACACCCGATGGATGAATCTTGCTTTGCGTTATTCTGCATTCTCTGCAGCAGAACGCTCATCGTGTCTTCTGCTTCTGATCCTGGGCCTAAGGGAACAAAGGCTTACCATCCTGGAATCCAGTCTTCAGCAGCACCTGTAAAGACAAAGAAAGAACAGGTGAGCACTACGGTCTTCAGTGGCAGCGCATCTCTTACCTGGTCCATCGGCTGTCACCAACGCCTCGCGCTGCATTCCGGCATCTGAAAGACAAAGGCTTACCTACTCTTCACATGCTCCGTAGGTCTTCGCACTGCATTCCGGCATCTGAAAGACAAAAGCTTACCAGCTCTTCGTACGCTCCGGAGGCCTTCGGCGCTGCATCCGCATCTGAAAGACAAAAGAAGGTGCGTTTAAAGACATTGGCCAACTTTATTACTCACCTGCCATTACTCCTTCCCACGCCGAATCCAGTGGGTATTCCAGCACCCTTCAGCTTCTCTAAAGCTCCGAACTTGTACCTGCAAGATAAAAGGGACAGTTAGTGCGCATCGTGAAGCAGGCTACAAGCGCTTACTTACGTGCTTCCAGGCGCTTCTATTCCTCACGCGGGTTCGATCCTCAACTCTCATCAGCCCGCCATCCGCCATCGCCGGAACCCTGCAAAACAAGAGATATCATTACAAAAGACTTTTAAGACATTTGAAGTGCCCAGAACTTACCGTTCGTGCAGTTAACGATGGACAGCAGTCCTCTGAGGTCAAGAGGCCTGCACCCTTATCCAGTGAAGAAACTGGTTACGGCACCCTGCCCCAAGGCAGATGGAGAGCTCGGCGTTCACTTACCTAAGGTGAGGGCGTTAACCTTTGGGGTTCTACAGGAGAAGAGAAAGGGAAGAGGAGAGAGGCACCCAATAACCCCAGTTCATTAATCCCATATTTTCTATCTGCAGACATCTTACTCTTCGAGTCAGACATACAGTGCACAGAGGTCCAGACCAAAGAGTCAACCGTGTGTTACACATCACCTTTGAAGATACGGCATTCAACCAGTCAAGACCGGCGCCTCTGCGGGAATCAGGTGAGCGTTACACCGTCATGATCAGGACACTCTTCCCTCGCACAGACGGCATAATAGCCTTCAGGTCCAGCCTGATGGCCCTCAGCTCTAGCAGGTTGATGTGGTGTTTGAACTCCAATGGAGACCAATGACCACTGGCGGTCAGATCATCGGCATGAGCTCGCCTTCCTGTGAGGTAAGCGTCCGTCACTACTGTCACCTCAGCCACGGTTGCCAAAACGGCTCCCCTTTCATCAGATTCCTATCGTTGGCCCACCACAGAAGATCCTATGAGACCAAGAGTAGAACCTGAACGGGATCCCACATCTTGCCTGAGAATTGTGACCACGTCATCTTGAGGACCCACTGCAGGAATCTCATCCTCAGTCTGGCCTCTGGCACCAGAAAAATGCCGGATGCCATGAGGCCGAGCAACCTTAAGAATTCGAAAGCCGGAAGACGCTGGGCATGTTGAAATTTGTCCACGATCTGCACAATGTGATGAGCCCTCACCTTGGGAGGCAAGCACTTTACCAAGGACGTGTCCAACACAGCCCCAATGTACTGGAGCTGTTGGGAAGGTGTCAGATGCGACTTCCTGAAATTGAGGGAGAGGCCCAGCTTGTGGAGGGAGCGGCAGGTGAGGCTAAGATGATCTTTCGCTTGCTCGGGAGAACGCGCATGGATCAGCCAGTCGTCCAGGTAGGGGTAGACGTGAATACCCCCTCGCCTGAGATATGATGCCGCCACCACCACCATTAGCTTGGTGAAGACTCTCGGGGAGAGGTCAATCCGAATGGCAGGATCCGAAAATGAAAGTGCGAGCCGCAAACCTCAGGTACTCTGTTGCTTTGGATGAATGGGCACATGAAAGTAAGCATCCTGTAGGTCCAGAGACACCAAACAATTCTGAAGTCGAAGGCCCTGAGAAAGAGTGACCATCTTGAACTTGTCCTTCCTGAGGAGTTTGTTCAACCAACGCAAGTCCAAGATGGGTCTCAATCACCCTTCTTTATTTGGAATAAAAGAATATGGGGAAAACCATACCCTGTTCCTCTCTGCTACAGGCACCAGTTCTATAGCGCCTTTCTCCAGCAGGGTCAAGATTTCCTGCACAAGGAGTGGATCCGGAAGCTTCAAAGAGACAGTCCCCGGTGGATTGTCGTGAGGCCGCTTTAGGAAGGGAAGGCCATGGGCTATTGTATCCAGAACCCACGCATCCGAAGTAATAGCTCGCCATTCTTCGAGATGAGACAGTCTGCCCCCAACCGCCGAACAATGGAACATGGCCTCAGTTGTTTTGGAGCGGCTGCGGCAGCGCCTGAAGGCAAAGAGGCAGCTGCCTGAGAAGCTTTGGCACCTCTATTTCCCGGACCACCACGGGGACTTTTACGTTGACCCCTTTGACTGGTGGCTCCTCGCATCCTACCATTAGAGGAGTAATAACGAAAGGAACCTCCCCTCCACTGCTGTCCCGTGGGACAAAAAGGCGGAGGTTGACGCACAGCTGCCCTCAAAGATTTAGCAGCAGATTTTGAGGTCTGCAAGACAGGCTTGTACATCCGGAGCAAAACCAGACTTCCGCAACCACGCAAACCTGCATATAATGGTGCTCGCAGCCATGGACCAGCTAACACTGTCAGCCGTGTCCAATCCCGACTGAAGGGATTCACACATGGCATCCTTGCCATCTTGCACGAGAGCAAGGAACCCATCCCTTTCTTCCCCCTCGGGAATATGCTCAGCCGCTAGAGAATCACAATTCTGCAGAGTGTGTGAAAATCATGCCAAGGCACAAGTGGAGTTGGCTGACTTCAGCGCAACAATCCTCTCAGAAAACACCTTGCATGCCCAACCAGCGAAGTGTTTATCGTCCCTATCAGGAGGGATGGTAGGGTACGCCGCCTGCCTCGAGGTGGCCATAGCCTCTGAACCACCAAACTCTCGGGAGTGGGGTGAGAGGAAAGGTAGCTGGGGTCGCTACTGGAAGGGCAGTATTTTTTTAGTTAACGACTTGTTAACCGTCGGAAGAGACTCTGGGGTATGCCAAGTAGCTGCCACCCTTTTTTGCGAAGTCAAATGAAACTGCAACACTGGGTCAGTGGACAGAACTTGATCCAAAATATCAGTGAGGTCATCCTGAACAAATGCCACTGGAGGACTGGGCCAACCAAGATACTCAGTAACTCTAGCCATCAATCTCCTATAAGAGGATTCCGCATGAGCCCCAGACACAGGCCTGCCAAACTCCACCTCTGGAGAAGTGTCCAGGCCCTTGGCATCATGCAATGACTGCCGTAACTCCTCCAACTGACTGTCTCCAGAAAAGACAGGAGCCGCATCAGGCTCAAACTCAAAATCCGACCTCTCCTCATGCTCATAGATATCATCCAGAGGCTGAAAGAACTCCTGCCTACGAACAGGAGTGGGGGCCTGGAATCGACTGTCCCGTCTTAGCTTTAGCCTTTCTTGGAGGATCCACAGTACCAGGGACATCCCCTGGCAAATTCTGGCCAAATAGCCACAAAGGCATCAACAATGGCGCCGATGGATTTGGCGTCGACAATGGCACCGACGGCTCTGAGGACTGGAGTGAAGTCAAAGCACGAGAGCCATACTCGACGGACACAGCGCCGACTTCGAGCCCTTATAAGACTTCTGCGGTTTCGCCGGAAACGAAGGCCGAGAACTGGATCTAGCACGTCTCTGGCGATCAACCAGAGCCTTGTCCAAACGGGACATCGACGGTTCCCCGTGTTTATCGCTCCGAGAACCCGGCCCGAAGGAACGCAAGCATCTGACCGACACCGTTCCCTGGCGGCTTTTTCTGAAGGCACGAACGGAACTGTGCCCTGGGATTGGAAAATTGCCAACATCTGCTCACGGAAGGCCTCCCATTCCTCAGGAGTCGCGGACTTAGTGGGACAAACCACTTTCCTTGCAGTGCCATCCTCTGACGAGGACGGGGAAGGCGACCGGTGACGCCGCTTCCGGGCGTGCCGAGATGAGGACGAGTGGCGGGGACCCACTACGGGACTGAGCTCCCCGGGACTCCTTCCGATGAGGAGAGTCACCCCTCGAATCGTCGGTGGACATCCCTTTCGCAGCTTGGAAAACATTGAAGGACACAATCCAATCGAAATGCTTTTTACTGCGTCAAAAAGGATCCTACTGTTCCTATCATTTTCCAACGAAACACTCACCATCATCGATCTCGTCATGTCCTGAGTTGATTACGCCAACAGCTTATACCTGGGTTTGCCTGAACGACTCCTAAAAAAAATTACAACTCATACAAAATGCAGCAGCTACTCTTCTCCTCAAAATACCCCGAAGAGAACACATCACTCCGGCGTAAAAATACTACATTGGCTACCAATAAAACAACATATCAAAGTCAAAGCAATGTACATCACGCACAGAGCAATCCAGAACTAAGGCGCAGAATTCCTGAGAGAGACAAATTACACCTACATCACTCAACAAGAACACTCAGATCAAGCAACAACATTCGCCTGGAGCAAACACTCTACAACAAGAGAAAACTCAAAGGATCCTCTTTCTCTCACCTGAAATATTGAACAATTTACTGACGAATATACGCAACACTGGAAACCACCTACTATTCAGGACACTACTCAAATCGTGGCTCATCACTACATAACTAGTTGAACACCCACAGGGGCACACACACACACGCCTAACAAGTGAAAACACCGACCCCGGATCCCAACAATCAACTATATACAGAAACCAAGGAAGACAACATACAACGTATCAAACCACAAACCGAGAGTTAGCCATAACAGGACGACACTAATGACTGAATACACAGCTAAATCAAAACGTAAGACCAAAGTCTATCATCAAGAGTACCGCTGACAACCATTCCCATGCTCAGTAGACCACCGTCAAAATAGACAGCGAGACAATATAGGGGGCGGCCAATTCACAGCACCAACATTAGAAGGGAAAGACTAGCCATAACCAGCCCCAACAACCTAAGATCCATACAGCACAACAACGAATGCACCCAATGGCTAGATAAGATTCATAACCAACTACTAAGCACACCCAGAGGTATCCAACCCAAATAAAACTAGACTTGCAAGCACCAGAACATACAACCCACTAACCCAATCTCAAATCTCTGCTGACTTAATTCACCTGAAAACTCCCACAACCATTTCTCGCCCAGCATACCGCGCAGACTTCACCACACCGCAATAACAAACACCACAAACTATATCAACAGCACACAAGGTCTAGCTTAGATCTGACACTTACACCAAAGCTCAGCGCACAGCGAAAACCAAAATGAAGCCACCAACAGCAGACCACTCTTCTCACTTTTCCACTCCTTCTTAACCCAACTAACCTACCCCCCCCACCCTATTGTTACAGATCCACCTTAGCGCCTGGAGGTCAACTCCGTTGGTGACGGTGCGCTATATAAATACCTTTAACATTAACATACTTCCGAAGTACCCCTTGGCTCCCCTTCTACCGTGTCTTGCTTAGCATTTCCTCTTCCTGTATCCCCACTTTTCCAATTGACCCTTTTGCTCAACATGAGGTTGCCACCTCTTCCATTTAAGTTGTGGTATTAGGATCAGTCAAAAAGTCTTCTCGGGTACTCATTCGTGTTTGTCTCTCTCCACTTGTTTCCGTTTGTTTCCTTAGAGAGTCCTGTACCCCAGCCTTGTTTACGGTACCACTCCTAGGTCTGTAGTTATTTCCTTGCCGTCTGACTAACCAACTTCCTCCATTATCTCACTTTGCATGGATGCCACTGCTGCCAACGCAAGCCAGTCTCATGTTTTCTTAAGCAGTAGAAAATCTCTGATCCCTTTTGGTTTTACCCCCCAAGTGCAGTCTGCCTCGCACCCGCTCTCCCAGCCCATTAAATCTTGTTACATTTCAGCACCATATGGAAAGGGAGCGTTTCTCTCACAAATGTCCCCAATGATTACTCCTCACTCGCCACAGGGTTTTTTTAGCTGATCATGCCAATCGTAGGACTCTGTGCGCCAATTGCTCCTCCTCACACCATGGCATTGCTACTGATCCCTCAAGAAGCGAAGTTTACCCCTAGCCAGACTTTCTGGCATTATGTACTGTTCCTTGGCCGCTGTGCGCTAACTCCTCCTCCTCCTCCCACTGTAGCGCTAATGTAGATCCCACTAGTGACAAAGTTTATATCTCCCGCGCAATTATCCACCCGAGCCTACTCATTGACACGCTGCCTTCTAATCAGCTGGATAGTACTTTTCCTCACCTTGCGTGGCCAGTCCTACTCCAATCCTGAACGCCATATTCCATAACCAACTACGTCACTAAGTCGCGGCCCAATTATATACCAATCCGAGTGTAGACAGAAGTCTCCTTCCTTGTTGGGGGCTACTTTAACAAATATTAATGGGCAACTCTTCCTTAACGGTCTCTTACGTCGTTTCCCAGGAGGTAACTTAGTTAATTTCTCGGCCCACGCACCTTCAGCTGCCCATGTGGTGCGTTCCGTTCTAAAGCTGTCTCTGATTGCCGGCCACAGTCCCTTGTAACATGTATCTTGCATCTTCTGCGGCACTGTCACTCTTAATTCGGCAGCTGCAGCACCAGTGCTACCTCCCCTATTGCACTGACAGCACTCTGTGTCTCAATCTTCTACACGCCTGCAAGCAGCTTAGCCCATCCCACCCTACCGGTTAAGGATCGCCTCCTGTTCTTCAGCCAACAGGTGGGTCTCCTGGATTATAGCTATTGATATCTTCTTACCATTCAGTTATGATGTCACCCTGTTTCTGGGACGGCATGAACCCAACCTGCGCACATTCCATATCCGTATTCTAATGGAGGCCAAAGTTCTGATGTATACCAGCCAGTCTGCTCATCAAGCAAGGGACCCCATGTTAGGCAGAAACCTGTGCAGTTCCCTTAGTGACCACTGCAAAAGATTTAAGACTAGAGGTGTTGGCAGTAAACCCACTTGGTAGCAGTCTGCACCACCCAGATTTACCTGGTAGCTGTGGCTGAGCAGTCAGACTTCCCTCAAGAAGAGTTAGGCAGTATGCAAAGTGTACACAATAGGCACTCAGGTACAATAATACAAGCAAACACTGACCAGAGCTTTGGTATCAAATTATATAATTATTTATTTAAAAACACACAGTTTGAAACACTCCAGCACTCTTATTGTAAAATATTCTAAACACAGTTACTATTGTAATATATACACCCCTTTTTCCTTATCAGATAAGTCACTGAAAAACATCACTTATTTTCATACAGAGGTGAGCGCTTAACTAGATGGCACTCCAATAAGTTTGTGAGAAAGGGAGGGAAAAAGACAGAATATGGAAAGGTACACCACTCTAAGATTCAGGAACACTATAAGCAAGGCAGAAGAGCAAAAGTCACTGGTGAGCCAAAGTCCAAAGGCTGGGCCCACTCTTAGAGAGAGCAGAGCACAAATGCGCCCAAGATCACACAGTTACACTAGGCTTAGAAAGTCTTGCAGAGGGTTCAAAAAGAGTTTAGAGAGGCTTAGGCAAGTTTAGCCAGGGTGTCCCAGGCTAACCCAGGTTCGAAAGCCGGGGGCTAAATCTACCCCGTACAGTCGGTAGCAAGGGAAGCCAGTCGGGACACGGTACCTTAAGTGGGAAGGATCCTCCAGCGGTGGCAGTTGTTCCTGGTAGTGGGTGCAAGTTGCGTCGTCATCCAGGGGAAGAGAAGATCTTGACTTGGAGGAAAGATGAAGGTCGATGCACTACCAGGGAAGAAACCAGCCGCGGAGTTTTCCGGTTAAAGGTGGTACCTTTGTTTCGCGGTCGTGGTAAAACATGGTATCCCGGTTGCCGGGGTGCTTGGCACAGGCAAGGCAGCCACGAGGTACGTCGGGAAGGCGAAAAGACGGTGAAACTGGTTATCCCCACCAGTCAAAGGAAGAAGACTCTCCGGCGGGAGATCTCCTCTGTCGCTGGGAAAAGTGGTGAGGTGGTCCAGCAGGGCTCCACCGGTGGTGGTGTCGTGGCAGGTCGGCTCAGATTCTCCCTCGTCGGATTCTTAGGTCCTGTGGCGACTTCTGAAGTTCCAGTCCCCAAAGCCCTGCTTTTATGCAGCAAACCCCCATTCACTCAGCCTAGCTGTCACTCAAACATGCTAAGTGGTGAGCCGGCCGGCTCACCACTTGGGCCAATCAGGATGGAGTGCGACTTGAGTTGCCTAGGCAACTCAGTCCAGGGTGCCTAAATTTCCCTCCACCCCTCCTACGTACCCCAGACAGAGTGGCACCACTTTGGAGGGCTACTGTGGAGAAGCCTGCCAAAAAGTGGAACAAAGGGCTCGACTTGGGTTGGAGTCACAGAAGAGAACACAAACGCCATTTTAGAATCAAGTTTTGGCAAAAAACACCAACCGGAGAATTAATATTAATTAAATAAACCAGCGGTATGTTCGAGGCTACCGCAAATAATTAAATAAAGATAGTAGCCTAAAACAATGGGAAATCCTATAGGAAAATATTTGCGGTCGAATACAAAAAGTAGCATCCACTGCCACAAGCCAAAACTCGATCAGGGGGGACTGAGACATGCCCCCTCGACTAACAGACCCCGGGGCAATTGAATTGCCCCAGCCAGTACGTCCACAATGTGATGGTTTGTACTGGTCTGTTCAGAATTTAAGACTAGTAAAGTCAATGGTGACTTTACATGCCCTGGGAGACAGTAGTCAGTCCCAGGGTATGGAGTCTATACTGGGGGGTCACTATGACACCCCTGTGTTACTGCACTGAGGGTGCTGTGTAACATCACAAAAACACATGAAGCCCTATGGAGTAAAAGACCCCATAGCCCATTAAACACATCTAGATTCAAAGAAACACACTCAAATCATGCCCAAGAGTGAGGGTGAAAGAGTCTCACTCTTGGCAGGAGAAAAAAATAAACCCCAAAAATCCAGCAAAGCTGCTGGGGGACTCACTAGGTTAGGAAATTCAGCCTAAACAGAGAATTCTCCCTAACACCCCATCCCCAGCCCATTAAGGTGAACGAGAACAACACCCACCAGCCTGCAAGTGTCTAGGTTACCCACACGGTCTACATAGTTGTTATGGAGAATCCTCACACCTTAGAGACACACATTTTTTTGCTGGACTTAGGACTTTTTAAGTGAAAGTGACTTTAATTACCTTTTCTCTTTGTGGGTCCAGCACACACCATTTTATGTGGAGTGCTGGGGGGTTAATTAGTAGCCCCTTATCCTACATTCTCATGTAACATGTTTATGTTACCCTCACTACTTTAAATGGCGGATGGCAGTGGTTTACTTTTCCTACCGTTGTGCTTTTCTACCCCAGCTAGTCCCGATTGGCTGGCTGGCTGGCTGTGTGATTGACAGCCTAGACTGTGCATAAATGGGGGAAACCTACTTAAAAAGGTGAGGGTTTTGGGACTACAGGATAGTCAGCCACTGGGAGAAACACCCGACGAAGAAACCGTGCCTGGTGAAGCCTGCTGCTGTGCGGACCTCCTTTATCACCATGACTGAGACGCTCCGTACAGAATGACTTCTAACCTTGGGTTAGTGGGGCCAACTAACCCCGAGACAAATTCCACTGGACCACCATCCCCGACTTGCTGTGCCTCTCCATTGCTGCGGGAGCCCAATGCCAGGGGTCGAGTGTCTGTAGTCGAGTGCAACGTCTGCCGCGGAACGGATCCAGCTAGAAGCTCCAGGAGCTTCCTAAAGACCCTCCAGATGCAGAGTCCTCTCACCAGAGTGCTGGACCGAGGGAGTGAAGGAAGTCCAACCAGTGTCAGAGAACCGCATCAGTGCTTTGATAAGCGCTGAAACTGCAAATTGCTGCTGAACTGAAAAGAGCCTGTAGCTGCCGACAAACTCTCAAGTACTGCTGCAGGAACCCTCCAGACGTCCTCCCTCTTGTCCCCACAACTGAGGCTCAGGAACCAGGGTTTGCACCGCTGTAGGAAGATGGAATACAGCTGGACCACTCTTCTAACCAGAGGTACTGTTTAGGATTGGGGTACTTATCTTAGTGCCTTTACCCATGCTTTTCTCATCGGGGAATTGCAATGGCTTACCCTTTTCGAGTTGACTTCAACTCCCTTCTCACAGGTTTAACAGCTTGTGGCGATAGACTGTGTCCAAATGTCTTTGGCTGTCCTGGCTCCCTAAACGCACTCTTCTAAATCCATTGACTTTGATACTGTGTGTCTTAGGTGGTAGCTTGTTGTATACTGGTACTGCTCTGAAAGGATTATCTAGACTTCATTCGAGGATTCTGCTGTCCTCGACATTGCTGAGAAATTGTTCCAACTTTACTTCCCTAACCCTTTCCTTTTTGCAAATTTAGAGTCTACAAAAGTATATTAGTGTGATAAATAAATGCAAATACTATCCTTGTGATTGAAGTCACCTCAGGGTGTAGGAGTAGTGCATGAAGCATATCCAAAGATTATCCACTAGCTTTGACTTTGAAAAGTAATTTTAAAGTGTATTTGAATTGTTACAAAAAATTGCCTTTTTAAAGAATGCTTATTTAAAACTGACAATAAATAACTATTTATAATTGAAGCCTTCAGTATAAGTGTTACTTGGATACTTGTATTTACGAATTTCAATTGTACAGCTCACATTTGCCCCTCTCGAGATAAGCCTGCTGCTCAGTCACATAACCAACGTGTGTAGCAGAGACCTATCCTTATCGTTCTTTCCTCTTTTCTCCCCTGACAAGGTCGCCAGACAAGCCTGATCTATGAAAGCCTCGTCAAAACAGGTTCATCCCTGTTCCTCTAAAACCATTAAGGACCACATTGACACCCTCGCTCCGGCCCTTGCTGATTTTTGCAACCACCCCTCTGCCTCAGGATCCTTCCCCTCTGCTCTGAAGCACTCCCTTGTGCATCCTCTTCTCAAATAACCCACAGCTGATCCTTCTTGTCCAGCTATCTATCGCCCAATTTCCATCACTCCCTTTCTGGGCAAACTCCTGGAAAAGTTGGCCATTTCTCAGCTTAACCTTCATTCTGATTCTGTTGGCTCTCTCCATAACCACCAGTCTGGCTTCAGAGCTGCCAGAAGCACGTAAACTGCTATCCTGAACATCCGTGAAGATCTGCTCTCCAACCTTGACCAACATTCCCTCTGTCCTCCTCCTTCTCGATCTCTCTTCTGCCTTCGACACGGTCAACCATACCATCCTGCTTAACCATCTCTGTGATAACCTGGGTATCACTGATCAGGCTGTGGCCGGGCTGACCTCTTTCCTCTCTGATCGACCGTCCCATGTCCAACCTGGGTCCTTCCCATTATCTATCTTCCTCTCTACCTGTGGTGTTCCCCCCACAGCTCTAACCTCTCAGCTTGGCTTTTCAAACAATATCTGTCAACTCTCGCCCACTGCATTGCCATTTTCTGCTAAAATTTCCAGTGCTATGCTGACGACATAACACATTTTCAGGCTGCCCTCGGCCACCTCCTCTTGCTCTCTCATCTCCAATTGCCTAACTGCCATTCCGGATTGGTGTGCCGCCAATGATGTTTGTCTGAATGCCAACAAGACGGAGATCCTCCTCATCAGCACACCTTCACCATCCTTTCCCCTTACTCTCTGGCCGGCCTCTCTTGGCGCTCCTCCTACCCCACCTGTGAAGCTAAGAACCTTGGGGTCATCTTTGACTCCACACTTTCCTTCTCCGCCCACATATCTAACGTCTCTAAAAAGTCAAACCTCCTACTGCACCCCCTCAGAGGTACTCTGCCTTTCCTCTTCTTCCCTCAGTAGGTCATGGTCTCCAAAAGCTCTGGTTCTCTAGGTTGGACTATTTTAACAGCCTCTTTCTAAATCTACCTGCCTCTACTCTCCGCAACTAATCCAGAACAGGACGGCGGGACTTGTCCTTGGCCTCAAGCCCTGGGATCGTATCTCCCCAGCTCTGAAATCCCTCCATTAGGTGACATTGTGGAAAAGAGCAGGGAAAGCAAACAGGCTTCTATACGCCGGCACGTGGCCAGAGATGCTCCAGGGAGAAAGTGTCACGCACGTGGCCCTTCAAAACACCAGGCCGGTTGTTACGCTCACCTGGTCTCTGAGGAGGCGTTGGGGCACGGTCACAGCCCTTCTAGGGATGAAACTCCTCTGGTCTGTTCCTCACTCTGTGTCTGTGTGGGTAACTGCGGTGATGAGCAGTGCGGTTCCTGCTGAATGATGATTATGATGATGAGCTCTCCGTCCTGCTGCTTCTGGCAGGGGCGCTTGTTCAAGGGAACCAAGTTCCTTCACTGGTCCCTTGTCGTGGAAGTCCAGGCCAGCTGCGACTAGTCCACTTCTCTTGTAGGTAAGTGTTTCCCTTCTTTCCACTTGCCTGCTCGTCTTTCGACTGTTGTAATTGAATTTGTAAAGTTTGTTCTCTGTCCTTTGTATGTAATGTGTCTTTTCTCTGCTCTCTCCCCTTTCAGGTGGTGTAGCGGTGCTGGCAGTAGCTGCGGTAGAAGAAGCGGGCCGGCGGTACGGAGGAGCGGGTCTGATTTGGGCAAATAGCTGTTAAGTAGGCATTAATGGTGCCTTAGGGTGCGCATTGGGTTTTAAATGCGGCGCGACCCTGGGTTGGGTGTTTTCGGGAGTTCTAACGTTGTCTTGTCTTTTCTCGTTTCAGGACTTCGGCTTCGTGGGACAGAGAGATGCGAGCCAGGGTCCAGGTAAGGATGCTGTTTCAGGATCACGAGGTAAGTAGCTGGTCCAGGTGGCGGTGAGCGTCACGTTGTACAGAGATGCAAAGTAACATTAAGCGTTTGCTTGAGGGATCGGTGGGTTTATATAGTCTTGTTCCTGGCCACGCCCAGTAGCTCTGGCCTGCCTGCTGCCATGCCCTGCCACACCAAGACCAGGCCTAGGGAGCCACGCCCGATGAGTCAGCACATGGGGATGTTCTCTGGAATAAAGGTTTTCAGCACCTGGAAAGTTCTTGTAAAATAAAAGCACTCCAGCACTGAAGTAAAATAAAAGCACTCCTGCACTGAAATAAAGTATTCCTGCTCACATCTCTATATGAGCCTGCGCCAACGGATTGCAGCCAGGACCCCTGTGTTTATGAGTCCCAAAGGGACATAAGTGAGTCAAGTGACCCATTGCCCCATCACTAGATGGAGTGGTGTTTGTGGTCTGAGGCCCGTGGTCATGACACAGGTCTGAACTTCCCACACTAACCCTGCGCAAAAGGTGGCCACCACATGCAAGCAGGACAATGGCGTTCAGTGCCCCTAAGCAGGGCAGCTAGGGGGGGTTAGAGGTGTATCAGAGTTTTAGTAAGTGTACAGTTAGGCCCAGCACCTCAAGGCAGTAGCAGCGTGCAGAAACAAAATGGGTCCAGATCCAGTCAGTGATAGTACAATGCAAAGTTTAGGCATTGTGCCATTGATTTTTTTTTGTTGGCGCTATCATGGGGAGGACGACAGTGAAGTGCAAGCCCTGCAGTAACCCCACACTGTCCAGGATTAACATCAATAGGGAGGGGTGAAAGCACCAAGGATCTAATGCGTCTCCGTGTGTGGTCCGGGGACCAGGAGGGAGGTGAGGGGATAGGGAAAAGGCATAGATCCTATGCTGTCAGGGGAACAGCGTAAAGTGCAGGTCTCCAGCTCTCGATCCGCACAAACCAAAGTACCCGAAGCCAAGAAGGTTTTGCAGGTGTTGGAGCGGGTCATCCAGCGAAGCGAACTTCACAGAAGGTAAGCTGTGGGTCCGCCAGCGCTGTGGCAGGTGTATGAGCCCCTTGCGAGGCTCCACAGGCAAGGCCTGAGCATCCCTCCCGGCCTGGCACCTCGTATCCCCAAGCAGGAAACAGCAGGACTCTGCAGGGCACTTACAGAGAGCCCCCAGTCCCACTATGCAGGTCGCAGAAGAGAGGATGGCAATACAGACCAGCTGCCAGCAAGGAACAGGGAGCGATCTCAGCACCAGCACTCCTCAAGCCTCAGAGAGCCACTGCAGCGGCCATTTTGGATCGCCCAGGAACACTTTCTCAAACAGTGTAACTTTGTCTTAGCCAGTTCCAATTTTGTCGGAACGAAGCCGAGCAGCTGGTCACCAGCATCCCATGCAAGATGATCCATCTGGATGTTAAAATAAACTATATTAGCCGCCTCGGGTCAGGATCAGGAAAGGATCTCAGTGGGAGCTTATGTATAATCACAGCCTCACCACATTAACTCAGGCCACGCCCCCAAGACAAGTATTACTCGAAGACTGTTTTAGATCTGTATATAAAGCAGACCAGGGAAAACACCCCCCCAATGATACACTTTTAGAATTATATTGGTAAGCTTTTACACCGATTCAGTTAAGCAACGATAAAATAGTACCAACACTCATTACTTTTTAGAAGGGGTGGGTGTTGGGTAAGAAATAATGTAACACAGACTACACAACACTTTTCTGCTTGATATTCGGTAACCCACCTTTTGGTACAGGTCTGTACTACACAAGTTGGTAGTGTTACTGAGCAGTCAGGCCTATCTCAAGAGGGGTAAATGTGAGCTGTAGAAATGAAATTCGCAATTACAAGTAACCAGGTAACACTTATACTCAAGGGTTCAGCGTTCTTTAAAAAAGTTAACAGTTACTCACCGTTGTGACTAAGGTACTCTTAGTCCATAGTCCCATTTCCTCCATACTGCGTGGGTGTCCCTTGCAAAGGACAGAGACAGAACCTTTTTCACCAGAAGAAACCTTCTGGCTCCGCCCACCGGCACCACTCCTCAGTCCCCACTGACGTGTCGACAATATTTAATATTGCCTGATACCAATATTATTAGGGAGTGGAGGGAGAGGCTGGTGGGACGTATGGAGGAAAGGCGACTATGGACTAAGAGTACGTTAGTCACAACGGTGAGTAACTATCAATTACTCTTAATGTAGCCCCAGGGTGGAGGGGAGACCCTCCTTAAAGCATATTCGTTAGAACCGCCTGTCCGAAAGCCACGTCTGACAGAGCCGGTGTCCAAATAGTAGTGCTTACAGAAAGCCAAATGGGTGGCCAAGGTAGCCGCCCTGCTGATGACCTGCCACGGCAGATGCCGTTTGAACACGATGGCCGTGGCCTTGGCTCTGACCGCATGGGGCTGCAAGTTAGCTGGCACAGGTTTGTGCTGCCCCTCATAGGCCTCCTTGATGGCCGCGACCATCCACCTTGCTATGGAGGCCTTGGAGGCCTGGTAACTGAGCCTTGACCCACCGAGAGTGACAAACAAGGCGTCCAACTTGCGCAAGCCCTTGGTGCTGTCAGGTACTATATCGACGTGTGTCTGACCTCCAAACAGTGCCAGACCCTCTGAGGCTCACCCTCGGGGTCGGCAAAGAAAGTGGATAAGACTATCTCCTCGTTCAGATGGGAGGAGGTGGTCAGCTTGGGTAGGAACGCAGGGTGCATTCGCAGGAAGACCTTGTCCTTGTGAAATGTGGTGTAGGGCTCTAAAGCCACCAGAGCCTGGATCTCACTGACTCTGCGAGCTGAGGTGGGGTCCACGAGTAGGGCTCTCTTTACGGTGACCAGCCTGATGTCTGCAGACACCAATGGCTCAAAAGGTTTGTGCGCCAAGGCGCCCAACACAACATTAAGATACCGCACAGTGTATGGTTTCTTTATAGGCGGGTAAGGCCTGTGGAGGTCCGCCAGAGGTCGCTTGACCACCGAGTTGGAGGAGAAGAGGCCCTCCTCCAAATTGATGTAAGCCCCTATAGCTGCCAGATAGGTGCGGCATGTATCCACCTGTACGCCGGAGTGGGCGAGGTGTGCCGAAAAGGATAGCACGTCGTCCAAGGTGCACTTAAGAGGGTCGATCTCCCTAGAGTCGGCGCAATGACAGAATCTAGAGCTTTTACTCTTATATTGGCACCTAGTAGCCTTGCTTCTAGTTCCCTGGGTGACCTCGAGGTTAGCCTGAGATAGGCTCAAGTGTTTCAGCATGACCTGCTCAGGAACTGTGTTGCGAGGGCTAGTTTGTGAGGAGCCGGTTGGGGTACCCTGCTCCCCTACTGGGCCAGGAGCTTGTAATTGTCGGCCCCCAGTCTGCCGAGCCTGTCCGCTTCCAAGTTGTATTCCCCCGGGAGATGGACCGCCATGAGGTAAATGTTGTTCTCTAGAGCCCATTCCCAAATGCTGACTGCTAGCTTGCACAGCGGAGGGGATCTGGTGAAGCTTGTTGACCTAGTACATGCTGGTGGGGCTGTGTCTGGATAAGAAACGTCTTTCCCTCAAGAAAAGGGAGAAAGGCCTTGAGAGCCAGCCATGTGGCCCTCAATTCTAGCCAATTGGCGTGGGACTCCTCCTGAGTCCAGACTCAATGGATGTTGTGGCTGTCCAGGTGGCTCCCCAGCCCTCTAGGGGGCGAGTCTGTAGTAACTGACCAGAGGGGCTGGCTGTTGGAAGTGCTTGCCCTGTTACAGGCCTGAGACTGCAGATCACAACTGGAGGTCCGAGTGGAGAAAGGGAGGAATGTTGACTAGCTCCATTTCGGAGCCCTTCACCTGATTCCATGAGGCTGCGAAGTGCAGCTGTCATTTCCTCATCCTGAGCCTTGTGTGGGGTACGACCAACAGGACCGCTGCCATAAGCCTCAATAGGTGTTGGTACCACCAGGCCGAGGTCACTGGCCTGGAGAGGAAGTGAGCTGTGGCTCTCTTGATGGCTGCAGTCTCGTCCTCCGAGGGAAAGACTCTCACGGAGCTCGTGTCCCAGATGAGGCCCAAGAAGGTCAGGCTCTGCGTGGGCTGCAGCTGAGACTTCTTGAGATTGATCGTGAACCCCAGGTAGTGGTGTTCATCAGTGCGGAGGCAGTATGGTGATCCGCATCCGGAGAGGTGGCCCGAACGAGTCAGTCGTCCAGGTATGGGTAGACGTGGTGGCCCTTGGCCCTGAGGAGGGCTGCCATTGCATTCATTAACCTGGTAAATACCCTAGCCGCCAAGTTTAGGCCAAAGGGTAGCACCTTGTATTGGAAATGGGAGCCCCTGATCCTGCAGAGCAGTAAAGAACGATGCAGCTGTCAAATCAGGACTTGAAGTTAAGCGTCCTTCAGATACAGGAAGCACATTCAGTCTCCCCTATCCACTGTTTCTGCAATAAGAGCTGGCTTAACTATCTCACATTTTTCAGAGTGAGTGAGAGATTGAGGGTGCAAAGGTCCAACATAACTCTCAGGCCAGCCTGGTGGTTCTTCTGTATGGAGAAAATCCTGGAATAGAAGCCCAATCCTCGCTGGGAGGCTGGAACTTCTTCCACTGGCTGGCTCTCGACGAGCGACTGGATCTCAGCCAGCAGAGTTGTCTCAATCTGTGGGAGGGGAAGAGAGGAAGGTACTGGTAGACGGTACCCCGTGAAGACTACGGAGAGGATCCCACGGTCCGAAAAATTCTGGTGCTAAATTTGCATGTGAAAGGCAAACCTGCCCCCCACCGGAGACATGTGGACCTGAAGGGACGTGTCATGCCTTCTTTTCCTCTGAGGCCGTTGAGGAGAAGGGGGATTGGAGAGACCCCCACCCCCACCTTTTGTTTTTTCCTCTGGTGTTGTCTCGGAGAACTGTCAGGTTGCCTGGACCTCGTTCTTGGAAGGCACGGAACCCGCCAAACGCCCGCCGCTTGGGCGTGGCCTTCGTAAGAATAGATAAAGACCTTGCGGTTTGCGAGCTGTTCTTTTTATCTAATTCCTCATCCGTGGTGGAGTGGAGAGGTCACTACCCTCAAATGGAAGGTCCAATATGCGTTCCTGTACATCGGATTAACTTACTAGGCCAGAGCCAGGACGTCCTTCTCATGTCCGTGGCAATGCAGATGGCCCCGGCCAGAGACATCGATGTGGGCCACGGTCGGCTCCATGATGTCCCGCGCTACCAGCTTGGCTTCTCCTAGGCAAGCCTCCAAGTGCGCTTGGAGCCAAAGGTTCTGGGATGCAAGGAGGTGGTGGAGTACAGCTTTTTTCCATACGCCTCCAAGATCTTCTCCTTGCCTAGCAGCGTCTAGGACGAGGTGGCCGAGGACGACTGAGGCTTAGAATAGAGTGACGCCGCAGCAATCACGGGAGAGTGCGTTGAGGATGCACCGAAAGCAAGAGTGTATCCCTTTCCTTCTGCCTATACTTGGCGTCTAGGCGCCGATTGACAGGTTTCGCCGGGTGAGACTCGAGCCACCCACTTCTTGGCCAGGGCAACTATGACCTTCTGCATCGGGCTCCCCGTTTCGGTAGGGGGTCTTAGAGAGGCTCCTGCCAAGACCCCCTCCTCGGGCTGCTCTACCTCGGGCTGAGAAAGGCCCAAATATTCTGCCAAACCTGCAAGGCGTTCGTGGAAGGCCCTGGCTGACGATTGCGTGCTGGGGTCCTCCTCCTCGTCAGCATCCACCAGAATGCTTGGAGGGTCCGGAAATGGTGGAGGAGTGAGTGCTGGGTGCCCTGGGCTGCGGTGTGGAGCCCGGAGCCAGTGGTTGCTGCGGAGGCTGGTGTGGAACCATCTGTACTGTGGGAGGCAGGGAAGCGGGAATCGGCTGGGGTAGCTTTGGTGGCGCTGGGGCATGTGGTAACGGAGCCATAGGAGGAATGACTATGGGTGGCAGTGGGGTGACCTGGGGGAGCATGTCTGATGGCATCCCTGAGGATGGCCCCCATCCCGGGTGTTCGCATTAGCCGTAGGAACCTCCCAAAAGAACCTGTCTTCGGAGGATGTAGAGGTGGCAGGTGATATTGACAGAGTGGCTAACGGCTGCTGGGGCCGGGGCACACTCTACCTGGGGTGCAGGGGAAACCTGCCCTGCGCCACCGATGGATAACCCGTAGGTCACGCACCTGGTTGGCACTAGTCCAACCTCGTGACTCGTTCCTCCACCTGCTTTGCCGGTGGTTCGGCAGCCATATTATCATGCCACATGCCGAAGTCGTGGTGCCTGGCTCGCTGGAACCAGCCCCGTCCAAGACACTTGGTGTTGGAACATAAGGCCTATCCCGCACCTCAGGCCGTGACCTGGTAGGCGTATTGCCCTCGGTAGTGCTACGTGTAGGCGCCCCCTCGGCCATGAGCCGGTACTAATGCGTTGCCCCTCGGGAATAATCCTGGTAAAAGAACCTTGCGGTCCCTCAACACTGACACCAGAAGGATCCAGAGAACCCTCAGCTGAGAGGCCGGTAGCTGGACTAGCCTTGGTACATGTGCTGGTGCTAGAATCCGAAAGGTTCGGCCCGGTCGGGCGCTTCCTTGGGAAGGAGTCGCCCTTACAGGGTGCGATAGTGAATAGAGGCCTTACCTTCGGCCTCAAGCGATGTTTGACGAAGTCCTTCAGGTCCTCCAGAAGCTCTGGAAGAGCACCCTCCATCTAGCTAGCTTGTTCTTCAGTGCATGTGGAGTCAGTGTATCGCACGCACAACAACCTTCCCAGCCATGGTTGGGGCCAAGGCAGCTGAGGCAAAGGGTGTGGGGGTTGGACGTGGGGAAGAGACCCTCGCTGGCTGGACACCAGCTGAAGCCCACTGAAGTCGACATGCGCCGGGGAGGGGCGTGGCGTCGGAGGACCAAGTACCTATGGAAAAGACAAACATAGAAAAATATCTTGGGAAGAGCGCGTGGTATTACATGGACGAAGCCAAACCCAGGAGTGATGGGGAATTCGGCCCATTCTCGTCGATGCGGAAAAGGGGACTGAGGAATGGCGCTGGTGGGCAGAGTCAGGCGAGCGCATGCTCCCAGGGCCGCGCTTCCGCACGCCTCTAAAATTAAAGGGGAATAAGATTTTTATGGTGAAAAAGGATCCGACTCCGTCCCTCTCGAGGGACGCCCATACAGTATGGAGGAAAGGGGAAGGGACGTAAGAGTATCCCAGCTCATGGAGTGTAATAAGGGCGGACGAAGTGTGGTGAACAGCCTCCGAAGATCTCGCCCTGATGAGCCAGTCATCCAGGTACGGGTAGACGTGGTGGCCCTGGGCCTCGAGGAGGGCCGCCACTCCATTCATGAGTCTGGTAAACACCCTGGGGGTCGAGTTGAGGCCGAAGGGTAGCACCTTGTGTTGGATATGGTGGCCCATGATCCTGAAGTCACAGAAAGGAACGATGCGGCTGCCAAAATCTGATCGTGTAGGTAAGCATCCTTCAGATCCAGGTAGCACATCCAGTCTCCCTTGCACAATGTCTCTGCTATGAGAGTTGGCGTAACCATCTTGAATTTTTGACGAGGGAGGTTGAGGGTGGAAAAGTCAAACATAACTCTCAGGCCAGCCTGGTTCTTCTTTTGTACGGCGAGAACCCTGAAGTAGAAGCCCAATCCTCGCTGGGAGGCTGGGACTTCTTCCACTGCCTGGCTCTCGACGAGCGACTGAATTTCCACCAACAGAGTTGCTGTCCCAATCTGTGGGAGAGGAGGGAGGAGAGGAAGGGATCGGTAGGCGGTACCCCGTGGATACTACAGAGAAGATCCAGGGGTCATGCAAACTTCTGACGGCAGCATTGTGCAAGAAGGGCAAGCCTGACCCCCACAATAGACACATGGACCCGAAGGGACACGTCATGCCTTCTTTCCCTCTGAGCCTGTTGCGGAGGAGGAGGGCTGAAAATAGCTCTTACACCCCCCCCCCTTTTTTTGTTTGTGCCAGTGTTGCTTTGGCGAGCAGTAGGGTTGCCAGGACCTCCGTTCTTGGAAGCCATGGAACCCTCCGAACTGCCCCTTATCGGAGCGCCGATGTGACTTGGTGTACGCCTTGGGTGTGGCATTCGTAAGGATAAAGACTTCACAGTTTGTGAACTGTTCTTTTTAATCGAGCTCCTCATGGGTGGTGGAGTGAAAAAGGTCACCACCCTCGAATGGAAGGTCCAATATGCGATTCTGGATGCCTCGGTTAAATTTAGTGGCCCGAAGCCAGGCAGTCCTTATATCGGTGGCGATACATATGGCTCGGCCAGAGGTGTCAATGTGGGCCACGGTGGACTCCATGATGTCTTGCGCCACCATTTTAGCCTCTGCCAGTCCTGCCTTGAAACGTGACTGTCGTTGCACCGTAGGTTCCGGCAGGAAGTCGGCTATTTCCCGCCAAGGCCTCTGGCTAACGGCTGCCATCATGGCATCTGCATTGCATTGACGAAGAAGCAGCGAAGCGTTGGAATAAAGCTTCTTCCCGTACGCCTACAAGATCCTTGCCTAGCAAAGCTGAAGATGAGGTAGCCGAGGACGACTGAGGCTTTGAGTAGAGGGACGCTGCAGCAATCACTGAAGAGTGCAGTTGAGGGTGTGCCAACAGCAAGAGTGGATCCCCCTTCATTTGCCTATACTTGGCGTCGAAGTGCCGAATGACAGGAAGGGCAGAGTGTGGCTTGAGCCACCCGTTCTTGGCCAAGGCGACAATGGCCTTCTGCATCCACGTTCTAGCCGAGGGGCGTAGAGTGAGGACCTCGGCCTGTACCCCGCCTCCGGTTGTTCGTCTTCGGGTTTAAGAAGGCCCAAGTACTCTGCAAGACCTGCAAGTCGTTCGTGGAAGGCCTTGGCTGACGGTGTGTCAAGATCTTCTTCCTTGTCTATGTCCACAAGGGAGTCCGGCTGGTCCAGAGCAGGTGGAGGAGTGCTGGGTGCCAAGGGCTGCGGGTTGGAGGCCGGAGGCTGCAGCGGAGTCTGTTACGGAACAGCCTGAACTGTGGGAGGCAGGGGAGGCGGAATCGAGGTGGGGAGCGGCGGCTGAACCCAGGTCTGCAGCGCTGGAGCCATAGGAGGAATGACTATTGGCGCCGGCGGAGGGCCGGAGGGAGCATGTCCATGATCACATCCCTAAGGATGGACCCCATCTGAGGTGATCTCATGAGTGTGAGGAACTTTTCAAAGAACCTGTTGTCGCAGGCCGGTGGGGTGGCAGGTGATATTGACGAGGTAGCGGGTGGCTGCTGGGACAGGTGCATACTCCATCTAGCTGGTTGCAGGGTAATCCTGCCCTGCAATGCAGATGGATAAACTGTAGACCACATACATGGTGGACACAAGTCCGGCTCCGTTCCTCAGTGCGGTATCGGACGAGCAGCCATCTTGTGTAGAGCGGCGGTCATCTTGTCGAGCTGCATGCCACATGCCGATGTCGTGGTGCTTGGCTCACTGGGCCCAGACTCCTCCAGGACTCTTGGCGATGGAGCATGAGACCTGCCCTGCACCTCAGGGTATCGCTGGTAGGTCTGCATGCAGGTGCCCCTCCGACATGTTGCTGGTACAAGGGCGTAGCCCCTGAGGTGTAGACCCGGTAAAAGAACCTTGTGGTCCCTCAGCACATTTACGAAAGGATCTTTAGATCCCTCGGCCTGACAGCCGGTAGCCGAGTTAGCCTTGGTACCGCTGCCGGTGTGAGAACCTGAGAGGTTCCTC
Organism: Ambystoma mexicanum; assembly: GCF_040938575.1. NCBI lineage: Eukaryota > Metazoa > Chordata > Amphibia > Caudata > Ambystomatidae > Ambystoma > Ambystoma mexicanum. Next base: position 420,054,033 of record NC_090935.1, read on the forward strand.
CCGTCAGGGCGTTTCCTTGGGATGGAGTCGCCCCTGCGGGGTGCCCTGGAAAGAAGCAGCCCTCCATCTGGCCTTGACTTATGTCTGACGAAGTCCTTCAAGTCCTCTGGAGGAGACTTATGGAAGAGCTCCCTCTACCTAGCTAGTCTGTTCTTCAGAGCACGTGAAGAAAGTGCATCGCGAATGGTTCAGCCCTCCCATCCGTGGTTGGGGCCAAGGCAACGGAGGCAAAGAGCGTGGGGATCTGATCTAGGAAAGAGCCCCTCGCAGGCTGGGCACCTGCTGAAGCCCGCTGAGGTGGACATGCACCAGGGAGGAGTGTGGCGTAGAAGTATCCGGGGAAGAACGTGTGTAATTACATGGCCGTAGCCAAACCCAAGAGAGCTGGTGAAATTGTCCCGTTCCAGTCAATGCGGAAAAGGGGAGTGGCGCCGGTGGGTGGAGTCAGGGCAGTGCATGCTCCCAGGGCCGCACCCCTCTAAATTTAAAGGGGAAGGTGGTTTATTCTGGAGAAAAAGTTTCTGTCTCCCGTCCCTAGAGAGGGACACCCATGCAGTATGGAGGAAAGGGGACGGGACGTAAGAGTAGGGCAAGATCTGTAACAATCAAATATACTTTATAAAAATACTTTTCCAGAATCATCACAAGTTCGTGGATACTCCTTGGATATGCTTTTTTACACACTTCCTACACCCGGGGGTGACTACATTCACAAGAACAGTAATTGCATTTATGTATCACTAGTTATACTTTGCAGATTCTGAGTGTTAGGGAGAATTCTCAAATATTTGCTAGTTTCCTTCCCCTTAAGACCCCAGCAACTTTGCTGGATTTTGAGGTCTTGATTTTTTTCCCTGGAGAGTGTGCCCCTTTTCTCCCCACTTTCTCCTGTATTTTGATGTGTGTTTTACTCTTGTGTTCTTTGATTATGGAGTTTTAGACAACTCCATAGGCATAATCGGTTCAGGCTTTCCCCAGGTTTAAATACCTTATCTGGGATAAACTACTGTTTCCCAGAGAATGTAAAGTGAAATTGACTTTCCTAGTCTTTTTAAATTGCTTACAATAGAGTGCTGGAGGGGTTACTTAATATCCCCTATGTCTAGAAATTCATGCAGCAGTCAAATTCTACCCTTTCTTCTCGAAATGGCTGGTGGCAGTGGTTTTACAATGTACCACCATGATTTTTCCCCGACCACGAACACCGGTCGTGTTAAATCGCGGGAGCCATGTTTTTCAAGATGGCGTCTGAGCTGCCTTTGTTTAAACAGGTCCCAGTCTTCTTTTTTCACCATTTCATTTTGGAAAGGTCCTTCTAGAGTTTGTCTCTGCGCGCCAAACCAGCTTGGTCCCTTTCTTTCATCTCCTTTGGCAGGCTTCAGGACTGAAGACCGCCTCTGGCACCAGAGTGTCTGGGGAGGGCAGGAAGTTAAGGAGGTGCCCGAAACTCCCTGAGCTTGGCCTCCTCGGAGATCCAAATGCACTCTGGCGTGATTGGTTGGCTGACTGTCCGGCAAGGACAGCCACCCTGCTGGGTGAGTGGCAGCTAGGCTGGAATGAATGGGAGGAAACTGGATAAAAAGCAAATCTCTTGGCTTGGAAGGCAGAGTCGACCACTGGAACGAAAGAACCAAAGACGAGCTTGAAGAGGACGGCTGCTGCCACTCCTGGACCGTTGGTTTGCCTGGTGAAGCCCTGCTGCAGGTCCGAATCGCTAAGTTCACCTCGACAGAGAAGCCCTGCAAGGACGACCTCTCCCTTTGAGTTGGTGGGACCAATCAACTCGTAAACCACCTGGATACCATTCTCAGAGCTGGTTGTATATTCCTCAGAGTGCTACAGGAAACCGAATAACCAGGGAGAGGGACAGCAGTTTAAGAGCTTGTCTACAGCTACCGGAATTGAAGATCTGGCAAGTTCCAGCTTTTCGAGCAGTCCCAGTGCAGTAGTCCCTTTACATCCTCCCTCTTGTCCCCACGACTGAGGCTCAGGAACAGCGAGATCTGCAGGAACTGCCAGGAACAGACGTCTTCAGCTGCATCTTTTTCTTCATTGTAAAATACTGTAAAAACCTGACAGAGAACTTACCTCTCACTGCGAAAGTGCTTTGAACTTTGGCAACATGCAGGCCTAGTCAGCTTGTGACCCAACATATGAATCTTTCTTTTACGAACTACTTCTGAGAACTTTGGCAAAGACTTTTCCGTTTAACTACCAGAACTGCGTTATCCTATACAAGACTTTAGCCCATTGACTTTGGCCTAACCTATTGCATGGAATTGACTCCTCTGGTGAACTCAAACTATTTGCACTGTCTAGGAGTAACTGTAATCTTCTTTTTATTAACTTCTACCTTTATGCTCCTACTTTGAAGTACTCTGAATGCCATTTTGCTTCTCCTTCAAAGTAGTTTAAATGCCTCAGAACCGTACAGTGTAAAATACTGAAGTATAGTTTTGTGTAATATAGATTGCCTCCTTGTAGTGAATGTTTCAGAACTGACTGTGAAATAAATTAATAAGTGTTTTAGCAAGCAACCTTGAGTATAAGTCTATTTGAATACCTGTGATTGTATACCTCTGTGTAACATCCTTACAGCGCACATTCCCTCTTGAGATAAGCCTGGCTGCTCAGCTCCGCTACCAAAAACTGTGTGGTACAGACTTATACCAAAGGTTGGTTTGGCTTACACCTGTAGTCATAGTTGTGTGTAGTGGCCCCAAAGGTTACAGCATACAAACTCTGCCTAACACTGAGGTTGCAGAAAGGAAATGTTAAAGGAAGGAAAAAGGTTAAACAGGTTCTCAGGGCATGAGAGTATACTTAAATCTTCCAATGAGCTCTAGACAAGCCTTTCACAGCAATAACAGTCTAAAACAAGTTACCACCTATGAGGGACAGAAATATCAAAGTCAATGGGCTAGAAGAGTCTGCAGGGAGCCCGGACAGCCAAAGTCAATTGGAGTACGGTCTATAGAGCTCAGGCACTTCTTAATTAATGAAAGCCTTGCACAAATTTAGAGAGTTTTGTAGAAATCACTTGTAGGGTTAGAAATCATGTGTAGGGTCACAAGCTGTTACACTTGTGAAAAAGCAGAGTTGGAATAATCTCCAAGGTAAGCCACTCCAAGTCTCAACTGAGAAAAGCAAAGCTCAAGACAATAAGCTAAGTACCCCAAGTCTAAACAGTACCTCTGGTTGGAAGAAGAGTGGTCCAGCTGGATTCTGTCCTGTTGCAGCGATGCAGATCCAGGGTTCCTGAGCATTGTCAGGGTCAGGGGAAAATAGGGAGGCCGTCTGGAGGACTCCTGCGGCAGCAATTTGGAGGTCGTCGGCAGATACAGTCTCTATTTGGATCAGCGGCACTTCACGGTTTCAGCGCTCTGCAAACAGCACCACTGCGGTCTCAGATACCGGTTGGGCTTCCTTCACTCCTCGATTCCTGTACTCTGGTGAGGGGACTCTAGCTCTGGTCGTCCTGCTTCTGGAAGGTCCTTAGGAGACTCCTGGAGCTTCTGGCCAGATTGCAGACGTTGCACTCGACTATGGATTTCTTGACCCCTTGCACTTGGTTCTTGCAGCAGCGAAGAAGTACAGTCAATCAAGGAAGATGTTCCAGTGGAATTCGTCTCAGGGTTAGTTGGTCCCACTAAGAAGTAGTCGTCCCTTCTGGAGCTTCTCTTGTCGATCCGGAAAAAGGAGTTTCTGCACAGCAGCAGGGCTTCACTGGGCAATTCAAAGGTCCAGGAAGATGCAGCAAGCTTCGTTCACTGTTTCATCGTCGGGTGTTTCTTCCAGTGGTCGACTCTGCCTCTAGACCCAGAACCCTTACCTTCTAAACAGGTTTCTCCCATTCATGCACAGCTTAGGCTGTCAATCACAGCAGGGTGGCTGTCCAGAAAGGACAGCCAGCCAATCAGGACTGGTTGCATTCACGTACTCCTAGAGAAAAAGGACATGGGGTTTTCAGGTATCTCCCTCACACATTCTGCCTTTCCAGACAAACGGGAGCCTGAGGCGGGCTTTAGGGCTGAAGCCCTCGAAAGGCAAAATGAACTAAGGGCTCAAACCTGGTTTGGCGCGTAGAGTAAAGCCCAAGAAGGACCTCACAAACAGAAAATGGTGAAAAAAGACGACCACGGCCATGTTGACAAAATGGTCACCCATGGGTGCTCTACTGCAGCTGAGGATTCAGCCTGCGGTAGAAAAGCCCAATAGTAGGATAATTAAACCACTGCCACCAGCCATTTAAAGTACTGAGGGTAACAATTTATTTTACATGAGAATGTAGGATAAGGGGCTACTAGGTAATCCCCTCAGCACTCCACACAAGATGGTGTGTGCTGGACCTACAAAGAGAAAAGGTAATTAAAATCAATTTCACTTTACTATTCTTGGGAACAGTAGTTCACACAAGGAAAGGTATTTAAGCCTTATGAGAAATCTAAAGGATTTCTCTGCGACACTGCACTGAAGGTGATGTGTGTCACCATACAAAAAGTAGATGCCTATGGAGTTTGTCAGAAACACATAATCCAAATCAGGTCACAACACGTTAGAGAGTGAGTAAAAGGTCTCACTCACTCCAGGGTTAAAATTTAAAAGTCCTAAAATCCAGCAAAAGAGCTGGGGTTCTCTAAGGTTGAAGGGAATAAGCACAGAAATGAGAATTCTCCCTAACAGTGGGAACAGCATTCAACCTAACATACATTTTAGAGGGGCACAATACAACTCAAAAGGTAAGCATAAACTTAATGACACTTTGTGACAAATTCTTTCACAGAGATACAGTTACCACACTAACTTCTTTAGTAAGTAAGTACTTTTACACTTGTTATACTTTCAAGGCAGAATCCTTTTCTTATCCAGTCCTTCCCTAGTCTATTGTCCGAGTTCTCTCAGAGGCAGAAGAGGGACCCTAGTGGTCTAGTGCCATTTGTAGGCAGGTTGAGATAGGGTCCAGTTACAGGAAAGTCAAAGTTCCAGAGCATATCGTCTTCATTAAGTAAGTATTCCCCTTAGTTAGCTAAAAGTGTTCAGGAACTTCTGAGAAGGCTGTGAAGGCAAGTCCCTGAACGCTCACACCAGAGAGAATACAACCCGCTAGGGAAAAAAGGCCCAAGTCGATCTTGTAAGGATAACAAGTTTTAATCTCACACACAGATGAGAGCAACAGCAAAGAACTCTGCTGCTATGAAAGTTCCGCCGAAAAATGACAAGCAGAATATTATAACAGAAACACATCAATGGCGTTAACATATACAGTAAAAACAAACGCAGCTGGTTGGTGTGCGCCTATACAGGATCAGCCTGCCCCATAAGGGATGCCAGGTCACTGGTTCCAGCCCAGTTCGTTCGTCTTCCATCACGTGGGTACAGCAGAGATCATCTTCTCACCGACGAAGGTCAAAGAATAAATTAACTACACGCCTAACACAATACTACTTTATCATAATGTTGTGCACCTGGCAGGCTTTAAATCTGGCTCAAAGGAGGTTCTGTGGCACTCTACCCTCCGCGCACACATTTCACTCACTCCCTTCCACGCCATCCAGCTCCATCGTATCCACCCTCTCTTTGAACTATAATATATCCCTCCCAGCACCTTGCAATAGAAATCATACGATTGTCGCTCAAAGACGTGCACTGTCCATCCTCTTTGAACATTTCTGGACTTGTTACTTTGGGGTTGGTGGTCAAAGGGCACCTGGTGCCAGGGAATTCAGGAATTTTGAGGTTTAGTCAGTTATATGGACTATAACTCGTGGTCGCCTGGGGATGGGCCAGGTTATACTTTGGCCAGTGTGAGATAAAATGCACACCAGGCGCTGGTATATGATCGCGGCCTTGTAGGGCACATTCCTTACCAATAGAAAAACATCTTTCCAACACTGTTAGAACAATGAAAGAGTTTTATGGCGGTTGGAGGTGTGGTTTGTCCTCACGCAAGCACAGGCATGGCTGGAGATTTCCCTTGTCTCACAATTAGGGCCTAGTGCATGAAATGCTGCATTCGCCGTGCTGGCATGGTGTCCAAACTATGGTTACTAACATCTACACAGAATGCACTAACATCTATACAAAATGGCAGTCTTGCTCGCGCCTTGGGCTATGCTATGTGGGGTGATTACATTGGGGTGGGGACCTGCTACCGTCCCACCCCCTGCCCGGTCCATCATAGTGCTATGAATACCTCTCGCCTTACTCTGAAGGGCTTAGGTATGGGGTCGCACCCTTCCCAACAGCTTCCTATATGTATTCCAGCATTAGGCCTGGACAAGTGTTATGGCCAAACTCCCAACCACATGAATAACCCACTCAGCCTCACAGGATGCACAACAGACTTAAGGTAAGTATTACCCAAGCCCACACAGTACTTAAGGAAAAAAGAAGAGCTTCTGGTTGGATGCCTTCAGGATGCAGCAGCACAGGACCCATGCCCTGGATTCTTGGTCTGGAGACGAAAGAACTGGACACTGGATGGGAACATGCAGCAGCAGTCCTCAGAGGAGGCTTCCAGCAAATGTTTCTTCACAAATTCTCACAGCTCTGTGGATTTGGTGCCTTTTTACAGCAGCCAGATGAAAAATGAATATCGCCAGTCGGATTCTCTTCACTCGCTCAGTCCTGAACCCTGGTGAGAGGAATTCGGGGATTCGAATCCTGTCTCTGGAGGTCCAAAAGGAGTTCAAAGTTTCAGCCGGATTCAGACTTTGGAAGACCATGCACCGCACTCAGGCTCAAGGTCCTGGGTATTGGCAGTTTGCAGCCCAGCAAGGTCGCACCACTTCGTGGGATGGATCACAATGCAGGTCTTCTGGAGACTAGTGGATCTCACCAGCTTCTGGGTAGGTGCCGTCGCATCTGGGACTGTGAAGTCGATTGGAAGGAAGGGTTGCATCAGGCTCTCCGGTCGCTGGAAATCCCTACAGACCTCTATTCTTCATCTTCCTCTTCGGAGTCCGCTCCAGTGGTTGACTGCTCAGCAGCCTCCAGGTTAGGAGTATTTCTCAGGAACTACAGCACAACTTCTGCAATCTCTCCCTGCATTTCACATAAAGGTGCAGTCTAGCTGTCCAATCAGGACTGCCAGCCCCTCCACTGGGAGTAGGTTCCTATTAGGCAAGTTGAACGACAAAGGGCTGCATAGTTTTGGACTCCTCAATCACTTCCTCCCTTCTCAGGCATTCTGGAACCCTGGAAGGGAATACAAAGGATTCCCACCAAAGACAACTTCCACTGAGGTTGTTCCCACCTAGAATGGTAGGGGAAGACCTCAGAAACAACAAGGATACTTAAAAAAGGAACACACCATTCTAGCAGAATGGTAGCCCTTCTGTGCATTACTTTGGCTGAATTAACATCCTGCGAGTAATAAACCACTGCCACCAGTCATTCAAGTAAACTTACAATTGTAACAAATATGCTACAGGTAAGTAAGAAGGGGATATATTGTATCCCCCCCCCCCAAACACTGCACATAAGGCGGGGTGTGCTGGTTCACTGTATAAAATGTAAAGATGATGTGAACCCCACTTTACTTATTGGGAACACTAGTACACCCATGAAATAATAAGAGCATTAAAATGAAACCACTGCATTTAAGATGCTGTGTGCTGTCATAGTACATTACAGTCAATCTAAAGTTATAGGAAACTAACTCCAATCGCACACTATGGACAGACATAAAAAGGTCACCCATTAAAAAAAAGTAAAATATTAGATGAAGGGAAAAAGATTCCCCTTCGCTTAGGGCCAAGAGAAAAGTTCTGGGGTTGATAAAGGTCAGGAAGATTTATCACACATGGAAATCTTACCTAACAAAACCATTTGTAGACAATTCTAACCAATCCCTCAATAGTGTAGGTTTTTGTAAACAAGATTAAAGTACAGTCTATTTTTTACTTATAATCCATTGTTTTGTATTGGAGAATCGGGGCTCTTGAGACTCGAGTACTTAGTGCTGTCCCTGCTCCATATGGATTGTTAATAAAGCAGTCTCTGCAATTTACCCTGACTATTTCCGCTATTGGGTGACAGATATCCCATCATGTGTGTTCTGCTTCCGCTAGTGTCCATTATCGTGTAATAAAAAAACAGATGCACGTAAGAGTCAGCCACATATTATGAAACTAACATCTAAGCTTCTTTTATGAAGACATTGGTTCAATTCATGAAAAACCTGAGTTTACTGCTCTTCTTCAGGTGAAATGTTTTGTATCTTGGTGCTGATTTAAAAGCTTCAGTTGTACAATGCAGTTTCAAAAACACGTACTAACAAATGATGAAAAAAAACAAACCGGTATTGAGAAATAACAAAAACTGCATACCTTTAGTAATTTTACTGCACAAATTAAATTACTGTCCACAGGATTTGAAAAAAGGGCAGTTAGTAATTCCCATAAAGCAACCTGAAGGATTTCTGCTCGTGCAATCTGCCCTTTTGCTCCCTTAATCTGTAAAAACAGAGTTTTTTAAATTAATAGCAAATAGTTTCAGTGCACAGAATAAAAGAAAATGCACATTCCAACAATTGTTATACTTGGAATACAGGTACCTTTTTAGTTTAAAAAACTATCACATTTATTGCTGTGTTACATTTCATATCACCATAGTCATCCCATCTAGTCAACCCATTACATTACCTGCTTTAAATTCGAAGTACAGTCATTCTTCTTGCACTTTTTTTATAAAGAATTTTATTACGATTAAAACTATCATATGAATAACAAAGAAATAAAGAAAAAATAATTTAATACAAGAGATTGAACACGTCTCCAATATTAAGCAAAGAAACTATTAATTTCTCACAAACATGTGCATGGGCCAAGAGGCACCTCTTCCCAATCCAACCACACTATGGGTCCTGAACAATTTTATACTAACCAGTTCATTTGCCACACTTACGCCTTAAGCTTAACTGCATGAAGCAAAAATGGTTTCAGAATGAGCATTTCCTGCTGCCCACCATCAGAGTAGGGGTACTCTTACCAGGAATTCCATATCTTTCCCATTTTCTGTTGGACACTTCTTAAGTTAATTGTGTCATATTAGAAATGTTTTCTTGAGTGCTCCATCACCACAGAAGTTGCCAGGAGTTTGCTCATGGCACTCAACAGCCATTTCTCAGTCTCGCTCTCTGAATTAAACCACTGATTCCCAGTTACCCTTGGTCACCAAGCAGCCAGGTGAGCCCAGAATGGTCTTTGTATGTTAAATGCATGCTTCCCAAGAATTCAACACTCACCTACATGTATTAGCTCTAGGATTAAACGAGTTATCCAAATAACAGATGGAGCAGTCAAAGGAATCATATCTGATTTAATGAGCCATATGCAATTCAAGGCATACATTAGTTTTCAAAAATTGATTAGCAGAGTTTGCTAATTAAATTTTTCTTGATTAGCAAACAAACCCATTTGATTAGCAATGTTGTACTAATGTTTATAATGCCACCAGAAGATACTTGTACACAAGATACAAAATTAGCAACAATACAGCAGTTTTGTATAACTCTGAAGTAAGATATTAGTGAGATAAGTCAGGCCTTGCAGATTCTTTCTGTAAAATGGTGTATGTCACCACAAACCCACTTTGGTTTGGCACAATGCTGCCAGCCAGAGGCCAGCCATGCAAAGTGAAACCTGTATTTGACATTTACTGCAAACAAATTAAAGTTAAAATAAAAGCTTCCAACATTCCCTGCAAATTGTACCCGCCCTTCTTAAAATCTACTCGACTATGCGAGGGGGCGAAAATACTTTGCAAGCCCTGGTTGAGTGTCTGTAAAAAGGTTATCTGCATGAATGGACACAAATAGATATGATAAAAAGGCTCTTAAAACAGTTTGGCCAGCTCTCTCTAATGCAGGTGCAAATATATAATGCAATCATAATCATAGAGCAAAGTGAGCTCTGGAGGCCAACTACAGTGTACAGTTTTGCAATAGGTCTGTAGATGTACAGACTGGATGGAACTATTGATCGCTACTTTAAGTAAATATCAAGTTATCTTTGTGTATTCATTATGTAAAAGACTAAGCACAGTTGATCGCGTAGAAGGCAGAAAACTGGGCAAACTAGGCAGAATATTGTAGTTTGCGGCCATCTCACTTTCAGGGTTGCAGTGTAAAGCAATATGGTAAGATTGAATGTCAAGGAGTAAGGAGTTAAGCTCATGGGTTGAGCACCAGTTTCAAGTTGTATGTAACCAGCAGGCCACAGGACTAGGTTTGCCATCAAAGCATTTGGCCATTTGGTCATGTACATTTTCAAAAGTGTCCACTAGTCAATATGATGCATCTTCCCCAACAAATTGAAATCTAGCTGACACTGAGATTTAGATACACTTCACTGTAAAGCATGGAGACAATGCAATTTTGTGCAGTAGCAATACTGTAATTATGCATTATGTAACCTATTACATTTTTAGAAAAGGAATTGAAAGCCTTTTTTTAAAAAAATAACTAACACATACTGGTCTTTGGCAGACAGGAAACAGTTAGCTTAATAACAGAATTATCCCGATTATTTCCAGTTTGCAATTTTTTGAAAAATAAAAATAAAATGTGCATAGCACCCCCACAGAGGCCTTTTGGCACATGAGTGAAGGGGATGATTCCTGCTGCACTCTCTCTCCATTAGCCATTTTAAACTTGCAGTGAAAATAGGGTGGAGAGAGCTCTGAAGGCAGGAGAGGAATGAAGGATGAGCTGTGCTTTCATTGAACAGGGTAACTTAAATAGCTAACTTTGCTACACAAGTGCCAATTTAATTAGCAAACCTACAGAACTGCATAGCAAATTGCTCCGCGACACTGCTTATTTTATGCCTTGCAATTTCCATGTACCAGCCATATGTGCTTACACATGTATTGATTAATCTCCGAGACAAGCATATGCAACGGGCAGGATTAACCAGGAAGACACACCTGCAAGAGGGTGGCAACGGCCTGCAGAGGTACAGGGTGGGTGGACAGGTTGGTCATGCGGGCAGCAGTGGCCCAGCCTACTACAGGCTGGGAGGGAGAGTCAGGACACCGAAGAACTTGAACAAGCGATAGATCTCCCTGCACACCACCGCTGGTGTGGTTGGGACAGCCCCCAAAACAGTGGTTCTGAACTTCTGGAGAAATGTGCTCAGTGGAGCAGTCCAACAGCATGGTGTATGGTGCCCGTTAACGTCACCAGGTCCATCCACTCGGTTCTGATCGTTGCAGAGATGCCTGGCTGCTCAGCATTCAGTATGCTCGACATGAGAGCCAACCACGTAAGCAGGATATACCCTAGAGTAGACAGGGTCCCTGGCAGGTGCAAGCTCATTACTTTAAACAATGGCTGAGGCTGACCAACATTTATTAAGATGGATTTCTAAAATCTGGCCTGGTGTACAGATTTTAGGAGGTCATCCCAGTTATAGTGAACGGGGACCTTAAAGAGGTTAGTCAAAATCCGATTAAGGTAAATGTGGAGAGCAGTCAAGGCTATTCCTAGAAGAGTGAGGGTCCACAGTGAGTCCACAAAGTGAAACGCACAATTCAATTTAGACAGGAATGTATACAAATATTTATTCTAGGCCTGAACACACTAAAAAAGGAAACTAGCAGGTCACATTGCACAATACTCAATAATAAACATATACATAGTGGTAGGGGAAGAGAAGGAGACAGACCAAATTGTGACAATACCAACATGTATTGCTTTATTTAAATATTAAGAAAAGGTCTTCCTGAAATTATAGCCCAGTTCCAAACATTTTACTCTGCCTTATACAAGTCAGATGCCCAGACCAGATATCACAAAATAGTTATTTGCAGACAATCCAGTTAAACAAAATCCTGGACGCAGAAAGAGCAAATCCAGTTAATATTACTCGTGAGGTGGTGTTATGTGTCATAGCTAACCTACCTATAAGCAAATCGCCGGGACCGGCCAGGTATGTTGTCTCTTTTTATAAAAGGTTCTGAGCAATCTTAGCCCCGAAATTAACCGACCTCTTTAATTCCTTTGCTACAAGTGGCAAAATAGTATCTATGAAAGAGGCCAAAATAATCCTAATCCCAAAACTGGGGAAAGATCCAGCTAAATGTGCATCATATCGGCCGATTGCACTTATCAACATTGAAGCAAAAATACACATATAATTCTTGCAAACCAACTTGAAGGACTCATGCCCAATCTCGTTCACCCTGAACACACAGGATTCATAAAAGAGCACCAAACTCATGATAATATCTGGCGAACTTTCCCCCTAATTGAAAAAGTAGCCAAAAAGAGGACGCTGCTATATTGGTGTCATTAGATGCCAAAAAGGCAAATCGATTGCGTAGAATGGTCCTTTTTTATTTAATACCCTACGAGCTATGGGTTTTGGTCCTAAATATAAAGCGATGGTACAAGCTAACTATGTGAACCCTTCGGGCAGACTGCTTATAAATGGTCAACTATCATCGCAGGTTTCCCTTCGGTGAGGAACGAAACAGTGATGCCCTCTTTCCCCTCTTCTTTATGCAATACACCTGGAACCATTATTTTCGCAGCTTCGTCAATCAGAAGCAATAGAGGGCATATCTTTTGGGTGTGTGGGTTACTCATGAGTGGATGGCATATACAGATTTGCTCCTTACGATAATTAATCTGTGTGCCTCACTACCTGCTGCACTCGCTCAATTGGAAGGGTTTGGTAGTGTGGCTGGTCTTAAAATTAACATTACAACATCTTAAATCTCAGGCTCAAACATTGCGAATTATCCAAAGCAATGGAGGCGACAGCTGCGTTGGCTCCCGAAGGGCATTTGGGTTTTAGGAGTAAATATCACACGGTCACTTAGGGAATTATATTCTGCAAATGTTCGCCCCTTTTTAACGGAGATTCAGAAATTGGTTAAATCTTGGAGCCCTTTAACTGTCTCATGGCTTGGCCGGGTTAATTCGGTTAAAATGGTGATTTTACCCAAGGTGTTGTATCTGTTTCAGGCTCTCCCGATTCGAGTCCTGGCTTCCTTTTTTCCCACGTTACACAAAATAATATTGAATTTTATATGGAAAAACAAACCTCCCGTAATGCATTGAAAACGTTAATGCTTCCTCCAAATAGAAGAGGGGTTGGCCTCCCTAAATTTAGAGACTATCGAGCAGCGCAGCTGCGAGTGATAAAAGATTGGTTCAGGGAAGACACAAATAAGAGCTGGAGACGGATGGAAAAGGTAATAGTTTGACCCAGAATGGGAGAGAAGCTATGGTTGCCTAGATCAGACAGACCACGTGCGGCAGGATATTAAATACTTTTCTCTATGCAAAGAGGAGCTGGCTCTCTAAGAGAGCCAGCTTTTTCAATATTTTCAAGTTTACCACTGGCTGATGGTCCCATCTAATAAGTCAGCGTCTTTAAGAAAGCTCACGCCATTTGAACAATTCCTGACTTCCAACTCGGGAGATAAACATTTGATTTCTAAATTATATACACACTCTTGAACCCCCGCTAATTGCCCCTACATATCAACTGGCCTGAGCAAAAACCTTGGGGTTCATGCCAACTGAATCATGGTCCCACCTATGATCAGACATCCCGAGAACGACTAGGTCCATATTTCTTTTAAAACATTTTTTAATTGTATTTGGTTAAAAAAACCTTTACAAACATTTAATCATTTAACAATCAAAATGTAAAAAGCAAGGAAAAATGTTTCACTTGCAATTATATGCTTCCATCTAACACACAATAACTAAACTAATACCAAATATAAAAATCCACAATTCAACATATCATAAAATAATCATTTTCAACATCTAGTTCATCAGATAACATAAAAACTAATACCAAAATATATTGTTCCATAAAATATTCAATTTTCTCAGTCTATAACATTCCAGCTCTCTCCGGCAGCCATTGAAATTTTTTTAGGTCCAAGTTGTCTTGAATAACTTTCAGTAATTTAATCAGTAACTTTTGGTTATAGCCCCACATACAATTTTCCCATAGGCTTTCTCTGCTCAACCAGGATGACAACGATAGACAGGAGCCAAATATCCTACATATAAAGGCTTAAAAGCCTCACAATATATGGTCAAGTGCTTTAGTGATTCAAGTACGGAGGTCTGTGCACCACAAAATCTACATTTTCCAAATGTTAAGTTCCCCACCTCTACATTCCAATATTGAATCCTTTCATTTGTCAACAATTGGTTCAGTTTATAGCGCATATATATTTTGCGTCACCGATAACACAGAAACATCTCCAAATAGTTAGCTCTCTTTCCCCATTTCCGGCAAAACTTTGCATATTCTGAACATGCCTTACTCTTGCAAATTTGCTCTAACATCAGACACCAAGAATACTTCAGAAATCTGCTCTTACAGGACGGAATCCTTACAGTAAGCTCTTCCTTGCTAATCAATGCAGACTGCAGGATTTCTTACATTTTATTTTTACATTTTACCATAGATGGGACAGATCCATCCCCCAACATATGTGCAAAATCTTCATATAAGGATTGTTTTGGTGGGGAAAGCATTTTCGCACAGGTATTCAGCATGCGCCAGTGGCATTTGACTGAAAGGGGCACGATCCCCAATTCCTGGCAGATGAGCATATTCAGGATTGAAAGCGCTAGGCCAAGTACCTGCTTCCGCATTCTAACCTGTATCATGTCGAGAAACCCCTCCATCTCCAAGAGACAGATATCAAGTGCAAAAAGCACTATGGGTTCGACTTTTAGGAGATAATATTGTATACAGGGTAGGACTGAAAATTGTCAATATCTGTTAAAGATGGGCTTCATCTGGGGAGGTGAGCGACTTCACTTTCACATTAAGATGATCTTTCCACATATGATATACAATATGATAGTTTATTTATATAGCGCCTATACACAATGTGTTTCAAAGCGCTTCATGCCAAGGGAGGGAACAGGGGAAAATACAATGACATTCTTACAGGCCATGAACAGTAAGGATGTGAAATTAACTATCATACTCGGCCTGATGACATTTCAGATAGTGCAAGAGCTACGATTAGATAAGGAACGCAAGGGGAGAGTGGGAAGTACATGGAAACAGACAGTGAACTACCGTACTAGGCCTGACAACATTTCTGGCAGAGCCCAAGTAAAAGAAGAGGTGAGGGAGAGGGGTGCAGAAAGGTAGGGGAGGAACAAAACAAGCGACTATCATACTAGGCCTGATGACATTTCAGAAAGTGCTGGAGGGGATGTGGGGAGGAGACAGACAAGGTTGCTATCATACTAGGTCCAGGGACAATTCTGATAGAGTAAGTGCATCGAAGAAAGTAAGGGGAGGCGATAGGAAAAGGGAGAAGGGAAAGGAGGAGAGAACAGGGAGTTAGCAGTCGAAAGAGGAGCAGCAAGAGGGGAGAGTGAATACAATTGCAGACGTCAGTAGTAACACAATGTTGCAAGCCAGGATACAAGATGAAGATTGGAACATCATGATTCAAGGCCACCATGAGTACAAGATGAAAAGGAAGTCCAGCATGAGAGTTGAGAAAGGGTGACGCACCGTAAATCAATGAAGTCCATAAAAGTCAAATCCAGCATTGGCCACAAGACAGTGATGGTGAAACCAGAATGCATCAGGACAGGCTCCTGCAGAAGTAGGCTTGAGGGAGGGGGGATTGAGGGAGGAGCAAGGTAGATGAAACAAGCAAAACAGGCAACACCTGTGTGTGAGAAAGGTGGGGGCACAAGGGAACATCACGGGGGGACCAGAGGGTGTGGGGATGGCCTGGAGGGACAGAGGGAGTAACATGTTGGTGCATGCTTACCTGCTGTCTGAGCAGGGGGGCGGGCCCTGGGTCCTCCTGGTCCAAACAGGAATTGCCCTTTTCTTCATCAGCCCTTCGCATAGGACGCCCGGGAGAGAGACGCACTTGATCTAATAGTTTAGAGCCGGAAGGAAGAGGCAGGGCTAAGAAGGTGGCCAGTGCTTAGGCCAGGTGACCTAGATCCACTTGCACCTGCTCCCCATCTGCAAAGGAAGAGAGGCTGGAGGGTTCCTTAAGTAGGGAAAAAGAGCGGCAGACAGAAAGGCACCAGGTGGGTGGGGCTTGCTAAGCGGTGAAAAAGAGCGGCAGGAAGGCACCAGGTGGGCGGGGCTTGCTAAGCGGTGAAAAAGAGCGGCAGGCAGGAAGGCAACAGGTGGGTGGTGCTTAGGTCAGATGACCTAGATCCACTTTCACCTGCTCCCCATCTGCCTACATAGATATAGAACAGATATATTTGCAAGTGTATAGCCCAGATAACGTATTGAAGGCATCTGAGGAATACACAATCCATTCAAACACCAATTGAATCTGCCAATTTTCCTCTTGCCATCTGCAAATGAAATGATAAAAGATTTGGTTGGATTAATTTGAAGGTTATGTTTTTGCGCAAAACTGAAAAATACATTTTATTTGGTCTGTAGACCAAATGGAGTACGGTCCAAAAACATCAAGTCGTCAACTGGACTGCAGCAAGGTTGCAGTCCTGTTTAAGTCCTCTCTCACTAGAGATTGGGTCAGTTACAGCCCCATTTATTTGACAACCTTATTTGATAGGAGGTGTTTTTACGTAAAAGTGCAATTATAGCCACCAAATCTAAAGGAAAGCCCAAATTAATCATCTTCTCCGAAAGCACATCTCTAATAACCGCATCAAAGGCAGCCGTAAAATCAAGGGCTGCCATGTCACTAGGGCCAGTTCTTGAGTTTTTCGCATGTTCGTATAAATGGGCCATAATGGACACGTAAAGAGGGCAGCCCATATGTTTTCTAAAACCCACTTGGAAGCGTGGCAAGAACTTTAAGTGGAATATAAGTAATTGAATTACCTCTCAAACCAAAAGAGTAAACATTTTGGCCGCAGCATCCATCAAAGCGATGGGCCTAAAATTATTGGGATCATCAACCTCTCCTTTCTTATAGATGGGTACAACGATCGCCGAACCCCAAGAAAGTGGAATTGTTCTGGACAAATATATGGAGTCAATTTAAATTTTTAAATATCGGCCCATAACTCTGGATCTACTTTGATCAGACAAGGCAGAATACCATTGGGCCCTGGGACCCTGGAGCCTTTAATTTTGGCAATTGCACTAACAATGTTTTCACAGACCACGGGGAACATTTCAAAATCAGCAATTCAAATCTTTATGTTCAATGGCCGGTTGGCAGGTCATTTTTGTTTTTTATATAAGTCACCCATTTGGAGGCCGATACAGCAACTTCCTGAAGGGGAAGCACCTGTAATCGCTCTAGGCGTAGCCCACACCTGTCTTGAATCATTGGCAAGGAGATGCTATATCATCTTTTGATTATCTTTTCGATGAAGTTCATACCTAAGCGCCTTCACCTTGTTATGATACAACTGCAAGATACTGCATTTAAGGCACTTAAATATGGACCAGTCCTGATTGGCTAGACACAATTGCCTTAATTGCCTCCTCGTTTCTCTCCTAAGAGAAAAAATGTGCTCATTAAAGCAATGTCGGTGCTTGAGCACCGCTTCGCAATGGCGCTGTACCATCTATTTCAAATGTTCCTGAATGCGCCTTTCGTTCCAGCAGTCCGCTATAAAAGACATAGTGCAAGAATTAAACGGCACATAACAGAACATGGGGTCGTCTGAGTCGTTGGGTTAGCGTCATGCATGTTTTAAGGTCCCATCTAACAGATATGCGTGGCCGATCTGTGTCCAGGAGAGCTAAGGCAATTACAGATTTATAAGCGAGTTTTGGGCTATGCAAATTCAATTTCAAGGCCAGATGATCACTTGATCCACACTCATTAATAGAGGTTTCCTCGACTAAATAGAGCAAACTGGTATATCCAAAGAAGTCGTCAATCATAGAGCAGGCAGACCGTCTAGTCCAAGTATAACCATAACTATCCCGCATAGGCCTAATAAGTTGTAAATCCCAAGACATAAAATACTCAACCCAATTTTCCCCATTGAGAACAGAGAGACTGGCAGGGCCTCGAAAAGAGGCACCTCCCAGTCGTCATAGGTTTAAACAGCTGGAATTAAAGTCTTCACCAACAATGACCCTTCAGGCCGGATTTCTAGAAACCGCTTCTTCAAAAATCTGATTCAACAAGTCACACATATCAGAGATGGAGCATACCAATCTATGCCAGCATAAACATACAACCAAAATACCCTCCTTCATAGCCCCTGGAAAATGTAGTTCCACAACAAGGAGGGACTCGTGAGCAAACACTAAATTAGATACAATTCTACAAGTTTTATCGATCAGTTTGCAAGCCCCCCCCGAAGGACGCCCCAGTAAACCCTGTTGGGGTCGTGATTCAGCATCAAGGTGGGCGGCACATGACAAACTAGGTCCATACAGATAAGGCAATTTTGGTTGAAACTGATGTTCCAATGGCACTATACCCGTGAGCGCTTACATAAAATTGCTCCATCTATTCCGGTTTCTTGTTGGAGGGAATGTGGGGGAGAGGAGATTGCCCCAAATGTCTCCAATTCTGCAAGGAAGTGAAGGGAAATATGAGGGTAATGTTTGCTTTCAATGCAGAGAGAGCTGTAGGTGAAAGTCTTTTAGGCTTGGCACAACAGGACAAACTCTGGCCCGAAATACAAGAGGAAGGCATTCTATATTCTCCAGTTGGCGAGACTACTGCTAGTGGCCCAGAAATGAAAATCTATGGACCCTCCACATATAAAAGACTGATATCAAACTATGGAACTTTGTATCTCTGGAATGGGTCACCTGTACGATTCAAGGGGGATCAGGCCAAATTCTCGATGGACCGGGTGCCAATTTTGAAATTCCTTCATGGGGACTACATAGAACAAAACTGTCCTCAGAACTTATGAATATTGGATATACTTTGAGCAATGCAATAGACTGGATACCCTAAGGGGTATAGGGGGAATTTGGGAAGATCGGGGGTGGGGCATTGTTATGTTTCTTTTTGTTTTATTTCTGCATGGTTGAACCCTCCTCCCCAGCCCCCCACAAAATAAGGAAATGGTGTTCCTAACCCCATTCTAAGGCTTAGCCCTACCGAACACAAAACTAACGAGGGTGCTCATTGTCAATAGACTAGTCCAAAGCAATAGTCTATCTTCCGTCTCAAAGCTAATCTATACTAACCCTACCACTAAGCAAAACCACTAAAAGGTCCACTCCCTTTTCCTGGACAAGCCTTCTCAGCCTCAGTAAGCTAGTCTTAAATAGTTGTTTGTGACTTCCTAAATCAGTTCTTTCAATTCTGAAAGGTGGCTCTTCCACTTCTGGGGTGTCCACTTTTCTTCCTGGACAAAAAAGTCACTGTTTAAACAATTTAGGGTGTTGTCCCTTTATCCTTGATGACAACTTACTCTTTGCTACTTTTTTCGCTTAAGTTTGGATGCTGTTATCCTCTACATTTCTTATACAGATGGTTATTTCTCCAATCACTTTCCGTGGCTCTTGGCCGCTCACTGGGACAAGTAGATTGGGTCCCTAAGGGTTCTTCATTTACTTTAACTTTTATCCCCTCACTGGGACGAGTAGGATGAGTCTGTAAGTGTTCTTCACTTGCATTCACTCTTAGCCCTCATCCTACTCGCCCCAGTGAATGGTTATCAGAAACCATTTTCCCACTCCCAGGTCTCCCAACGCTCCAGTCACCTTCATCACTACAGGCTGGCGCCACAGTCTCTTCCTGCAGGGTTGCGATCCTCCCTGGAGTGTAGACGGTTCCGGCATTCACTCCTTTCTTATGGCTCCGGGCAGCCAATACTGCAGTGGTTTCTGCGTTTTTCACGCACTGCACAGTCCACCTCTCCTGGGTCAGGCCACCGCTTCTTCCAATCTCAGGCATGCAGAGCACAGCTTCTCGCCCTCTCTGCACTTCCTTTTCGCATCGGCTGGGCGGATCCTTTCGACTGAGGCTCTCCTGTGTTTCAGCAGCTTTTTCCTTCTTGCTCCTTTGAAACTCCCGGGCTTCACGCTTTCTGGAGCTAGTCCTCCTTCGCTTTGTAACTTCTTTCCTAGGTCCTCCCCAGTGTAGCCCTCTCTTCCTTACAAGCACTCATTACTCACTCGATCTTCCTCTTCCCAGTATGGTTGGCGTCCAACCATTTGACAATCTCTATGTCTTCTTTACTTTTTCTTCTCAGTGTTTTTTACTTCAAGTTTGTGAATATCATCACAAAAGCAAATAGTAACTTGTTTAGGATGATTTCTTTGAAGTCCTGCTGGTATGAGGGGCTCATACGAAGGGGAACGTTTCCTTGAGGTAACGGGCTCCTTGTCACCAAGAGAGGAGTCTCTCTCTGTGAGGGCCCATTTACCCCCCACCCATAGGGGGAATATTGCATAGTGCACTCACCTTCCTAGCCTCACAAGGAAGGGCTCCCCTCTGGGAAGAAGTGCCGAGATCCTGCGATTGGTCACAACATTCACCATAGATTCTTAAAAGGCATTCAAATGACTTATTCAACCACAAAGGTTGGTAAATGAACGCAATAAAGATGGAACAAAATCAACAGTGCAATCCCCAAGAAGAATGGGACCTTGTGCCCAAAAGTCACAGGTGTTACAATGCTGTTCCCCAGAATGTAACCTCTGTAGGTAAGTTCTAACTGAACTTGCGTTGGTTCAAAGAAGATATTCAACAAAGTTACCAGGTAAGTAAATTGTGTTTATCTTTCAGATGATGCTACCCACGATCGACGAGCAAAAGGCAGTGGAATGCAATATTAAGTTACAAAGAGACTGGTTTCCAATGCTATCCTATGGAGGACAGGGGGAAACAAATGCTTTGTGTTGACTTACCCCCTTGATGCAGATTTTACCATATCTATCGACTCGGGGGTCAGTAGAGGTTGGATTTCCTGCCATTGGTTCCAGTGAACGGTGCCCAGGATCTGCGGGTGCATGGATTCTTCCGGTCAAGTCCAGATGCAAGATGCAGGCCCTGACGATGGTGAAGAACAAATTACTTACACCTGGTAATATTCTTTCTAATGGATGTTCCTCCCACAGATTCCTCATCTCCGATATATCCGATATCCTGCTTGCAGCTTCGGAAACATTTAGCAGAGGGCACCGAGTGTCATCGACTCGAGGTCCCTCAGCGGGTTCAATCCTGCTCTCGGCCTTGGACACTGGTATAAATGGCACGCACCGCGCCCGTTTCCTCAGTTCAAGTTTTTCCCCTCTTCTTCCACAGCCGTCTCGAAGGTCAAACAAGCACCCAGACATTGAAAGAAAGGAAGAACTTATCAATGGAAATTCACCCAAGGATAGAGGGGTAGGATGGAGTTGGGGGAGGGGGGGTCAATGAGTAAAACGTGGGGGGAACATCCATCAGAAAGAACATTACCAGGGGTAATTTGTTCTTCTAACAGATCGTGTCATCCCACGGATTCTTCATCTATGATAGACTCCCTAGCAGTTCGTAGAGGGACATGGGATCAAAGAATGTGTATTGATTTACGCTGTGGATAACAGCTTTGCCAAATTTAGCTTCCAGACACAGAATCAAGGCAGTATTGTTTAGTAAAGGTGGGCAGCGAAGAACACGTTTCAGCATTGCAAATATCCTGCACCGGCACCCTCTTTGAAGGGCTGAAGATGTAGCCACTACTCTTGTAGAATGCACCATTACATTATCAGGTATATCCTTGCTAGTTAAAGTGTAATATTCAGAGATACATAAAATGACCCACAAGATAGTCTGTTTGGTGACAGCCTGTCCCAACCTAGAATCAGTACAGCCTACAACCAGTTGGTAAATTTGTCTGATTTCAGCAAGTCTTCTGATATAAATGCTTAACCCTCTCTTGGGATCTAAACAATGCAGTCGCTCCTCCTTGGAAGCATGAGGGGGTTGATAAAAAGGCTGGGAGAACGATTCTTTTTGTCAGGTGAAATTCTGACACCACCTTAGGAAGAAATGAAGGGTGAGCTCCCAAAACAACCTTTTCCTTATAAAAAGTAGTAATTGGTGACTTGCAAGACAGTGCCTGAAGCTCGATCACTCTGCGAGCAGAGGTGATCGCTATAAGAAATCCAAGTCTTCAAAGTCAACATCCTAAGCGGACATTAAGAGGCTCAAACGGGCCTCCCATTAATAAATGTAATACAAAATGTAATACTAAATTAAGATCCCCAAATCTGGACTATGAAAGGTATCAAAAAAGATAAAACAGAGGGGTTGTCACAAGTAAAAGGTTTATATTTTTAACTCTGCACCAGCTGCAGAACATGTTCAAACGCAGCGGTATAGAGCTTTTGTTGCTGATCTTCTTGCCTAAGACAAGACTTCCATCTCGTCTTCGGGGAGGTCCCAATACTTGTATCTCAATCCCTCTGAAACCAGGCTTGAAGGTTCAGAGTCCTGATTTCTGATGGATAAGTTGGCCTCCTTCTTGAGTGAGCAGGTCCGCTTTCTGGGGAAGACTGATTGGAGGGCAGATGCACATGCCCAGAAGTTCCGGGTACCACGTCGACTTGGCCCAATCTGGAGCAAGCGGGATCATGGAATTCCTAAATTTCCTCAAACTCCTGATGACAAGAGGAATGTGCAATGGCATAATGATTTCCACATTATTTACATACAGTCAAGAAGAGCCGAGGAAAGGAGGAAGCGTTGTTATTATAATACGGTGGTACACATATTTCGCATATGTAGAGCCTTGAATTATGGGCTAATTGAGTTGTTTGGCCTGACACGGTAGGCCTTAGCTAAAACATGTGTTTCACAATTACTATTTGGCTGTTGAATGTGGGTGGCTTTCAGTCCTGTTGAGCTGTGAAAGCGACCCAGCATTGAATCCGAGGATGAGAGAGTGGTTTGATATTAGCTGCTATGGTGTGGCCGGCCCCTAGAATACAGTGTGGCTGGGCAGTACCCAATTATCCTTGTTTGGAGAGGGTCACTGGTGAGTAACTCGCACTAGACTAGCACTAGATGAGAGTGCCTTCTCTGCGATAATGGGTCTAAGGTGATTAAGATCATTGGTAGTGCATATTTCTTGCGCGAACATGGGTGGGGCTAAACTCCCCTATGGTGTTGGAATCATGAAGCAAGGGTGCCATTGAGTGTGGGCACTGATGGCTGGTGACCCATGGGGATATAACTGCTGGGGGATTGGAAGGGAGGTGCACATTATTTCAGGTGAACCTCTGTAGATATGTCTCATGTGGAACTAACATGAGGGATTACGGTGCTGGGCCTGATTAGGGGGCCATTGTGAATCTAGCCCAAGTGAGCGCCTAATTAATTGGGATGTGTAGCTTGGAGGGCTCCCTGGGAGTGATAATTGCATTGGAATTATCCATTGCTCATGGAACCAGTGCTATTAATAAATTGAGTTTTTAATACAGCCTCCGACGTTTTGCTCACCTGGCCAGTTGGCCTTGAGATACTTTCAGGTTTGCGTCTGGATGGCAATGTGGGGTCGAGGCTGTGGGCAGTTACTTAATGTACTGCTTCAGCCAATTGGGCCATTGCGCATTGTACTTCAGGCATGCACGGTAGTGCGGTGTTTAGTTATACTACTCCTAGATGCACACACACATTTATGAGGGCTCTTACTGTCCTCTTGGAGCGCATGCTGCCATTATGATCAAGTCCACCTTTGCGGTAAATCCAATTAAAATCATGTTAATGTTTGCCGGTTGTATAATCACGGTTCGACCACTGTTTCTCTTGCAGAGTATCCCTTTCATGATGGATAAGCTTGGGTAGTTGGTTGGTCTTTCGGGCATGCTCGTGCACCTATTGGTTCAAGTGAGGGGTTGTCGTGCATTGGATCCGCGCATGTTCCTGGTCTGAATGGGTGCTCAGTGCTCGTTTGGAGTTTAGCCTGCTGTATCCTGGGACATGTGGTCTAAGTTCGGATTATGGCGGGGGAGGGACTATTCCATCTGTTTGGCCCCAATGCATGTAGGGACACATGGTACATGGCTGTGATACCTATGTAAATAATGGTCAGGGTAAACCATTATTGGTAGTTGTGAAATCCCCTCCCATCTTTGAGGGTGGTGAATGTAGGACTTTTCGGAGATACCCATGTCGACGGGCATTTTGGTGATGCCCACGTCGACAGGCATGTGTTTGTTCTTGGCACACTCCCTCGTGCCCTGGGTGGTAGCGTGTCCTTGAATATACGTTTAGGCTAATATTGCAAATTAAGCAATTAGTTATGCGTTTGTTTCCTGTGCATATTGTTGCATGGTGTCTGAGGCTGTGAGGTCTTGGGCTGGTGGTCTGCACTATGTGGTAGGGCTGGGCCATTAGTGGGGCTTCAGTTGTTGGGCTGGGTCCCTGACCATTTTGTGTGCATCTTGTTTTTTCAGGTTAGTTGCATGTTACACAGTAATGCATAGAAATATTGGTAAAAGAAAGACACCAAGTTCATGGTCTGAGTTCAGAGCGTTGATGACTCATCTGAAACAGGCAGATGAGTCAGGCTTCTTGCTGCCTTAGTTTTAGTTTATGACTTCTGCCTCTTGTACCACCTGCGGCTGTTTGTAATCAAACAAATCGAATGTTCTTATCGCCCAGTTGGTGCACCGACTGACAGTCAGTTGCAAGTGGCAGTTTAGGGTCTTGTGATACTACTGTATTCAGATGTTCCCTGACACATATCCAGAGTTTTGACGTGCTACCTATAAACATTTTCTCGCAAATACATATAATAGTATATTTAACATTTTGTGCGGTAATTCATGTGTTCCTTTAACGGTTTTAACGGTTTGTGTCTTCATAGCATATGCGCACATAGAACATGTCCACATTTGGCGAAACCTTTGAGTCTTGCTTGTGTAAACCAGTCTGAAGGTTGCTCTGAGTTCTTGGACATAAATGCTGGACTTACTAGTGATCGCAATGTTAGTGCTCTATGTTAGGAAAGATTTCCATTTATGGGTAATT
The DNA here is from genome assembly GCF_040938575.1 of Ambystoma mexicanum. NCBI lineage: Eukaryota > Metazoa > Chordata > Amphibia > Caudata > Ambystomatidae > Ambystoma > Ambystoma mexicanum. The sequence continues at coordinate 420,078,924 of NC_090935.1, forward strand.
TTCACTCCAGTTGTGAACCCCCCCAACTTTTTGCTGTTGTCTGACCATTCTAGCCTGACTTTTATCAGTGGAGCCCTGCCTTCTGCTGCACTCCAGTAGGCCTTTGCTCAATATGTAATGGGGAAACTGACATGCACTTCAGACTGTCAGTACAGGGAGAGTTTGTTTCCCTTAGTCTTTCACTTTGTTGCTATTTCCCAGCAACATTTTATCAGTGCACAATGTACCTTCCAGTACAGTGCACTAGGGTCTCATTTTGAAAGCCCTAGACACCATCAAAGGATTTTTGGTGAATGTACAAGTGTGCCCCGGACAGAGCTGGTGGCAGCAGTTACTTTTAAAGCATGTTTACTCTTTTCTATGTTCCAAACCGCATTTACCGAGATTGGTCCAGGACACTGGCCAGTGCCTAAAATGGCCATGCCACAAGGTCCTTTGTTCTGTACTCTGGCCATTTTGACCCTTTACCTTCCCCAGGTCGAGCAGACCTGGGAAATTCCTTATTTGGTCATGCAGACACCCGCGCTGGGCATGACTGGGACCACTGTGGTCCGATTCGTCCACATCGTGGATGGCTGAATGTGAGCAGATCTCCTATTGGTATCTCTGTTTTAGCACGAAGATGATTCTGGATAAAAGAAGGCGCGCTATACCCATTCCAGGTCGATCTTCTGAGTTCACACCGAACTTAGTAAAGGAGCCAAGTATCCTGAACTGCTGAAGCAGATCCGTGGAACCGCTGGTGACCCGCTGGAAGTTTTGGCACCCTGACCCTGCTGTTGTGCAGTCGGAGCTCGTTTCACATCAGTTACAGAAGGCCTGCAAGGGAACTTCGACCCGTTGGAGTAGTGGGACCAACTACTCTCGGCAGCTCATGCTTAACCTGCAAACGAGCCTGCTCGGAAGTGTTCCTTGTCTGCCCAGTTAACTGACCAGCTCGTACGGGACCTTTGCCCTGGAACCGTCGCTGTCTCAACTTGAGCCTTTGGAGACTGTAAGCTCTGGGTAGAAGGCAGTCTGCTGTCAGGTTTCGCACACCTAACATTCCTAGGTCTGGAATTAGGAGAGTCCGACTGAACCCAAGCATACGCGGTCATCATGTCGCCCAGCTGCGGTGACAAAATTCGTGGGTACCTTGCTGCTGTGCCCCCTATGCCCCAAGACAAGCTGCACTGGAGCCGGCCAAATACCTTCATCAAAATAGGAGAAATCGCCAGTGTCCAGCCACAGAATGAGGTCCAGGAACGCAGCCCCTGAAAGCTGCAGAGATGTGCAACTACGGGATTCTAACCTGCGAACGAACTGGACTTGACTGGCCAAGTTTGGTCTGGAGTGCATCAAGGGTCGGTGAGTACTTGCATCGCTTAACGGTGGCCCATGGCGCATCCATAGACTTTTACGCATGAGTGTCCCCTGAAGGCCATTCTCCCTTTGTTCAGGTAGCCCGTGCTACCATCCTATTCCAGATTCCTGGAAACCTTTCAGCCCTCTTGTAGAGAACCTCCTTGAATAGTGGGAACTTATTCTTCATCACCTCACCCACCTTCCTGAGACAGTACAGCCATCTGAAGACCTGTTTTGAAATTAACCACACGGTCGAGTGCTCCGGCACTGAATGTACTTTTGAGTGCAAGACTCCTCTTCTTAGGGACTGGACTGCCCATTAATTAGGGTTCGATTTGTTGAAGGACTGCCTAAAGTATATTCACACTTTGTGACCCCTTTCTTTGCAGGTTATGGATCTCTACTTGTGTAATATTCTTTTGGGCCAATAGTTACTGTATATATGGTTCCTAGTTAGTGTTGTGTTAGTTTTATTAATATTTCTGAGTTTTACTTTGTGTTTGAGTTCAAAGGCCTTTAATAAATGTAGATGTATTTTTGATAGACAACTGACAAGAGTAATTTGTGGTGGTGTTTACTGTGTGTGCTCATTGTGGGCTTTCAATCACCCTCACCCCTCCTGATACCTAGTCTTCACTGCCGCTAATGCTACCTTGATTGGTCTGGCTTCTCCAGAAGGATACCCTGTTCCAAGAAACTAGGCTGGCCTTCTGAACCTCTGCCCACCAGGTCAGAGCTCAGAAATCCATCTTAACACTTTACTATACGATAAAGATGGGTAGGATTGGAGATCTTTTCTAATGTCTTCATCCATGAGCAGTAGTGACCAATGTTTTTTGAGAATTTTCTGATTACTGAAACTGTGCCGACTTAAACCTCGTCACAAATCTTATGTTTTTATCATCCCGCATTGTTTTGACTTTAAGTACTAGTAAGATTTGTCTTTCCAAGATCAGTGCCACAGCTCTGGCCTTTACCATGTTTGCCCTCATATATACTATGTCCTGGAATCTGTGTTTTAGTAGCTGGCATTCCTTACTTAAAGCTTCATTTTCTCCTTCCATGCACTTTTCCCTTCCCCCTCTCCCATGCACTTGCGCGTTCTCAATGTCACTGGGCCTAGTAAGATCGCTGTTTTGGTCTCCCCTGTTCCCCTCCCTTGCCTTGTCGCGTTCTGAAACACTTGTGTACGAGCGCGATAGAAATAAAATATCAATCAAAAAAATATTGTTATTTCAATTTCTTCTTATCCTAATGAATTCCTCTTGGGGGATATTCCAGATGACAGATTTTCTATGGCAGCTGGAAGAGTGGATATGATACGATATCCAAGCCATTGCTTAGTCTCAAAAGTGCCCTTATAAACGCTTGCTCTATAGGAGCACACGCCATTGAAATTCACAACCTCATCACGGAACACAATCTAGACCTACTGATGATAACTGAAACCTGGCCCCACGAAGCATCTGGACCCTCACTTGCACTGGCCATACCTCCTGATTACATTTTCAGAACTGATCCAACCCGCACCATAGGAGGTGATGTAGCCATCATAGCCAGAAACAATACACCAATCAGATCTAGCCCAATTGAAGACATACCAGGATATGAACTTCTGCTCGACAAACTGTCCATGAATGAGAAAACCACAATCAACATTATAGTGGCATACAGAACGCCTAGCACCTCTAACCACCCAGAAATCAACATCCCACTACTTCTCACACCACTCATCAAACCTAATACTGAATGTATCCTTCTCGGAGACTTGAACCTAGGATTCAACAACGACCTAGACCCCAAAGCTGCTAATCTACACTCAGCACTCAAGGACATGAATTTCACTCAGCAAGTTAATGATCCAACTCATGTCAAAGGTAGAACACTCGACTGGATCCTATCACTTAATACCAATCTTAGTATAGACGCAATTAACCCGCTCAGCTCAACAGACCATCATTGCATCCACTTCACTCCCAATAGTGATAAACCTACTTCCCCCAAAATTAAAACAGACACTATCAAAACCAGAAACTCCCGCAAACTCACAGTAGAGAAATTTGCACCAACCCTCAACAAACACCTTGAAACTGTACCAACCAATAGCAATGACCCCAGCATCATTGCTGACTACTATCACAAATACCTCACACTCTACATCGATGAAGTATCTCCCATCTCATCTAAAACACGTCGCACAGACAAAAAGAATCAATTCTGGTTTGACGAAGAACTAGTCTCCAAGAACCACCAAACGCACCCTTGAACATGCTCACATCAAACACCCTACCCCTGACTCCGCCATAGCCTTTAAGAATGCCAACAAAATATATAAAGAAACCATCATCGCACACAAAGCCAACGCCTATAACACATGCATTAGCAATGTCGCCTCAGACTCTAAAGAGTTATTCGCCATACTCAGGGAATTAGAAAATCCCATCCCGCCCACGACGCCCACTAACATCAGTAAAGAATGGTGCACCACCATTCAAGACCCTCTCTCAGCCAAAATCAGGATGTTACAAAATAGAATTTCCACTAAAAGAATCGCTAGCAGAAAAAAACATACCCATACCTCCACCCATCACCCCATCGGAAAAACATAATGCCTCATTCCATTTTGTTCCAGTCACCCAAGAAGAACAAGTTACTCTCTTACCTGGTAACATTCTTTCGATGGGATGGTCCAACGACGTATTCCATATCTATGACAGTAATCAGCACAGCTGTGGTGATTACTGTCATAGATATGGAATATGTCGGAGGACCCAATCCCCTCGAAATAGTGTTTAAAGGCATGGTCTAGTAAAAATTTTCATTGTCCCTACGGGTCGGCCATGTTTTTTTAAGCCTAAGTGGCTCGATTTTAGAAAACTTTCCTATGGACCTTACCCGAGTTTTCGTCCATTAAACGCACGCGAAAACAAGCACCAGGGAGCCGCCATTTTCTGATAATCCTATCTTTTCCCCGATCGCCCTGGCTGACCTGCTTTTGCGGCACTAAATCAATTCCCCCGCCCCGGAGCCTGACATTATCAAAACATTCATATTCCCCGCCTCTCCCCGTGACGTTACTGTGCTGCGTAGGCAAACGCGCCCAGTCGTCTTCTGTGCGACTCCACACAGAACCCGGAAACCAACACAGATCAACTCACAACAGAGCGCGCCACAATTCTGAATATGAAACTGTACTTTAAAATGAAACAGCAACACGGTACATTTGGTAAAGTACATTTATTTGACATTAAATGTTTAGAGAATATTCAGCAATTGCCATATGAACTCCGGAAGCCATTTATTTTCTTTTATCTGTATCCGCAATAACTGTTCCGTTTCATCTTGAGTCACGCGCTGTTCCTTTATGGTACACAGGGTGTTCATGCTTTTGTACAGCTCGCCTGATTTGGACTCCATCCTATAAAAAACAGATGAAGCAATGGGACAGGATAAAACAACATTGATTATCTCTCTCAAAAAAGAGATACAGGGAATATTCTCAACAGGCCTATATAACGGATACCCCCCAGGGCATATCTTAAAAAAACATTGGCTCCAAGTACTTGAAACGCTTCACATTATATCTTTCATTAAATATTCTGCCTACTAAGGAGTACTGTGGGGTCTGGCAGGGCACACCCTTCGACAAGTGCACATGTCGTCTACGCTCCCCCAGACTGGAATCTACTAACTGCCTGCCTGGCCTTAAAGCGCCTATACTGGAAGAATTATAAAAATTTGGTGAGCCACACTGAACATATCAAACTTTTTGGAGCACCCGTGTTGCTGCAGAATCCTTAGTGATCACCACAGCAGCCTATCTGGAATAAAGTCCTGAAACAAATTGAGGGCAAATTAATTCCTTGACCTCAGTTTGGCTATGAGTAATTATGGTTGTCGTCTAATCATTGTGAACACATTCGGCCCAACTAGATGTAAACCACAGATGAACAAGACACTCTCTTACCTGGTAACATTCTTTCGATCGGATGGTCCGATGACGTATTCCATATCTACGACAGTAATCACCACAGCTGTGCTGCTTCGGAAAATCTTTCGGCGTCTGCGTCGATGACGTCGATACACTGTCCTCGAGGGCTTCCGTCGAGTCGATGTCACTGGATGTTGTAAGTAGGACGCACAACACCCGTAGCCGCAGTTGTAGCTTTTTATCCCAGAACGTGTGGCACCAATCTTCTTCCAGAATGACCACAGAAAGCCTTGCGGAAACCTAAGCTGCAATCGCATAAGAAATTCTGTAGCAAAGTAGGCATGGAGGGAGCAATATGGAATACGTCGTCGGACCATCCAATCAAAAGAACGGTACCAGGTAAGAGAGTAACTTGTTCTTCGAGGGGATTGGATCCTCCGACGCATTCCATATCTATGACAGACTCCCAAAGCAGTACCAACGTATGGAGGAGGGAAAAAGAATTTAGAAATTTAGAATGCCCAATCAAATTGCAGAGTAAAGGACCGCCTTGCCAAAGGCCAGATCCTGCCCATGGATAGAATCTAGGGAGTAGTGTCGTACAAAAGTATGGACCGAAGCCCAAGTGGCAGCATCACACATGTTACGAATAGGAACACCACTCTGCAGGGCAGTAGAGGCAGCCATACCCCTAGTAGAATGGGCCCGTAAGCCTACCAGAGGGTCCTTACCCACGAAGCGGTAACATTCAGAAATTGCCAAGATAATCCATCTAGACAAAGTCTGCTTAGTAACAGCTTGTCTCAAACGCCTTCCAGTGTAACCAATAAAGAGCTGATCGTCCACTCGGTTCCTGGACATGCGCAAAATGTAGAAGCTTAAAGTTCTCCTAGGATCCAACCTGTGGAGCCTCTCCTCCTCCTTACCAGGATGTGGAGGAGGATAACATGCCGGAAAAATAACCTTCTGGTTTAAATGAAATTCTGACACCACTTTCAGAAGAAAGGAAGGACGAACTAAGGACAACCCTGTCCTTATGAAACAGTGAAGGGTGGCTTAACTGAAAGTGCCTGCAACTCACTCACTCTGCGAGCGGAAGTGACCCCAACTAAAAATACAATTTTCAGGGTTAACAGTCTCAAAGGACAGAATGTAAGGCTCAAATGGAGCACCCATTAGGAATTTTAGAACAAGGTTCAAATTCCAACCAGGCACCTGGAAAGGTGACGGTGGGAACACATTAGGGAGTCCTTTCAAAAACTGAGAAATTAAAGGAATTATGAAATAAGAACACTCCTCAGACGAGAGCTTAAATATGGACAGGGCCGCCAGGTAACCTTTAATGGTACCCACTTGCAGGCCCTTGTGGGCTAACGAAAGCAAAAAAGACAGAACCACAGGAATGTCACATGAAAAAGGATCCACATTCTTAACCCTGCACCAGTCACAGAACTTTCTCCAACGGCACAGGGACTTTGTTGCCGGCCGTCTGGCCGAAAGCAACACCTCAATCATGTCTTCAGGGAGGTCCCAATCCTTATACCTCAACCTTTCAGAAGCCAAGCGTGAAGGTTGAGGGATCTGACCTCTGGATGGAGAACAGTACCCCCCCCCCCTCCCATGAGCGCAGATTGTCTTGGTAGGGAAGACGGCGTTGAGGGCAGATGGACAAGTCGAGAAGGTCCGGGTACCACGTCCTCCGGGCCCATGCTGGAGCAATGAGGATCATCTGGGAACCGAACCTCCGTAACCTCCAAAGCACTTGCGGGATGACGGGGACTGGAGGAAACACGAACAGCAGTGGGAAGGACCACTCCACCACGAACGCATCTCCTAAGGCTCCTCTTGGAGGAAATTCCCGTGAGCAGCACTTTTCGCACTTCCGGTTGACACTCGAGGCAAAGAGATCCACTTGAGGGGTCCCCCAAAGGGTGAAGATCTCCAGGAGAATCTTCTGAGCCAACTCCCACTCGTGAGAGATTGCGCACTGCCTGCTCAAAGCGTCCGCCGTCTCATTTTCGTCTCTGGCCAGATGAACTGCTGAGATCAAAATTTCCTGAACCAGAGCTGCATCGCCTCCATGCACAGAGGAAGTGATCCTGCCCACCCCTCCCTTTTTGTTGAGGTAGTGCATGGCCACTGTGTTGTCCGTCAGAATCAGGACATTCATTCCTCGCACAGTCGACAGGGCAAGCTGGACGGCCCTCAGCCCCAACAGATTGATATGGAGTCTGGACTCCGACGGAGACCAACGACCGCTGACTGTCAACTCGTTGGCATGAGCTCCCCATCCCGTGAGGGATGCGTCCGTCACGATCATCATCTGCGGCCAGTTTAGACAAAATGGAGCCCCCCCCCCATCAGATTGCCTTCGTCGGCCCACCACAGAAGGTCCTGAGCGCCCGAGGGCAGCACCGGAATGGGGGCCGACATCCTGCCCGAGGACTGTGACCACTGAATATTGAGAGCCCATTGCAGAGATCTCATCTGCAACCTGGCCTCTGGCACCAGAAGAATGCAGGATGCCATGAGGCCGAGCAACCTCAAGAATTCGAATGCCGGGAGACTCTGGGCATGTCAAAACTTGTGTACCATCTGCTGAATGTGATGAGCCTTCACCAGGGGAGGAAAACACTGCCCCAGGGATGTGTCAAGCACTGGTCCGATGTACTGGAGCCGCTGAGTTGGCGTCAAGTGGGACTTCTTTAAGTTGAGGGAGAAGCCCAGCTTGTGAAGGGAGTGGCAGGTGACGGACAGATGATCTAGGACTTGCTCGGGAGAGCGCGCCTTGATCAACCAATCGTCCAGGTAGGGGTAGACGTGAATCCCCCCATTTCCTGAGATACGCTTCCACCACCACCATGAGCTTGGTGAAAATTCTCGGGCGGAGGTCAATCCGAACGGGAGGACCCGAAACAAAGTGCGAGATGCCAACCGCGAACTTCAGGTACTTGTGCTTGGGATGTATCGGCACATGAAAATAAGCGTCCTTGAGGTCGAGCGACACCAACCAGTCCTGAAGTTGAAGGGCCTGGAGCACTGGGAGAAAGAGTAACCATCTTGAACTTGTCCTTCCTGAGGAGCTTGTTCAAACCGCGCAAGTCCATGATGGGTCTCAATCCCCCGTCTTTCTTTGAAATCAAAAAATAAGGGGAATACCAGCCCTTGTTCCTCTCCGCTACAGGCACCAGTTCTATGGCGCCTTTCTCCAGCAGGGATTGTATTTCCTGCGCAAGGAGTGGATCCTGACTCTTCGAAGAGAGATTCCCTGGTGGATTGTCATGAGGCCTCTGCCGGAAAGGAAGACAGTAGCCGTGGGCTATAATCTCCAAAACCCACACATCTGAAGTAATGGCACGCCATTCTACAAGATGCTGCGTCAGCCTTTCCCCAACCGGCGAACCATGGAACATGGCCTCATGACTGAGCTGAAGCGGCTGCGGCATTGCCTGAGGGTAAAGAGGCAACTGCCCGAGTGGCCTTGGCACCTCGAGTACCTTGTTTTCCATCTCTGGTACTCCTACGGTGGCCCCCCTCCCCTCCAATGCTGTCCCCTAGGACGAAAAGGCAGAGGTTGGCGAACTGCAGCGCTCAACGACTTCGCTACAGCATTGGAGGTCTGCAACCTCTCAAGGCTTTCCTTAGCTTTGCTGCCAAAAAGATGTTCTCCATCAAAGGGCATGTTGGGGAGTCGGGCTTGCACATCAGGAGCAAACCCCGACTACCACAACCACGCAAACCTGCGTATTATGGTTCTCGCCGCCATGGATCGGCTGACACAATCTGCCATGTCCAGACCCGACTGAACGGACTGACATGGCATCCTTGCCATCCTGCACAATAGCAAGAAAACCATCCCGTTCCTCCCCTTCGGGAATATGTTCAGCCGCTAACGAAATACAGTTCCACAGAGTGTGCGTGAAACGTGACAAGGCACATACAGTTGGCTGCCTGTAAAGCCATACCCCCTTGAAGAAAACACTTTCTTCGCCCAGCCATCAAAACGCTTGTTGTCCCTATCAGGAGGGATGGTAGGGTACGACGCCTGCTTTGCTGGGGCCGTAGCCGCCTGCACCACCAAACTCTCCGGAGTGGGGTGCGTGGTCAAGTAGCAGGGGTCGCTTCTGGCTGGATGGTATTTTCGCTGCAAAATCTTGCTCACTGCTGAGACACTCTCCGGGGCAGTCCGAGCCGCTGCCACCCTTCTTTGCAAGGCCATATGGAATGGCAGTACCGGGTCAGTTGATGGACCTTGGTCGAGGATATCCATCAGGTCATCCTGCAGAAAATCCACTGGTGGCGGAGACCACCCCAAGTAGTCCGTTACCCTTGACATAAGGCGCTGGTATGAGGACTCTGCATGAGTGCCAGGCTCAGGCCTACAGAACTCCACCTCCAGAGAGGTATCCAGACCACTGGCGTCGTGCAGCGACTGACGCAGGTCTTCAATCTTGCTATGACCAGACAAAATCTCGTCAGGTACCTCCTCAGGAACCATACCTTCCTCAGACCCTTCATCCACCTCAGAAATATAATCCATAGGCTGGAATGAGGGCACAGAAAAAGGGACAAAGACATGTTTAGCCTTGATCAGAGCCTTTCTATGGAGTCCCCCCGTGCCACGGGGTACCTCCGACAAAGCAGCTTCGAAAGGCATCGAGGGCAAAGATGGAATCGGCGTCGAGCGTGGCGCCGACAGCTTCGACAACGCCCTCGAGGGCGGAGCCCCGAGCGTGTCCTTCGACAGCCTCGGCACCAATGGCGTTGACAGCTTCCTCGAGGGCAGAGCCTCGAGAGAGAGTCCCTCGGCGCCGATATCTTCCCCGAAAGACTTCACAGGTTCCGACGGTCTCGAGGGCGTCGAGGACCAGGACCTGGAACGGGCATGTCTAGAGCGACCATTCTTGTCCGCCCAGGAGCTTGAAGGCGCCCGGTGGTCGCGACGACCGCTCGAGCCCTAAGGCATAAGAGTGGCTTCTTTAGCACGTTCACGGCCGGCGTCTTTCGACGGCGCGGACGGAACAGAGCCCTGAGACTGAAAAATCGCCATCATCTCCTGCCAGAACGAATCCCATTCGGCAGGAGTGGAATGCTTGTTGGGACAAGCAACCCGCCGACGGGCAGAGTCCTCGGACAAGGACGGGGAAGGCGACCAGTGACGGCGCTTCTGTGAGTGCCGCGAAGAGGCAGAGGAATGGCGGGACCTACTCCTGGACCGAGACGCCCCCAGACCGACGACGACGTTGCGGAGAGTCGCCCCTCAAATCATCCATCGAAAGCCCAGTGGATCGCAACTTCCGGGGCTTGGCCAGCTTACCTACAAAAAGCTTCTTCTTGCGCTCCCGCAAGGCCTTCGATGTAAGTGACTGGCAGTCGACACAGTCATCCATCTCGTGGTCCCCACCGAGGCAATCGCTGTGCGTGTCCGTCAACGACATCTTGGACCCACAGTCCCGACACTTCTTAAAACCCAGCCGCGGGGTGGAAGAAGCCGAAGACATTATAGAACTTCACAAACGAACAGTTTCGAAGAACCGAAAGAACAGAACTCAGTAGAACCGAGGGGAGCCGAGATCTCCGAAGTGAACACATTCGCGGAAAAAACAGAACTGAGGCTACAGGCGTCATGCGTCCTACTTATAACATCCAGTGACGTCGGCTCGACGGAGGCCCTCGAGGACAGCGTATCGACGCAGAAAGATTTTCCGAAGCAGCACAGCTGTGGCGATTACTGTCATAGATATGGAATACGTCAAAGGACCCAATCCCCTCGAATGGACGTTTTGAACTTGATCCTTGGGGACCAGAATCCAAGAGTCAGAATCGCTTTTCCTTTTACTGCTGTAACGCTCAACTGGCTCCCACGGAGGCGCTGGTCTGGGTTGCTGTGGCCTCTTCAAGCGTGATGCGCAGAATTCGGACCACCGATTGAACAGGACCCCCAAATCTTGCTTGTCTGGCCCGTAGGGATATCCTTCTGCAGATGAGAAAGGGGATTAACTGTCTGCTGAATAGTGTGCTAGCTCCCCCCTTTCCCCCTTCGTTCTTCTCTGACTTCCTCCAAAACCCCTGGTTTAAGCTCACCTTATGGTTTGGAAGGATGAACTCCTCCATCCTGCTTCTGGTGCAGGGGCGCGCGTTCGTCCAGTTACTTCACTGGTTTTCAGAATGGCGCTGGCAAATCTACTTGACTTTTCTGAGCGATACGCCATAAGTATGAAGATGCAAAAGTTCAAGTGTGAGCCTCCTTTTATGTTGTTTTTTTCTAACCTGTGATCTGTCCTTTATTTCAGGTGCAGAACAAAGGCAATGTGTTGAGGGGTTAAATTGCCGGTGGTAAAATCAGGTGAGTTAGTGATGAGGGCGACCCCTCTAAATCTCTTTATAATTCCCCAGTAATGTCTTTTGTCCTTTCCCCATAGGGGCCAGGGTGCGGTACCTGCCAAAGATGCGGCGCCGACCCGAGATGTGGAATGGTTCACCAAGAAAAGCCGGTAAGTATTATGGCTGAAAATTCGGCTTTCCTCTTGTGTTCCCTTGCTCACCTTTTGTCTCTTCTTCTCTCCCCTAGGTGCAGAGATGTGGCGACCGGTGCTGAGAGCCGCGATGGAGCCGGGCGGCGTCTCGGGAACAGGTGAGTGAAGCGCGGCGCTGCAGAGAGCAACGCGGTGCTTTTAAATGGAAGTCTTTCTTCAGGAATGCTGGCGTGAAGATTCCAGATGCAGGTAAGAAGGTTGAATAAGTTCTTGGTTTTCACCTTTCTCTTCTCTTCTTTCCTTACAGGTGTTCCAGGTTTGAGGCGGGCGTGGCTGGAGTCCAGGTGCAGGAGCAGACACGGTGAGCATTCAGCTGCTGGGATGCAGAACAACGCGAAGCACGTGTGGCTGTCCGGGCGTGGCTTAAATAGCCTTGGAAGAAGTTCCAGGTGAGTATTCTTCCACAGCCCCACCCAAGTAACAAAATAGTTCCTTCAGAAAAATAGTCCCTCCTAAGCCTCATTTGGCTTGGTTCTTCATGCAGCATGGTCTGCATCAGGTGAGTGTGCAGCATGGTCTGCTTCAGGTAAGTGCACCAAACACTTCCCCTTATGAGCCTGGCGCCAACGGCGCCAGGACAGAGTCCAAAGAGCCCCTACCCAGGGCCGTGATGCCTGCTCCCGGGGGTGCTGGGCCTGGCCTGGTGCTCCGGGGGTAGGCATCATGACAACTGCTCGTCTTTTTTCCCCCTTTTAACAGATTGGATTTTGTTCTAAACTTTTTAAATACATTTGAACAAATATTTTTTTTACAGCATGTAGGCTATTGTATAAAAATGTAATGACGCTGTGTTCAAATGTGCTTAAGGTTTCTTTTAAAAACCAAATGCACAAGAAAAAGAAAAAAAAAGACAATAGGTCCACCTCCCACCGGGGGTCTGGCTGTCCTGACTGGACAGCCAAACTCCCCTTTCTGTAATATGCTGTGAGAGATTGCAGAGGAACGTGTGCTGGAACTGTATAAAATGTGAGGGTTCTGGAGTGTAAAGCAAGTAGACCACTGGAAGCTGAAGTAACTAAAGAAGACAACCAGAGACTCCTGCAGACCCTTTGAAACACTGAAGCGAATACTGCTGTCCTGACCCAGTTTTCTGCGTGACAGAGGAGCGCCGAAGAGGACGACTCCTTCCCTTTGACTGGTGGGAACAACCAGTCCCACAACTACCTTTGAAATGAGCCATCTCCAGAGGTCCTAGGAGTTTCCTGAGCTGTGGAACCCCTATACAGGAGACCAGCTACCCATTTTGAGTGCATCGTTGTGGAAAGGCCAAATCCGTGCAAATTTCTGCTGAACCCATAAGGACACTACAGAGATCCGATCCAACTCACCGAGACCCCCTCATCAGAATGTGGGACTGCAGGAAGCGAAGAAGAATGACCAGGCGATCTGTGTCCTTTGTTGGTGCTGCAGAAAAGGCGTCAAAACCAAACAGTGAACCAAGAAGTTGCTGAAAGTCATGCCACAGGTCCTCCCTCGAGACTGCTGCTGAGAGAGCCCCGTCCACTGTCCTGCCTTCAGTCACTAGACTAAGGAATCTAGATGTCAGGTCCAGAGATGCAACATCGCGGAGCATCCAGCACAAACATTTTCTTCTAACCTAAAGGTACTGTGGGGAAAAGAGTATTGCTTACCCGATTCCAAGAAGTCGCTGTAGAGCGTTGTAGTGTATGTAGAGGTGCCCAGGGCATCCCCCTCTTACCTCAGATGGTAGCCGCTACTTGTAGCCCCTTCTCAAGTCCGATTAAAGGTCTCCTTTGTTAGCTGTTAACTTGTTGCTTCAATAACACAGGAAGTCTTTGCAATTCGCTGCTTTTCAAGACTTCAAGTCCTCTCCGAACTGCCTTTAGCCAGGTTTGTGTTTTTGGGACTTAAAGGACTCACTAGGCGAAGAAAAAGTCTCTAGAACCTTAAACTAAGCTTATGTTACAATAACTAACCATTTTCGTCCCTTTAAGTGACCTTTCTTTGCAGAGTTAATGTATTACTGTACAAACCGTGGAACACCGGATGAGTGCACAATATCCAATAATACGATAAGTCTTTTCCCTTTCTAACGTTGCTACAAGTGTAACCGCAAACAAACACGTATTTAAAGAGATTCTGATGTAAGACATGCATTACTTACTGTAATAGCATTTGATGATTGCATCTGCTTAGATTCACATGCTGTGCATATAGTCTGACATCTAGTGGTAATCGCGGAGTATTGCATATTTCTTTCGATGATCGAAAGGGGACGTCGACATGGGCATGCGTGTAACACTATCCCCAATGTGACGTGTAGTGTACCCAAAATCCCTCACGAGTCGAGGTCCCTCTGATTGTGTTTTTTCTGCCGTGAGGGAGTACAGAGAGAGAAAGTGTAAGAGGTCTATGTTCCTTCTACTCAGAGGGGAGGAAGGGTGGGCACATGTGAGTCCAAGCAGATAAAATCATCAGAAATGCTATTATGGTAAGCAATGCATGTTTTCAGATTCTTGTTAATCTGCTTAGAACCACATGTTGTGCATAGACTAGCGAGAAGTACCCAGAGATGGTGGTGGGATGTGAGAAGGACCAGTAGAAAAGATGTCTTAGCACCACTTGTCCCACCTGAGAGTTAGACCTAGAGTGAGCATCTAGGCAGTAGTGTTGTGTAAACCTGTGTACAGAACTCCAGGTTGCTGCTTTACAAATGAGCTCAAGAGGAAAATTTGCAATGAATGCTATGGAAGGGAGGCCATATCAGTCTAGTCAGTACAACGTTCAGGTCCCACCCGGGAGCTGGGTTAGAAATCGGGGGATAAAGTCTTTTAACCCCTTCCATAAAAGCCTTGATCACTGGAATTTTCCAACACAAAACCTTTTTCTGGGAAGTGGTGTAAGCTGAAAGTGCAGCTAAGTGGACCTTTAGGGAATTGAAAACCAGACCTGAATCTAGTAGGTCAGTCAGGTACAGGACAACATGTGTTGGTGAGCAGTCAATGGCATTGATGCCCTTGAAATTGCACCAGATGATGAAGCGTTTCCATTTGTTGGAGAAACAATGTCTGGTTTGAGTCTTTCATGCTTCTCCAAGTATGTCCATGCATCTTTGAGGAAGTTGGAGGTGACCTATAAATTGAGAGTTTTCGGGCATGGATGGAGTGTTTTTTTCCCTGTTCTGTGACAGCATGTTGTACGGCCATGGCAGCTTGCTCGCAGGTGAGACTGACATTGCAATGAGATGAGAGAACCAGGGTTGACAGGCCAACATCAGGGCTACCAGAATCATTGTGACTGGTTCTTGGTGCATCTTGTGCACTATCATGTTGAGTAGAGGCGTCAGGGGGAGACTTTTCTCCTTGGAGCGTTTCTGTGGGTACCTGGAGGCATAATCTGGGCATTGTGCTTTCTCCCGAGTTCCGAATAAGTCGATCTATGGGAAGCCCCACTCCGCGAAGACGTTGAGAACATTGTCTTCGTGCAATTGTCACTCGTACAATATGGGTAGTGGGAAGTCTTTGCTGAGCACGTCCATCAGAAGATGGAGTTCCCCTGGAACGTACTGTGACAGGAGGAACATATTGTGTTTGAGAGCTCATTTCCATATGTTCTGTGACAGTTTGGACAGACCTGGAGAGTGTGTGCTGGTAATACATGGCTGTGGTGTTGTCTATGAGGACTAGTACTGTCTTTCCCCGTAGGTATGTTTGAAAAGGCTTTGGGCCTTTGAACACTGCTAGTAATTCCAACAGGTTTATGTGGCTGGATGCCATCGCTGGGGACCAAACACTGTGCGCCGTCTGATGGAGTTGAGCCCTCCCCACCCCGTCAGAGATGCATCCGGGGTGAGTGGCTTCTATTGCAGGGGTGGTGAAGGTCTTCCCATGCAAGAGGTTTTCCTTCGACCACCACTGCAGAGAGAGAACGAGGGCTGCCAAGAAAACCACTAGATCGTCCCACTGTCCGCTGGCCTGACCCCATTGGCTGGAGAGCCATGTTGCACGGGGCGCATGGGCAAACATGCATGTGGGACTAGATAAATGCAGGAGGCCATCATCTCTAACAGTCGCATGGCCTTGCGTATGGTCACCTCACGATTGGCTACATAGTGAGGGATCTGGAACAGCATGTTTTGAACCGTCTCGTAGGAGGGGAAGACGAGCCTGTCTTTGGTCCCAATTAGAGCCCCCAGAAATTGGTCGATTTGGCTGCGGTCTAGACTTGACTTTCTCATTGATTGAGAATCCCAGGCTGAAGAGAAGATCTACCGTCCTTTGGGTTTTTTATAGGCATGTTCCGTACAAATCCCCTGTTATTAGCCAGTCGTCGAGGTAAGCATAGACTGGAATGGACTGCCTGCGTAGGTGAGCCGCTACTACCGCCAAACACCCTGGGGGCTGGGGCAATGCCAAAGGGGAGGACTTTGAACTGATAATGCTTCTCTTCTATCATGAACCTTATGTACTTTCTGTGCGCTGGCAACATTGAAATATGAAAGTATGCATCTTTCATATCCAATGTGGCGATGTAATCCTCCTGTGATAACAGTGGGATTACTTCCTGCAATGCGGTCATTCTGAACTGTTGAGGATTGACAAACTTGTTATCTGGGCACAAGTCTAACACAGGACTCATGGTGAGATCCTTTTTGGCTACAAGAAAGTAAACTGAATAAATACCCTAGTTTACCTGATGAATGGGGGAGGACTTCTATGGTGCCCTTTTCCTGAAGGATCTTGACCTCTTCCAGCAGAATCTGGTGGTGATAGGCGTCTGGATGTTGGTGGACGGTATCTAGGTGGCCGGTAGAACTCAATACAGTAACTGTGGGCTCTGGTCTTGTGATCCCCCTCCCATGCTTGAAGAATAGATGTTAAACGTCCCCCGTCCAGGGAGGCATGGGAGGGGTCCCCGGAATGGCGAGTCATTTCTGAGCGGAGGCCGTGGAGGATCTTGGGGTGGAGTTCCTACCCCTGCCTTTACCTATTCGCTGACACCTCTGCTGGTATTGACCAGTGCCATCTGCACCCTGGCCGGAGGACCATGGTGAACCCCCCTGTTCCATACTGGTTATGTGGGGAACGGGAAAAGGATTGCCCTCGAAAGGAGCAGCAAGAGTTAACTCCCAGCTGCTGGTAAGGGCAAACAGTGATTTGGTTAAGAGACTTGAGTCTTGTGCTCCTTTTTTGCTGTCTCTTAGGCATCGTCTACCACTTTCCCAAACAAATGTGTGCCTTCCACTGGTTTATTAGCGAGCCCTGGGTTCCTGGCTTAAACCCCCAGTTCTTGAGCCAGGCGTGCCTTTTAAGAAGAGTACCCTGAGCCAGTGTACGTCCTGCCGTCACAGCTGCATCCAACATTATTTTCAGGATGTTATGGGTCACCTGTTTCCCTTCCGAGACAACCGCCAGCAGGCGTGATCGTACCAGTTCTGGGACTTCCAGGAGACCCTCCTGGAGTAAATTCCACTGTACGTCACTATAGTTTGCCATAAGTGCAGTGTTATTATCAATCCTCGTGGAAAACGCTGCAAAAGTGGTGATGCGTTTTGCCAAGGGCATACAGCTTTTTACAGTCTTTGTCGGGGGCTGTTCTGACGTGGACAATAGCACCCGGCCCTCTTCCTGGTAGCAGGAACTACAAGGTAGTCTCAAGTGGCATGCCCCCTGATATACAATGGGTCAGAAGGGGAGGAGAACAGTTTTTCCACTCTAGGGTTGACGGCCCTTGTGAGTGAAGGGGACAGCAAAGGTGCAATGCGCTTCTTGATGGAACTCAGCAGGGATATGGACTGACTTGTGCGTGGCTTCGCCTTCAGGATGTTCTTCTCAAAGTCAGTATCTTGTGCAACTTCCTGTGTGGCAATCTGCAAATAGTCTGCAGCCCTTTTCAGGATTGCATTAAATGCAATTTGGTCGTCAACAGGTGAAGTCTGTCTCTGTAGAGGCGAGGAGGGAGGATCAAGACAAATGGCATCTGGGTATGGAGTTGAGTGGGGGAAAGCCAAGGCGCTTCCTCCACAGGCTGATCTCGGCCCCAATCTGGGCATGGGTCAGATGTGTCATGCCCAAAAGGATTGTCTTGTGTGTCATAGGGATCCTCAAAGGCCTCTTCAGGTTCCGAGTAATGAAAAGCCTCTCCCTGTGGAGTTTGGCTAGATGGTTTTTTTCCACTTTTGGAAAACTAGGGCAGGAATCCTCCTCCCTAGGTCTCTTAGGGGTGAAAAATGTGTCAGAAAAGTCAAAAAATGTTAACATTTATTCATACAACTCTCAAACCTCACTCTGTTCCATTGGGATGAACCAGAGGGGTCAGGTGGAGGGAAAGGGGTCCTCAGAAGGAGGGGCCCTGTCAGACTAAGTCTTCGAGAGGGGCTGGGTGCCTTCTGAATACTCCTCTCGACTAGAGGATGTACCTTTTGGCATATTTGCCACCAAAATAATGTTTGCGAGACTCTTGTGTAGCTCCAGTGGGTTAGGGAGAGTTTTTGATACGGCTGCATGCATCGAGGTTTCCGAGACCACCGAAACCTTGGGCGCTGATGCGCTCTTAGACAGCGCGTCGACGTTCTTATGTTTCTTAACAGAGACACCATTATGCTGGGAATGCCCGGGCGCATACCGCGACTGCGTATGCGGGGAGGGTGGCCGATCGTGAAGATTGGTGGGAGCTGTAGAAACCTTTGGAAGGCCCGTTGATGTCTGTGGCTTCCTCGATGTATCCGTCGAGGGAGTTGTGGGGTTGTGTGTTTTTCTTTCTGTGGTGCAGGTGTGCCCCTGTCACTGGGATGTAGTCTCCCCATAGCAGTACCGGCTGCCTGTCTGGGCCGGGGACGGGCAACTGGGAACCGGCTGGTTCCGCAGAAAGGTCTATGGCCTCCAGATCGGAGCCATGGCTGCAGCTAGAATCCTTGTCACATGAAGCGCCTGTGCCGACGGGGGAACCTGTCATGATGCCTACCCCCGGGGACCCAGACCACGTCCAGCAATCCCGGAAGCAGGCATGAAGTTCTCCTAAGCAAGTCCAACAACCCCTGCTAGGGGCTATTTGGGTCCAGTCCTGGCGCCTATGTTTCCAGGCTCATATGGAGAGGCAGTCCTGGCGCCGTAGGCGCCAGGCTCATAGATTAAAACTTACCTGATGCATACCATGCTGCAAACTTACCTGCTGCAGACCATGCTGCAAGAGCTCCAAGCCAAAAGAGGCTTGGAAGGGACTACTTTACTTAGGGACTATTTTTTACTCGGGCGGGGCTGGGGAGGAATACTTACCTGGGACTACTTTGGAGGCTATTTAAACCACGCCCGAAGAGCAGCACACGCTTCGCATTATTCTGCATCCAGCAGCGTAATGCTCACCGTGCCTGCAAGTCTGCATCCAGCCTTCTGCCACGCCCGCCTCGAGTTTGGAGCTACTAGAAAAAGGGAGAAAGAAGGAGAAAAGGTTAGAACAAGAGCAATACTTTTAATCCTTACCTGAATTCCCGATCCATCGCGCCTTCAAGCTGGAAGAAAGAAGTTATTTTATGCGCGTCGCCTCGCCTGCTGCAGCGCCGCGCTGAGCTCACCGGCCTTCGCAGCATCTTCACATTCCACTGCATCCTCCTGCATGTTGCTGCCACACTCCGGCACCTAAGGAGAAGACAAGAACAGCAAGGTGAGCCAAGGGAATATACAGAGGAATATTAGTTACCCCCATAGAATGACCTGATTTTACCACCGGGAGTACTATTCCTCTTCACAGGTCGGTGCAGCTTCCACTGCATCTTCGCCGAACCCCAGCCCCTAAGGGGAAACAAAAGGACAGCAAGGTGAAACAAAGGGACTAACAAGGGGAACCCTCCTCACCACAATAGACTTACCTGATTTTACCGCCGGAGGTATTATTCCCCAAGACTTCATACTTTCTCTCAGCGCCTGAATAAGGGAGAAAGCAACAGGTTACATATTGACATTATTTTATCGAACTGTGTTGGATAATATAAATCCTTACCAGAATACTATCGGTTGCCACGAGGAACTCTTCATTAGGGTCAAGCTGCAACCTGCAAGGAATCGGACAAGAGTGAAAGTCAGGCATTTGAACTCTTACGAACTTTAAACTTACAACGTCTTGCCGGGAATCTCTGAGTCAATATTGTTCTGGAACTCACCAATTCCTTCGAGCAAGTGAAGCAACTGGTTATCAACGCGCCCCTGCGCTCAATGCAGGATGGAGAGCTCATCTTTTCAAACCATCAGGTGAGACTATAAGAAGGGACATCAAAGGCGATCTGAAGGGAGAACAGCGGGGGTGGGGGGATTTACGCTCAACTCCACGGGTGGTTAATTCCCTTTCTCCATTTGCAGAAGAATATTCCTACGGGCCAAGCAAACAAAGCTAGGTGGGGCCAGTCCAGTCCGTCATCTAGGCCCTACGCGTCACATTGGTGGAGACCGCAGCTGTCCAGTTCCGATCGACGCCTCTGTGGGAGCCAGGTGAGCGTAACAGAATCACTCTCGGCCTGCTGCATGGTGTAGGCCGCCCACCGCTTCGTCTGTCGATCTTTTAGCGTTTTCGGACTAAAAGGTTGGCAAGACTTGCAGGATCGCTCATCATGATCACGAGGCAGACACTTGTTGCACTTTCGGTGTGTGTCCTTCCGCGGGTACTTTCCGTTACAGGACGGACAGAACTAAAATGGAGCCTTCTCCACAGTAGAGGTAAAGGGCAGCAGCTAGACAAGAACGGAAAAGAGAAGGGAAAAAGAAGTGCGTTCTTAAAGAATCAAACCTGGGACCCACTCTCCCTACTGTATAGGCCTGGCCGGAGGGCCGAGGCCACATGGTCGACAGCGTCGACCGAAGCACCAGTCGCCGAAAGTCGTATCCGTCTCCAGCATAGGGGTGCACAGTAGCCGTTGAAGGTCGAAGACTAAACGACCAATGGTCATGGGACAAAGAAGTTATAATTTATCTCTTCCGAGCTCCGCATATGGCGGCCAAATAGCTGGGTGGAACAAAACAATCTGAGGGACCTCGACGAGTGAGTGATTTTGGGTACACTACACTTCACGGATGGTGTTTCAAGCACGCCCATATCGAGGACCCCTTTCGATCCTCGAAAGAAAGATGTAATACTCTGCGATTACCACTAGATGTCGGACTATATGCACAGCATTTGATTCTAAGCACATTAACACTAATCAGAAATATAATAAACATATATTTATATAAAAAGTATATAAGTACTTCTTTGTTGGGCCCGTCTCGCTAAGATTCAGTGTACTTACCTACAGCTCACATCTTCCTCTTAAGATAAGCCTGACTGCTCTGCCACTCTACCATACCCTTCCTTGTGTCCTCCCCTAGTGTTTCCCCTGCACCTTTGCTCTCCACCCTTTTTCCTCTCTCCTCTTCCCCCACCTACTCTATGGTGCTCTCCGTTTCTCCTATCTTTTCAAACTGCTTCTCTATCGACTATCCTACTCTCCTCATTAAGTCTGGTAGGAAGAAGTTCAAAAAAGGATATCTGGTCTCCAACCCAGGACTCCCTATCGCCGACACCTATACCAGTGCTTCCTCCAGACAGACCCTCAACGACATCCTCTTTGTTGTTCCCTGGCCAGACCTATGGCCTCTTCATATTGTCTCTGTTAGGCAAGATTTGGTGCAGTACCCTTTGGGTGCACTATAACAACATTGACCTCCTGACAATAGGAACGCAACCTTTGGTATAAGTCTGTACTATACAGCTTGGTAGTGTGGCTGACCTGCCAGACTTATCTCCAGAGGGGTCAATGTGATCAGCAGTGTTTTTACACAGAGATTCACAGTGGCAAGTATCCAAATAAATACTTACTCAAGGTTTCTTGATTAAACAATTATTAATTTATTTAACAGTCAGTTTGAATAAGCCTTCTTCAGAAGGGGCAATATAACAGTAACACACAAATACACTCCAAAATATACACTCTTAGTTCCTCTAAATCAGCAAGTACCCATTTGGGATGGCAGACAGACACTTCCTACACCCTTAGGTGACTTAAATAGCTACGACATTGTGGACATTTATATATCACTGGTAGATTTAGAGTAATACTGAGAGGAGTGTAAAAAAAAGGGGATATTAGAATAAAACAAAAGTATCAAATATTCTGAAGCAGGCAAGTACTTTTGAACACCCAATGCAAAGTGAGTTAACCATTTCCTGGAAGGAAGGTAAAACACACAATCGGAGGGAAGAAGTCTCATTCAGGGAGCCAGGCCAGTCAATGTCAATTGGGCAAAAGTCGAGGTGAACTCAAGCACTTCTTGCAGGTAAGTAAAAGTCGTGCAAAATGTTTTATAAGTCTTTGTAGAAAAAGTAGAATCAATGCAGGGCCACACACTGTTAGGCTTGTGAGGGGTAGAAGATGCAAGCAACTCTACAGAAGCAACCAAGACAAGACTCAACTGAGATCAAGTAAGGCTACAAAACAAGAGGTAAGTTGTCTTTGACTGCACAGTACCTTTGGTAAGAATAAAGGGCTCCAGCTGGCTTCTATGCAGCTCCGCAGATCCTGTTGCTCCTGTGCCTCAGTCGTGGGGACAGCAGGGAGGAGGACTTCTGGGGACTCCTGCCTTGCAATGGGATGGTCAGCAACTGCAAAGGGCAAACTCCAATTCAGCAGCACTTCGCAGTTTCGGCTCCTCTACTCTCAGCAAATAGCACCACAGCGTTTCTCGGCTACCACTATGGACTTCACTCGCATCTGGGGTAGAGCACTCTGTTGAGGTGGCTCAGGCCTGGTCATTCCTGCTTCCTGGAAGTCCGGAGGATCTTCCTGGAGCTCGGGTCTGACTTTAAATTGATGCACCCAATCTGGTGTTCCTCTCCCTGGCACTTCGGTTCCAGCAGCAGAAGTACAGCCAGCTTCGAGAGGATGTCCAGACGAGTTCACTTTGGAGTTGATTGGTCCGACTGACTCAAGGGAAGAAGTCTGTCAACCGCCTTGTCCTGTTTGGTTATATAGTCCCAACTTCCCTCCTCACCTGTACTATCGATGTCTTCTTTCACTGGGCTGAGGGTTCGGTGTGCTCTGTAGTCCTTTTCCTTCTTTCTTTACAGCTTGCGTCTCCCACAGGAGGAAGTCACTATGAGGGTTACTAGGAACACCCCCGACTGTGACCCCCTTTCCCGGAAGGGACAGAAAAGGGGGAAACAAGCCAAACGTGGCAAAAAAAACCCCAAGTTGGTGAGGACACGGCAGATCTCCTTGTGGAATCTGGGCTCGTAGAGATGCTGGATATTTCGGTAAGGTTGGACACTTTACAGCTCATCACAAAAGGAGTTAGCAAATTCACTCTAAGTGTACAGCAAGATGTACAAGTGAGCCACCGGCGAACAGCTTGAGCAAAAGAGGAGGAGCAAATTGGAGGAGGCACAGAATGAGAGTACGGAAGTACTGGGCTGACCGTGAGTGGAACGGAAAAAGCAGAAGTGAAAGCAAGGAGAGGAAGGAAAGGCACAAGAAATGGGTAGAAAGCCAGAAAGTGCACAGGGGTGCAGAATAAAGAGACAGCGTATAGCAAAACCGCCGCAGCAAGGACAACAGCTGACCGTAAGGGGTTGCAATGCACGGAATGGAGAGCTGGGCACGGCTAAATAACGCTACGTACTCCCGAGCGGAAAAGACTAGACCACCGGATGCACGTAGGTTCCCAAACATGATGGAACTCAGGAAGCATAATGACACACACGGGGCCACAGGCGCCAGTTAGAAAGAAGGCGCATGACAAAGTTGTCCTTGCAGGGCTTCTCTAGTCAAGGCGAATTCAGAGCTTCAGCACAGCAGCAGGGCCTCACCGGGCAAACCAACGGTCTAGGAGTTGCAGCAGGCATCTCTTCCAAGTTCTTCTTCGGAATCCTTTGTCCAGTGGTCGACTGCCTTCCAAGCCACAATGCCTTGCCTTTTAGGCAGGTTTCTCCAATTCATTCCAGCCTAGCTGTCAATCACACAGCAGGGTGGCTGTCCTTGCCAGACAACCAGATGGCCAATCACCTTTGGGTGTATTCCTGTAACCAAAAAGCATAGGGAGTTTCGGGCACCTCCCTCACTTCCAGCCTCTACCCCAGAAACCCTGGAGGCAGAGGGGGGCTTCACTCGTGAATCTCGCCAAAGAAAGTGAACAAAGGGACCAAACCTGGTTTGGCGCGCAGAGTAAATCTCAAGAAGGACCTTCCCAGCAAGAAATGGTGAAAAAACAAGACCGGGCAATTTTGACAAAAATGGCACCCATGGGTGCTTTACTGCAGCTGCAAACGCAGACCGTGGTAAAAACACACAACGGTGGTTGAAAGATAAACCACTGCCACCAACCATTAATTGGAGGAAAGATAACGTAAAAAGATTACATGAGAAACTATACAAAAGGGATACTAAGTAACCCCTCCAGCACCCTATTGTTTGATGGGTCTAGAAAGTTACAAACATAAGTAAAGTCAATTTCACTTCACTGCTCTTGGAAACAGTAGTTTATCCAAGAGAAGATATTTAAACCTTTGGGAAATCTGAAAGACTACCCTATGACACTGCACTGAAGGTGCTGTGTGCCACAAAGTAAAAAAGATGATGCCTATGGAGTTTGTGAGACTCCACAACCAAAAGAAACCGTGTTCAAATCAAAGAAAAATACATGAGAGAGCAGGAAAAAGGTGTCTCTCTCAAAGATAAAAATTAAAAGTCCTAAAGTCCAGCAAAAGAGCTGGGAGTCTCTAAAGGTGGAAAGAAATTAGCACATTTCTGAGAATTCCCCCCCAACAGTCTTGTGGAATATTTTTATCCACACTGATGCGCCACTCTGCACCCCTTTGCCAATGGGGAAAGAAAACTGCCAAAAATGGAGGCAATAACCCGTGTGCGCGCCAAATCTACAAAACTGTGCATGGTTCACAAACCACAAAAGAGCTGCACACCCTGCCACACACACAGGCAAAGTGGTGTAAAAACAGGAATCACTGCTGTCACCCGTCATCTGTCACATGAATCAATGCCACAGAAGTGGGCTAAAATCCGAAAATGCCCTTAAATACAGCTTCCTCATCAATGGCAACCTGCAAAGTGCTGTTTTGGCGCTAAATTCAGTCATTTCACCCCAGTGAATTATTGAAAGGAAAGTGTGTTGAAATCATGGATACTCCAGGTAGTCAGAGGAATCCAGGCCTCACTGACTGACAGCTGCATCAGGAAATTAGCCGTCAAACCCAGTTTAAAAGTGTTTGTTTCCGGATTAAAATGGCATAAATCGCCTATGTTTGTGAAGGGCTAATTCTTTTAAAATGTCCAAATCCCTTATAAACTGTGTTTTTATTTTATATGTGAACTGAAAAGACTTTAATGTATAGGGACCCAGTCTGAAGCTAATCAACTATTTAATTCTGATGTGACAGCCCAGCCTGGGAAGATTCACATTTCAGCTCAACACCCAGTTGCTACAGGAAGGCTAATGGCTGCTTAATGGTTCCCGCATAATAAAAACAAAGAAAGCTTCAGACATTCATCTCCTGGCTGACCCAAGGACAAAGGAAGTCTTCAACACCCATCCTCCTAAAGGAGGGGCAGGATGTGGAGGAGGTGTCTCAGTGAACTTCAAAGGACTGGCCATTTGCTCACTTAGGAAGCAAGAAAAAAAACATGGCCTGGATTTTGAATGGAAATTACTAGTTTTTGCCTCAGAACTTAGCATGGCAGCCAAAATAAGTAGACAAGCGAAAAATACAAACGTATAAATCTGAACTCATGCTAGACAGTTGAAGATGTGGTAGGAGTTCTTACTACCTAAGGAACCAAAGATACACTAAGACACTGATTGTGGCAAAACTATTAAAGTTGTAAGCTTAAAATTTTATGTACATGATCCACTGATCAGCTCCCAGATGTATCGAATTAGAAATCATTAATCCAAACCGTTATGTTGAAAATTGATAAAAATCCATAGAATGAGAAAGACAGCTCGCACAAAGATGGGGCTTGAATGTGGATGTAGACAATAAAATATGAAATATATGAAATATGTGTGTCCAATTTTATTAGGGTACAAAAGGTTAGAAACGTACGTGTGTGTAAGAGTTATGTTTTGGTAACAATCAAGGTGGGAGTTCCTAAAACCTGTCATAATGATGACCGCTCTTTTCAGACTGCCAACCAGGACAAAGCACATGCCTGTAGCCACTCACAGACACGGGGGGGTGTTTTTGAAGTTCTGCCCATGCCATAAACTTTGTAATGTATAAATATAGGAGTTTCACTACACAAGACGCACTGTTTCTAGAACCCATCCAGATGTCCGCGCAGCACCTTATTCCAGACCTCTTCATCTTGTAGCCGACACCAGAATTCTTGAAGATCCAGATTCCTTTGCAGAATCCAGACTTAGCATTTAAAAGAATAATTCTGATTCAGCTTGGCTTGCTACCATTAAGGCTTGCCCGCTGAAACTTGCATCCTGTCATCTACCGTGTCCAGTAACCAGAAGGGCCAATCCTAATCCAGCCTGAGGAGCAGTCCAAAATTGACCAGAACCACGCCGCTGATCCAAATCCCTCCAAAAGGTGCTCTGCTGCCGGTAGACCTGATCCACCCAATGACCAGAGCTGACGGTCCAATTTAATTATAAAGGACTGCAAGTATAACAGGAAGAACAGTAACCCATAGCCTATCTGTATTGTATTATCCCAATCTCAACCCAACCCATCTTTAATTCAGAACCATAGTATTGTTAGAATCCTTCTTGCGCTGATTTTTCTCTCATCTGTGTTACAAAACCATAACTCCCTTTTGAAGTAACTAAAGTAAATCCCAGAAGAAATTGAGGATCCATCACGTGAATGGTTGCGCTGGCCACGTAGCTGTGAAGATTCATGTGTGGTGTCTTCTTTTTCATAGTCATTAATCTAAGCATTTGTAATCGAATTTCTGTTTTGATTTTTGCACCTATTTTGCAAAAACGGCTCTCACTAAAACCTCTATAACTTCTTCAGTTTTAAAGATAGAAACGAAATTTTAACCCTCAATGATACCCAAGACCGTTAGCTACATCCACAACTAACAACATTGCAGAACAGTGTATTTGACCCGTTTTTCTCCAATATTGCATAGTAAAAGTGTGCCGCGAATTTGCAAAGTCAAAAGTTTACATGTGTCTTTTGCCCATTTCAAAGTACTCAAATCTTCCTTCTTGGAGACTAACAATCACCTGGATGCGTTGTGTCCCTCCTCTAGTCTCTTTCGTGACATCTGCGACTTTCTCTCCCTTTCCATTCTCCCCTCTGGCCCGACTCACTCTGCAGGCCACACTCTGGATGTTCTGATCTCCTCAGACCTCACCATCTCTATCCCCCTCGCCACTCCTCTCTCCTGGAGTGATCACTTTCTCCTTTCCTCCCATCTCTACCCCTCTGGCCAAGCCAACTCCAGCACTGCCACCTACCTTCTCGGTCATCCGACCCATAAAGCGTGTGTCAGTTGAGGCATTTGCCGCCACTTTTTCTCCTCCTCCTCTGGCTGACTTGCATCCCGACACAGCCCTTTCCATGCTCCACTCTTCTATCTCTGATGCTCTTGATGTTCTTGCCTCCGTCATGAGGATCGGCTTGAAGCCCAGAGCCAAGTGCCACTCCTGGTATGACTCTGACCTAGTAACCCTTAAACGCAAGTGCAGGGTGGCTGAGAGGAAATGGCTAGCTTCTTGTGCATCCTCCAACAAACTGGCCTGCTCCAAAGGCAATACTGGCTCTCTGTTCGCACTTAGAAGAGAGCCCACATCCAAGCCCAGGTCTCTTCGGACGAGTTTTTAGATGCTGAACTCTCTAAAATCTGTAAGGCGCTGGCCAATCCTGCTACAGTCTCTACTACTCCTGTCTCCTCCCAGGCCCTCTGCAAGGCCCTGGCTTCTCATTTCATCTCTAAAACTCAGGACATCCTGTCCACCCTTGCATCCTCTTCTTCTCCCTCTATTCTCTCCTCGACCTCCGGCCCCCCAGTGGCCACCTCTCCTCCTCCTTTCCCTTCCTTTCCTCTGTTCTCCCATGACAAGGTTTCTAGACAAGTCAGATGTATTAAAGTCTCTGCAAAACATGATCTTCCCTGTTCTTCCAAAACCATCAAGGACCATAGTGACACCCTCGCTCCTGCCCTGGCTGACTTCTGCAACCTATCCTTTGCCACTGGAGCCTTCCCATCCCACCTGAAGCACTCTCTCAGGCACCCTCTTCTCAAGAAACCCACAGCAGACCCCTCCTGCCTGGCTAACTATCGCCCGATCTCCATCACTCCTTCTCTAGGCAAACTCCTGGAAAAGCTGGCAATCTCCCAGCTTAATCTTCGCACTGAATCGGATGGTTGTCTCCATGACCATCAGTCTGGCTTCAGAACAGCCAGAAGCACGGAAACTGCTCTCCTTAACATCTGTGAAGACCTGCTTTCTAACCTTGATTCTAATCGAGCGTCTGTCCTCATCTTACTCGATTTCTCATCTGCCTTTGACACGGTCAACCATGCAATCCTGCTAAATCGTTTCCGCGATAACCTGGGTATCACCGATTAGGACCTGGCCTGGCCGACCTTGCTCCTCGCTTTTCGACCCTCCCAGGTCCAACGTGGGTCCTTCCTTTTTTCCATCTCATTATCTACCTGTGGTGTTCCCCAGGGGTCTAACCTCTTTCCCTGGCTGTTTAACCAATACCTGGCACCTCTTGCCCACCGCATTGCCGCTCTTTGCTCCAACTTTCAGTGCTATGCAGATACCACTCAGCTCGTTTTCAGGCTCCCCACTGCCACCTCTTCTTCTCTCATCTCCGACTGTCTGCTATCCAGGAGTGGGGTGCCATCAACGATCTCTGCCTTAATGCCAGTTAGACGGAGATTCTCCTCATCGGCACACCTCCAACCTCCTTTCCCGTCACTCTCTGACCGGCCTCCCTTGGCCCTCTTCCTGCTCCCACCTGTGAGGCTAAGAACCTCGAGGTCATCTTCAAATCCACACTCTCCTTTTCGCCTCACATCTCTGACGTCTCTAAGAAGTCAAACTACCAACTGCAACTCCTCAGAGGTATTCTTCCTGTCCTCTCCTCCCCCCCAAAGACTCACTGTCTCTAGAGCTCTGGTTCTCTCTAGGCTGGACTACTGCAACAGGCTCTTTCTAAATCTACCTGCATCTACTCTCCGCCCTCTGCAACTCATCCAGAACAGACTGCAAGACTTGTTCTTGGCCTCGAGCCAAGGGGTTGAATCTCTGCAGCACTGAAATCTCTGCATTGGCTCCCAGTGGCTGCTAGGATTAAGATCAAAACCCTCTGCATTGTCCACAAGGCCTTCTGGGACCTCAATACCTTCAACTCTCTCTTCCTAAATATCTTCCTTCTCGAGCTCTTCGCTCATCTGCCTCCAACTCCCTCAGGGTCAGTCGCTTCGCCAAGCAACGAGTTTGTGGTAGATCTCTTTCTTTGGCTGGGGCCTCACCCTGCAACAGCCTCTCTGCCTCCCTGCCTCTCTGAAACTTGAGGAAAACCATCTCCGGTTCCGGAAGCACCTAAACACCTTCCTCTTTGCTTCTGCCTTCTCTCTTGCTCTCCCCTGCTGATTTCCTGTCTGATACTGCACTGCTCACCCGGCTACCTTCTGATTTCGGGCCAAGGTCCCTGCCCGCCCAGTTGCACACCTACACTGCCTCCTGGCAACCCTTGCATATCTGTAACCCTACAGTCCCCCTACCTGCACTTTTGGACACCTGCTGACTGCACTTACCCTTGAACCTACGACCTGCTGGCCACACTTCTTGTTATTGTTTTGATACCATGTACAGCACTACCCCCTCCCCAATCACCTTTACTTGTGCGATCTTCAATGTCACTTGGCCAAGAAAGAAGGTTGCCTCTGTGCTCCCTCTGTTCCCCCTTCCTTGACTCGTCGCGCCTTAGAACACTTGTGTATAGGCGCGTTACAAATGCTATATCATACCAAGGTCCTGAGCTAGTACTGACTGATACTAAGAGTTGGGGATCCATAAACCACTGTGATAGCTTATTGTTAGGCAAAGTTTGAATGCAGTACCCTCTGGGAACACTACAACCAACTGACTACAGGTATAGGCAACCCAACCTTTGGTATAAGCTTGTACTGCACAGTGTTGGTAGCGTGTTGAGGCTTATCTCAAGAGGGGAAATGTGAGCTGTAGTGGAGTTACACAAAGATCCACAGTTACAGGTATTCAAATAAACTCTTACACTTAAGGTTTCTTGCATAAACAATTATCAGTAATAAAGCCTTCTTTAGAAGGGAGCAATAGAATAGTAACACACAAATAAACTTCAACACTGTACACTTTGAGTTTCTGAATCAGACAAGGCCCTTTTGGGATGGCCCACAGACACAACTTACACCCACAGGTGACTTCAGTAACAAGGGTGCTGGGGACATTAATACCTTACTGTTGGCATTCAGAATACTCTTTAAAAGTTGGTTAAAGGCAAAGGTTATTAGAACACAAGAGACCACAAATATTCCAAAGCAGTGCAGATACTTTTTGAGTTCACTAGAAGAGTCATTCAATTCAATAGGCTAAGCTAAAGTCAATGGGCAAAAGTCTTGGATAGGATAAAGCACTTCTGGTAAGCAATGGAAAAGTCTTTGCACAAGTTCTTAGGAGTCTTTGATGAAAAGAAGAATCAAATGTAGAGTCACACGCTGATTAGACTTGTGGAAGTTACAAGCACTTTTCCAGTAAGTTCTCTTAGACTTGTTTTACAGTACCTTGTTAAAGAAGAAAATATGCAGCAGATTAATTCTGTTCCTGTGCAGCTCTGCAAATCTCGCTATTCCTGGGCCTCAGTCGTGGGAACAAGAGGGAGGACATCGGGGGACTCTTGCACACCACTGGCACTGTCAAAACTGCCAACCGGCAAACTTTACTTTCAGTGGCTGTTTCGCGTTTCAGCTCCTTGCAAATAGCAATAAGCGCGGTTCCTGGCTGTCAAGGTGGACTGTCCTGACTTCTGGGGTCCCGCACTCTGCTGAGGGGGCTCAGGCTTGGTCAGTCCTGCTTTGTGCGAGTCCGGAGGATCTTCCAAAAGCTTTAGGCCAGCTTAAAAGTAGCGCACACAATCTGGTGTCCCTCTCTCTGGCTATGCGGTTCCTGCAGCAACTCTGAGAAAATTCAGCCAGCTCTGAGATGGGTGTCCAGGTGGCTTACTTTGGAGTTGATTGATCCCACCAACTCAAAGGGAGAAGTCGTCCTTGCAGGGGCTTCTCTGTCGATGCGAACTTGGCAAGTAGTCACTGCAGCAGGGCTTCACCGGGCAAACCAACGGTCCAGGAGTTGCAGCAGGGGTCCTCTTCAAGCTCTTCTTCGGTTCCTTCGTCCAGTGGTCGACTCTGCCTTCCAAGCCAAAAGACACCTTTTATTCAGTACTCTCCCATTCATTCCAGCCTAGCTGTCACTCACCAAGCAGGGTGGCTGTCCTTGCCGGACAGTCAGCCAGTCAATCACCACAAAGTGCATTTGGGTCTACTAGGAGACTAAGCACAGTGCGTTTCGGACACCTACCTCACTTCCTGCCTACCCCAGACACTCTGGGGCCAGAGGCAGGTTCCTCTCAGAAACCCAGCCAAAGGCGAAATGAACAAAGAGACCAAACCTGGTTTGGCGCGCAGAGAAATTCTCGAGAAGGACCTTTATATAAAGACCTGGTGAAAAAAGAAGACCAGGCACCATTTGCGCACAGCTGGCTGGACGCCATTTTGAAAAAGATGGCTCCTGCGGTTACTTTACCCGAGCTGCGAATGGTCGTGGTAAATGCGAACCAAGGTAGTTCAAAACGAAACCACTGCCACCAGCCAGTCAATTAAGGAAAGGGTAACATAAATGTTATATGAATATTTAGACACAGGGGATACTAAGTAACCCCTTCAGCACTCTATTGTAAGATAGGGTGTGCTGGGTCTAGCAAGTACAATACGGAGTAAAGTCAATTTCACTTTACTGCCCTGGGAAACAGTAGTTGATCCCAGAGAAGGTATTTAAACCTTGGGAAAATCCGTAAGACTTCCATGTGGCACTGCAGTGAAGGTGCTTTGTGACAATTGTAAAAGATGATACCTATGGAGTTGGTTAGACTCCATAACCAAAAAGAAATAGTGTATAAAATCACATTAATATACATGAGAGAGTGGGAAAAAGGGTCCCACTCTCAAGGTTAAAAAAATCATGTCCTCAAAATCCAGCAAAGTTGCTGGGGGTCTCTAAGGTGGAGGGAAAGCACATTTTTGAGAATTCTCCCTAACACTTATTAAAGTCTAAATTGCCAGTTGTACTTTAGGAAAATTCCCCTAACAAGGGCTGTGGGTGTTTGCTGCCAGGAAGTGGGTTGGGACTATTTGGTCCTAATCCACAAACTGGTGTGTCTGAGTGGTAGGCATGTGTTTTACCTCCAGTGGTCCGGACGGACACGGGGGGGACAGACACAGACACACAGACACACAC
The DNA here is from genome assembly GCF_040938575.1 of Ambystoma mexicanum. Lineage (NCBI taxonomy): Eukaryota > Metazoa > Chordata > Amphibia > Caudata > Ambystomatidae > Ambystoma > Ambystoma mexicanum. Next base: position 420,111,197 of record NC_090935.1, read on the forward strand.
ACACACACACACACACACACACACACACACACTTTATGAACATAGAAATAAAACAAACAAAATCAATTATCTACATAGCAGGGTTTAGCGTCATGACAACTTATGCCCTTACAATTTACCTAAAGAAAAAAAGAAGAAATAATCTTCCTTCAAATAAAGCATTCATGCGTACTAAACTTAAGTCCATTGTCTTTGCTTCCTACTATACACAGACAAGATCAATTTCGTTCAGGAAGCGTACCAATGCAATGATTAGGGAAATGTTCTTACCGCACATCAGTCTCGCCCATAATAATTCCAGGCCATAATCCATTTGGAAGCTTTCCAGTTAGTTTGGAAAGGAAACTGACCGAATTGTACTTACGGCAAGACACTCTAGAATCCATTGTCTTAGGGTCTCAATAGTTGACAGACTTACAGAAACGACGGCAACAGTTTAATTCTCTCCCTTCCAATGCAACGAGATTAGGTTCAATTCATGGCGTAAAATGGAATTTGGAATGGCTAAGGACAGACGCAACACATTCTTCCAAATAGGCCCAGCAGGGAATCAAGGTATGGGCCCAGATTTACGGCCACCATATCTAGCCCATGACATGCATTACTCACTGTAAAAGCATTTCTGATGATTGTATCTGTTTAGATTCACATGCTGTGCATATAGTCCGACATCTAGTGAAAATCGTGGAGTATTGCGTCTTTCTTTGGAAGACTGAAAGGGACGTTGACATGAACGTGACTAACACTATCCCCAACGTGACGTGTAGTGTACCCAAAATCCCTCATGTGTTGAGGTCTATCTGGATGTATTTATTCTGCCGTGAGGGAGCCTTCTAGTCAGAGTGAGTGAGCACAGAAGAGAGAAGGTGTAAGAACTCCATGTTCCTTCTACTCGAAGAGGGGAGTAAGGGTGGGCGCATTTGAATCTAAGCAGATACAATCATCAGGCGTGAAGGGTAGATCTCTCTGGGCAATAGTGTAACATAGTGTGATGCAATTTACAATCCACTTTGAGATAGCTGATTTAGAGACTGGGTATCCTTCTCTACCTGCTCCCACTGAGATAAAGAACTGGTTTGTCTGTCTAGTGGCTTTGTCTTTTCCAGACAGATAACCACTCTCCTTACATCCAATGTGTGGAAGATTCTTTCCGCCACGTTAGTGGCGTTTGGGGAAAAAGGTGGCTAGTTCTATGGACTGGTTTACATAAAACTGAGATAAATTTGGGCGCAAAGAGAGGGTGTGTGAGCAAAACAACTTTGTCTTTGTGAATCGTGACGAATGGGTCCTGAACTGAAAGGGCCTGCAGTTCACTAACTCTCCTTATAGAAGTGATCGCCACCAGGAAGGCAGTCTTGTAGGTGAGTGCTTTAAGGCTTGTGCATTGGTTCAAAGGGAGGTGCCATTAGTCTGGTAAGAACATTCAGGTCCCACCGGGAGCTGGGTTGGAGGTAGGGGGATGAAGTCTCTTTACCCCTTACATAAAGGCTTTAATTACAGGAATTTTCCCCCATAAAACCTTGCTGTGGGACGTAGTGTACACCGAAAGCGCAGCGAAGTGGACTTTAAAAAAAATTGAAAACTAGTCCTGAATCTAATAGGTAGATTAGCTAAAGGACAATGGGCCTCATTACACGGACGGCGGTGGACCAAGGTGCTTTTAGCACCTTGGTCCATGCCGGTAAAATACCGGCACCGCCTTGGTGGAAAGGGGAATTAACGCCCTATTCCAAGGTTGGTGGGGTATTAATTCCCCCTTCCCCCATTGCCCTTCTCCATTCCCATTTTTGCCCCATAGGGCTCTATGGGAATGGGGAAGGCGCTAATTACGGTGCCGCAAATTGCAGTACCGTAATTAGCTCCCTGAACCCTTTGCGGGTTGGTTTTTAATGCCTGCAAAAAGCAGGCGTTAAATTCTCCAACCCACAAAGGGACCTCGTAGTAAGGCGGTAAGGGTTTACCGGTACCGGTAAAATACCAGTACCGGTAAACCCTTACCGCCTACCGTGTAATGAGGCCCAATGTCTTTAGGTGAGCAATCAATAGGATTGATGCCCATGACATTACACTAGATAATGTGCTTCCATGTGCTGGAGTAGCATTGTCTGGTGGTAGGTTTCCGTGCCTCTCTGAGTATGTCCATGCATCTGAGGGAGCTGAAGGTGCCCAAACTCTATGACCAGGCTACTAAGTTGAGAGTTTGAGGGCGTGCATGTAGTGTCTCTCCCTGATCTTGAGACAGCATGTTGTACGGACATGGCAGCTTCCTGGGAGGGGAACTAGTATTGACATGAGATGGGAGAACCAAGGTTGGCGGGGCCACGTGGAATACTGTGAATTGTTCTTGGTTCATCTTGTGCAGTATTCTGTTAAGCAGAGGAATCGGGAGATGGGAGCTGGGGGGAGTGAAGACAAATCTCCCAGACCATGTTATTCAAATACTGTTCCCCTTGGAGTGGTTCTGTGGGTACCTGGAGGCATAATCTGGGCATTGGGCGTTCTCTAGTGTGTCAAATAAGTCAATTTCTGGGAAGCCCCATTCTGCGAAGATGCAGAGTAAAATGTCCTCCCGTAGCCGCCACTCGTGCTCTACAGGTAGGGGGAAATCTCTGCTGAGTACATATGCCAGAAGATTTGAGTTCCCCTGGAACATGTTGTGAAAGGAGGAACATGATGTGTTTGAGTGCCATCTTCCAGATGTTTTGGGACAGTTAGGACAGCCCTAGAGAGTGAGTGCCCCTTGTTTGTTTAAGTAATAAACGGCCATAGTACTGTCTTTGAGTAGAAGAACGGGTTTCCCCTGGAAGAGTGTCTGGAAGGCCTTCAGGGCCTTGCACACTGCTAGCAGTTCCAACAGGTTGTTATGACTGGATGCTACTGCTGGAGACCACACGCTGTGCGCCGTCTGTTGAAGGAAGTGAGCTCCCCAACCCGTCAGAGATGCGTCCATGGTGAGAGTGGCTTTCAATGCGGAGGTGGTGAATGTTTTCCCCTGCAGAAGGTTTTACCTTGAACACCACTGCAGAGACTGGACGAGGGCTGCCGAAACAACCACTTTGTCCCACTGGCCTGACACCATTGGCTCAAGAGCCATTCTTTCATGGGGTGCATGCGCAGACAAGAGTGAGGAACTAGTCACATGGCTTTGCGTTCGGTCATCTGGTGACTGGCTACATAGTGAGGCATCTGGAAGAGCATGGTTGGAACCCTCTTGTTGGAGAGAAAGACCATCCTAATTTTTGTCTGAATCAAAGCCCCCAGAAACTGTGTAACCTGGCTGGGGTTTAGACTGTTTTTTTTCCCGTTGATAGAGAATCCTAGGCTGTAGAGGAGATTTACTGTTGTCTGGGTATTGGTCTGGCATCTTCCGTACAAATCCCCTGTTATGAGACAGTCATCGAGGTAGGGACAGACTGGGACGGACTGCCTGTTCAGGTCAGCCACTACTACCACCAGTACCTTTGTGAACACCCTTGGGGCTGAGGCAATGCCAAAGGGGAGAACCTTAAACTGATAGTGGGTGTCCTCCACCATGAACCTGATGTACTTTTCGGTGCGCTGGCAACACTGAAATATGAAAGTATGTATCTTTCATGTCCAATGTGACCATGTAATCCACCTGCTGCAGCAGTGGGATTACCTCCTGAAGTCTTGTCATCCTGAACTTATGAGGTTTGACATACTTGTTAGCAAGGCGCTGGTCTGAAAAGGGCGCATGGTGAAATCCTTTTTGGGTAGAAGGAAGTACACTGAATAAATACCCTTGTTTAAGTGGAGAAGGGGGACGACTTCCCATGGCGCACTTTTCCAGTAGGACCTGAACTTCTTCCAGCAGGATGCGCAGGTGTTCTGGCACAGGCATCTGCTTCTCAGTGGGTGGTAGCAAGGTGGCCAGAGAAACTTTATACAATACCCGTGGGCAACCGTCTTTAGTACCCACTGATCTGAAGTGATCCCCACCCAGGCGTGGATGAATGAAGTCAGGCGACCCCAGACCGGGGAAGCATGTCGGGGGACCTGAACTGGCGAGTCAGTTTAAGGTGGAGGCCGGGGAGCTTCTAGGAGTAGAGTTTCTGCCTCTACCCTTGCCACACGAGAGCCTCTTTGCTGGTATTGGAAGTTACCAGAAGAGCCTTGATCAGAGGGTCAGGGGGTATTCCTTGAGCCGTATTGCCCTAGGCGAGCGGGAGAAGGATTGGCAACTGTTAGGCAAGATTGTATGCAGTAACCCTGTGTGAGACTACACCAGTCTTGGCCTCTTGGTATTAGGTAACCCACCTATTGGTAAAGGTCTGTAAACACAGGTGGTAGAATGACTGAGTAGCCAGACTTCTCAAGAGGGGTAAATGTGAGCTGTAGAGCTGCAGCATTCAAAACCACAAATACAAGTATCCAAGTATCCAAATAACACTTACACTCAAGGTTTTCTAGTAAAATATTTATAACAGTCAGTTTTAAAGTATCCTTCTTTAAAAAGGGCATTATGCAACAATAAAAATACACTTCAGAATACAGTTTCGGAATCAAACCAAGCAAGTAGATACTCTTTAGAGATGGTTCATACACACTTCCTACACCCCGAGGTGACTTCACTAACTAGGACAGGATTAGCATTTATATATCACTTTTTGTAAAATAGATTCTGAGGTTGGTAAAACGGGAAAGGTTATAGGAGGAAAAGGGTTACCAGGTTCTCAGAGCATGTGAGTGCTTTTTAAATCACCCAATCAAGTCTAGATTAAACCTTTCCCAGCAATACTAGTTAGAAACCAATGTACCACCTATGAGGTCAATTGGTTAGAATGTACCACCTATGAAGTCAATTGGTTAGAAGAGTCTGCCGGGAGCCAGGACAGTCAAAGTCAATTTGAACAATGTCTATGGAGCTGAAGCACTTCTTAGATAGCACAAAAGTCTTGCACAAGTTAGAGTTTGTAGAGAAATCACTGTTGGGCCACAAGCTGGGAGGCTTGTGAAAGTCAGAGCCGAGATCAACTCTTCCAAGAAGTAGCTACTGCAAGTCTCAAGTGAGATAATGCAAGCTACAGACAAAAGAGGTAAGTAACCTTTAGTCAGCACAGTACCTTACGTTTAAAGAAGAGGATCCAGCTGACTCTGTTCTAATTGCAGGGTTGCAGATCCTGGGTTCCTGGGCCTCAGTCGTGGGGACGAGAGAGGACATCTAGAGGACTCCTGCACTGCGGTTTGAAGGTCGGCGGCAGCTACAGGCTATTTTCAATTCAGCAGCCCTTTGTGGTTTCAGCTACTGGCAAATAGCACCACTGTGGATCTTGGACACTTGATGCGCTTACTTCTGCTCTCTAAGCCCAGCACTCTGAAACTTTTTTACATGAGTAGGTAGGAAAAGGGGCTACTAAGTAACCCCCCCCAGCCCTCCACATAAGATGGTATGGGGTGGACCTACAGAGAGAAATGGTGTGTAAAGTCAATTTCACTTTACTATTCTTGGGAACAGTAGTTCACCCAAGAAAAAGGTATTTAAACCTTAAGAGAAATCCAAGGGACTTCTGTGACACTGCACTGCAGGTGCTGTGTGTCACCATACAAAAAGTAGATGCCTATGGAGTTTGTCAGACTCCAGATCAAAGAAAACAGAGTCCAAATCAGATCAAAAATACAAGTGTGAGGAAAAGGTTTCACTCACTCCAGGGTTCAAATAAAAAGTCCTTAAATCCAGCAAAAGAGTTGGGGGTCTCTAAGGTTGAGGGGAATTAGCACAGAAGAACAAGTTACTTCTTACCTTGTAACATTCTTCCGACGGGATGTTCCTCCGACGTATTCCTTATCTTATATCTTAGATATCTCCTTCCAGCTCTGCTGGCCTCGGAAAACTTTTCTCTAGAGGGCGCTGCGCGTCGAAGTCCTCCGAGTCGATGTCCCTCGACAGCCGCCGTATCGACGTCAACGTCATCCTGCCTATAAAGGCCGCGCGCAGCGTCCGTTGCTCAGTTCCGTTTTGTAGCCCACAATAATTCTTTCTGGACTAAACTAATCCCCCTGAAGGAGCGTAAGCTGCAACAACAAGGGAAGTAGAACTGCGGGGATGGATGGGAGGGTCGATAAGGAATACGTCCGAGGAACATCCCGTCGAAAGAACGTTACAAGGTAAGAAGTAACTTGTTCTTCGAAGGGATTGTGTCCTCCGACGTATTCCTTATCTTAGATAGGCTCCCATAGCAGTATTCTATCATTGGAGGAGGGAGTACTGACTTCATGCTGTCTTCTATTGATGAATAGAGTGCAGTACAGCCCTTCCAAACCTAGTCTCTTGACTGGAGGAGGAATCCAAATTGTAAAATCGTGTAAAGGTATGGATAGACGACCATGTAGAAGGCCGCACAGATGTCCTTAACCGGCACACCTCTTTTGAGGGCCGATGAAGCGGGAATACCTCTGGTCGAATGAGCCCTAAGGTTTTGAGGGGGCTCTTTCCCTGCCAGTTTATAACATTCCAGAATGGCTAGAATGATCCATCTGGAAATGGTCTGCTTAGTTATTGGTAACCCCAGCTTGTGACCTGTGTAACCTACAAACAGCTGGTCTGCCTGTCTTATCCTGGCTTGTCTACTGATGTAAAAACTTAAAGCCCTCCTAGGGTCTAGCCTGTGTAACCTCTCTTCCTCTTTCCCCGGATGAGGAGGAGGATAGAAAGATGGTAGGGTAATCTTCTGAGTGATATGGAATTCAGAAACCACCTTTGGGAGGAAATTAGGCTTCACTTGCAGGACAACTTTGTCTTTGTGAAAGATTGTATGAGGGGGTTTACAAGAAAGAGCTTGTAATTCGCTCACCCTTCTAGCAGATGTAAGTGCTATTAATAAAACAGTTTTGAGGGTAAGGAATCTTAACGAACAAGAATGGAGTGGTTCGAAAGGTGAGCCCATCAGGAAAGTTAGGACTAAGTTTAAATCCCACAGGGGGACTTGGTATGGTCTTGGGGGATAAACATTGGTTAACCCCTTTAGAAACTGTATTACCAAGGGTAACTTGAAATAGGATGGTTCTTCCGCAGTGCGCTTAAAGAGGGATAGCGCTGCGAGATAGCCCTTAATGGTGCCAACTTGAAGGCCTGAATTCGCCAAATATAGTAGGAAGGACAAAACCATTGGTGTGACACATGAAAAGGGGTCTATATTCTGTTCTCTACACCAGCTGCAAAATCTGTTCCAACGGCAGCGGTATAAAGACTTTGTTGCTGGCCTCCTTGCCGAAAGCAACACCTCCATAACATCATCAGGGAGGTCCCAATCCTTGTACATCATCCTTTCAGAAGCCAAGCGTGAAGGTTGAGGGTTTTGATGTCTGGATGGAGAACCTGACCTCCCTTCTGTGAGAGTAGGTTCTCTCTGAGTGGAAGTCGAATTGGAGGGCAGATGGACAAGTCTAGAAGGTCCGGGTATCACGTTCTCCTGGCCCAATCCGGGGCAATTAGGATCATGGTTCTCTGGAATCTTCTCAACCTCCTGATCATTTGAGGAATGACAGGGACCGGTGGGAACGCGTACAGAAGCGGAAACTCCCAGTCCACTATGAACGCGTCTCCCAGAGCTCCTCTCGGGGGAAATTCCCTTGAGCAGAACAGATCGCACTTCCTGTTGACGCTGGTGCACATGGGTAGTGATCCTACGCCTCCTCTTTTGTTGAGGTAATGCATGGCCACCGTGTTGTCCGTCATTATCAGGACATTTTTCCCTTGTACAGCTGGCAGGAACGCCTTCAGCGCAAGTCTGATGGCTCTCAGCTCTAACAGGTTGATATGTAGTCTGGACTTCAATGGAGACCAACGACCGCTGATGGTCAAGTCGTTGGCGTGGGCTCCCCACCCCGTGAGTGAGGCATCCGTGCCTACCGTTATCTCCGGCCAGGGTTGCCAAAACTGTTCTCCTTTCAGAATGTTCTCCTGACAGGCCTACCACTGAAGGTCTCGAGCCACCCTGTCGGAAACCTGAAGAAGATCTGTCATTCTTCCTGAGAATTGTGACTACTGAATCCTCAGTGCCCACTGGAGGGATCTCATTCTCAGGCGAGCCTCTGGCACTAGGAAAATGCAGGATGCCATGAGGCCTAGCAACCTCAAAAAGTCGAAGGCTGGGAGACTTTGGGCATTTTGGAACTTGGTAACCATCTGTAGAATATCTTGAGCCCTCACCTCTGGTGGCGAGGCTTTTCCCAGGGAAGTGTCCAGGATCGCTCCGATGAACTGGAGTCTCTGCGATGGTATCATTTGTGACTTCTTTAAATTGAGGGAGAAGCCCAGTTTGTGAAGGGAGTGGCAAACGTGATTTAGCTGGATCTGAGCTTGTTCCGAAGATACAGCCCTGATCAACCAATCGTCCAGGTAGGGGTAGACGTGAATCCCTTCCCTCCTTAGACTTGCAGCCACTACCGACATCAGCTTGAAGACCCTTGGGGCGGAGGTCAGCCCAAATGGCAGCACTCGAAATTGATAATGAGAGTTGCCAATTGCGAACCTCAGGTATTTCCTGTGTTTGAGATGGATAGGCACATGGAAATAAGCGTCCTGAAGGTCCAGAGATACCAACCAGTCCTGGAACTGAAGGGCCTGGAGGATCTGAGAAAGAGTGACCATCTTGAATTTGTCTTTCCTGAGGAATTTGTTCAATTCCCACAAGTCCAAGATGGGTCTCAGTCCTCCGTCTTTCTTTGGAATGAGAAAGTAAGGGGAGTACCAGCCCTTGTTCCTCTCCGCTACAGGTACCGGTTCTATGGCACCTTTCTCTAGCAGGTCCAAAATTTCCTGCAAGAGGAGCGGATCTGGAGCTTTTTGAGAGCTGATCCCCGGTGGACGACTCTGAGGTATGCGTAGGAAAGGCAGGCAGTAACCTTGGGCAACTGTTTCCAATGCCCAAGCATCTGACGTGATAGCCTGCCATTCCGCCAGATGTTGAGTCAACCTGCCTCCTACAGGTGTCCTGTGAGGGAAGTCCTCAGAGTGGTTTTGGGGCGGCTGATGCAGATGCCGATGGTAAAGAGGCACCTGCTGTTGCTGCGGCTTTTGAATATCTACCCCGTCAACCTCGGGTAGTTCTTCTTTGTCCCCTTTGAGCCGGTCGTCCTCTACCTCTTCCGAATGCGGAATAGAAGCGAAGGGACTTGCCCCTCGCAGAGGTTCCTGTGGGACGAAAAGGTGTCTGACGGATTGCAGCGCCTAGGGATTTTGAAGTTTGCAGTTTCTCTAAACTGTCATCCGCCTTTTTCCCGAACAAAGAAGAGCCATCGAATGGCATGTTCAAGAGTCTGGCTTGCACATCTGGGGCAAAACCAGACTTTCTCAACCAAGCGAATCTCCTGGTTGTTGTACTTGCCGCCATTGCTCTGCTGATACTGTCAGCCGAATCAATGCCCGTCTGGAGGGATTCGCACATAGCGTCTTTACCGTCCTGTATGATATTCAGGAACCCCTCCCTTTCTTCTCCCTCCGGGATGCAGTGAGCCGCTGTAGACGCACACTCCCAAAGTGTATGGCTGAATCTAGCAAGGGTGCAAGTAGCATTAACAGATTTTGACGCCATGCTACATTACGAAAAAACTTTCTTTGCCATAGCATCATATTTTTTATCGTCCCTGTCCTGCGGGACGGTAGGATAAGCCGTCTTGACATCAGTAGAAGATGCTGCCTGTACCACCAGACTTTCTGGGGATGGGTGTTTTGACAAAAACTCCGTGTCTGTAGAAGATACCCTGTATTTTGTAGACAGTTTTTTATTTACTGCCGGGACGACATCTGGGGTTTCCCAGTTCGTCATAATCTTCCTCTGAAGAGCTTTATGAAAATGCACCACAGGATCCTCCTGTGGGCCTTTGTCAAGAATATCCGTGAGGTCATCTTGTTGGAAAGATTTTGAAGGTGCAGACCACCCCATAAACTCTGTGATCCTGGCCATTAAGGCTCTACAGGGGGTTTCAGCATGCTCCCCCGGGTCTGGCCTAGCAAACTCCACCTCAGGGGAAGTGTCTAATCCACTTGCCTCATGTAAGGAATCATGAAGATCCTTTAATCTGCGTTCTTCAGAGGAAAATTCCTCTCTAATTGGGGTTACAGGTCCCTGCAACTCAAATGTGTCTTCCTGTTCAGACAATTCACCCTCTTCCAATATTGAGGACATAGTTCTCAATTGTTCTGAACTCAAAGGGTGTAAACCCCATTTCCAAGGCAGAGGGTGCCGAACTTGTCATAATCGGCCTCGAAAACGTCGATGTCGTCGACGTCGAAAACAAAGGCGGAGGCCTCGATGACTTCGACAGAATTGGGATTCTGCTCGACAATCTCGACGCCATCGACATCGAGGACCTTGGGATAGTCACTGGGTGTGTCGTGAACTGTGACTTTTCTTGGCGTCGACGCCGAAGCTGGCGTCGAGTCGACAGACCCGTATGTCGAAGGTCCCTTCGACAACGGCGTCGAAGACACTGACCTCGGCGACGACGGAACCTTCGTCAACGGCGTCGACGGAACCTTCGATGAAGGTTTTGAGGTCATAGTCCTACTCAAGGGTTCGAGACGCGCTCGAGAGGTTTCCTTCGCCGGGTACTGCGACTCGCAGACTTTTTGACCTTCGGGTCTTTCGACCAGAGCATCGCTCTCGGCAGTCTTCGAGGGGGTCGAGGCCACTTTCTCGAAGACGCTCATCATATTATTGCGGAATTCCTCCCATTCAGCCCGGGAACTATGTTTCGTGGGGCAAGGGATTCTCTTTGGGGAATCAGAGGAAGAGGAAGACGGAGAAGGGGATCTTCGACGTCTCCTCTTCGAGTGCTTCGATCTCGAGGAGTAATGGGACCCACTCAGAGACCTGGAGCGCGAATGGTGACGAGGAGACGAATGTCTCGACTTCGTCGAGGAAGAAGAAGCTTTAAAAGTCTTACCTTTCTCCAGCTTCCCCCTACGCTCCTTCAGGGCCTTAGCTGTCATGGACATAGAGTCCTCGCACTCGGAACAATGGTGTTCAGCTCCCAAACACCACAGACAAACTCTGTGAGGGTCAGTCAGCGACATCTTTTTTCCACAACCTCGCCATTTTTTGAAGCCGGATCGAGGAGTTGTCGGTTCTGACGAAGAAGCCATTGAGTACGGTATCGAATAACTTGAGGTAAATAGGATTAACCTGACAAAACTGAGCAACGGTATTTCGAGGCACTGAGTAAGCGCGGAAAAACGGAACTGAGCAACGGACGCTGCGCGCAGCCTTTTTAGGCAGGATGACATCGACGTCGATACGGCGGCTGTCGAGGGACATCGACTCAGAGGACGTTGACGCGCAGCGCCCTCTAGAAAAAATTTTTCCGAGGCCAGCAGAGCTGGAAGGAGATATCTAAGATATAAGATAAGGAATACGTCGGAGGACACAATCCCTTCGAAATGAAAATTCTCTCCAACAGCCACGAAAGGAACGGTATGCGTTAGAGCCTCCACACTGGTCAAAGGGATGAGCCGTAAATTGGCTAAGTGACTTAGAGTCTTGTGTTCTTTCTTTGCCGTCTGGAGGGCATCATCAACCGCCTTCCCAAAAAGGTTGGAATCCTCCACTGGCTTGTTAGAGAGGCCTGCGTTTTGGTTTTGAACCCAGCGTTTAAGCAGGCATGCCTTTTAATTAGGGTACCCTGGGCGATGGTGCGTCCAGCGGTTTCAGCCGAGTCCAGTGTGTTTTTCAGTATGTTATGTTTTACTTGTCTGCCTTCAGCCACGACCGCCAGCAGGATGATCGGGTGGGCTCTGGAACATCATCCTCACTAGGCCCCACTGGACATCACTAACTAGCCAAGAGCGTGGTGTTATTTGCGATCCTTGTGGAGTAGGCCACAGAGGCGGTGACCAGCTTACCTAGGGCGTAAAGCTTCTTGTAGTCCTTGTCCTGAGGGGACTCTGCTGAGGACAGTAGTGGTACATCCGCCCTCCTCCGAGTGGTTGTAACGGCCAAGGAGTCCAAAGTGGCATGACCCCTGATGTAGAGGGGGTCGGAGGGTGAGGGGCGAAATAATTTCTCAACCATGGGGTTAACTGCCCGTGTGAGAGACGGGGACAGTAAAGGAGGGGGCAGGCGCCTCTTTATCGAATTTAGCAAAGGAATGGCTTGGCTAGTTGGAGCCTTTTCCTTGAGGCTATGCTCCACAAAGTCAGAGTCTGGAGCGGCTTTGTGCGTTGCAATTTTAAAATGGTTGGCTGCTCTTTTTAAAATGGAGTTGAACAGCATCTGGTCGTCAACAGGTGACTAATCTCTTTGTGGAGTAGAAGGGGGATCTAGACCGATGAAGCCCGGGTCAGCGGCATGTGTTTGTGTAAACCGAGGGCCCTTGTGCTCCACCTGATCCCAGTCTGGCGCCACATCAACTGGGTCTTGATCAAAGGGGTTAAGCTCTTCATAAGACTCCTCCTGGGTTTGGTCATCTGGCACATTCAAGTTGTCTTCTTGGTGTCCCTTTGCAGAGATGGGCAGTTTCTGCAATTTGGAGGGGATGGGGCAGGGGTCCACTTCCCTAGGTCTCTTGGGTATAATATATTTGTCAGAAAAGTCAATGAACTGGGACATTTTGTCCATATATTGCTCAAACCTTTCCCTAGTCCATAGAGAGGAAGCCTTATTGGCAAGGGGATGGGGGAGGGCTGCCTAGAAGGGGTAGATAATAAGGCATTAGGGAGAGGCTGGGGGACCTCCTAATAGTCCTCTCGACGAGTGGGGGTGCCTTTGTACTCTTTGGCCGCCAAAATAATTTCCGAAAAGGCCCTCACAGAGCTTCGGCGGCTGTATTGAATGTCTCTACGTGCCTGAAGGCGCAGTCGTGATTGGTTAACCCACGGGTCCTTGGGCGCTAGTGCGCCCTTGCATGGCGTGTTGACAACAGTGTGTTTTTTTAGGGGGAATGCCCGTTCCAAATGGATGCCCAGTCACATGCCGGGATTGTGGTTGTGTGGAGGGCGTCAAACCACGAGTTTCGGAATGTGCCGCCGAAATTTTTGGCAGTCCTGTGTGCGTCAAGCGCTTCTTCGACAACTCTGGGTTGTGTGCTTGAGTACACGTGGTGCATGGGTGCCCTTGTTGCCGGGGTGTGTGATCTCCCCATAACAGTGCCGGTGGTCTGTCTGTCGGGGCCGGGGATGGGCTTCTGGGAGCACGAAGGCTCCGCTGAGAGGTCGATGGCTTCCAATTCAGAGCCATGGCTGCTGACAGATTCCTCGTCATCTGAAGGGGAAAAGTTTTTCGGCCTGCACAACGTAGGCTGTCCACCGTTTAGTTGCCATGTCTTTGGTCAAAAGAGTTCACAGGCCTTGCACGAGCACTCGTTGTGGTCACGAGGAAGACACTGACTGCATCAGCGATGGGTGTCCTTCCAGGGAAATTTGCTGTTACACGACGGGCAGAATTTAAAAGCAGTCCTCTCTATAGCAGAGGTTAGCAGCAGCCAGACCAAGAAGAGAAAGAGGGGGGCAAATGAAATACATCCTCAGAGAGAAGAATAAAAACCCAGGGTCCACTCTCCCTATTGTAAGGGCCAGGTCAGAGGCCACACGGTCGACAGTCTAGCAGGTCACAGTCGCCGAGCAGTTGCAGATGTCGTTGGCAGCAGGAAACCCACGAAGGAGTCGTCGAGAAGGTTGACTAAGGACTAGACGACCGTACAGCATGGAAACAAATTTAGCAATACAAACTCTTACGAGCTCTGCATAAACAACCAATTAGGTTGGCAGAAAAAAACAATCTGAGGAACCTCGACAAGCGAGGGATTTTGGGTACACTACACGTCACGTTAGGGATAGTGTTACAGTCGCGCCCATGTCAACGTCCCTTGCAATCTTCGAAAGAAAGATGTAATACTTGGCCATTTCCACTAGATGTCTGACTTTACACACAGCATGTGATTCTAAGCCGATCAACAAGCATCATAAATAATATTACCGGCTCAACCTTGCCCAAATAATATTTAAGTGCAAGAATGATGGAAAAACGCAAAGTTGCCCGACAATCCTCTTCATATGAGCAGAAAGAGGTGTGATCTTGGTCTTCAGGGTTGTCTTCCACATAGCCAAAGAGGAAATGTTCGTTAAATTGTAACCTAGATATGGAATAGAGGCCACCAGCTGAACCCTTTCAGCCCCCAAACTCCACCACATAGTTTTAGGCTTGTTTTGTTGTTTTAAAAAAATGACCACCTTCAATTTGCCACCATTAGCAACCAAATTGTTGCTTGCGGCGTACAAAGAAAAAAGATGTTAAACTTCTGTTGAAGGCCACAGGCAGTCCTAGCAAGTATTATATCTGCAAAGGCCACCCAATGGATCTTCAGGTGGCGCAGCTTGACTGGAATTAGATTGTGTAAACACCATAGGTCGTCCATGCCAGATAAAAAAGATCCGAAAGAGTGTGGGGGAATGGAAGGGATGGGGGCAGAAAACAACCCTGTCTAAGACCCAAATGGATAGAAATCAGTCTGCTCACCGCCCCTTCCTTACTGAGACAAATTCTCAAAGTGGAATTTCGGTGTAAAAGCGCAATAAACTGGAAAAGCTTCAACTGGACCTTTAATCTAATCAGTTTGGCCCAAAGATGTTCACTGACTACACAGTCGAATACAGATGACATGTACAAAGATGCCATGTAGATGTTGCCCCCATTGTCACCCTTAGTTTATTGCAGTAAATTTTTCAATACCATAGCGTTTAGGGAGGCGCCCATCTATCTGCGGAAGCCCACCTGAAAGCGAGATAAGATGTCCAAGTTGCCCAGACAGTTGTTAAGGTCTCTGAGGAGCAAGGTGGCAAATACTTTACTAGGTGTGTCCATCAGGGCAATGTGACTATAATTGCCACAGTGAGAAGGATCCCCCTTAGAAATTTGGATGATAATAGATTGAGACCAGGACTCTTGGACAATGTGCATGATATATTACGTCCAAGTGTGGTTTTAGGAAGTAAGCCCAGCCAACAGGATATTTCTTTAGGACAAAAGGAGGGAGACTGTCCGAGCCCGGGACAACTTATACTGCTGCCCTGGTAGAGCCCTGTCTTGTGGGAGATCTCGAGCAGTCCTGCAAAGGATCTGCGACGCTTGGAGTGGAGAGAACATCCTTTCTCGACGTCAGCTCAGAATCCTACGAAGAAGTTTCTTCGGAAGTGGCCCTGGACCGCCCAGTGGTTGACCAGGTCAGAGTTTGGGCTACCGTGTTGCAGACGTTGCCGTTCCGATTGGTGCCTGGAACTTGGGGGATCCTCAGCTTGTGCAATATGACTCAGCTCTGAAATTTTATAGTCCTAGAATCAAGGGGACCCGAGATAGGAAGCAAAGTCTGACCGCAGCAAGTGAATTCCTTTGCAACACCATGCATCATTGGCCATCGTGCGAAACGGTTTACCTGCGTCCATTTCTGTCCTGAGAGGGGCCCTGCATAGAGTTCTTTTGCATTTCCCAACTGGAAGAACTTGGACAAACATTAGTCACCAACCAGAGAAGTGTTGGAAGCTGCAGCCCATGGGGGATCAAGGGCTGAAGCCTACGGCAGGAAAGGCAACCTCGGACCCTCATCAGCAGACCTGCAAAGTCCTACGAAGAATCGGAGTACGGGGGTGAGTTGTAAACAATACTTACCTGAACCCCTAACTCCCTTTTAAAAGTTTTGATAACTTTTATACACTTTTGAAATAGTTTTGGCTTTGCCATTGCTTGTTCACACAAGCACTCCAAAAGTTGGGGAGATGTTTGTTAGATTAATTTGTCCCCTAACCCCTGGAACTCTTCATTGGACCTTCAGAGACCCTACCTTCATTTTTCCCAGCTTCACAAAACTGTATGGAACATTGCTGAACTTTTGGGCACAATGCCCCAAACATTTTAGGGATGGGCCTCTGAAGTTAGGATTATATCTCTGTAGACCTGTAGTGCTTATACTAATCTGTACCTTCCTTTTCAGGGGTGTGATGTATTTTGACATACTCCAGTGATTGTATATTTTTATCTATTATGCATGTGTGATAGGATTACCAGTTAGTAGTCATTATTTGGCCGTGAGTAAAAAAGTATTTTTTATACCCGATTATCTAAGTGTGTTCCTTGACAGTTTCACTGTGGGTGCTCATTGTAGACCCCTTACAAGCTCACCACCTCTTGAGACTTAGCCAAGACCACTCGTCCACCTACCTTGAACTGGTTTGGCTACAGCTACCAGAGGTGCCCCTGTCACAATACTAGGTTGGCCTTCTATACATCTGTCCAGCAGGTCAGAGTATAGAAAATCAGTCTTAACCACCACCAGCCTACAGCTCAGAGGTAAATACTCATGGCACAAAGAACTTGGCTCGGGAAAGGCAAAAACAACCTGGTGCATAAACTCTTATCTAACATGCCAATTTACAGGATTCAGTATTCAGGGACGTGTACCCCAGACCAACGATGACAGTAGGGATCAAAAAGAGTAATCCAACAACTTGCACAAGAGGCTGGCCCACTTGCCAGGTACATAGGCAATGACAGTGGAGGGATCAGAAAGGAGGAGGAATCCAACCAATAAGATCCTAGCGCCTCAAAGGGGAAAGGAGGAGCAACATTGGAGGTGTTCCAAGAGAGGCGCAGGATAGTGGTGTCCCACCAGCGTCCTGGACGACAGAAGCTTTTTACCTCAACAAACTACAACAAGACTACTGCAGAAAAAAACTGCTCTGCAACATTGAATGCACAGAACTTTCTGCTCATCCAGTGAGAACCACCAAGGGAGGAGGAAGGATAGCCTAGAAGGGACATCCAGCAGCCAAAAGAGTTCAAGAATAAGACACAGGTTCCAGTCAGTATTGCCAAACCTGCTCCTACATAGTTAGAAGCACAATATGATTGCAGACTCCTGGAGGTAGGTACCTACAAAATCCCAGCAGAGTCAAAAAGGATCAGGATCTCGCCAAGACATACCCATTAATTCATGCGCTGGCTTAAGCAAGCCCTCCAATTACAAAAAAACAGGTATACAAGGTTTTTGCAGCCAGCTAATCGGCTCGTCCTAAAAACTTCCAATCGGGTCAGCCCACACAGTTTGTGAATTGGCCAGTCTAGGTCAAGGGACCAGTCTAAACCAAAACCGAGGGAACAGGGCTTTGCTCAGAGTGAGCACATTTCCGGCCCTTCCTTGTAGTTTCCCCAAACAAAGGGATGGCACAAAATAAAATGGTGGAAAACATGACTTCTAAAAATACATAACACATCTACCAGTAAATGTACATTCATTTACTAATGCTATATATTCAGCGGCACCCCTGGTGACGTCAAAACTAAAATTACAGATGCCCCCAGCCTACTCCACAAAACCAATGTAGGGTGACCAAGCCATCCTAAGGATAATGACACCTGTCTTAAGAACTATATATTCTACCATAGGACAGCAGGGTAAAAAGGGTTGCGGTGGCGCCTTCGCAGTAAATGGCTCTGACCACAAAAAAAAGGAAAGTTTCGAGGTCCCGAAAAAATGGAACAGCGGAACCTCCAAAAATGGAATTCTGATCAAACACCTATTGCTAGATAAAGGCACACCAGACTTTTTAATTTTTTATTTTAAATTCTTTTTCAGATACAGGAGGATTATTGGCTCTTAGTGGGGCCTAAATAGTTTACCACCATCTAACAAATCGCCCTCAAAGAATTCAATTTAAATAACTTTTCATGCAGGGATTTTCTTACCTCAAGGTTCAGATAGAGTTCCCCCAAGAATAAAATGAACGCATGGAATCGCTTTCGAGCAACATCATCTCCTTTTGCGGCCTGTTCTCTTTTTTCAAATTCTGTTTGACATCTACAAAAACATGATTTGTTAGGATACAAAAACATGAAAATGAATACAGTAACTATTTAAATAGTTAAACTGGATCTTCATAGTCATAACAGGTGTTACGATGGATTTTCATAACCAAAACTGTTTGCAGATTCTGAGAGGCCACCCTATTCCGGTGAACAGGGAAAGACACTAATGTCGAGCCAAATTCCAACAATGTAGTGTGACTGAGCATTAAGGCATAGGAGAGTGTGAGATTGGTTAAGGGTTTGGTCAGTTAAGCACACAGATTACTCTTAATACAAGTTAGGCAGAATATATAACAGATGCAATTATATGTTGTCTGGAATTCCCGGCACGCAGATCCTGTATCTGATTCCACCATGTTGCATCACTACCGATTAAAATAAACTCTGTTCACCAATTAGGAAAAAATACTATTACAGAGAATATGTACAGTGACATTAGATAAAATCTGGATATCTACTATGTTGAGAAAGAACTACTTGACAGCGTACCACAATCCAGGTTTCCCGTACATTGTGTGCATAAAAGTGCCTTTAGACCACAGACACATTTGAATTAAATCTACCCCGTTTTTAATAGAACGTATACATCAAGTTTCAACTCAAACATCTTTCAGGTTGCAGACTATTCACATAGATGGTCTGTTGGCTCCTCACAGTAGTGTCCTTTTTGCCCCGGCGAGATTGAGACTAGCATCCATATTCTTCTGGTCTGCCCAAAATATTCTTTCTTACGGAAGAGATGGATTTTCCCACTACTTCCAAAATAACAGGATATCTCCTTGTGTAATTTTCTGAAAGTCTGTAAAATGTCAGGTCTCAACGAGGTGGTTTTCGAAGTTTCCAGTTTCCCTGCCAAAGCATGGTGATTAAGTTCTAAGAACACTGCACAAGCGCTGCTGTAAATTTGCCAAGATTTGATCAGGGTTTTACATTTTCTGCATACTGTATTTTTAACAGTCATGATTTTACATTATGTTTCTATATTGGAGTTTGTTTTCGGAATTGTTTTTTTACATTGTTTGTGTCATTTGCCTCTGCACTTGCATTTTTATTGCCTCAAACACGAAAATAAATTGTTTTCTGATTCTACAGTTATAGGTAGGCTTTATACATCTAGTATCAATCACAAATCCCCATTCACTTTGGGGTGCTCTGGCTGCAGAGCATAAACACTTCACTTCAAACACAGTAAAATCAGAGTATACAACACTGTAGTATAGCAAAGTAAGTGAAGAAAACACAAATGTTAGAAACACAATACAAATTCCTATGAAAAGAAGGCTGCATACTTTAAAAGTCCTTTCTTTTGTAGAAGAAATTGGGCCTAGTGCCTATACAGTCACAAATCTCAATTGGACCCTTTATGGGACGCTAGGAGTCTATAAACGTAGGCTGAACATGTGCTGGCAAAGCCAACAAGCATTTGGCTCAAAGTAGTATGAAAAAAGGAAACCTGTTTCAAAGGAGGTTCTTTCCCAATCCCACCACACCACCTTAGAGTAAGCCCAGGGGCTGATATCCTTGACCACAACTCCACCTGCCACAATCAGGCACGGGGGAGGTAGGGTTTGGACTTGGTACACGTTAAACCCTATGGAGTTGGGAGAGGGGAGAGAAATAGGCATGTTCAAAGCAAACCCTGTCCTCCATTTCTTTCAATGGCCACTTCAGGGGCACCTGAATTTGGCAGGCCCCTTCGTGTCTTGGCTCGGTCAAGGGAGGCCAAGGGATCGCTGGTGCAGTCAGTCAACTTTGAATTGGGATTTAGGTCAGGCTAGTCAGTGGTTCCGTAATCCTGCAAGACTATTCCT
Source organism: Ambystoma mexicanum (assembly GCF_040938575.1). Lineage (NCBI taxonomy): Eukaryota > Metazoa > Chordata > Amphibia > Caudata > Ambystomatidae > Ambystoma > Ambystoma mexicanum. The sequence continues at coordinate 420,130,821 of NC_090935.1, forward strand.
GGCACTGGATAGCAGGCTGACCGTGACAGGATGAAGGACCACCACATTGTTGACCACCTTGGAGGACCCCGAAGACACTGCAGGCAGGAGACCGCAATGACAATCAAGCGCAGAAGGCGCCCCTCAAGGTGGAATCAAAGAAGGTGGTACTACAAGGCCCCTCTTTGTGCTAGAAAGCAGCAGCTGCAGGAGGAGGCCTCTTATTTCACGAGTCGGGGAACTCCAAAAGTCCAAACTAAGGGCTTCGAACGATGCAGCAAGGTAGCCCAAGTGGGAGCAGGGCAGTGGATAGGATGGTCCCGGAGCACTCCAGAAGGCTTTCAATGGTAGAGTTCTCGAAAGGAGTTTTGACTGGTTGTTCCCACTGGTCATGGGGTCGAAGCACTGAAAGGTTTTCTGAAGATCAGCAACAGAGCAGGGCTTTGCCAGGATGGTTAAAGGAAACAGTGCTGGTAGGCTGCAATGGCTAGTATTGATAATATAAATAGGACATATTATCTACCCGTAAAAGGTTTTCTGGAGATTGTATTGCTTTAGTATCACATGAAATGCAAAGACGAGCATTTAGTGGTTGGCACAGAGTACAACTTTACTCCAAAGTAAAAAGACATCGACAAGAGCATTATTGTCATTATATCCTTATATATAGAGGTATTCACAAAATACACCCCAACTCAATAACTTTGGATTGTTTTCTGTCTGTAAATAATTGTGAGGGCAGAACTGCCTTCGCGTGAGTTTTACTGGCCCATTTTATGGTACTCTCAATCTTTTTGCCATTTGTATTTTAAATCTGTTGAGTTGGGTTTCCAAAATCAGCCAGGGTGGGAGGATTTTGGGAGGACACCCCATTATGGTGAACAAGGAAGATACTGAGAGGCTAGCTAAACCCAATAAATGTGAGGTAACAGAACGGTAAAGGCTCAGTCTCAGGAAGGGTGTGAGTGGTCTAGGGCTACAATGAGTCCATACAGAGCAACACCAGTTGTTAGGAAAGATAATCTTTTGCTTTTTTTAAAAAAAATGTAATTGTTTTACCTGTCTTGCCTTTTTACAAAAAAGTGAAGCCTTCAGCTTCACTCCCCTGGCCTTCTGATTATTCGGTTATCTGGAAACTGCGCAGTCCTTCAGACTTTCAGTATTGGAAAACTATGTTTCCCTTTTAATTTTAACACGTGTGTAACTTTTTAACCTTGCATACAGCATCTTGCAATGCAGTGCATTCATGATACTTTCTGAGAAGCACTGTGACCTTTGGGCACAAGGCCTGTCTCTTCATAGGGATTGGACTTCTGAAGCTATGGCATATTCCTTGTCACTTGGTTCCACCTTACTGCATCCCTCATCTTTTTTTATTGATTTCAGTCCATTAATACATTTTAAGAACCTATGATGACTGTATGACATGCATTACTTACCGTAATAGCATTTCTGATGATTGTATCGGCTTAGATTCACATGTTGTGCGTATAGTCCGACATCTAGTAGTAATCGCAGAGTATTGCATCTTTCTTTGACGTTGAAATGGGCATGCTTGTAACACTATCCCCAACGTGACATGTAGTGTAACCAACATCCCCCATGCGTCGAGGTCCCTCAGATTGTGTTTTGTCTGCTGTGAGGGAGCCTTATGACTATCGTGAGTAGAGAGAGAAAGGTGTTCCTTCTATTCCAAGAGGGGAGGAAGGGTGGGCGCATGTGAATCTAAGCAGATGCAATCATCAGAAATGCTATTTCAGTAAGTAATGCATGTCTTATGATGCTTGTTAATTTGCTTAATTGGGCTTAAAGGCGGATGTTAGGGCAAGTAACCAGTTTTTGGCATGTATTATAGTGGAGATTATACAATCTGGGGGAAGGACAGCACTGGTCCCGGAGAATCCTGAACCCTTGTAAAGGAACAGCATACTGAACTTCCGGACCAAAAGCCCTGTGAGGCTACAGCCTGTTACAGCCCACTACAGCTGTGAGAGAACACAGCTACAATACCCCTGCCGGTGTACGGCCCTGTCCACTCCGGTGGTCTGCTGGGTGACTGGAGCGGCCCGTGCTAGGCATTCCACAGCCACTGACGCACTTTGGAACTCACCTTAGGTTGACGGGAGCACCTAGACTGGAACCCCTCCCTGCAAGATCAAGCGCAATAATCAAGGACAAGGCCAAAGAGCAGGCCCTTCAAAGCAAGACGGACCTTTTCACGGTTGGGGTTTCCGAAAAACCCACAACACAAACTCAGGATACCCAAGACCCTGCCATTTCTCTTACAGACATCATGAAGGCAATCAGACTCAATGTCGTCCCTGGAGGTGAAGATAGGTGGCCTATCTGCGGAAGTCTCCTTCCTCAGACAAGACCTCCACAACTTGGCATCAAGGGTGGGAGAGACTGAACAGAGGATTACGAACACGGATGACGCGGTCCGACAGATGAAGAAGCAATTAGCCGCAGTCACCAAAAAGGTGGCCCAACTTGAATACAGAACTGAGGACAGCGAGGGACGGGTGCCCCGGAATAATCTATGGAAAAGAGGAGGGCCCCAGTGTCGAACTCTTTCTCGAAGTTTGGCTCACCCATCTGTTTGCCCCCAAGAAACTCTCCACGTTCCTTTCAATTGAAAGTGCGTACAGGATCCCCACAGGGCGCCCTGTACCTGGTGCGCCACCACGGAAAATCATTGCACGGCTCGTGAACTTCCGCAACAGGGATGCCATTCTCCGAATGGCCCATGCCACCGGCCCAGTCACCTACAATGGATACCGAATTGGCTTTTGCCCAGATTACACTAATGAGGTGCAGAAGGCCCGGCAATCCTTTAACACCGTCAAAAAGAAACTGCAGCCCCCGATCAAATATGCACTGTGTTTTCCGGCACTGCTGAAAGTCCACCATGAAGGAACCACCCACCTGTTCTACATGCCCAAAGAGGCATGGGAATGGCTGGGGTCCCAGGTCCTCAACGGAACCGAGCCGCAACGATCAACGAAAAGACCTGCAGGGCGGGCATCGAGGACGGACCGGTCGCTACCGCGTACTAACTTCCCGGACCAGGAATCAGAGCACTTGGGGGCGAGTTCCACGGAGAAGCGGTGAACATATTGGCATTATGGCCCAGTGTACTGCAATGGATCAGCGGGGCTTGGCATGGGACTGGGCGCCCGCTGCCTAATGACAGTTTTGCTATCGCAGTCCTGGGGAACAGCCAATAAAATACCCATCAATGTTCAGATTTGAAGTTCCGTGCCCTTTTGGCGCACAGTTCGGGCTACAGGTGCTTCTGGTTGGGGGTGGGGGAAGTACAGGGAGGGTTGCTGAGATGGTTGGCCTTGCAGGAAGCCATCAAGCAAATTGATCCACGCTGGGCAGTATCCTGGCAAACAGAACCCTGGAACAGTAACCCTGCTGCAGGAAATACTCTCCGAAAAGGGGCCATATATCCAGGTACCTGGGGATTTGGTTATTGTTCTTTTCTTCCAATGTTTTGCTCTAGGGGTCACAGAGTCAGGGTTCGGGTTGGACAGACACACCATTGCAGTAACAGGGGGGTTAGGGGTGTAGCAGAGGGAATGGGGGGCAGTGTGTAGCCTTGGTGATCCTCACATGGGACGTACAAACACTTTCCATGACATCCATTGCACCTGAAGGACACTTAACCCTGCTCACATGGAACGCTAATGGGCTGGGCTCCTCCATCAAACACAGGCTAGTGCTCCAATTTCTGAATAGACATTCTCCCGATATCGTATTGTTTACTGAAACACACCTCATGGGCACAGACTAAATTCTTTCGGAGATCCAACTATGCAACGGCCTTCCATGCTGGATTCTCAAGTGGGTCGCGGGGAACACTGATCCTCCTACATAAGAGTCCCATTCCAGTTGGGTTGGGGTCCACACTGACGAGAGAGGGCGCTGGTGACAGGGGACATAAGAGGTAATACAAGGGGTATAATAGCAGCATATGCACCCCCCCAGTGCCCCCCCCCGCTCGAGCTGACAGATCTCCAAGCAGTAATGCTGGACAAACAGGCAGATTATTGGGTACTCGGCAGGGGTTTTAGTGAGGTGATGGACGTGGTCAAGGACAGAATGCACGTGGGCACCAGGAACCCGGACCACCCGACTAAGTTAAACTCCTTTGCAAGAGCACTCAGGTGGGTGGACGCATGGCGGACCCTAAATCCCACGGACCCCTGATCCTCATTCTTCTCAAACGCACACAAGTCCCTATTGCGCATAGACTATTTCTTTGCCCCGCACAATGTGATTCATAGGCTCCTGACGGCCACATACCTAGCCAGGGGCATCTCGTATCACTCCCCACTGATCAGGACGATAATACCCAACTCCACCTGGCGCCTCAATTCATACTATCTTGGGGTACCAGAAGTAACGGAGGGACTCACTAAAAAAAAATAAAGAATATTTCTCCCTGAATGAGGGCTCGGTTGACAAACCATTTACACTATGGGAATGTTTTAAGACGGTACTGCGGGGAGAGGCACTTTCTCTTGTGTCAGCCCGTCATAAACTACACACCTAAGAAATTGGAGAGGCGGAACAGAAGGCGGCCAGGGCAGAGGAGTTTCTTACAGCAGGGACTCCGGCCTCTAAAGATGCATTGGTCACAGCCCAGGAAGTCCTGAGGAACTTGGCCATAGATAATGCTAAAACTGCCCACTGGGCCATGCGCAGCCAGATGTACGAAGCAGGGGAAAAGGCTGGTAAAACACTTGCGTGGTTGGAGAGACGGGAAAGGAACAAGGGATGTGTACGAGCTATACGGGGACCCTCGGGGGAACTGTCCTCTGAAGACGCAGAGATAGTGGAGGCATTCGCTACCTTTTATGAGCAGCTCTACGCTTCCCACCCGATGCTGCCAGGGACCGAAAGCACTCATTTCTTGGACTTGGTTGCGCTCCCCAGACTATCAGAGCACCAGATATGCTAATTAGGGACCGAAATCACAGAAGATGTAATAGCTGTGGCCCTGTCCCAACTCCAATCAGGGAAATCTCTGGGCCCAAACGGGAGAACCAATCATAGGCCATATGCATTGCATGCTAGTGCGTTCCCGGGAAGAAGGGCAGCTCCCTCGTGACCTTAGGCAGGCTGCCATTGTGGTGATCTCCAAGCCTTGGAAACCACCAGAGCTCTGTGCCTCATATAGACCGAATTCACTTATCAACGGGGAGGCCAAAGTACTCGCCCGCATCCTAGTCAATAGACTGTTAGGGGTTATACACTCCCTGGTCCATCCAGACCAATGTGGATTTATGCCCTCTACCAGAATGAACCTAAGAAGGGTACAGTTCGCGATTGGCCAAGCCGCTGCGATCACCTACCCACTCGCATTATTGGCGGTAGATTTTGAAAAGGCTTTTGATTCAGTGGGGTGGACCGGTATATCATGGACTGTACGGGATTCGGCACCCACGACATGTCTTGGGTCAAGATAATGTATGATTCTCCCGAAGCCGTGGTGAGGATTAATGGGACCACCTCCAGGGTTCTCAAACTGGGGTGGGCCACCGGGCAGAGCTGCCCCATCTCACCCCAGTACTGTTCACGCTTGCTATAGAACCGCTCGCAATCTGGCTCAGGGCGTCAAGGGAGTGGTCTGGTTTTGAGTGGCCATCGGGTGGGGAAGATCGGGTTTCACTTTATGCTGATGACTTGCTCATGAGCAACCCCAGGACTTCATGCCCGGCAGTCACAAATATCCTGACCGAATATCAGTACTTCTGTGGCCTGAAAGTGAATAAACAGAAAACTGTCCTCTTCCCGATCGAAGGTGGGGCAGACGCGCTCCCACGGCACTGTCCCTACTCGGTCTCTATTCAGAAATGTGTGTACCTAGGAATCAATGTTAGTCCTAACCTCGAGGACTTTGCTTTACTCAATTTACAACCGGTGGTAGATTTTAAAGGGACGTCATCCACTGGCAATCCCTTCCACTGACACTAATGGGCAGAACGGCCGTCTTCAAAATGCTTTCCCTTCAAAGATTTCTATATGTCCTCCAGAATGCCCGCCTTTACATCCCTCACATGACCTTCGCATCCATAGAGGTCACCCTCTGTAGACTCATCTGGGGAGGGGAAACAGCCCTGCATAGCAATAAAAACCCTACAGCAGTCCGTGTGGGCGGCCAGGGCAGAAGAGGAGTTTCTTACAGCAGGGACTCTGCGCCTATTACTCGGCTGCTCAACTGGGTATGGTAAACTACTGGCTCCATGGGGACCTTGGGCTTCCACACATAGTGAGAGAGATCGGAAGCATGGAAGAAATCGCACCCCTCCATGCATTATACGGCATAGAGGGGGGATATTAATCACCTTGCTGGGATGGCAAAACAGATCTGCAGGGTCTGGAATGAGGAGACCCAATACATCGGCTGGGAGGATACACCCATGCTAGAACAACCCCTGTGGAACAAAACGCATATTCTTGAAATCCTTAAATTTGAACACTTTGTCAAGTGGGAGGAGAGGGGAATACGGATCCTTGCCGACGTGGTGAAAGATGGGCACCGAGAACCATTCAGTGACATGCAGAAAAGGTTTGCACTACCTACCTGTGAGCGATACAGGCATATGCAACTCACACATGCTATCCGGGCCCAATTCCCAGCACTTTCAGATATCCCAAATTGCCCTCCCCTAGAAGCAAACATGCTCCAATGTGGGATTCCAGCAAATGTCACATCAACGTTCTACCAGGTGATAACTGCCTTTGGGGCCCGGGAAAACTCTGGGCTCCGGGAGAAATGGGAGAGGGTGATAGGCCCGCCAGAATCCGAAGAATGGGTTGAGGCGTTAATGTTCCCACAGAAGATTGGTATAGACGCCAAGCTCTGTTTAATGCAGTTCAAAATACTACACAAGGCCTATCATTCGAGGGCCTCCATGATGAAATGGGGGGTGATGGAGGATGAGATTGCCAGCGATGCCGCAGAGCCGCAGGAACTTTCTTTCACAGGGTCCGGGAATGTGATATCATTCAAGACTTCTGGAATCAATGCATCAGTAAGATCAAAAAGGTTCTGGGCTCCCCGGTCCCACTGGACCCAAAGATGGTGTTACTCGGGACATTGGGGGGGGGAGTGGAGTATACTAAAAGCAAACAAAACCTTCCTCTCGCTGGCATTCAAATTGGAGAAAGGCTCATAGCTCCCACATGGGGATCCCCAGATAGAGTGGCCCTTAACAGATGGAGCAATGAGATGGATTGATGCGCGTCACTGGAGAAGCGGATATTCAACGCCAGGGGCTGCCAGGGGAACACCTGAAGGTCTGGGGGAGATGAACTGAGAATGAATAAAGACCTAGCATAAAGGGCACGCATGTCAGATTTTCCATGGAGCCCATGGGGTGACATCATGGCCGGGCGCTCCCTCCTTCCCACCCCTCTCCCACACCCCCCCGAACCCTCCACCCCCACCCCCTCAGGGCCTCCGTGCCTGCCTCCCGCATCCTCCCTTATAGCCTTAATGATGAAATGTACTGTATCTCTGCAAATGTGACCATGTCTTGTTGAATGTCTGATGCCCGACCTTATTGTGACTTGTTTATAAATCAATAAAAAGATGATAAACATTTCTTTTAAAAAGAGGCTTAGTGAATATGTTATACAATGTAGGGGAACCACAGGAGCCCCGCTGAACTCCGCAAGAGACTGGGGCAGGCTCAGAGTATACTGTCGGGCGAATACCCTCATGGTTCTGTTAGAGAACAAGGACTGTATCCATAGAGAGGCTTTAGTTGAGAAGTGGGCCGCAGTGGCCAAATGTTGGCAAAGGACTTTATGGTTGACCAAGTCAAAGACAGCTGATAGGTCGAGAAGAAGGAGGAGCCCAAGCTTGCCATTGTCTTTTAGTTCATCCATTTGTATTTATAAATCTATAAGGCTTGTTCAGTGCCATGACCTGGTCTGAAACCAGATTGGAGAAAGCCCAAGAGATTGTTAGATTCTAAATGTCTTTGGATTTGCAAGTACGCTGCTCTGTCCATTATTTTGAGAAGGAATGGAACAGTTGTTATAGGTCGCTAATTGGTCAGAATGTTGGGGTCTAAGGTTGGTTTTTTGAGTAGTGGGAGGACCCAGGCTTCTTTCAAATTGGTCGGGTCAGTACTTGGTTTCAATAAGGCATTTATTATAGAGGTGATGAATGGAGCAAGCTCCTCCGCTGCATCTTTAATGACTGACGCTGGGCAAATGTCGCCTTGACATCTGGATGGTTTGAGACGAGATTATTTTAATAACTTCCATTTCAGAAATAGGGGCAAACTCAAATGGCAAGAAGGGTTTTGACAGGGCCTGCCTTGGCTCTTTGAATTGGATGTCAAGTGGAAAACTAAGTTTTTTTGCTTCAATTTTTGTTCGCAAGAGTGAGAATTTGTCTAACAAGGCTTTTTGAATATTCATACACCAGATGGAGTCTTTAGTACAAGAGTCTTGCGGTGGCACAGGAGATTCTAGTTCCCAACGAATGGTAAACAATTCTTTAGTACCAGAATTAGCATTCGTAATTCTTTCATTTTAAGTGGTGCTCTTGGTTTGGCAGATGGCCACCTTATAGTTGTTAGAGGCAGTGGTGAACTTGACTTTGCTCAAGACTTTTTTTTTCCAATTCGTTTCTGCTGTTCTTTTGATGCTACGCATGGTTTTAAGGTTGGTATTGTTCCAAGTGTTTAGGTGTGCAAACAGCGTTGCACATTTTTAAAGGTGCTACTTTATCAACAGCCTGAAGCTGAAGGGTCCTTATTAGCAAGGTTAAAGTTGTTGGTGATAGATGACTGCCTTTATTGCACCCTATCAGCTGTTATGTTATGTTTGTTTCTGGTGGGTGCTGATGGAGCTCCGATAGAGCATAGTCTAGGCGAGGGTTGTCCTGTATGGTGAAGGAGATGACGTGGTGGTCTGAGCAGGCGCAAAGTGTGTTAGACAAAATCTTATTGTCACAGTTTAGGTCTACTAGTCAGTCCAGGGTTCTGCCTCTGCTGTGTGTGGGGTTAGTTATTCAGTGCGAGAAGCCCAGTTCAGTAATATTAGCTGGGGCTGACACATTGTCGTTATTATATATGTACATTATTGAGCGGTGTGCGATATCACCGGCTCATTTCATTCTGTAGTGTGTTCTGGGTATAGAATATAGCATTTTTGTACATTCCTGTCTAAACTGAATCATTGTGTGCTTCACTGTGTGGAATCATTGTGGCCCACTCACACTCTCCTGAGAATAGCCTTGCCTGCTCCATTGCTACCTTGATCGAGTTTTGGCTTACCTCTCAGAGTTCCGTTGTTCACTACAACTAGGGTGGCCTCCTAAAATCTGTCCACCACTCAGATACTAGAAATCCATCTCAACAAGTGGGGGCTCCACAGCAAGATATGGTCTTAGGTACCCCAATGTTGTTCACTGGTATAGTAACAATTCTATTTTCACAGATCATTGTGATTTGAAGTAAGTAATTAATATATCAGTTGCTTACTCTTTGAAAATATGGAACCATTCAACAGGTCTACTCTTGCTGCTCCTAAAGTAGAATTGTTTTTTAAATGTGTGTTTCGATAGAGGATTGCCATCCTCTTGCATGAGGTTGATCTGATAGAGAAATTGCTAGATCACCAGGAGTCTACAATTGTTTGTTTGCCTCGAAGTACTGAGCAGAAGATACTGGGGCAGGTCCCAGCCATACCAATGGACTTGTGGTTACTGTCACTACTGATAATGCAGAAGAAGTTTGATCTTCTCATGTTTCAATATCAACCTCCGGAACTGAGGCCTTTATTGAGCTTAAGAGAGAAACTTGGGCTCAGGCAGAAGGGGTTGGGACTTTAACATGGCTAAATTGGAGATTGACAGGATAGAGAAACAACCAACCAGTGAAATTGGCTAGGCTACAAGGGTCTCAAGGCTCATCCAGAGGTTCTGGGAGTGGTTCTGAATTCTCTTGTCACCAAAGATTTCCTAAGGATCTGATCAGTATGTATAATGAGAAAAAGATCATTGATTGGTTATCAGCTTTGGAGTATTCTGGTGAGGTGCAAGAAGTAGGCCAGTCTGATCAGATTGCTTGGTTGTTCAGCAGAATACCCCATTCTGGCTGCAGTGCCATTATATGTCTAAGGCTGACAGAAAATAATTTGATAAGCTGAAGTAGGCTCTATTCAAGGTTTGGGAAGACTCCTGGCCAAAACTTAAAGAGGTTCAAAGAATATTAAAAAGATAAAAATGCTTGAGTGTCTTTTGTGACAGATTCCTTGAAGAATTTAAGTAGCTGGGTAGATGCCCATAAAGTAACCAAGGAATGACCAACTTTGTCATGTGGGAACATATTTTTGCCTCTTGTTCCCCTGGCAGATTAAATACTAAGAAGCTGGCCATTGCTGCTGTCCTTTCTGTTTCCCATAGTGTCCTGCCGTAAGGACAACAATGCTTCTGGTAAGCATGAGGAGGAGGAAAAAGAAAAAAGAAAGGGAGGGTCTACAGATAAAACGTCTTCCCATAACGGGAATTTACAGGAGTATGAAAAGGGTAGTAGGGCTAACTAGCCCAAGCATGAGTGTGGACACTCTAAGCCTCCCTATATACACAACTCCAGTTGATCTTGTGTGGCCTGCAGAGCAAGTGACCGTGTGACGGGGCCCCCCTGAAGTAGGGGTAAGACCTTGAGGGTCCACTCTGTGAATCTGGAATTTTCTCACGAAGATGAAAAGATGATCACATGGGTATCCATCTCTTTAGATACCCTGCCAACATGGGTGAAAGCTCTGAAGTAGAATTAGTTTCCCTAAAAACCTGGGATTCTAGAATTGCTGCGACTTCTGCTCCCATACCTGTTGTAACTAATCTGGACTATTTGTCCCTTCTCCCCAGAGAGGAGCCGCCCCCTTTGAGGCTAAGGAGGTGGGCCTAATCAGCAAGACTCTCCCTGTGAGTCTGGTTAAGTGGGACATCACTGGGAGTGACTCCCTGTTAGAGAGAACTCTCAGAAATGTGCCAATTCCTCTCCACCTTAGAGACCCCCAGCTCTTTTGCTGGACTCTAGGACTCAAGTTTTTACCTGGAGACAGCGAGATCCTTTTTCCCCACTCTCTGATGTATTTGTCATGTGATTTGATCTCGGTTTCTTTTGGTTGTGGAGTCTGACAAACTCCATAGGCATCATCTTTTACATTGTGTCACCAACCACCTTCAGTGCGGTGACACAGGGAAGTCTTTTTAGATTTCCCAAGGCTTAAATACCTTCTCTTGGATAAAACTTCTGTTTCCAAGAGCAGTGAAGTGAAATTGACATTCCTTACATTGTAAACTTTCTAGACCCAGCACACTCTATATTACAATAGGGTGCTGGAGGGGTTGCTTAGTATCCCCTTTGTCTAGCTTCTCATGTAACCTTTTTATGTTCCCCTTTCCTCACTGATTGGCTGGTGGCAGTGGTTTACTTTTAACTACTGTGGTGTGCATTAACCGCGGGCTTCGTTCGCAGATGCAGTGAATGTCCAAATGGCCCCGGTCTTCTTTTAGTTGTGGAAAGGTGCTTCTTGAGATTTACTCTGCGCGCCAAAACAGGTTTGGTCCCTTTGTTCGTTTTGCCTTTGGCGGGATTCTATAGTGAAGCACGCGTCTGGCTCCAGGGTGTCTGGCAGGGGCAGGAAGCGAAGGAGGTGCCCGAAACTCCCTGTGCTTAGTCGCCTAGGAGACAGGAATGCATTTTTAGGTGATTGGCGGGCTGGCTGTCCGGCAAGGACAGCCACCCTGCTGGGTGACTGGACAGCTATAATGGAATGAATGGGAGAAACCTGCATAAAAGGCAAGGCTTTTTGGCTTGGAAGGCAGAGTCGACCACTGAACGATAGAATCCGAAGAACTTGACGCCTACTACAACTCCTGGACCGTTGGTTCGGTGAAGCCCAGCTGCTGTGCTGAAACTCCAATTTCGCTTCGACTAGAGAAGCCCTGCAAGGATGACTTCTCCCCTTGAGTTGGTGGGACCAATCAACTCCAAAGTAGGCCACCTGGACATGCTCTCGGAGCTGGTTGAAATTCCACTGCAGTTGCTGCTGGAACCAAATAGCCAGGGAGAGGAACACCATATTGTTTGTGTTGCTTTTAAGTTGGCCAAGAGCTCCAGGAAGATCCTCCGGACTCCCAGGAAGCAGGACTGACAGAGCCTGAGCCACCTCAACAGAGTGCTGGACCCCAGATGCAAGGAAAGCTCATCTCGACAGCCAAGAGTCTGCGTGTTGCTATTTGCTTAGATGCGAGGAGCTGAAACCACCAAGTGCCACTGAATAAGGTCCTTTTCTGTCGCCGACCGTCCTGTTGCAGTGCAGGAGTCCTCCAGACATCCTCGGTCTTGTCCCCACGACTGAGGCCCAGGAACACGTGATCTGCAGAGTTGCACAGGAACAGAAGCCAGTCAAAGCCTTTTTTTTTCTAACCAAAGGTACTTTACAGTCTAAGAGAACTTACCTCTTGTTGTAACCTTCAGCTCACCTAGACTTTTGCCCAATTGACTTTGGCCTAGCCTAGCTCCCTGAAGGACTCTTCCTCCCTCTGACATTGTGTTTTGTCTTCCTTCCAGGAAGGGGTTAACTAACTTTACATTGGGGGTTACCAAAAGTACTTACCTGCTTCAGAATACTTGTGTGATCTCTTGTTTTGTTTTAATAACCTTTTTCTTTGACATACTCCTAAATCTGATTCTAAATGCAAACAGTGGTATATTAATGTCCACAGTGTGCTAGTTACTAATGTCACCTGAGGGTGTAGAATGTGTATGTGTGCCATCCCAAAAGGGTACTTACTAATTTAGAAATATTAAGAGTGTGTATTTTGGAGTGTATTTGGGTTACTATTATAATGCCCCCTTCTGAAGAAGGCTTACTCTAAATGACTTAAATACATTAATAATTGCTTAAATCAAGAAACCTTGTGTGTGAGAGTTTATTTGAATACTTGGCACTGTGAATCTCTGTGCAACTCCCCTACAGCTCAAAATTGACCCCTCTTGAGATAAGCCTGGCGGCCTAATACAATCTTGCCTAACACTCCCCCTCTCAGGGACAAAGACTCCCATTCCTGCAAAGAACTCCCTGTCCCGAAGACCTTATCCAATATAGGAACTGAAAAGACTGTTGCTACTTCTTACTCCTATGTCCCCTCCCCTTTACACCATACTTTTGGGACATTCAGTTCAGCGGGACGGGACCGGAGAACTTTGATGCATCAAAAAATATTTTGTGTCCTTTTATTTTTTAAACAGGACCACCACGAGTGGCTGTGGCCCGCCCTCTAGAGCCCCGCTTCGCATATCAAACTTCAGTCCTTTTCTTTGTGGGGTCGGATGCACTTGCATCGTGGGGATTTTTGCTTTCTCATCTTGTCTCATCTTGTCCTCCAATTCTTCCTGCTCCGGTTCCGCGGTCTTCTTCAGCTCCGTCTATGACGGAGCATCAGGGTTTCGTGTCCTGTTGTTCTTGCGAGCGTCGCTTCGTGAGGGCAGATCCTCATTCTCTATCTGGAGTGCTTAGGCCTGGAACATCGGTGGGACTCCTGTCTTTACTGCGACTCACTATCCTTGCAGGCCCTTCAGCATAGGCTCATCAGGTGGGAGGACGTGTTTCAGCGGTTACCTCTGAGGTATCCTGAAAGGGATCTAACCTGGATACTGGAGTAGCCCAGTGGTTCCCCATCAAGGGGCGAAGGGTACCAGGGTCATCCCAAGGTTCCCCGTTCCAGGGCAAATTATAGCAGGGTAACTCCCGAGGACCCCAACCAGGGGCTTAAGGTACCAGGATTCTTCTCGAGGTTCCCCGCAAAGGGGCTAAAATTACTAGGCTTGCTCCAGAGAATCCCCAAATAGGGGCTCAAAAGAAAACCAGCAGAACTGAAGGCCCCCATTCTGGGGGTCTTGACACTGGGCATCAGCCCAAGGTTCCCCTCAAACCATATCGGTTCTGCAGATGGGGCAAAAAAGGCAGGCAAAAGACCAAAGTCTTCCAGTACCGGCCCTGTCGAATTTCCCTCACAAAGGGCTAAAATTGATTCCAAGACTCCAGTAATATCTGTGGTGACAATGGCCTCACATAAGCCGGTGACCCAGTACTCCACAGGGACTGATAAAATGGCAACCCAACCTACGTGGTCAAAGGCAGTATTTTGTCGGATCCATCCAAATCAACCACTATGCCGGGAGGACCTGGGATGGGCGCCGAGCTGACCCTTTTATTGCTCAGCCTGGATAGCAGAAATCCTTTCAGCCTGGCAATCCACTGGTGCTCAGAATTTCCTCTGCCGCAAAAAGTTTTGCTCCCCCCCCCCCACGTTTGCTCCTCTGCATTATGTTATTCCAACCAGGGGCGGACCATCGTGGCAGCCTACCTCAATGGAGTTGCGGTGACATGGTCCGTTAGATAGGCCATTACACACTCCTCAGCTTAGACATCGCCAAAGTATGCGTTCTTTGGCAAATTCCAGGCCCACTTGCACTCGGACCAGATTAAGGCATACTTAAGGGATCTCTACAAGGATATGTGCCCTATGTTTCTTGAGCCTCAGTCTGCTCATGCCACTGCCTCAGCAAGCACCGGAATTGCTTCCTCCACTTCCAGCAGGGCTTCCTCCGCAAGTGCCTTCCCTGCCTCCATTGCCCCCACTTTTACTGGTGCTGCCAATTCCTGTTGTGCAGCCTCCTAAGCTAAAGGGGCCGGATACGCCACATCTTCCCGAAACCATTAATTTCTCGCCGAAAAGGATGAGGGCAGATGAACGAGGATAATGAGGACCCGACCCATTCCATCAGAGTGTATACATGACAGGCTGTTGAATTTGATGGCGTGGCTAGAAATTCCAACTCCGGATCCCCTAACCATTCAGAAGGGAGCTCTCTCAGGGGCCCAGCCTTAAAGTCACAAGAGTGCTAAGGTCTGTTTCTTCAAAAGCCCTCATAATTTGAAGAGAAACCCCATACTGGGCATCACATTAACAAAACAATTGACACACGCTATAAGCTCAAGTCATCAGAAGACATCCATTTAGCTTTGTGCCCACTTCTGGTAGGAAGGAGCGTAGTGCTTTCCTTCATTCCCAAGTTTCCCCAAGCACTTTAGAATTAGGCAAGACTTCTGTTAACTGTTTTCCAAGTACTTCAAGAGTCCAGGGGAGAGGAGGGTCACTAAAAAGAAGATAGTTAGAATTGAAATATAAGGTGCAAATAACTATTTAGATGGATAGATTTGTAAAACTGTTAAATTGTAGTGTAGTTGGCTTTGTTCAAAGAACACAGTGAATTCAGCCTGTGCTAAAAATAGACTACAGGCAGGTTGGCAGAGAGCACAAGGTAACTACTGGAAAGTAAAAAAGATTCAATACACGACATACAGAGTACTAGGAAAACAAGGTTTTTTTGTAGGAATTACTGGACCACATAAAATATAATTATGTTGAGTTAATTGTTGAGAGAATGGCGTGAAGATGTGTTTATGTATGAATGTTTATAATATAGCAAATTATGCTAAACAAGAGCGACAATGTATTCCTGCAGAGGCAGCAGTATGTCACATAGGTTTGTCTAAATGTAAAACTGGCCATGCAACACTGGAGACTACAGCATCATGGCAAGAAGAGCAGTTTTGGATGAGCTCTGCCAGTATCCAGTAACCAAGTCAAGAGTATTTAAGCCCCAGCACCAGTCTTCAGGACCTGGGAGGTAGCCATGGACGACAGAATGCTGGTCGGAAATGGCAGAGTCCTCTGCCATTCCCCCAATCCTCATGATCTGTACAGATTAAAATGGGGAATCTCTTGTAAAATTGACTCATGGCCTTAATTCCCTAGAGGGGTGTATTTAATCTGGTGTGTTACTTAGTTTCTCCCCCTGTACTTTGCGACGCCCAGGCCAGTCAGCCACACGCAACTATAGTGATCAGATACCACTGTATTGTGATAGAATAAAATTGATAGTAGAAACAAAGGGGGGGGCGTCCTGCTCCTCGACAGAGCAGGGCTCCCATAACAGAAACATGCTAGAAACAATGTCCATCTTTGTAACAGCAACATATGAAGGGAACAAGTCCCAAAAAAGAAGATATTCTAGATCTCTGGCAATTAGTTGAGGAAATGGAAGATCAGGAAGGTGAAAAAGAAATCCATTGTAAGGGGATATATACCCTGTAACACCTAAACCTGCAGTTGGGTATAAAAGAACAAGTTACTTACCAACTGGTAACGTTCTTTCCACTGGATGTTCCTCCAACGTATTCCACATCTTTGACATGTAATGTCCACATCTGAGCTACTTCGGAAGTTTTTCAGCAGAGGGCGTCCTGCGTCGATGCCGTCGGGTCGATGTGCCTCGAAGGCCTGCTTCGAGGGCGACGTCACCGGATGTTATAAATAGGATGCACGGCGCCCGTAGCCTCAGTTTATGGTTTTCCCCCATAACGAGTGACATGCTCGTACCCAATGCCTGCTTGACTGCATATAGCCTTGACGAAATGCAAGCTGCAATAGCATAGGAAATTCTCCAGAGGGGCAGGCTGGGAGGGCGAAAGAATGTTACCAGTTGGTAAGTAACTTGCTCTTCGAATAGATTGTGTCCCCCAACGTATTCCACATCTTTGACAGAATCCCAAAGCAGTACTAGAGAATGGAGGGAGAAGAAGAATTTAGAATACCCAATCAGATGGCAGAATAAAGTACTACTTTACCAAAGGCCATATCCTGACCATGGAGCGTATCCAAGGAGTAATGTTTGACAAAGGTGTGGATAGAAGCCCACATCACTGCATCACAAATATTCCTAATAGGAACTCCCCGCTGCAGGGCAGTGGAAGTAGCCCCACCCCTAGTGGAGTGAGCGTGCAACCCCTCAGGAGGGTCCTTGGACGCCAATCTGTAACTGAGTAATGGTGAGAACAATCCTCCTGGACAAGGTCTGTTTGTTAACAGCCTGGCCCAATAAGTGTCCAGCGTACCCCACAAACAGTTGGTCGTCCACTCGGACCCTGGACATCCTAGAAATATAAAAGCTTAAAGCTCTCTTAGGGTCCAACCTATGGAGTCGCTCCTCTTCCTTACCAGGATGAGGAGGAGGATAGAAAGCAGGAAGTACCACTTTCTGGCTTAAATGAAACTCAGACAATACCTTAGATAGAAAGGATGGACGTACCTTTCAGTACAACCCTATCCTTGTGGAACACAGTAAAGGGTGGCTTAGATGAAAGTGCCTGCAATTCACTCACTCTGCGAGCAGATGTAACAGCAACTAAGAAAACCATTTTGAAAGACAACAGTCTCAAAGGACACAAGTGCACACGAGTGCACAGGTTAAAATGGAGCACCCATCAGGAATTTCAAGACCAAATTCAGATCCCAAACCGGCACCTGAAACGGGGACGGCGGGAACACCCTTTTAGAAATTGGGAAATCAAAGGAATTTTAAAATAAAAACATTCTTCAGACTAGCGCTTGAAAATAGACAGCGCAGCCAGGTAACCTTTCATGGTACCCACTTGAAGACCCCTGTGGGCCAAAGAAAGCAAGAAAGAAAATCCCATTGGAATGGAACACTGAAAAGGATCGACATTGTGTCCTCTGCACCAGTCGCAAAATTTACACCAACAGTACAGGGATTTGGTTGCTGGCCGCCTTGCCGAAAGCAACAACTCCATCACGTCATCCGGCAGGTCTCAATCCTTATATGTCAACCTTTCAGAAAGCAAGCGTGAAGGTTGAGAATCTTGACTTCTAGATGGAGAACCCAAACTCTCCCCTCCGCCCTACCACGAGAGAAGATCCTCTCGGTGGGGAAGACGGCGTGGAGGGTAGATGGACATTTCTAGAAGGTCCGGGTGCCAAGCTCTCCGGGCCCAATGCGGAGCAATAAGGATCGTGTGGGATCCGAACCTCTGCAACCTCCTTAACACCGGAGGAATGATGGGGACCGGAGGAAACACGTACAGAATGACCAATCCACGACAAATACGTCCCCTATGGCTCCTTTCGGAGGAAATTCCCTTCACCAGAATCTCTCGCACTTCCGGTTGGCACTGGTCGCAAACAGATCCACTTGTGGGGTTTCCCATAGGGTGAAGATCTCCAGCAGGACTTCCTGAGCCAACTCCCACTCGTGAGAGATCGTTCTCTGCCTGCTCAGAGTGTCCGCCGCCGCATTCTCCTCTCCGGCCAGATGTACTGCCGAGAGTGATATTCCTTGCTGGATTGCCCAGAATCAGAGCTGCATTGCCTCTCTGCACAACGGGAGTGACACTACCCCCACCCCCTTTTTTGTTGAGGTAATGCATGGCAACTGTGTTGTCCATCATGATCAGGACACTCTTCCCCCCCACACAGATGGCAGAAAAGCCATGAGGGCCAGCCTGATGGCCCTCAGCTCCAATAGGTTGATGTGGAGTTTGGACTCCGACGGAGACAAACGATAGCTGGCGGTCAGATCATCGGCATGAGCCCCCGTCCTGTGAGGGAAGCGTCGTCACTACCGTCACCTCCGGCCATGGTTGCCAAAACGGCTCCCCCTTCATCTGATTCCCTTTGCTGGCCCACCACAGAAGATCCTGCGAGAAAGAGTGGAAACTGAACATGATCAGACATATTGCCTGAGAATTGGGACCACTGAATCTTGAGAACCCATTGCAGGCATCTCATCCTGGCCTCTGGCACCAGAAAAATGCAGGATGCCATGAGGCTGAGCAACCTAAAGAATTTGAAAGCCGGAAGACGCTGGGCATGTTCAAATTTGTCCACCATCTGTACAATGTGATGAGCCCTTACTTGGGAGGCGAGCACTTTCCCAAGGACTTGTCCAACACAGCCCGATGTACTGGAGCTGTTGAGAAGGTGTCAAGATGTGACTTCTTGAAATTGAGGGAGAAGCCCAGCTTGTGGAGGGAGCGGCAGGTGCGACCGAGATGATCCAAAAACTTGCTTGGCAGAACGCGCTCGGATCAGCCAGTCGTCCAGGTAGGGGTAGATGTGAATCCCCCCCTCGCCTGAGATATGCTGCTACCACCACCATTAGCTTGGTGAAGACCCTCGGGGAGGTGGTCAATTCAAATGGCAGGACCCGGAACTGAAAGTGCGAGCTGCCAGCCGCAAACCTCAGGTACTTTCTGTGCTTTGGAAGAATCGGCACATGAAAATAAGCATCCTTAAGGTCCAGAGACACCAACCAATCTTGAAGTTGAAGGGCCTGAATGACCTGAGAAAGAGTGACCATCTTGAACTTGTCCTTCCGGAGGAGTTTGTTCAACCAACGCAAGTCCAAGATGGGTCTCAGACCCCCGTCTTTCTTTGGAATCAAAATATGGGGAACATCATCCCTTGTTCCTCTCCACTACAGGCACTATTTCTATAGCGCCTTTCTCCAGCAGGGTCAAGATTTCCTGCACAAGGAGCGGATCCGGATTCTTCAAACGGAGTCCCCGGTGGATTGTCGTGAGGCCCCTTTAGGAAGGGAAGGCAGTAGCCGTGGGCTATTGTATCCAGAACCCACGCATCCGAAGTAATAGCTCGCCATTCTTCGGGATGCTGAGACAGTCTGCCACCAACCAGCGAACAATGGAACATGGCCTCATAGCCGTTTCGGAGCGGCTATGGCAGCGCCTGAAGGCAAAGAGGCAGCTGCTTGAGTGGCTTTGGCACCTCTATTTCCCCGACCACCACGGGTACTTTTATGTTGATCCCTTTGATTGGCGGCTCCTCTCGTCCTACCAAAAGAGGAGTAGTAACGAAAGGAGCCCCCCCCCTTGCACTATTGTCCCCTAGGACAAAAAGGCAGAGGTTGACACAGCTGCGCTCAAAGATTTAGCAGCAGCTTTGGAGGTCTGCAACCTCTCAAGGCTCTCGTCAGCCTTGCTGCCAAACAAATGAGAGCCATCAAAGGGCATGTTCAGAAGACGTGCCTGTACATCTGGAGCAAAACCCGACTTCTGCAACCACGCAAACCTGCGTATAATGGTGCTCGCAGCCATGGACCGGCTAACACTGTCGGCCGTGTCCAACCCAGACTGAAGGAATTCACACATGGCATCCTTGCCATCCTGCACGAGAGCAATTAACCCCTCCCTTTCTTCCCCCTCGGGAATATGCTCAGCCGCTAGAGAGACGCAATTGCACAGAGTGCGTGAAAATCTTACTACGGCACAAGTGGAGTTGGCTGACTTCAGCTCCATACTCCCCACAGAAAACACCTTCCCTGCCCAACCATGGAAGCGCTTGTCGTCGCTATGAGGAGGGATGGTAGGGTACGCTGCCTGCCTCGAGGTGGCCGTAGCAGCCTGAACCACCAAACTATCGTGAGTGGGGTGAGTGGATAGGTTGCTACTGGAAGGGCAGTATTTTTAGTTAACGACTTGTTAACCGCCGGAAGAGACTCCGGGGTCTGCCAAGTAGCCGCCACCATTTTTTGCAAATTCAAATGAAAAGGCAACACTGGGTCAGTGGACGGACCTTCATCCAAAATATCAGTTAGGTCATCCTGAACAAATGCATCCGGAGGACTGGACCAACCAAGATACTCAGTAACCCTAGCCATCAAACTTCCTATTAGAGGATTCAGCATGAGCCCCAGGCTCAGGCCTGCCAAACTCCACCTCAGGAGATGTGTCTAGGCCACTGGCATCATGCAATGACTGACGTAAATCCTCCAACTGACTGTCTCCGGAAAAGACGGGAGCCACATCAGGCTCAACAGGTTCAAACTCCAAATCGGACCTCTCCTCCTCATAGATATCATCCAGAGAATGAAAGAACTCCTGCCTAGGGACAGGAGTGGGCCTGGAGTCCACAACAGGCTTCACAGTCTTGGATTTAGCCTTCCTTGGAGGATCCACAGTACCAGTGACCTCCACCGGCAAATTCTGGCCAAATGGCACTGAAGGCGCCGCCGGCTCTGAGGGCTGAAGTGAAGGCAAAGCACCGACCGCCGTATTCGACGGACACAGCGGCGACTCAGTCGATGCCGACCTCGTGCCCTTACCAGACTTCTACGGTTTCACCGGGGACGAGGACCGAGACCTGGATGTAGCATGTCTCTGGCGATCAACCTGAGCCTTGTCCGAACTGGACCTTGACGGTTCCTGATGTTTATCGCTCCGAGGACCAGGGCCCGAAAGGCACGCAAGCAACGGACCAAGACCGTTCCCTGTCGGCTTCTTCCGAAGGGGCAGATGAAACTGTGCCCTGAGATTGAAAAATCGGCAGCATTTGCTCCTTGAAGGCCTCCCATTCCACAGGAGTCGAGGATTTAGTGTGACAAGCCACTTTCCTAACGGCGCAATAATCCGACGAGGACGGGTAATGCGACCGGGGGCACCGCTTCCGGGAGTGCCGAGACGAGGATGACGAGTGATGGGACCCACTCGGGTTCGAGATACCCAGGGCTCCTTCCGACGAGGAGAGTCACCCCTAGAATCGTCGGTGGACATCCCTGCAGCTTTTCGGGACTTACTAGGTTTAGAAACCCGACCTACCTGTAACTTCCCCTTACGCTCCCGCAAGGCCTTAGCAGTCAACGACTAGCACTTCGAGCACCACAAACGTAGAGCGGGTCCGTAAAAAACATCTTAGACTTACAGTCCCGGCAAGTCTTAAACCCAGACCGCAGAGTCGGAGGAGTAGATGATGAAGACATTTTCACTAAGAAGATACACAAGGCGTGCTGAGTTCTCGAAGCAAACATGTTTGCAGAAAAAAATGGAACTGAGGCTATGGGCGCTGTGTGTCCCATTTATAACATCCGGTGACGTTGCCCTCGACGGAGGCCTTCAAGGGACATCGACCCGACGCCATTGACGCCGAAAAATTTCCAAAGCAGCACAGCTGTGGACATTACATGTCAAAGATGTGGAATACGTTGGAGGACACAATCCATTCGAAACCCAGTCTGTAAGTCACCAGTGGTAGAGAGAGTGTCAAAAGGATTATCAACTAGGGGGCTGGTGGGGGGGACTCAAAAGGTTTTGCACCTCCATATAACCCATCCACAAGCTCTAATATGCCTGTAGCATTGGTGTGCCCAGAGGGTCCACAAGTAGACAGACGGCGAGTTAGGAGCATTACAGGAAACGTTGGTCAGTTTACAAGAACCTGAAGAAGTATCACCAGAAATAAGGGTATGTCAAGAGATTTTTTGTTTAGGTTTTACCCTGGAGCAATAAGAAATGTTTGTGTTGAAAAAATTGAGGGGAAAATATTGATGGGCAGAGGGCATGGACGGTGCTGGGATAAGAAGTAGAAAAAGCAAGGGAAAATGGAGGGGGAAGATCAAGGTGGTAGAAATAATGAAGAGGCAGGGCAAAAAGGAGATAAAGGAGAGGAGGCAGTGAGAAACCCGTCCCTGCCACAAGAGGCAGTGGGGAGGGACAGACCAAGAAATAGACCAGATTTAATCATGGTAGTTCAAAATCAGAAGAATACTAAAGGGGTAGAAAACAAAATAGATATGCAGATACCTCTAATACATAAAGGAGTAGGGATAACGCAGTATGAGCCATGGCCTCTAATGGACAAAAATTATCTGATTAAAGCTCTCCCCCAGCTTATAGACGGAGCTAGTAATGGATCTATGAATTTGAAAAAAAAGCTGGGGTAGCCTTAGTAGTAGGAGACTTTAAGAGTTTACTGGTCACCATAGTTGCGTACCAGGCTGGGGACATATGGGTAAGTGCTGGGGTAAGTCTTGCAGATAATGAACATGATGGAGCACCCTTTGATGAGGTAAGGGCAAGTGTATGGGATGCCCTACGAAGGATGAACCCAGATACCCCTGACATTCTTTAATGCAGTGCACAATGGGCGATGATGAGGACCCAGTTAGGTTTATTCTTAAATTACAGGAAATGTGGAGAGCTGGGACAGTACCATTTTTCTATTTTATTGTAAAGAGGGGACTACCAAAAGAGGTCCAGAAGTCACTAGATAAAATTGTGGGAATTGAAGCCAAAGGGTGGGCAGAGATACAAAGTATAATAGTCCACAATTGAAAGAGAATCAAGGAGCGGGACAGGGAGTCAGCCCAGAAGCGGCAAACTGACGAGGCAAAACTAGTAGAAAAGAAACTAAACAAGGTTGTCATTCAAACACCAGTGAAGGCACCGGCTCAGGGGGAAAGGACAGGTGATATTCAACAAATTGGGAATGCCACAACTGCAGCACTATGGGTTGAAGGAGGACAGGGACAATAGGGTGTGGGGGGACAGTACCCCCACCCAACCCACAGTGGCAGTATGACGGAGCACCGAGGGGAAAAGAAGGATTTCGAGGAGCAGGAGCAAGAGGCTTTGGGGGCAAAGGACCCCGGTGAGGAGGATTGGGAACATCACAGTGCTGGTGTTGCGGGAAATGGGGGCATTTTGCAAGGGAGTGCAGGAACAGGCCTGGGTTGAGATTTAATTATGGGCCATCACCTTCAGGGTAGCGATCCCAAGGGCATCAAGGAAGGAGACAACAGCAATTTGGGCGAGGGGGTCAAAATCAGTTCCTCTATGGGGCTGACAGGTAAGGGCAACAACTTCAGCAGGGTGAGGGAACACAGTTTAACATAATGGTAGGGGGGAACAGGCGCCCCATCGCAAGGAGTTACAATGACGGAGGCAGCCAGGACAAATACGTATTCTGATTAGGACAGCCCACAGAGAGCACTTAAATGTCCAATCCTATTGATAACCGCACACCTTGAAGAGGAGCCCTTGGTGGAAGAGGAAATAGTAAACAGGCAATTTATATTTATGGTAGATTCTGTTGCAACCAAATCATGCATCATGGAGGGGAACTTTCCATTATCAGGTAAAACTCTTTACATGCAGGGATTCTCTGGGACTATTTCTACAGTTCCATACACTGAGGAGCTGGATATAAGTGGGAGGGTAGGTAGTACGATCCCCCTTGTTAATTTGTTGGGTAGGGTTCTGCTCAGTCCAATAAATATAACTATTATTCACAGATCAAAGGTTAGTATGTTCCACTCCATGGATGTGTGCAACTCAAGATGCAAAAATATATAAGGGGTACCTGTTTTAACGTCCCTAGTTCTTCAGGTAGATCAATCAGAAAATATAAACACACTCGAACTAGTGGACAAATCAGGATGACGGAATGCCTAGATAATTTTTATATTTATATTTAACTTGGTTTCAATTTCCAAGTTTTTATTAGTTTATTTATACACAATCTAAAAGTAAAATTAAACAGTTCCTATAACGTTGTGTGTGGACCTTGATGTTTACCGCGTATGGCAACTACACTTGGCCTGTGCCCTAAAATGGCCACGCAATATTTTCCTCTTTGCACAGCATCACTTCCTTCATCTGACCGAGTGAAGCGCGACGGCCCTGTGGGGTGCTACAACACCTGGACTTTTGGGGCCAACAAGTCTCGACATGTTCGAGGATTCAGCCGTACTGAGCCTTCAAAAGTTTCCCTGGACCACCCTGTGGACTGACCAGCTCTTCAGTGGGCTACCTCGCTACAACCGTAACATTTAGCGATTGCAGTCGAAAAATCAATGGTCGTCAGCTTGTGGTGTAGGGCGCCTTCCGGATGAATTTCAGCCTCCCAGCTTCCAGCTCCGGATGGTCTTCAAACACGACTCCAAGGACGCCAGCATGCAGTGGCCGTCACTGGAACGTGCCCTACTGTTAGGGAGAATTCACATTTCTGTGCTAATTCCCTTCAACCTCAGTGACTCCCAGCTCTTTTGCTGGACTTTAGGACTTTTAGTGAGAGACCTTTTTCTCACTCTATGTTTTGACCGGATTTGGATTATGTGTTTCCTCTGTTTCTGGAGTCTGCAAACTCCATTGACATCTACTTTTTGTATGGTGACACAGCACCTTCAGCGCAGTGTCACAGAGAAATCCTTTAGATTTCTCATAGGGTTTGAATACCTTTTCTTGTGAGAACTACTGTTCCTAAGAATAGTAAAGTGAAAATGACTTTACTTACCTTATCTCTTTTTAGGACCAGCACACACAATCTTATGTGGAGTGCCTCGGGGTTACCTAGTAGCACCTAATCCTACATTCTCATGCAGATTTTTTTTTAATGTTACCCTCACTATTTTAAATAGCTGGTGGCAGTGGTTTAATATCCCTATCATTGTGCTTTTCCACCGCAGGCTGAATACTGAGCTGCAGTATAGCGCCCATGGGTGACCATTTTGTCAGAATGGCCCTGGTCTTTTTTCGCCATTTCCTGTTTGTGAGGCCTTTCTTGGGCTTTACTCTGCGCGTTGAGACAGGTTTGAGCCCTTTGTTCTTTTTGCCTTTGGCAGGCTTCAGCTCTGAAGTCCGCCTCTGGCTCCAGTGTGTCTGGAGAAGGATGCGAGGGAGGTTCCCAAAACTCCCCTGACCCCTGTCTCTAGGAATGCCTGAATGCAACCAGTCCCGATTTGATGGTTGGTTGGCTGTCCTTTAAGGACCCTGCTGTGTGATTGACAGCTTAGTCTGTGCATGAATGGGAGAAACCTGCTTAAAAGGAGAGGGTTTTGGGAATAGAGGCAGTGTCGGCCACTGGGAGAAAGACCCGACGAAGAAACAGTGAGAGAAGCTTGCTGCATCCTTCTGGACCTTTGACTTGCCCGGTGAAGCCATGCTGATGTGCTGAAAGGGACGACTTATTCCCTTGGGTTAGATGGACCAACTAACCCCGAGACAAACTCCACTGGAACATCTTCCCCAACTGGCTGTAGTTATTTACCGCTGCAGGAACCGAGTGCCAGGGTTTGTGAAATCCGGAGTCGAGTGCAACCTGTGAAATCCATCCAGAAGCTCCAGGAGTCTCCTAAAGACCCTCCAGAAGCAGGACGACCAGAGCTCGAGTCCCCTCACCACATTGCAGGACCCAAAGAGTGAAGGAAGCCCAACCAGTATCTGCGACAATACTGTTTATCAAGCGCTGAAACACGAAGTGCCGCTGAACTGAAGAGAGCCTGTAGCTGCAAACGACCTTCAAAGTGCCGCCTCAGGAACTCAGGGTCGGCACTGCTGCAACAGGACAGAATTCAGTTGGACCACTCTTCTTCAAAGCAGAGGTACTGTTTAGACTTGGGGTACTTATCACAGTGTCTTTGAGCTGTGCTTTTCTCAGTTGAGACTTGCAGTGGCTTACCTTTAGAGTTGATTCCAACTCTGCTTTTCCCAGGCTTAACAGCTTGTGACGCTAAAAGTGATTTTTCTACAAACTCTGTAACTTTGTGCAAGACTTTACCTAAGAAGTGCCTCAGCTCTATAGACTGTGCTCCAATTGACTTTGGCTGTCCTGGCTCCCTGCAGACTCTTCTAGCCCATTGACTTTGATATTGTTTGTCCCTGATCGGTGGTAACTTGTTTTAGACAGTTATTGCTGGGAAAGGCTGGTCTAGATTTCATTGGAAGATTTAGTTGTCCTCACATATACTGAGAACCTGTTTAACCTTTTTCCTTCCTTAAACCGATCCTTTCTGCAACCTCAGAATCTGCACAGTATACTAGCGATATATAAATGCCATTAGTGTCCTTGTGAATAAAGTCACCTCGGGGTGTAGGAAGTGTGTAAGAAGCATATCCAAAGAGTATCCACCAACTTGTTTGATTCTGAAAAGTATTTAAAGTATATTTACAGTGTTACATATCTTGCCATTTTTAAAGAACACATTTAAAAAATGATGTTATATAAATAGCTATTTATAACTGAAACCTTGAGTGTAAGTGTTACTTGTAAATAAGAATGTCATTGCTAAAGCTCTACAGCTCACATTTACCCCTCTTGAGATAGGCCTGTCTGCTCATTCACACTACCAACTTGTGCAGTACAGACCTATACCAAAAGGTGGGTTACCTAATACCAAGTAGACAAGTGTTGTGTAGTCTCACACAGTGTTACTACATCAATTCTTGCCTAACACCTAACCCATACTGTGAAGTGTCCTGGAGGGGTTGGCATCGGTGCTTTCAGCATTTCTCCATAGCCAAGGCTTGCACTCTTACCTTGGACCCGACCGGAACAATCCTTGCACCTGCAGGTGCTCGGCACCTCTCACCTAAACAGATGGCAGGAAAATTAACCTCCAGCGATCACCAAGTCGACCCATCCAGTCCTCAGGAAAATCAGAGTCAGGGGGTAAGTAAATGCAAAGCATTTGCATCCTCAAGGCTTCCATAGAATAACAGCATGAACAAGTCTTTGTATCATTCCATTCCAGTGCTTTTTGGTCGTCGCACCTGAGCAGTGCAACCTAAAAGATAAGAACACATTTTTACTTACCAGTACATTTTTGCATCTCTTCTCCTGGACAATCACCAACACAAGCACTTTACCTCCATCAGATACATTCTGGGGAGAAGCATTGTGACTTTTGGGCACAAGGCCCCACTCTTCATAGGGATTGGCCATTTGAAGGTAGGGCATATTCCTTGTGACTTGGTTCCATATTACTGCATAACTTTGCTGACTTTTATAGATGTAATTTATTAAAGGCATTGAAAGAACCTAGGGTGACTGTACATATGTTTATTATGTAGTGTTGTGCTACATTGTCACCTGCCCGTTTCATTTTTTAGTGTACGTTTTGGGCCTAGATTATAGTATTTTTGTACATTCCGGTCTTAATTGAACTATTGTGTGCTTCACTGTGAGGACTCATTGTGGACCCCTGACTAACCACCGCCCCCCACTCTCACTCTCCGGAGAATAGCCTCGACTGCTCTCCATTGCTACTTTGCTACCTTGATTGAGTTTTGGCTAAACTTTCAGAGTTCCCCCCGTTCACTATAACTAGGGTGGCCACCTAACCAGATTCCAGGCATCCGTCTTAAAACCAGTCATTCCAGTTAGGCAGGGAAGTATATAAAAATACAATAGGCCTTTAATATGCACAAGTAGATACAAATAAAGGTAAATATTGTATGGACTCTCAAATCTAGCTGTGTTTAGCATTGCAGTCATCTGGTCAACTGTGTCTCAAACCGAGCTGTGGTGCTTAGGACTCAACTCAATTGTTCTGTTAGGCGTAGGCCTTTCTCCCACTATACAGGTATCTCAGGTCTAGCTTTGTTTAGTACTGCACCCATTTGCTCTGTCGGGCGTAGACCTCTCTCCCACTATACAGGACTCTCAGATTTGGCTGTGTTTAGCATTGCAGTCAATTGCTCAACTGTGTTTCTAACTTAGCTGGGTTTAGTACTGCACCCACTTGCTCTGTCAGGCGTGGGCCTCTCTCCCACTGTACATATCAAGTCTAGCTGAGCCCTACTTCAACCTGCATGGTCTGCTAACCAAATTGTATTGTTAGCTATAGGACCTCTCCCGTGATAAAGTGATCACTGGCTGATTATTGTGGAATAATAGTGTGACTATTGGGTCACGCCCCATGAGATGACACTGACTCATCTATGCCCATTAGGACATTTCTGCTGCTACTAGCTATACACTTCGTAACGCCAAATAGTTGGCTCACTGCAGTGAACCTCCTTCCATGGAGACCAACATTAAGGGCAGCCACTGAAATATCCAACAAAACCCTAAAACCCAAAGCGCACCAAACTACACCTTTAAACTCCACTGCAACCTAATAAACGCATGATCCATGTCAAAATACTCAGATCTTTAACGTTCTCTGTGACAACGGCATCAACATCCTATTCATCACAGAAACATGGCCGGACGACAATTACAAAATCACACTCCAAAGCTGCCTCCCAACCAACTTTAAATGCCTTCAGGTAAACGGGAAAAATAAAAAAAGGAGGAGGCCTTGCAATAGCATTCAAAAGACACCTGAAAATTAAAACAGACAAACCTCTCAACATCATCAACTGCGAAACCATTGTCATACATCTATCAGCGAACCCAAAAACCAACATCACATTCATTCTAGTGTACAGACCACCGACATACGATGCAACCTTCGTCGATAACTTCATAGAAGCCATAACCAACATAGCCATCAAGCATGAACATCTAATTATCCTGGGGGACTTAACATTTGGTTTGAAGAAAGACACGCCAACTCCCAAAAGTCATTAATTGGACAGCTTAGAACCATGAAACTACAACAGCTGGTCAAAGGGGCAACACACTCGGCAGGACACAACCTCGACGCAATTTTCACCAAGGAAAAACCTATCGCCACGGTACCACCGATACAAATACTGTGGAGCGATCATCTCATCATCCCATTCGTGATCAGACTACCAAGTCAAGTCTGCATCCAGCCCCCCAAGCTCACAACTGTCACAAAAAGAAACTGGAAAGCCGTCAAAGCAAGCAACCTTTTAGAACAACTGGCGATGACCAAACCCTCAACTACAGAACTAGAGCTGGCTGACCTAGACGTGAAAGCAGACCTACTGCACAAATGGATTGCTGACAATTGGAAACATCATCGCCCCGGAATAACCATTCACCCCCTAAAAAAAAGGGCAAAGGCAAAATGGTTCACCCCTCTACTAAGCACCATGAAAAAGGAAAATAAGAAGATGAACTGGAATGGAGGAAAGAATACAACCTGCACAAGAAAATACTGTTCCAAAAACAAATCCGTGCATACAAGAAGGAAATATAAAAGGCTAAGAGAAGGCATTATGATGACAGAATCACCAATGCCACAAACACACAAAAAGAAATGTTCAACATCATTAAAGAAATGAGAAACCCACCCAGCTGCGACAACACTCCAACACCCTCAGAGAAACTTTGCAGCGACTTGGTAGACCACTTCAAGAACAAAATCCATGACATCAGACAAATCATACAAAACAGACCAACCATAACATTCAACCAACCACACCTAACACAGAGCCACAGCACAAACTACAAAACCTCCCTGAAATATCAGCAGAGGCATTCGTCTTGCTGGTAAAACACAGCAAGAAAGCAGGATCACCCATGGACCCCTGCCCCCTGACATCTACAAATGAATCCTCGCACAAGCAACACCGTCAAAACACTACAGAAAACTCCTGAATCTCTCACTCTCACCAGAAACTGTACCGAGATCCTTCAAATCAGCATATATTAAACCGTGGCGACATGGAAGACCTCTCCAACTACAGACCGATTTCAAATATTCCCTACCCGGCAAAACTCCTTTAAACTTACGTATACAAATTAAACCAAGAACATGTAGAAAAACACCACCTGCTAGACCAAGCACAAGTCAGTTTCAGACCCACAAAAGGAACAGAAACAACACTACTATCCATCTGTGACGACCTAAAAACAAACGCAGACTCCAACACAACCTCAGTTCTGATTCTGCTCGACCCCTACGCAGCCTTCGACAGTTAGCCATGACACCTTAACCAATAGACTGGAAGACCTAGGCATAACGGGCATGGCACTACTCTGGATTAAATCATTCCTAGCAGACAGAACAGAAACTTATGGATAAAACCCTACAAATCCACCCCACGATTTAACTGGAGTACCACAAGGCTCCTCACTTTCACCACTGTACTTCAACATCTACCAGACTCCAGTTATCAGCATCTTCATAAAATACAAAATCACATGCTACAACTACGCAGACGACACCCAAATCCTCTACAAAATCGTAAGACACTCAAGCCGATCACTCAACCCTAATCGAGTGTCTAAAAGAAGTCTTCAACTGGATGAAAGCCAACAGCTTGAAAATCAACCCAGAAAGACAGAAATCATGATTAGATCTAATAACCAAGAAAACAACATCTACATTGTGCAAATGGGAACTGCACCCACACCATCTAAGGTAGTAAAAAATCTGGGAGTCCTGATGGACAACACCCTAACTTTAGAACCACAAATCAATGCAATAATCATGAAATGCTCCTTCCTCCTTCACACAAGAAGAATCTTACCTTTCCTCTCCTTCACCTACAAAACACAATCGTCGCCCTCATCATGTCAAGAATCGACTAAGCAAACAGCCTCTATCACGGGATGCCAGAATACCTCCTGAAGAAACTATAACGCATCCAAAACACAGCAACCAGACTCCTCCTCAAACTATCCAGAAGAGACCACATCACTCCAGCACTAAAAACACTGCATTGGCTCCTAGTCAAACATCTCATCACCTTCAAAACAATGTTCATAACACACAGGGCAATCAGCGGACAGGGAGCTGAATTCCTACAAAAGTAAATCCACAAGCCAACCAGACACCTCAGATCAAGCAACGAAACCCGCCTGGAACAAAAACCATACCTTAAGAAAAAACTAGGGAGCTCCTTCTCCCACCTAGCTGCAAAAACCTGGAATAACATCCCGAAAGAAATAAACACCAAAGACCACCTACAATTCAGAAAATTACTAAAAACCTGGCTCTTCAACATCACAGATATAATTGAAAAAACTAAACACTCAAACGGGAAACACAATCATAGGATGACAGAATCTAGGATGACACTGACAAACATCCAGAACCGACTAAGGGAAACTCCTACTATAACAAGAGAGACAATGCTAGGTGGAATAGGACATTCGACACACCACGAGGACAGAATCAGCACCCCTAGCCATCTCCTGCCAACAACCTTACTGGTTCCATAATCGCTACCAGGTATCAAATTTGAATAGAGTTGTGTGAATGTTAGCAGTTGCCACACTTGAACTAAGTTCTGAACATCGGCATGGGCCGGCCCCGGATGTAGTTGGGAATGACAGGTGCCGCACCTGGATGTGAATGCAAGCGCTGGCATGTGCTGAGCTTCAAAGGGGCTGTGAGCGGTAGCCTGAATGAGCAGCTGGATAAAACTATGAATGCCGACCACTGCCACATATGGATGGAGTAGCGTTGGCTGACCAATGCCACGTATTGACTGGATTGAGAATGCTATCCAGCCCAGATATGGATGGACTCGCAAACACCTGTTTACCACGCATACAGACAGGTTGGACCGAGATGGCCGGGCCGGAACTTGGACAAGGTTATGAATGCGAGTGGGCGTCATGTGTGGAAGGGACTGTGAGTGTCGGCCGGTCCCAGATCGAGATGGTGATGCACGCGCGCCCCACCTGGAGAGAATATGAAAGTTTAGCGCCTCGCTTCCAGACAGAAATGCCATTAAACCAATCCAGTAACAATTTCACCCCTCTGCATACACCTCTCAAACTGTAACCAAACACAACCACAAGCCTGTAACACAACAATCAGCACAAACTTCACTGCAACAACAAAACAAACCACACAGACACGCACAACAGCGCACAACTACCACCAACCGAAAAACACCCCAGGCCCAGCCAACAGAGCTAACCGGGTTGAGGCTGCCAACAGCACATACCTTCTCTCTTGCACTTTTCCCTGCTTATTCCCCACAAACTCATCCACTCAACGCCCAAATCCGGCCCCCAACCTCAACCCCCACCCCCTTCCCTTTTTTTTTTCCAGAGCCGCCGGGCGCCAGGGGACCAATATGGTAGTGATAGTGCGCGGAACAAATATCCTTTAACATAAACATAACCATTACTTACCGTAATAGCATTACTGATAATTGTATCTGCTTAGATTCACATGCTGTGCATATAGTTCGATATCTAGTGGTAACCGCAGAGTATTGCATCTGGTCTTTCCAGGATCAAAAGGGGACGTTGACACGGGCGTGCCTGTAACACTATCCCGAACGTGATGTTTAGTGTATCCAAAAACCTTCACGCGTCGAGATCCCTCCGATTGTATTCTTTCTGCTGTGAGGGAGCTTCATGATTATCGTGAGTACAGAAAAGCGAGAAGAGTAGTAGATGTCTATGTTCCTTCCAACCGAGCGGGGAGGAAGGGTGGGCACATTTGAATCCAAGCAGATACAATCATCAGAAATGCTATTACGGTTAGTGATGCAGGTTTTCTGATGCTTGTGAATCTGCTTAGAATCACATGCTGTGCATAGACTAGCGAGCAGTACTCGGAGTTGGAGGTGGGATGCGAGAAGGAACAGTAGTGAAAAGATGTCTTAGTACTGCTTGTCCCACCTGAGAATGAGACCTAGAATGAGTGTCTAGGCAATAGTAGTTTGTAAAGGTGTGTACAGAACTCCACGTTGGCGCCTTGCAAATGGACTCGAGGGGAACAATTGCAATGAATGCTATGGAAGCCCCAGTGCCCAGAATGTTCTAGGCTTGAAGGGCAGTTCTCTCTTGGCAAGAGTGTACCAGTGTGATGCAATTGACAATCCACCTTGAGATGGCTGATTTAGAGACAGGGTCCCCCTCTCTACCAGCCTCCACTGAAACGAAAAACTGGTTTGTTTTTCTTAGTGGTTTAGTCTTTTCCAGATAGTACATTACTGCCCTGTGCACATGCAGTGTGTGTAGGCTTCTATGCGCCACGTTAGTGGGGTTCTGGAGAATGTGGGTAGTTCTATAGAATGGTTCACATGGAACTTGGAAAAGAATTTCGGCGCAAACCGTGGGCGAGTGCACAGAACCACCGTATCTCTGAATCGTGACAAAAGGGTCTAGAAATGAAAGGGCCTGTAGTTCACTGACTCTCCTTATAGAAGTGACTGCCACTAGGAATGCTGTCTTGTAAGCGAGTGCCTTGAGACTTGCCTTGTGCATAGGTTCAAACGGAGACCGCATTAGTCTGGTTATTACCACATTTAGAGCCCACCCGGGAGCCGGGTTAGAAATAGGGGGAGCAGTCAATGGGATTGATGGAATTGCACCAGATGACAAAGCGTTTCCATTTATTGGAGTAGCAATGTCTGGTGTTGGGCTTTCTTGCTTCTCGAAGTATGTCCATGCATCTCTGAAATAGTTGGAGGTGCCCTAACTCTATGACCTCAGGAGCCAGGCCGCTAAGTTGAGAGTTTGCAGGCATGGGTGAAGTGTTTCCCCCTTGTCCTGAGATAGCATGTTGTATGGGCAAGGCAGTTTCATCGGAGGAAAGAGACATTTCCATCAGATGGGAGAACCAGGCAGGGTTGGCGGGCCCACATCGGGGCCACCAATATCATGGCGACTGGTCGACTGGTTCCTGGTGCATCTTGTGCACAATCTTATTGAGGAGCGGAGTGACGGGATGGGGGGGGGGACGGGAAGTTTGGAGCGCGTAAACAAATTTCCCTAACCATGTTATCTAGAGACCGTTCCCCCTAGGATCGGTATTGAGGCTACCTGGAGGTGTAATCACGGCATTGCGAGTTCTCCAGAGTTGCGAACAAGTCAATCTCTGGGAAGCCCCATTCTGCGAAAACGTTGGAGACTATGTCTTTGTGTAGTTGCCATTCGTACTCAAAGGGCAACGGGAAGTCTCTTCTGAGCACGTCTGCCAGAAGATTGAGTTCCCCTGGAACGTGTTGAGACAACAGAAACATCTTGTTTTTTGAGAGCCCATACCCAAATGTTCTGAGACAGTTTGGACAGCGCTGGAGAGTGAGTGCCCCTTTGCTTGTTCAGGTAGTACATGGCCGTGGTACTGTCCGTGAGGATGAGGACCGTCTTCCCCCTGTAACTGTTTGAAAGGCCTTCAGTGCTTTGAACACTGCTAACAGCTCCAAAAGGTTTATTTGGTTAGATTCTACTGCTGGGGACCAAACACAGTGCGCCGTCTGTTGAAGGAGGAGAAACCCCCACCCTGTGAGGGAATGCGTCAATCGTGAGAGTGGCTTCTACTGCACGGGTGATGAAGGTTTTCCCCTTCAAGAGGTTTCCCTCGTCCACCACTGCAGAGAAAGAATGAGGGCTGCAGAGACAACCACTAGATCATCCCATTGTCCGCTGGCCTGACACCACTGGCTGGAGACACCTCTTGCATGGGGCGCATGCACAAAAGTGTGTGAGGAACCAAATAAATGCAGGATGCCATAATTCCTAACAGTCGCATGGCCTTGCATAGCATCACCTCTCGACTGGCTACATACTGAGGGATCTGAAACAGCATGTTTTGGACCCTCTTGTTGGAGGGGAAGACAAAGCCATCTTCTGTTCGAATTAGCCCCCCCATAAACTTCTTGACTTGACTGGGGTCTAGGCTGGATTTCTTCTCGTTTATGGAGAATTTCAGACTGATTAAGACATCTATCGTCTTTAGATTGTTCGACAGGCATGTTCTGTAGGAATCCCCGGTTATGAGCCAGTCGTCGAGGTAAGGATGAACTAGGATGGATTACCTGCGCAGGTGTGCTGCTGCCACTGCCAGTACCTTTGTAAAGAGCCTTGGGGCAGAGGCAATTCCAAAGGGAAGGACCATGAACTGATAGTATTTGTCCTCTATCATAAACCTTAGATATTTCTTGTGTGCTGGCAACATTGAAACATGAAAGTATGCAAATATCATGTCCAATGTTGCCATGTAATACCCCTGCGTCAGTAGAGGAATTATCACTTGCAGCGTTACTATACGAAACTTTAGAGGTTTGACAAATTTTCTCACTGGGCGCAAGTCTAGCACAGGGCGCATGGTGAGATCCTTTTTGGTTACAAGGAAGTACACTGAATAAGGAACAAGTTACTTACCTGTAACTGTTGTTCTCCAGCATGAGTCTGGCATAGATTCACATGCTCATGAATATTCCCCGTCGTCAGGCCGGGAATCCTCGGTATAGAAAAAAATCAGTATCAGTTTCGTTTCTGATCTGTCTTTCTTAGTAGTAACCAATCACTGGTCTCTGGGTCATACTGCCCCCAGCCAATGACTGCCCTCTCCCTAAACCCCGCCTCCGGCAGCCATCTTCAGATTTGGTAGCACGTAAAGTGGCAGTATGACCAAGTGAAGAGCCGCAGAGGGGTAGGCTGGAGGGTTCGCATGTGAATCCATGCCAGACCCATGCTGGAGAACAACAGTTACAGGTAAGTAACTTGTTCCTTCTCCAGCATGGGGTCTGGCATGGATTCACATGCTCATGAATATAAGAATACATAGCAGTACA
This sequence comes from Ambystoma mexicanum, assembly GCF_040938575.1. Lineage (NCBI taxonomy): Eukaryota > Metazoa > Chordata > Amphibia > Caudata > Ambystomatidae > Ambystoma > Ambystoma mexicanum. The sequence goes on from NC_090935.1 coordinate 420,166,677, forward strand.
CACATGCACAACCACGGGAGGTGGCAACAGGCTCAACATTAAGCAATACAACAACTCAACATTAAGCAACTCTTACCTCCACACCAGGCTCACCTTAGGCGAACAGGTTGCGCAGCACTGCTTGGCCAACCCTGGACTCCTCCCTGGAGTCCCGATCGGCGCAGTAGAATCTTGTGAAGGTGTGCGTCGACCTCCACGTCGCAGCCCTGCAGATGTCCAGCAGGGGCACACCAGACAGGAACGCTGTGGTAGCCGCGATCGCTCTGGTCGAATGGGCTCTCGGACGGCCGGGCAGCTGACGGTTTTCCAACCGGTGACAGTGCATGATGCAGCTGGAGAGCCATCTGGAAATGGAAGTCTTCGAGAGAGCGTTCCCTTGATTCACAGTCCCAAAGTTCACAAACAGTTGTGACGTCTTCCGAAAACTCTTTGTGCGGTCCACGTAGAACTTCAGCGCTCTAGCTACATCCAGCGAGTGCAAAGTCCTCTCAGCCGGCGACGAAGGCGACGGGAAGAAAACTGGCAACACCAAGGGCTCGTTGAGGTAGAAGTCCGACGGCACCTTGGGCATAAAGGATGGGTGTGTCCTCAGCACCATCCTCGTGTCATGAAAAGTCAAGTATGGAGGCTTGAAAGATAGGGCCTGGATCTCTCCCACTCGTCGTGCGGAGGTGATGGCCACGAGGAAAGCTGTCTTCCATGACAGGAACTTCAAAGGCGCCAAATGCATAGGCTCGAATGGGGCCCCCATGAGCTTGGTCAGCACCACATTAAGCTCCCACGCCGGGGCAGGAGCATTCACCGGCGGGAATTATCGGAATAGTCCCTTCATGAATTCTTTCACCAGGCGATGAGACCACAAGGACGCCCGTCCAGTCGTCCTGGTATATCGGGAGATTGCAGCCAGATGTATTTTGATGGAGGCGTGAGCCAGTCCAGCTTTGGCCAGCGACAGTAGGTACGGCAGTACTTGAGGGGCCGTAATCCGCAGAGGGTTAATCTTCTGTGCACGGCACCAGACAGAGAACCTCTTCCATTTATGTCCGTAGCACTTGAGAGTTGAGGACGACCTGGCCTTTGCAAGAATCTCTCTGCAGTCTAGCACTCTAGTGCTGCAGGAGCCAGGCCTGGAAGTTCAGCGACTCCGGGTCGTGGTGAAGAATGGCGCCTCCTTCTCTGGAGAGAAGGTCTGCATCCGTCGGCAGCTTGACTGGTGGGGACGTTGACAAGTCCAGAAGGTCTGGGAACCAGATCTGCCTCGGCCACGCCGGTGCGACGAGGATCATCCTGCACCGGGACCTCTTGAGCTGGTTGATGAGCCGGAGCAGCAACGGCAGCGGAGGGAACGCATAAAGAAATAGGCCGTCCCAGGGGAACGAGAAAGCATCGCCCATGCTCCTCCGCTGGGGGAACCTGCTGGCGAACCTCCGGCACTTGGAATTCGTTGCCGTCGCAAAGAGATCGATTTGGGGTTCGCCCCATCGTCGGAAGAGTCAATCCACGTGATCCTGGCGTAGTTCTCATTCGTGGCACGAGCGCAGCTCCCTGCTGAGTGAGTCGGCGATCGTGTTTTTTATTCCTGCCAGATGAAGAGGCACCAGAAACATCCCTTGGGCGACGGCCCAATGCCACAGATCCTGGGCTTCCTTGGATAGGGCCGGGGACCTGGTTCCGCCCTGCTTCCGGATGTAGAACATCGTGGTGGTGTTGTCGGTGAAGATCCTCACCACCTTGCACTTGAGGGACGGAAGAAAGGACCTGAGGGCCCAGAACACTGCGCGGACCTCCAAGATGTTGATGTGGAGAGACTTCTCCTCCGGGAGCCAAAGGCCTCTCACGTGAAGATCTCCGGAGTGTGCTCCCCAACCTTCCAGGGAGGCGTCCGTCGTCACCGTCACCTGGTGAGCTGGGGTCTGAAAGTCCGTGCCCGCCGACAGATGGGAGCGGGTACCCCACCACCGGATCGCCTGACGGAACGTCTCGTTGAAAGGAATCCTGTCCTCGAAGCTGCCCGTCGACTGGATCCAGTGGGCGTCGAGGAACTCCTGTAAGGGTCTCATCCGAAGCCTGCAAAGGCGCACCAGATAAATGCAGGAGGACATCATCCCGAGGAGGGACTTGATAGATCGTACCCTGGCCATGTCCGTGGCCAGCAGACACTGCACCTTGCCCAGAATGGTCCTGGGCCGTCTTCCTTTTAGCCTTGCGCCATTGGTAAAGGAACCCTTCTTTCTTCTTTTCTTCTGGGCAGAGCTGAAAAAGCTCAGATGTCCTGGAAATCATGGTGTGAAAGGATCCAATCTCGTCGGGCGGGGACGCCCGAGCAGGGGGCGACGGGGGACACGTCCCGTCGTCGCCTCCGTCGTCATCTGTACCTGTCGTAGCCGTGTCCGTGCCTGTATCATCCCTGTGGGTAGTAGACCAGGGGGAAGGCAGAGCAGCAGAGCAGCAGAGCAGGCCGCAGAGGTGGGAGAGGTGGCGTAGGATGCGGTGGACTCTCTGAAGGTCCTGGCTGCGGTTCCCCCGTCGGGTCTGGCTCAGGTACCTCCGTCGGGGGAAGGGGCAACCTTGTCCTTATCTCCGAGCATAAGGACTGAATCGCTGACAAAATGGCCGCCGAGGTGTCCTGCGGCGCCGGAAACGACGGGCGCAAGGGCTCTTGAGGAGCCTTGTCGGCGACACCGTCGCTCTCGTAGTCGCCCTCGTCGGGATCCCTCCCGATGGGCTGGGCCTCTTCCACGACTTCGATGAGCTCTTCTTCAAAGGTCGTGTCCGTATCCACGATGGCCACCAGCCCCTCCCCCACCTTTTCCAATGCAGACTTCGTGGGGGTCTTCTCAATGGGCCTGAAAGACGACTCCCTCCGCGGTGGCAGGGAGACTCTGGGTCCTGAGGGCGCCTCCACTGGTGTAGCCTCCACAGGCTGAGCCAGGGCCGCGGCGACATCCTCAATCGAGGTCTTAGCAGGGTGAATTAAGGCCATCTTCACCTTCTGGACGCCTGGGGCCTTCACCTTGGGGGGAGGGTCCGCGCCTCGCTCCCCCTCTGCCGGAATCTTCGAGAACGACCGGGACCTCTCCAGAAGCTTCGCCGGGTTCTCGGACTTCCTCTTACCCGAGCCAGAGCGTTGGCTCGTGGTTGATGGCGCCGTGGAGGATGCGCCCTGCCTGGCAGCCAAGGAGCCCGACCGTTCGGCGCTCCCGGTGCCCGCGGACTCGCGGTGCTTAGCCTTTTGTTGGGCCGCCGTCGCCGCGGCACCCTCACAGGACTTAGAAGACCTCTCGGACTTCTTTTTCTTCTTCTCGCCTGACGGGTTCTTCTCTTCCAGCTAGTTGGTGGGACGGAGCTGGCGATCCTTCATGGTCCGCTCCGACATGTTCCCACAAAACGCACAGTCCTTCTCCTTGTGCGTCTTGTCCTCATGGAGAGAGTAGAGGCATAACGAATGCTCGTCCTCCTTGAAAACATTCTGAAGCTGGCATCCAGGGCAGGTCCTGAACAGCTTCCCGGGCGTCGAGCTTCCTTTCTCCTGGGCCATGTCCGGGGTAGGCCTCGGAACATCTGGAATCCTCCAAAAGCGTAACTCGACGAAATCTTCACCCTTGAGGGGCGCAGAAAACTCCGAAACTGATTCCTGTTGATCGGATGTAGAAAAGGTGGAGCTTGAGGCTCTATTTAACCGAAAAATGAGAAAAATCTCCTGAAAAAGCAAAAATGCAGCAAAAGCTCGAGAGCTACAGCACGAGGACTCCCAACACTTGAACGTGCGGTAAAAATCTGAGGATGGCTGCCGGAGGCGGGACTTAGGGAGAGGGCAGTCATTGGCTGGGGGCAGTATGACCCAGAGACCAGTGATTGGTTACTACTAAGAAAGACAGATCAGAAACGAAACTGATACTGATTTTTTTCTATACCGAGGATTCCTGGCCTGACGACGGGGAATATTCATGAGCATGTGAATCCATGCCAGACCCCATGCTGGAGAAATACCCTTGTTTACCTGTAGAAGAGGGACGACTTCGATAGCGCCCTTTTCCTGCAGGATCACGACCTCTTGCAGCAGTATCCTCAAGTGTTCTGGTGTTAGGCGTCTTGATCTCGGAAGTCTGAATCAAGGTGGTCAGCTGAAATCGATGCAGTAACCGTGGGCGACGGTCTTGAGCACCCACTGGTCTTTTGTAATCCCCTCCCATTTTATTTTATTTATTGCATTTGTTAATACGCCCAAACCCAGAGCTATCACGGCGTAGGTTACAGGTTACTTGCTGGTTACATAGAGATAAACACATACTTATTACAATAGAAGACAAGGTACGGGGGAACAAGTCAACTTGGCAGTACATGTGTGGGCACAATGTGAGGAAGCATACATGGACAGGTTACAATAGGAGGGAAGGGTGTATATATATAGTGGGGAATACAACGGACCTGAGGAAAAGTAGTGGCTAAGCATTGGAACTCGAATTTGGTGAATAGCCAGGTTTTTAGTAGTTTCTTGAATTGGGTGAGGGAGGTTTCATTGCTGTTGTATGTTGGGAGAGAATTCCATATTCTGGGGGCGGTGATCGTGAAATTGGCGTCCCCGGGTTCTCTTATTCTTGAAATGAGGAATAAGTAGATGAGCGTTAGTATTGGATCTGAGGAGTCTGGTAGGGGTTTTTATGAGTGAAGCATTCATTGAGGTAGGTGGGGGCATTTTGGGTTATGCACTTATGAGTGGTAGTGAGAGTTTTGTGCAGGATTCCTGCATGGATTGGGAACCATTGAACGTCTTTCCTGACTTGAGAAATATGGTCTCTCGTTTATGCCTATGGCTGCTCTCAATGCTTTGTTTTGAAGTAATTGTAATTTGTTTTTGTTTTTTTGTGGTACCTAAAAGGAGTATGGAATACATTGCTCACCGTAATCGTATTTCTGGTGCTTGTATCTGCTTAGATTCACATGCTACGCATAGGCCGACATCTAGTGGAAGCTGTGGAGTAGTACAGTTGTTGTTTTCGAAACTCGAAAAAGGACGTCGAAATAGGGCGTGCCAGTAATACTATCCCTAGTGCGGCGTTCCATGTATCTATGGTCACTCAGATTGTATTTCTTCTGACATGAGGTAGCATGAGGAGTAGCGCAAGATGTATTCCTTCAGATGCTTGTGCAATCTGCTCAGATTACATGCTATGCATAAATTAGCGAGCAGTGTTATGAGAAGGTGGTGGGTTGGGAGAAGGAGTAGCGGCAAATAGATGTTTTAGAACCGCTTGTCCCACCTGTGTATCTGTCTTGGAATGTGTGTCAATGCAGTAGTGCCGAGTGAAGGTGTGAACTGAGCTCCATGTAGCTGCTTTGCAAATGCTGTCTAAGGGGACATTTGCAATAAAGGCTAGAGTAGCCCCAGTACCCCGTGTGGAGTGTGCTCTTGGTGTAAAAGGCAGTGTTTTGTCTGATAATGAATAGCATTATTGTATACATTTGACTATACATTTGGAGATGGCTCTCTTGGAAACACGTTCTCCTTGTCTGCCTGTAGCCATGGAGATTAACAGTTGATCAGTCTTTCTAAGCGGTCTGGTTTTGTCTACATAGTAGAGAACCGCCCTCCTTACATCTAGTGTGTGGAGTTTGACCTCAGCTGAGCTAGCTGGTTTTTGAAAAAAGCCGGAAGCTCAATTGACTGGCTTACGTGGAACTTGGAAACAAATTAAGGGGAGAACCTAGGGTGAGTCCGTAAAACCAATTTGTCTTTATGGATGTCAAAGAAAGGGTCCGGCACTGACAAGGCTTGGAATTCGTTGACTCTTCTTATGGAAGTAATAGCCACTACGAAGGCAGTCTTGTAGGAAATGTGTTTCAGGGTAGCCTGATGCAAAGGCTCTCAGGGGGGTCCCATGAGTTTTGCTAGTACCACATTTAGGTCCCAACCCGGCGGGGGATTAGAGAATTTAGTCTCTTCACTCCCTCCATGAATGCCTTAATGACTGGCACTTTCCACCATGAGACTTTACTTTGAGAGGTGGTATAGGCTGATACAGCTGCTAGGTGGACTTTTAAAGAATTAAAGACCAACCCAGAATTTAACAAGTTGAGCATATAGGTTAGAATGTGTGATGAGTATATTCTATGGGGTTGATCTGCTTAGATTGGCACCAACTGACAAATCTCTTCCACTTGTGGGAATAACCCTGGTGTTTGGTTACTGTGCTTCTTTTAGGATATCCATACACCATTACGGAAGATTAAGGTGCCCGAACTCTGACTTCAGGAGCCATGCTGCTAGGTTCAAAGAGTGAGGTTGTGGGTGTATCGTTCTCCCCCTGTGCTGAGTCAACAAGTTGACCTGGTTCGGGATTTTGATGGGATCGCACATCACCAGTTTGCGCAGATGTGGATACCACGGTTGTCTCACCCACATAGGAGCAACTAGGATAAGTGTAGTTTGTTCACTATTCTGCTGATTAATGGAGTCGGGGGGTGGGGTGTCAAGCTTAAGCAAATTTCCCCGACCAGTTCATCCATAGGGCATTCCCCTTGGAGTCTGGTTGGGGGAACCTGGACGCGAAATCTGGGCATACTGTGTTTTCTCATGTAGCGAACAAGTCTAGAGAAGGGTAGCCCCAGAGAGAGAGGATGTGGTCTACCACGTCCGTGTGTAGTTGCCACTCGTATTCTTCTGGCAGAGGATCTCTGCGAAGAGAGTCCGCTAGAGTGTTGAGTACCCATGGAACATGTTGGGAGGACAGGGACATCCCTCCTCTGAGTGCCCTCTTCCAAAATTTCTGAGCCAGTTTGGACATATTTGGAGAGTGTGAGCCTCCGTGCTTGTTGACATAAAACATTGCGGTGGTGCGGTCTGTTAGGACTTGTATCGACAGGTTTGTCAGGTAGTTTTTCGAAAGGCTTGTAGTGCCTTGAAAACTGCCAATAGCTCCAGAAGATTGATGTGTTTCTGTGCAGTCACTTGTGACCACAGGCCGTGTGCTGAAGGTAGTGGGCCCCCGACCCGGAAAGTGATGCGTCTGTTGTGACGACCGCTTGCGCTTCCGGTTCGTGGAAGGGTTTCCCCTTGAGAAGATTTTTCCTTGACCGCCAGAATAAGTTCTGGACCAGTGTAGGCCAAACACTCACTAGATTGTCGCACTGACCACTTGCCTGAGACCAGCTGCAGGTTTGTTGTTCATTTATCTCAGCATATCTCTCGAGAGCTAGCACTCGTCGATAGGTTCTGTACTTAATCCCCTAACGATATCCATTTCATTATAGATAAGCGTTTATCCCTTTGAGGTCACCCCTGCATATGTGAATGAACCATGTGAGGTGTCCTCCCTCCAGGATGCCGCTCTAGGAGGCAACTTTTGAGGTGCATTAGGTAAGGACTCAGTACACTTAACTATGGCTATTTCTCTAATCAACAGATACGGGTATCCTCATCTCTTTTTTCTTTTCACACTGTACTATATCCTTATAGCTATCTGTATTATTTAAGCATCTTTTTATATGCTGATTTCTCTATTTATTGTTAGTTCAGGTTGTGGTGCCTTTCCCTTAACGGTTCTCTCGGACTTGGTAACTTGGCGTTTACTTTCCTTCTGGTTGTGGTCACTGGGAGCTGGCTGTTTGGGGCCCGTCTGCCTAATTGAAAAGGGGTATTTACTCGGTGGTTCTGACCATTTCTTGGCATTCTCAAATCCCCTTTCGTGCTAAATACCTCACATGTAATGTCCAAATAAGTGGTCATAATAAACACAATATGATGGTATGCCATTTGACTGTTTTTATAGGGGCTGAATTTAGGATTGAACTTCCTGAAGAAGGTGGTCTTTATCTTTCTACACTCTACCGAAACGCCAAGGCCTGCAACCACAGGACGTGGTTTTCACGCTTGGATATCATTTCAGCCTGCTGTATAACCCCTGGAGTTTCATCAAAAGCAATCAAACACACTACCTTGAACCTGAGGATTAAATCTCTAGGACTCTGTTTTGCCTTTGAGTTTGGCTCTATGCACAGGACCTTTGTCTGTTGCAGCTCATCCTCTTATGTTCTTATATGCCTTAAAAATAATCTTTTTACTAAATTGTTACTTCTGTCACAACCAAATGATAGAACTATATTTTTTGATCCAACAAGGGCAGGTAGTTAAACCCTACTTTTTTTCTTCAACTTAGTTGAGATTATTATGTGATAAACGTGCACAAGAACAAGAATGTGTTCAACTGTGATAAAGATTTCTATCAGATCAAGTGTTTTTGTTAACCTGTCTCTCTTATGCTCGTCTTCTTTACTCTATTTTCTCCCCTCTTCTTTTGAGTTTCCTGCTCTAATAATCCTGGATGTATTTTTTGTATATACTTGAAGATTTATCAATATATGTTTTATTGACTTGTATGTTTATGTCTAATTACAAATTAAAAACTTTTTTTCTATTCTAGGTTTCATATACTCCCCGAGTTTTCTATGTTAGGTGCTACTAATAAATGGCGCTGTTGAGGTTTAGTATGACTGGTGATACAAGTACATTTGTTTAAAACTAAACTATTTGTTTTCGATTAACTACCAGTTGAATAGGTACTGTTAGTTTCTCAAATTTTGCTAGAACTTTAGCCATACGAGAACACCTTTTTCTCTTATATGAGATCATTGTCTCGCGAACCATTCCTGCATTGGACGCATGCGCAGGCGCGCGTGGGGGACCAGGTAAATGCACAATGCCATCATACCTAGAAGACGCATTGCTTTGCGTACGCTTATCCGGACACCGGCTTGATACTGGGGTATTTGCCGAAGCATGTTTTGTACTCTTTCCATGGATGGGAAGGCTAAGCCTGTCTTTGTATCTAATACAGCTCCTAGGAACTGTTTCAATCTGTTTGGTACCAGACTTGACTTTTTCTTGTTTATTGAGAAGCCCAATTGGAAGAGAAGGTCCACTGTGCTTTGCGTGTTTAGCTTGCAAAGTGGGTAGGTTTCTCCTGTGATCAGCCAGTCATCCAGGTAAGGGTACACTGGGATTGACTCCCTGTGTAGGTGCGCTGCCACCACCACCAGTACCTTGGTGAACACCCTTGGAGCCGAGGCTATCCCGAAGGGCAGCACATTGAGCTGGTAGTGCTGGTCTGCTACTTTGAATCGCAAGAATCTTCTGTGCGCTGGGAACATTGAAATATGAAAATAGGCATCTTTCATGTCCAATGTTGCCATGTAATCCCCCCGTTTTAACAGAGTGATTACTTCTTGTAGCGTTATCATGCAACATTTTTGAGGTTTGACAAACCTGTTTGCAGGGCGCAGGTCTAGTACCAGGCGCATGGTTAGACCTTTTTTTGGAACAAGGAAGTAAGTTGAATAAATAACCTTGTTTACCTCGTTGTATGGCATGACTTTGATGGTGTCTTTGAGGAGTAGGGCCTTGACCTCCTCTACTAGGATGAGTTGTTCCTCCTGTGTTTCTTCATGCGCAAGGGGGGTGTTTGATGGTATTCCTTGGAGTTCTATGCAGTAACCTCCTGTTACCGTTGAGAACACCCAATTGTCTGATGTTATCCCCTCCCATTCGTGGGTGAAATGTGATATTCGTCCCCCGACTGAGGAGGCATGGGAGGGGACCTGTAGCGGTGCGTCATTGCTCCCTTTTCCGCGACCCCTGCACTGACCCCTGGGGTAACCCTGGGGGACACCTGTTGGCTATTGTTGCACGAGGAACCTTGGCTCTGACTGTATCCGATGCCTCTTTGCGCGTTTTGGCCACGAAAATGCCGAAAATTATTGCCACCCCTCTGGTTTGTTTGTTAGTTGGCCAAGGGATTTAAGTGTTTCGTAATCCTGCTTGGCGGACTTTAGAGTGTCCTCAACTCCTTTCACAAACAAAACATTTGGCTCAACAGGCATGTTGAGTAGGGTTGCTTGTGTTTCTAGTTTGAATCCCGACTGTCTAAACCAGGCGTGACGTTTTAGGATTGTGGCCTCAGCAATAACGCATGCAGCGTTATCCGATGCGTCGAAGTTGTTCTTTAGCAGGACGCCAGCTGTTGCTCTGCATTCGGCAGCCACAAGGGACAGCTTGGACTTAAGTGGATCTGGAGCTGATTCTGCCAGGGCCGAAACCTCATCCCACTTAGTGCAATCGTAGCTTGCTAGTAAGGTGGAATTATTTGCATGCATGCTTGGTACGCCGCTGAAGACGCTATTTTCCTTCCCATATTATAAAATGTTTTGCTGTCCTTGTCCGGGGGAGCTTCGGAGGAGGCTAAGGGGGTACCCGCTCTCTTGCGTGTAGTGGCGTGTAGTAGTACCAGAGAGTCCTGTCTAACGTGGCCCCTTATATAGTTTCACAATGATTGGAATCCGTTTTTGGCATGCTTTATGCACTCTTTTGGAGTGGTGTGTGTGTTTTTTCATATATATATATATATATATATATATATATATTTAATAATTTATTTAATTATGTATGTATCTATATTTTTTGGTGAGCACTGTGTGCTAATCCGGTGCCTGTCTAGTGTTTCTTTTGGCTTCTGAGCCTGTTTCTCTTCTGGGCTGCATCCAAAGGGAGCAGACTGTGGGGTGTAGTCTGTGGGTGTTTATGTCTGTCCTTTTCCCAGTCCCACCCTCCCCCTCCAACCCGACCACCTCCCCTGATTGGTGCGTCCACCTGGTCATAACTGACCTTCGCAGGGCAGCCCTCTACCCGGCAGCCCCGTTGGCTAAGGGCCCCGAGGCAAAGGCAGCTCCTACAGTAGCGGCTTCAAGGTGTGTCTACAGGTGTCCGCAGGGGAAGCAAAGGAAGCCAGCAGCCAACAGACAGCAACAAAACTTAGTGTGGCATGGGTAGGGTGTAGAGCAATTACTCTACTCCAGAAAGCCCTCGCCACTCTACCTCACCTCTCCGTAACGTAGACTGCCATAGAATTACGCCATGCATTCATAGAGAGATTTGTGACCACAAGCCTAATTCCATTCTTGGCCTGACTGTAAATGTTGCATTGCATTATGCACTAACACACTAGCCAATGTTAACTAGTGCCACACCTATACAGAAATGTTAAGATTAGCCTGCATCATCTTTAGACAGGTGTAACAATGTTAGCATGTACAAAACTTAGATGGAATTCTTAACTTTAGCCTGCGTCGCATCTAGATCGAAAAGTGAATGTTAGCTTGTGCCACACTTAGATGGAATTTTTAACGTTAGCTTGCATCACATCTAGACGGGATTATGTTTAGCATGTACCACACTTAGATGGAATTCTTAACATGTGAATGTTATTATGCGCCACACTTTGATGAAACTGTGTATGATGGTAAGTGCAACACTTGATTGGAATCGTGATCACTAGCCTGCCTCACAACTAGACAGAATATTGAAAATTAGCAACGATGGAATAGTGAATGATAGCAAACATCAGACAGACATAACTGCAAGGACAGCAATGCCAACTAACCAATCCACTAACAATTTCATCCCTCTGCATACACTTCTCAAACTCTAACCAAACCCAACCACAAGCCTAAAACGCAGCAATCTGCACTAACTTCACTACACTGCAACAACAAAACAAACCCCACATAGACTTGCACAACAGCACACAACGACTACCGACCGTATAACACCCCAAGCCCAGACGGCGGACCCATCGGCTGAGGCTGCCATCAGCGCATCACTGCTCTCTTGCACTTTTCCAGCTTATTACCACTAACTCACCCCCCTCCCTCTTTCAGAGCCGCCAGGGGACCACTCCGGTGGTGATAGTGCGCGGTAAAAATATCCTTTAACATTAACATATAAAGGGTCGGAAGGCGCTGGTCGGAAAACTCTTTCGATTCTGGGGTTTACCGCCCTGGTCAGATTAGGCATCTCTAGAGATGGTTGAATCCTTCTCTGTACCGACTTGAGTAAGGGTATGAACTCAGTAGTCTGTTTGTTATTCCCCAAGATGTTTTCTGCAAAATCCTTATCTTTTTGGATTTCCTATGTTTCAATCCCAAAGTGTTCAGCAGCCCTGAGAAGTATGTCGTTGAATAGTGGCTGGTTGTCCACCGGGGAATTGGTTAAGGTAGGGTCTTGCGGGTCCATGGGAAAAATTACCGACAACATCCCCTACATAGACGTGGACGATGTCGATGTTCTCTTAATAAGGGTTATCCTTGTCTTTATATTGATCATCTCCTGCATCCAGGTTGTAAAGGTCAGAGGTGCTGCGAGGTGTCTTGTGGGCTGGTTCCTCATACAGTACCACTGTGGGGGGTGATCTTTTCCCTGACGGCTGAGTAGAGAAACTTGACTGAGCAGACAAAGTTGACTGAGTGGGCACAGGTGTTGTCTTCGAGCTTGATGCCTGGGTGGTGGGAGGCCTGTTTGCCAGACTTTGGAGAGCCTATGGGTGCTCTTAGAAAAAATTTGCTAGAAAAGTCATGCGCCTCAAAACCCTTTCTATCTCTTGGACAGACCAAGTAGCAGAATAGGGGATAATCCCTGCATAGGTAGAGGCAGGTGTAGGGGTAGAGAGGGTACGTAACCCACTACATAACTCCTCCTCCTCCAAATAGATAGGATCAGGCTGATGTGTAGGATGGTTTATAGTGAAAATGTCGAAAAAACAAAAATGTCAAAAAAAAGAATATTGTAAAAAAAATTGCAAATCATTTTTTTTTTTAATGGGGGGTTCCAACCCCCCCATTTATTTTTGATAGCTAAACACCCAAAAACATGCAAATAAAAAAAAACATTCGATTTTTTCTTTTGGGACTTTTTTTTTCGACATTTTTGTTTTCGCCTTCTTGCAGTCGACATAACTGCACACCTTGTAGGATCAGGCTCATCTGTAATGTCTTGTACAGGAATACTATCAGGTTCCTGTGGGGTAGAGGGTTGTTCCCTAGATTTGTCCCTTTAGCCCCCGGGTTCCATTCTCTATGAGAGGAACTGGATACTGGATTTGTGTTTGTCCTCATGATCTTCGCTCTTTTAATAAGATTTTCTAGAGGTAGGGAGCGTAGTAGGGGCCTTGGGGACATGTTTTTCAACAGAATGGGACAATCCCGACTCACTGGGCTTTCCCCCGGATGTAGGTCGAGTCTCGACTACGGGAACGGCCTGCGCAACGTTTTTCCACATCATGATGCCGGGCGATGGGGTTTTGAGTCCGGCGTCCTTTGTCTTAGGGGGCTTGTCATGATGCGGCCACTCGGGGTGCTCAGATGACCGTAAATCAGAGGATTTGCCCTTAGCCGTCTTCTCTAGGCGTGTGACTACACTCACATCGCCGCGTGTGGGGAAGTGTGGTACCTTGGTCACTGTGTGTCGTCCCCATAACAGGACTGCCGGCCTGTCTGTTGGTGTCGGGGACTGGCACTGGGGAACGTCGAGGTTCCCTGTCACCCTCGCATTGCTGCCGTCGCTTGATGCCCCTTCTACGTCCATGGAGGTCTAGGCCTGCATGGTGTAATGGGCCCAACGTTTCGTCCGTCTATCCTTGAGGGTCTTGGGTCGGAGCAGCTTACAGGCCCGACAATGAGCATCGTCATGGTTCCGATGCAAACAAAGTTTACACAACTTGTGTTTGTCGACCCACGTATGTTTTTTATTGCATGACGGACAGAATTTAAAAGTAGTATGCTCCATAATGGGGGCAGGCAGCTGGGCGACTCAGGGAAAGGGTGGGAAAATATATGATGTTTTGACCACCCCCTACTCTCCCTACTGTAAGGCCGGTCAGTCTTGTCTCCTCCTTGAGTCTTCACTGCGTTGAGACACCGTCGGTAAAGGACAGAAAGATATACTAATCTTAAATACTTTTTAAGTTCAATGGCGCAAGCCGAAAATGTACTCCGCTTATATGTGACCGCTCACGATGGCAGAAAAAAACAATCTGAGGGACCTACACGCGTGAGGGATCATGGGTACAGGGGACGTCACACTAGGGATAGTATTACTGGCACGCCCTATTTCCAAGTCCTTTTTCGAGTTTCGAAAACAACTAATACTCTGCAGCTTCCACTAGATGTCGTCCTATGCATAGCATGTGATCTAAACAGATTACACAAGCATCAGAAATTACAAAACTCTAATTTAGACAAGATAAGTGCTCTGGCGAGTGCGATACAGTTCTGTGTAGAGAGGAATTGACTACTGAGGGAGCCAAGTTGGGCTGTGGAAGCTGTGGAAGACACAAGAAAATAGATGTGTTTGCTCATGGTGAGGCTAGAGTCAAGATATACTCCTAAGGTTTTTACTTCGTTGGAGATGGGAATGGGAATGCCATCAATATCGATAGAGGTGTAATCATGGGGCAATTTCTTTAGTTGAGTTGGTGATCCAACAATAAGGATCTCTGTCTTTTCTCCATTCAAGCAAAGGCTATTAGTTGCCATCCAGTTCTGTATGAGCGGAGTAGATCGTTTATGATAATGGTATCATGATCTTCATTTCCTGGAATTGGGATAAGGATCTGCGTATAATCTGCAAAGTTCGTGTATATTACTCCCATGGCGTCTAATGCTGCAAAGAGAAACTTGGTATAAGCATTGTATAGTGTAGGGGAGAGGCAGGATCTTTGTGGTACACCAAGAGGGACATGTATAGGATCAGCTTCCTCATCGTTTATAGCTACTCTGGAAGTTCGTTCTGATAAGAACGATTTGATCCAGGCGGTTGCATTTTGTGAAAAGTGAAAATGTTTGGATAAACTAAGCAGTTTATCGTAGTCCACTCAATCAAAAGCTGCGGACAGGTCAAGTAGTAACAGGATGCATAGTTTACCTGTGTCCCTGAGAGCATCCATCTGATTTTTTAGATAAGAAGGGCTGTCTCAGTGCTATGTTTAGGCCGGAATCCGGATTGTCTGTCACCTAGCAGATGGTTGTTTTCGAGGTGGGATTGTACTTGGGTGTAAGCTATTTGATCAATTATTTTAAGGATAAAGGGGATTGTTGTGATGGGTCTGTAGTTGGCAGAGATGGAGGAGTCTATAGAGTTTTTGTTTAGAAAAGGCATTACCCAGGATTCTTTAATGTCTGATGGGACCGAGTTGGTGGTAAAAGAGGCATTAATGAAGCTGGGGATAATGGTAACTAATGTGGGGGAGCACACTTTAACTAATTTGGTAGGAAAGCAATCCCCTTTACAATATGAGAGTTTCAGTGAAGCAAGTGTATTGGATACTTGGTCCTGGGTGACTATAGTGAAGTCAAATTGGGATATTAAGGCTGATGTACCAATGGGACAATGGGATTGATGTCAGTCATGTTGTCCAGTAACTTTCTTTTTAGTGCAATTGCGTCTTGGAGAGAATTGATTTTGGTGGCTAGGGCCGTCTGAATGGTGGTACACCAGGCTCTGCAAACCAAAATTGGACCAGGGGTCAGGGCCTGGCAGTTTCCAGTTCTTTGAGCATTGTGAATAGCTCTTTATTGTTAGATTCAGCATTGACGATGCGCAAGTTGTGGAAGTTAGATTTGTGAGTGATGATTGTATGTTTATATTTCATCATTTCATGCGTGCAGGAATGATGTAATACGTCCCCCGACTGGGGAGGTATGGGAGGGGACCAGGGTCTGAGAATAATTTCTGACTGGAGGCCGGGGAGCCTCAGGGGGTGGCATTACAACCCCTTCCTTTCCCACGGCCTTGTCCTCTGGGTGGATACGGGGTAGAGGAGGCAGACCCCTGACCTGAGGACCAATTGTTCCCTGACCATATTGGTTGAGAGGAACAAGAATAGGACTGCCCACGAACGGAGGGGCGGCGAGAACTACCCCCTCTGTTGAAAGGATCTTTGAGTGATTGGATCCAAAATCTAAAAGGTCTTGTGTTTCTTTTTAGCCGTATCCAGCGGCTTATCAACAGCCTTGCCGAACAGGTTGGAGTCTTCCACCGGTTTGTTGATTAATGACGCCCGAGTCTCTGGTTTGAGCCCGGAGTTCTTCAACCAGGCGTGACGTTTTAAAAGGGTACAGTGGGCTAAAGTCCTTCCCGCTGTCTCCGCAGCATCTAAAGTGTTCTTGAGAATGTTATGGTTCACCTGCTTACCCTCGGATACAATTTTAAGTAGGCGAGTACGCCCTGCTTCGGGGACCTCCTGTAGGCCCTCCTGCAGCAGGTTCCATTGGACATCAGACTAGCTGGCCAACAGCGTGGTGGTGTTGGTTATGCGGGTGGAATATGCTGCTGCAATAGTGATTCTCTTTCCCAGAGCATACCATTTTTAACATTCTTTGTCCGGCGGTGCATTGCCTGTTGACAAGGGGACTCCTGCCCTCTTCCTTGTCGTTGTGACCACAAGAGAATCCGCTGTGGCATGACCCCTAATATAAAAGGGGACCAGTAGGGGCGGGCCAAAAAAGTTTCAGCCCGTGGGTTAACAGTCCTGGTTTGAGGTGGTGTTAATAGGGAAGGGGCAATGCGCCTTTTAATGGAATTAAGTAAAGGGATAGCCTGGCTGACAGGAGGCTTCTCCTTTAAAATATCTTCCAAAATATCTGAATCTGGCACTGCCTCTTGCGTGGCTATCTGGAAGTGTTCTGCTGCATTTTTCAGAATGGCATTAATCACCATCTGGTGATCTACAGGTGATGCCTGACGCAGAGGTGTGGAGGAGGGGGGGTGGGGGTCCATACATATGCTATCAGGGTCTGGGGTATGGTGTATAAGGGTCCTCTTCAAGAGGCCTCTTAAAATTGAACCTCTCAGAAAAGTCTACAGATGTTTCCAGCCTGACCATACAACCTTCAAATTTCTCCCTGGTCCATGAGGAGGAGCCAGAGGGATCTAGAGGAGGAAAAGGCTCTTCCTGGAGAACTTTTTCCCTATACCGTCGAGATTTGTCCATAAGTGTCTTGGATAAAGACTGGGGACTCTCAGAATAATCTTTCTGCCCTTCTGGGTGTTTAGACGCATCTTTAGACTTTTGTTTACCCGCCGCCGAAACGATCTTAGAGAGAATCTCACTGATGTTCGGTGTTACTGGGAGGTGTTTGGACTGTGTAGGTGGTTGCGCTGTGGATTTCAACGCAACCGGGGTTTATGCGTGGGCATGCTCTTAGGAAGCCCCTCGACGGTCTTGTGGCTTTTGGTGCTGGCGCCCATACTTGCAGAATGCCCAGACGCATGCTGCGGTTATGGGAAGGGCTACCGATCACACGAATTGGCGGGTGCCGTCGAGAAACCTGTCGTACCCGTTGGCACATTGGTCCGCTTCGACTGATCCGTCGAGGCGGTACCGGGGGTTGTGTGCTTTGTGCCATGAGTACCTGGTGCGTCCCTGTCGCCGGGATGTACATTCCCCATAGCAGGACTTATATTGTGCCTAGCGGAGTTGGGGACGGACGTCGTGAAGCGCGAGTGCTCCGATGTTAGGTCAATGGCGCCTGAAATTGGAGCCTTGGTTGTCGCTTAGATCCTCATCACATTCGGCAGCTGCGGGGGTGGGCAGATACCCTCGGCCTGCACCATAGCGTAGGCTGCCCACTGTTTCACTCGACGCTCCTTGATAGTCTTAGGACGCAGGAGCTTACAGTACTTACAGGACGCCTCGTCGTGATTGAGAGGAACACACTTATTGCACTGCCGGTGCTCGTCTTTCCATGGGAATTTTCCCTTACGGGAAGGGCAAAATTTAAATGGTGTCCCGTCTATAGCTCAGGTATATTAAAGCGACGACAAAACCAAAGAGGCAAAGAAAGGGGAGAAGGAAAGACATTCTTGAAAACAATAGAAAACCCCCACATCCCACTCTCCCTACTGTTTAGGCCGGCCAGAAGGCCCGGCTTAGCAGTCAACAGGAGCACCAGCTGTCGAAGTCTGTTTCTTTCGCTGTCTTCTGCGGTGGTTAGGAAGCAATCGTCAGAGAGGGGACGTTAATATAAATATGTCCGGAGGTCGGGAAATGTGACAATTTTTGCAATAGGTAAGAGCCCTGCATAAGGCGACCAGCTAGCAGGGCAGACAAAAACTATCTGAGGGACCTCGACACGTGGAGAGTTTGGGAACACTACACGTCACGTTAGGGATAGTGTTCCAGGCATGCCCATGTCGACGTCCCTCTTAAATCATCGAAAGACAAGATGCAATACTCTGCGGTTACCATATATACATACATACATGTACACAGACACACACACACACACACACATCTACTCTTCAGAATCAAATACCAGTGCAACACAGGTGAATAGCCAGGAGCATAAAATAGATAGAACCTATTAGAATCAACACAAAAAAAATTTAAATTCTTATAAAGTCCATCTCTACGATGGTTTGGGGCCTTGTGCCCAAAAGTCACAAGTTACAAAGCATATACTTCTTCAGGTAGGTTTATATAGAGATTTGCAGTGCCAGCGGTTATGCTTAATAAAACAGTTCAAAAGTTAGATAATAGTAAAGTTCATGTAAGTACTCAATTCAACACATGACCATAGGCCCAGTGTTAGGCAAAGTTTGTATGCAGTACCCTCTGGGAACACTACAAACAACTTGGACTACAGGTATAGGAAACCCACCCTTTGGTATAAGCTTGTACTACACAGTTTTGGTAGCGCGTTGAGCAGCCAGGCTTCTCTCAAGAGAGGTCAATGTGGGCTGTAGGGGTGTTGCACAGTGATTCACAGTGACAAGTATTCAAATAAACACTTACACTCAAGGTTTCTGCCATGGCCACAGGCCCCAGAACACAAAAACTACACCATCTAGTGATGGGGGCAATGGGTCACATGACTCACTTAGGTCCCTTTGGGACCCAGAAACTCAAGGGCCCTGGCTGGACTCAGTCCTGGCACCTTTCGCGGCAGGCTCATATAGAGATGTGGGCAGTAACACTATTTCAGTGCATGAGTGCTTTTATTTTACAAGAACTTTCCAGGAGCTGAAAGCCTTTATTCCAGAGAACATCCTCATATGCTGACTTATCGGGTGTGGCAGGCAGGCTGAATCTGGTGGGCGTGGCTTCAGAAGCTCAGCTATTTAAGCTGCTCCATCCTTAAGGCCGGCGCTTCGCGTTACTGTGCACTCGCGTGCAACGTGACGCTCACCGCTGCCTGGACCAGTTTACTTACCTTTGAAACCAGGCGTTCTCCTCCATACTCACCTCCAGGAAACCGGTGCTTCATCGCTTCATCTGCAGACTCATCTCCTTACATCCAGTGATCTTGATCCAGAAGCTGCAGCACTGCACTCTGCATCCTCCATGAACTCGGACCCTGTGAAGAAGACGACAGACAAGGTTAGAACATCCGTCCACGGGCCGCGCCGCATTTGAACCCCGCGTGCCCCTTAGTTAACAATTTACCAGCTACTGTACCGCTGCAGCTTCGTTCCTCATTCCCTCCGGCAGCCGCCTCGAGCCCCGCAGCTTCTGCCGGGCCGACATCACCTGCAAGGGAAGAAAGCAAAAGAGCAAACCTCAAAAGTGGAACGGACAGCAATACAAGACAACAAACTTTGCAATACAATAAAAACAGACGAGGAAAGACAAAGGCAAACAGGAACACTTACCTGAAGTGTAGTGGCTTAGTCACAGCAGGATAGGACTAACACGTGCAAGGGACCAGTGAAGGAACTCGGTCCAGATCATACAAGCAACCCTGCCAGAAGCAGCAGGACAGAGTGCTTGCCAAAACTAATCAACAAGTGAGCTTTCCAGGGTTTGAGAGAAGGGATCTGGAAGGGGATCAGAAGCACAAGTTGGCATACTCATACCCCCTATTCACCAAGCAGGAGTAGTCCCAATCACCTATTACCACCAGTCAGCGCAGAGGGCGAAGACGGACCCGAGCGACCTCACCCCCGGGAGGGCTGCCACCGTGCCCCAACACCTCCGCAGAGACCAGGTGAGCAGTTTCTTGAATACACAATTATTATTTATCAGTCAGAATAAGTCTTCTTCAGAAGGGAGCAATATGATAGTAACACACAATTGCACTGCAATACTTTACACTCTTAGTTTCTAAATCAGTAAAGACCCTTTTGGGATGGCCCACAGACAACCTACACCCTCAGGGGTCTTCATTAGCTAGGGTGCTGGGGACATTAATATCTTACTGTTTGCATTTAGAATACTGTTCTAAATTGATAAAAGGAAACGTTATTAGAACAAGAGACCACACATTCTCAAGCAGGCAAATACTTTTGGATCCCTACAACAGTGTCATTCAGTATAACAGGCTAGGCCAAAGTCAATGGGCAAGTCTTACATAGGATGAAGCACTTCTGTTAAGTAGAAAAGTCTTTGCACAATGTTTTAGAAGTCTTTGAAGAGAATAAGAATCAAATGTAGGGCCACAAGCTGATTAAACGTGAGTGGTAGAAGATGCAAGCAACTCTAAAGCAAGAGGTAAGTTCTCTCAGACTTTGTTACAGTACCTTTGAATTGACAAAAAAGTGCAGCAGATTACTTCTGTTCCTGTGCCGCTCTGCAGATCTCACTGTTCATAAGCCTCAGTCGTGGGGACAAGAAGGACGACTTCTGGGGTCTCCTGCACTGCAATAGGACGGTCACCGCTCGCAACTGGCAATCTTCAAATCAGTGGCTGTTCAGTGTTTCAGCTCCTTGCGTCTATCGCAAGTAGCAACACTGCAGTTCCTGGCTGTCGAGATGGACTTTCCTTGCTTCTGGGGTCCCGCACTCTGTTAAGGGGGCTCAGGCTCGGTCAGTCCTACTTCCTGGGAGTGCGTAGGATCTTCCTGAAGCTCTAGGCCAGCTTAAAAGCAACACACACAATCTGGTGTTCCTCTCCCTGGCTATACGGTTTCCAGCAGCAACTCTGTGGAAATTCAACCAGCTCCGAGATGGATGTCCAGGTGGCTTACTTTGGAGTTGATTGGTCCCACCAACTCAAAGAGAGAAGTCGTCCTTGCAGGGGCTTCTCCTTCGATAGGAATTGGGAGTTTCAGCACAGCAGCAGGGCGTCACCGGGCAAACCAATGGTCAGGAGTTGCAGCAGGCGTCCTCCTCAAGTTCTTCTTCGGATTCCTTCGTCCAGTGGTCGACTCTGCCTTCCAAGCCAAACGCCTTGCCTTTTATTCAGTTCTCTCCCATTCATTCCAGCTTAGCTGTCAATCACCCAGCTGGGTGGCTGTCCTTGCCGGACAATCACTACAGAGTGCAATTGGGTCTCCTAGGAGACTAAGCAAAGGAAGTTTCCAGCACCTCCCTCACTTCCTGCCTACCCCAGACACCCTGGAGCCAGAGGCGGCCTTCACTCGTAAATCCCATCAAAGGCAAAGCGAACAATGGGACCAAACATGGTTTGGCGTGCAGAGTAAATCTCAAGAAGGACCTTTCCACAAAGAAATGGCTAAAAAAGAAGACCAGGGCCATTTTGGCAAAAATTGCACCCTTGGGTGCTTTACTGTAGCTGCGAACGCAACCCGCAGTAAATGCACACCACAGTAGTTAAAACGAAACCCCTGCCACCAGCCATTAAGTGAGGAAAGGGTAACATAAAAATGTTACATGAGAAGCTAGACAAAGGGGATACTATGTAACCCTACAGCACCCTATTGTAAGTCTGTGCGGAGTCTGGAAAGTTACAAATGTAAGCAAAGTCAATTTCACTTTACTGCTCTGGGAAACAGTAGTTTATCCCAGAGAAGGTATTTAAACCTTTGGGACATCTGAAAGACTTCCCCTGGGCCACTGCACTGAAGGTGCTGTGTGACACAATGTATAAGATGATGCCTATGTAGTTTGTCAGGCTCCATAACCAAAAGAAAGACAAAGCTCAGAAATGACACTAAAATACATGAGAGAGTGGGTAAAAAAGGTCCCACTCTCTCCAGGTTAAAAAAAATCAAGTCCTCAAAATCCAGCAAAGTTGCTGGCGGTCTCAAGGGAATTAGCACATTTCTGAGAATTCTCCCCAACACCCAGGGAAGGATCCTTAACCCAGGTCTCACCACAAAAGGTCAGGTAAGACTGAGCTAAGGCCAGGAATTTGCAGCCATGTAACCCTATGGGAGATTGCAATCGGAGGGGGGCAGAAACGGGTATGTTAACTTACCCCATGACTCTGATACTTCCAGAAACCTCTGCAGGTGTACCTGAATCCATTGGGGACACAACCTTCTGCTCTTGGCCCGGTCAAGGAGGGCCTAGGCATCGCACCGGCAGAGATAATTTTCAGTGTTGGGATTTATTTTCGGTGGTGCACAGGAATGTGTTCCAGATAGCTTCCAGTAGAAGAACCAAACTGTGAAAGATGAAGACTTCTATGGGGCAGACCCACCTCAGGACACCTCACCGGATTGAAGGAGTGCTGCAACGGGAGTCACCACTGTCACAGGGTAACATGAGATCTTCAGGCGGTCAACACTGGAGCAGCCGCAGCACAGCTTGAGACAAATGAAAATCCAGGAGCAAGCGACTTGTGGTATAAGCTGAAAATCTAAAAAGTTACAAGAATCTGCACAGAACAGCGACAGCTGCAGTGAGGTAGCCAGGACAGAGCTGGTCAGTCAACCGGATGGACCAGATCACTTCTGAAGGCATGTGTGCTTGATCAAGCTTCAAGACTGGTTCTTCCGACAAGTCATGGGGTCGAAGCACAAAGGCCTTCTTGACATAAGGACAGAGAAGCAGGACTTCACTGGGACAACAATGGAGTAGATGCTGGTCAGCTGCAGGGGTCATATTTGGGTTGGATTGCTCTTCTTCATAGAAGTCTTGGTTCCAACAATGAGCTGCCCAACAGTCACAGGAGCCCTTCTATCCAAGATTCAGGCTGGGAGCAAGCCCAATCCCACCAATGGTAAGGATCAGCACCATTCAAACAGCCAGTGGCGATCCCATCAATCAATGACATGAGAAGGTAAGAAGAAGGCCAAAGAACGATATGGCCAAAATAACAAGTGAAACACCCCATAGCATGTCCATTTTAGGGTGCGAGCCACCTTTAGTAGCCATTCAATGTAAATGCAAAAGTGCGTTAGTAGAGTTTTTCTGAGAGGGACCCTGGTGAGCCCTTCATGAAGATTCCCCTACGGTTGCAGAGTGGTCTACACACATCAAGCTAGGCAAGACACCCCAAATGTGGCATGGCAGAGCAGTCTAGGCTTTATTCTCAGGTGGGGAGGTAGCGTGGACCTGGGACTGTTATAAAAAAATTATAATAATAAATAAATAACATACAAACAAGGAATATCCACACTGTTATAGAAAATAGTGGTTTATTCTATAGAAAGACTGGGCAACATAGGTATGTATCATCAAAATAATATATCTTGTATAATTCCTTTAACAACACCAGCACAAGCTTTAACACAGGGTACACTGAGGGAGAACCAAAAGCCCCAGTGATAAAGAGTCATTAGCTGTGAATAACAGATCTGCTGAGCATTTTACATAGCAAGATGACCTAAAATTCTCATGCTTCTTAGGTAACAGTAGCAGGAAGTTCTGTTTCTTTAACCCGCAGAGGCAGGCCTCTAGAATGTCGGAAGACTGGTCCTGGCTAGAAGCCACATTGTCCACAAATAATGAATTGAAAGTGGGTAGTAGTCACTGTCTTTGATGGAGTGAATGTCCGCACCAGTAACATTGAGAGTAACTTATTGACTACAATCATGGAATGTGAGGGGTTTTGATATACCGATACAAGATAGTAGCTTGACCTCCCAAATGAGCTCCCATTGCCTTATATTTTTGCAGGAAACGTGCTATAAAACAGCTTGTGTGGGATGGGTATCAGACTAGTCAACATCCTGCCTCGAATTTTAATGATGGTGTAGGCCTTCTGGTGGCATGATTATAGCAGTTGATAGTAGGTTGGGGCAGCAGGGTAAATATGTTTCAAAGGATATAAGAGGTATTCTGGCTGCAGGTATGGACCTGACTGATGGGATAGCAACTCGCCATGTATATTCGGGCATCCCTCTCATTCTGTGGTACAAGACCTTTGTGCTTCATTACGAAGCATTTTGGAGGATTTTAAGACGGATGCTCTTGAGGGGGAGGTTATCTTCAGTAGTGGAGTTGAATTCAGTGTGTTTATTGCTGGAGCAATGTGGAGATTATGCACAGAAATGTGGATCAGAATATTTAAAGAGACAGCTAGAAAATGGTAAATATCGATATGATTTGTGCAAGGTTTGGGACCTTTGTATGCTAAATGGTCATGCATTCTGTGATATGCCTAGTAATCCAACATGGCATAGAAATGAGCAAATATCTTGTTTTTTGTTCTGAATATTTCTCCCCTAAGTGCGAAAAATTCACAATACTGGAGAGTGATGACAGTGATCATAGCATGGTGATTTCCTCTATTAGGTGGAATGCTACTAAATCTATAGTTACCGCTGTAGAAATCTAGAGGTGGATCAAAAGAAAACATGAGCAACATGAGTCCTTCAGTCTTAGACCAATTTAATATTGAGATGAAAAGGTTGCATACAACTACCCTTTTGTACAAATTGACAATGCTTTCGTGCAATTTTTCTGCACTTTTATAATTCAGTATTGGAATTTTGTAAAAATGGACAGACTTATAGTTCCCTTTCTCGCCCTGCATCAATGGTCCGGTGTCGAAAAAGAAAGATGAGAAAATATATTAAGGCTATTCAGGTGTATTTGGCAGCTCCAGATGTAGGTATGAATTCCATAAGGAAGTTCAAACAGGAATAAAACAATTGGATAAAGGCTCAGATATTTATTGTTACTGCGTCAGGGAGAACTTATGCTGGAAGCAATTTTAATGAATAACGATCAACATTTCTGGGTCATTATCCAATGCAAAGGTAAGAATAGTTTAGAATCCCTTACCAATCCTGTTGCTGAAGATCAATGGATAATTCGGGAGAAGAAGGCCGCAGAAAAAGGCCAGCGCTCCTCTTAGCAGCTCCGCTGCGAGCGCATCTACAAGCTGAGGCCCAAACAGTTGATCAACTGCTTTTCGGATCATCTATTACTTTATCATCAATTGCCGCGTGTTCCACGGCATCTTTGATGGCCCCCGACAACGCTGACGACACAATGAAAACTGGAGCTTCCTCACAGCCCGGGAACATAACCGCCGTAGACCCAAGTCCTTATTCGCTCCCCATACCCACCATCCCCTCCCCATCTGCTCTAAATGGAGGTGGAGTGTGGCGTGAGGCGAAGCCACGAGAAGGAGGCCGCAGAAAAAGGCCAGCGCTCCTCTTAGCAGCTCTTCGCTGCTCGCAGACTGCCGCCTGCCGAGAAATGCTGCACGATCCTCAAGGTAAGGAGACATCCACGTCCATACCACTGTAGCCCCATTCACTCGCATCTAGACGCAAAAGATTATGTGCATGCACATACACCGTCCCACCAATCTCGCTACCACCGCTCATGTGCACACGTAATGCTCGCTTGCAAAGCAGAGCGGAGTTATTTACTCATACCGGCAGCACAGCTATCTCCCACCTGGAAGTAAAACACTCCACACGGACCGTCACGAGATATACACCAACCCTTCACAGTCCACAACCATGAAGCTCAGACATTCCCACCAACGTGGACACTAAACCCCACAAACCGCATACTACTCTGGACATAGGGAGCAATGTATGGACTGCAATACTACTATACCTGTCCTGTGACCCCTGAAAGTGGGGCCCCCACGATTGCCACTGCTGATACTGCAATGCCTAATTCTTCTACCCCAACTGTACAATGTATTGATGCCTATGCTACCATGCCTGTCTGACCCCCGAAAATGGGACCCCAAAGGAACCACTACAACTCCCACCCGTGAACCCCACCTCAAATGTGCCTTGATCAACGCCCGCTCCATTAACGCTCATGCCCTAGGCATTCATGACCTCATCACCACCAACGACTTAGATCTCCTTATGGTCACTGAAACTTAGCTACATGAAGCCTCAGGCCCTGCCCTATCCCTCGCACTCCCACCCAGCTATGCTGTCATCAGACAAGATCGCCCATTCAAAGGTGGAGGAGTTTCACTAATAAGATTCCCTCACCATCAGCAAGATAGACAAAACCATTAACAACAACAGCGACTATCTCCAACTCAAACTTACCATCTCTCACCACTGCACCATTACCCTACACCTCATCTACCGCCCACCAGGCCCTCTAGGCGACTTTCAGTCCTCCCTCACCAACCTCTTGGCAGACAATCTAAAGAAATCCACCAAAGCCATCCTCCTCAGTGACATCAACCTAGGCCTGAATGACACGAAATATCCTGCCGCCAAATCACTCAACACCCTTGAAACCCTAGGATTCAAGAACTCCATCACAGACCCCCACCTACTCCTTAGGCAGAACACTGGACTGGGTCGCCCAACACAACTGCCCTCTCACAATCACAGGCAATACCCCTAACGACTGGTCTGACCACCATATCATCACCTTTGACATCCTCACTAGAATCTCACCCCACCCCCTTCACCCCTTACCTCCTGCCCTCACATGAAGTGCCTGCCAATTCACCAAAGAGAGACTCCTACCATTTCTACAGGGACCTGCCTTTAGAACCTCCCCTTCTCCAACGACCCAGAAACCCTAGCTCTAGCTCAGAAATAGGACACCGCCATCACTGCAGCAATCAACTCCATCACCCCACTCAAACAACGTAAAACCAAGCCCTCTAGTCACCCCAATGCTTGGTTCACCCAGAACCTCCTCAAACTCTGTACGGACAAAACGCGCAGCACTAACACGCTGGCAGACCTCCCACAATGATAAAGACAAACTAGACTTCAAATCACGCTCAAATGAATATAAGAAAGCCATCATCCAATCCAAAGCCAAATCATTTGAAACCGGAATCTCCAATGCAAAATCCAACACCAAAGAAATGTTCTCCACATTCAGAGAACTTGAGACCCCGATACCCACACCCCATAACTTCACCAAAGATAAGGCATGGTGTGATGACATACAAATAGCCATGCGCAGCAAGCTTAACTCACTTCAAACTAAAATTATGAACACCAAACTTGCGCTCCCCAGCTCTCCCACTCCCGCCCATCGTCCCCCATCGGATGCTTTCCCCACCTTCTCATTCAAGGCCATCCAGGAGCAAGACATGATTAACCTCATGCAAGGCATCAAGCCTTCTAACTGTAAAGGTGACCCCTGCCCCACCGCTTGTTAGGGAGAATTCTCTTACTAGTCTAATTTCCCAAACCTAGTGAGTCCCCCAGCAGCTTTGCTGGATTTTTTTTTTGTTTTCTCCTGCTAAGAGTGAGACTCTTTTCCTCCCACTCTTAAGCATGATTTGAGGTATGTCTTTGACTTATTGTGTGCTTATGGGCTACGGGGTCTTTTTACTCTATAGGGTATCATCTGTTTTAGTTTATGTGTTACACAGCACCCTCAGTGCAGTAACAGGGGTGTCATAGTGACCCCCAAACAGACTCCATACCCTGGGACTGACTACTGTCTCCCAGGGCATGTAAAGTCACCATTGGCTTTACTAGTCCAAAATTGTGAACAGAACCAGTACAAACCATCATATTGTGGAAGTACTGGAATGGGTTAATTCGATTGCCCTGGGTCTGTTTCCAAGGGGGCACTGTCCAGTCCCCCTTGTTGAGTTTCTGTTTGGTGGCAGTGGTTACCACGCAAAATATTTCCTATGGGATTTTCCCATTGATTTTGAACGCACCATTTTTTGGTGCAATGTTAAAGATACCACTGGTTTATTCATTTAATATAAAATCACTGGTTGGGTCTTTTCGCCAGAATTCTTTTCCAAAATGGCATACGTGTCCGTCTCTTTAACTCCAACCCAGGTCGGGCCCTTTGTTCCACTTTTTGGCGGGCTTCTTCACAGAAGCCCTCCAACTGGTGCCACTGTCTGGGTTCCACAGGATGTGTTGGTAGGGGAATTGGCACCCTGGACTGCGTTGCCTTAGCAACCCAAGTCGCACTCTGGTCCGATTGGCCCAGTGGTGAGCCGCCCGGCTCACCACTTAGCACGTATGAGTGAAAGCTAGGCTGTTGAATGGTGGTTTTTCTGCATAAAAGCAGGGCTTTGGGGAATGGAACTTCAGAAGTCGCCACAGGACCCAAGAAATCCGAAGAGGGGATAAGCTGAGCCATCTGTAACGACGACACCACCGGTGGAGCCCTGCTGCAACGACCTCACCACCTTCCCGACGACAAGAGAAGATTTTCTGCAGTTAGAGTCTTCTCCCTTTGAGCTGGTGGGGACAAACAGTTCGCCATTCACCTTCTAGGACGTCCCTTGGTCGAATCGCCAGTGCCAAGCACTCCGGCACCCGGATAGCCAAGCTTCACCACTGTGACCGCAAATAAAAGGAACGCACCTTTTTACCGAACAAACTCCGCGGCTGGTCTCTTCCCTGGGCAGTGCAACGACTCCAAGTTTCCTCCTCGACGAGATCTTCTCTTCCCCTGTCGAAACCACGAATTGCACCCGCTGCCAGGAACAACTGCCACCGCTGGAGCTTCCTCACTCTTTAAGGTACTGTGTTCCGCCTGGCCTCTCTTTCTGTGGATTGCTAAAGGTGACTCTTAAATCCTTGGCTTTCCAACTAGGTTGGCCCCCAGACGTTCTAACTTTACCTTTCGCATCAAACCAACCTCTTTAGAACATTTCTGCAAAGACTTGAGTGCTTTTTAAACTGTGTGATCGTGGGCATATTTCGCCTTGCCCCATTTAAAGTGGGCCTGGCCTATGAACTTTGGCTCTACAGTAGACTCAGCCTTCACTAACTTGCTGTGGTCTTAGAAAAGTGTTGGGAACGGTTTTATTTTCAAGACCTGCCTTTTTCTCTCCCTTTAACTTAATTATTGGAGTGCCATCTAAAATACGCATTCACATTTGTTTTTACAAATTGTGGTGTTTTCACCTAGACTCGTCTAATAATTATTAAGGGAGGTGTGTATACTTTATCTGACTGTGTTTGAACTTGCTTTGAATTAGAGTGCTTAGTGTATTTCCTTAAGTGTGTGTTAAATAAATAATTATATACTTTTGATACCAAGCTCTGGTCAGTGTTTGCTTGCGTTACTGTATTTTTGGCCCTATTGTGTATCCTCTATATACTGCCCTACTCCTCTTGAGAGAAGTCTGACTGCTCAGCCACAGCTACCAGGTAAATCTGGGTGGTGCGGACTGCTACCAATTGGGTTTACTGCTTACTCCTGTAGTCAATCTTCTTGCAGTGTTCCCCAAGGGAACTGCACAGGATTCTGCCTAACACCGCTATTATCAAGGACTGTGCAAACACCCTCGCACCATTCCCAACAAGCTTTGTCAACGCCTCCTTTGCCACAGGGAAAGTCCCCTCATGCCTTAAGGAAGCATGGGTCCGGCCTCTAATTAAAAAAAACACACACACTTGACCTCATCTAACTATTGCAGGCCCATTACCACTGTCCTGTTTTTACTCAAGATTCTGGACAAAGCAGCAAACCTGCAAGTACAGCACTTCCTCAAAGAGAACTAACTCTTGGGACTCCGACAATCCGGCTTTCGCCCCAGACATGGGACAGAGACCACCTTACTTGACCTCAAAAACCAGATGGACGATGCGAGAGACCAAGGTAAACCAATACTGCTTCTTCTCCTCGACCTCTCTGCTGCATTCGACCTCGTAGATCACAACGTCCTATGCCACCACCTCACCTCCAAAGCCAACTTCTCCCCTGAAGCCACGCATGGATCACTTCTTTTCCACAAGGCAGAACCATGCAGGTCTTCTCTGATCTTGCCACTGCCTCACCCACCATCATGCTATGTGGAGTACCTCAAGGTTCATGCCTCTCACCTACTCTCTACAACATCTTTACTCGCCCCTATTTCTCATCCTTGACACCATGGGCATCTCTTACACCATCTACGCGGACGACACGCAGATCCGTCTCACACTCAAAGGCAACTATGACACTGACTCCACGACTCTCAACAACATATACAATACCGTCCAAACATGGATGGCTGTCAATGGTCTTTGCCTCAACTCAGACAAAACCGAACTCCTACTTGTAGCATCCCCCCGACACTCTCAAAAAACTTGACACCC
Source organism: Ambystoma mexicanum (assembly GCF_040938575.1). Taxonomy (NCBI): domain Eukaryota; kingdom Metazoa; phylum Chordata; class Amphibia; order Caudata; family Ambystomatidae; genus Ambystoma; species Ambystoma mexicanum. Next base: position 420,196,642 of record NC_090935.1, read on the forward strand.
AGTTCAGCCACTTCATCATCGACTCCATCAGAATCCCATTATCCTATACAGTAAAAACTCTAGGTGTCTATCCAGAATCGAACCTATCTATGACTAGACAAGTAAATGCTATTGCCTATTCTGCAGCCTACCATGCAAAACATCTTAATGCAGCTAGGCCCCTTCTCTCCAAAGAGAACTGCACCAATATAGCTAGAGCCATCACTGGATCCCGGTTGGACTACTGCAATGTTCTCTTCCTAGGGATCTCCACTAAAAATCTTGAGAAACTGCAAGTAATACATAATAGTGCCCTGCATGCAGCACAAGGTATCTCTAAGAGAGAACACATCACTGCCGCCAGAAAAAGAGCCCACCGGCTCCCCATGAAGGAGAGGGTTATCTTCAAAGCCCTGACTCTCATCCACAAATGCATCCACCTCTCTGCACCAGCCTATCTATCACAAAGAATCCACCCCGCCTCCTCCACAAGTCCTACCAGAACACCCTATGCTAATATGCTCTCCGTACCCAGGGTAAAAAAAGCTGGAGCAGGGGGCCCCAGCTTCCCTTACCTTGCCTCCCTACACTGGAACGCCCCGCCCCACTACCCTGCGGGCCAAACCATCACTCATTGCCTTCCGCAAGGCTATAAAAACCACCCTGTTCACTTGATCATCTCTACTGACTGATGTGACTACATGCCCCTCCACTAGGGATACTGCGAATGTTCCACTACTGCAATTAGTCTAGTGTACTAATGACCTTCAATGCATATTATGTATAATACCTATACTGTCAAATGGTTGAACTATGACCCCACTGTAACTAAGCTTCCTACAAGTAACAGCACCACAATGCCCCTGGGCTGCCTGTGCGCTATACAAATGTAAAAAATAAATACATTAATTTCACTGAACTATATAGGGTAATCAACCAAACACTGGATGTTAACCCATATGATGGACCATGGAACGTACCTGGCTCTAATGGAGTGCGCAATACGGTATTGAAAATTGCTTCAGAGATGTGGGCCCAGGTTCTCTTTTTTTTTTTATACTTTTTTCAAGTATTTTTGATACTAAAATAATTTCAGCAACATGGAGGACCTAGATTATAGTCCCAATTTTTAAGAAGGGGGGAGTCGTACGTGCCCAGCCAGCTATCGCCCAATTGTCCTCCTGGACACCGATAGCAAGATCTTCGCCGCGACTTTTGAAGGATATTGAAGCATGGATGTTAAGAACAAATCCTTTTCTCTAGATTCCAGACACGCTTCAGGAAGGGAATGGGGACAGAGGTAAATGGGCTCGCAATTAATGTATTAATTGAGATGGCGGGGAGAAGGAAGCCGACCCACTGTATGCAGCATGTGTTAGGGAGATGTATCCGTTTTATGCATAATCCCCTCTCCTAGTGAGACGCCCCCCAGCACGTTTTGCTGGACTACTGGACATTTGTCATGTTCTTCTGAATGAGGGGAGCCCTTTCTCCCCCCCCCCATCATTCATTCTTATTTGCTCTAACCATGGGAACTCTGCTCTTTATGAGTCTTGCTTTCCTCCATATCTCTTACAGGCATCTGTGTTCACTTTTGCAGCACACAGCACCCTATGTGCAGTGTTGCTGGGGACCCTTTGGGTTCTCCTTTAATTTTCCCCAAGAACTACTGTTCTTAAGGAAAGAGGGACACTTTGTATCCTTCCTAAAACTTAAATTTACGAGAGATTGGCACAGCCCACCTTATGTGGAGTGCTAAGGGGATACCTAGTATCCCCCTTCTCTCTGCTCCTGTAACTTTTTGGTTACAATGACAACCCTATAATTATGTTTCTTTTACAACACGCTTAATACCAGAGACTAGTTTCTAAGCGTGAGACCAGGATTCAAACCTGTGTTGCTATGCCTTGAAACACTTATGTATAGGCACGTTATAAATACCATATCATAAGATCATATCATATGCGTTGTGTTGCATCAAAGACAAACGCGTTGCCCCCGAGCCATCCTCCTGGCCTACAGTTATGGCTGGTGGCATTGGACGTGTTCTACAAACCTTTGTGCTATTTTCCACCGCAGGCTTTATCCCCAGCCCAGGTTATGCACAAAATGGTCACTAATGTTATAGCATGGTGGCTCTTTCTTTTTTATGCCATTTCTTGTATGGTTGTCCTTTGTCAGCCCTTCTACAATTCTGTGATGGGGGGGCTGAATGTGAGTTTTGCATTTGGCGGGAATACTTTGTATGACTGCCTAGGCTCCAGTGTGTCCGAGGACAGGAAGTAAGTTAGGAGTTAGAAACTCCCCTGTCCTTTTTCTGCTGAGGTGCCTGAATGGAACCAGTTCCCACTGATTGGACAGCCACACAGCCCTTTGTGAAAACTGCAGGGAGAGTTTGCAGAGGAAAGAATGGGAAATCCTAATAAAAGGTGTGGTTCCTGAGGCAGAAGGCAAGTCGACCACTGGTACAGAAGGTTATATGTCATTTTACTGTTCCGCAAATATCAACAAAAAATGGTGGTCAAATTACAGAGGTATCATTTTCAGAGCGTCCCTATGCATACAATGGAATAGGCAATTACATAGTGGAATAAATACTGCTGCCATTAACACAGAAGGAACCTGAATCATCTTTACCAATGCGAATGTTCTTCATGAGACATAGCAGATTTGCAAAAGGCATCCAAATTCGAAATTCCAAAGAAAATAGCAGAATTAAAAGCTCTGACAGAAAGAGAACTGTATTTAAACTAATATGCACAAAAATGCTAAATGCTATTTCACACAGCAAAGTATTGCATTTAACTTAACATATTAAAACTTGCCCGTTAATAGTCATTACATAATTCAGCAAACACAATTAAGGAATACAATAATACAATATTAAACTTAAACTTCACGCTGTAAATATCCGTTCGTGCGTTGTACCGTTAGTTATTTTCCGATTTCCTCGAATATATCCACCGATCCAAGAACAATGTCCAGTAAAATCTATCCAAAATCCTGAATAAATGGGCATCCAAGTTCCCAAAAGTAATCAATTGATCCAATGTATTGAGTGAAAGCATTCCAAAATCCAATGAGTCCAATTTAAAAAAAAAAAAAGAAATATCAGAAAATGTGATAAAAACGAAATTTCAAAAACCAGAGAATCCAAGTTTCTACAAGAAATCCAGGGATCAAAAGAAAGCATCCAGAGAAAGAATTGCAAAATCAAAATTAAAAGTAAAAACAATTTAAAAATATTCCAAGTTAAAAAAGCTATCCTAAAAAAAAAATCCAGCAATCCAAACACGGTGTACCTTAAAAAATAATGTTAAAAACCAAAGAATCCTGGAAACAAAGCCATCTGTGAAAGTGCAAGAAACCAAGTTCCACAAAAACATTCCAAGGCCTTGATGAACAGGAGAACGTCTTCAACAAGTTACTTTCTTACCTGGTAACGTTCTTTCGATGGGATGTTCCGACAACGTATTCCACATCTATGACAGGTAATCACCACAGCTGTGCTGCTTTAGAACATTTTCGGCGTCTGCGTCCTGTGTCTATGTCGATACGCTGTCCTCGAGGGCCTCCGTCGAGCCGACATCACCGGATGTTATAAGTAGGAAGCAGACGCCCGTAGCCTCAGTTGTACTTTTTTCCCAGAACGTGTGGCACCAATCTACTGCCAGCATAACTACAGAAAGCCTTGCAGAAACGTAAGCTGCAATCGCATAAGAAATTCTGTAGAGGGGCAGGCTGGGAGGGTACGATGTGGAATACGTCGTCGGAACATCCCATCGAAAGAACGTTACCAGGTAAGAAAGTAACTTGTTCTTCGAAGGAATTGGTTCCTCCGACGTATTCCACATCTATGACAGACTCCCAAAGCAGAACCAACGTAAGGATGTGGGAAAAGAATTTAGAATTTTAGAATGCCCAATTATATTGCAGAATAGAGGACCACCTTGCCAAAGGCCAAATCTTGCCCATGGATAGAATCCAGGGAGTAGTGTTTGACAAAAGTATGGACAGAGCCCCATGTGGCTGCTTCACAAATGTTACTCATGAGAACACCCCTCTGCAGGGCAGTAGAGGCAGCCACACCCCTAGTAGAATGGGCCCGTAAGCCTACCGGAGGGTCTTTATCCACCAAGCGGTAACATTCAGAAATTGTCAAGATAATCCATCTAGACAAAGTCTGTTTAGTAACAGCTTGTCCCAAACGCCTTCCAGCGTATCCTATAAAGAGCTGATCGCCCACTCTGACCCGGGACATGCTTGAGATGTAGAAACTTCAAGCTCTCCTAGGATCCAACCTATGGAGCCTCTCCTCTTCCTTACCAGGATGCGGAGGAGGATATAACGCCGGAAGAATGACCTTCTGGCTTAAATGAAATTCCGACACAACTTTCGAAGAAAAGAAGGACGAACCCTAAGGACAAATCTATCCTTATGGAACACTGTGAAGGGTGGCTTGACTGATAGTGCCTGCAACTCACTCAGCGAGCGGAAGTGACGGCAACTAAAAATACAGTTTTAATGTCAACAGTCTCAAATTACAAGAATGTAAAGGCTCAAACGGAGCTCTGCACAGAGGGAGAGACCCAGCCCCCTCCTTTTTGTTGAGGTAGTGCATGGCCACTGTATTGTCCCATTAGGAATTTTAGAACTAGGTTCAAACCCCAACTGGGCACCTGGAAAGGCGACGTTGGGAACACATTAGAGAGCCCTTTCAGAAACTGAGAAATCAAAGGAATCTTAAAATAGTAACACTCCTCAGTCGAGCGCTTAAATATGGACAGTGCCGCCAGGTAACCTTTAATGTTACCCACTTGCAGGCCCTTGTGGTCTAACGAAAGCAAAAAAGACAGAACCACAGGAATGGGACCTGAAAAAGGATCCACATTTTTAACCCTGCACCAGTCGCAGAACTTTCTCCAACAGCAACGGTACAGGTACTTTGTTGCGGGCCTTCTGGCCGAAAGCAACACCTCCATCAAGTCTTCAGGGAGGTCCCAATCCTTATACCTCAACCTTTCAGAAGCCAAGCATGAAGGTTGTGGGACTTGACCTCTGGATGGAGAACCTGATCCCCCTCTCGTGAGAGCAGATTGTCTCGGTAGGGAAGACGACGTGGAGGGCAGATTGACAGGTCGAGAAGGTCCGGGTACCATGTTCTCCTGGCCCATGCCGGAGCAATGAGGATCATTCGGGAATCGAACCTCCGTAACCTCTGCAGCACTTGCGGAATGATGGTGACTGGAGGAAACGCGTACAGCAGTGGGAAGGACCACTCCACTACGAACGCGTCCCTTAAGGCTCCTCTTGGAGGAAATTCCTGCAAGCAGAATCTTTCGCACTTCGGTTGACACTGGTGGCGAAGAGATCCACTTGTGTGGTCCCCCAAAGGGCGAAGATCTCCAGGAGAATCTCCTGAGCCAGCTCCCACTCGTGAGAGACCGTGCTCTGCCTGCTCAGAGCATCCGCTGCCACGTTTTCGTCTCCGGCCAGATGAATTGCCGAGATCGAAATTTCCTGTGGGATGGCCCAGAACCAGAGCTGCATCGCCTCTCTGCACAGAGGGAGAGACCCTGCCCCCTCCTTTTTGTTGAGGTAGTGCATGGCCACTTTATTGTCTGTCAGAATCAGGACATTCTTCCCCCGCACAGATGGCAGAAAAGCCTTCAGGGGTAGCCTGACGGCCCTCAGCTCCAACTGATTGATATGGAGTCTGGACTCCGACGGAGACAAACGACCGTTGAGTGTCAACTCGTTGGCATGAGCTCCGCATCCCGTGAGGGATGCGTCCGCCACGATCGTCACCTCCCGCCAGGGTAGCAAAAATGAAGCCCCCTTCATCAGATTGCCTTCGACGGCCCACCACAGACGATCCTGGGCGACCGAGGGCGGCACCTAAACGGGATCCGACATCCTGCCGGAGGAATGTGACCACTGCATCTTGAGAGCCCACTGCGGACATCTCATCCGCAGTGTGGCCTCTGGAACCAGGAGAATGCAGAATGCCATGGGGCCGAGCAACCTCAAGAACTCGAACGCCGGGAGACTCTGGGCATGTTGAAACTTGTTCACCATCTGCAGAATGTGAGAAGCCCTCACCTAGGGAGGATATGTTGAGCACTGCTCCAGTGTACTGGAGCCGCTGGGTAGGTGTCAAGTGGGGCTTCTTTAAGTTGAGGGAGAAGCCCAGCCTGTGAAGGCACTGGCAGGTGACTGACAGATGATACAGGACTTGCTCGGGAGAGCTTGCCCTGATCAACCAATCGTCCAGGTAGGAGTAGACGTGAATCCCCCCTTTCCTGAGATTTGCTGCCACCACCACCATGAGCTTGGTGAAGACCCTCGGGGCGGAGGTCAATCCGAACGGCAGGACCCGAAACTCAAAGTGCGAGTCGCCAACCGCGAACCTCAGGTACTTCTTGTGCTTGGGATGAATCGGCACATGAAAGTAAGCGTCCTTCAGGTCGAGAGACATGAACGAGTCCTGAAGTTGAAGGGCCTGCAGGACTTGAGATAGAGTAACCATCTTGAACTTGTCCTTCCTGGGGAGTTTGTTCAAACCATGCAAATCCATGATGGGTCTCAATCCCCTGTCTTTTTTCGGGATCAAAAAATATGGGGAATACCATCCCTTGTTCCTCTCCGCTACAGGCACCAGTTCTATGGCGCCTTTCTCCAGCAGAGATTTGATTTCCTGTGCAAGGAGCGGATCCGGACTCTTCAAAGAGAGATTCCCTGGTGGATTGTCGTGAGGCCTCTGCCGGAAAGGAAGACAGTAGCCATGGGCTCTGATCTCCAGAACCCACACATCTGAAGTAATGGCAAGCCATTCTACAAGATGCTGCGCCAGCCTTCCCCTAACCGGCGAACCATGGGACATGGCCTTATGACTGAGCTGAAGCGGCTGCGGCAGTGCCTGAGGGCAGAGAGGCAACTGCTCGAGCTGCCTTGGCAGCTCGAGTACCCTGTTTTTCCACCTCTGGTACTCCTACGTTGGCCCCTTTGACTTGCAGCTCCCCTCCATCTACCAAAGATAGAGTAGTATTATCGAAAGGAACCTCCCCTCCATTGCTGTCCCCTAAGACAAAAAGGCAGAGGTTGGCGAACTGCAGCGCGCAACGGCTTTGCTGCAGCTTTTGAGGTCTGCAACCTCTCAAGGCTCTCATCAGCCTTGCTGCCAAAAAGATGTTCACCATCAAAGGGCATGTTGAGAAGCCGGGCTTGTACATCAGGAGCAAACCCCGACTTCCGCAACCACGCAAATCTGCGCATCACGGTGCTCGCCGCCATGGACCGGCTGACACAGTCTGCCACGTCCAGACCCGATTGAACGGATTCACACATGGCATCCTTGCCATCCTGTACACCAGGGCAAGAAAGCCATCCTGTTCCTCCCCTTCGGGAATATGTTCAGCCGACAACGAAACAATTCCACAGAGTGCGAGTGAAACTGGCTAAGGCGCACACACAGAGTTGACTGCTTTTAAAGCCATACCCCCTGAAGAAAATACTTTCTTCGCCCAACCGTCATAACGTTTGTCGTCCCTATCAGGAGGGATGGTAGGGTATGACGAATGCTTTGCTGGGGCTGTAGCCGCCTGCACCACCAAACTCTCCAGAGTAGGGTGCATGGACAAGTATAGCCAGGGTCTCCACTGGCTGGGCGGTATTTTTTCGGCAACGATTTACCCACTGCCAGAAGACTATCCGGAGCAGTCCAAGCCGCCGCCACTCTACTCTGTAAAGCCATATGAAATGGCAGTACCGGGTCAGTGGGCGGAACTTGGTCAAGGATATCTGTCAGGTCATCCTGCAGAAAAAACACTGGTGGCGCAGACCACCGCAAGTACTCTGTCACCCTCGACATGAGACACCGGTATGAAGACTCAGAGTGCGTGCCAGGTTCAGGCCTACCGAACTCAACCTCCGGAGAGGTGTCCAGACCACTGGCATTGTGCAAAGACTGACGCAGGTCTTCCAACTGGCTATGACCAGACAAGAGTTCGTCAGGAACCTCATCAGGAACCAAGCCTTCCTCAGACCCTTCATCCACCTCAGAGATGCAATGCAGAGGCTGGAATAAATCCCTGGATGAGGACACAGAAAAAGGGTCAAATACAGGCCTCACTGACTTCTTCAGGGCCTTCCTCAGAGTTTCTAGCGATGCACGGTGTACCTCCGATAAAGCCTCCACAAAAGGAGTCGACAGAATCAGCGTCAAGCGTGGCGCCGATTGCTTCGACATAGACCTTGAGGGCGGTGCACCGAGCGTGTCCTTCGACGGCCCCAGCGCCGATGGCGTTGATGACTTCCTCAGAGGCAGAGCCACGAGAGAGTCCCTCGACGGACATGGCGCCAATAGCGTCGATGTCTTCTTAGAAGACCTCACAGGCTCTACCGGTCTCGAGGGCTTCGAGGGCCGGGACCTCGAGCGGGCATGGCTAGAGCTATCCCATTGTCCGACTGGGACCTCGAAGGTTCCCGGTGATCGCGTCGACTGCCCGAACCCGATGACGTGCGAGCGGCGACCCTAGCACATTCCTTGCCAGCTTCCTTCGAAGGCGCGGACGGAACGGAGCCCTGCGATTGGAAAATGCATCCCATTCCGCAGGAGAGGAATGCTTGTTGGGACAAGCAACCCGCCAAAGGGCAGAGTCCTCAGACGAGGAAGGCAACGGGTGACGGCGCTTCCGCGAGTGCCTCTAAGAGGCAGAGGAATGGCGGGAACCACTCCGGGACCAAGACCCCCTGGACTTACGCCGACAACGCAGAGAGTCGCCCCTCGAATTGTCGGTCGAAAGCCCAGCGGATTTCGACTTGCGGGGTTTGGAAACCCTACCTACAGAAAGCTTCTTCTATCGCTTCCGCAAGGCCTTCGACTTTAACGACTGGCAATCGTTACAGTCATCGGTGGCATGGTCCTCACCGAGGCACCAGAGGCAGATGTTGTGCGGGTCCGTAAGTGACATCTTGGAACCACAGTCCCAACACTTCTTAAATCCCGACCGTGGGGTAGAAGACGAAGACATGATATCTTCACAAAACACCAAGTTCGAAGAACCGATAGAATGAACAGAAGAACCAATCCGCGCAGAGATCTCCGAAGCGAACACGTTCACGGAATAAACGGAACTGAGGCTACGGGCGTCGTGTGTCCTACTTATAACATCCGGTGACGTCGGCTCGACGGAGGCCCTCGAGGACAACATACAGTGGTCATCGACACAGGACGCAGACAATTTTCCGAAGCAGCACAAATGTGGTGATTACCTGTCATAGATGTGGAATACGTCGGAACCAATCCCTTCGAAATGTGAACTACAGTAATCACATAATTATAAGAACTTTAAAATATAGCACATTTAAATTAACCAATAAACCTATATATGATTACATTGTCGGTGACGTTATTTTTAGATATTACAGTATTTTGGTGAAAATTCTTCAATGATTATTACATCTTTATTTTTTCTGGCAATATTATCACTGGTTACCGAACAGAAGATCCAAAGCAGAAGACTAGCAGGGACGGCAGCAGACCCTTCCAGTAACCGCTGTGAGACAGGCATGGTATAAAGAGAGACAGACTGGAAGTATTCCTTTTAAAACCTTTCTTTACTAAGGTTCCTGGGCTGATGTAATGCCTGACTGGCCATAACTCTAAAGGGATAGAGTTCCCTTAACAGATGTTTCTAATGGCCATTGTTGTCTAAGAGCCCAAAATAAACATCTGTCTGTGTCCAAACCTATGCTTGCCCTTATTCTTTACAAAAATGTGATAGGAAATATTTTTAAAAGGAAAACTAGTGGTTCAACAAAAAAGTGGGAATCCAAAATGTGTTTCAGGCGGTCTTCTCAGCATGTGCAATTTGGTCAATGTCACAAAAATAAGTTCAATCAAAAAGGCTGTTCATAAGAGCTTCTCCACAGGGCCCTTACAGTGATTTTAAATACCTTCATTGTGTTTGAGTACCTTGGGGTTCTCTTCCCCAAGCTTCAATCCTTTCAACACTATATAGAAAACCAATCAGTCTCTAACCCCAAGTCCAGCCCCCTTCCAACTTTCAAACACAAAGTCAGTTTTACCAGGTTGCACTTTGATTTCTTTGGTAGGCCTCTCAGGGTTCCCTTCCCCAAGCTTGTTGTTTTATTATTGTGCATTTGTAAGGCGCTTATACATCAAGTAAATTGTGTTTCAAAGCGCCCTCGGGGCAACAGGGAGGGAACATGGGAATGAAAAAATAACAATGAAAGATAGAGGCGGACCTACCATGCCTTGTGAGCATTCAGATCATTGTCTCGGGAGGATAGCTCAGTGGCAACATGCTCGCCTTAGAAGCAAGACGACACAGCAACACAGGTTCGGTCTGTGCTTAGTAACCTCAGGGTATTAAGCGCGTTATAAATAACCTATCATATCATGCAAGTGCAGAGCGAGAGAGAAGGGATAAGGGAGTGGGCGGGGGAGGGTGAGTGCTAAGTGTACCAAGAGGGAAGTGCTAGGGGGTGAGCAGCTGCAAGTGCCTAGGTGAGTGGTCAGCTGCTAATAAATAAGTGCAGGCAAGTGGTGGCATAGGTAGTGGGTGCCAAGGTAAGTGCTGGGAAGGGGCAGAGGCTGAAGGCGATTGGGGGTGGGAGGACAGGGCTCAAGAGGACACATAAGGGCCCGGGTCATCAATCCCAGAAACCGTGGGGGTTTAGCAGAGGAGGGATAAAGGGAAGGAGGAGGTTAAGAGGAAAGTCTTGAGGAGCTTCCGAAATTTCGGAAGATCCGTCTCCAGACGAAGAGGAAGGGGGAGGCTGTTCCACAGGAGGGAGCCTGCTGAGGAAAGAGATTCGCCACCAGCACACTGTTTAGCAAAGCGCTTGACACACAGAGTTGGTGCCAGTGGAGCGTAAAGATCCGGAGGGAGAGTATTTAGTGAGGGCAAGTTGTAGATAGCGTGGTCCCAGGGCCCGAGACAGCCTTATGGATTTGCAGAGGGATTTGAATTTGATCCTTGCAGCAACCGGGAGCCAGTGAAGAGCTTTTAGGGCTGGAGAGATGCAGTCCCTGGGCTAGAGGGGTCGTAAAGAAGAAGAGGGTACCTCTCCCCTTCTTGGGGAGAACTGGCAGATGAGAGTAGGTTGGGCAAGGCTACTGAGTCCGGCGCCCCTGGGTAGGCAACCTGGTTCAAATGGTTTCAATCCGCAGTTGGGGATAGGTGGGCTGTTGTCACTGCTTGTTGGGGTTTGGCAGTGGGGGTGGTTAAGGGAGGGTGATGAAGAACAGGGAGGGGAGATAGGGTAATGAGAATGTTGGGTGGGGGGGTTGCAAGGTTTTCTGGGGTAAAATAAAGGTTCCTATGCTTAGTACTGAGAATATTGGATGCACAGGAAGACTATGCTGGTATAAGCTATTTGGCAGAAAGAATGGATTGACCCGTGGGGTCTATGACGAGGTATTGGGGTACTGATTGTTGCGCTCTCCTTAGCTGGAATTTTAGGGGCCTTAACAATCATGCTAAAATGCGCAAGGACGTCACGTACATCGAGCACCATGGTGCTAGAACTTTGTTCCTCCAGAACACACTTGATGGGGAGCTTGAATGCTAGTATATCATGAACATGGGGAGACAACAGATATATATATCCTTCTCTACTTAATCGAGAGTTGTCTAAATTATTATTCATAGATCCTTGCAATTTAAGGTCCTGGAACAGGATCGGGACCCAGAAGGGAGAAATTGTATCATTTCTGGTATATTGGTTGGATGCCAGATTACCTTAGTGAATGTGTATGGACCAAATGTGGAGGACCCGGGATTTTATGTGGCCAAAATGTATGAAGTATGCACATTCAGAGTTGGTGATAGCACACAACCTGAATGTAGCATTACAGACACAGCTAGATAGATCTGGGCGACCAGAGGCAACGGTTGCTTCAACTTTACATGCAGGTATGATTGATCTAGGACTAGTTGATGTGTGGAGGGGCTTACATCCTGACGAGGCCGATTATTCCTTCTGCTCCTCCGTACATGATTCTAGTTCCCGAATAGATAATATATCAGCAAGTGCGGGATTGGTCCGAAGCAGCGTATTCTGTACTATGCTTCCGCAGACACTTTCAGATCACTCTCCATTGGTCTGGCAGTTTAGGTTGCACAGCTTAGTGATCACCCAACCGCATTGGCGTTTTAAGGTTCAAGCTCTTCTTGATGTAATTTACCGTAACTAAGTCGCAGACATTATTAAATCATTTTTTGAGATAAATGTGGGTTCTGTTGCATCTGCTTGTAACCTCTGGGAAGCATTCAAGATCACTCTGAGGGGCCGTTTTATTTCAATTGAATGTGGCATGTTGAAGGGAATCTGCGGTAGGCTGGATGAGCTAGAACTAACCCTAGCAAATCTAGTAGGCAGGGACTGAGAAGGGCGGATCCACCGTTTCCTTAGCAGAGGTTTGCACTGTTCTTAGTGAATTTCAAACTGAGGCAGGTAGGGAGCTGCGACTAGTAGCAGCTCTGCAGCTTGCATAGAGATATGGGGAAGAGGGCAGACCCGGAAGGTACTTAGCTAGGATGCTGGCTAGTGCCAAAGGTCACACTGATATAGCGGTTATTGCCTGCTTAGATGGTTCCCTGGAAACAGATCCGACTGACATATTAGAGGAATTCCAGACCTTTTATATGAATCTGTATGCTGCAAGATTAGATATATACCCAGATGTCCTACAAGAGTTCCTAGGGGATGCCCCTCTGAATTCGCTTAACGATTAAGCAGTAGAAGTTCTAAATACTAATATCAAGATTGAAGATATGAGGGCCATTAGAGATATGCTGATAACCAAAGGTCCAGGATCAGACGGACTTGCATCCGAATTTAGGGAATTTGGTTCGAAAGTGGCGGAGTACTTATTACAGGCATGGCACGAAAGTATAAAGGTTGGATCCTTGCCCCCCACGATGCGGGAAGGGATCATTACCTTGACATTAAAGCCTGATAAAGACCCAATGGAATGTGCATCATTTAGACCGATTTTCCTCTTTAATGTGTATACGAAGATTTTTGCAAAGATTTTTGGTGTCAAATTGCTGTCCTTGCTTTCCTTAATAATACATGTATATCAGGCTGGTTTAATACCGTGTAGAAGTATGTCGCTTAATCTGAGAAGGAGGTTCGGAGTACTGGCACAGATTGATCCTTCAATCAAAGCGATAATCGCTCTTTTAGATCTGGAAAAGGCATTTGATTCAATGGCATTGAATTATATATTTGCAGTCCTAGAGAAATTGGGGTTCCGCCTTATTTTATCTCATGCGTAAGGACGCTATACACAGGGGTTACGGTGAGGATAGGGTTATTTGGTAAACACTCTGAAGCCTTTGATTTAGGACATGGGACAAGACAGGGATGCCGGTTGTCCCTGCTCCTGTTCGCTATAGCAATTGAACCACTAGCTGCAAGACTGCTGCAAATTCACAAGCACTGGGGCGTAGCACTAGGGGGCATTCGGGAACCGATTTCCCTTTATGCAGACATTATTATCTTATATATTACAGACCCCAGTAACAACCTGACCGGCCTCTCACAGGATATTGAAGCATTTGGGAAAATATCAGGACTAGTGGTGAATTAGCCTAAATCAATCCTATTTCCATTAAATGACAATACATTGCGCACTGTGGGTACAGATAGATTCAGGTGGGAAAGAGCATCTACAAAGTATTTACGAATACATGTCAGTAGGACTCGTGAGTGACTTCAAGTTAACTATGCAATTTACACGGAGGACCTTAGGGATCGAATCTTTCTGTGGATATCACTTCCGATCTCTCTCCTTGCAAGAGTAGCGATTATGAAAATGATAATTTTGTCAAAACTGTTGTACCTGTTTCTCAATGTCCCGGTTTGGCCGGTTTACAATTTCTTGCTGAATTCCAAATCCCTGATGATTAAATTAGTGTGGTGTCTGAAAAAAATCAAGTATTAGATAGGAGTTTTTGGTTAGATCTTGGAAGCAGGGAGGTATTGGATTGCCCGATTTTGAACTATGCTAGTTAGTGGCGCAGGTGTCATTTTTCACTTATTGGATGTCAGATTTAGTGCTGTTCCCGCATATTAGGTTGGAGAGGCGGTCAGCATTTCTGTATTCCTTACAGAGCTCATTCTTGTCGTGCAAGATCAATGATAAATGTCCCTTCGATCCAGCGGTGTGTTCCGCCCATGCGTGGAGGAGACTGTGCAGTAAGATAAAGGTGATTTTTTCCTATACCTCAGAGCTTGATGTATGGGACATCCAATGTTTGTCTCCTATGTGCGATGACAAAATCAAAAGAGATTGGTGGAGATATGTGGGGCAGATTTCGGTCCAGAAGGATTGTGTTTCCTGGGAGCAGATTAGGACTAAATTAGGGAGCACATTCGGTTTGGCATTTCAGTTCTATAGGATTAAACTGGCATTCCAATCATGGGTGCTGTCTTTCCCAGAGGAGCCTAGTACAGTCCTGCTTTTGAAATTCTTAGCAAACTCGGGGAATTCTAAAAGAATTGTTGCTTCGATCTATAGCATGGCTTTGAGTAAAACCCAGAGGGGAGGTTTGAGTTGTAGACTACAATGGGAAACTGATATTTGCGAGGAACTAGGAGAAACTAGGAGGACCTTTGTATGTGCACTTACTAAGAAAGTAGGTATTAACTCTTGTTTCAAACTGATTCAACTTAAAATCCTACACCGAGCTCACCTGTCCCCAGTAGTTCAGTCACAATTTGATAAGTGTGCTGGGAAATGTCCAAGATGTAAATGCAATGAATCAGATTTAATCCATATGATATGGCAATGCCCTCACCTGTTCACATTTTAGTGCCAGGTTGCTGAGGTAACAAGGACTATAACTAAATGCACTGTTCCGTTAAACATTCAATGCTGTATGTTTGGATGGCTGCCAGGCATCCCAAGAAGGGGAAAGAAATTGTTAGCTATATGTATGTTATTAGCAAAGCAATGTATAGTGGTGCTTTGGTCAAGCTCAACTACTCCAACACTTTCAAAATGGTTGAGAGACTTACCTTGGTGTTGCGATGTAGAGCAAGATTACTGCTGGTCGTTGCGAGTTAGTTCTAGACCTATTGACTTCTGGGACCCTATACGCATTATGCTTACTCAGAGATGCAGACGACTGAACCATTGAATGATAAGATGTGTAATTAATAATGTGGTATAGCATTGGATGACATTACGAGTACTGCGAGAAAAGTACCCAACCTTTTTCTTTCCGGCAGTATAGTCAAATTTGATGAAACGCACATTTACTGCCGCTAGTGCGAAATGCGTTGATAATTGTTTCTTCTGAAGGATGTTAACACTGTGCATCAAATTTATGCTGTTGTCCATATTAACCTATTTAAATAAGAAGGTAGATTAAGAAAAAGGCTATTGCAATAGTCTAGCCTAGAGAGGACCAGCGCTCTAGAGACATTGAGCTTCGGGGGGAAGTGAGTAAAGTAAGAATTCCTTTTGGAGTTGAAAGTGGGACTTCCTGGCAAGGTCCTGAATGAGAGGGAGGAAGGAAAGAGAGGAGTCGAAGATAACTTCCAAGGTTTCTGGCTTCAGAGGAAGAAGAGGGTGGCAGACCCCATAGAAGATAGCTAGAGTGAGGGTAAGAAAGAGGGAGCAGGAGCCCCAATAGGAAGGATCTAAGTCTTGCTGGTGTTGAGGCAGAGATCATTGGAAGTACACAAGGACTGGATGGCAGACAGGCAGTCCGGAATGATGGAAGTAAGGGGAAGGTCAGCGGGTAGTTTGAAGAAGAGTTGTGCATCATCTGCATAACACTGAAGTTAGGGGAGAAGGTGGAAATGAGGTGTGCAAGTAGAGCAAAATAGGTGTTAAAGAGCAAGGGAGAAAGGTTGGAGCCCTGGGGCACACCGCAGGTGGAACTAGAAGTGGGGGAGGGGAAAGAGCCCAGTATAAACTGGGACGGACGGTCATTGAGGAAGGAGGTCAGTTAGTCCAGTGCCCGCTCCGAGATACTTAAGAGTATTGTGGAGCCGTTTTATGAGGATGGAGTGATTGGCCATATCAAAAGCAGAGGAGAGATCACAGAATGAGAACAGCAGAAGAGTTGGAATCAAGAGAGGCGAGCAGAGCAGTTTCCATGCCACTGGATGCTCAGAATCCCTATTGATGGTCGTGGAGGCAACCAACAGGTTCAGTGTGCTATGACAATTGGGGTAAGACAAGTTTCTCCAAGTATTTCCCATGGAAGGGTGTGATAGATCGCTGGACAAGACTGGTCAGCAGAAGGTTTTTTCAGGAAAGGGCACACTAAGGAATGCTTGAGGGAGGAGGGAAAAAATCCAGTAGCAAGAATGATTGCAGAAATCAGCAAGTGCAGGGGCAACAGAGCAAATATTGTCCTTAATGGTTCTGGAGGAGCCTGTTTGGAAGAGACCTTCATGGAGCGGACCACTCTGGAGACCTCATTAGTTGTGATAGGAGAGAAGGTTTAGTGAAAGGCAGAGGGAGGATGGGAGGCAGGTGAGTGAGGGAAGGGGAGTGTGAGGGGGACACAAGGGTGCTCAGGACGGCCTGAGTTTTTGTAGTGAAGTGTGTGGCCAATGCATTGCAGAGGGTTTTTAATTTGTATATAATTGTGACTGACTATTTTCACAAAAGCGATGCGGCAAAGGCTTGTGGTGATTGTGAGGTGTAGCGTTTGGTTCCTTGTGTCCAGTCCTGCATCGTCATTTGTTTTGGTAATTTGCTTCATGTTTCTGTAATTGTTTTACTGGTTTTCTTTACTTTGTTCCGTCGGGTTTTCAGATTGTGGACTTTATTTGTGCTTTTCCCTCCAAGTCCAGACTCTGTAGTAACTTTGCTGATACGACGGTCAGGGATGTGTTGCCTCAGCACATCCAGTTCCACCAAGACTTTTCCTCTAGTGCGAGTTGTTTGTGCCTGTGGTGTTGCAGGTATGTGAATCTCAAGTTCGCTGTACCTGGGCATGACAAGAGGAGGTGTTGCATGGTTTCTACTTCGTTTGCGTCCTTGCAATAGTGACAAGTGTTGCTAGAGGATTGGTTTATGGATGCTAGCACCTCGTTTGTTTTCAGGACATTCAATCGCCCCCTTAAATATATTGTGCGTAATACCTTGTAAGGAAACTAAGTAATTTCGGACCTTGTCCACTTTTTACGTGTTCATTGGTAAGTGGGCAGTAGATTTGTGCTCGTTTGATTTATACAGTGTCTCGATCCAGTCCCAGATTTTCAGTTTAGCTTTGGTTTTGTCTGGTATACATTCGAGTTCCTCTTGCTAACTTCCGATTTGTTTTGAGAAGGTCCAGATTCCTTTTTGACCAGTCTTTCAGCATCCCGCTTTTCCCGCTCGTCAATTCCTTGTGGAGGATTTCAAGGATATTTGGCAGGGGCTTTAAGATTTTCATGAGAAAGAGCAGGCTGTTTCGGTCTGCCACAGATATCAATGAGGACAAGCTGAGTTCTCTTCCGATTACTGCGCTGGAGTCGAGGGTGGAAGTTTCAGAACCTTGCGCCAGAATAGACCTTCCAGTTTTGTCCAGAGTGTGTTTGGGAGTTGTGGCATCGCCTTTGCGCCGTAGGTGATCGCCGGTGTAACTTTGGCTTTATAAAAGTTGATCACTGACAGTAATGAGAACTTGCTGAACTTTCTTTCGAGGATCGATTCCTGAGCTGCAAGTGTGGTTGTTTTTGCATAAAAAACTCCCGCTTTTTTTTTTAGGTAAGCTGAGAGGCTGTTTAGCCGACGCTGTAGTCCGATGGCTGTCTGGTCCAGGAGGATTATGTCATCCGCATAAAGGAGCATTGTGATCTTTGACTCTCCTATTGTAGGAGGAAAAGAGCGTCTATCCTCCTACAATAGATGCCAACAATGTCAGCCGTGTATGCGTTGTATAATGCCGGTGCCAAGGGGCAACCTTGTTTTACCCCTCTGTTGGTCTCTATGGGGTCTGATAGGTGGTCTGCTGCGTTTAAACGCCCTCTCATCTAAGTGTCTGAGTAGAGTGCTTTGATTGGTTCTGAGATGGCGTCTGGGCACTTTGCTTTCTTTAATTTTAGCCATAGCTTTGCTCTGTTCACGCGGTCAAATGTCTGGACCAGGTCTATGGAGGCTATGAAAATTCTAGTGCGCCCTTCCATCACGCTAGCCTTAATAATGCTGATCAGCATGATATTAGCGGTTGTACTGAGGTTTTTAACAAAACACGATAGGTATGGATCCTCGGTGCTTGTGTCTTTCTGCCAGTCATGGAAGTTGTCCAGGAGTAGGGACCCAAATACATTGCCTATCAAGTCTAGCAAGGCTATTGGTCGATAGTTTTTGGGCTCGCTTTTGGGTCCTTTCTTGTAAATTGGGACAATGTTAGCAGTTTTCCATGATGCAGGGATATTTCTCGTGGCCAGACATCTTTTGATGATCTCTGAGATCAAGATTGCCCATTCTTCCGGGTCCGCTTTTAGTTGGATGTTGGAGATTCCATCGGGACCCAGAGCTCTTGAGTTTTTCAAGGTTTTTATCTTTTTCAAGATTTAAGTTTTGTCGTGGGCGACATCCCACTCACAGTTAGTGGTTTTATCGTCGGTGGGTATTGCAGTTGTGGAATGCTGGAACAGGTCGGTGAAGTATGATGATCATGCTTCCTCGCTGACGCAGTTTTGTATCGGTTTTGACTAGGTCGATGTTGTGTCTTTGACCAGTGACCAAAAGTCTTTGGCGTTTCGACGACAGATGGCTCGTAGCATCGTCTGAGTCATGTTGGTATAATTTTCTACGGAACGTCAGTAGCCAGGTTTTGTATCTATTTCTTGATTTTGTTGCGAGGGAGACGTTCTGTTTTGACGGATTTGTTTGGGCACGTCCGTTGGCTTTCCTCATGCTCGATCTCCTTTCCCTCAGTTCTTCATTGTACCTGTGCAAATGTTTTGCTGTTTGATGTGAGTATGGGATAAGGAGTGGGCGATAGTCCAACTCATGTGTTGTCAGGACTCCATCATTTGAGGCGTACTCTCCTATGTACCTTTTCGTGATCTGGCCGATTGCTTCTTTCGTTAGCGTTAATAGTGTCCCTTGAGTGCCAGCTTCTACCTGAACTGGCATCGTTTGGTGTGTGTCTTTGAATGGTGGCCATGATGCTACTAGCATGTTGTGATCGCTGCGGATGGTTTTGATCACTTTGAATGAATCGATTGCGTGCAGTTCTTCGGAAGCGTAGCTGTGGTTGATGGTGCTTTTATGTCGTCCTCTTCCAAGTTGGCTCAAGCAGTGTGGTTTTGTCAAGTTAATTTAAGTTGTACAGGTCTCGAGAGTCCATGAGGTCGGTCCATGCAGTGCCTCTTTTGGCTAAGTGTTCTCTGTGGTAGTTTCTGGTTGTGTGTACGATGGTTTCTCGTCCTGTTTCTGGGCAGGTGCCGTTTAGATCTCCGCATACCAGCATGTGAGTTATGGTGTTAGCTATCATAGCTTCTGTTATGATTAAGTCAATGGAATTTAAGAAGCTTTTTGTGGTTTGTGCTGTGGGGTTCCAGTAGATATTTATCAGTACAATTAATTCTACCTTTTTGTCCGATGTTGACCTCTTGTGGTTCCATGCCAGGAGTGCCGCCTTAATGAAGTTGGAAGAGACGAGACTTCCTACTATTCTCAGGGCCCCTCTTGAGCGGACCTCGATTAGGAGACCAAAAATTGGGCGGCCTTTGTGTCCCTTGACTGCTAGGGATGGTAAGGTCTCGTAGCCGTCTATGCTTGGTGTTGATAATAGCGAGTTTTTTTGCGAGCTTAATAGGTCAAATTGGGCAATGTTTAGGTCTCCTGCCTTTGTTAGGTGAGTATGGCCTCTGGTGCTCCATGAACCTATTGTTAGTCTTTGCTGTGTGGCCTTTTCTTTGTTGACTCCTATGTTGTGGCTGTTAGGAGTCTTTAGTGATTGCCATTTCCTTGTATATCGTGCCAGGGCCGCAGGAATCCAAGCCCATCTGGTCGAATCCTTGTCGGCATGCTTTTGTTGCTGGTTTTTTTTAAAGTGGCTGCGTTTGCCTTTCTTTTTTTAAAAAACTTTATTTATTCGGCTTGACATACAAAACGACAGATGCTCACAGCAGAACAGGATACATCATTGCAAATACATATTCCATAATAAAACGCTGGCTATCGGGTGCATCAAGGGGGTCCAGGAGCTAGGCAATGGCGCGGGTGTAAAGCTTAAGACTCAGTATTCATTGGATGATAGATGTACAGGGGAGAGGCCAGGGGTAGAGGGTTCAGTGTCCGAGTTCGAGGCGGACAAATAATTACGACATTTCGCCAAATGTCTCTTGGCCTTGAGTGCGGATGTTGCAGTGCTCCCCAGGTCTCTTCGGTGTCATGTGCCCACGTGACCGTCTTGAGCCACTGTGCGTATGTGGGTGCTCTGGGGCGGAGCCAGTTCATCAAAATGCAGCGTACAGCCAGTATCATACAGAGTCCAGCCAGCTTTTTTGGAATACCGACCCGGTTGGGGGGAGGTCATGGAAGAGACATCGCACTGGGGATGGATCTATGGTGTAATCTAGTATGGAAAACAGTGTGGTGCATATTTCGGTCCAGTATTGCATGAGCCGCGGGCAGCTCCAGATCATATGAATATAGGGGGCTTTATCTGCGCCGCATCTAGGGCAGCTGGAAGGATTTTCACTAAACATATGGTGCAGTCTGCCCGAGGTGTGATGGTATCTGTGCAACACTTTAAACTGTATTAGTTTAAACCGGGAATTAAATGATACGTTGTGGGTGCGAGCACACATCTGGGACCATCGTTCATCAGTGATCTCAACTCCAAGGTCCTTCTCCAACCTACCCCTCAGTTTACTAAAGGAGGGGGTAGCCTTAGTCTGCAGAAGGGTATAGAGCCTTGATACCTTGCCTCTGAAGCAGTCAAAGGTGCACAGCTCTTCGATTATGGGCTTGTCCGGTGGTATTGTAGGGAAATTGGGGTATCTGGCCTTGAGATTTTTCCGTAGGGAAGAGTATTGCAACCATGCAGAAGGCTTCCGCTGGAGGGGAATTGGGAGGTCTGCCCATTCAAGGAAATTGCCCTGTTTATAAATGTCCCGGATAACCAGGAAGCCTGAATCGGCCCAGCGGGACACTATGGATTGTGGGATCTTTGGGACATCGGGAAAGAAGTTCCAGAGCGGGAGGTCCCCGTGGAAGGGGTGTGGTGTTTCAACCAGTTTACAGATCTTAGTGAGAGCCAAGGATGTGCTGGCAACAGGGTCAGCCGGGTCTGGGTCAGCTGGGACGGGTTTAAGAATAAGGGATCCAATCTCTCGATCACTGACCGTTCGTTTCTCCAAGCGTACATGTGGAGGGGGGTCAGTGGTGTTAAACCAGTAGGAGGAAAATTGCGTCTGCGCCACTAACCAATATCTGGCAAAGTCAGGGTCGCCGAATCCACCCAGTTCCTTAGAGGTAGTCAGTGTAGTTAACTTGAGTCGGACTGCACCCGAGTGCCATAGGAAGGTGTTGGTTATACGGCGCAGCGATCTGAAGCACTCATCCCCTGGCCACAGGGGAAGATTCGTAAATCGGTAGAGGAGTTGGGGCAGTACCACCATTTTAAATATGCCTATCCGACCCGCCAAGGAGATAGGAAGTTTAGTCCAACTCTCTGCTTTAGCGGCCAAGTGCGTGAGGTAATTACAATAGTTGCCTTCACGTAGCTTTGCCGCATGCCGGGAGACCGTCAACCCCAGGTAAGTAATGTTGGATTCATGTTGGATTGGGACCACGTGAATCCACCGAGGTCAGAGGGGGGTAGTGTGGAGTCTGTGCGTGGGAATAGGACAGATTTAGAGCAGTTTACTCTTAAACCCGATATGTGCCCGAAGCGGACCACATCTTCCAGGATAGGGGCAAGGTTGGTTTCTGGGCAGGGAATGTAAAGGAGAGCATCATCAGCATACAAGGAAACAATATCGGCTTGGTCGGCAGTACGTAAGCCCCCGTGAGAGTGTGATTGGTGCATCATGTCGGCGAAGGGTTCCATGGCTATAGCGAATATCAGTGGGAAAATGGACAGCCCTGCCGTGTTCCCCATGCTATCTGAAAGGGGGAGGAGCATCTGTCTTCCATGCAGACCCTGGCCGTTGGATCAGTATAGAGCAATTTAACCCAGGTACGGAAGTTGGGGCCAAATTTGCACTTAGAGGACTCGCCATAGATATTCCTACGACACTGAGTCAAATGCCTTTTGCATGACTAGGGTGGCCGCCACCGCTTGCACCTCCGGACCAATCCTACTAATCACATTAAAAAGCCTTCTCAGGTTTAGGGTGGTGGATCTGCCAGGGACAAATCCTGCCTGATCAGGATGAATGATGTAGGGCATGAATGAGGCCAGTCGGATAGCCAGTACTTTGGCATATATTTTGACGTCACTGTTGATTAGTGAAAGGGGTCGGTATGAGCCACATTGAGTGGGGTTTTTGCCAGGCTTGCGAAGAACTGCTATCGCCTCTCGGAGCGGGGGAGGGAGTATGCCCTTCTCACAAGCCTCCTCCCATAGGGTTAATAGATGTGGAACTAGAAGCGATTTGAAGCTTTTATACAGGTTGATGGGGAGCCCGTCTGGGCCAGGGGCCTTACCCGATGCCAGTGATTCAATGGCTTCCGTGAGTTCTTCTGGTGTAAACGGCCTCTACAGGAAAATGCTAGCGTCAGTGGAAAGGACAGAGGGAGGTTTTCCAAATAGGAGTCAATTTCCGGTATCTGGGGGCCATCAACTTTAGAGTATAAGAAGGTGTAGAATGATAGGAATTCTGAATTGATGTCTTGTGGGGACGTGGCTAGTGCTCCGTCTAGTCGCTCTATCGCCGGGATGTTGGGAGCTCCGAATTCCCGGTGAATCAACCTGGCGAGCAGTCGACCAGGCTGTTCTCCCTCCCCATATTTCCTAACTGAATGTGGGCTGTCTAAAAATTTGACTTCCCGTTCTGCTAGAGTGCTGAATGTGTCTAGTTCCGACCCCAGTCGTGCCAACGTTTCCGGAGCTTGATCGAAGGCATATTGGGTTTCGAGGGTAGCCAGGGTCGCCAAGCTACTAGCGATTTCCTCACAAATTCCCTTCAAGATACCACACCCTTTTGGAGATGGAGATACCCCTGATATATGCTTTAAATGATTCCCAGAGAGTAGCCTGTGATGGGACAGAGTTCGTGTTCATCTTGAAGAATTCCTCGATGGAGGATTCCAGTTCAGATGCGAAGGTTTGGTCGAGTAGGGCGTGAGGTCGCATTCTCCATTGTCTCGTTTTATTATGGTCTTGCCCCCAATTAAGTGAGATAATCACCGGTGAGTGATCAGATAATGTTCTAGGAAGGATCAATAGGCGGGATAGGAACCTGACCAATATATCCGATACAAGCCACCTATCTATCCTGGAGTGTGAATCATGCACTGTGGAATAGTAGGAGTATGCACGGGAGTCAGGGTACATTAGTCGCCAGGCGTCTATGACCGCCAAACGAGGAAGCGTAGTCAAAATTGCATGGGCTGCCCTGGATAGTTGGCAGGGTCTAGAGTCTGATCTGTCTAGGTTAACGTCAAGTATTGTGTTAAAATCGCAGCCCCATATGATCGGGACCAGGGGGTAGCTCTCCAGCACTGAAGCTAGGTCTAAGTAGAAATCGGGGTCATCGATGTTCGGACCATAGATATTTAAGATGACTACCTCTTGATTTTGTAATTTACCATGTATTAACACATACCTCCCTTGCGGGTCTATCAATGACTGACTACATGAGAATTTTAGGCTCTTGTGTATCAAAGTTAGGACACCTCGACTTTGGGTAGAATAGTTGGTAAAGTATCTTTGAGGCCCCCATTGTTTTGCAAACTTTTCTCACTGTTCCGAATGGGCATGGGTCTCTTGTAAGCATAGGACTTTAATGCTATGACGTTCCGCGTACAATTGTATCTGCCTCATTTTTTTGTAGTTACCCAGGCCTCTTATATGCCAGCTCATAAATGCTACGCTACTATCAGCCATTTGTATGGGTGTTGTTTGTTGATATCCGGGCTACGGAGTGGCAGTAGCCATAGCCATCCCAACAGAGGTAGGCATGTCGTGCCATCCGCAAGCGCGTGACATAATACAGTGGTATGTGTGGCATCTTCTGTGGTGTTCAAGTCCTTTTTAACATAACTCCCAATTCCCCCTCCCGCCACCCACATCCCTCCCCCAACCAGAGGAATGACAGCCCAATAAAACCATAGTAACAACAAACTCGTCGGCATCAGCGCTTGGGGGCCTGTTGGCTGGCCTGGCGGTGACGCATCGGACTGGGGGACATTTAAGGAGATGTTCAATACCGCAGTTTCGATTGAATGATGTTAGTATAGTCTGCATAAACCGAGGATCGACAGTTCGGTGGAATAACGAGATTGAATTGCCGATGCATTCCCTGCAATATAGCTCCAGCTGTGCGTGAGTGCATCTGTGCACACGTTTCCTGGCAGGGACTCGGCGCGAGGTGGTCTGGTTACCTAGGTACCATGTCGGTGGTCCAGTATCAGCCTTGGAAATGTTCATCTATGAACTTTGAGGCCTCCTCCGGGATGGTGAAGAAGAATGTTTGATTAGAGCGTTCTATTCTTAATTTAGCAGGGAATAACAGTATTTCACCCCATGATCACAGAGTCTTCTTTTTACTGCCATGAAGGTTTTACGTTCCTGCTGCACCGCCACAGAAAAATCAGGGTAGAGATGGATCCTCGCTGTCCCCATCCACAACTCCCCTTTAAGTCTTGCTGCTTTCAGAAGAGCATCACGGTCGTGGAAATTTAAGATCCTAGCAATGACAGGGCGTGGAGGTGCGCCAGGCTTAGGTTTTGCAGTCAAGGAGCGGTGGGTTCTTTCCACCACAAACTGCGGAAGAAAGTTTCGGGGAATCAAGGACTGACAGCAACATGTGTTCCACGAAGTCCTCCATGGGCTCGTTAATATTATTTTCGGGCACTCCACTACGCCTTGAACGGGACTCCAATTCATCATTCTTCTTTTCAGCTGGCAGCATTCGGGTAGAGAGCGAGGAGACCATGCCCGCACGGAACCAAGATAGTCTTCGGCAGCACCCATCCTTGATTCAATTTCTGCCACCCGGCCATCAGTTTTCTCAATATGCACCTTTATGGATGAGATGGTGCCATTCATGTCATGCAGCTTGGTGTGGAGAGTGGTGAACCCCTCGCGGATGTATTCTAGTCGTCGGGGGCTAGCGGACCGATGTTGCGAGAGTCTCTTCAGGAACTTCCGCTGTCGGCTTAGCTGGAGTCTTAGCAAACATATTTAGAGCTTTGTTTCTTGCTTGCACCCTCTCCTTTGGTCATAGTGTCGGTGAAGGGTGGGCCTTGGGGGTGTGGGCTGGTGTAAATGGCTGGCTATGCCCAGGCGCCAGTGTCCCCCTCCGAGTATAGGGGTTCCCTGGTCTGGAGTTCAGCCCCCCGGTTACCAGACCATACAGTGCGGCAGCACCACTCCGAGTGCGAGTCTTTTGTGCAATGCGCAGTGCAGTGGGCTCAGCTCAGAGTGACTCCATGGTGTTGGAGACTTATCCCAGTGTCTGCTTTCTTATCATGCCGGGGGTGCAGCAGTGGGGTTAGAGTGGTAGGTGCGCCCGTTCAGCTCCTGGTATTGTAGACAGTGGGGGGGTCTGCGCCCCGTGTCCCAGTGTGTGGACAGCATAGTACCTCTTCTGTGCTGTCACGCCAGCGGGATCGGCGTTGTGGACTACTAGGCAGCGGTGGGTCAACTGAAGAGAAGTGGCCGTGCAGTGTGGCTTTCAGGGCAGTATGGCGTGCAGGGTGCTCTCAGTTTCACAGGCTAGCGGCATGTGGGGGATCAACCGTTCTTTTGGTGCAAAGTGTACCCCAGGCAGTGGGCTCACATTGTTACAGGGCGCTTTGGTAATGTTCAAGCTGCTGTATGAAATGTAGTGCAGCGTGGGCAAGTCCAGCACTGCACCGTTATGTAAGCTTCTTAATACTCTTCAAATCACTAAAAGCAGAATAAACAAGTTCAACATGGGCACAATTCCATATGGGTGGCAGCTTGGAAAGTGGCTGTAAATGCAGGGGCCCCCGTACCTTAAATCTTGATGGAGGAGGGGCTGCGCCTCCCCTTGCGCGCCGCCTTGACGTGAATCAATGCCTCCGGGGTTCCAGGGCCCCAGCACATCAGAGGTGCCGACAGCCAGAGGCTTTGTCTGGTCCGCGGAGCTCCCAGGAAATATCA
The DNA here is from genome assembly GCF_040938575.1 of Ambystoma mexicanum. Taxonomy (NCBI): domain Eukaryota; kingdom Metazoa; phylum Chordata; class Amphibia; order Caudata; family Ambystomatidae; genus Ambystoma; species Ambystoma mexicanum. The sequence goes on from NC_090935.1 coordinate 420,222,915, forward strand.
GAGCCTGGGTGGTGTCTTCGAGGCTGGAGCTGCCGTGTGGAGGATCGAGGGCGGGAGCCCAGCAGGAGCCGAAGGATAGATGAGTAAGTCCTGGTAGGTCCGCAGTGTTAGTGGAGGCGGCCAAGGGCGGCCCAGTACTGCTGCCACGACCGCGGAGAGCGGTTTGAAAAAGGGCGTGCTGCGCCGAGTGGCGGTCTCCCCTCCCCCCGCCGGCCTTGGGATCCGCAGTGCTTGCGTGTTTGGGAGTCCACTCCCTGTGGTTGCGTGTGGCAGGGAGGTACAGCGTGTCCAGGCAGGGTCCCACTGGGGCACAGAGATCTCTGCATCGGTTCTTCTCTGGAAGGCGCCGAACGAACAGGCGGATCAGTAGATCCTAGCGAAACGATCCGCCAGTTTACTGCATATAATGCAGCGGTATCGAGGCAGGGTTTAACGGAAAGGATTTTCCCCATCACGGAGCGTCGCGCTCAGGCAGGAATCTTCACCAAGCGCAACAGTGTCCCCCTGTGTTTGCCTTTCTCCCAGTTTCTAGGATTCCATTTCCATTTGGTGAAGGTCTCGGACCTTTCGGTTTATGGTTTAGGTCTTTGTCTGTGATTGAAAAATCCGACGGGGATGTCGACTGAAGCGATATCTTTTTATTTCTATCACAGATCGAGACATTGGATGTTTTTCTTATTGATGTTATGGCCTCGTGGTGTCTGTCAGTTGCAGAATGTCAAATGACTTGATTGGCGTGGGTAGTGTCTCTGGTCCAGTACCGACTTACTTCTTTCTTCCCGATTTAGGCTGTTGGGGTGTTCTGGTCGATTTTTCTCCCCTCGCCTCGTGGAGTGAAGCTCAAATTCTCTCTTCAGAGGTTGTTTCCCAGAGGTAGAAACTCATCTTGTGAAGTTTACCAGCTATGTGGAGGGAAGATGCTGCCCATGTGCCTTTTGTGGGCGAATTCTATGATTTTTATATATTCACTTTGGATCGAGTCGTCGGTCAAGATTCTACCCAGCAGACCCAAGGTGGTTCTTCTGTTGAGAATTATCTTTTCTTCTGTGTCTGATAGTCTTTCTAACTTTAGGGTCCTTGTAGATCGGCTCTTGTGTGTAAAGAGGGCCGACGCTCTTATATAGTTGGATGCTGACTGTGAATTGGTTCTGGAGTTTCTTGCAGCAGGTCTTCCTATATTTTCATAAGATTTTGTCATGTATCTGTGGGCCCCGTTGACGTGGTCAGTTCTTGTCCGTTTTGAGGGGGGTGGGCTCTTGATTTCTCTTTGTTTCTATGTAATGAAGAGTTCTTGTCTCTGTGTGTTCTTTCCCCACTAGATGGGACCTTATGGGTCTTTGGGATCACTGATCGGGGAGTTCATCTAGTTCCTGGACTTTTCCTGTTTTTCACCATTTTCGTCATTGCTCAACTTTCTGGTTGCCGTTGGCAATGCTATTGAGGCCCCTGAGTGACGCTTCCTTGATTCATTTGGGGAAGGCATGTCTTCAGCGAAGGATTCTTTTTTGCTCTGCCGATAACAGAGGTTCCTATTCTGAGTTTTCTATTGAGTATACGCTGATGTTTGACAAGTCGATTGTGTGGTTTCCCGATTCTTCTTGTGTCCTATTTGCATCACTTCTTAAGTTTGGTGATTGAACTTGCGCTCGGGTCCTTTTGTCAAAAAATGTAGGCCGTTTTGTTGAATTCTCAAGCGGTTTGGCCTTGTTCTCTGTTTGATGTTTGTTGTGTGTCAGTTTAGCTTTCTTAAGCGTTGGGAGTATTGTTGGGTTTTTGTTATTCTCAGAGTTGGTTAGTAGTCCCTCTGTTTCTCCTAGACTCAGACTCTAGTTTAGTTTTGTTCTGCTTAGGATCGAGGCCATTGTGTCCTCACTTTTCATCTAGTTTTGAGGTTGGGTTATGACTCTTCATGCTCTGTGGCTTGGAGTAGCTACGTTGAGTTGTGTCTTCGTCCATCATGGTCTTTGTATGTTTTAAGTTCTGCGTAGAGGTTCTCGTTGTCTTGTTTCTGTTTGTCGTTTGTGGTTGCCCCGGGTTACTGTTTGAGTGTCTCCTTTTTTTCCGTCGGTTTGACATGATTGTTCGTGCTCATTCGGGCAATTTCTTTATTTCTTTCTGGGTTATCTTCATTATTGGTTTGGGTTCCGGTAGTTCTTGGTCTTTTTATGAACTGGAATACAGCTTGTTTAGGTTGATCAGGTGGATTATCAAGGTCTTGTGTGATTTGAGTCATTGTTCCCAAGTCTCTAGTGTTAGCCTTCCAGGCTTCAGCGGCCATGATTTAACCTTCCAGGTATGTCAACTTAGTCTGCATGAGCGCTGTCATTGACGTATGGTCCTTGAGTGTCTCGTTCAGTGACTCAGTTTCCCGAAGGGAGCCAGGGGTATAGTTACTGCTGACATGATTGTGACGATGTCAAATTTTTTACTTTGAGAATTTCTATACATTATCTTGGACGTGTCCTTTTCTGTTGACCCTTTGTTGGGGTGTAGGGCAAAGGTCGAGATATGTTCACTGGAGGAACATCGCTGTGTTTTTGGGGTCTTGATTTGGGTCGCTGTTTCACCACCTTCGTCTCTGTGGTTTTGGCCTCTTTATTTGTGTATCATCAACCAGTCCTCCTTCGGTACCTACCACCAGGGTAATTTGGTCCTTCTAGGAATTCTCTTGTTTCTCTGGTGCCTGACTTTGTCAGGATTTTGTTTTCGTCTGTGGCAAAGTTTTGGTTCAAAACATTGAGCTTGTTTTCCTGGGTGTGCCCCTTCTGTTCTGAAGGTGCAGCAGGTTCAAGTGAGTGGTTTTTGAGGCTGTTGGCATCTGGAGTCTTGCGTTGCCCAAAATGCCATCGTATTGGAGTCTAGGTTAGCCCACGCATGGTGCGACTCCATTTTTAAGTTTCCCGATTATTCTCGCTCGGTGTGTGGAGACTGACCCCTCAAGTATTTCGGCATCAGATAGTTCACATGAGTCAATAAAAGGTGTTTGGCACAGTTTGTTAAAAATAATTGCCAATTGGGTTATTGTTTTGAGGCGTGATTGAGTTTACTTTCTTGGGTTGGCCAGTTTTCTCCGTTTTCACTAGAGGCCAGTCTTTCTTGTTTAGGTTTTTCATTATTGTAGGGTGTTGAAGTATTGTTGGTGAGGTTGTGTTGATTTTGATCACTTTGTGTGGTTTCAAGCAGGGTTCTTGACAGCTTTTGTGGTTTTCTGTCACTGTGGTGACCAGTCCAGTCTCAGACCTAGAAGGTATAGACGGTGTTCTGACTTTGGGGTATCTTGAGGAGATGTCGCCTTCTAAGTTCTCCCTTGCCGGTGAATTTGGCTCTTTATCCCCATCCCCCCATGTTCCCTTAGCACGTTTAACTCGTCCATGTCGGGATCGTCTGTGCTGCCTGTGGTTCTAATGGTTAGATAGTTTTCTTTGAGGTCTGTTAAGTCTAGATGCAGACTAGGCAGGTTTCCCCTTGATGTAAGTGGGTGGGCTTCGCTTTCGACACTTGTTCTAAGTGGTGCTGGTTGTGACAGGTTGGTGTTTCCATTGCTCGTTTCCCCAGTCAATGGAGAAGGGTAGGACTAAGTCGCTGCTTTGTAGTTCCGCTTGTTGGCGTTCATGCTACTTTTTCTCAGGGTGTTCTTCCCCCAGCTTAGGCACCTGTAGTTCCAAACACATTTAGCGGATCAGGATGTGCCTTTTCCTTATCTATTATTTTCCTAACATACAATTCTCTCATGGGGTAGAATCAGAGGCTTTCGAAAACACCAGGCTCTTTGCTTTTCCTCAGCGCGACCACTCTGATACTTTGCCCTTCTCTGTTTCTTACTCTTGCTTTTCCTTTTTACTTTTTATCTTCAGGTGCTTCCTGCACAACTGTCCTGTATTAGTTTCACTTTGTCGTGCACATTTGCACTGCCCTTCAGTCCTCCTCTAAGCTGTGCCTCTTCCATGCTTCTTTCATTCTTCTGGGCAAACCTACACTGTTGCCTTCCTTTTTATTGTGCCCCCTCTTTACTGTTACGGATCACTCGCACCCTTGATCTGTTGCTTTTCTTTACTTTCACAGACTTTCTGCTCTGTTCGGTCTTTTGCTCGTTTTCTGCTAGCATCAGTCTTTTGCTCGTTTTCTGCTCCGATCTGTCTTTCGCTCTACTTTCTGCTCCGTTCTGTCAACTTTACACTTTCTGGTTCGCTCTTGCCTTCAGCTGTGCTTCCAGCTTTTCTATGCTTTTCTTTCCTTTCAATTCCGTGCCGCTTTTACTGTCCATGGCTTTTTTCGCGCTACGCTCTCATCCTAACGCACGCTCCTGAGTTTCTCACATTATTCACGAAACTCCTTGGGCAGTGTTGCGTTGAGATAGACTGTCCCTCCAGGTTATGCAGGGTTGATGTGGGGGTCTTACCACCTGCCCCTCAGATGCTCTGGGGTCAGCACAGGCCCCAAGGGAACAAGCACTCTTCTTAACCTGGCCGACACAGTGCAGTCTGTTTCTCTCCGGCTCTCTGGAGGCTCGGCTCCCTCGTGCTAAACCTTTGGGTAGTGCTGACTTATGTTAGGGGAGTTTTCTTAAAGTCAACTTTGAGTTAAGACACTATAAAACTATCCCTTGGTATACAGATCCCCAACTCTTAGCATGAGTATTACCCAAAGGATCTGGTAGAATGGCAGAGCAGCCAGGCTTATCTTATGAGGAGCATGGGAGCTGTAGGTTAGTACAATGTACCCAGTCAATACATTAGCCTAAAGTAACTCTTACACACTGGAAGTTATAGTCAAATATACATTCACAATATAGACACAAGGCAGGTAAGTAACTACTCTCATAGACTAACCAATACACATAGGAATTATTCACAATACTTATCATGGGTGACTGCTTCAATGGTAGTTGCTTGCACTTAAAATTGTTACAGAAAATGACATTGATGACAGTTCTACCAAATTACTTGTAGTGCCGTGCACCCGCATTTGTTAGAGAAATGATAGGTCCATTCATTTAGTAAAGTCACAGCAGACAAAGTCTGTTAGGAAGGAAAAGGAGGGTTATTCAACACTAACAGTAATTCACCTCATAGTAACACTTTTCAAGGGTTCTAATGATTTGGCAATGCAATCCATAACTATCCAAAGTGTAGGAGTGGAACAAAAGTCTTATGTAGAAGCTGGAAAGGCAAAGTTCCTCAGAAGACTTTTGTCACTTAAATAAAATTGCTTAACAAGATAACAAGTTATAGGGACCCTGCAAAGGACACCCTAAAGGACACAAGCTGTTAAGCCTGGGCCAGAGGTATGGGTGGACACCCAAACACCTTGTAATGCACTCCAGTCACACTGGAGTGACTCTTCAGCTTAAGGTAAGTTCTACCTTTAGCCCCACAGTACGTTAGACTAAGCAAACGTAGCTGGATGCTCTCCTGTGCAGCAGCGACGGACCCCGTGTCCGGATTCCTTGGTCTTGTGACAAAAGGGAGGACTCTGAATAGGATGTCACAGCAGCAGTCGCGAGAGAGGACCCTCAAGAAGGATTTCTTCGGTCTTCCACATCATTCTGCAGTTTTGATGCCTTATCAGCTGCAACAAAGGACGATAATTGGCTGGTCGATCTTCCTCGTTTCCACAGTCCTGCACTCTGGTGAGGCGGCTGGGATGAGTGGGATCGTGCCTCTAGAGGTTCAACTGAAGCTCACCAAAGTTCTGGGCAGATTCGTCCTTGCAAAGACGTTGCACTGCAAATTGGTCAGAGGACCCCTGGTATTCGCAGTTTGAAGCCCTGGCACGTCAACCTAACTCATGGAATGGTTTGGGTGGTCGCACAGCAAACTTGAATGAGGAGTACTCTTCTTGAAATCTTATGTTCCAGTGGTCAACCTGCCTTCTGCACAGGAACCTCACCTTTTATTCGTATTTCCCATTCACTCCTCTGCAAACTCTCCCAGCAGTTTACAGAAAGGGGTGGGTGCCTGTCCAATTGTTCCATTCAGGCACTGTGGCAGACAAAGGACAGGGTGGTTTAAAACTCCTACCCTGCTTGCTGCCTTCCCAGACACAATGGAGCGTAGGCAGGGACACCCCAGGCTTACCGCCAAAGGCAAAACTCACTCACAGACCTCCGCCCTCCCAGAATGGTAGAAGGGCTAACAAAGGACAACCACACCAGAAATGCTGAAAAAAGAAAGGAGCCTCCATGTAAGAACATAGGTGACCCTATTGTGCATAACCGATATTGTGAGCACAGTCTGCCACCAGTCATAACTCTAGGGTCGTCACTGACTAGAAAGTCACAGGAACAGAGAGAAGGGGGATATAGTAGGTATCCCCTTAGCACTCCACATAAAGTGGTGTGTGCTAATCTCTCATAAATTAAGAGTTTTAGGAAGGATACAAAGTATCCCTCTATCCTTAAGAACAGTAGTTTTTAAGGCTGGTCAAAGAATACACTGCACATAGGGTGCTGTGTGCTGCAAATGTTTAACAGATGCCTTTAAGAGGTATCGAGGATATCAGACTCCATCAGATGACAAAAAGAACAGAGTTCCCAAAGAGTCAAGGCACATAAGAATGAATGAGGAGGGGGGGGGGGGGAACTTCCCTCATTCAGGAAAGAAAAAAACAGTCCAGAAGTCCAGCAAAAAGTACTGAGGGTACCACTAGGAGAAGGGATTGCGCATAAAACTGATAAATCCCCCTAACAACTTATACTACGAGTTGGGGCCTGTATACCAAGGGATAGTTTTACAGAGTCTTGCCTTCAGGTAGATTTAAGGCATACTCCCTTAACAGCATGTTTACACCTGACTCAGGCCTTTCACATGGTAGACGTGTCTGAGCTCTGGAATAACTTTTTTTTCAAGTGGAATTTTTTCAGAGCCTCTTAACAATTCTCATACATCTGCATTCTTTAAGAGTCAAAATGGATATGAAAGGGTCGGTGTCCAAGGCGATCCCGGCCACACAGAGCCTAAGGCAGGGGTGTGTCTCGGTAACTAGCCTTTTTTAAAGTATACATATCCAATTTAGGGGACTATTTAAAACCTATGGCTTTTATGAGTCTCCTCCGGACAAGGATTGTAAGAAGATGTATGCTCTGGGTAAACGGATCACCACCTCGGCTGCATTCAGGACTGGGATCGCTAATGAAACCACGCTCCTGGCGAGCTATAGTAATGTCCAATGGGGACTTGTGCAGGAGGGCCTCCAAAACGTTCTAGAGCCTACATGTATCCTACTGTTGCCAGTGGTGGCGGAAGAGCGCCAGTTGATTCCGAACATTCCCAGAAATACTCTGGATTCAGCTGAGACGGTGTTAGGCAGAACTGCATGCAGTACCCTTTGGGGCCACCACACACAATTAGGACTACAGGTGTAAGCCAAACCAACCTTTGGTATAAGTCAGTACCACACAATTTTTGGTAGCAAGCTGAGCAGCCAGGCTTATCGCAAGAGTGAATGTGAGCAGTACAAGTAATTACAGAGAGGACTTTCAAAGTGGTTCAAGTAAACACTTCTACTCAAGGTTTCTTGGTAAAACACTTATTAATTTATTACACAATCATTTAGAAAACATTACACTAGAAGGAGGCAACTTAATATTATATACCAATACACTTCAATACAAAACTTCAAGACTTTTAGACAGTTTGAGCTCCACTGAAATAGGAGCCAAATGGCAGTTCAGTTACTTAGAAGTGAGCAAAAGGGACGAGGTAAGTAGACTTGATCACATATACTTGTTAGACAGTGCAAATAGTTTCAGTTCACCAGAAGAATACAATTCAAGTCAATAGGCCAGGCCAAAGTCAATGGGCTAGTGTCCTGGATAGGAAAGAGCAGTTCTGGTATCAAACGGTAAAGTCTTTACAAAAGTTCTCAGAAGTAGTTTAGGCGAAAAAGAATCATTTGACGGGTCACAAGTGGATTAGGCCTGCAAGTTGGGAAAGTTTCACGAACTTTCACTGCGAGAGTGGCGTTCTCGCAATCGGGTTGGCAAAGTACCTTAGTATGAAGAAAGAAATGCAGCTGAAGTCGTTGGTTCCTGGCGGTTCCTGCAGATCTCGCTGTTCCTTGCCGGACAGTCAGCCAGCCAATCACTGCAGAGTGCATTCGGGTCTCCTAGGAGAATAAACACAGGGAGTTTCTGGCACCTCCCTCACTTCCTGCTCACCCCAGACACCCTGGAGCCAGAGGCGGGCTTCACTCGTGAAGCCTGCCAAAGACAAACGAACAAAGGAACCAAACCTGGTTTGGCGCGCAGAGTAAATCTCAAGAAGGCCCTTTCCACAAAGAAATAGCGAAAAAAGAAGACCGGGGCCATTTTGCTTTACTGCAGCTGCGAACGCGGCCCACGGTTAATGCACACCGCGGTAGTTAAAGGTAAACCACTGCCACCAGCCATTCGAGGAAAGGGTAACATAAAAATGATACATGAGAAGCTAGACAAAGGGGATACTAGGTAACCCCTCCAGCACCCTATTGTAAGATAGTGTGTGCTGGGTCTAGAAAGTTACAAATGTAATTAAAGTAAATTTCACTTTACTGCTCTAAGAAACAGTAGTTTATCCCAAAGAAGGTATTTAAACCTTGGGAAATCTGAAAGACTTACTTCCCTGTGTCAATGCGCTGAAAGTGCAGTGTGACACAATGTAAAATATGATGCCTATGGAGTTTGTCAGACTCCAAAACCAATAGAAACACAGTGTACAAAATCACAGTGTACAAATACATGAGAGTGTGGGAAAAAGAGGCTCACTCTCTCCAGGTTAAAAAAATCCAAGTCCTCAAAATCCAGCAAAGTTGCTGGGGGTCTCCATGTCAGAGGGAATTATCACATTTCTGAAATTTCTCCCTAACATCTCCCTCCTAAGATAAGTATGGCTGCTTAGTCTACACTACCAAATACTCAGGTGGTACAGCCTTATACTAAGAGGGGTTTTTTTTGTACTGTCTTGGTTGTATGGTTTTGCTAAGCCTTAGTTGGACTTCAGAAAAACTGTCCCAACACTAAATGGGGAGAAACAGCCTTAATGCAGATTCTAACTGAACCTCTAAACTCTGGTTACCCCTTTAATGAAGATCTGCAGGGAACAACACCTTTTTGCCAAATGCAAAAATGTTCTCTCCGCACGCAGACTTCTAAGCTATTACTAAAAGCAGCGGCCATTCAGAGAGTTAAAATGGAGCAGGGCAATGTGCTGAGGGACAAAGACTACAGGGCACCTTTGGAACACACTGGCAAAGTCTTAGGATCTGTACTGAGTAATAGTGCCAGGCATTCCCTTAATGGGGCTCTTAGTAAAAAATATTGTTGGTGAACCGTGAAGGAAAAAGCAAAACATGCAAGGAGACTCACTGAGTCACAAATGCAGCCTTCCATCGTAACATTCTAAATGTCTGCAAGTCACCTCCTGTGGAGCTCAGTCCTGCCTCCACCCTTCTTCAGGTGGTTGGCCATCGGATTGACTGTTAGATTGTAGCATGTGATTCGAACTTAAGGTCAACATTGGTCTGAAGATCGCACAATAGCAACCATCCTCAGGGACAGGATCTGTCCATACATGGCCATTGTTCACTAGACCAATCTCATCCAGGCTTTGCCACTGTTTCAAGTTTCGAAAACAAATCATGTAATACTCCGTGATTACCACTAGATGTCGGCCTATGCATAGCATGGGATCTAAGCAGATTCACAAGCCTAAGAAGAACAAGTTACTCTCTTACCTGGTAACGTTCTTTTGATGGGATGGTCCGACGACGTATTCCATATCTATGACAGTAATCACCACAGCTGTGCTGCTTCGGAAAATCTTTGGTGTCTGCGTCCTGCGTCGATACGCCGCCCTCGAGGACCTCCTCCGACGGCCGACGTCACTGGATGTTCTAAGTAGGACGCACGAAGCCCGTAACCTCAGTTGTAGTTTTTTCCCAGAACATGTGCCATCAGTCTTCTGCCAGTCTGACACACAAAGCCGTGCGGAAACGTAAGCTGCAATCGCATAAGAAATTCTGTAGCGGGGAAGGTAGGGAGGGAGCGATATGTAATACGTTGCCGGACTATCCCAGCGAAAGAACGATACCAGGTAAGAGAGTAACTTGTTCTTCGAGGAGATTGGGTCCTCCAACGTATTCCATATCTATGACAGACTCCCAAAGCAGTACCAATGCAAGGAGGTGGGAAAAGAATTTAGAAAATAGAAATTTAGCATGCACAATCAAATTGCGGATGGAATCGAGGGAATAGTGACGTACAAAAGTATGTACCGAAGCCCAGGTGGCTGCATCACAGATGTTTCGAATAGGAACACCCCTCTGCAGGGCAGTAGAGGCAGCCATACCCCTGGTAGAATGGACCCGTAAGCCCACTGGTGGGTCCTTACCCGCCAAGCGGTAACACTCAGAGATAGACTTTGTCTCGCTGGATTATTTTGGCTGTTTCGTCACAGCCTGTCCCAAACGCTTTCCAGCGTAACCAATGAAGAGCTGATTGTCCACTCTGACCCGGGACATGCGTGAAATACAAAAGCTTAACGCTCTCCTAGGATCAAGCCTATGGAGCCTCTCTTCTTCCTTATCAGGATGTGGAGGAGGATAAAATGCCGGAAGAACAACCTTCTGGCCTAAATGAAATTCCGATACTACCTTCGGAAGAAAAGAAGGACGAACTCTAAGGACAACCCTGTCCTTATGAAACACAGTGAAGGGTGGCTTAACTGAAAGTGCCTGTAACTCACTCTGTGAGCGGAAGTGACCGCAACCAAAAACACAGTTTTAAGAGTTAACAGTCTCAAAGGGCATGTATGCAAAGGCTCAAACAGAGCACCCATCAGAAACTTGAGAACAAGGTTCAAATCCCAAATGGGCACCTGGAAAGGTGACGGAGGGAACACATTAGTGAGCCCTTTCAGAAACTGAGAAATTAAAACGGAATTTTAAAATAGGAACACTCTTCAGACAAGCGCTTAAATACGGACAGCGCCGCCAGGTAACCTTTAATGGTACCCACCTGAAGGCCCCTGTGGGCCAAAGAAAGCAAAAAAGACAGAACCATGGGAATTTCACATGCAAAAGGATCCACATTCTTAACCCTGCACCAGTCGCAGAACTTTCTCCAATGGCAACGGTAGAGACTTAGTTGCGGGCCTTCTGGCCGAAAGCAACACCTCCATCACGTCTTCAGGGAGGTCCCAATACTTATACCTCAACCTTTCAGAAACCAAGCGTGAAAGTTGAGGGACCTGACCTCTGGATGGAGAACCAGACCCCTCGCCCGTGAGAGCAGATCGTCTCGGTAGGGAAGACGACGTGGAGGACAGATGGACAAGTCAAGAAGGTCCTGGTACCACATCTTCCGGGCCCACGCCAGAGCAATGAGGATCATCTGGGAACCGAACCTCCGTAACCTCTGCAGTACTTGCGGGATGACGGGGACTGGAGGAAACGCGTACAGCAGTGGGAATGACCACTCCACCACAAACACATCTCCTAAGGCTCCCTTTGGAGGAAATTCCCGCGAGCAGAACCTCTCGCACTTCCGGTTGACACTGGAGGCGAAGAGATCCACTTTAGGGGTCCCCCAAAGGACGTAGATCTCCAGGAGAATCTCCTGAGCCAACTCCCACTCGTGAGAGATCGCGCTCTGCCTGCTCAGAGCGTCCGCCGTCTCGTTTTCGTCTCCTGCCAGATGAACTGCCGAGATCGAAACTTCCTGCTGGATTGCCAAACCAGAGCTGCATCGCCTCCCTGCACAGCGGAAGTGACCCTGCCCCCCCCCTTTTTGTTGAGGTAGTGCATGGCCACCGTGTTGTCCGTCAAGAGCAGGACATTCTTTCCTCGCAGTCGGCAGAAAAGCCTTCAGGGCTAGCCTGACGGCCCTAAGCTCCAACAGATTGATATGGAGTCTGGACTCCAACGGAGACCAACGACCGCTTACTGTCAACTCGTTGGCATGAGCTCCCCATCCCGTGAGGGATGCGTCCGTCACGATTATCACCTCTGGCCAGGGCAGCCAAAATGGAGCCCCCCCCTCGTCAGATTGCCTTTGTCGGCCCACCACAGAAGGTCCCTGGTGACCGAAGACGGCACCTGACCAGGGTCCGACATCCTGCCGGAGGACTGAGACCACTGGATCTCGAGTGCCCATTACAAAGATCTCATCCGCAACCTGGCCTCTGGCACCAGAAGAATGCAGGATGCCATGAGGCCGAGCAGTCTCCAGAACTCTAACGCTGGGAGAGTCTGGGCAAGTAGAAACTTGTGCGCCATCTGCTGAATGTGATGAGCCCTCACCTGGGGAGGAAAACACTGCCCCAGGGACGAGTCGAGCACCACTCCGATGTACTGGAGCCTCTGAGTAGGTGTCAAATGGGACTTCTTTAAGTTGAGGGAAAAGCCCAGCTTGTGGAGGCAGTGGCAGGTGACTGACAGATGATCCAGGACATGCTCGGCCTGATCAACCAATCGTCCAGGTAGGGGTAGACTTGAATCCCCCCCTTTCCTGAGGTGCGTTGCCATGAGCTTGGTGAAGACCCTCGGGGCGGAGGTCAATCCGAACGGCAGGACCCGAAACTGAAAGTGCGAGTCGCCAACCACAAACCTCAGGTACTTCTTGTGCTTCGGATGGATCGGCACATGAAAATAAGCGTCCTTGAGGTCGAGAGAAACCAACCAGTCCTGAAGTTGAAGGGCCCGAAGGACTTGAGAAAGAGTAACCATCTTGAACTTGTCCTTCCTGAGGAGTTTGTTCAAACCGCGGAAGTCCATGATGGGTCTCAATCCCCCGTCTTTCTTGGAAATAAAAAAATAAGGGGAATACCATCCCTTGTTCCTCTCCGCTACATGCACCAGTTCTATGGTGCCTTTCCGCAGCAGGGATTGAATTTCCTGCGCAAGGAGGGGATCCAGACTCTTCGAAGAAAGATTCCCCGGTGGATTGTCTTGAGGCCTCTGCTGGAAAGGAAGACAGTAGCCGTGGGTTATGATCTCCAGAACCCACACATCCGAAGTAATGGCGCGCCACTCTGCAAGATGCTGCGCCAGCCTTCCCCCAACCGGCGAACCATGGGACATGGCCTCATGACTGAGCTGATGCGGCTGTGGCGTTGCCTGAGGGCAAAGAGGCAACAGCCCTAGCGGCCTTGGCACCTCGAGTACCTTGTTTACCACCTCTGGCACACCTACGGTGGCAAAGCAAAAACAAAGAGGTGATGGCTGGAAGGTTTAGACTGAATCTTAACCACTGGCATTGCTCGACGCAACCCTCCAGACCATCGTTCTTCGCCTGCCAAGCCATTACAGAAGGGGAAAGACCATATGCAAATCAGGCTTGGCCCCACCCCAAAAGAGGTAGTCCAGCCCGAACTGCTAGGTCACATCCCTTCTGCACGAGACCACAAGCATCCCCAAACATGTTTCACCCTTGTTGGGGCTCATCAGTGAGGAGTAGCTTGGGTCTCTAGGCTCAGCAGGCACGGGACCCACGTCTGGGCATACCCGTCCCACTCAGGGTGACAAAGCAAAAACAAAGAGGTGATGGGTGGTGGCCCCTTTGACTGGCAGCTTCTCTTGCTTTACCAAAGGATGAGTATTAACGAAAGGAACCTCCCCTCCATTGCTGTCCCCTAGGACGAAAAGGCGGAGGTTGTCGAACTGCAGCGCCCAACGACTTTGCTGCAGCTTTTGAGGTCTGCAACCTCTCAAGGCTCTCGTCAGCCTTGCTGCCAAAAAGATGTACCCCTCAAAGGGCAAAGAGCCGGGCCTGCACATCAGGAGCAAACCCCGACTTCCGCAACCACGCAAACCTGTGTATCACGGTGCTCGCCGCCATGGATCGGCTGACGCAATCTGCCATGTCCAAACACGACCAAACTGCCTCACACATGGCATCCTTGCCATCCTGAACCATGGCAAGAAAACCATCCCGTTCATCCCCTTCGGGAATATGTTCAGACGCCAAGGAACCACAGTTCCACAGAGTGTGCGTGAAACGAGACAAGGCACAAATGGAGTTGGCCGCCTAAAGCGCCATACCCCCTAAAGAAAACACTTTCTTCCCCCAGCCATCAAAACGCTTGTCATCCCTATCAGGAGGGATGGTAGGGTACAACGCATACTTTGCCGGGGCCGTAGCCGCCTGCACCACCAAGCTCTCTGGAGTACGGTGCTTGGACAAGTAGCAGGGGTCACTACTGGCTAGGCGGTATTTTCGCGGCAAATACTTGCTCACTGCCGGGAGACTCTCCCGAGCAGTCCAAGCCGCCACCACCACCCTCCTCTGTAGAGCCATATGAAACGGCAGTACCGGGTCAGTTGGTGGACCAATGTCGAGGGTATCCGTAAGGTCATCCTGAACAAACTCCCCTGGGGGAGCAGACCATCCTAAGTACTCGGTGACCCGTGACATAAGTCGCCGGTACGAAGAATCGGCATGAGTGCCAGGCTCAGGCCTACAAAACTCCACCTCCGGAGAGGTGTCCAGCCCACTAGCATCATTCAGAGACTGCCTCAGGTCCTCAAACTGGCTATGGCCCAAAGAATCTCATCAGGCACCGTGTCAGACGCCATGCCATCATCAGAGCCCTCGTCCAACTCCAGACGGCGGTAAGAAGGCACAGAACTGGAACCAAAGCCATGCTTGACCTTGGCCAGAGCCTTTCTAGGTGGTTCCCCTGAGCCACGGGGTACCCCCGTCGACACAGCCCCGAAAGGCATTGAGGGCGTCAAGTGAATCAGCGCCGGGAGAATCGGCGTCGACGACAGAGGCCTCGAAGGCGGAGCCCCAAGTGTGTCCCTCGACATCCTGGGCGCCGACGACTTCCTCAGAGGCGGAGCCTCGAGAGAGTCCATCGTTGACCTCGGCGCCACAGGCGTCGATGTCTTCCTCGAAGACTTCACAGGTTCACACGGTCTCGAGCATGTTGAGGACCGGGACCTGGACCGGGCATGCCGAGAACGATTCCCCTTGTCCGAGCGGGACCTTTCCCGCGAATCGTGACGCCCACCCGAGCCCGAAGATGTGCGAGCGGCATCTCTCGGCTGATCACGACCGACCCCACTCGGAGGCGCGGACGGACCAGTGCCCTGCGATTCGAGAATCGCCAGCATTTTCTTCCCGAGGGAAGCCCATTCCTGCAGTGTCGCATGCTTGGTGGGGTAAGCGACCTGCCGACAGGCGGAGTCCTCGGATGAGGACGGGGAAGGCGACCGATGACGGCACTTCCGGGAGTGCCTCCAAGAGGCAGAGGAGTGGCGAGACCGACTCCGGGACCGAGACCCACTGGACTTCTGACGACGACGCAGAGAGTCGCCCCTCGAGTCATCCGTCGAAAGCCCTGCAGACCTCGACTTCCAGGGCTTGGACACCTTACCTACCGATAACTTCTTCTTGCGCTCCCCCAAGGCTTTCGACGTGAGCGACTGGCAGTCGACAGTCATCCGTGTCATGGGCCTCCCCGAGGCACCAGAGGCAGGCGTTGTGCGAGTCCGTGACCGACAGCTTGGACCCACAGTCCCCGCACTTCTTAAAGCCCGGACGCGGTGTGGCAGACTAGGTAGACATCTTCACTAAGAAATATTTCACAAACAGGTTCTAAGAACCGAGAAAGCAACAGAAACACCAAAGAGTCGAGGCACGCCGAGATTCCTGAAGCGAACATGTTCGTGGAAAAAACGGAACTGAGGCTACGGGCATTGTGCATCCTACTTATAACATCCAGAGACGTCGGCCGTTGGAGGAGGTCCTCGAGGGCGGCGTATCGACGTCATCGACGCAGGACGCAGACGCCGAATATGTTCCGAAGTAGCACACCTGTGGTGATTACTATCATAGATATGGAATACGTCGGAGGACCCAATCCCCTCGAAACTACATTATCCGTAAGGACATTAACTTCAGACTTGACCAACACATTAACAGAAGATGCATTATAAAACTGCAAACAACGATTTTCCTAAAGTTCAAGTTACTATGAGAAATATGCTGAATTCATTTTTGCTAACCTCTTAAGCAATAATTGTCTGAAGTTACCACTTGGTGGACTCATCGTAAGGTGATGAGACAAATAGTTGCAAAGACGAGCTCCCATGTAGCAAAAATTTGGAAGAGTTGTAGCCTGTGAAGAGAAAGAAAATAATATGAAATACAAAAATGCATTGTGACAGTGAAAAATGTCTGTCTAAACATTGAATGATTACTGCTTAGTTTATGAAGCCATAAGTCATCAAATTAGTACGATTGTTAGGCCATGTAGAGGAATGAGTACAGTAATTGGCTACCAAGTACTTCAATAAATCTCAGGAAACAAATGTAGTACTCCCCAGTAACGAAATTCACAGCTGTCCATAAGGTTCATGACCAGGATAAAAGGCAGCCTGATATTGTAAAAAAAACTATATATGAGTATTAAAGAAAGACTAACATTGGGGCAGCAAAGCATAAACAGCCAATATGGCCAGATAATACAGATTTTGGCACTTAGGATCTAGACATTCTCTGGTTCATCCAAACCAACGTCTCGCGAAAAAGGTTAATATAACATAAGGCAAATACGCTAGACTAGAGACTCCTGTATCCTAGAGAAACTCTGGTGCGATGAGGTTCCGCGACTGGTGTCAACATCTATGCTGTGTGTAAGTGTAGTTAAGCCAGGAGGATAGCTCAGTGTCAACATGATCGCCTTGGAAGCAATGCGTCAAGGAGTAACACAGGTTCGATCCCCGGGTCCGCGCTTAGAAACCTCTGGGTATTAAGCGTGTTATAAATAACCTATCATATCATATCATATCATCATTTAATTTTAAGGGTCAGGTTCCCTACCTTTCTCGGTCACATTAATTTTAAAGTGGCTTCCTGTGTTTTCTTGACTTTCTTTTGCGGCCAGAGACTTCTACTCAAGTCTCCCTGGCATTGCAACCCTTTTTCTGGTGCACTGCCTTTTGTAGCCCATATGCTGCCACGGTAGGGGTGCTTTAATAACAAACTGTTAGTCCAATGGGGATTCCATCACACTGAAAGTGTGTTCTGGAATAGTTTAGTGGAAGCTGAGATTTAGTTTTGGCTTCACCAGGGGCGTAGGTACCTTTGCCAGATTAGTAACCTAATGCACCCATGGGGTAGCCACTGGTGTATTAGTGTATTTATTTAGCCCTGTGCCAGAGCATTTTGTTTTAGGACCATCTTTTTTTACGTGAACCGCAAAGCACAGCAAACCTTTCAATTTTGCTGATGCAGGTTTATCTACATTCCACAAAGGTAACTTTACTTCGGTTTCAAACCAGTCTATACCAGTTTAATGATTTCCAGGCTTCCCAATCTTTGCCAAAAAAAACAATTATTAGTGTAAATCCACGTACGGCCTTAAATCCACTGCAGTCTATTAGTCACACTGGTCCCAAATGCTCCAGGTAAGGGGGATGCCCCGAATACATGGCCTAGGGTTCGTACCCACCACACACTCTCCAGCGGTTTGCTTATTTAAAGAGTCCCATGGAGAACCAGTTAGTTAGGGGAAGAGCAGTACAGTGTATTATTTTAAATAACCGTCCCCCGTTTTCATATTATAGGAGACTGCCAATACTGCTTCCAGACAAAATAAATGTCTTGCAAATCTAGTCCCCTAACCTTAAGGCAGCCAGTATAGCATTCCTCTGCACACTTTGCAACGTGTATAGTAGGTCTTAAGTCTCTGAAATGTTCCTTGTTCACAAAATCATTCCATCTAACAAGTGTATGGGGATCTGTCATGTGTATCATCTGAGATCAGTTACTTAATGTCGATCATAAGATAAAGAACCGTATGCAGTAATCATTGTACCTTTGCCAAATGTAATTGTTCTGAGTCGGGGAATGCCTTAGGACAATTTGCATAACTGTCCTGTATCGTTCTATCCCATCGCTACCCATTGGATTTACAGTGCGTAGATCCTCTATTGACGAATAGGCAATGCCTTGACCGAGCCCTACAGACAAGGGGTTTATTGGCCATTTTAACTCACTTAAAATAGGCAAATACGCTCAAAAAATAAAAACAGGTAGTGCAAATACTTCCAACAAACAATAGGAACTGGCACATAGGAAATTGTACCACTGCTTTCACCCACGCACGGCTCTATTAATATAATTGGACCAGTAATACACGTATTACCTACCACATGAAGAATCTACTATTACTGACTAATCCGAAGAGTTAAACATGCATCTTTTAATGTGCATGAATAACTAGATGTAAAGAAATAAAAACTAAAAAATATTTCTGTTTTCCAGTTAAAACATGTTTTCAGCAACTTTTAAAAATACTCGGATCGAGAATGGGACTTACTTTTTTACTCTCTAAAAAATCATTTTACTTCCAAAAAATGGGGAGTAAAATACACTTCCAAAATTTATCCTGAGCCCTGCCTAGACTATTCGCTATGGAGGAATCATGTTTCAGGGTTCAAAATTGAGGGGGAGGTGGGAGATATGTAGCTCCTGCTTGTAGCCAAGTAGAACCTGGTTAGCTTGACAGCCACAGCCACCAGGAGCTACTTTTGGCTGAACAGGCCAACAGATGCCGAACACACACCCCTATGGGAATTTAACGATGTGCATTTGGGTCAATCTAAAAATAAACATTAGGACACATTTACAAACGATTTAAAGCATATGGGTTCAGAAATAATGGGCACAATTTTATGTTTGAATCTTATGTTAAAGGATATTTGTACTGCGCACTATCAACAGCGGAGTGGACCCTTATGTGGAAGTTACAGTTGTGGAAAACTATGCACTTGCCCCTCATTCCCCAGTGGTAGCTAATGGTCACCAATTAATGCTCGATACGCAAGAGCTGCTTTTAGCTCCTGCTTCTCCAATCTCAATTGCAAGCCCTATGCTTACATGTACAGCTGGATTCCACACAGCTATATGCCATGATTGACATGTAGTAAAATTTATTCGGTGAAGGTGAATCTGGTTTGGGGCTCCGGCAGGCCCAGAGGAGGAGAAGGTCGCCATCAGTCA
Organism: Ambystoma mexicanum; assembly: GCF_040938575.1. Classification (NCBI taxonomy): domain Eukaryota; kingdom Metazoa; phylum Chordata; class Amphibia; order Caudata; family Ambystomatidae; genus Ambystoma; species Ambystoma mexicanum. Next base: position 420,241,900 of record NC_090935.1, read on the forward strand.
GGTAGGTGGTTGGCACTTGGCGTGCACCATAGTCGGCTCTGATAACCCGATGACAAGTACTCCATAGACAGCAGAAAAAGCAATTGACGATACTTTAAAAAAAAATAATTAAGGTTTCTAAGCAGGGTCCAAAACGCTGTGAGTGCAGGAGAAGACAAGCTAGAGTCCTTGTAGATGTGAGGCATACACGTGATCATTTACTCTTTTTTCATTGGAGGTCGATCCTCTTGAGAGGAGCTCCTCTCACTGTTTTCAAACCCCAGCCACCGCAAGGGAAGCTTTTGCAGAATACAGTGCTAGAAGAGTGGACAGTGGATTCAAACAGGAACAGCAAAGCACCCAGTAGTGTTTTGGTGGTGAATGCCTTGCAGATATTCCAAAGCTCGGGCTTGGAAAAAGAGTGCAAGTAATTCATGTACTTCTTAGGATGTTTAAAGAATACCCTTCGCTTCCCACAAATGGAACCGACATTGAACAGGGATTTGTTTCTCCAGAACTACCATCCTCTTCAGACATCCTAAGTGTTAGAGGTCGAACAGTATATTTTTCTATTCTAAGTATAGAACCACAAAAACAAACTGGAAATCCAAGCTGACAAATATTCCGCACTACCCAAGGATCACAAATCGCAAACATTGTTTTCCATCCAATTACCAGGAAAACCATCAAACTACAGAGATTAGGTAAATGATGTAAGTCTCAATGGCTTCTCACAATCCTGTGGCCTGGAGCCATTAGAAGATTCCCTGGACCACCCTGTGGGCTGACCAGCTCTATGTTGGGCTACCATGCTAGTGTCACTGTTCTGCATTTTGGCCGGGAACTTCAGTGGTCTCCAGCTAGTCCTACAAGTCACCTTTCTGTCAAGTTTCAGAGCCACAGCATTGATGGATCTTGTTCTGGAAGGCTTCCTTAGTTTGCTACTTTTGAGATGCCTGCTGTCGCCGTGCACTGTGACTGCCGCTAGAAACTGCCATCCCTGTCTCGAGTTCCTTGATGACTCCTGCATTGGTGCCTGCTGCATTTGTTCACTGGAAAGGGTTGCACTCAGCTCCTGCACACGAATGAAAAATGGTCTGCAGCAACAGCACTCCTGGGCATCTGCTAGTAGAACAGAAGGAAAACCTACCTCCAGCGACCCACATTCGATCTGCCAAATCTTTGTGAAATATCGCACTTAAGGTGGTGAGTAGTCTCAATGCTTACTGGTGCCCCCATCTCCATTATAAAGTTTAAGAACTTTGATTTATTTTACAATCTATTGCTTTTCAAACACCTGTTAATAAAGCACTCCAAAAGATAGGAAAAGTACTTTACCTACCTCTAAACCCCTAATGCTGACTTCTGGAACCAATCTTCACATCCAACGGAACACTTCCTAACTTTTTCCCCCCACCTTTATAAAGTACTTTGTGAACTTTTGGGCAAAAGGACCCATTCAATTTAGGGTTGAACTTGTAAAGAACAAGTTACTTCTTACCTTGTAACTTTCTTTCGATGGGATGTTCCTCCGACGTATTCCTTATCTTAGATATCTCCTTCCAGCTCTGCTGGCCTCGGAAAATTTTTCTCTAGAGGGCGCTGCGCGTCGACGTCCGCCGAGTCGATGTCCCTCGACAGCCGCCGTATCGACGTCGACGTCATCCTGCCTATAAAGGCTGCGCGCAGCGTCCGTTGCTCAGTTCCGTTTTGTAGCCCACAGTATTTCTGTCTGGACTAGACTAATCACCCTGAAGGAGCGTAAGCTGCAACAAGGGAAGTAGAACTGCTGGGATGGATGGGAAGGAGGGTCGATAAGGAATACGTCGGAGGAACATCCCATCGAAAGAACGTTACAAGGTAAGAAGTAACTTGTTCTTCGAAGGGATTGTGTCCTCCGACGTATTCCTTATCTTAGATAGGCTCCCATAGCAGTATTCTATTATTGGAGGTGGGAGTACTGACTTCATGCTGCCTTCTATTGATGAATAGAGTGCAATACAGCCCTTCCAAACCTAGTCTCTTGACTGGAGGAGGAATCCAAGTTGTAAAATCTTGTAAAGGTATGGACGGACGACCATGTGGCGGCCGGACAAATGTCTTTAACTGGCACTCCTCTTTTGAGGGCCGATGAAGCTGCAATACCTCTGGTCGAATGAGCCCTAAGGTTTTGAGGGGGCTCTTTTCCTGCCAGTTGATAACATTCCAAAATGGCTAGAATGATCCATCTGGAAATGGTCTGCTTAGTTATTGGTAACCCTAGCTTGTAACCTGTGTACCCTACAAACAGCTGGTCTGTTTGTCTTATCCTGGCCAGTCTACTGATGTAAAAACTTAAAGCCCTTCTAGGGTCCAGCCTGTGTAACCTCTCTTCCTCTTTCCCCGGATGAGGAGGAGGATAGAAAGATGGCAGGGTAATCTTCTGAGTGATATGGAATTCAGAAACCACCTTTGGGAGGAAATTAGGCTTCACTTGCAGGACAACTTTGTCTTTGTGAAAGATTGTATGAGGGGGTTTACAAGAAAGAGCTTGTAAGTCGCTCACCCTTCTAGCAGATGTAAGTGCTATTAATAAAACAGTTTTAAGGGTAAGAAATCTTAACGAACAAGAATGGAGTGGTTCGAAAGCTATGCCCATCAGGAAAGTTAGGACTAAGTTTAAATCCCATAGGGGAACCTGGAATGGTCTTGGGGGATAAACGTTGGTTAACCCCTTTAGAAACTGTATAAGCAAGGGTAACTTGAAATAGGATGGTTCTTCCGCAGTGCGCTTAAAGATGGATAGCGCTGCGAGATAGCCCTTAATGGTGCCAACTTGAAGGCCTGAATTCGCCAAATAGAGTAGGAAGGACAAAATCATTGGTGTACCGCATGAAAAGGGGTCGATATCCTTTTCTCTACACCAGCTGCAAAATCTGTTCCAACGGCAGCGGTATAAAGACTTTGTTGCTGGCCTCCTTGCCGAAAGCAACACCTCCATATCATCAGGGAGGTCCCAATCCTTGTACCTCAGCCTTTCAGAAGCCAAGCGTGAAGGTTGAGGGTTTTGATGTCTGGATGGAGAACCTGACCTCCCTTCTGTGAGAGTAGGTTCTCTCTGAGTGGAAGTCGAATTGGAGGGCAGATGGAAAAGTCTAGAAGGTCTGGGTACCACGTTCTCCTGGCCCAATCCAGGGCAATTAGGATCATGGTCTTCCGGAATCTTCTCAACCTCCTGATCATTTGAGGAATGACAGGGCCCGGTGGGAACGCGTACAGAAGCGGAAACTCCCAGTCCACTATGAACGCGTCTCCCAGAGCTCCTCTCGGGGGAAATTCCCTTGAGCCGAACAGATCGCACTTCCTGTTGACACTGGTGGCGAACAGATCCACCTGAGGGGTTCCCCAAAGGGCGAAGATCTCTTGAAGGACTTCCTGAGCTAGTTCCCACTCGTGGGAGACTGTGCTCTGCCTGCTCAGAGCGTCCGCTGTCAAGTTCTTCTCTCCGGATAGGTGAACTGCCGATAGAGAGATTCCTTCTTGGATTGCCCAAAACCAGAGCTGCATCGCCTCTCTGCACAGGGGTAGTGATCCTACGCCTCCTCTTTTGTTGAGGTAATGCATGGCCACTATGATGTCTGTCATTATCAGGACATTCTTCCCTTGTACAGCTGGAAGGAACGCCTTCAGCGCAAGTCTGATGGCCCTCAGCTCTAACAGGTTGATATGTAGTCTGGACTCCGATGGAGATCAACGACCGCTGATGGTCAAGTCGTTGGCGTGGGCTCCCCACCCCGTGAGTAAGGCATCCGTGACTACTGTTATCTCCGGCCAGGGTTGCCAAAACTGTTCTCCTTTCAGAATGTTCTCCTGACAGGCCCACCACTGAAGGTCTCGAGCCACCCTGTCGGGAACCTGAAGAAGATCTGTCATTCTTCCTGAGAATTGTGACCACTGAGTCCTCAGTGCCCACTGGAGGGATCTCATTCTCAGGCGAGCCTCTGGCACTAGGAAAATGCAGGATGCCATGAGGCCTAGCAACCTCAAAAAGTCGAAGGCTGGGAGACGTTGGGCATTTTGGAACTTGGTAACCATCTGTAGAATATCTTGAGCCCTCACCTCTGGTGGCGAGGCTTTTCCCAGGGAAGTGTCCAGGATCGCTCCGATGAACTGGAGTCTCTGCGATGGTATCATTTGTGACTTCTTTAAATTGAGGGAGAAGCCCAGTCTGTGAAGAGAGTGGCAAACGTGATTTAGCTGGATCTGAGCTTGTTCCGAAGATACAGCCCTGGTCAACCAATCGTCCAGGTAGGGGTAGACGTGAATCCCTTCCCTCCTTAGACTTGCCGCCACTACCGACATTAACTTGGTGAAGACCCTCGGGGCGGAGGTCAACCCAAATGGCAGCACTCGAAATTGATAATGAGTTGCCAATTGCGAACCTCAGGTATTTCCTGTGTTTGAGATGGATAGGCACATGGAAATAAGCGTCCTGAAGGTCCAGAGATACCAACCAGTCCTGGAACTGAAGGGCCTGAAGGATCTGAGAAAGAGTTACCTTCTTGAATTTGTCTTTCCTGAGGAATTTGTTCAATTCTCGCAAGTCCAAGATGGGTCTCAGTCCTCCGTCTTTCTTTGGAATGAGAAAGTAAGGGGAGTACCAGCCCTTGTTCCTCTCCGCTACAGGTACCGGTTCTATGGCACCTTTCTCTAGCAGGTCCAAAATTTCCTGCAAGAGGAGCGGATCTGGAGCTTTCTGAGAGCTGATCCCCGGTGGATGACTCTGAGGTATGCGTAGGAGAGGCAGGCAGTAACCTTGGGCAACTGTTTCCAATGCCCAAGCATCTGACGTGATAGCCTGCCATTCCGCCAGATGTTGAGTTAACCTGCCTCCTACAGGTGTCCTGTGAGGGAAGTCCTCAGAGTGGTTTTGGGGCGGCTGATGCAGATGCCGATGGTAAAGAGGCACCTGCTGTAGCTGCGGCTTTTGAATATCGACCCTGTCCACCTCGGGTAGTTCTTCTTTGTTCCCTTTGAGCCGGTCGTCCTCTACCTCTTCCGAATGCGGAGTAGAAGCGAAAGGACTTTCCCCTCGCAGTGGTTCCTGTGGGACGAAAAGGTGTCTGACGAATTGCAGCGCCTAGGGATTTTGCTGCTGCTTTTGATGTTTGCAGTTTTTCTAAACTGTCATCCGCCTTTTTCCCAAACAAAAAAGAGACATTGAATGGCATGTTCAAGAGCCTGGTTTGAACATCTGGGGCAAAACCAGACTTTCTCAACCAAGCGAATCTCCTGGTTGTTGTACTTGCTGCCATTGCTCTGCTGATACTGTCAGCCGAATCAATGCCCGTCTGGAGGGATTCGCACATAGCGTCTTTACCGTCCTGTATGATATTTAGGAACGCCTCCCTTTCTTCTCCCTCCGGGATGCAGTCAGCCGCTGTAGAAGCACACTCCCAAAGTGTATGGCTGAATCTATCAAGGGTGCAAGTAGCATTAACAGATTTTAACACCATGCTACATGCCGAAAAAACTTTTTTTGCCATAGCATCATATTTCTTATCGTCCCTGTCCTGTGGGACGGTAGGGTAAGCAGTCTTGACGTCAGTAGAAGATGCTGCCTGTACCACCAGACTTTCTGGGGATGGGTGTTTTGACAAAAACTCCGGGTCTGCAGAAGATACCCTGTATTTTGTAGACAGTTTTTTATTTACTGCCGGGACGACATCTGGGGTTTCCCAGTTCGTCATAATCTTCCTCTGAAGAGCTTTGTGAAAGGGCACTACATGATCCTCCTGTGGACCTTTGTCAAGAATATCCGTGAGGTCATCTTGTTGGAAAGCCTGTGAAGGTGTTGACCACCCCATAAATTCTGTGATCCTGGCCATTAAGGCTCTATAGGGGGTTTCAGCATGCTCCCCCGGGTCTGGCCTAGCAAACTCCACCTCAGGGGAAGTGTCTAACCCACTTGCCTCATGTAAGGAATCATGAAGATCCTTTAACCTGTGTTCTTCTGAGGATAACTCCTCTCTAACTGGGGTTGCAGGTCCCTGCAACTCAAATGTGTCTTCCTGTTCAGATAGCTCACCCTCTTCCATAATTGAGGACATAGTTCTCAATTGTTCTGAACTCACAAAGGGTGTAAAACCCATCTCCAAGGCAGAGGGTGCCAAACTTGTCATAATCGGCCTCGAAAACGTCGATGCCGAAGGCTTCGGGCGTGGCGTCAAAAACAAAGGCGGAGGCCTCGAGGACCTTGATAGAATTGGGATTCTGCTCGAGGAAGTCGACAATCTTGACGCCATCGTCATCGAGGACCTGGGGATAGCCACTGGGTGCGTCGTAACCGTGACTTTCCTTGGCGTCGACGCCGGTGTCGAAGATGGCGTCGAGTCGACAGACCCCTGTGTCGAAGGTCCCTTCGACAACGGCGTCGACGGAACCTTTGTCAATGGCGTCGATGGAACCTTCGAAGGTTTCGAGGTCATAGCTTTACTCGAGGGTTCGTGACACTCTCGAGAAGCTTCCTTCGCCGGGTACTGCGACTCGCGGCGTTTTTGACCTTCGGGTCTTTCGACCAGAGCATCGCTCTCGGCAGTCTTCGAGGGGGTCGAGGCCGCTTTCTCGAAGGCGCTCATCATATTTTTGCGGAATTCCTCCCATTCAGCCCCGGAACTATGTATCGTGGGGCAAGGGATTCTCTTTGGAGAAACAGAGGAAGAGGACGACGGAGAAGGGGATCTTCGACGTCTCCTCTTCGAGTGCTTCGATCTCGAGGAGTGATGGGACCCACTCCGAGGCCTGGAGCGCGAATGGTGACGAGGAGACGAATGTCTCGACTTCGTCGAGGAAGAAGAAGCTTTAAAAGTCTTACCTTTCTCCAGCTTCCCCCTACACTCCTTCAGGGCCTTGGCTGTCATGGACATACAGTCCTCGCACTCCGAACAATGGTGTTCAGCTCCTAAACACCACAGACAAACTCTGTGAGGGTCAGTCAGCGACATCTTTTTCCCACAATCTCGGCATTTTTTGAAGCCGGACCGAGGGGTCGTCGGTTCCGACGAGGAAGCCATTGAGTATGGATCGAATATCTCGAGGTAAATAGGATAAATTGTGTACAAAACTGAGCAACGGTATTCCGAGGCACTGAGTAAGCGCGGAAAAACGGAACTGAGCAACGGACGCTGCGCGCGGCCTTTATAGGCAGGATGACGTCAACGTCGATACGGCGGCTGTCGAGGGACATCGACTCAGCGGACGTCGACGCACAGCGCCCTATAGATAAAACTTTTCCGAGGCCAGCAGAGCTGGAAGGAGATATCGAAGATAAGGAATACGTCGGAGGACACAATCCCTTCGAAATGTAGGGTCTCTCGTTCATGTGGGCTGTTGATGACATTGTCTAACTACTTATCTTTCCTTTCAGGTATTGGGGTAAAATGTATGCATTGGCTAACCTGTGACTGAATCTATGTTTTATACTTTTAGTATTGTGTAATAGCATTACCAGCTTGATTAATTTTTCTAGTGTGTTTCTTGGCCAATAATTGAGTATTTGGATGCTTACTGTGTAATTTTAATCATTGTGTGTTTCACCGTGTGGGCTCATTGTGGGCCCCTGACCCCACTTCACCTATACTGAGACTTAGCCTTAACCACTCTCCACGTTACCTTGATGGTACAGCTAAACTCCCAGAGTTTCGCCTGTTTACTATAACTAGCGTGGCCTCTTAAACTGACCACCAGGCCAGAGTTCAGAAAGCCATCTTAACAAGTCCCATTTGAATCTATAGAGGAAAAGGTGCAAAAAGAAAATCTTTTCTAACATGCAGCCTTTTTGGTTTTTGCATGGGTGTGACTCAGCGAACTGCCAAGTTGCTTAATATGCGTGTGCATCTATGTAGTAAGTATATAAATCCGGAACAGTCAGTCTTCCCATATGATCTTGTTTAGTGAGTTTCATCTGATACTCGCGGTTGCCTATTTGCCCAAATACGTTTTAACATCATTGTTTCCTCCATTTACCAATATACTTATGTAGGTTTAACAGGAACATTAATAAAAATAAATATACACTTTGGGACAAGATTTTTTTCCCAGCGATATTCTAGCCGTCTCCAATTTCGCAAACCTCTCAAAACATGGATTTTTCAACAATACCTGACCAAGGACCAATTCCGATGGACGCACATACCAACCCACAGACCTCATGGTACTGCGCTACTGGTAAAAGATGCCAGTCCAAATGCCGGCTACCCAAACTCTGTACAGTGCTCTGGTGCTCTCGGGCTAGCTCCACGCTTTAAACAATAAATAATTGAGACAACCTAATCCATCTTTATACTTTAGATTCTATAATTTCCAGCGTGTTGAGATAGGTTTCCGGATACAGTCTATTAATAATGGTAGATGCAACAATCTCTGAATATTGTACAACTTTTGATTCCACCAAGACCAAATTTGCCCTCCATTGCATTATTGCTTGAGCCTGGCATTAATGGAAGCCAAAATCCTGACGCTTTAAGTGACCTCTGCACCGTGACCCTTGGGCTATGGAATCAAGAAAGAAATCCAGAAGGTTTAGCAATTTCTAGAACTGAATCAGAGGTAGGGGGTAAATACAAATAGCTGCATTGGCCCCCCACCATCTCCATAGAGTTGCATGGGCATAATGTCCTAAGCCTATATGTCCCTTGCCTAACCTTGAACTGTGATGGTCTGGTCTGGCATCTTCCGCTGTGCCTCCCCTAAGCAGCTGGAACGGCAGATGTTAGGTAAGATTTACATATCTATGATAAATCTTCCTGACCTACGTCATCCCCAGAACCTTTTGCTTTGACTAATGTAGACAAATACAAAAGGTTTCTGTAGAGGAGCAGCCAAATGCCTCTGCAGAAGCACCGCCCCCCTACAACCTGTATGCTGGAAGCCAGAAGTTGTGCCATGTTTGACACCAGTGACTGACTATTCTGCTGAGAGTTTTTGAGACAAGGTATACACTGAGAAAACCCTATTTGATGTATCCCCTTAGAAATGACGATCTCTTGTCGAAGATCCCTGAAGGAATATGAAGATGAGAGAAAGAGAAGCTGATGATGTCACAAGAAGCGAGCGTGACACACTGAGAAGGTTGGCCTAAGAAGAGAATGCACAGTCCTTATAAAATCTGATGATGAAGTAAAGAATCGAGCAATCTTTCATATGCAGAATTAAGATTGCATGCGCTAAGAGCACTGCAGAAAAAGCAAGCCTTTTTAGAACTGTACAGATGCTGCAAAACAAGTAGACCAAGTAAAAATAAAGGCTGGCTATACATCGTGAATAGATTGCAGGGGGTGCTGCCATATGATAGAATTCTGGACATTCGAGGTCACAATTTTGGTAAATTCAAACCCACGGAGAAAGAAAGATTAATAGCTGTGTGTGTGTTGCAGCAAAGAGATGGCTGAAGATTGAAGGAAAGACAGAGAAATGCTATCTGGCCTGCTATCAAAGGCTGAAGCAGCCACAAACTGGTTATCAATTCTTAACGCCAGTAATTGTGGGAAGCTGGACCAAGGTACAGAGAAAGAACACCATGGTTGCCAAGTTTCTTCATTTAAGACAATTAAATGCTATAATATGGGCTGATTCACAGTCTCCAGTCACATGAGCTGTGGATTCAAACAGAAGGTGGGCATGCTGCACTGGACTGGAGACAGCGTGTGCTCATAATCCCATATATTCCCAGGAGCATGAAGCTACTACAAGGTCGAGTTCAAAGACAATCTTTATGGCAGATAGCATGAGCGAGTTGGGTGGGGAGACATGGTCAAGTTCACCCACTGGCACCTGGGGTACCAGCTAACATGCTGCTAGTGAGCCGAATGTTCCAGAAGGGTACAAGCGTGTCAACCAATAGTGGGAGGCCATATAACGAAGAACCTTATAGTTTGAGAGCCAATGATGTACCATGTATCTAGTAACTGTTGAGGTTGACTTGTACTAGGGGTGGGCACAAGTTGTCCACCTGACAGAGAACCAATCACAACCTGATCCCTTATAGAAAGTATACTTAGATGTTCCCCTAAGTCCAACCACAACTCCCTGTAGGTTTATTTTATTTGCCACATAGTAGGACGTCACATGACAGATTTTTGTTACAAAAGTACGCTTTGTTACGAAATGCATTGAGAGAACCCTGTGCCATGTCTTTTGATGTCCGTTGTAACTCCCGGTTTTAGACAATTGATAATAAAACAGTCGGGGGAGACTTTTTGCCAACTTCCTGAGTCTGTCTTATTTGGTTAAGACATATTCTGCATCCCCATCCATGGATGACGTGTTACTGATTTAAGGATCCCTCCCTCGGGTTCATTTCTGTGCCATCCCTACTATGGTGTAATGCCATTAAACAGTTCACTGGTATGACCCCCACCTTCAATTAAAACTGAGGTGAAAGAACCCCTTGAAAAAACACATACAGTGAAAGTGGTTCACACTGTTGGCAAGAACTTGTGTTCCTGTTCAACCCAGAACATGGTATAATAACTTTGTTCAGGTCACTGAGATGACCCCCACCTTTAGTTCACCCTAAGGTGATTGAACCCTCTGAAACCCCACATCCTTTGGAGATAGCTCATAATCTTAATAAAAACAAAGTGTTGGTATCACACCTGTAATATGGTGTCATTTCACTGTTCCAATCACTGATGTGGCCATGAGGTTTCAGAGGGACTTGCTACCTCAGCTGAAGGCAGACAGTGGAGGTAGTCCTTGAATCTCAAAACCTGGACTATCGACCACATGCTGTGGAGGTAATTCCTACGGCTGACAAGAACCCAAGTGTTCCTGTCACACACCCGGTGTGATGTATGTCCTTTAGAATAAAGGCACCTCCAGTTAAAGCTGAAGTGGCTGAACCTCCTGAAAATCCACAAACAGTGGAGTTGGTTCATGAAGTCCACAATCTGGTTTCTCCTGGCATATGTGATAGTCATAGAAATGCCTGTGGAGTATTTGCATTTCTTTTAATGTTCGGAACCTAACTGCATTGATTTAGGCGGAATAATGAGCTTTTGAAGGATATTGACTGCAATATCCAGCATTCCTTAGGGAAATGACACATGACGTTAGTACGGCGTACGTGATGACGTCATGACATCATATGATGCATATATAAAGTGGGCATTTTGTCAACAGGACCAAGAGATGTACGAATTGTTTTGGTGGTACTCGTTGGAAAAATACACAAGATTTGAATAGGTGAGTGTGATAATTGGCAATATTCTATATTGCGTGCTTACAAACCACTGAGAAAAACCATGAGTAGCACCTAAGAGAGAATACTTGAGCAATAGATGTTCCATATCTCTGACCTGAACTTTAAAGCCAACAGCTGCTTACAAGTAAGTCATTGGGGAGATGTGTATTAATTCCCATATTCCTATGGATTATACTACAGCTCACACTGTAATATGGAACCCTTTAAGTTAATTTGCTCCATCTTCCATGTTTTTTCCAGTCTAGACGGTGACTTAATAAAAACAGTTGTGGAAACATTATCTGAGGTCAAATCGACCTAGAGGGAGGACATAATTACTGGTAACCCCAGGTAAGAGTACTTGTGGGAAGTAAAGGGCATAGTGTCCCGTTGTGATATAGATATATATATATATATGTATATATATATATATGGTTGGTTTATTGCTAGGCTGAATTCAGTCTTCTGTTATTTTCTAGAATAGAAAAAGAGGAAGTAGGTTGATAATTCCAAAGAAAAAGGATATTGCCTTGAACAACCAATTGAAGTTGACCAGAGGTTTTGGGACAGAGACCCTAATAGCTCATAAGGTATGTAATTCACAGCATGCCTGAACCCCTTTGGGGATTGGGGATTTGTAAAGATCAAATTCAAAAAGATCTAGATTAAGTATTTATTACTAAAAAAAAGTGTCTTTAACAGGGTACCGCAAAAAATTTCTGAAGAATGGATTTGAAAATAGTGTGAAGAGTTTTAATACAACAGACACAAGACAACGTTTGCCCCTGATGAATGTCCAACATTGTGTATATTGGACAGAAACGTAGTGTTGACAAAGTATAAGAGGAAAATCTTAAACCTTCTAGAAAGGAAAAAAGGACCTGGTGTGAAGAGTCACACGTAGGATTGGTTTGTACTGTAGGATTAAGACCCACATATATTGGTTTACTTGTGTTGTTTTTATATGTTGTTTTTTACACAATGTTTTATGAGACGTGATCATTTTATGATTGTTAAAAATGTTCCTTTGACTAATATAAGGAACAAGGTTCTTACCTGTAACTGTTGTTCTCCAGCATGGGTCTAGCATGGATTCACATGCTCATGAATATTCCCCGTCGTCAGGCTGGGAATCCTCGGTAAAGAAAAAATCAGTATCAGTTTCGTTTCGGATCCGTCTTTCGTAGTAGTAACCAATCACTGATCTCTGCGTCATACTGACCACAGCCAATGACTGCCATCTCCCTAAGCCCCGCCTCTGGAAGCCATCTTTAGATTTGGTAGCACGTGAAGTGGCACGTGAAGTGGCAGTATGACCAAGTGAAGAGCCGCAGAGGGGTAGGCGGGAGGGTTCGCATGTGAATCCATGCCAGACCCATGCTGGAGAACAACAGTTACAGGTAAGTAACTTGTTCCTTCTCCAGCATGGGGTCTGGCATGGATTCACATGCTCATGAATATAAGAATACATAGCAGTACACACATGCACAACCACGGGAGGTGGCAAAAGGCTCAACATTAAGCAATACAAAACTCAACATTAAGCATCTCTTACCTCCTCACCAGGCTCACCTTAAGCGAACAGATTGCGCAGCACTGCTTGGCCGACCCTGGACTCCTCCCTGGAATCCCGATAGACGCAGTAGAATCTCGTGAAGGTGTGCGTCGACCTCCACGTAGCAGCCCTGCAGATGTCCAGCAGGGGCACACCAGATAGGAACACCGTAGTAGCAGCGATCGCTCTGGTCGAAAGGGCTCTCGGACGGCCTGGCAGCGGTCGGTTAGCCAACCGGTGGCAGTGCATGATGCAGCCGGAGAGCCATCTGGAAATAGAAGACTTCGAGAGAGCCTTCCCTTGATTCACAGGTCCAAAGTTCACTAATCGCTGTGATGTCCTCCGGAAACTCTTCGTGCGGTCCACGTAGAACTTCAGCGCTCTAGCCACATCCAGCGAGTGCAAAGTCCTCTCGGCCGGCGACGAAGGAGACGGGAAGAAAACAGGTAACACCAGGGGCTCGTTAAGATGGAAGTCCGACGGCACCTTGGGCATAAAGGAGGGGTGCGTCCTAAGCACCACCCTCGAGGCATGGAAAGTCAAGTACGTTGCTTTGCAGGATAGGGCCTGGATCTCTCCCACTCGTCGTGCGGAGGTAATGGCCACCAGGAATGCAGTCTTCCACGACACAAACTTCATGGGTGCGGAGTGCATCGGCTCGAATGGGGGCCCCATGAGTCTGGTCAGCACCACGTTAAGTTCCCACACCGGGGCCTTCACCGGCGGGAACGACCGGAACAGTCCTTTCATAAACTCTTACCAGTCGATGGGACCACAGGGACGTCCGTCCTGTGGTTCTGGTATATCTGGAGATCGCATGCCAGATTAATCTTAATTGAGGCATGGGCTAGCCCAGCCTTTGCCAGCGATAGCAGGTACGGCAGCACTTGAGGGGCCGTAATCCGTAGGGGGTTGATCTTCTGTGCTCGGCACCAGATAGAGAACCTCTTCCACTTGTGACCATAGCATTTGAGAGTCGAGGACGCCCTGGCCTTTGCAAGAACCTCTCTGCAGTCGGCCGGTATATCGTACCCTCCAAACTCTAGCGCTGCAGGAGCCAAGCCTGCAGGTTCAGCGACGCCGGGTCCTAGTGGAAGATGGCACCTCCTTCTCTGAAGAGAAGATCTGCGTCCGCCGACAGCTTGATGGGAGCGGACGTTGACGAGTCCAGAAGGTCCGGGAACCAGATCTGCCTCAGCCACGCCGGTGTGACGAGGACCATCCTGCACCGGGACCTCTTGAGCTGGTTGATGAGTCGAAGCAGCAACGGCAACGGAGGGAACGCATACAGGTATAGGCCGTCCCAGGGGAACGAGAACGCATCGCCCATGCTTCTCGGCTGGGGAAACCTGCTGGCGAACCTCTGGCACTTCGAGTTCGTCGCTGTTGCGAACAGGACGATTTGGGGTTTGTCCCATCGTCGGAAGAGTTGATCCACCTGATCCTGGCGCAGTTCCCACTCGTGACACGCGCGCAGCTCCCTGCTGAGCGAGTCGTCGATGGTGTTTCTTTCTCCTGCCAGGTGGAAGGGAACCAGGAACATCCCCTGGGCGACCGCCCAGTGCCACAGATCCTGTGCCTCCTTAGATAGGGCTGGGGATCTGGTGCCTCCCTGCTTCCGTATGTAAAACATTGTCGTGGTGTTGTCCGTGAAGATCCGCACCACCTTGCCCTTGAGCGACGGGAGGAACGATTTGAGAGCCCAGAACACGGCTCGGAGTTCCAGGATGTTGATGTGCAGGAGCTTCTCCTCCGGGAGCCAGAGGCCTCTTGCGTGGAGATCTCCGGTGTGGGCACCCCAACCTTCCAGGGAGGCGTCAGTCGTCACCGTCTCCTGCTACGCCGGCGTCTGAAAGTCCTTGTACCACTGAATCGCCCGCCGGAACACCTCGTTCAGGGGGACCCTGTCTTCGAAGGTGCCCGTCGCCTGCATCCAACGGGCGTCGAGAAATTCTTGAAGAGGGCGCATCCGTAGTCTGCAGAGGCGCACCAGGCAGATGCAAGAGGACATCATCCCCAGGCGGGACTTGATGGACCTCACCCTGGCCACGTCCGTGGCTAGCAGGCGCTGCACTTTGCCCAGAATGGTCTTCGTCCGTTCTTCCGACGGTGCCGCCAGGCGCCTCACTGTATCGAGCTTCGCTCCCAGAAACAGGGCCAACTGCGACGGCACCAGGTGGGACTTTGGGTAATTTATGGCGAATCCCAGGTTTGTGAGTAGCTGGACGGTCCTCGCAGTGTGTTCGACGGCGAGTTCCCTCGTCCTTGAGCGGATGAGCCAGTCGTCCAGGTAGGGGTAGACGTGAAACCCCTGCAGGCGCAGCCACAGGTGCTAGGCACTTGGTAAAGACCCTGGGGGCCGACTTCAATCCGAACGGCAGTGCTCTGAATTGGTAGTGGCGTCCCTGGACGACGAACCTGAGGAACTTTCGGTGACTTTTGAGGATGGGAACGTGGAAGTATGCATCCTCCAGGTCCAACGACGATAGAAAGTCGCCTTCCGCCAGCTGTCCCAGCACGTGCTGGAGGGTGACCATCCTGAACTTTTGTGACCTGATGTATTAGTTCAAACGACGAAGGTCCAGGATGGGGCGCCAGCCGCCCGTCTTTTTCCTGACGGGGAAGT
This sequence comes from Ambystoma mexicanum, assembly GCF_040938575.1. Lineage (NCBI taxonomy): Eukaryota > Metazoa > Chordata > Amphibia > Caudata > Ambystomatidae > Ambystoma > Ambystoma mexicanum. Next base: position 420,257,281 of record NC_090935.1, read on the forward strand.
ACCTTGAGTACACCCCAGAGCCCCAGAGCCTCTTCGGGACGAGCTCGATGGTGCCTTTCCTGAGCATCGCCCGTACTTCCAACAGCAGTTGCGGGACGTGATTTTCCTTCCTGGCCACAGGTGGAACGTGAGGGCACTTCTTCAGGAATTCGATAGAGTGTCCTCTTGCCAGGGTATCCAGCACCCAACGGTCGGTGGAGATGGACTTCCACACGCCGACGAAATTCGCCAGCCGGCCTCCCACCGGGGTGCTTCGGTGGGGGCCCCCGAGGCCACGGCTGGTTCAGTCCTGCTTGGAGGTGGTGGCCTTGCCGCCCTGGCCACCTTGCCGATGGCGGCGAGGTGCTCCCTGCTTGCCGCGACCCCTGTAGGCCTCCTGAGACGAGGAGCGTGCCGCCTGGCGGTTGGACGACGAGCCACCGCTGGATCCCTTGGAGGCCCCCTGTCTGCCTCCGGAACTCCGAAATGGCCGTCGTTGCTGAAGGACTTTTAGGGCGCGGGCCGTCTCCGTGTCCGTTTTTAAGGCTTGGAGGGATTCGTCCACCGCCTTCCCGAAAAAGTTGCTGCCGTCGAACGGCATGTCCAACACCCTGGTCTGGACGTCCTGACGGAAGACGGTCGCCCGGAGCCAACCCCGTCGTCGTAGGCAAACTCTGTTGCCCAGCTGGCGGAACCCGGTATCGGCAATATCGGTTGCCACCGTTATGGCGTGGTCCGACGCCACCTCGCCTTCTTGGAGTATTTCCAGGGCCTCGGACCTCTTGTCGTCCGGTAGCAAGTCCAATGTGGGGGCCAGCTTAAACCAGAGCTCCCTGTCGTAACGGGCCACGATCGCCAGGGCGTTGGCCGCTTTGATCGTCGTCGCCGCCGACGAAATGACCAGTCGTCCCATGGCGTCCAACTTCTTTCCCTCGCCGTCCGGAGGGGAATTCGACGTTGAGGCTCCTGACCCCGCCGCTTTCTTCTTCGCCGCCGCCGAGACGACCGAGTCTGGCGTCAGCTGGCCCCTTAGGCACAGGGGAGCGGTCTCGGGGACCCGGTACTTCTTCTCGTACCGGTCCCGTTTGGCCGGTGCCATGGAGGGGTTCTTGAGTACCGACAGGCCCTCCCTCCCAGATGTCATCGATTAGAGGCACCGCGATGACAGTCTTCCTCTTGGCCTCCCGGCGCTGATAGAGGAAACCTTCCTTTTTCTGCTCCTCCGGGCAGAGCTGGAACAATTTGGACGCCCTAACAATCATGGCGTGGAATGAGCCAATATCGTCGGGCGGAGAGGCCCGTACGACGGGAGACCCGTTCCGCCGTCGCCCTCAGAACCCGTCGTCGAGCCCACTGCACCGTCATCTCCCGACCCGTGGCAGGATGAGGAGGGAACTGGAGGCCTTACGGGGGCGAGTGGAGGAGAGGGTTGGGTCCTCCGTCGTTTGTTCTGAGGACTTCCCGACGGGCCAGGTTGCGGGTCCTCCGGCCTGGGCCGTGGTAATCTCGTCCTTATCTCAGAGCATAAGGACTGGATTGCAGACAAAATGGCCGCCGAGCTATACTGAGGCCTAGGTTCCAGCTGCGCCGGAAGGGAAGGCTGCTCTTCCTCGCCATCTTCCTCGGTTATCTCCCGAGGATCTTCCTTACGGGATCGAACCTTCTCGAACTGGACTTCGAGATTCCTCACGGCCTCGGTCAGTTCCTCCTCCGAGGCTGACTCAGCTCGAGGAGGCTACCGTGCCCCCCCTCGCTTCTTCCATCATGGTGGCCATGACGATGGGCTGAAAAGAGGATTCCCTCCTTGGCGGCAGGGAAACTCTAGTCCCGGAGGCAGCCTCCGCTGGCGGGGTCTCTGCCGGCTTGGCCAGAGTCGCCGCGATCGCCTCGATAGAGGCCTTTGCCTGCTGGGTAGGGGCCTTCACCACCTTAGGTGCGTCCCGGGCCTTCTCCTTAGGGGGAGGGGTGACGCCTCGCTCCCCCTCTCCTGAGATCGCACGGGGCTTCTCCCGAAGCTTACCCGGGGTCTCGGACTTCCTCTTCCCCGAACCGCTGGCTCGTGGTTGACGGTGCCGGGGAAGGCGCGCCCTGCCTGGCGACCGAAGAGCCCGACCTTTTGGCGCTCCCGGAGCCAGCGGACTCGCGGCGCTTGGCCTGGTGTTGGGCCCCCGTCGCCGGGGCGCCCGCACAGGATTTAGAAGCCAGCTCGGACCCTTTCTTCTTCTTCTCACCCGTTGAGCCCTTCTCCAACCAGCTGGCGAGATCGACGGTCCCTCATGGTCCGCTCCGACAAGTTCTTGCAGAACTGGCAGTCCTTCTCTACATGAGTCGTGTCCCCATGAAGACAGTAGAGGCATTGCGAATGTTCGTCCTCCTTAAACACATTCTGCAGCCCGCATCCAGGGCAGCTGCGAAACAGCTTGGGTCCGGGTGACAAACTCGCGTCCTGGGCCATTTCGAAGTAGGCCGCAAATCTTCTGGAATCCTCCAAAAGGTTGATTCGACGAAATCTTCACCCTTGAGGGGCGTAGGAAAATCCCGAAACGGGTACCCGTTAACGGGAGTAGAAACAGAGCTTGAAACTCGATTAACCGAAAAAAAAGTGAAAATTCACCTGAAAAAGCGCGAAAACGCAGCAAAAGCTCGAGAGCTAAGCACGAGGACTCCCAACACTTGAACGTGCGGTAAAAATCTGAAGATGGCTGCCAGAGGCGGGGCTTAGGGAGATGGCAGTCATTGCCTGTGGTCAGTATGACGCAGAGATCAGTGATTGGTTACTACTAGGAAAGACAGATCAGAAACTAAACTGATACTGATTTTTTCTTTACCGAGGATTCCCAGCCTGACGGGGAATATTCATGAGCATGTGAATCCATGCCAGACCCCATGCTGGAGAATTTGTATTATTTATGTACGAGAACAAGATGCAAGTTGCATAATTGTTTTTGGTTACCCATTATATAGGCACATTGACTCATATCTTCTTTGCGTAGAACAGATATTGATACCCATGTAGTAAGAAGGTTGTGATCCCTACACATGGACTTAGCCGTTTGAGACTAGTTTTCCTAAAAACCCACATACAGTGGAGGTGATCCAGATTACTGTCCAGAACCTGGTTGTTTTTAACCAAGAAGGCAAGGAGTATCCTTGACCCAAAGGTAGGAATTCCGTTTCCTCCTTTAATTCAGAGTGCCCAGAAGGAACCTTCTAGGCATGAAAAACTGAAAACCAAAAAGAATTATAAGAAACCCAAACATAGCTTTCGTACCGGGCCTTCTATTAAAAAAGAAAAAAAGCCTTCGACTCCAACAACTCCCTACAGGAGAGATGGCTAGATATTCTGAAAGGAGTAGGATCTTTGTTTCAAGAGACAACTATAAATCTGTGGGATCCTCTACAAAGGACCCTACTGTCCTAATGCTAGTAGGGCAACCTCTAGCAATGGAAAATCAAAAACTAAAATCATACGTAAATGGGAGCCCAAACCATGCTCTACCATCTCAATTACAATTATAAAGCCTTTGAGCCACACTGCTTCAGAGAAGAGGTGGATAGGACAATTGTAAACCTCTATAGGCCTTTGAGGACTAGTAGTTCTCAAAGCAGGTGGAAAACCAGAAAAACTAAGTCCAAGGATAAATACCTTGAGAATGTTGGATCTTCTAATGGAGACCGAATAATACATTCTAGTGTTAGGAGGGAGAGGTGGGGAGTCTGTTCCCAAGGGAGGCCGCAGCCGAGCATAGAGATCTGCCCCAAACTCTGCGTGGAGAAGCGTCTTACCCTCAGATAGTTGGAGGTGGATGAGCACAGAGCTGAAAGAGGAAGATGTTTAGGAAGAGAAAGTTGGAGGTAGTTCGGTCCCAGATCCCAGAAAGCCTTGGGGACGATGCAAAGGATCTTGAACTTGATCCTTGCAGCCACAGGGAGCCAGGTGAAGAGATTTCATAGCTGAGAGATACGAACCCTGGGCTTGCAGTCCTGTTGTGGATAAGTAGTAAAGGACGAAGAGTAGAAGCAGGCAGATTTAGAAAGCCTGTTGAGTAGTCCAGCCTATAAAGGACTATAGCTCTGGAGACAGTGAGCTTCTGGGGGAAAGTAAGAAAAGGAAGAATAACTGAGGAGGTGCAGCTGGTAGTTTGACTTCTTGGAGACAGAGATGTGAGGACAGAAGGAGAGGGTGGAGTCCAAGATAACACCAAGGTTCTTAGCCTCTCAGGAAGGAGCATGAAGAGGACCCAGAGTGGGCGGCCAGAAAGAGGAAAGGCGGGAGCAGGTGTCCCTATGAAGAGTATCTCAGTCTTACTGGCATTAAGGCAGAGATCATTGGCGGCACACCATTCCTGAATCGTAGCCAGACAGTCTGGAATGATAGAAGGAACAGAGGCAGCTGAGGGGAGCCTGAAAGAGCTGGGGGTCATTCGCATAATACTGAAAATCAGAGCCGAAAGTAGCGATGCAGCATGCAAGAGGTTCCAGGTAATAGTTGAAGAGCCAGGGAGATGGTTTAAACCCCTGGGGAACACCAAAAGTAGAGGGAGAGAAGAGAGGAAGGACCCCAGTTGGACCCCAGAGGGTCGGTCAGTGATAAAGGAGGCCAACCAGGCAAGGGCCTGATCAGCAATACCCAGGGGGTCTCCGAGGCGATTGAGCAGGATGGCATGGTTGACCATGTCAAAAGAAGAGGACAGATTGAGGAGAATGGGGACAGAAGGAAGATTGGAGAGTATGTCTTCACAGGTGTTCAGGAGAGCAGATTCTGTGTTTCTGGCATCTCTGAAGCCAAACTGGTTATCATGGAGACAGCAAACAGATTCAGTATGCAGATTAAGCTGGGAGATGGCCAGCTTTTCCAAGTGTTTGCCCAGGAAAGGAGTAATGGAGATCAGGTAGTAGTTAACCAGAGAGGACGGATCGGCCGAGGCCTTCTTTAGAAGGGGTGCACAAAGGAGTGCTTGGGGGGGGGGGGGGGGTGGGGGGGAATGTTCCACTGGCAAATGAGTGACTGCAGAAATCGGCCAAGGCTGGTGCAAGGATGTCGATGTGGTCCTTAATGGTTCTGGATGAGCAGGGGAGAACCTGTTTTGACAAGACTTTCATAGATCGAACTTGTCTAGAAATATCATCAGGGGATGAACAAGGGAAAGGAGGAGAAAGGAACAGGAGAGATGGAGACTGCAGCAGGATTGGCCAGCTCCTAGCCGATTTTGAAACTTTCGGAATAGTTGTTACATGCCGCAAAGATGCAGGCTTGGATGAAGGTTCTCTTCTTAGAGAGGACAGAGTCTGTACTGCCTTTGGAGTGGGCAGCAGGCCAGTTTGTCTGGGGGTGCGCCTGATGCCCTCCACTTGCGTTTAAGGGTGGCGAGGCCGGAATCGTATCAAGAGTTGCACTTGGATTTGGGCTTCAGGTGGATCCTCATGACAGGGACAAGGACATCCAGAGTGTTAGAGATGGAGAGATAAAGGTTAGAGAGGGATGTGTCAGGGTGCGAGTCAGCCAAAGGTACAGAAGGAGGAGAGAAAGTAGCAGTGAAAGCCTCAACTGACACGCTTCATGGGTCAGATGAGCGAAGGTAGGTGGCATTGCTGAGGAGAGGGAGAGAGTTGCGGAGAAGGGCTAGTAGCGTCCAGGTGGATGTTCAGGTCTCAGAGGAGAAGTAGTTGAGAGTTAGAAGCAAGCAGGGAGGAGGAGAGATCAGAGTAAGAGGGCGACCTTGGCAGACGGCCTGTAGATAGTGGCCACAGTGAGAGAATCCAGCGGAGAGAGCGCCTGCAGACCAGGCATTCAAAGGAGGAGTAGTCCTGCATTGGAATGATACTAGCGGGGATTGACTCCAGGAAAATCAAGGCTACACCCCCACCGGGACGGTTGGTAATGGTTTCGGAGAGGATCTTGTAGCCATCAGGAAGGAGTGTGTGTGACGCTGGAAATGCATCGGAGGGACAGGGCCTCCCTATCCTTGTCCTTTACTGCCTTTTTATCGTGTGTTCTGTCGTGTTTTCCACGCAGGAGTTCATGTGGGACTCCTGGTGGTGCAGCTCTCTCTTTTGGTTTGGTGAACAGACCCATGGGATACCATTACGGCACCCATGGGTGGGGGTACAACCCTGTGCCCCTAGTGTATGTTTTTGGGCACCTGTGGGCGGCCCGCAGAGCAGGGTATGGGCTGGTGGCAGCTCAATGCTGAATTTGACAGGTGCGCTGAGTATCCTCCATTTCGGGATACCCAGGCCCTGCCATTGGAATCAGTTGATTCCTGATGGAAAACAAGATGGCCCCTTGTGGCCTCTTGCTTTCTATTGCCTGTTAACTTGTTTCCCAAAGTCAAGAGAAGCCCCGACTCTGTCCCTTCCCCCTGACTGGCTGTTGGGTGGAATTTCCATATATGGTGTTGTTGTGAAGTCCAGTCCAGACTGGCTAGAGCCTTCCCAGTGACTGTATGTTATGGGTATGCCCTGTGGGTGGGACCTGGGTGAATGGAGTGTGTGACCAATATGCACTTCTTGTTGTGGCTGTCTGGTTTCTGGTATGAGAGACAAAGACTGAGACAACCCTCCCCGAAACTGGCCTGAATGCAGTGTGTAGTGTCGAATGGCTGGGTACTTGTCCCAATCCACATTCCTTGTTTAGAGTGTCTGAGAGGGAGGAGGATGGCCTGAATGCACTGTGTGCCAGATTGGTTGGCTGACTGCATGAATGCCCTTCTGGATGATTGGCTGCTGCGTGTGACCCAGCAGTGTGGATGAGAAACAGGATAGTATATCTGGGGACCTCTCACCGCTAGAAATTGTTCAGAAGGTTTGTCTGCACTTGAAGAGTAACTGGAACTGCTGATCCTCGACGCCCAGCTGGAAGAAGAAGACTTGCTGTTGCATTTGCTACGACCTGATCTGAAAGCTGCCGAACTCATCAAGGACTGATCCGAGAGAGGACCTGGTAAGGCGCCCTCTTCCCGTGCTCCGAGGGACCATCGAGCACCGCTAACCTTCGCCGCAGCTCCCTGGAAGTCAGACCCTCGAAAGGCTGCCAACCCGAGACGGGACCGCTGAGGAGAACGAAGCAAAGCACCTGGACTTCGCTGCTGTCGAAGTCCATTGCTGTCGACCAGGGTTCGCAGGTTTGTGTAACCGCTGGAGGCCCGTCGAAGTTATGTTGCCCCAGCCGTGGGGACCACTTGACGCCGTGCCGACGACCGGAGCCGCCCGTTCCTTTGCCTAAGAACATTTGAATCGAAGGACTCCCTTTTCCGCAACGTCGACCGCTTTGTCCCGCCGGAGAAAGTCGAGGACGATCAACGCGGCGAGGAGAATCCGCCTGTGGGTTTTCCCGCCACCTGAAGGCCACAAGGACTTCGATGACTCAACGCCCTTGCTGGGCCACAGTCCTTCTGAAACTCTTTGCGGTCCTGAACAATCAATCGCCAGGGTGCCCCGCACACCTCATCCTCGCAGGACGTCACTGACGAGCACCGCATGGATCGACATCGCGGTCTCAGCACCCTAGAACTTCTCATCGCCGCCGTCGACGACAAGTTCACCATCTTCAACGCCTCTCGACGATCCGTGGCTCCTGCTTTAAAGGGAGTCACTCAAGAAGGATCCTTCGACGCGTCTTCGAAGAACTCTACTCCACCAGGTACATTGGGGGGGAGGGGGTAATACCTTATAGGAGGAAATAAGACTAGTGAACAATATATGGACTGGGCTTGTGCTATATATCTTTATTTTACAGGTTGCCCAGGTAGGGGGGGGGGGATCTCCACACGGAACTGTGTCTATCGGTAGGGGCCAGTATTCTGCCTATTGTTTCAACCATCTTGCGTTCCTTCCTATCTATTGCTGGTTCTCTCGTTATTGATCTGTGTGACATTTTAACCGTACAGTTGATGCACTTTAATGAGATTTGATAACATTGGTGGTACCACTTTAGAATTGTATATATTTATCATGGTTGATTTCCGAGTACAAAGTGCGTTATTGTGATCGTGTACATACCTTTGAATATTATATAAAGACTGTGTTTTCAGTAATACAGTGTGTGGACATTCCTTTGTGGGGGTTCGGGGACTACACTGTACTTAAGAACCAGCCTGCATCACCTCCTGAGAAAGTAGGCCTTGATTTATCGTCCATTGCTACCACAATAGAGAATCTTGGCTGGGGTCCTCTGTGCCTCTCCTCTACCATATAGAGAGCGGAAGTACAGGCACCCCCCATCAGTATCTTTACAGTGTATCAAAACTCCTAACTGAGCTGGCCGTGAACCAAGTCTCTGTGAGACAGTGTACATTCAAATCAAGCTCTTCCAGGAGACAGCATTACAAGAATATACGGTTTCTTAGTTACAATACAAAGGATTACAGGTTATAATACAATACAACAGGTAGTAAGATTGTTTTATGATGTTCTGAAACCTATCTTTGCACAAAGTAATTACAGAAAGGTTATCATAAGGCATGGAATAATTACAGAAAGGTAATATACAGAGCTACAGAGACGGCACTAGTGATTTTTGCAAGGTCCTGGTAGAAGACCTGTAATAAGGTGGAAGGTCTTTGGAGATGAGACACGTTTTGGTGTTTTTCCTGAATTTGTAGAAGGATTGGTTAGCTCTTAAGTTAGTGGGTAGGGAGTTTCAGAGCTGGGCAGCCATGACAGGAAAGCTACTGCCACCTGCTTTTTGCAGTTTAAAGCTAGGGACTCTTAGGCAGCAGGTATTAGATGTCCTGGTAGGGTGTGAGGAATTATTTGATAAATTTTTCGATGAGGTAAAGTGGGGCTGGGTTGTTGAGAGATTTGTAAGTCAGGGAGACTGTTTTGAGTTGTATTCTATCCTTGATGGATAGCCAGTTATAATCCCGTCTGAACACAGAGATGTGTTGTCTTCTGGAGATGCCTAAGGCTGTTCTAAGTGCACTGTTCTGAAGAATCTGGATTGACGATATATTTGCTAGCACCAAGGTACAGATTTTAGAAAGTATTATAGCTCTAGCCAGCGTAATGCAACTTTCTGTGGACAGAAAGGGTTTGCAGGCCTTTATCAGTTTACAGGTGTAAGCTGTTGCCGACGCCGTACCACTAACTTGTTTGCGCAGGCTCAGGGAAGAGTCTAGGTAAAAACCTAAGGTTTTTACCTCTTTAGCCACCATGATGTCATTACCATCGATGTTGAGAGGTATTGATTACTCAGTTTCTTCTGATTGGAAGGTGTAGCTAAGAGAAGCTCTGTCTTCTCATCATTCAGACAGACCATGTGTGGCCATCCAGGCCTGAATGATGAGGTAGATTTTGTTAACCAGAGCTAGATCTGTGTCGTAGTCACCTGTCACAGGTAAGAGGATCTGGGTGTCATCTGCATAGTTAGTGTAGGTGACACCCAGGTTGTCCAAGTCATCAAACAAAGGTTTGGTGAACACATTATACATGGTAGGTGATACACATGATCCTTGCGGGACTCCACAAGTTATAGGGATGGGATCAGCTGCTGCTAATAATGAGAAAACTCTCATAGATCTATTATTTAAGAAGGATTGGATTCATGCCGTTGCTTCTGCTAAGAAATTGGCCGTTGTTGAGAGATCCTTACAAAGCACCTTGTGATCAAACGGATCAAAAGCGGATGACAGATCCAGCAGGGGGGCAGATTTCCCTTTGTCTTTCAGGTCGTCAATCTTGACCTTCAGGTCAATCAAGGCCGTTTCTATGCAATGTTGGGGTGTGAAGCCAGATTTTCGTGAGTCCTAGTAGATTGTTGGTCTCTAAATAAGATTGTATCTGGATATAGGCTGCTTTATCTGTGATATTTAATAGAAAAGGGACTGTAGTAATAGGTCTGTAGTTTGTGGGGATACTCGGGTCTAGAGAGCGTTTCTTTAGAAGCGGGAGTACCCATGAATTTTTTAGTTTAGGTTAGTGGGGACAGTGCATGTGCGGAAGGATGTGTTAAGCGTGGTGATAAAGGGGGCTAGATCACTGGCCTCTTTTTTAATTGTTGATGCTGGGCAAGAATCTCCTTGGCAGTTGGAGGGTTTGAGAGGCGCTATAATATTTTCCACTTCTAGGGCGGATACTTCGGTAAATTTAAATCGCTGAGGAGGTTTATGGAGGTTCGGGCAGGATTCCAGTAGAGTGATCTTGTTAGCTAGTGCATTTTGTATCTTGGTGCACCAGGTTTTGTCCTTCGTACAGTTGTCTAATGGGGGGATGGGAGATTACAGTTCTCTCAGTATGGTAAAGAGTTCTCTAATACTCTAACAGGCTTTATCAAGTCTATCGTTGTAGGTGTTTCGTTTAGCTAAGAGAATTTCTGTTTTGTAATTGGCTGCTATTTTGAGTAGATTATCTTTGTTAGCTGGGGTGGGGTTATTTTTCCAAGTCGTTTCCCATTTCCTTTTTTCATTTCGTAGGGCTTTGAGTTTGGGTGTAAACCAGGTGTTCAAATGTGCTTTAGGTTTACCTTTACGTAATTTAAGAGGGGCAATTTTATCTAGGGCTCCTGTGATAGTATTATTGTACAGTTCAACTAATTTGCCGGATTGGAGGAGGTAGGTAAGGGATTAAGTAGAGGTTGGAGAAATGGCTTGAGGTTGTCCACTGTGATATTTCTTTCGTTTCTGGTTGGGATGGGTGGAGCAATAAGGTTTTGTTTATTAGGGAGTGTACATTCTTGGATGGTAAAGGTGAGTAGAGTGGTGAGTCCAAGGGTATGGTTCAATAGAGATTATGGTGGTTTCGTAATTAAGGTCAGCTACCCAGTCTAGGGTTCTTCCTTTGTCATGTGTGGGGAGAAGAGCTATTTGTATGAGACCTAGCTCAGCCAGGGAGCCACAGCCAAGGCAAGTTGGTCATTGAGACCAAGATTGAAGTCACCTAATCTTCCGATTTGCGAAGAGGGTTTAGTATTGGTAGATAAAAGTGATGATATAAAAGTGATATCTTCCTCAAAGGAGCAGATCGGTCCAGGGGGTCTGTAAATCAGATTCACTGTTATAGTGCGTGAGTTGGTGAGAGGAAGCTTAACTGTCATCGATTCGTATGACTTGGTAGTCAAATATGAGACTGTTCTCAGTCCCAGGGTGGATTTGGCGATAAAGGCAATTCCACCGCCTCTAGAGGATTCCCTCTCGGATCTTCAAATCGTATAGTTGTCCGGAGTAGCAATAAGGAGGGATGGGCCTGCAGCTGCATGTAATCAGGTCGCTAGGAAATCCAATTTTTTATCAATAATTAAGTCAGCAATATCTGATGCACTTGGCAACTAGGGATCTGCTATTGACCAATGCCCCTCTGATAGATGTGGGATTGTTGCTTTGGGTGTTGATGTCAGGTGTAGTGATTGAAGAGCTGGCTTTCGTGCAGACTTTGCAGATTTTAGGTAAGGTTTTTTTTTGGACCTTGAAGTTGACTACTAATGGGAGGTAGGCCAGATGGTATAATGTATGATTTACCTAGTCTAGTACCAAGTCTCGCATTTCTAACTGCTGAAGGGCATAGGGAGTTAGGTACTCGTGTGGGTGAGACATTATGAGACGTTTGAGTGGTGTCTAATCTTCTAGGAGTTTTGGCAAGTGGGTTAACATCAAGGTTATTATGGATGTTAAGGGTGTTGGAGTCTAATGGAAGTGTGGTGGCTCTGGTGGGTAAGGTAGTGGTCAGATGTTTCAAAGATGGAAGGAATAAGGTAGGATTGATCCGGTCAGGAATAATCAAAGGTGGCAGAAACTTGGTAGACAGTTTACATTGTTTGCCAGAGTAGGCATAGTAACAAGACTTCTGTACATTTGGGTCAGCGTCTTGGCAGGCGAGAGCTGGGACTTAGGTTGGCCGGTGATATTGCCTGGTAGAAGAATGGCATATAAGCTAATCCGAAGTAAAAACACTGAAGTAGGTAGTATTGGCATACAGAGTTCATCAGGTGCGCAGGTGCAGGTCACAGACATTAATTGTATGGGTGTTACAGTAGGCTTTCCGGAGTTGACAGCACTAGTGAGGTGCTAGCATGAGTATGAGGTATGTGGCAGTGGGTATGAAATACAACTCTTGGATACAGGTTACTAAAGCAGGCAACCCCAATGCAAAAACAAGTATTACGTTTTTAGAAATTGGCATTGCGGTAGTTGAAAGCGTATATGTGACAAAAGATGGATGAGCCTGAAATAGGCCTAGCAGTTTGTCTAAATCCCTGAAAGAGTTTTAAAAAAGTAGCATATATTATCACAATCTTTGACAGAATTGTAAACTAGCAAACATATTGACAGTATGGCAGAAATGATAAGCGTATCTCACACTGGAATCTTGTATTGGAGGGCAGCAGTCGAGACTAAGGGGTAGCTAGGCTGCGCACAACCCTACAAAGGTAGACTGGGTGATTATACGCTAGGGCGGAAACAGAGGCAGATTGACCGGCACAGTGCAGCGTTGGGAACAAAAAAACAAGGTGTGCACTATGCACGGATTACATTTGTGCACGGGTGATAGGAGTTCAAGAGTTCATAGCGTGGATGGCAGACAGCTGGTGAAGTGTAATTCGGGCACGAGTCAATTTGAAGGCCTATAGTAAAGTGGAGGAATCTGATAGGTGGCTAAGGGTCGAGGTGCACGTACCCGAGATGCTGCAGGATAATCGGAATGTTGTGGATTGTTCCGGTGGTAGGTTGAGGTGGCGATGGATATGTTGTGATTGTGTATTCCCATGGCAAACAGGGCCTTTTTCCTAGGCCGCCTTCCGTGGGCCGGCTTCCGCCTGCCGGTGGTGATTGGTTGAAACAGGTCTCAGTTGCCTAGCAACAAAACAACCACCTCGCATTGGGGCCGTGTTGCGCTGGCCATTTTGAAATCAGGCGGCAGTGCGGAGCACGAAGGTAAAAGCACGTTGAGGGCGAAAATAAGTGGGAAATGCTGCGGTTTTACAGCAGCAGTTTAGGAAATGCTCAAATTGAGTGTTGCCTGACTGTTTCCTGTGGGTTGAGGGCAAGAAATAATTCAAAGCAGACGAGGATCACAGAAATACTGCAGGCCGCAGCGGTCTCACGTCAGTCATCAGGCAGCTTGGAGTAGTTGCTGCCACGGAGGGAGAAGGGCTCCTGCCCTCTCCACCTCGAAGGAATGATGCTTCTAAAATTCTCAGGGGCAAACTGGGCCTTTTTTCTAAACAGGTCAGATGAATGTTTGACAGATGATCAAGAGTAGCGATGTGGAGAAAGCTTCCACATTGGCAGGACTTCCGTGGAGGGCTACAAGCCAGAGGTACACCCTTTGGAAGTGTTGGAGGTGCCAGAGGATGGGCAGAGGAGGAAGGAAGAGAAGGCAGGGTAGTCGGAGAGGAAGATGAGAGCGCCAGAGAGATAGCAGAGGAAGGAGGCAACAGGGTGGCTAGAGAGAGGTAAGATGGGATAGCAGGAGAGGAGAGGAAATGGAGTTGATAAGGCGTAGGTAGCGTCTATCAAAAAGGAGAAAATTGGCCCGAGGGTGAACTACAGTTCCCAAGTAGTAAAGAGGGATTTTCATTCCCCTTTACATTTTCTACTGTGAGCCAGCACACCCCACCGTATGTGGAGTGCTGGGTACTTACCTGTAACATTTTTGTTACAATTGCAAGTTTGCTTGAATGGCTGGGGGCAGTGGTTTTACCTTTATGACTTTTAGTAATTTTTACACACAGGCTGTTAATTTAGTCTCAGTAATGCACAGAAGGGGCGCAATTTTTCTAAAGCGGCAGGATGATTCTTTTTTCGCCATTTCATGCTTGCTCGTACTTTCTGAGGTATTCCCCTGCCATTCTAGGTGGGAACGACCTCAGTGGGAGTTCTGTCTTCGGCAGGAATCCTTTGTATTCCCTGCCAAGGCTCCAGTGTGTCTGAGAAGGCAGAAAACGAGGGAGGCGTCCAAAACTCGGCAACCCTTTGCTTTCACCTTGCCTGAAAGGAGCCCAGTCTCAATGAAGCTGGCTGTCCCGATTGGACAGCCAGACAAACAAGTTACTTACCCGACTGGTAACGTTCTTTCGACTGGATGTTCCTCCAACGTATTCCACATCTTTGACATGTAATGTCCACAGCTGTGCACATCGGAAACCTTTTCAGCAGAGGGCGTCTGTGTGGGTGACGTCGGGTCGATGTCCCTCGAAGGCCTACGGCGAGGGCCACATCACCGTATGTTATAAATAGGACGCACGGCGCCCATAGCCTCAGTTTACGTTTTTTCCCCCCAGAACGTGTGACACCAGTCTAATGCCTGCTTGACTGCACATAGCCTTGTGGAAACATAAGCTACAGTCGCATAGGAAATTCTCCAGAGGGGCAGGCTGGGAGGGCGATGTGGAATACGTTGGAGCAACATCCAGTCGAAAGAACATTACCAGTTGGTAAGTAACTTGTTCTTCGAATGGATTGTGTCCTCTTTGACAGACTCCCAAAGCAGTACCAGTAAATGGAGGAGGGAAAAAGAATTTAGAGTATCCAATCAGATTGCGGAATAAAGAACCACCTTACCAAAGGACATATCCTGACCATGGATTGAATCCAGGGAGTAATGTTTAACAAAGGTGTGGCTTGAAGCCCATGTGGGTGCATCACAAATGTTCCTAATAGGAAGCCCCCCGCTGTAGCGCTGTGGAAGTAGCCACGCCGCTAGTGGGATAAACTCGCAACCCTTGAGGAGGCTCCTTACCCGCCAATCATTAACACTCCGTAATGGTAAGCATAATCCACCTGGACATGGTCTGTTTGGTAACAGCCTGGCCCAATCGGTGTCCAGCATATCCCACAAAGAGTTGATCGTGCACTCTAACCCTGGACATCCTAGAAATGTAAAAGCTCAGAGCTCTACTGGGATCCAACCGATGGAGTCAGTCCTCTTCCTTACCAGGATGAGGAGGGTAGAAAGATGGAAGAACCACCTTTTGACTCAAATGATATTCACATACTACCTTAGGTAGAAAAGAAGGACATACTCGCAGTACAACCCTGTGCTTGTGAAACACAGTAAAGGGTGGCTTAGATGAAAGTGCCTGCAATTCACTCACTCTGACAGCGGAAGTAACCGCAACCAGGAACACAGTCTTGAAGGACAGTAATCTTAAAGGGCAAGAGTGCAAAGGTTCGAACGGAGCACCCATCATAAATTTCAAAACCAAATTCAAATCCCAAACTGGCACCTGGAAAGGGGACGGCAGGAATACATTAGTCAGTCCTTTAAGAAACTGAGAAATCAAAGGAATCTTAAAGTGAGAACATTCTTCAGACGAGCACTTAAAGATAGACAGTGCAGGAACCACTGCAGGGATCTCATCCGCAGCCTGGCTTTTGGCACCAGACAAATGCAGGATGCCATGAGGCCGAGCAAACTTAAGAATTCAAAAGCCGGGAGACTCTGGGCATGTTGACACTTGTCCACCCATCTGCACAATGTAATGAGCCCTGACCCTGGGAGGCGAACACTTCCCCAAGGACGTGTCTAACACAGCCCCGATGTATGGAGCTGTTGGGAAAGTGCTAGATGCGACTACTTGAAATTCTGGGAGAAGCCCAGCCTGTGGAGGGTGCAGCAGGTGACACCGAGTTTATCCAACTCTAGCTCTGGAGAGCACGCCCGGATCAGCCAGTCGTCCAGGTAGGGGTAGAAGTGAATCCCCCTCGCCTGAGGTATGCTGCCACCATCACCTTGGTGAAGGCCCTCGGGGGGAGGTCAATCCAAACGGCAGGACCCGAAACTGAAAGTGCGAGTCGCCAGCCGCAAACCTCGGGTACTTCCTGTGCGGGATGGATCGGCACATGAAAGTAAGCATCCTTGAGGTCCAGAGACACCAACCAATCCTGAAGTTGAAGGGCCTGGAGGACTTGAGAAAGAGTGACCATCTTGAACTTTTCCTTCCGGAGAAGTTTGTGCAATTAACGCAAGTCCATGATGGGTCTCAATCACCAGTCTTTCTTTGGGATCAAAATAATTATAAGTTATTCACTGTAGTGACTACATACTCTTAGTCCATAGTCCCCTTTCCTTCATACTGCATGGGCATCCCTTCCAAGGGACGGGAGACAGAACCTTTTTCACCAGAGAAACCTTCTTCCCCTCTAAATTTAGAGGGGTGTGGGGGCGCGGCCCAGGGAGCATGCGCTGCCCTGACTCCGCCCTCCGGCGTCACACCTCAGTCCCCACTGACGCATCGACAATAGATTTAACATTGCCATATACCAGTATTATTAGGGGGGAGGTTGGTGGGACGTATGGAGGAAAGGGGACTATGGACTAAGAGTATGTTAGTCACTATGGAGAGAAACGTATTACTCTTACGTCCCGTCCCCTTTCCTCCATACTGCATGGGCGATTACAACTAAATGTAGCCCCAGGGTGGAGAGGAGACCCTCCTTAAGCAAATAAGTTCCTGAGAACAGCCTGTCCAAAAGCCGCAGACCTGGAGCCGGCATCCAAACAGTAATGCTTGCAGAAAGCCGAGGGAGAGGCCCAAGTGGCCGCCCTGCTTATGACTTGCCAAGGGAGATGGCGCTGAACTGCGATGGCCGTTGCCTTGGCCCCGACTGCGTGGGCTTGCATGATGCCCAGAAGCGGCCTGTGCTGGCCGTCATATGCTTGGCAGAGACCATCGAGCAGGATATGGAAGCCTTAGAGGCCCGATAGCCTGGCCTCGAGCCGCCAAAAGTGACAAACAGGGCATCCGACTTGCGGAAGCCCGTGGTCCTGTTCAAGTACAATTTTACGAGGTATGTACGGCAGGTGTCGACTTGTATGCCCGAATAAGCGAGGTGCGCCGAAAAGCAGAGCACTTCGTCCAAATTGTAGGCCAAGGGGTCAATTCCCTTGGCGTCTGCCCAGTGGCAGACCCTGGACCATTTGCTCTTGTACTGGGCCCTGGTGGCTTTGCTCCTGGCGCCCTGTAAGATTTGCAGATTGGACAGTGAGAGGCTAAGGTGCCGGATCGTTACCTGCTCAGGTACCACGGTGTGAGAGCTAGTTTCCGTGGCGCGGGGTGGATGATCCTGCCCCCTGCTGTGCCAGAAGATGTGCTGGGACCATCAGGAGGTGTATCGGAGGCACTTCCGAGAGGCTGAGGAGCTCCGAAAACCATGGTCTGGCCGGCCACCATGGAGCAATCAGAATGATGCAGAGTCGGAGCGACTCCTTGATCTCTCAAATTATCCTGTGGATCAGGGGAGTGAGCGGAAAGGCGTAGGCCTTCATGCCGGTCGACTGGAGGTGAAATGCGTCGCCCAGAGAGCCGGGGCCCTGAACCTGCCAGGAAGCGAACTGGGGGCACTCCCTGTTGTGCCAGGTGGCAAACATCCACTTGGGGGTGACCCCACTTGTTGAAAATCTCCTGGATAAAAAGGTTGTTTAGCTGCCACTCGTAATTGTACGCTCCCAACCTGCTGAGCCTGTCCGCCTCCAGGTTGGATTCCCCTGGGAGGTGGACTGCCGAGAGGAAAATTCACACATGCTGATTGCCAGTCTGCACAGTGGAGGGGGATCTGGTGCTTCCCCGCTTGTTGACGTAGTACATGCTGGTCGGTTTGTCTGTCTGGATGAAGACCACCATGCCCTTGAGAAGTAGTAGGAACTCTCTGAGCGCTAACCAGATGGCGTTCAGCTCCAACCAATGGATGTGGTATTCATGCTCCTGTCGATTCCAGGTGCCGTGGAGCGAGAGATCGTCCAGGGTGCCTCCCCAACCCTCGAGCGAGGAGTCTGTGGTGATGGTGGCCTGCGGAGAAGGCGGCCGTAAGGGCTTGCCCGTCCGTAGGTTGCAGTCCCTGGACCACCAAGTTAGGTCCGGGTAGAGAGATGGAGGAATGTGGATCATTTCGGATTGAGAGCCCCGCTCCTGAGTCCATGAGGCAACTATGTGCAGCTGAATACTTCTCATCGTTAGTCTTGTGTGCGGGACGGCTAGCAGAACCACCGCTAGTAGACCCAGGAGATGTTGATATCACCAAGCCGAGGTCACGTCTCTGCTGAGGAAGTGGACGGTGGCCCTCTTGATTGCCGAGATCTTGTCTTCCAACGTGAAGACCTTTTCGGAGCATGTGTCCCAAATGAGTCCCAGGAATATCAGTCTGCGTAGGCTGCAGCTGTGAATTCCTGAGGTTGAGCGAGAAGCCCAGGTCATGCAGTGTGTTCATAAGGGCATGGGATGAGTGGTGAACCGCCTCCGGAGATGTAGCCCTGACGAGCCAGTTGTCGAGGTATGGGTAGATGTGGAGGCCCTGCTCTCTGAGGAGGGCCGCTACCGCGTTCGTGAATCTGCTAAAGACCCTGGGGGCCAAGTTGAGGCCAAACAGGAGGACCTTGTATTGGTAGCCCATGATCCTGAACCGTAGGAAAGAACAATGGGGCTGCCAAATCGGGACGTGTAGGTACGCGTCCTTCAGGTCTAGGGAGCCCGTCCAGTCTCCCTTGTCCAATGTCTCCGCTATAAAAGCTGGCGTAACCATCTTGAATTTTTGCAGGGGTAAGGAGAGGTTGAAGGTGGAAAAATCCAGCACAACTCTCAGGCCCACCTGGTTGTTCTTCTGAATGGTGAAAAATCCTGGAGTAGAAGCCAAAGCCTCGCTGGGAGGCTGGCACTTCCACCACTGCCTGGCTCTCTACGAGCAACCGGATCTATGCCAAGAGTTCCTGTGCCAACCTGTGGGAGAGGAGGGGAGGAGGGAGGAGAGGCTGGAATGGGGAGGCGGTACCCCGTGGATACTACAGAGAGGATCCAGGGGTCCATGAAATTCTGGTGCCAGAAATGTGCATGGAGAGCAAGACTGCCCCCCACCGGAGACAGGTGGACCAGAAGGGGCGTGTCATGCCTTCGTTCCCTCGGAGGCTGGGGGAAGGGGGGCTGGAAAAAGCCCCCCCTTTTTGTTGTTTGAACCGGTTCTGAGACGGCAAGCGGTCCGGCTGCCTGGAGCTGTGTTCCTCGAAGCCCAGGAATCCTCCATATGTACGACCCTACTCCGAGCGCTGCTGAGATTGGGTGTAAGATTTGGGCATGGTCTTTGTAAGGATGGATAAAGACTTTGCCGTTTGTGAGCTGTTCTTTTTGTCCAGCTCTTCATCTGTTGAGGAGTGGAAGAGGCCTCCCGCCCCCTCGAACGGTAGATCGAGAATGCGCTACTGGACATCTGGATTGAATTTCATCTCCTGGAGGTATCGATATGCGCCACTGGGGGTTCCATGAGGTCATGCGCCACGAGCTTGGCCTCCGCTAGCCCCGTCTTAAAACGTGATTGGCATTGGTAGGGGAGTTCCGGGAGGAAGTCCGCAATTTCCCGCCATAACCGTTGGTTGGCGGCAGCCATTATGGCATCTGCATTGGCCTGACGCAAGTGCAAGGAGGCGTTGGAGTAGATCTTCTTGCTGTAAGCCTCCAAGATCTTCTCCTTGCCTAACAGCGCCGCAGAGTAGGAGGCTGAGGACGACAGGCTTGGAGTAAAGTGATGCCGCAGCGATCACCGAGGAGTGTGGCTGAGGATGGGTCGAGAGCAAGAGTGTGTCCCCCTCCATCTGCTGTACTTGGCGTCCAGGCCTCGGTTGACCGGCTGAACAAAGTGGGGCTTGAGCCAACCCTTCTTGGCCAGGGAGACTACAACGGTTTGCAGTGGAAACCCTGTGTTGGCAGAGGGGCATCTTGTGAGTACTTCAGCCAGAACCCCCTCTGCCGGCTGTTCAACCTCGGGCTGAGGGAGGCCCAGGTACTCCAGCAAGACGTTCATGGAAGGCCCTGGCTGAGGATGACGTGTCTGGATCCTCCACCTCGTCCATGTCCTGCGGATATGGAGGATCTTGTGGAGGCGGAGCAGTAGATGGCACCGGAGTCTGGGGTACAGAGATGGCAGCTGGAGGCTGAGGAGGCGGCCGAGTTTGCAGGGCTTGCTGTGGAGCCGGAGGAGGTGGCTGCACTGGGGTCAGGGAGCCCGATGGAGGAGTCTGTGGTGTCGTTAGCATGGCGGGGAGGACTTCCTCCGACTGCGTCCTTGATGATAACCCCCATCTGCGGAGACCTCATGAGGCTGAGGAATTTGTCGAAGAGCACCTCCTCACTGGCCAAACAGGTGGTAGGGGGTACCCGACAGGGTAGCAGGGGACTGCTGGAGCCGCTGCGTTCCCAGTCCCATGGACGCATGGAAAAGTTGCCCTGCGCATATGAAGGGTAGACTGTAGGCCATGTACCTGGTTGCGCCCAGTCCCACGTTGACACTCGTTCTTCGCTGAATTTGTGGAATTCGTGGAATGGCGTCGGACGGGTATTCCGGTCTGGTGTGGTGGCCATTTGGTCGAGCTGCCTGCCATGTGCCTGCGACGTGTTGCCCATCCCGCTGGGTCTGGCCTCGTCCAAGACTCTTGCGTGTGGATCACAAGGCCTACCCTGCTCCTCGGATCTCGGCCCGGTAGGTGACACACCCTCAACCCGGGGGTCAGTAGAGCTACGTTTAGGTGCCCGTTCAACCTTATTGCAGGAATTAGGGTGTAGCCCCTCAGCCGTTGCGCTGGTAAAAGGGTGTAGCCCCTCTGGTGTAGGCCTGGTATAAGAACCTTCCGGTCCCTCTGCACTGCGTCTGGGAGGATACGAGGACCCATAGGCCCGAAGGCTGGTAGCAGCCTCAGTGCATGTGCCGGTGGAAGGACCTGGCCGGTCCCTCCCGCGCGGGAGAGTCCCTGGGAAGGAGTCTCCCTTGCAGGGTGTGCTGGAAAATATCAGCCCTACCTTGGGCCTGGGACGATGCTTCATGAATTTCTTGAGATCCTCTGGAGGCGACTTCCCCCACTGGCTAGTCTGTTCTTCAGCGCATTGGAGGACAGCGAGTCACACGCCGAACATGATTGCCAACCGTGGCCTGGGCCAAGGCAACGTAGGCAGAGGGCGTGGGGGTCTGAAGTTGGGAAGAGCCCGTTGCAGGATGGACACCTGCTGAACCCTGTAGAAATTGACATGCGCCGGGGAGGAGCGTGACGCCTGAGGACCGAGTACCTGAATGGTAGAAAAGACAAAGAAGTATCCGCACATGGAATAACATGGCCGACATGGAAAATGGCACTGGGGTGTGGCACCGGAGGGCGGAGTCAGGGCAGCGCATGCTCCCTGGGCTGCGCCCTTACGCGCCTATGCATTTAAAGGGGAAGGTGTTTTTTCTGGTGAAAAAGGTTCAGTCTCCTATCGCTTGGAAGGGATGCCCATGCAGTATGGAGGAAAGGGGATGGGACGTAAGAGTATAAGGGGAATACCATCCCTTGTTCCTCTCCGCTACAGGTACGAGTTCTATAGCACCTTTCTCCAGCAGGGACAAGATTTCCTGCGCAAGGAGCGGATCCGGAAGCTTCAAAGAGTTTCCCCCGGTGGATTGTCGTGAGGCCGCTGAAGGAAGGGAAGGCAGTAGCCGTGGGGTATGGTAACCAGAGCCCACACATCTGAAGTAATGGCCTGCCACTCTTCGAGATGCTGAGACAGTCTGCCCCCAACCGGCGAACCATGGGACATGGCCTCATGACTGTTTGGAAGCGGCTGCGGCAGTGCCTGAAGGCAAAAAGGCAGCTGCCTGAGCAGCTTTGGCACCACGATTTCCCCGATCACCACGGGTACTTTTTCGCTGGCCCCTTTGACTGGCGACCCCTCTCGTTCTACCAAAGGAGGAGTACTAACAAAAAGAACCTCCCCTGCACTGCCGTCCCATAGGACGTTATGGCGAAGGTTGACGCACTGCAGCGCTTAAAGATTTTGCCGCAGCTTTTGAGGTCTGCAACCTCTCAAGGCTCTCGTCAGCCTTGATGCCACACAAATGTGCGCCATCAAAGGGCATGTTCAGAAGATGGGCCTGCACATCCAGAGCAAATCCCCGACTTCCGCAACCACGCAAATCTGTATATAGCGGTGCTCGCAGCCATGGATCGGCCAACACTGTCAGCAGTTTCCAAACCAGGCTGAAGGGATTCGCACATGGCATCCTTGCCATCTTGCACGAGAGCAAGGAACCCATCCCTTTCTTCCCCCTCGGGAATATGCTCAGCCGCCGAAAACAAAGCACTTGTCATCCCTATCAGGAGGGAGGAAAGGGTA
This sequence comes from Ambystoma mexicanum, assembly GCF_040938575.1. Lineage (NCBI taxonomy): Eukaryota > Metazoa > Chordata > Amphibia > Caudata > Ambystomatidae > Ambystoma > Ambystoma mexicanum. The sequence continues at coordinate 420,279,320 of NC_090935.1, forward strand.
AGCCGCCTGCCTCGAGTTGGATGTAGCCACCTGAACCACCAAACTCTCGGGAGTGGGGCGAGTAGATAAATAGCTGGGGTCACTAATGGAAGGGCAGTATTTCTTGGTCAAAGACTTATTAACAGCCGGAAGAGATTCCGGGGACTGCCAAGCAGCTGCCACCCTTTCCTGCAAGTTAAGATGAAATGGCAAAACAGGGTCAGAGGACGGACCTTGATCTAAAATGTCTGTTAGATCATCCTGCACAATGTCTTCAGGATGACTGGACCAGCCCAGATACTCTGAGACCTTCGCCATGAGCCTCCTGTACGAAGACTCCGCATGAGCCCCAGGCCTACCAAATTCCACGTCCGGAGAAGTGTCCAACCCACTGGCATCATGGAGGGACTGCCTCAATTCCTCCAACTGACTGTCTCCAGAAAAAAGTGGAGCCTCATCAAGCTCACCAGGGTTCTCAAACTCAGACCTTTCATCCTCTTCATAAATGTCATCCAAAGGGGGCTGAAACCCAGGCCTGGTGACAGAAGAGGGCATGGAAGCCAAAACTGGCTGCACTGACTTCCCAGTATCCTTCCTTGGAGGATCCATGATATCCGGGTACTCCCAAGGGAAATTTCGAGAAAAAAAATCCCCTAAGGCGCTGATAGCTGAAAGCTGAAAGCATCGACAACCTTGACGTCGTGAGCACCGAAAGCTTCGGCGTCGACACAGGTGGCGACGGCGACGTGGGCTGGTACAATGGTAAAGCGTCAACATCCGAGTCGGACGGACACGGCGCCGACCGAGTCGACGCCAGCATCGAGCCCTCCATAGGTAGCTGCAGTCTCACTGGGGACGAGGACTGAGACCTAGTGACACGTCTCTTGCGACTTTTCGAATCCTTGTCCGTACAGGACCTCGAAGGCTCCCGATGGAAGTCGCGTCGTGGACCCGAGCCCGAAGGCGTACGAGACACAGTACAAGACCGATCCTGGCCGTTTTTTTTTCAGAAGGCGCGACCGGACCCCTGCCCTGGGATTGAAAAATCGCTAACCTAGATTCTTTAAACGCCACGAAGTACATGGAAGTACTGTTTGCTGGTGGGAGAAGCTGCTCTCTTTAAAAGCTCACAGACTTCAAAGAGTTTTCCTTTTGAAATACAGCCGGAGGAAGAATTTTACTGCAGCACCGTGCGGATGATGTCCCTTTAAGTAAAGTAAATATTGCAGGAATCGCCCCTTCCTTATGTGGACTACGGATTGAGCACAAGGAAGTTTGTATATGTGTATTTAGTTAAACAAAGCCCCCCCTTTTGTTTCTATTGAAGTATTTTACCAATGAGTCAGTGGATTGTGTAGAGCAGCTCTGCCTCTGTGTACATTCTAGCCCCTGATTACACTCTCCATTGTAACCAGCGAGCCAGTGGATTGTGTAGAGCAGCTCTGCCCTTGTGTTCCTGCCCTTCTCTCAGTCTCTATAGTCATCAGCAAGTCAGTAGGCTGGGTAATGCGGCTGTGCCATTGTGATTAATTTAGTCCCTTTCTTTGTTTTTATTTTAGCCACTCCACTACTCTGATAGGTGAGTGTGGACACTCCCTCTGTCTACTGGAGGCAACCTATATTAACTGTATCCCCAGCGGAACTCGCGCGCGCACCGCAAAGTATGTGGAAGTACTGTTTGCTGTTCGTGGCGCAAGGTGTATAGTGCAGGACTTATGCTGCATGAAATTAAGAACAATAAAATAGTTACACTTGTGGGAAGAACATAAAGTCTGCATGATTGTTAACAATGCTAGGCACAATATAGCTGAAAGAGTGTGTGCTAGTAAAACGCTGCGTAAGGTGAGTGGATTTGGAATTATTATTTAAAGTTGGTATATTAATAAATCCCAATTGATGATGAATCTAAGATCTAATAATAGTATGGACACTGAAGTAAAAAAAAATAACTGATATGATTCAGCGACTAAACCGTGCTTGCAAAAGGAAGATCATAAGCAAACACTGTCTCTTACCTGAAGCCAAGTTAGCCAAAATTATGACTTTGACAGAATTGAGTCCACAAAGTCGGGTAACACCAAATTAGCAGAGAGTGTAATGACAGAAATAAGTGCTGAGCTGGTGGATGATCTCTCCAATAGATTGCCGTGTATTGGAGTGAAATTGCTCTCTGAGCTGTTAAATTCCAAATAGCAGAGGTGAGATGAATGCCCATAAGAGAATAAGTATGACAGATTCTTGTAATACCTGTACCGATATGGCCATATGGAGCGGCACAGTTGAATCGGCCCAAAATGTCCAATCCCAGTGATTCTATTAACTGGCATGAACTAGATACCATGACGCCTGAAACAGTAAATTAAGCCAGACACTATGATGGCGACAATGAGGAGGATTGTAGCCGTAATGTTGACCAATTGAGTAAACTGGGTGAGGACGTAAAATAAAGAGTTATTGTTGACCCAATTTCTGGCCTAATAACGTATGCTGTCACTTCAACTAAGGTGACAAACACAAAAGTGCCTGTCCCCAATTCTAGATTGAATACCAGTATGATCTCTATAAATAGTAAATTATCAGAAGAAAATGTGAGCTTCAGTCCATTGAAAAATGAAGAATTATGGGAAGCCCTAGAATGGGTGCCAACTGAGATAGTAGATGGATGTGACAGTATAGAACGTAAGTTAGATAGTCACACTGTCTTACTGCACAAAGGTTCCAACAAAGAGTGTATGACATTTAGAGAAGTAGGTACTAATACTGAAATGTCTTCAAATGCAGCTGCCCAAGGTGGTTCTGATCCAGAGGCCAACATGGCCAAGTTACTCAACGATCAGATTCCCCAGGCTGTGGGGTATTCCATTGACTCCAATGCTATGGTATGTTGGTATAATAAAGATTTGAGAAATGGGAAAAAGCTAATGAAACATAGAAAATTGAAAAAAAAACAAAGACCATTGTCACATGATGCATCTGAGAGAGTGATCACTAATGGATGCATTGTGAGAGATGAAGTCATGCCTAATGTTGAAAAATGTACCTCTACACGGGAAATAGAGGTCATTTTAGAAGCTGTGAGACCCAAACCGATTCACATCACCAAAGAACCTAATTACTCAGGAAAACACATAGTGACAATCCACGCTCCAGTGGATAAGACTGGAAATGATAGTCACAATAAGAACAAGAAGTCAAGTAAAGTGCAAAAGATATTAAAACCCACTAATCTTTTGAACAAATTAGTAGTCCCGACATTGGATGAGTGGGTAGTCCCAATAAAGGAAAAAGAAAAGAAGGAAAAAAAGATGAATAATAATAATGAAATCTCGACTAAGGTACTAAAAGCTATAAAAACTCTTTTCTTGGAAGAGAGTACTGAGTATGATCAGAGTCTAGCCTCTTGTCCTGAACTAGAATCTTCTCAGAACAGCTATGTGGAGGAGAAACAGGCTGAAAAGGCAGTACATTTCAGCCAATATATTAATGATAAAGTGTATGAACCTACCTACATGAGAGATCCACTAAATTTTGTTAAGGCACTACAGTTTCAGGCAATTCATAAATCTGGACCAATTGAGATATTAAATAGACAGCGAATAGTTGAACTCTGTGCGTTGGTAGTCCCGCTGCGGACAGTAAAATCAAGTGACTTTAAGATAGTAGACCAACTAGTAACTCCAAAATTAGTCACCACTAATGTGTGGTGCTCAGAAGCTACTACTCTTGAATTTATACTAAGCCATCAAGAGTATTTTACTAAATTAGGATATACCTGCACAGAAACCTCTATGCGTAAAGTGAAATATCAGAGGGTAGCAATAGAAGTAAAAAGAAGCGAGAACTCAAGAACCGTAACCATGAATGAGATTCCAACGGAAATGAATTCACCTAAATTGTTAAAAGGTGCAAAGGATCTAGTGAAACAAATTAATGTTAGTAATGTTACCAACCTAGAAAGGCCGGCAACAGTGATCTAGATACAGTTGGTTACTGGCAATGCTACCAATCGAGTTGAAGAACAAGTTACTTCTTACCTTGTAACGTTCTTTCGACGGGATGTTCCTCCGACGTATTCCTCATCTTAGATATATCCTTCCAGCTCTGCTGGCCTCGGAAAATTTTTTCTAGAGGGCGCTGCGCGTCGACGTCCCTCGAGTCGATGTCCCTCGACAGCCGCCGTATCGACGCTCGACGTCATCCTGCCTATAAAGGCCGCGCGCAGCGTCCGTTGCTCAGTTCCGTTTTGTAGCCCACAGTATTACTGTCTGGACTAGACTAATCACCCTGAAGGAGCATAAACTGCAACAACAAGGGAAGTAGAACTGCGGGGGTGGATGGGAGGGTCGATGAGGAATACGTCGGAGGAACATCCCGTCGAAAGAACGTTACAAGGTAAGAAGTAACTTGTTCTTCGAAGGGATTGTGTCCTCCGACGTATTCCTCATCTTAGATAGGCTCCCATAGCAGTATTCTATATTCGGAGGAGGGAGTACTGACTTCACGCTGTCTTCTATTGATGAATAGAATGCAGTACAGCCCTTCCAAACCTAGTCTCTTGACTGGAGGAGGAATCCAGATTGTAAAAACGTGTAAAGGTATGGACAGACGACCATGTAGCGGCCGCACATATGTCTTTAACCGGCACGCCTCTTTTGAGGGCCGATGAAGCTACAATCCCTCTGGTCGAATGAGCCCTAAGGTTTTGAGGGGGCTCTTTCCCTGCCAGTTTATAACATTCCAGAATGGCTAGAATGATCCATCTGGAAATGGTCTGCTTAGTTATTGGTAACCCCAGCTTGTGACCTGCGTAACCTACAAACAGCTGGTCTGCCTGTCTTATCCTGGCTAGTCTACTAATGTAAAAACTTAAAGCCCTCCTAGGGTCTAGTCTGTGTAACCTCTCTTCCTCTTTCCCCGGGTGAGGAGGAGGATAGAAAGATGGTAGGGTAATATTCTGAGTGATATGGAATTCAGAAACCACCTTTGGGAGGAAATTAGGCTTCACTTGCAGGACAACTTTGTCTTTGTGAAAGATTGTATGAGGGGGTTTACAAGAAAGAGCTTGTAATTCGCTCACCCTTCTAGCAGATGTAAGTGCTATTAATAGAACAGTTTTAAGGGTAAGGAATCTTAACGAACAAGAATGGAGAGGTTCGAAAGGTGTACCCATCAGGAAAGTTAGTACTAAGTTTAAATCCCATAGGGGAACTTGGAATGGTCTTGGGGGATAAACATTGGTTAACCCCTTTAGAAACTGTATTACCAAGGGTAATTTGAAATAGGATGGTTCTTCCGCAGTACGCTTAAAGATGGATAGCGCTGCGAGATAGCCCTTAATGGTGCCAACTTGAAGGCCTGAATTTGCCAAATATAGTAGGAAGGACAAAACCATTGGTGTACCACATGAAAATGGGTCGATATTCTGTTCTCTACACCAGCTGCAAAATCTGTTCCAACGGCAGCGGTATAAAGACTTTGTTGCTGGCCTCCTTGCCGAAAGCAACACCTCCATAACATCATCAGGGAGGTCCCAATCCTTGTACCTCAGCCGTTCAGAAGCCAAGCGTGAAGGTTGAGGGTTTTGATGTCTGGATGGAGAACCTGACCTCCCTTCTGTGAGAGTAGGTTCTCTCTGAGAGGAAGTCGAATTGGAGGGCAGATGGACAAGTCTAGAAGGTCCGGGTACCACGTTCTCCTGGCCCAATCCGGGGCAATTAGGATCATGGTTCGCCGGAATCTTCTCAACCTCCTGATCATTTGAGGAATGACAGGGACCGGTGGGAACGCGTACAGAAGCGGAAACTCCCAGTCTACTATGAACGCGTCTCCCAGAGCTCCTCTCGGAGGAAATTCCCTTGAGCAGAACAGGTCGCATTTCCTGTTTAGGCTGGTGGCGAACAGATCTACCTGAGGGGTTCCCCAAAGGGCGAAGATCTCTTGAAGGACTTCCTGAGCTAGCTCCCACTCGTGGGAGACTGTTCTGCCTGCTCAGAGCGTCCGCTGTCAAGTTCTTCTCTCCGGCTAGGTGAACTGCCGATAGAGAGATTCCTTCTTGGATTGCCCAAAACCAGAGCTGCATCGCCTCTCTGCACAGGGGTAGTGATCCTATGCCTCCTCTTTTGTTGAGGTAATGCATGGCCACCGTGTTGTCCGTCATTATCAGGACGTTCTTCCCTTGTACAGCTGGCAGGCAGGAAAGCCTTCAACGCAAGTCTGATGGCTCTCAGCTCTAACAGGTTGATGTGTAGTCTGGACTCAGATGGAGACCAACGACCGCTGATGGTCAAGTCATTGGCGTGGGCTCCCCACCCCGTGAGTGAGGCATCCGTGACTACTGTTATCTCCGGCCAGGGTTGCCAAAACTGTTCTCCTTTCAGAATGTTCTCCTGACAGGCCCACCACTGAAGGTCTCGAGCCACCCTGCCGGGAACCTGAAGAAGATCTGTCATTCTCCCTGAGAATTGTGACCACTGAGTTCTCAGTGCCCACTGGAGGGATCTCATTCTCAGGCGAGCCTCTGGCACAAGGAAAATGCAGGATGCCATGAGGCCTAGCAACCTCAAAAAGGCAAAGGCTGGGAGACGTTGGGCATGCTGGAACTTGGTAACCATCTGTAGAATATCTTGAGCCCTCACCTCTGGTGGTGAGGCTTTTCCCAGGGAAGTATCCAGGATCGCTCCTATGAACTGGAGTCTCTGCGATGGTATCATTTGTGACTTCTTTAAATTGAGGGAGAAGCCCAGTCTGAGAAGGAAATGGCACACGTGATTTAGCTGGATCTGAGCTTGCTCCGGAGAAACAGCCCTGATCAGCCAATCGTCCAGGTAGGGGTAGACGTGAATCCCTTCCCTCCTTAGACTTGCAGCCACTACCGACATTAACTTGGTGAAGACACTCGGGGCGGAGGTCAGCCCAAATGACAGTACTCGAAATTGATAGTGAGAGTTGCCAATTGCGAACCTCAGGTATTTCCTGTGTTTGAGATGGATAGGCACATGGAAATAAGCGTCCTGAAGGTCCAGAGATACCAACCAGTCCTGAAACTGAAGGGCCTGGAGGATCTGAGAAAGAGTGACCATCTTGAATTTGTCTTTTCTGAGGAATTTGTTCAATTCTCGCAAGTCCAAGATGGGTCTCAGTCCTCCGTCTTTCTTCGGAATGAGAAAATAAGGGGAGTACCAGCCCTTGTCCCTCTCCGCTACAGGTACCGGTTCTATGGCACCTTTCTCTAGCAGGTCCAAAATTTCCTGCAAGAGGAGCGGATCTGGAGCTTTCTGAGAGCTGATACCTGGTGGATGACTCTGAGGTATACGTAGGAAAGGCAGGCAGTAACCTTGGGCGACTGTTTCCAATGCCCAAGCATCTGACGTGATAGCCTGCCATACCGTCAGATGTTGAATCAACCTGCATCCTACAGGTGTCCTGTGAGGGGAGTCCTCAGAGTGGTTTTGGGGCGGCTGATGCAGATGCCGATGGTAAAGAGGCACTTGCTGTTGCTGCGGCTTTAGAATATCTACCCCGTCCACCTCGGGTAGTTCTTCTTTGACCCCTTTGAGCCGGTCGTCCTCTACCTCTTCCGAATGCGGAGTAGAAGCGAAAGGACTTGCCCCTCGCAGAGGTTCCTGTGGGACGAAAAGGAGTCTGACGGATTGCAGCTCCTAGGGATTTTGCTGCAGCTTTTGAAGTTTGCAGTTTCTCTAAACTGTCATCCGCCTTTTTCCCGAACAAAGAAGAGCCATCGAATGGCATGTTCAAGAGCCTGGCTTGCACATCTGGGGCAAAACCCGACTTTCTCAACCAAGCGAATCTCCTGGTTGATGTACTTGCCGACATTGCTCTGCTGATACTGTCAGCCGAATCAATGCCCGTCTGGAGGGATTCGCACATAGCGTCTTTACCGTCCTGTATAATATTCAGGAACGCATCCCTTTCTTCTCCCTCCGGGATGCAGTCAGCCGCTATAGAAGCACACTCCCAAAGTGTATGGCTGAACCTAGCAAGGGTGCAAGTAGCATTAACAGACTAACGCCATGCTACATGCTGAAAAGACTTTCTTTGCCATAGCATCATATTTTTTATCGTCCCTGTCCTGTGGGACTGTAGGATAAGCAGTCTTGACATCGGTAGAGGATGCTGCTTGTACCACCAGACTTTCTGGGGATGGATGTTTAGACAAAAACTCTGGGTCTGTGGAAGATACCCTGTACTTTGCAGACAGTTTTTTATTTACTGCTGGTATTACATCTGGGGTTTCCCAGTTTGTCATGATCTTTCTCTGAAGAGCTTTATGAAAGGGCACCACAGGATCCTCTTGTGGGCCTTTGTCAAGAATATCCGTGAGGTCATCTTGCTGGAAAGATTGTGAAGGTGCAGACCACCCCATGAACTCTGTAATCCTGGCCATTAAGGCTCTGTAGGGGGTTTCGGCATTTTCCCCCGGGTCTGGCTTAGCAAAATCCACCTCAGGGGAAGTGTCTAACCCACTTGCCTCATGTAAAGAATCATGAAGATCCTTTAATCTGCGCTCTTCAGAGGAAAATTCCTCTCTAACTGGCGTTACAGGTCCCTGTAACTCAAATGTGTCTTGTTCAGACAAATCACCCTCTTCTAAAATTGAGGATATAGCTCTCAATTGTTCTGAACTCATAAAGGGAGTAAATCCCATTTCCAAGGCAGAGGGTGCCGAACTTGTCATTATTGGCCTCGAAAACGTCGATGTCGTCGACGCCGACGTCGAAGGCTTCGAGCGTGGCGTCGAAAACAGAGGTGGAGGCCTCGAGGACCTCGACAGAATTGGAATTCTACTCGACAATATCGACGCCATCGACGTCGAGGGCCTGGGGATAGTCACTGGATGTGTGGTCACCGTGACTTTTCTTGGCGTCGAGGCCGGCGTCGAGTCGACAGACCCGTGTGTCGAAGGTCCCCTCGACAACGGCGCCGAAGACATCGACCTCAACGGGACCCTCGTCGACGGCGTCGACGGAACCTTCGAGGAAGGTTTGGAGGTCATAGTCCTGCTCGAGGGTTCGAAACGCGCTCGAGAGGTTTCTTTCGCCGGGTACTGCGACTCGCGGCGTTTTTGACCTTCGGGTCTTTCGACCAGAGCATCGCTCTCGGCAGTCTTCGAGGGGGTCGAGGCCGCTTTCTCGAAGACGCTCATCATATTCTTTCGGAATTCCTCCCATTCAGCCCGGGAACTATGTTTCGTGGGGCAAGGGATTCTTTTTGGCGAAACAGGGGAAGAGGAAGACGGAGAAGGTGATCTTCGACGCCTCCTCTTCGAGTGCTTCGATCTCGAGGATGATGAGACCCACTCCGAGACCTGGAGCACGAATGGTGACGAGGAGACGAATGTCTCGACTTCGTCGACGAAGAAGAAGCTTTAAAAGTCTTACCTTTCTCCAGCTTCCCCCTACGCTCCTTCAGGGCCTTAGCTGTCATGGACATACAGTCCTCGCATTCCGAACAATGGTGTTCAGCTCCCAAGCACCACAGACAATTTCTGTGAGGATCGGTCAACGACATCTTTTTCCCACAATCTCAACATTTTTTGAAGCCGGATCGAGGAGTTGTCGGTTCCGACGAGGAAGCCATCGAGTATGGATCGAATAACTCGAGGTAAATAGGATTAATCTGACTAAGAACTGAGCAACGGTATTCTGAGGCACCGAGTAAGCGTGGAAAAACGGAACTGAGCAACGGACGCTGCGCGCTGCCTTTATAGGCAGGATGACGTCGAGCGTCGATACGGCGGCTGTCGAGGGACATCGACTCGAGGGACGTCGACGCGCAGCGCCCTCTAGAAAAAATTTTCCGAGGCCAGCAGAGCTGGAAGGATATATCTAAGATGAGGAATACGTCGGAGGACACAATCCCTTCGAAATACAGATTAGAACAAAGTTCCTGATGACATCAATATGATGATTTCATGGAGCACTAGAGGGAATTTGCACTATGAGAAAAAAGATGGGTTCCTCAAAAATTTGGATAGCTTCTGCTTAATCACATTGCAAGAGACATGGCTATATGAAACATGTGAAATTGACGGATGGTATTCTATACAAAGTCTGGCATCCAAAGGTCAGAGAGGCCGCCCAAAAGGTGGACTTGAACAGCTATCAAACACCCCTGGACCGGTGTTAAATCTAACTGGTCTAATGAGATGGTCCTGCGAGTGATTGTAAAAACTAATATCCCCCGATTCTCGAGTATTCTACTCATAAATATATACAACCCCCAAAATGGATCTAAGAATAAAGAGAATGTAGAGATGCTAACAAAAATTATAACAGAACATAATGCTGAGCTTCCCATTATAATTGCAGGTGATTTTAATGCGAAGATAATCCTACCAGAGGACCAAATGTGTGAGGATAGGAGTTCTTGTGGTATTGCAATGGGATTCTGCAATAAATATGGTGAAGCCTGGTGTAAGTTGTTATTGAGCCAACAGCTGATTATGCTTAATGGACATACTAAAGGTGATGCTAAACGAGGTGCAACAAGTGTAGGATGGGGTAGTCTAACTACAATTGACCACATTTTTGTGAATGAAAAGGCCAATAGCTTCATTATCAATATGGCGATAGGAAGCTGAGAAGAAAGTGACCATTTAGCACTTATTGTAATGTTGGAATACCAGTATGAGGAGGAAGAAAATCATATGGCTGGGAACATAAAAGTAAACAATGCCGCTAATCGGATCGCTTGGAATCCCTCAAAACTAGCAAAAGTGAATGTGGTAGCTGTTAAAGCGCTACAAAAGTGGTGGGATATGATAGATGATAGCCAAACAGTCATTCATAGCTAATTTATTGGGAAATATGAAGAGGTCATAAGTAAAATCAAAGAAGCTGCCTCTCAAAAACGGAAGTATTCCAGCAATGGTGAAAAATTGAATCTTACACATGGCAAAAACAACTCATATGATCCAGCAATTAATAAAACTAAAAATGTGCTGAGTTAAGCTATCAAGCAAATTGCTGAAGCCAAGAGTAGTGATGCCACCAAACAGATAAAATGGTTAAAAAAACAACATAGGAAGTGGCTACGTAACCATAAAAAAACAAAGTATGTGAAACATGGCTAAACATTGCTGTACAAGCGAGAAGTAATAATCAGCAAGGGATGTGGAGAGCAATAAATGATGTAAAAAAAATGTACTTTCCCAATTAATAGTGTGGCAGAAAAAGAGTGGATTACGCATGTAAAAAACAACTTGGGCTCTGATGAGGCTAAAAAAGATGGCCTGATGATATGTCAGGCAATATGGGTGGGCAATTATTCTGAAACTTCTCTGGTTACCATGATTCAGAAATTGCACTCTTCAAGAGCTACAGGCCCTGACGGGACCTGCAATGCTCTACTACGATTGGCACCGGAAGTATGGGCAAAAGTACTTAATTTACTGTTCAGATGGATTGGTATGAATGGGTTGATCCCAAAATCGTGGCATGAAAGTATAATATTGCCGATATACAAAAAGGGTGAATGGAATGACCCTTAAAACTATCGAATGCTGGCGATGCTGGACATCCCGGCAGAAATATTTGCAAAAGTATTACTGGATGATCTAAACATATGGATTGAGGGTAATAAGACCCTGCCGATTTACCAAGCAGGGTTTCGAGCGAAATCCTCTACTACCCATAACATAATCAATTTAGTATCAGTAGTAGAGTACTTGTGGAATGTCCGCAAATTGCCAGTATGTGTGGTGTTCATAGATTTCTCAGCTGCATTTGATACGGTGATAAGAGAGAAACTATGGGACAAATTGAAGCTGCGGGGGATACCAGAAGGGCTACTTTTTTATGATACAGCTACTTTACTTACTCTGAGACTTCAGTTAGAGTACGTTTGGACGGCGAAGGACGACTCTCCCAAGCAATTCCCACACTATGTGGAGTAAAACAAGGTTGTAGGTTAGCAGCAATGTGGTTTAATCTTTACCTGGCCGATTGCATGAACGAGGTAGATGAAAGAATGGTCAATCCAGTGAAGTTGGGTATGATAGATCTCCCATGGCTAGGATACACTGATGATTTAGTCCTGCTAGACTATACGCCGGCAGGGCTACAAACAAGGCTAAATTGTCCACTTCAATTCTCTGAAATGAATGGGCTAAAGATTCATATTTTAAAAACCAAGGTAATGTCCTTTCTGGGAAAAACGAAACAAACTCTGTCAAATAACTTTAAGTGGATGGTGAAATCAGAGATGCTTGAAAAAGTTGAATGCTACAGGTATTTGGGAGTTATAATAGACTCGAAGCTGTTGTGGAATCATCATTGGAATGCAACTAAACTTTTAGGTTTAAAAAACACTGGTGCAATTAGTAGATTCAATGGCAAACAAGGGGGCATTTCAGTAAATACCATCTTACTATTATATGCCAGTACAATAATATCTTGTCTACTATATGGAGCTGAGATATGGGGAAGTAAATTTGCGAATGAAATTTGCAAATTGGAAGGACATTTTTTAAAATGGTTGTTTAGATTACCTACTGCAATATCCTGTGAATAAATTTTATTAGAAGGTGGTTTTAGATTTGCACAGGACATATTGGAATATAAATCTGCAATGCTATATGCAAAGTTAAACACGTTGTCCACTAGCACCTTTGTGGTCGAACTGATGAATAATTTTACAATGATGGTCACAAAAAACATTTTAAATCTTAGAGTAGATTACCTATGGTATATGCGAAATGGGCGACTGATAATGAAAAGAGCTAGTTACTTTTAAAGCAAGTCAAGATCAAAAAATTATTACAAGGAGTAATATATAGTCATGCAAAGGAGCGTGACATGATTACCTTGGCCACAAAATCTACAAGTGGCTTATTTCTAGAGCATTGGTATTTAGTATCTGTGAAACCAAAATATCTGCATGCTTTCCCCACTGCAGCCATTGTGAGACAGTATTTTATTTTCAAATTTAATTGTGACACAATGGCGATCTTAGGCGCTAAATTGGGGTATGAGAGAAACACAGGGTATTGTAGATTATGTGGTAGGGAACAAACAAACTGCTAAGCATTTGCTATGTCAGTGTGAAAGTCTTGTAAACCTTTGTGAATATTATCTTTTACGATATAAGAATTTCAGTCTAAATGAGGAGATAGAAATCATTTGGAAAAGAATGATGGAAGGGAATGACATGAATCTGATGTATGATGAAATGTTAAGAATTAATTTTAACAATTTAAAGGACTTAGAAGATATTTTTGTATGTAAATTTTAACAAATGTAGAATGTGTGATAATGTGTTTTAATCTATGTTAGTATATGTAAAGCCATTTATGGCTGTGAACATATAAATAAATAAACGCCACCCATTCCTCCAGAGTCGAGGACTTCGACGGGCACGTAACCGTCCTCGAGGCACCATCCTCCGACAGCGCTTCCTAGAGTGCGGGGACGAGGCAGACGGGTGGCGGGAACCACTCAGGGACCGAGTTCCCCAGGACTCCTTCCGACGCGTAGAGTCGCCCCTCAAGTCGTCGGTGGTTACCCCCTTGGACTTGAAGTATGGGACTTAAAAGGCTTAGAGCCCCTACCTACCTGGAGCTTCCCCTTCCACAAGGCCTTGGCAGTCAGCGACTGGCATTTCGAGCAGTCGGTGTTGTGCAAGCCGCCCAGGCACCACAAACAAATGCGGTGCGGGCGGGTGAGCGACATTTTCGACTTGCAGTCTGCGGAGTCGGAGGGGTCGAAGAGGAAGGCATGGTAACGATGAACACACGAGGAACGTCAAAGTTAACACGTTCGCAGAAAAAACGGAACTGAGGCTACGGGCGCCCTGCGTCCTATTTATAACATCCGGTTACGTCGCCCTCAACGGAGCCCTTTGAGGGACATCGACCCGAAGTCATCGATGCAGGCGCCCCTCTGCTGAAAAAGTTTCCGAAGTGCACAGCTGTGGACATTACATGTAAAATGTGGAATACGTTGGAGGACACAATGCATTCAAACGCCCTTTTCTGAAAAATGCAGGGAGAGATTGTATTAGTTGTGCTCTAGTTACTGTTAAATATTCAGAACCTGGAAGCTACTGACAAGTCGACCCGGAGCTGAAACCGAAGAGGAAGAAACAACAGCTGTAGCGATTTCCAGCAACCAGAGAGCCCGCTATGTAACCGCAGCCAGCTGCAACCCTTCTTTCCAATCGACCTTGGGATCCCGAAAAGGATGACCCCGACCCAGAGCCTGGTGAGATCCACTAGACTCAGGAAGCCCTGCATTGTGAGCCATCCCACGTCGTGCTGCCAACTTGCGGGGCTGCAATACCCAAATAGCCTCAAGCCATTGGGCAGTGCACGGTCTTCCGAATCGAGCTGAAACTTTGGTGTTATCCTGCTGGATCTCCAGAGACACGATTTGAGTACTTGAAGTCCCAACAGAGTGCTGGACCAGATTAGGGACGAGAATCCGACCAGCAATATTCAGTCTTCTCGTGGTTCCTGAAAATGGCACCAAAACCACAGAGCTGCATCTGGCCATGAAGAAACTCTTGCCTGGAGACTTCCCCGTGGTTCCCTGCTGCAAAATCCCTTCCAGTGTCCTGTCTTCAGACTTCATGACAAGGAATTCTTCGACCAGGTTTTTGGCTGCAGATCCTGAAGTTTCCCCCGCTGCAAACTCTTCTGCCGTGCTGAGGTACTTTGTTGTCTAGGGTATTTACTTAAATAACGACTATAGTTTTGTTTTTCTGAATAGCTTTGGGGTGTTTGTGATTGGGAGTCCGCTTATCCAATTCACGCATGCCCACTGCTGGAATCCTCCTGGGCTGTCTTCACCAAAGTGCATGGACGCTAACAAACTCTAAAGTGAAATACTTACTTGTTTGAAGAGACTTCCCTCAGGAACTCGGACTTTCCCTGCAACTGAACCCCATCTCACCCTGCCCATAGCTGGCTCCTAGACCACTAGGGTCCCTCTTCTGCCTCAGAGAACCCATGCAATAGACTAGGGAAGGACTGGATAAGAAAAGGAGTCTGCCTTGAAAAGTATAACAAGTGTTTAAAAGTTAGTTACTTGTGAAAGAGGTGGTTGGTAACTGCCCCTTTGAGAGTGAGCAGTTGCAAAGGTTCTTACTTACCTTGAATGTGTTCTGCCATTTTGAAAAGTATATGCAAAGTTATTTTACTCACCTGTGACTTGGTTATGCCTCTTTCCCAAAGGTAATGCTGTTGGCTTCACATAAAAGGCATGGTCTAGTAAAAAATGTTATTGTCCCTACGGGTCGGCCATGTTTTTTTAAGCCTAAGTGGCTCGATTTTAGAAAACTTTCCGATGGACCTTACCCGAGTTTTCGTCCATTAAATGCACGCGAAAACAGGCACCAGGGAGCTGCCATTTTGTGATAATCTTATCACTTGCCGCATCGCCCTGGCTGACCTGCTTCTGTGGCACTAAATCAAATCCCCCGCCCCTGAGCCTGTCATCAAAAGACTCGTACCGCCCATTTCCCAACGCCAAAGCACGTCTCGTGTCAACAATCGCTGCGCCTCAGCTAATGACGTGTCGCCATGGAAATGGCAGGACGCCTCTTTCCTCAATAAGTATAAACAGACCATTTCCCAACACACAGCAGCAGATTTTCGATTCCATTCCTCTCTCTATATTACTTTGAGTATTCTGTGACTCGTTTCAGTGCTCTGGTCAGCTACCTTTGCCGCTTGTAGCCCGTGTGAACACCTGTACCATCTCTGTAAATTATTTTACTTTGTTTACCACACAATGGCTACAATAATGCCCTACATGTACGAGCCCGAGTATACCGAGGAGGAACTACTGGAAAGGGAAGCACGCAAAAACGATGGGGATTCGGACGGCAGTTGTGAGGACGATTCAACAGATGAAGAGCCTAGGCCTAGTCACATGGACGGCGTCTCCACCTGGTGCACATGCAATCGGTGCGAGCTAATGCCAACCGAGGACGAGAACTGCTGCTGCCGAGAAAACTCGGGATGCCTGTCCTACATTTCGAAAGGCGAGCCACAACCGCAATGAATCACCGAGCTGCCAGACTTCAGGGCAGCCTGCCTCACACAGGCCGTGTTGAGAATAATGATGGTGCTTATGCACGAACTTCGCGCAACTGTTCGTCCTCGTAATCCGAGTAACGAGTAAGTATACACTGCTTGTCATGCCACTCCTATTTCATGTTCTTCTACTATATCCACAATTATATATTCATATCATAGTAACGCATGAAAGTCGTTCAATAGTGTGCATTGTCTACATAGCATTTGTCCGTGCAGAATGCCATTAGTTACAAGAACTGTCATTGACAACAAATGTTTATTAAACTTAACTTGGTCATTTAAAAACAGTTTGTTTCATTCCTTTTCACAGGTGGTACAGGCTGGTGGCCTATCGTTCCTTTACATGGTGGCTCCACGGGAGGCTTGGACACCGCGTTCGAAGAGTGATGTCCGCCTGTGCCGTTCGTGCCATAAGAGAAACGTTCCCGAGTGACAGCGGTCAGTACAGGGGATTTTCTCTCGCTGTGCTGCAACCTGACCTGTATAATCTTTAAAGTCTTGTATTTTTGTGTCATGAAAATAAGATACAAAATAAAACACCAAATATATTTTAACAACGGTTGTTTCGATTTTTTAAATGAATCAAGTGTGTCTCCATTCAAGGATGGACGTCAGACATCTGTGCTCCGAATGGGTGTAGGTCTGGTCGCTGTGAAGCAGGGTGGTCACTATCTATCTAAGCTAACCTAAAATATTCTCGATAACGCAT
Organism: Ambystoma mexicanum; assembly: GCF_040938575.1. NCBI lineage: Eukaryota > Metazoa > Chordata > Amphibia > Caudata > Ambystomatidae > Ambystoma > Ambystoma mexicanum. Next base: position 420,296,065 of record NC_090935.1, read on the forward strand.
GCACTAAATAACACTTGTTCAAAGTCTTTCAGTAGGTTATGTCTCTATAAAAGTCACACATATCTATACTAACAATTACCATTGGATTATACAGGCCTTAGGTTCAGGGTCTTGACCACTATAATACACCGGTTGAAGTGTGGGTCTGTGCTCATAAGAATCTCCGGTATGTGGCATTTGTTATTGATAAGCAACGATATACTATCAAAGGCAGTTTGCACCCGTGGATGAGCGCAGGCATGTGGGGCTGTCTGGGGCGCGAACTGCCAAGGTGCCAAACAACATGTACACTTCAAAAGGTATCCCACGCCTAGGGGCCATCGCTCACATGGCCTCCTCAGACCCTGTGTCTCCAGCCAGGCCTCCCCTTGAAGCAGGCCGCCCCCCCTGCAATCCACATAAGTGTGTCTCCATTCAGCAGTCTTCCTGTGCCTTATCTGCACGCCCCAGGCCCCTCCATCCCACCCACCCTCTATCAAAGGCGGTTCACGCCAGTGGATGCGCGCTGTCAGGGGCGCGAAAGGCCAAGGTGCCAAACTACATGTACACTTCAAAAGGTATCCCACGCCCAGGGGCCATTGCTCACATGGCCTCCTCAGACCCCGTGTCTCCAGCCAGGCCTACCCTTGAAGCAGGCCGCCCCCCTAAGACCACGACATACATACCTCTTTCATTCACAAACACACCCCTGTTTCTAATACTTTATAAACCACTTGATACGTCTCATGAGAACATCTTTGTGCTTTGCAAGTCAACTCCTGAACGTGGACCTGGCAACCACTGAGATCTACGCTAATCTGCTCGTCGTCGTGCTATCCATGAACTTCTGTGACCGCTTAGAGCAAACCCATCAGTGTGCTACCTGTGGCCACCCACCTATTCTCCTGCAACATACTGCTCTGCTTGCTGAATCCAACTGTTTGTTGGTCAAGGTAAGGCCATGTATCCTAGTCATATTTCGCAGATTTTTAAATTTCTATCTATTAGCGAGTAGAGTACACAATAGTGCTATGTTCATTGGTCTCATTGCTATTGACTTGAGTTTCCATTGCTATGCTATCAATAGATCTATTTATTTTCATCATTGTCTATTGTTATCGAATTGCATCCTTCGGGGGGCCAGTCTATAATGTAAGCATGTTTCCTTCTCGTGCAAGACAGAACATCCAAGGGACGAGTCACATGTTCAGATTTTAGTCACATCATTTATACATTTCTGCAACTTATGCAAATACTAAGCCGCACATAATGAACTGGTATAGTTCGTGCGTCCAAGACAAACCTTGCATTGATCATTGTATGATTCATTTACTTTTGTATCAAATCTTTATTCATAAAGATTGTATAATAATGTCGATATTTACTTTTCAGATTGATCAACAATACCTGCCTGTTCGATTAGCGGTTGCCCTTCGAAGACCTAATGCGAAATCTGAAGGCACTACAATGCATGTTTTCCCGATAACTGTTGATCGAATAAGAGAATGGGTCAGACATTGCGGATATCCACTGGATGAGCTGGAAAGTAGAGTCCAACAAGTCTAACAGGACAAGAGGGGTGATCGATACCGCATCTGCAGCCGGCACTTTTCCTTGGACATGTACACAACATCTTGGGTAACAAAGAAGAATAAACGGCGAACGACACGGAAATTGCTCGAAAACGCTATTCCCACTATTCGTCCACATTCCGCCACCGGTGAGTCAAGTGTCTGGATTTAGCTTTAGGCCTTGCGGTAGTGTGTAGGTAGCCGAATGGATTAATTGATATTGTAGGTGTTCTATCCCTTGTAATAATTTCGATATTGATATGAGTGTATAGCTTTTTGAATAATGACATTTATCAATACATTCTTTTTCGATTTCATAACCCACAAACGAAATGTATATATATGGGAACAGGGAACTGTGCTGTATTGAGCATTTTTCAAGTATTCTGTCGCCTTACATGGCTATTTTTAATATTGGCATTTCATTATCAATCATTAATTTACCTTTACAACTTCTTGACTATCCCTTGAATCTGAAGCAAGAACATTCTACATCCTTGAGGTGGTCGCAGTTATCAACCACTTCTAGCGCGTATCAGGTAATCTTACTAGGCTAATCCGCTACATACTTGTTTTATGCATGTCAAGTAATAGTTTTATTCTATCGTGTAATTATTTTACCGAATGTTTGGTTAGTGCTTTCCAATTGATATACCTTAGTTATCGTCCACTGGTGTTTGTTTTCAGTTATAATTAGTGTTATCCATACTAATGCAAGTACTGTCTTTCAGGGAGATGCTGAAGCGTCCGCCACATCTACAACATTTCTAGATGTTCTTCACCAGCAGGAGGTATGGATACTGACAGCTCCATCGAGCGTCATCATCAGAGCATGAATTCTTGTCGTTTGATTGTTCTACACAATGTTTCATTCGTGTTTAGCCGTTGATTTGTACCTGTGCTGTCGGCCCCAGGTGTGTGTTATGTTTTCACTATTGTAATCCTCACTAATGCAAGTACTATGTTTCAGGCAGTTGATGGAGCGTCAACCCCTGCACTTGATGCAGAGCTTGACATTCAAGTAATTCCAGGGGAAGTGGAAGCGGGACCATGCGTATACGAATCGGCGCAACAGCTTTCGGAAGTTCGCACTACATTTGCAACATCCATAGTTATTCTTCAGCAGCACGAGGTATGGATACTGACAGCTCCATCATGCGTGATCATATAACGTGATTCCATTTGCTATACTTTCTTCCCTATTAATGCAAGTGCTGTGTTTCAGGGAGACGACGGAGCTTCCACTACAATCACACCATCCCATTTTGATGATGCAGATGTAAAGGAATCGGAGAAATAAGTCGATGAAATCTGCATATTTATATTTTCCTTGATTGTTTTAGACAATGCATCATTTGTGGTTATCTCTTTATATGTACCTGTGCCGTCGACCCCAAGTGTGTGTTATGTTTCCAATATTGAAAACCATACTAATGCAAGTACTGTGTTTCAGGGAGATGCTGATGCCTCCTCTCCAATACAACCATTCATGGCAGTCCATGCAGAGCCAGAGGTATGGATACTGACAGTTCCATCGAAATAGATAATCACAGGTCGAATACTTGTCGTTTGATTGTTGCACACAATGTTTAAATCGTGTTTGGCTATTGAGATGTACCTGTGTGTTCGTCCTCACGTGTGTTTTATGCTAACAATATTTTGATACATAGTAATGAAAGTACTATGTTTCAGGGAGACGATGGAGCCTCATTCCATGCTGTCTATGCGGATACAGAAAATATAGTCGTTGCAGCGCAAGAGGAAGGGAGGACATGTGGAAACGAATCGGAGCTACAGCGTGCAGATGATGAAGGTCGAGTCAAAAAAGTTGCAAAGAAAAAAAACCAAAAAAGGTTAGTTACAAACAGTTCATAACTTTAAAAAAATGTTTGTGCTGGGGACTATTTTACTATTTTTATGTCCAGTCAATTGGACTACACTTTATCTTGTGTTTAAACTGAACATCCCTTTTCCAATCTCTTCTCTAGTTACCCGTGGGTGTCAGAACTATACATACACAGACAGTGAAGCGAATGAGAGATGTTGCTTGCCAGACCATGTACACTATGGAGGAACTATTAATTGAGGCGAGGCGTGTTCAGGCTCTAGATGCTCATGTCCAATGGCCAGAACATGAATTATCTGTGTTTGGAGAATACAACAAAGTTGCATTGGAAAATTGCTACAGTGCGACCTCACCACCACAAGAAGATATTGAATGTATTGAAGATAGCTCAGAAGTAGTTGCAGATCAATTCACACAATCTACACCCGCCAAAAAATTGCCACCCAAAAACATGTCGACGTTGTTGTGTTCTCCCATCAATGTTGAAGTAGCAGATGTCGAAATGACAGAGAATGAACCAGCCGCAGCATCCATAGACGCATCACAACTTGATAGCAGCGATATTACTTTCCAATGTGTTGAAATCTCCGCAACGTCACAGGCCGAAACAACGCTGACGCAGGATGACAGTCTAATAAAAGAGAGCAAATACATTGTATTCGACAGTTTGATGGATATTATAAGTATGCTGAAATGTGGGCATTCAGTTAGAGGGAAAGTATGTGGGAAGCCATTAATTAATGTGACTCGTCAAATAAAAGGCAGTAACGTCAAAATAAATGCCGCCTGTCGATTAAATCATAGGTTCTCATGGTCTGGCCAAACGATGCTGGGGAAAATGCCAGCAGGCAATCTACTGTGTGCAGCTGCATCACTTTTTAGTGGCTCCAGTTTTAGAAAGTTAAAGGCTTTCTTTCAGTTTGTGGGACTCCATTTCATTTCTAAATCGCTGTACTACATATACCAACGTGATTATCTGTTTCCGGCCATTAGTGATGCTTGGAAAATTGAACAATTGTCTGCCCTGGATTTTCTGCCAAGTACTGCACCTACCACTTTCAGGACATGGATAGTAAGAAAATTGTGAGTTCGATGGTCGTGCAGGTAACACAATGTACATCGTCAGTGGCCATGGAGAAACTAGGATTTATAAAATCAGTGGAATATCTACAATCAAGGGGAATGCACATCGACCTCAGCCACGGACAGACACGTTTCAATTGCCAAGACAATGAGAGAGCAGTTCCCGCTTATTAATCATCAATTTGACGTATGGCATCTTGCTAAATCAATCAGTAAGAAAATCTCGGCTGCAGGAAAAAAAAAAAAGGTTTTGAAAGTATTTTGCAGTGGTCCCAGTCTATCACCAACCATCTTTGGTGGAGCTCAAAAACATGTGAAGGGTCATTGGAAATACTACTTGAAAAATGGCGGTCACTGATGCACCACTGTAGCAACGTTCACCGCTGGTCAGAAAACCTACATTTCCACCAATGTGAACATGACCCTTCGTCCCCAGAGGAGGCAAGGATGAAGAAGTGGTTGTTTCCATCTTCACCGACAAACAAAGCCATTGAGAAGATTGTTTTCGACAAAACTATCAAGAGATTTGAGAGGACTGACAGAATTCTGTCTCACAGGAGATTTGGAGGTGTCCCACAATATGTGCCTAAAGTACAGGCCAAAGCGCTTGCATTTTAGCTTTCGGGGCATGAAACATCGCACTCTACTAGCGGTCTTGGCCCATAACAGCAATGTCGGACGTGAACTATCTAGCACTAGGGGTAAAGTAAGGATGCCTCGCTACACTGAGGTGTTTTCAAAACGAAGTAAGCAATGGGTGATCGAACCAGTCTATGATGAAATGCAGTTCGACTTTGTGAAAGGCCTTATTGTTGCTGTGTTAGAAAAGCACAGATATGGAATTTTGGACGTTTCTGTACAGAGCAGTGATCCATTGCCACCGAACATTACAACTGTGCCATGTCCACCCGAAGCACAGCTGGTTGTGAAGTACAAATCCCAGTTTAAATAATTGCAATACAATTGTCTTTTTGTCAATAAATGTTATTGTACAGTGTGCCTGTAACCTTAACCCCTACCTTCACCATCATGGGTGGCGAACAAGCTGGGTGTCATCTTTGAATTCTCTCTATTCACCTCATATATGTGTATGTATATATTTTTCTCATGTCTCATCTCATGTAAATGTAAATGTTGCGCACTGTTAACGGAGGGGAACTTGCGTATTGCAAATAAAACAAAAACAATAAATCTCACTTTTAACTCAACTCCTGTGGTACTTTATACTTTCCCTGACCTTCCGCCAAAAATTAAATGTCTCCATAGTTATGATTCTTTGGGGCTGTAAAGCTCGCAGACAACGGGGACAAAATTGGGGGCCTTAGAACGCGCCAAGCGGGCCGTGGCATTTGGGAGAGAAGCCAGTTCGCATTTGCACATTGTGGTGCACTACATAGAGGGATTCTAAACTTCAAGTTCTCACAGATGCCTTTACTACGGATGTTGCAAATAAAGAATGCGAAGGACAGTGGCTTTGATTTTCAGCTCGCGCCCAGAAGAGGCCCACAAGTCGCACTGGAAGTATAAGGGTCTATTGTTTTTTGACCTTGAGACAGGGACCATGCCGAAAGAAATTCATTGAAGGGGGTGCGCAATAACGCAAGAGACGATAAGGCAGAAAATTCAGAAACTAGACCGAGTTTCATTTTAGTTCAGTATACGAAAAATCGTTGTCAAGAGCACGGTCGGATTTACAGACTGCATTACGCAGAGACACAATGGAAATTTCAAATATAATGTGAGTAAATCTTTAGACGATTTTATACCGGAATGAAGAATTAATGAATGGATGCATGAATAAATGAATTAATGAAGAGTTAGGAAAAGCAAGGAAAACATGTTCGTAGTGGGCACATTGGCATGCAGGTCCACAGGTCTCACCGATCTCGGTCCTTGGCCCAGCCACTTTTCCCTGCACTGCCTACCTGCACTACGGGACTGTCTCTGTATCCTTCAGCCCCTTCTCCCAGCATTTACCTTGCACTTGCCACCAGCTGGCCCTATTATTTATCTTGTATTCTACTAACCATGTACAGCACTTTTATCCCCCCTCTTCCCTTCCCCTTGCGCGATCTGAAAGACACCTGGCCTAGTAGGATCGTTGTCTGTCTGCCTGGCCTCGTCTCGCCTTGAAACACTTGTGTATAGGCGCGTTACAAATGCCATATCATATATCATATCATTCCATACGCATGTAGACAACTTTCTCATTGTGTGTTGGCCTCGATTTATTTTGTTACTTTTCGCATTGATTTTAGAGCCGAACATACTTCATTGAACCAACCTTGCAAGAAAATAGTTTCCGATCGACCGTAATAAATAAAATATTTATTTTGTTTTCATAACAGGTATTTGATCCCGTTCTGCTACTGTCATCGGTTTGAGAACCCAGCAGATGGTTTTTTCAACAGACACCTGCAGCTTCGTGTGAACAACTGGAGCACACTGACAATTTTATGGGACAATCGCCAAGGGCCCACATGCCCTTACGGTGTACTAGTGGCTAGAAGCAACATATCAACCTTTACGATTGACTAGTGCCTAGTTGATGGAACAGCCTTGCGGTTCACCGTGCTTCCAAAGTTCTTTTAACAAAAAACAACACCCTGTGTACCATAAAGGAACAGCGCGTGACTCAATATAAACTTATACAGATTTGCGGATACAGATAAAAGAAAATAAATGGCTTTCGGAGTTCATATGGCAATTGCTGAATATTCTTTAAACATTTAATGTCAAATAAATTACTTTACCAAATGTACTGTGTTGCTGTTTGATTTTAAAGTACAGTTTCATATTCCGAATTGTGGCGCGCTGTGTTTTCACGTGCGTTTAATGGAAGAAAATTCGGGTAAGGTCCATAGGAAAGTTTTCTAAAATCGAGCCACTTAGGCTTAAAAAAACATGGCCGACCCGTAGGGACAAACATTTTTACTAGACCATGCCTTTAACTATTTCTTTCAGAATATTAGTGTATATGTTTACCAACTGGGTCTTGCTTCCCCTGACCTGCTACATAGTGTTGGAAGGAAATTAACCTATCCCACCCCCCTAGGCGCTTTAGGGTGAGGCGAATCCCATGAAGAACCCTGTGATGTGCCAGGGAGGAGGGGGTGTGCTAAGAGACCCTGCACAGGCATAATATTACACTAACTGTAGATGTTTAGACTTCGTGCGTGCATATATAATCATTTTGTAGCTATGGCAGAAACATTGGGCCTGTATGGCAGCACGCTCAACACAGGCCGCAAACCTGATAAAAGAACCTGAATAGGGCCAAGTGCTGAGGAGAGAGAGAGAGACCCGCGCTGTTAATTTCCACGGAAACCCTCCTTTGTTCTACAACTGATGCCAATACGTTTTAGCCCGAGAAAGAAAGTATCCTGCAAGGCCATGAGCCGGTGCTAGGCACCTTGCTGTATGTGCTATCACAACCAGGCCACAGCAATCCTCCGACCCCCACCCAGCCAACTACAAGTTATAACCCTAAAACTGTCTGAGTCAAGACCCCTGAGTTCCAAGATATCAGCTGACCCCAGGCCCACTGGCCATAAACCAGACAACCATAAAAGATGTAAAAGAATGGTCATCCTATCTGTACTTTACAATGGCATGATTAGTAATGCAAGGTGCGGGGAGGGATAAATTATAGTTCAAAAGCAACGGTGGAAGCCTTTGACGCTGCAACTGGATTGAGCGAAATGTGTGCAGGTCACAGTAACCCTGTGCTTCTCCATTTACCAGTCCACAATCATTCCAGGTGCCCTGTGTAGCAAAGAGTAGCACTGCTAGAATAACATGTTTAATTGTATTTTCAACCTTGGCTCCCTGGAGACTATGAGCCCAGCTGACCTCATGTGACGAAGACTGAGGGACGGGGTTGGGGTCAATGGCCTGGCATTTCCTATGTATTAGGCTGACCATGTACAGGGTCACACAAACCAGCCGTGTGGGTTTTTACTGTATACTGATTACGCTTGCACCCTTTTAAGCTCTGGCTTGTACATTTTTTGCTCAGAACGTTCATGAGCAGCAGAGATCTTTGCCGGCACACCTATTTTTTTGTAGAATGAATACTTTTTATCCTTCCGAGAATCTCTTTCCATTTTTTCCCCTAGTGGGTTGTTTTTTTTTCTGGTGTGAGCGTTCAGGGGCGTGCCTACAATAGCCTGTCTAGAGTAAGTCTGCCTTGGGTTTTACTCATCTTCAATAGCTGTGTGCCATCCTAATATAAGGGAGTGGAATTGATCTTATTCCAAGCTGCATGTTTTGGTCTGTACAGAGAAATCGTGCAGACTTCTGGGATGAAGCCCCCTTTGTGTTAGGGAGAATTCTCAGAAATGTGCTAATTCCCCCCTATTTTAGAGACCCCCCCAGCTCTTTTGCTGGATGTTGGGACTTTTTAATTTTTATCCTTGAGAGAGTAAGGCCTTTTTGTCACTCTCACATGTATTTTTCTTTGATTTGAAAACTTATTTCATTTGGTTTTGGAGTCTGAAACTCCATAGGCATCATCTTTTTATCTTGTGACACACAGCACCCTCTCAGTGCAGTGTCACAGAAAAGTCCTTTGGATTAATTCCACGGTTTAAATACATTCTCTTGGTTAAACTACTGTTTCCAAGAGCAGTAAAGTGAAATTGAGTTTACTTGCCTTCTGTAACTCTGTAGACCCAGCACACACCATCTTACATAGAGTGCTGGAGGGGTTACTTACTAACCCCTTTGCCTACTTTCTCATGTAACATTTTTATGTTACCCTTCCTACAATTAATGGCAGGTGGCAGTGGTTTACTTTTTCCTACCATTGTGTATTTTTACCTCGGGCTGCGTTCGCAGCTGCACTACAGCACCCATGGGTGCCCATTTTCTCAAAATGGCCCTGGTCTCATTTTCTCCATTTCTTGTTGGAAAGGTCCTTCTTGAGATTTACTCTGCAGGCCAAAACAGGTTTGGTCCCTTTGTTCGCTTTGTCTCTGGCTCCAGCGTGTCTGGCAGGGCAGGAAGAAGGGAGGTCCCCGAAACTCCCTGTGCTTAATCCCATTGGTTACAGGAATGCACCCAAACGTGATTGGCTGGCTGGCTGTCCTTGTAGGACAGCCACCCTTCTGTGTGAGTGACAGCTAGGCTGCAAATGAATGAAGACTACTGGCATAAAAGGCGAGGTCTTTTGCAAGGAAGGCAGAGTCGACCACTGGACGAAGTAATCCGAAGAAGAACTAGGAAGAGAAGCTTGCTGCAACTCCTGGACTGCTGGTTTGCCCGGTGAAGCCCTGCTGCAGGCTGAAGCTCCGAAATTCGCCTCGACTAGAGAAGCTCTGCAAAGGACGACTTCTCCCCTTGGGCTGGTGGGAGCAATCGACCCAAAGACAAATTCACCTGGAAATCCTCTCGTTGGTGGCTGTAATTCCAATTTGCTGCTGCAGGAACCGAGTGCCAGGGAGAGGAACACCAGAATCAAGTGCATAATTTTTAAGTCAGACTCCGAGCTCCAGGAAGATCCTCCGGACTCCCTCGAAGCAGGACTAACCAAGCCTGAGCCACCTCAACAGAGTGCTGGACCCCAGAAGCAAGGAAATTCCACCAAGTGTCCGAGAACCACAGTGGTGCTATTTGCGAGTAGATGAAACCGCAAAGTGCTGCCGATCTAACTTTCGCCATTGCTGCTGCCAACCTTCAAATCTTAGTGCAGGAGTCCCCAGACGTCCTCCCTCTTGTCCCCATGACTGAGACCCAGGAACAACAGGATCTGCCATACTACAACAGGAACAGCATCCAGCTAGAACCAATTTCTTCAGACCTAAGGTACTGTAAGGGGTGCTTACCTCTTGTTGTGTAGTTTGCTAGCTCTCAGTTGAGACTTGCACTTCCTGCCTTTTGCAGAGTTGCTTGCATCTTTGCAAATCACAAGCTTCCCAGCTTGTGGCCCTTCAGTGATACTTTTTCAACAAAAACTATCTATAACATTGTGCAAGACTTTTTACTTACCTTCAAGAAGTGCCCCAGGTCCCCTAGACTTTGCTCAATTGACATGGGCTGTCCTGGCTCACTGAAGACTCTTATATCCTCTGGCTTTGTGTTTTGATCTGTCCCTCCAAAAGGCATGCATTCTTTTATTTGTATAGCTGGGAAAGGGTTAATATACATTGCATTGGGGATTTAAAAGTGCTTACCTGTTGGAGAAAATTGTCAACCAATGTTTCCTTCCCTAGCCTTTTCCTTTTGACACCAAACTCAGTATTGCTCTAAATGTACCAGTGATAAATCAATGTCCACAATGTCCTAGTTATTGAAGTCATCTGAGGGTGTAAGAAATGCCTGTGTGCCATCCCAAAAGGGTATGTACTGATTTATTGAAACTGAGTGTGTATTTTCTTAAGTATATTTAAGAGTTACTTATTAGCTCCTTTCTAAAGAAGGTTTATTCAAACTGGCTGTTAATTATTTAATCGATTATAAGCGTTATTTGGATACTTATCACTTGTCACTTGAAATTCCATGTTTTAACCCTACTCAACCCTACAGCTCACCTTGACCCCTCTTGAGAAGCCTGGCTGCTCAGTCACTCTACCAACCTGTGTAGTACAGACCTGTACCAAAGGTTGGGTTACCTATTGCCAAGAGGACAAAGCTGGTGCAGTCTCCCACAGGGTGAGACAAACAATCTTGCCTAACACAGAGCTATTCGACACCAATGGTTGGCAGAGAAAGGCAGAATAGTTGTTTATGAATTGAAAGATACCTGGATTTACAAGTAACTACTCCTTTTTCATCCTGGAGTCTTCCCAGATATGCAAAAAGAATGAATAGAGCACAGGATCACATAGTAATATCAACTAAACAATATACTTTTCTGATCTAGTGAAAAACAGATTCTAGGGAACAGTATAAACCTATAACTCGTATTCCGGATAACAGTTATTCTAGGGGTGTTGGACCTTGGGGTGTAATATTCAATTGCAGTTGCTTTTCAGTTCACAGACTAAGGGAAGCAACAATTAACTTATTTTTGGTTAACAGTTATACTCCAGGTAAGTAAAACCTATGCACTTTTTACAGGAGCTATAAGCAACGTAAAGGCAGGTGTAAACCAAATACATCTTTTGTGTCTATTTAAAGCAGACCAGGGAAAGCAAAACCCAATGTAATGCTTTATGAATGACTCAAGGTTATTCTAGGTAGGTAAACCCTAAGGCAGTCTTATTCTGGACAGGCTAACCGCAAGTCCAGGGAAGCAAGACCCAGTTGGGGACACACACATTTATCCTAACAGGAATAGTGAAGTGACACCAACAGCAATACTTTTGGGAAGTGGCACAACCAAAACACAGTTGAGTACTATAACCTTACATCTATTTTCTGTTAGAATGGCACAATAGTTTAAGGAAAGAAAGAGGTTACATATACGTTGAAGAATGGCAGAACATTTCTAAGTTAAGTAATCATTTTTTTATTGTTCAGAGTTAGAGTTACCAACCAACTTGTTTTGCAAGTAACTAACTTTTAAACACGTATTCTCTTTTCTAGGCAAAAGGCCCAATCCTTAGAAGTCTTTCCCTTATTCTTGGTGCATTAATGTTCTCAGTGGCAGAAGGGGGTTACTAGGTTTAGTGTCCAACAGGCAGGTCAGGATAGGATAGGTTCTTAAGTAGCAAAAGTCAGTTCCTAAGGAAGATTTTTAGAACAAGTAAGTACTTTACTTCAGAGTTAGTTGAGGGACCAGGGGCTTCAGAGAAGACACCCTACGAGGATTCCAGCAGGTGCACTGGACGAGAGGACTCCCAATCACAGAAAACACTCCAGAACTACACAGGAATCACAAGAGACTTAAAGTAAGTAAATACCCAAGCCAGCACAGTACTTCAGCACAGAAAAGGATTTTGCAGCAGGACGACTTCAGGATCGGCAGCCAAAAACCCAGCCGATGGATTCCTTTGTCAAGAAGACAGGACTTTGGAAGGACTTTTGCAGCAGGCATCACTGAAGAAGGCTCCAGGCAAGAGTTTCCTGGTTGCGAATCTGTGGATTTGGCACCTTTTCAGGAGCACAGAGGATGACAGAATATCGCTGGTCGGATTCTCGTCATTTGCAAGGTCCAGCACTCTGGTGAGGGGACTTTGTGCACTGGAATCGTGCCACTGGAGATCCAGCGGGATGCCCACAAAGTTTCAGCAAGATTCGGAAGACTGTGCACCGCACATGGGATCGAGGTCCCAGGGTATTGTAGTATTGCAGACACGCAAGGTCGCAACACAGCGTGGGATGGCTCAAATTGCAGTTCTTCTCTTGTCTAGTGGGACTCACCAGGTTAAGGGTCGGGCCATCGTTTTCGGAGTACACAGGTCGATTGGAAGGAAGGGCTACAGCAGGCTCTGGTTACACAGCATGATCTCTGGTTGCTGGAAATAGTTTCAGCTGCAAATTCTCTTTCTCTCTGGTTTTGGTTCCATTGGTCGACTATCTCTGCAGCTTCCAGGATCAGACTTTTATGCAGGAACCCAGCCAATCAAACAGCCTTGCAACATTCAAACTTTGGGGGGGGGGAGGGGTTGGCAATCCTTTCAGGACAGCCAGCCTCCCATTTGCAACTGTAATTTCACACTCAGGCTGGAAAACAAAGGGCTCTAGAGTTTTGGGCTCCTCCCTCGCTTCCTGCCTTCACAGATACTCTGGAGCCTGGGTGGGGAGTCCACAGGACTCCCACCGAAGAAGAAAATTTTAAAAAAGCACACACAACAATGTCCCACCCTGGATGTCAGGGGAAGGAACAAGAAAGGACAAGGAACACTAAAATGGTGAAAAAACACACGACCGAGGCCATTTTGGTAAAATGAGCACCCATGGGTGCCTTTACCGAGGCTGAGCAAACAGTCTGCCGTAAAGGTACACCAAATTAATAAAAAGGTTCACTGCCACCAGCCATTAAAGCTAAGTTTGTCCTTGCTACATAAATGTTACATTTAAAATGAGTAAGGGGATACACAGTATCTCCCCAGCACTCCACATAGTGGAGTGCTGGTCTCACTTCATCAAATGTCAAAGGGATCCAAAGATCTTTTCTACCCTTGGGAACTGTAGTTCTCACAAGGTTAGCCAGAGAGAAAGTTAAAAGGGGAGCACCTAGGGCAACCCAGCAACAACAGGCGCTTATTGCCAAAAAGTAGTCGAAGAGGATCACTTTCAAAAGACACTATGAAGAGTCTTAAAAATGACACCCAAAAAAAAAAAAAAAGTGTAAAAGGTTCTGTGAGTGTGGGAAAAGGTTCCCGCTCACAGAGGTATAAGCAAAAATCCATCAATAAAAGCAAAACGTCCTGGGGTTCACACAGGTCAGGAAGATTTATCATTGCTATGAAAATCTTACCTAACATGCAGAAAGCCTGAATATCACTAACCCTGCATGAAGAAGTTAATGCAATGAGAAAAGCTGTCTTCCCGTTAAGTGTTGCAGATCAGCTTTGTGTATGGGCACAAAACCCAGACCCATGAGCTTTTTTAAGACAATATTGAGCTCCCACAGGGGTGGCGGATCTTCGATAAAGAAGATAACCCCTGTTAAATCCTTTCAAGAAGTCACAGGGGATTTGTAAAAGAATTCACAGCAAGGATTCTTTCTGTACACTCCAATAGCAGAGGTGCACCTTCCTGTAAGAGAACTGCAGACTGGAGGTGGCAGAGTGGTGGCAGGGCAGAAAGAGTAGCGCCAGAGAGCAGTGAATAGTGCTTTTTCCTGTTAACTTTGCAACTTTCTGCAGTACTTCAGTATTTTTTCTGTATCCTTTGCCTGGAGGCGGGACCAAATTGCTAAAATCCCCACTCCCGACGCAGAGCATCGCTATAGTGTTGGCAGAGGGGTGCAGCTGGTGCCATGGTACAACATATGCCAGCAAATTCCAGACAGCAAATTCCAGACTCCTGTTGCGCACTCGAAGCCAGATGAAGATTGCATCCTTCGAAGAACCTCGAGACGCCTCTCGAGTCAAGGGAGTTGATGGGCGAGAAGGTGCTGCTAATTACGGGCCTCTGATGTCCCGCATTCTGTAAGAGCACAAAGTATGCAAAGATACTGTTTTCTATCCTACTTCTTCCCACGCCCTTCCACCAGATTCCCCCTTTCCTTACCTGATCGAGTACACGGAACATCCCTCCCATTCCCAGTCTTTGTTTGTGCCTTCGGTGGAAACTGGTAGTCAACCCCCCTCCTTCTCCCGGTTGTAAATGCTCGATGAGGAGTGCGGGAGGCTACACTAGTCTTTCAGCGCTGCAGTAATGACTCCCATTGAGATCTCATACAAGACTCGCCAACTCCGTCAGACAGCATGTGGACAAAAAAAACTACACATCATGTAACTCAGCGAAGGAAGCTTTGGTTCTGAACGAGTCCAACATCGCAAGCTCAAACTTTGTGAAAGACACAAACGCATCAGGCCAAAGCACTGCCCTCTGCCGCAGAGCACTGGTAGAACCAATGCTCGAGCAAACTCTGAATCACCATTCAATCACGGCAACACATGGACGGGAGCTACAAATCAAAACAAAGTGCCCAACTGCAGCTTTGCTGTCAATTACAACTGCAAATGCAATAAGCCCCCAACTAACAAAAAAAATGAGTGGCTCAAAAACCAAACAATGCTCCAAATCATACACAGATGTCAAGGCTATAAGATGGCATTTCAAGCCAAAGGAGCCCGGCACTTGCACAAAGAGGCAGCTGGACAATTGACAGTCACCAAAAAATCTCACTGCACAAGAAAGCGTGTAAGACACTTGGCAAGAGTTCTCTGACGCAGATCTACTGGTGGCCTCAGGAGGTCCTGGATATAACGTTGTACAAAAGCCAGGTTTGCCCACCTGCAAATGCGGCTGAGAACACCCTCAGATTGAGGGAGGAAGTACACACTGAAGCTACATTGGTGTCAGTGTGCAAAAACAAAATCTCTACAATAGGATCCACCTGCAACTTAAATTCAACATCAGTAAGTATTATGCCCAAAGTGACAGCAGCCAATTTCAATACGGATGACATAAATACAAGAGAAATAGTCTGGCCAAAAAAAGGAACAAAACAATAAACTGTGCCCCCAATAGAGAACCTAACCTAACAGAGAAAGCGTGTCCCTTCGATACTGGCTAGCGAAGAACGTCTATTGCCACCACCTTTGTACTCCAAATAAACAACTGGTGCTAGTGATCTATCACCGGCTGAACTTACCAGTGACCAACGAAATACCAAAACCCTGTTTTGTCAGGAAAAGGGGCTAAATGACAAATTACAGAAGTCGAGGTTGATGGATCAATACTACAGATGGCCCCTGGAAAAAAGTCACATTGGTGACAGATGAAGAAACTGATGATTCGAATTGTGTGCCCCACCTTGCAGGGGGCTCTCTCACCTGGAAGGACAGCAAAAAGCAAGAGCACCAGAGAAGAAGACATGAGAACCACGACTCCTCAACAACAGAGGACTGGGAAGTTTCTCCCAGAGAAAATTCAAATCAACAGATCCTGACTAAAAATCATGGGATAAAATTGACAAGCCCACTAAAAGGCGTATCTTCAGCACAAAAAGCGGGAAGCTTGATACTGGCTTGTTTCAGGAAGAGCAACGCGCCAATTTACAGGCGGCACTGGCCTCAATGGTAACCATATCAGTCGCCCCATTCCCAGAGTTATTTGAAATCTTCACAATAACTATAAAGATCAGACAACACTCTTGGCATTAAGGCAATCAAAGTTAACATTTATTGAAACCCATATCGAGGCATCGAGAGAGAAGCGAGCTCCAGAGAAGGAATCCAAAAGCATCATTTTTAAAACTTTAATTGATCTGATAGAAGAGGCCATAGAATTTAAAAGATAATTTCTGGCCTGCTACAGGAACACAGTTAACCTATTAAGAACACAAAGCTTGGAAACCAACAAACCAAATATTCAGGCTTCAACTACAACAGAGCTATTTGCAGGGCCAGCCAACGATACAAGACAAGGCCCCTTCTTCAACATTGAATACAAGCAATAACTTGCGAAGCTGGTAACCGGATCCAGAAAAGATTGTGCAGGCATCTGCCTTACCAAGAAATGTTGACATTGGCTAGCCAGAGGAACTCAGATCAACACAGGACAGGGAAGCCACGACAAAGACAAAACAAGCCCAATGTCAACCATGGAAACTATAATTCCGACACAAGAGGTTTTCCCTATCTTTGACCTGGACGTCTCTCACGCCTTATGCTCATAGGATCTAGGAGCTAGGCAGAAAGTACCGGAAACGCAACATTAAAAGACAAAGATCCTACATAAGCAACAACAGAAAGCGAATGCTAGTACCCCAAAATGTTATAAGAAACCTCAGACCTGTATCAGACCATCTACAGAGTTATGCGTCTCTGATGCATGAAAAATTGGATCCTTCTCCTAATTCAGCTAAAAGACAACCTGAGGAGACAAGAGAAACTGAGAAAATATTGCCCCAAATGGAATAAAAACAAGTCAACATCCTGACAGGGAAATTAATGTATTACTACAGCTATCAACCTAGGAGGATGAGGTCGGCTGTGACTTGGAAGGTTAAGGAGATCTAGTAATATTACCATAGCTGACTCAGAACCTGAAGCCTGCCCTGAGAGGCCCGCTGGTCGAAGCCCATGCATTGAAAATGTGGAGGCGAGAAGACGCAAAGTGGAGGTTGCGGCTTCAAAAGAAACATTAAAGTCCACCTTAATGGAAGCCATGGTTGGCCGTTCAAGGCCAGGGAGTCTGAGCAAAACACACAGAAACAGAGCAAATAAGAAATCGACCAGAAAAAATGGGTTAACGACAATCCGCTCACTCCATAAGAAACTCTCCCAAATCAGGAAACTATACACACAAAATCCTCCTGGAACGAATCTTAAAGGCAAATGACGGCCTAATTATGAATTGTTCTTATTTGATGATACTACTACATAGTGTACCACCGCTCAGAGTAATGGAGCATAAAGACATAAAAATAGTGGCATTCCCAAATGATTCAGAGAGCGATAAAGTGTGCCTTCACGTTACAACACAAGCAGTCATAAGCCTTCTAAAAACAGCTATAGATGAACTTCGAGCTTGGGTTTTGACCTTAAACCTTGTCCTTAAGAGCAAACAATGCAGTCATTGAAAAGACTGCCTTAAAACAGTTTGGAAGACAAATCAAATGTCCCTTGAGCAAACCAAAGAGGAAACCGTCCAGAAACCGGCTAGATTTTCTCCAACAATTCCCCATGGGCCGGAAGCCCTGGGCGTGATTATTAAAAAGGTACACCATCGACAAACCAAACCCTGGACAAAACGAAAATTAATTACCTGGAGAGAAGAGTAGAAATGGAAAAGTCTTAGGATTGGCTGGCATCAACCCTAGCCTTTCCGGCCACAGAATAGAACGAAAGTGTAAATCTCACAGGAACTCTGCGAATTGGCTCGTGGAACACCTGTGGCTTCCCCACTTATTTCAACACCTAGACCCGGAACCGACAACCTTGGATGTACTATGCTTACAAGAATCCTGGCTTCGAAAAACACCAATCCTAGATGGATTCTCTAGTTTCTTAAATAAGGCACCCAAAGGGAAAAGTGGAAGATGGTCGTCAAGATTACTAAGGTTTATAAAAAATAGTACAACGGGGAAAGTGTTGAAGGTGATCAATCCCTCGCCTTTGATACAGATAGCATTCATAAAACAGGAAGATCATGAGCACGAAAAGGAGGGAGTCCAAATCATCTTCAATCTCTGCTGGAATGCTAAGGCAAATTAAGCTGGCAGTTTCCTTCAACTATTCATGAAATGGATTCACGATCTACAAGCAGAGTTTGAAGTCCCACAGATCATCATCTGTGGAGACCTGAACATTGATTTTTAAGGGGCCCGAAAGGGAGGTGATAAGAGCTGGCCTGAAACTGAGAAGTCAATTTGCACTAAGAAATGGCTAGAAGAGACATCAGATCTTCATATGGTCAATGGCCAAGTAAAGGGTGATCTGACGGGAGCAAAAACCTGGTTCTCCACTTAAGCAAGTGCAACATTTGATTACTTCTTTGTTGATGCACCAACCTTCAACAGAGTAAGTTAATTAAAGATATTGTCATCCTTGCAAAGTGACCACAAACCACCAATTCTAACTTGTGTTAAGTGAGGTTAAACAGGCTCCATAAAAAATGCTAGGAAGTGCTGGCCACGCAAAGTCGAACTTAATAATGGGCGCAACAGATTGAGTATTGATTCAAAAGCTCTTCCTGCACTTGCAATAGCCATGAACAAATGGCACTTCTCTCCAGAATCGAGTGTTGACTACGATTCGTGTCTACTCGTATTTAGAGAGACGCAACATGGAAAAGGCAAGACGTTGTTTAAACGGAAACACATATCTGATCCTGTGATAGCGGAAAAGAAAAAACAATTGGCAAAGGTCTTAAGATCTTTGAAGTACAAACCGCTAATCACCAGAAGGGAGAAAAAGTATGTAAGCAAAAATTTAGCAAGTACTCTGAACACATGCTGATGGCTTTAAACACCAAAAACGCCAAATTCTTCAGGTATCTGGTGAATGACAAAAGCAATAACGATGGAACTTTGTTGCCAAATCCAATTCAAAAAAGCAAATGGATGGAACACTGAGCGGATTGTTTTGACCTTTTTACCAGAGTCAACCAATCTGGAACACTGCCTGACTCTTGGAAAAAGGCGGTGATAGTGCCAATTTTTAAGAAGAGAGATGGAGCAAGACCAGAAAATTACCAACCAATCTCCCTCCTGGATGTTTTGGGAAAGGTATATGCAGGTGTTTTGCTTAAGCAACTAAAGGAGTGGATAACAACTACTGGTCACTCAATCCGAGACAATCTGGTTTTGTGGAGAAAGTAGACTGTGGAATCTTCTACTCAGCTTCTTTTCCTAGCGTGTACTGATATGGAGGCAGCTTTTGATAGAGTGGATCAAGACATCTTGTGGTCAAATTTGTGCAACAAAGGTTGTCCGGAAGACATAATAGCAGCAATCTCAGCTCTCCATACCGGAACATCGTTGTAGGTCAAGTTGGATCACACGGGCAACCTTACAAGAGAAATATTAACCAAAAGGGGTCTCAAACAAGGGTTCCCCATGGCTTCTGTACTGTACAACTTTTATATCTTGGTTATGAAATAGGCACTTGAACCACCTACATTGTGGTCTCCAAGAATTAACAGCTGCCTGATAGGTCACTTACTATACGCTGATAACTTGATACTGCTGGACAGAACGCTGCTTGGACTACAGCGCAAATTAGATGATGTCCAAAAGTATGTGGAGCAAAACAAACAAGGTAAACATCGAAAAATCTGAGATCCTATTGATCAAAAAACCTTGTGCAAAGACAAGTAAATCCTTCAGATGGTGTTTGGATGATAAGAAAATACAGCTTACAAAAGTAACTAAGTACCTGTGTATAATGATTAGTGCAGATGAAGGCGAAAAGCCCTGGATTGACAATGTCAAGCTAATAATTAACTGCACAAGCCCCGATTATAACGAGAAAGTTTTGAAAGTTCTCACTACAGCCAACCATCAACTTTTATAATCAAAAAGTAGTACCTACATTAACTTATGCTGGTGAAGCGGGCTTAGCACTCCCCTGGGAAACCTGGGTAAAACTCGAGGGACTTTGTAATACTCCTAAAGATACTCACCATAGTGAATACTTTACTCCTAGTCCTAGCACTTTTGTCAAAAAGCATCAAAAATTAAAATGTTTTCTTCCTTTCATTTTTACGCCCGTGGGGCACCGGACGTGGCCGTATCCCTACCCTCCTCAGATCCGCGCATCGCCCTTCAGTCCTTTTCTATCGCCAGGTCTGAGACCATTTAAGCAATAATAGAGGATACTTATTAGAGGGCACGGCGGGCGGGCGTGCGTATGGAGGAAAGGGGACTATGGACTAGGAGTAGGGTAGTCACTACGGTGAGTAACTTGTTATACTCCTACATCCCGTCCCCTTTCCTCCATACTTGTGGGAGATTCCCAAGCACATACCATAGGTAGTACGGGTGATGGAAAAATCCCTTTACAGCAATAAGTTCTTATGAACAGCCTGGCCAAATTGGGAAACAGCCCTGAAGCTCAGGTAAAGCCGATGGGAAGGCCCACAAAGCCGCCCTGGTGATGGACTCCCAAGGGACATACTTTTGGAAGGCAACAGCAGTCGCCTTGTCATAGACTATATGTGCATGGATGCTCTTCGGTGGATGAAGGACTTGAATGCTTTAGGCTTCTGAACAACATGAGGCTATCCAGCGGGGAATAGTTGCTTTGGAAGCTGGTTACCCCTTCAGGTCTCTAAACATGAGAAAGAGTTGTTCTATTAAGTTAAAACTTCAGGTTTTGCCTGATGCCCAAGTTGTGTAAAACTCTCTCGGCATCAGATGACAGGTAAGGAGACCGATTGGTTCAAATGAAAATCGGCAACCACCTTAAGCAGGAAGGAAGGATGAGAGCAAAGCACAACCTTATCCCTGTGGAAAGTGAGGAACGGATGTTCCACGGAAAGAGCTTGAAGCTCACTTACTCGCCTCGCCAATGTTATTGCGATCAGAAGGCAAGCTTCCAAGAAAGGTACTTAAAATCGATAGTGACCATGGGTTCAAATGGCTTATGGCATAACGTCCCGGCAGGAAAAGATGAAGAGACATGCAAAATGCCTTTTGATGACTGGATTAATCAATGAAAAGGAACAGTGGTCTGTGGACAGGTGGGCCGCAATAGCGGGTAAGTGAGTTCTGTATAACAGAACATGGATGCCAGAAACAGCCAGATGAGACACAAAAGACAGAACATGTCAACCAAAGCTTGCCTGGGATCAAGCTGTTTAGCTAAACATCAATGGCAAAAATAGACCCATTTGCTCCTGTACTGAGCCCTCGTAGAAGGTTTATTGGCTGCTTGGATAATGCACATATTGTTCCTGGACAGATCAAACAGTGTGAACGATCAGAACTCCGGCAGCCCGTCACCAAGCTGAACGATTGTGGTGAGGGGTGCCACAACTGGTGAAGCAGGTCGGGAATCTGCAGCAATCTGATCGGGGAGGAACCGACAGATGCTGTAGTTCCGAAAACCAGAATCTGGCTGTCCACCAAGAAGCCTTGAACAGCAGAATGCAGTTTGATGTGCTCCTGAGCTTGCAGAGCGACCGATGGATAAGAGGTATTGAAGGAAAAGTATAAGCTTTCATGTTGTCCCACGAGATCTCGAGTGCGTCCACCAGGGAGGAAGCTCAGAGCCCATATTTGGAGATATAAAGAGGCAATTTCTTGTTTGAAGAAGTTGCAAAGAGGTCCACCTCTGAAGTGTCCCATTGATGGAAAATGTTGGAGAGAACATTACTGTTCATTTGCACTCTTAACTGATGCTGACTAACAACTGGGTGAATCTGCGGCCACATTGATGCGACCCGGAATGTGTACAGCCTGCAGCCAAACATTGCGCTGGATGGCCCAGCCCCAAATTTGTATGGCAAGATACACAAGGAGAGGAGAGTTGGTACCACCCTGCTTGTTGATGTAAAACATCGCCACCGAAGTGTCATTGCAAGCACAAACTACACTGACTGTATGGGAGGTATTAAAAATGGCCTCCGTGGCCCGCAGAGGTTGGGGCCGTCATTTTGTGAACGCCTGGGGCGAACTGCGTCACAGGAGTGAGGCAATATTCCCCTCAGGGGAGTCAGGAGCCTTACGTGCCATTTTAGCCTTGGAACAAGGAACCTCGGCAGAGACAGTACTGGCAGATCTAGGGTGTTTACACAACCCGTTAAGCAGTGGCCCAGAAATAGCCTCTAGTGGAGGACCCTCGGCAGAGCCAGTACTGGAAGGCCTGTGGTACGTGACCGCCTTCTTTTGCCCCCTCAGCAGAACTGGTATCACAACGGCCGCGCGTGTGACAAGACTGGGGGATATACATTACAGCTCCTCAGGTCTAACCCTGGTCCATATAGCCCCCACGAGAGGGACCTCGAGCCAATACTCGGTAAAGTTAGCTCCAGATGCGAAAGCCTCAGGGTGAACCCTGGTATCCAGAGCCACAGAAGAACTGGGCTCAACTATCACGACCCTCGCTCAAAACCCCCTCTGGCAAACCCACTGGCCAGGTGGAGTCAGGACTCGGGCCTCTAGAGCCTGGAATCCTCTTCAAAAGCCCTCATGGGGCCAGTCCCATACACCATGAATAACAATGTGCTTGGGAACTACTTTATTGTATTGTCAGCCAACGGAGGCATCCACATAGCTTGGTCCCTAAGAACCAAGCAATGCGGTCTAGTGTTTTGGGTGTGGCAGGCCTGGAACTACTTTCCCTGGTACTACTTTACCTGGGCTATATAAAACACACCCTGAATGCAGAACATGCTTCGTGTTACTTTGCAGCTTGCAACGTGACGCTCACCGTGTCTAGCTATTCCCTCAAACCTCGGAGAAGCAGAACCTGCAAGGAGACAAAAAGGAACATCATTAGTGTTAGGCAGAAACCTGTGCAGTTCCCTATGGGACCACTACAAAAGATTTAAGACTACAGGTGTTTGGCAGTAAACCCACTTGGTAGCAGTCTGTACCACACAGATTCACTTGGTAGCTGTGGCTGAGCAGTCAGACTTCCCTCAAGAAGAGTTAGGCAGTATACAGAGTATTCACAATAGGTCAAAAGAACATAGTAGAACAAGTAAACACTGACCAGAGCTTGGTGTAAAAGAGATATAATTATTTATTTAAAACCACCGGCACTAATAGTAAGCAATTCAAAAACACGGTCACTTAACGATATACACTCCCTTAGAAGAATATTAGACAAGTCTTAAGTAAAGCCCCACTTATTTTCAGACGGCGGTGAGCGCTTAACGCAGATGACGCTCTAATAATTCGTTTTAAAAGGGAGAGAAAAGCAGAGAAGAAATTGAAACAGGTCCCAACACTTTTACAAGAACACAACAAGAGAGGAAGGCAAAGTAAAACCGTGAAGTTAGAGTTCAATAGGCTGGATCCACTTTAAGAGGATCAAAAGAAATGTGTCCAAGGTCACACAGTTGCAGTGCACAAAAGTCTTGAAAAGGTTCAAAAAAAGAGTTGGACCAAAGAAAGGGACCAGTTAGAAGGTCAAGGCAGCCAGCCCAGTCCAGAAGGTTAAGGGATTATTATTACCTTGTAGCAATCTTTAGAAAGGGAGGCCTGGCGGACACGGTACCTTAAAGTGGTGAGAATACTCCAGCGGGGGCAGTTGTTCCTGGCAGTGGATGCAAGTCGGTGCTTCGTCCGGGGGAAGAGAGGATCTCGTCGGGGAGGAAGACAGGAGTCCGTTGCACTGCCAGGGAAGAAACCAGCCGCAGAGCTTCTCAAGTAAAAGGAGCAGTCCTTTGATTCGCGGTCCAGTGGTAAGTGGCTATCCGGTTGCCGGGGTGCTTGGCACGGGCAATTCGACCACAAGCCGGTCTGGGGTGCGAAGAGAAGGTAAACTGGTTGTGCCCACCAGTCAGGGGAAGAAGCCTCTCCAGCCGGGAGATCTTCTCTGTCGTCGGGAAGTGGCAAGTCGGTTCCGCGGGGCTCCACCGGTGGTGTCGTCGTGGTATGTCTCAGGAGGTCCTGGATATAACGTTCAGCTTCTCCCTCGTCGGATTCTCAGGTCCTGTGGCGACTTCTGAAGTTCCAGTCCCCAAAGCCCTGCTTTTTCTTTTTTTTTCAAACTTTGTTTTATTAGTATTTTCATAATATAACAAACGGGCTGAAAGCTTTACCATAGAGTATACAAGACACAGACCCAGAAATGAAAAGAAACCCCGCCCCCCTCCACCCAAAAAAAAGACAAACCCTCCCCCCCAATAACTTAGACCCAGTAGAACCCACTTAACAGGGAGACGCGTTGCAAACTTTGTGTGACCGGAGCTCGGGAAAGAGCGAGAATTTCAACTGTATGTTTGGCTGTATGTCATCCGCTGCCCCCCGGGCCGTGGGCGCCCCTTTCCATCCATGTTCCCTCCCAGAGCGTCAGTGGACCTCCCATTCCCATATCTGCTGCACCCTGTACCAGTTAGTCTGTAAAGAATTCATGTCATTGTTCATCATCGCCGTTAATTTGTCCATCAAAAATATGTTTTTAACCTTTAGTAGCCAGTCCTTCTTTCCGGGGGTCCCCTTGCTCTTCCATTTCTGGGCCAAGGCCACCCTCCCAGCCCTCAGCATTGTTTCCCACATTCTCGGGTATCTGTATACATCCGTATCCTCTGGGGGAAGGCCCAGCAGCACTGTCAGGGGATTATGGGGAAGCAGTTCGTCCGTGACTTCAGCAATCCAACCCCTTACCCTCTCCCAATATGCTTGCACTTTCGGGCAGTGCCACCACATGTGGGCCCTCGTGCCTGCCTCGTCACATCCCCTCGGGCAGGCGGGGGATATTCCCGTGAACATTTTTGACAGTTTGACGGGGTCTCTGTGCCACCCCTGCAGGATCTTAAAGTTGTGCTCCATGTCCGCTGTGAACAGGTTCCCGTGGAATGCTATTTTAAATATCCTCGACCAGGAGTCCTCCGAGATTTCTTCCCCAGCCAGTTCGTTCCAAAAAGTGCGGAACCCCCTCCTTCTCCCCAGGTCAACAGTGTTCAAAATTTTATACATTGCAGATACCGCCCCCTTCCTGGAGGTCGCAGTATCGAGTAGTTTCTCAAAGGGGGTCATCTGTCTCTTTAGACTCTGGCCCCATGATTGATCACATAAGATTCCCTTCAGGCGGAGGTACTCAAATATGGAGATTGACTCCTGTCCGAGGGCGACCCTCAAATCTTCTTATGGCAGGAATTCTCCCTCTTTGAACATTTGTCCAGCCCATTCCATCCCTGAATCTGACCAGGACTGTGCATTACGGAACCCCCTGCTTCCCAGTCTAAGGGGGTGACCCCAAAGGGATGACATGGGGGACGGCCATGTTGTCAGATGTGCCGTCTGGGGGCCCTCCCTCCAGATTGCAAAGAGAACTCCCAGTGTTGGGTGAGATTTGAGTCTGTTTGGGATGAATTTGTGTGGGGCCCATAGGAGGTCGCGTACCTTGAGTGGGTGCGCATCCATGTCCTCCAGGTACGACCAGTATGTGCCCATCCCTTCCCTCATGTGTTCCAGGAGGACGCGCAGTTGGGCGGCGCGGAAGTAGAGGTGAAAGTCAGGCAGCCCGAACCCCCCCTCCTCTCTAGGTAGGGTAAGAATGGCCTTCGCGGTCCTCGGGGTCCTGCCCTGCCATACGAACTCGCGCACCGCGTTCTGAAGAACCCTGAAGGTCTGGTCGGGGACGCTGGTAGGGAGAGCAGTGAAGAGGTATAGTAAGCGCGGAAGTATATTCATTTTCACTGCCGTCATACGGCCATACCAGGACAGGATCATGGAGCCCCATCTCCTTAAATCGGCGGTGACCTGTGACATAACAGGATCATAGTTAGCGGGGGCGAGATTGGACAGGTCCCTGGTTAAAAGGATCCCCAGGTATCGAATGGA
This sequence comes from Ambystoma mexicanum, assembly GCF_040938575.1. Lineage (NCBI taxonomy): Eukaryota > Metazoa > Chordata > Amphibia > Caudata > Ambystomatidae > Ambystoma > Ambystoma mexicanum. Next base: position 420,322,064 of record NC_090935.1, read on the forward strand.
GGTCTTCCCCCACCGCTATTCCCCCCAGACTGTCCCGGGAGTCCAGGCCCAGGTCCTGAGTTCTCATGGGGAGGAGGAATGATTTAGATGTATTGATCTTTAGGCCTGAAAAGCGCCCAAATGCGGTCAGCAGGGACAGGAGGGGGGGAGTGAGGATCTTGGGTCCACCAGATAGGCCAGGATATCGTCCGCAAACAGGGAGAGCTTAAATTCTACATCACCTCTCCTGATCCCCCTGATGTCTGGGTGTGTTCTGATTGCTATTGCCAGGGGCTCCATAGTTAGGACATAGATCAGCGGGGAGAGTGGGCAACCCTGCCTTGTTCCCCGTGATAGGGGGAATGGGTCTGACAATCTACCATTCACTTGGACTCTGGTCTTTGGGGCCCTGTATAACGCGGCCACCCAGTCCCTGATGTGTGTCCCGAAGCCCATCTTCTGAAGGGTGAGTTCCATGAACCTCCACTCGACCCTGTCAAATGCCTTTTCTGAGTCCAGGGAAAGGACGCTCGCGTCTAGGTCCGACACCTGGGCGTAGTGAAACAAGTCTATAGTCTTACGAATATTATCTGAGGCCTGTCTCCCCCTGACAAACCCCACCTGGTCACCGTGGACCAGCTTCGGCAGGATCCCCTCCACCCGGCTCCCAATAACCTTGGCCAGGATCTTTACATCAATATTCAGCAGGGAAATCGGGCGGTAGGAGAAGCACTCCGAGGGGTCTCTGCCGTCCTTGGGGAGCACTACAATGATTGCCTCCATCATGGAGTCCGGGAGAGGACCCCCCTCCAGTACCGCATTGAACTCCCTGACCAGGTGGGGGGCGAGGGCCGACCGAAACCTTTTGTAAAAGTAGACTGAGTAACCATCTTCGCCCGGGGAAGTGCCCACCTTCATACCACTGATCGCATGTTCCACCTCCTCCTCGGTCACCAGACCCTCCAACCCCTCCGCCATCTCCCTGGTCAGGGACGGGATCTGTATGGAGTTTAGGAATTCCTCGATCTCCCTCCCCCGTCCCCCTTGTATTTGGACGAGTATAGCCTTTCATTGTATCGGCGGAAGGACTCTCCAATGTGGGGAGTATCATAACCCAGCTCCCCCACCTCGTTCTTCACTGCCTTCACCATTCTGCTCCTCTGTACCTCCCTCAGTCTCCAAGCTAAGATCCTATCCGCCCTGTCCCCTTTTTCATAATACTTTTGTTTAACCAGATGGAGGCTTCTCTCTGTTTTGTGGAGGAGGTCTTTTAGTTGGAGCCTATAGTCGTCCAGGACGGCCACCCGGTCACGATTTAGGGGCTCCGTAGGGGGGCCTCCCGGTTGGAGATGGGCGATTTTTCCCCTCAGGTGCCGTTCCTGGGCTTCCCTTTCCCTTTTCCTCTGGGCTCCCATTTTGATCAGGACTCCCCGCAGGGTTGCCTTAAAGGCGTCCCACAGAGTGTGTGTTCGCACCTCACCGTTGTCATCGAGTTCGAAGAAATCTGCAATGGCGTCAAGAACCTCCTGGGCTAGGACCTCGTCCTTCAGGAGGGAATCGTTACACTTCCATCTTCCCCTGTGTTCGTTTAGACCACCTCTTGCTATGGTGACTCGGACCAACTCATGGTCAGACCAGGGGACTGGGTCAACCCTATGGCCAGTGACAAATGGATACAAGGTTTCGTCCACCAGGACATAATCTGTCCGGGAAAATGACGTGAGTACGGATGAGTAGTAAGTGAAGAGGTGGGTGTCCGTTCTAGGGGTCGGGACCGTGTCCACCAGGCCCAGCTCCGAATTGACCCTCTGGAAGCCACGTGCCATGATCTCATCCGGTGCCCTGGGGGCCTGGGGACCAGCTTGTTTCCTGTCCCGGGTTGGGTCCAAGACCATGTTAAAGTCCCCCCCACCACCACCGTCCCGTGGACAAAGCCTTTGAGTTTGTCCCTCACCTCCTCCCAGAACTGAATTTGGCCTTCGTTTGGGCCGTAGACAACGGCCAGGGTAAGTGGGGCCCCCTGCAGGGATCCCCGCACCATCAGGTAGCGACCCTCTGGGTCTTTCAGCACGGCCTCTTTCTCGAACCCCACATTCCTCGCCACCCCCCTCTTTTTATTTTTGTGGGATGCACTGAAAACCTCCCCAATACCTCCTCCCCGGATTTTGGGCTACTTCCCCCGTGGCCAGTGAGTTTCCTGCAAAAAGAGGATGTCGAGGGTGGCCCTTCTAAACTCTCTGCAGACCAGGGATCTTTTTGTGGGGGTGTTTAAACCCCGTACATTAAGGGAGCCCACTCCCAGGGCAGGAAGACTATCAGCCATAATCCCAGATTCCCTCCCTCTCGGTCAATGCCCTCGTAACTCTTCTTCACGTGCTACCTTGGTTCTACTTTGTGGTCCCCTCTGTTCCCTTCCCCTCCCCCCGGGTGGGCCTAGAACACCCCAACTGCCCCCCGAACCCCAACCATATCTGAACAACCCCAACTCCCGTAAACACCCCCACCCCCCCTCCCCGGCGTCCAGCCAATTAGTTCTGCCATTGCTGGCTTTTGGCCGAACCACCAGCCTGCCCACCTCGGCCAGGCATTTCACACATAAAGCTCATCCCCTCGAGCCCCCAATGTTCCCCCCCGGCTGTAATCCGTCCCTGTGTCCCTTGTACTTGCTGTTCGTGGGGACGATAGTGGTGGTAGAATCTCCGAATCTGCGCATATCGTCCCGGATTCGGCGGGTCACCCCCGCTCTCAGTCCTCGGGGTCGTTTCGTTCTCCCGCTTTTGCTGGGGATGGGGTGTTCATTTTTCGAAATTTCCTTGCACCGGTTCGCCGTCTCCTTTCTCCGGACGGGCCGGGGCTATTTGTTCTGAAGCTCTCTGGTCCCACCGGTCCCCTCCGGGGATGCGGGTCCACTGTGTGCTCTTGAATAGCTCCCCGAATGTCTTCTTCCGTAATCAGGGTTGAGCGTTGGCCCATGCATTCAAAGTTCAGGGAGAAGGGGTAGCCCCATCTATAGCGCACGCCCTTTTCTTTGAATAGTAGCATAAGGGGTCGGCACATTCTGCGCTTAGCCAGCGTGTAGGAGGAAAGATCCTGATATATTGAGACCTGAGCATTATTGTAGTTGATTTCTCTGGTCTTTCGGGCCTCCTCCAGGACCTTTGTCTTTTCTGAGTAATAGTGGAACCGGACCAAAATTGACCGGGGGGGGCCCCCGCTCTGCCCCCTGCCCTATGCACTCTGTCGAATGTGAGCTTGGTTGTCATCTCCTCTGCGAATAGGAGGGTGATAATGTCCCTCACTATTCGGGTGATGTCCCTCTGTTTCCCCCTCTGCTTCAGGTACCCCGAAGATTCTGAGGTTGTTCCGCCTCTCCCCGTTTTCAAAATCGTCCATCTTTCGGGTCCTTTCCTCGTCCCTCTTCTCCAGGGCCTCCAGCCTCATACATAGTTGTATGTCCTGGGCTGCTGTTGAAGATTGGTTGGCCTCCACTTGTAATAGTCTATCTTCCACCTTGTCCACCCTCTGGTCCATTTTTTCAAACTTCTGGGCTATATCGGAACGCATGTCCCTGATTTCCTGCAAGATCGAGGCGAAGCCTCTTTCCATTGCTGCCGATGAGGGAGCCGCATCCTCGGATTGGGCCATAGTTCCTTTGGGGTTCGTACCCTTGTTACCTCTGGGGGTCTCCTGGAAACGGTATCCCTGTAGGGCTTCTCGCCAGTTCATCTGGTGTTTACCCGCACCTCTGGGTCAATACTCGATTTCCCTCTCGGGGCGCGGGTGCGAGGGGGGTGGGGGGAGGCCAGGCGAAGTCGCCCCACCCGCGAAACAGATGATTCTTGGCTGTTTCTTGGGGGTTGATCTTTTCTCGGGGGGGGGGGGGCGGGCACACGCCCCACCTGTACCTGGGTGGGGGCCTCACACCCCGCTCGAAGTCTGCCGCAGTGGTCCGGGGCCTCTCATGGCCGCCCCGTAGAAGGGTGTCCTGTGTGGCCTGGGCTGGCGGGGGCGGAAGGCACCACGACCCCGACGCCCCGCCCGAGGGCTCTCGTGGTGTTGGGGGGGGCGGGCACACGCCCCACCAACAGTGAGTGGGGGCCTCACACCCCGACCACCCCAAGATCTTGTGGCGGTATTTCTGTCCGTCGGGAGGGGGCGTGGCGCCCAACGCTGGATCCCCCTGGCCGGGGCCAATGTGGTCCGGGGGGCCCCCCCGCGCTTAATCAGGGCGTGCAGAGAGATCTCCCCACCCGCACCAGCGGGGGAGCGGGTCCGGGCCTCCCCGCGTCGCTGCCGCTCATTCTCCTCACATCCCTCCTCCGGGGCCCCGAGGGCCGCGGCCGCCCGCCTCAGGGACTCCTGACGGGGGCGGAGGGCGTCTGCGCGCCAGTCTGCTTCGCTCAAGCGGGTCCAACCGCGAGCACTCCGGGACGGTCTCCCGGGCCGGGGGCGCCGTGCCGTCGCCTCTCTGGTCCGGGCAGCAAGGGGGGGGAAGGGAGGGGGGAGCTCGTCTCCCGAGCCGCCGCCGGGCTCGCAGTGCTTCCGGCCTCTTATCCAGGCGGGAAGGCCTCGTCCCTCCTCTGGTGTCGGGCCCGTTCAGGCCGCGCCTTCTCCCGCTGGTCTCGATCTCGGGAACCCCGGGGTCGTCGGTCTCCGCTCTTTCTTTCACGGGGCGCCCCAAGGGTTCACCCGTCCCTTTCACCGCGTTGGGGTTTCGGGGGGGGGCTCAATTCCCTCTAGACGCCTGGCTTCGGGGAGAGCAGTACGTTCAGGCAGCCATTGCCTGCGCGCCCCCTGGTGGCCTCCAAAGCCCTGCTTTTATGCAGCACACCCCCATTCACTCAGCCTAGCTGTCAATCAAACATGCTAAGTGTTGAGCCGGCCGGCTCACCACTTGGGCTAATCACACAAGAGTGCGACTTAAGTTACCAAGGTAACTCAGTCCAGGGTGCCTAAACCCCCTCCCACACCCCCTGTGGTACCCAGACAGAGTGGCACCACTTTTGGAGGCTTCTGTGGAGAAGCCTGCCAAAAAGTGGAACAAAGGGCTCGACTTGGGTAGGAGTCACAGAAAAGAACACAAACGCCATTTTAGAATCGAGTCCTGGCAAAAAATACCAAACGGCGAATATTAAATAAATAAACTGGCAGTATGTTCGAGGCTATGGGAATTTAATAATTAAAGTTGGTAACCTCGAACAATGGGAAAATCCCATAGGGATATATTCGCGGCCGAATATAAAAAGTAGTATCCACTGCCACCAGCCAAAACTCGATCAGGGGGGACGGAGACGTCCCCCTTGACTAACAGACCCCAGGGCAATCAAATTGCCCCGACCAGTAGGCCCACAATATGATGGTTTGTACTGGTTTCTGTTAATAATTTGGGACTAGTAAAGCCAATGGTGACTTTACATGCCCTGGGAGAGAGTAGTCAGTCCCATTGTATGGCGTCTATGGTGGGGTGTCACTATGACACCCCTGTGTCACTGCACAGAGGGTGCTGTGTAACACACATAGTAAAAACACATGAGACCCTATGGAGTAAAGGACCCCATAGCCCATAAAACACAGTCAAAGGAACACCATAAATCATGTCCAAGAGTGGGAGAAAAAGAGTCTTACTCTTGGCAGGAGAAAAAAACAAACTCCAGAAATCCAGCAAAGCTGCTGGGGGACTCACTAGGTTAGGAAATTCAGCCTAAAGAGAGAATTCTCCCTAACAATTAGCAGCAGCATCATCTTACCTGCAGCCTTCATCTTTAAACACTCGCAACTACTGAAGACAGCTTCCTTGAATCTGCACGCCTCCCGGACAGAACGACCTGAAAGAGGAAGATAGAGGCAACATTAAAGAAAGCTGTAGAGACATTTACAAATTACGAACTGCGCAAAAGGCTTACCTGGCTGGTCGCCTTTCGGCTGGCACCACTCTGGACATTCCACTCGTGCTGAAGAACACTGCGACCTACAAGGAAGGAAAACACAGGTTAGCAAAGGCAAGACGTCGCAGTGCTGCGCATAGCGCTTACTTACCGCATCATAGCGCTCTTATTGCTCCTTCATTTACCAGCAGGGCTCAACCAAGCCAGTTCGCTGCGCTGAAGCTCTGCATACCTAAGGGAGAAAAAAGACATTTTAAACAAAGAAAGGCATGAAGGATAGCAACAAAACTAAAGAACAGCAGTAAGACCTACCTCAACAATATCAAACGGGCCGGCATCAGTGAAGTAACTGGACTGCACTCGCCCATGACAGAAAACGCACCCCTGCAAAGAAGGTAGGACGGAGAGCACGCCTAATTCTACCACAAGGCAGAACTTTCCCCGCAGACCACATCAGGGCAAAGCTGAGAAGCACACCAGCGAGTAACCCAGCTGGGAGCGTCCCTGTGGATACCAGGTGACCGTAACATCAACCTTAGCCCCAAACAGGGAACCTCGAAGAAGATCCGGTTTTGGCAGACCCACTGCGGGGCCTCGGAGGAGTCTCCAGTACGCTTCAGCGAGCTGAGACCAAAAGGGAGCACTCGAAACTGAAAGTGTTCTGCTCTCATAGAGAACCACAGATATTTCCTATGCGGACTCCAAATCATAATGTGCATGTACGAATCCTGGAGGTCTACCACACTGCGCCAATCGCCCTTCCAAAGAGAGGACTTTATTTGGCAAGGCGTGATCATCTTGAATTTCTCTTGGGGGGTGGGGGGGGAGAGAAAGGTTGAACTGGGAAAGATTGAGGATAGTGCGCAGGTCAGTCTGGTTTGGTACTGAACAGACCGGAGTAGAAGCCCTCCCCCTTGTCCCCACCGCTCTGAGGCCTAGATATTTCTGTACCTCTGCTCTGAGGGAGGGCGACCCGATCTGCTGGACGGGAGGGTTGAAGGGTGGGGGAGGGGGTGGGAGGGGGTTCAAGCGAAAGCCAGCCCCAGCGATGGAAAAAAAAAAACACTGGTCTTCGGTGATGGTCTGCCATGCCTCCAAATGAGACGAGAGTCGTCCTCCCACCGGAGCCAATATATCATTTGGATGACTTGTTGGCAGAGAGACTAGTTGTCCCTGGAGAAGAGGCTGATGGGCGAGAGAAAAAACAACCATCTTGCCGTTGTTTCTTTCAGCGGGTACCGCCACCGGAGCATCAGTTTGGCCTGCACAACGATCCTGAAACCTCCTGAACCCAGAGAAGGATCGAGTCTATGGCCCTGACCTCTGTGTATAAGGGGCCTTAGCTGGAGCTTCCGCCAAGACCGATAAGGATTTGGCGGTCTGGGTACTCGCTTTGGTCTTTGTGAGATCCTCGTCGGTAGAGGAGTGGAACAATTCCTTTCCATCAAAAGGAAGGTTCAGTACTTTGTCTTGCACTTCCTTTGAAAACTTCGTCGTATCGAGCTGTGCCTGGCGGAAAGGCATCAACCCCTACCATAAGGCCTCAAGCTGAGGTATCTACGTAGTGCGCCGCAGCTTCCAGTAGATCCTGCGCCAGCACTCTTACCGGCTTTAAAGTCATCTAGCCTATCCGCAAGAATGCACTCCTGGAAATCGGTTAACTCTTTCCACAGCCTCAGACTGGCTGCTGCCAGGATGAGCTGTGTTCGCTTGACGAAGCTGGAGAGACGAATTGGCAAAGACCTTCTTGCCCAAGGAGTCCAGAATGTTATCCTCCTTGGATAGGATTTGGGCTGCTGCCGTTGAAGATGCAGAGGCCGGATTGCACTGGAGGGTGGCGGCTGCCGCCTCCTCAGAGGTATGAAGCTTGTATCGAGTGTCAATTCCCTTATTGATGTGGATCCCAGTGTGGGGTTTATCCCAGACTTTGCGGGTCTCAGCCAAGACGTCCTTCTGGAGGAACAGGCCGGTGCACTCTTGAGGTGACAGGGTAAAGGCTCACGCAAGCACCCCCTCCTGAGGAGTGGGGGCCTCAGGTACTGGAATGTCAAGGAGGGCAATCATATCCAGGACCATGGAATGCTCTCACTGGGCGAGGCTGCTCATCGCTGTCCTGATCCGCTTGAGGCTCATCCAGCGAGGCAGGGACAGAAAACTGGTCCACCACACATACCGCCTCAGGTTTTAAAGTGTTGTCTCGGTCCGCCGGTGTCTTCTCTATAGGAGACAACGAGGCAGAGGAGGGGAGGCTCAGGGTACATTTCCCTGAAAAGACGCTTGAAATACACTTTAATAGGATCAGAGCATCAGAAACTTCCCAAAAAACTCATCCTCAGCTGAATGCTTTGGCGATGGTACAGGCAGAGGCCGCTCGCGAGGGGCATAGTCCCATGAACGCAGGGAGGATCGTTGCCAGGAAGGCCCACCACTGCACGTAAATCAGTGGAGCGGAAGCAGAAGGTAGCAAGACTGTATGAGGCAGCAGTGTCCAGGCGCACCAGTCAAATAAAGGGCGGAACGGATTTCTGTTGTCCACATGGCGTGGAAAAGGCTGCTCATCCCCAAAGGGAATGCTCCCAGCACCAGACGGCATGAACGTTGGTGTAAGAGGTATTTAAAATGGCCACCGTAGGCCACGGGTGTTGGGCCGCCATTTTGTGAACACCTGAGGAGAACTGCGTCAACATGTGGAGATGAGGCAATTGTCTCCTCAGGGGAGTCAGGGGACTTAAGTAACACCTTAGCCTTGACGCAAGGATCCTCAGCACAGCCGGTACTGGGTGGTCTCAGATGTTTACTGTACATCTTGGAACTGGTCCTGAAATTAACTAGGGGAAAGCCAGTAGTGGAGGGGTAATGGACCGTGACCGCCCTCTTTGCCCCCTTGACAGTAGCGTGGGACGTTTGAGGGATATACCTCACTGACAAGACCTTCAAAGAGGGTGTCTCGGATCCGTCGGTGCTGACTTTAGCCTCAACAAGAGGAACCTCTGGTTTTAAACCTCAGGGCGTACCCCGGTGTCAGCGTTGAAAGCTCCAGAAATGGAGACCTCAGGGCGAACCTTGGTATCCAGAGCCACAGACGAATTGGGCTTAACCTTAGCACCCAAATGGTGAACCTCGGAACGATGTCCGGAACTGGCCGATCCACTGCGGGAACCCTCTGAGAACATTCTGGTATGCATATTAGGCCCCTGGCGTACCTCGGGGGAACCGCTGGTGACAGAGCTACACGAGCCCCTCCCAGACCTGGCAGACCCCTGGCTGGGGCACACGAAAAGGTAAAGAGCTTACCAGGCATTTCTTCTTTTCGTCGATGAAAAGCTGAAAATGAGGTGCAGGAACGCGCTGAAACACCTCCTCCCACTGAAGAAGACAACGGAGTGCCCAGACGGAGAGGGAGTCGCAACAGAAGCACGAATCCCACCAATGTTCCGGGCCTAGACACTCAAAGCTAAGAGAGTGGGGATACACCCTAGCGAAGCGACGTTCGCATGAAGAACAGGACACGAATCCCAGACGCTCCGGCATAGACTGAGGACTAGATGACCGAGGAACTGGAGCAGGAAGGAAAGACAAAAGGGAATACAAATAAAAATTCACAGTGATGCTAGTGCGTCCAGCCCCGACCGCGCAGAGAAAAGGACTGAAGGGCGATGGGCGGGGCTCAGGAGGGCAAAGTTACGGCCACGTGCGGTGCCCTGTATAAAAATAAAAAGACACAAATTTAATTTTTTATGCTTTTTGACAAAAGTGCTCCGGTCCCGTCCCAAAGGACAGAATGTCCCACAGGTATGGAGGAAAGGGGTCGGGACGTAGGAGTATTGCGGTTACCGAAATCCAGCCCAATGATCATTGTTAGGCACAAACTAGGCCTACTTTCATTGCACCATCGAATCCTCTGAAAAGCACTAACCACGTCTCGAAAGCTGGAGCTAGCCTCTTGTTCGCCCCAATACATAAGCATCCAAGTTGGATATCTAAGAGAGTTTCTGGCCTTTGTCATTCTGGAGGGTTAAGTGTACCGAAATCTTGACCTCGCTAAACACAAAGATTCAAACTCTACGTGACAGCCCACAGAAAATCTAGATCTTACTCATGTCCGCTGATTGGTCTGAAACAGAGTCAAGACGCTCCAAGTTAAAAGCCTATAATCTCTCGGAAACATTAACAGGACTGCCCGGCATCGTTCCAGAATATCTTGAAAAAATCTCTCAACATGAAGCACAGATCTAATCCTCAGATTTAGGCTGAACGTCCTGAGAACCAAAAACAGCCTACATAAGTATGGTGTCGTCTCTGTGGATTGAAAGAGGAATCTTTAGAACAAATAACATTATTCCGCACAGAACTAAGGGCAAAAAGAATAAAAGTCCTTCATGACAAAGTGGTAGCTGGGTGCAGCCTAAACGCTGACCTCTGGTGGGAATCTGTGTATGGAGGGTCAAACCCAAAAGATCACCAGGGCACTAGTTGCATTTCTGGAAGCCACCTTTTGCGAACTAGAAACCGTTACATTGGCTCATTTACAGGTATAGAGGTTCACCAGAAGGGAGCCATATACATAAAGCCAAGAGTTCTGATGGGACTTGTGAACGGGTGGTATATCTGTCACAGAACTGCAGAAAGCTTCCTATTTAGTAACAATGGATACTTGGAAATGCTTGGAAAATGACACAAAGACTGGTCTTGTCTTATAAACGGGGGAATTAATTCAAAGCAAAAGTGTGTATTCCAACTGTATGCTTAATAAAAAAATAAAAATAAAAAGTAGGCAAGGTAGTACAAGCAGAACCTCTTCTACTTTAAGGTGCAGGGGGATCTTGTGGAATATCTGTTAGTCTACATCAGAACCTGCATGCAGTCTTACAGCAAATTCTGGTGTCCTTACGGCAGGCATTCGGAAGCCATGCAGTCAGATTCAAATACGACAGGTTGTGGTGGGTCACACTGCGGTTCGTTTTGGTCAGGAGATCTAGTCTGTATGGAATAGTCCACTGTTGGACCACAGAGGTGGCTCAGGTCTGCATACTACCACTGCCGTGGCCAGGACGGTCTATCAGGATCATATGTGGTCTGGATCAATTCAAAGTGATGATCACCTTGGGTATTCAATAACACCTAACCGTTAAAAAGACTGTTCCTTTGGAACCAGTCTTTGGGAATCGGAAGGCAAAGTCTTAAAATGTTGGGTTTGCCACTGCTGTGAAGTAGACCAACTGGGAGAAAAGCCCCTTTTACAAAGAGTTGCTTCAAATTGTCATTTAAAACCCACTCTTTGTCTTCTTCAGAGGGCCTGCATAAGGTTTTCATTTGGACATGTTTTGAATCCCTAGGTGGTGAACCGCTGCAATTGTTGGGATCATTGCTCAAATCCAATGCATGCTTATTTGAGCGCCCTTGGACTTGACTCTGGTCCTTGTACCACTGTATTATTAAGGTAGCACATCCTTGTGGTATTGACAGTCTGAATCAGGATTGTCGACACATTTTCTATGGATGGGAGAAAGACTTTCAGCACGATTCGGACTGCCCTGAGCACCAGCATAAAAGTGGTAAAGGAGCTCCTTCCATATCCAGACCATTTGAATTGCAGACGACCATGTTCACTCCCCAGCTTTCCATCAAAGCATATATTGCACTTGTTGCTGTTTTGGGGACTTTTAGAAGAAAGTCACCTGCAGCAACTTGCCTGTCGCCCACCACCAATTGAGATTTTGACTGTCTTTAGAATCATGGTATTTTTTTTCCAGTAATTCGACTTGAGATCATTGGTTTTCCAGGCATTTCCGAAGAGGCATGTGCCAAGTAATCAAACAAGCAGAATCTCCAGAGGGTGCCTTGACAAAATAACTCTGCATTTCAGATTTGAGGTTAACTGTTCTGGAGATGTATGGGGGCTCCCTATCCCGCACAGGAAACACCAGAGATTCATTCGTACAGTTCTGGTGCTTTATTGTAGAAGTACAGAGCAAGAAAGGCAAACCAGTTTGTCGCAAGCCACAGGCGAATAACGCAGCCCCTGAGGAATACGCAAGCCCACCATCTCGTGACATAGGAAAAAGAAAGGAAAGAACGGCAGTGAAAGGTTAGGGAAAGGCACACGTGAAAGTAATTACAGCACAATTTTTTCACAACCTGCTGATGAGGGATGTGCAACCATCAAACCTAACGGAAACACAGGGTCCAACTAAAAGGTAGACCAGAACTTTGGATAAATGGTAGCAGTGGCAGAACATTCAGGCTTGAAAAGCGGAAGAAGTGGGCACCACAATTTACGTATTCTTATTTCTATTTGATTATCATAATTTGATGTATATTTCCAGGAGCTTTCAGGTTAAAGATGATCCTTTGACACAGGGATCCCTATAACTCTTGAACAAACCAACAACCAGGTGTAACCACCTCGTAATACCTGAAGCTCTCATCAAGCTCAATCAAACTGAGCGCAATCGATTTTCATTAGTTTATCTGAACAGCATTCTTTTTCGTCCCTTCTTATATTAATGCTTCGTGCCAATGTTAAATATTGTGCTGTAGCATCCTTGTTTAACATAATACTCAATAACTCTTCATTTGTATAAAAAATGAATTTATTCACAGCTTTCCAAGGACAGAAAAGTTCAAAAGGCAAAAACTGATTCTAAAGTCAAAGAGTGGTTATGTGCCAATGCATTCCGGAGTGCTATACCATATTCAGGGCTTATGACTTTGAATCTCCTCCCTTCCACACTACAACATGTCACTTCGGAGTAGTTTCCTTACAACGATAGATTACCTACGTTAGCTCCATAGTTTCTCAAACAGCCGCCACAGCTCAAAGTACATTCAGGCTTAACTCAAGGGAGAGAGGAAGGATGGCAGCGAAGTAAAGTCAATCTCCACAGATACCTTCAAAGAATACACCACACTGGAAATTATGCACTTTAAATAAAACCACACCCAGAATATCTATTAGGACAACCTTGAAGGTGAAAATCCTCCATAAAGGCAGGTAAGCAACCTACTAAAATCTCAGCAGAATTCAAGAAGGGTTAGGGCCTTCCTTAGATATACCCAAACACTCCTGGACTGGTCTATGACTAGTACTCCAATCACACGCAAAGGCAGCCAATCAATCAGACTAGCCTTAAAAACTGCCAAACACTCAGGTCAACCCAAGCAATTTGTGTTTGGGCTGTTCAGGGATGGGGACCAGTCTAAACCAGTACAATGGCTGTAGGCCTGAACCTAGAGTGAGCCCATGTTTGCACAACAGCTTGCCTTGCAAATTGCTTGAAATGGGAAATGGCCCAAAAAAAAGTGGCTAGCATGAAGGTGCATTGGGCTTCTAATGTGGTGAAATCAGTATTTCTTCCTTTTATTAAAGTTTTCCTCCATATTATATGGACCCCCACACCTTTTGCCTTTGTTTGACACCTTATCCTGACCTTACTGTCAAGTGAAACCTTCAGCTTCACGACACTGGCCTTCTTGCTTATTTGTAATGGGGAAACTGACTAGTCGTTGCAACTGCCAGTACTGGGAAACTTTTTCCCCTTTTGACTTTTGACATGTTACCCATTTGGGTCACTTTTTCATATTGCAAAACGCATCTTTCAATGCAGTGCAATGGGGATACATTTCAATCACCCTAGACTTACACCAAAGGGATTTTTTGTTACTTTTAAATATACCTGAGACAAGCTGGTGGCAGCAGTTACATTTTTATAATTTTTTCTATATTGTTAGTTGGCGCATTCGCATTTACCGCGTTTGGCTACTAACTCAGGATAGTGTCCTAAAATGGCCATGCCACGAGGATTTTCGCTTGTCCTCTGGTCATTTTTGTTCTTTGGCCTTCTTCCCGTCCTCAAGTCAGGAATGACATGCATTACTTACCTTAATAGCATTTTTGATGATTGTATCTGCTTAGATTCACATTCTGTGCATATGGTCCGACATCCAGTGGTAACCCCAGAGTATTGCATCTTGTCTTCCGGGGACCGAAAAGGGACGTCAGCATAGGCGTGTCAGTAACACTATCCCTATCGTGATGTGTAGTGTACCCAAAATCCCTCACGCGCTGAGGTCCCGCCGATTGTATTTTTTCTGCCACAAGGGAGCCCAAGGCTATTGAGAGTGAATACATTGATTGATTGATTTATTTATAGAGAGCTTTACACCAAGGCGCTGTACAATGGAACAACAAAATACAGAGTAAAAACAACAACATAACAATGTGAGCAAAGTGGCAACTTGAATCATTTAACAACAAAACAGTGCAAAATGCAATTGACTGAGAGGGGGGAGAAGTGGAGTGGGAACAGGAGAGTAAAGGGAGGGGCAGGGAAGGATTGAATGAGTGTAGAAGGAAGGGAGAGAGTGTAAAATAGAAAGGGAAGGTGGTAAGGGAGGGGAGGGATTAGAAGAGGGGAAAGACGGGGGTAGAGAGGGCAGGGGGGGCTTCAAGGTGGGGATTGGAGGAGGAAGGATTCAAGGAAAGTGCGAAATGAGATGAGGGTAGTGGAAGAGCGGATTGAGAGGGGGAGGGAGTTCCAATGCAGAGGAGCAAGAAGTTGGAAAGAGCGGAACCGGGAGGAAGCACAGGGGGAAGGAGGTACAGAGAGAAGGAAGTGGTCAGCGGAACGAAGGGAGCGAGAAGGGGGAGTAGAAGGAGAGAAGGGACGAGAGATAAGGAGAGACAAGACCATGAAGGGATTTGAATACAAGGCAGAGGAACTGGAATTTTAGTTGTAGGTACCGTCACCTCCCGACTGGCTACATATTGAGGGATCTGAAAAAGCATGTCCTATTGTTACGCTCACCTGGACCCCACAGGGGTGTCGATCAGACCCGGACAGCTGCGGTCTCCTTCAACGTGATGCGTAGTGCAGAGATGATTTTCTGGACTGGCCTGCCTAGTCTTGTCTGCTGGACCCGAAGAAGTATTTTCCTGCAAGTGGAGACAGGGATTAACCACCTGTGGGTTTTAGTGATGGCCTCCCAACTGTTCTCGCTCTCCCCCACTAATCACCTCCGATATCCCCTTAGTAACCTCACCTTATGTTCGTAAAAGATGAGCTCTCCATCCTGTGCGTCTTGCAGGGGCGCGTAGATACCAGTTACTTCACTGGTTTGAAGGCGTTGGGAGAGTTCCGGTAAGTATTGACTCTGAAGTCCCTGGCGGGATTGGTAAGTATCAAGTTCAAAGAGTTCAATGTGCCCGATGTTCACTCTTGTCCCCTTCCTTAAGTTGCAACTGAGTTTGTGAGAAGCAGGTCTCGTAGCTGCTGCTGGCGTTCAGGTAAGA
This sequence comes from Ambystoma mexicanum, assembly GCF_040938575.1. Classification (NCBI taxonomy): domain Eukaryota; kingdom Metazoa; phylum Chordata; class Amphibia; order Caudata; family Ambystomatidae; genus Ambystoma; species Ambystoma mexicanum. Next base: position 420,337,220 of record NC_090935.1, read on the forward strand.
GTCTGTGTTACCCAACGCTGTCCGGTAACTATTGCATGCGTTAACGTGTTGTTTTTCTCCCTCTTTACAGATGCGGCATATGAAAATGTGGAGAGTTATGGAATAATACCGCCCGTGGTAAATCTGGTAAGTCTATGGTGGTAAGAGGTTGCATTTGTTGATTCCCTTGGCTCACCTTGTCTTTTCTTGTGTCCCCTAGGTGCCGGATTACGGCAAAGAAATGATGGACAGTGCCGGATCGAAAGATGCTGTGAGAACTGGTGAGTATGGCCCCGTGCAAGAGCTGGCGAAGCGACGCGTGCTGGACTGATGTACTTTCCAGGTCCGGAGATGAAATGGTTCCGGAATTAGGTGAGGAATTTGAAATAAGTTTGTTTTCTAACCTTGTCCTTTTCTTCTGTATTCTAGGAGCTCTGGATTTGAGGCAGGTGTGGCAGAAGACTGGATGCTAGCTGCAGGCACGGTGAGCGTCACGCTGCTGGATGCAGAATAACGCAAAGCATGTGCTGCTGTTCGGGTGTGGTGTAAATAGCCTCCAAAGTAGTTCCAGGTAAGAAGTTCCCTAGAGCCACGCCTGAGTAATAAATAGTCCCTGTAACAAAATAGTCCCATCCAGGCCTCATGTAGTCTTGGACTCTTTTGCAGCATGGTCTGCATCAGGTAAGTAAAGTCTATGAGCCTGGCGCCTAAGGCGCCAGGACTGAACCCAGACAGCCCCTAGCTGGGGCTGCTGAGGTTTAAACAAATGTCTGGATGCCTGCTCCCGGAGCTGAGGGCCTTGGTCCTGATGCCCAGGGGAGGCATCATGACACCTATACCCACTCGTTGGAGGGGAAGACGAGGTTGTCTTCCGTCCGGATTAGAGCCCCCAGAAATAGTTTTACTTGACTGGGGACTAGACTGGATTTTTTCTCGTTGATGGAGAATCCCAGACTGAACACAAGGTCTACGGTCTTCTGGGTGTTCAAAAAGCATGTATCGTAAGAGTCCCCTGTTATGAGCCAGTCGTCAAGGTAAGGTAAACCGGGACGGATAGTCTGCACAGGTGTGCTGCGGCTACTGCCAGGATCTTTGCAAACACCCTTGGCGCCGAGGCGATGCCGAAGGGGAGCACTTTGAATTGGAAATGCCTGTCCTCTATCTTGAACCTTAGATATTTCCTGTGCGCTGGTAACATTGAAATATGAAAGTATGCATCTTTCATGTCCAATGTTGCCATGTGGTCCCCCTGTTTCAACAGCGGGATCACCTCCTGTAGCATTACCATACAAAACTTTTGAGGTTTTAATAATTTGTACGCTGGACGAAGGTCTAGAACAGGGCGCATGGTGAGGTCCTTATTTGGGTACCAGGAAGTACACTGAATAGATACCCTTGTTTACCTGAAGAATAGGGACGGTGAGAGGCGCCGTGAGCGCGGTGGTCTGAACTGTGGTGGTCAGGCCAATTACACGCAGCACCCATGGACGACCGTCTTTATAACACACTGGTCTGAAGTTATCCCCTCCCAGGCCATGAGGAAAGATGTAAAGCGCCACCCGACTGGGGTGACATGGGAGAGGACCTGTATCTGATGGCCATTTCTGACCCTTGGCTGTGGCTCCTCTAGGATTGGGGCCTCTACCTCTGTCTTTTCTCTCCTTGCAGGTTGCGATGTTCCTCGCCGAGCACAGTAATGTTCCAGCAATGATACTGACCAGGAGATGACTACCCAGGTAAGAATTGTGTGGCTTTCTTCATTCGTTAGGAAACGTGAGTAAACGCTTACTAATGCGGTCTTTCTTTCTCCTCTTTCCAGGTTATGGTATTCCAGGATGCATGCGGTGCGGATGATGGAGTTCGTACCTTCAGGTGAGTGGAACTGAAGTCAACGATGGATTGAAGACAGGATACTGTTCCAGGTAAGTTTCATAGTGTTCTTTCTCCCTCTGCAGGTCCTTGGTTTCAGGTAAGCTGGCATCAAAGAAATGGACACAGTGAGATTTACACTGCCCACATCAGAATAACACAAAGCATGTTCTGATATTTGGGTGTGGTTTAAATAGTCTCAGGTAAAGTAGTCCAGGTAAAATAGTCCTAGGCCTGCCACACCCAAATGAGTCCAGGTAAAGTAGTCCCAGGCCTGCCACACCCAAAAGACTAGACCGCATAGCTCAGTTCCTTGCAACTGAGCTATGTGTGTGCCTCCATGTTGACTAAACCCCCACCCCCCCGCCCCCAAGTTAAATAGTCCCATTCTAATGTTGGTCTTCATGATGGTTATGAGCCTGGCACCAAAGGCGCCAGGACTGACTCCAAGAGAGTCTTGAATGAGGTGTTAAGGCCTTTGACCTGGCCCTAACTTGAAGGCGGACTTGACACTGAGGGCCAGGGGCAAGGGTCATGATACCTTTTGGGGGGGGGAGGTTTTTGAGTAATCTGTTGCAGGGACTTAAGAGTCTCATGCTCTTTTTTGGCCGTTTCCAAGGCATCATCGACTGCTTTCAAGAAGAGATTGGTCTCTTCAATGGGTTTGTTGAGAAGAGCGGCCTGTGTTTAGGGCTTGAGACCTGAGTTACGAAACCAAGCGTGCCACTTAAGTAAAGTGCCCTGGCCAGAAACCTGACTGCTGCCTCAGCAGTGTCCAGAGTGTTCTTTATTACATTCTGGTTTACCCATCTGCCTTAGGCCACGATGGTGAGAAGCCTGGACCTGACGGGTTCAGGAACTTACTGGAGACCTTCCTGTGCTAGGTTCCATTGGGCATCTGCATAACTCGCCAGCAGCGTAGTGTTATTCGCTATGCGTTTGGTATATGTAGCTGCCATGGAAACCCACTTACCTAGGGTATACAACCTCTTGGATTCTTTATCCACAGGCGCCTCCCCCGGAGCAAGGGGTACTCCTGCCCGTTTCCGGGTGGTAGTCACTACCAAGGAGTCGGGGGTGGCATGTATTGAGGGTTCGAAGGAGCTGGCCGTAATAGCTTTTACACTGTTCGGTTCAATGCCCGGGTCTGAGCTGGCAAGACCATGGAGGGGGGTCAATCTTTTAACAGAATTAAGCAGGGGAATGGCTTGGCTTGAGGGGGGTTTCTCCTTGAGAATGTCCTCCACAAAGTCTTGTTCGGGTAACGCCTCTTGAGTAGTGATTTGGAAGTGATCTGTAGCCTTCCTTAAGATGGCATTGAAGGCCATTTGGTCGTCTACAGGCGAGGCCTGGCGAGCAGGGGGTGGATTGAGGAGAATCCAGGCACAGGACATCAGTGTCCTGATCTTGTGTGGGGAGCGTCCATGGCTCCGTCTCCACTTGCTGGGTTTCCTCCCAGTTGTCCATGGCATCCGCCTGGTCCTCATTGTAGTCCTACAGGAAGGGTCTTCTTCACTGTAAATGTCTTGATAAGTGTCCATCTGGACGATGTCTTCATGATGGACAGGGACCGAGGGCTGAGAGTCCAGATTTACTTGGATGCATGTAGCCAATTTAAGACTAGGTTCTCCACTAGATCTTTTCGTGGAAGGATGTTCAGAAAAATTGATAATTTTTTTCAAGACGATCCATGCACCCCATAAATTTCTCTTTTGTCCATTTAGAGGAACCAGAAGGGACTATGGGTCGAAATTTGTCATCAAGGGTGTTGGAAAGAGGCTCCTGACTGTCCTTGTAAATTTCACGAGAATCGGGGCACCATGGCGCATCTATAGACTTGTCCGCGTCCCGCCCCATGTGTTTCGACAGAGTAGGTACCAGCCCAACCGCCGAAGTAATTGTCGCAATACTGTCTTCAATCACCGCCAAATCAGCGCGAATTAGTGGGTCTAAAGGTCTATTGGTAGATTTACCGCCTACCGCAGTGTTAGAGGGCCTAATAGTAGATTTTGGGGTAGCGCCCTGGTTTGTTTTGGAATCCCCAGTCGCAAAGCGCTGCTGCGGATGCAGGGAAGGCTGCTGATCTGCACGATCAGAGGAATCCCCCGAAATGTTTGACAGCCGTGCTGGCGCTTTCACCTTCTTCGACGTACCCGTCAAAATTGGTGGTGGGGTTGTGTGTTTAGTGTGATACGGTCTTTGTACGCCCCCGTCGCCGGGTGTTTTTCCCTGAAGCGAGACTTGTGTCAGGCCTTGAAGGGTCCGGGACGGGCGTGGCGGACCTAGAAGTGTCCGCCTCAAGGTCTATAACATTCGCTACGGATGTTTGGTCATCGGAGGTGCCCCCGTCACTTTCGGCGGGTGTTGCGGTGGCGGGGGGGGGGGGGGGGTTCCGCCCGCAACATACCGTATGCGGCCCACCGTTTTACACGGCGCTCCTTCAGGGTCTTAGGCCGAAGGAGTTTACAAGCCGCACACAGCTTCTAGTCATGATGTAAGGGGAGACAAGAATTACAGGTTCTGTGCTACGGGTATCTGACCCTACACTTAGGGCAGAACCTAAATGGAGTCCTTTCCATAGCGAAAGGTGTAAACAAAGATGACCAGAACTAGAGGGCAAAGAGCGGGAAAGAGGAAAGACATAACGAAGATATGGCCACCCCGAACCCACTCTCCCTACTGTGTAGGCCGACCAGAGGGCCCGCCCACGTGCATTCCTCAGCTGCCGGATCTTAGGCACCGAAATCCACCGCTGTAGAAAACTCCATGCAGTCTTTGTCGAAGTTATTCTTGCCGTCGTTATTCTTGCCGTTGAAGTGACTTAAGGGGGGGGAATAACCGACAAGTCGGTCTTAAGAAACAATGTCTCTTATGTAACAGCTCCGCTATAGGGCGACCAGTTATCTGGGTGGAAAAAAAACTATCTGAGGGACATCGGCGTGTGAGGAATTTTGGGTACACTACACGTCACGATAGGGATAGTGTTACAGACACGCCTCTGCCGACATCCCCTTAGGGTCCACGAAAGACAAGATGCAATACTCTGCGGTTACCACTGGATGTCGGACCACATGCACAGCACGTGATTCTAAGCAGATTAACAAGCATCAGAATCCCTTTTATGGTCATGCATTTGCCTGGGAAAGCAGTGGTTTTCGCAGGCTAGTGGATGCATGTGTGCCTGGGCTCAGGAAGTGGGCTGGGACTGGCTGGTCTGAATCCACATACTGGTGCCAGTATGCCTAGTCTGCATGCATGAGTGCCCCGCAGTGGCCCCAGATTGGACCGCTGCTGGTGTGGGGGGCGGGGGTTGAGTTTGATGTCACCTGAATTTAGAATAAGGAGTCCAGCAGCCATTCAAGTGGATAGGAAGAGGATCCAAGATTCCTATGCAACTGTGCAGATGACAGAAGACCCGTGGACCAGTCCTTAAGGGGCCTGGTAACCATTCTTGCTGCTGTCCCAGCGACACCCTGCTGGACGACCTGATCTCAGAAGGCCCTTGCTGTTTCGACCCTTTGGACAAGTGGGACCAACCAGTCTCGATGCCTTCTCACAATCCTGCAGCCTGGAGCCTTCGGAAGTGTCCCTAGACCACCCGGTGGACTGAGCAGCTCTGTTCTGGGCTACTGAGCTAGATTACACGTTTGCCCAGTATTTTGGGGGGGTCTCCAACTATTCCTAGAAGTCGCCTTCCTGCAAGGTTTCAGCATCCGAGCGTCAACAGGTCCTGTTCTGCAAGGCTTTTTTTGTTTGAGACTACCAAGACGCCTACTGTCGACCATGTGCGGTGACTGCCGCTGGAACTGGCCATCCACAATCTGGTAGTGTTGTACTGAAGAGTCCTGCATCAGTGCTTGGTGCATTTCTCCACTGGAAAGTTACGTTATGTGGTTAATGTTAAAGGATATTTGTACCGCGCACTATCACCACCAGAGTGGTCCCCTGGCGGATCTGTAACAAAAAGGGCGGGGTAAGTTAGGTGTGTTAGTAGGACAAAGTTTGGCGGAGAGCAAGGGAGCTGTGAAGTACTGTTGGTGGCTTCAGTTCGGTTAACACCGTTCACCAAGCATATTGGTGTGTTATTCGGTTCAGAGTCCGTCGTGTGCTATTTGGGGGTCTGTGTGGTGTGGTTGTTGTTGCGGTGTGGTGAAGGGGTTGCTGCAGATTTAAGAGGTGTGGTTGTGCTTGGTAAAAGTGAGAGGTGTGTGAGGAGTGGAGAGGTTTGTTAGTATCCTTGTTAGGAGAGATGCATATTCCTATTGCGTCTCCTTCGTGATTTCGGGAAGGTTGTTTACTTTCGGTGGTTAAGTTTCAGCGTGATGAGGCTGTCTCATCTCTTTGTCATTATGCTAAGTTAGCTACTTTCGTGTTTCCATCTTTGTATTTGGCTGGCCCTTTTATCCCAGTTTGTCTTTGCTGTAGCCTAGGTTTGGATTGATTTACTTGCGAGCTAAGCCCATGCCCTACGTCCTTTCTGATTGGGAAAGGTTGTTTGTGGTGTTGGGCATATAGGTTACATTTCTGTCCTCATGGGATTGTTGCTAGCATCGCCTCTCTTGTTCTTGTAGGATTTTCCCTTAGTTGGTCCTGGGTGTTGTCTGTGCCAACATATATTCTGTCAATCTGTTCTTTGCGTTTCCTGTTTGATTGTTTTAGTTGTTTCAATTTGGTCCGAGGTGTTTAAGAGCCAGGTTTTTAGAAGTTTCCGAAATTTTAGGTGGACTTTGGTGTTTCTTATTTCTTTCATCGGGTTATTCCAGGTTTTTGCGGCTAGGTGGGAGAAAGAGGAGCCCCCTAGTTTTTTCTTGAGGTATGGTTTTGGTTCCAGGTGAATTTCATTGCTTGATCTAGGTTGAAAGGGCTGCACTCAGCTCTTGGACCTAACCAGAACTTTGATTGCGCCGGCAGCTCATGGACCTCTTCTATTGCATCTAACGGCAGGAAAAGCTACTGCCAGCGACCCCCATTCAACCCGTCAAGTCCTTTGGGAAATAACCATGTTACTCACCGTAGTGACCACCTTACTCCTAGTCCAAAGTCCCCTTTCCTCCATACTTATGGGACATCTCTCCGACCTGTGGGACGGGACCGGAGCACTTTGTAAAAAAGCATTAAAAAAAAAAACAATTTAAAAAATGTGTCCTTCCTCTCTTTCTGCGCGGGGCCCGGCACGCGGCCGTAACCCCGCCCACCTTGGCTCTGCCCCGCGCATCGCCCATAAGTCCTTTTCTATCGCCAGGCCAGAGATCTATTAGCAATAACAGAGGAACCTTATTAGAGGGCACGGCGGGAGGTTGTATGGAGGAAAGGGGACTATGGACTAGGAGTAAGGTGGTCACTACGGTGAGTAACCTGGTTATACTCCTACGTCCCATCCCCATTCCTCCATACTTATGGGAGATTCCAAAGCACTCCTAACTGGAACTACGGGTGGATGGAAATACCCCTTATTGAAAAAGGTTCTTCAGCACAGCCCGACCAAACTGAGCATCAGCACTCGAGCTCATGTCAAGACAATAATTCTTACAAAAAGCAGACGGGGAGGCCCAAGAAGCTGTCCTAGCGATGGACTCCCAGGGGACATACTTCTGAAAAGCAACCGCAGCTGCCTTGCCATACACCAGGTGTGCATGAATACCCTTAGGAGGTTTCAGCCCTTGGATGGTGAAAGACTCCGTAATGCAGGCGGCGATCCACCGAGAAATAGTCGCCTTAGACGCCTGCTTACCCTGAGGGTTACCGAAAGTCCCAAAAATCAGAGAAGAACTCCTAAGCTCGGAAGTCCTGTCAAGGTAGAACTTAAGAGCCCTTCTGACATCAAGGCAGGGCAGAACCCTTCCCGCCTCTGAAGTAGGGTTCGGAAAAAAGACCGGCAGGCAGATCGACTGATTCAGAAGGAATTCAGTTACCACCTTCGGTAGAAAGGCAGGGTTTGTCCGTAGGACCACCTTGTCCTTGTGAAAAACCAAGAAGGGATGCTCCACTGAAAGGCCTGGAGCTCACTCACTCGCCTTGCTGAGGTGACGGCGACCAGAAAGGACACTTTCCATGATAGGTACTTGAGGTCCACCGTGGCCATGGGTTCAAAAGGCTTATGGCACAGCGCCGTCAGGACTACATTTAGGTCCCACGGTGGGTGCAAACTACGAACCGGAGGGTAGAGGCGTGTCAAGCCTGCAAAATGCCTCTTGACCACAGTTACTCAGAGAGTAGGAACATTGGTCTGTAGAAAAATGAGCGGAGACCGCTGAAAGGTAGGTTCTGCAGGACAGAACATGAACACCCGACTCTGCTAGTGAGGACACGAAGGACAGCACAGTGTCAATCGTAGCCACCCTCGGATCCAACTGCTTTTCCAAACACCAATTCCAGAACCTGAGCCATTTTTACTCCTGTACTGGGATCTGGTCGAGTGTTTCCTGGCTGCCTGGATAATACGCATGTTATCCATAGACAAGTTAAGATGCTCTAAAGACCTGAACACAGGCACCATGCCGCCAAGCTGAGCGATTGTGGGGAGAGGTGCCATATCTGCTGCTCCCCCTGATGAAGAAGATCAGGGGTCACTGGTAGCCTGATCGGCGGATACACCGACAGGTGTTGAAGTTCTGAGAACCAGAACCTGGGCGGCCACCAGAGGGCTATGAGTAGAAGGGAGCAGTTCACAGAGTTCTTCAGCTTCCAAATTGCTCGATGGACTAGAGGCAGCGGCAGGAAGGCATAAGCTCTCATGTTGTGTCATGGAATCTCGAGAGCATCCCCCAGAGAGGAGGCTCCCAGCCCCCCCTCTGGAAGCATACCGAGGAAGCTTCCTGTTCACCGCTGGAGCGAAGAGATCCACCTCCGGTGTGCCCCAACACGAGAAGATCCATGAGAGGACCTTTGCCTTCAACTCCCACTTGTAGCTGACCACCGTCCGCCGGCTGAGGGCATCCGCTGTGACATTCAGCTGGCCCGGAGTGTGTACTGCAAGCAGCCAGATGAGGGGGGGTGGGGAAGACTTCGTTCCCCCTTGCTTGTTGATGTAAAACATGGACACCACATTGTCCGTGCGTATGGGGACCACCTTGTTGGCAATGACCTGAACGCCTTGAGCGCAAGAAAAATTGCCAGAAGCTCCAAATGATTTATGTGCAGGAGCTTGTCTAGGGTGACCAGAGGTCCGATACTTGTAGAAGATCCAACATTGTACCCCACCCCAGGAGGGAGGAGTCCGTCGTGATCGTCACCATCGGAGCAGGGTCTTTGAAACACGCACCCACCGGCAGGTTGCTGAGAGACGACAACCACACCAGGTCCACTCTCATGAAAGCTGGAATCGGTATTATTTTGGAGTCCGGATCCACAGCCAAGAACTCCAAAGAGCCATCTGCGTCCGCCTCATCTTGAGCCGAGCAAGGGGAAGAGCCAATACGCACAAGGCCATGAGGCCCAGAAGCCTCTGGAACCACCAGGCCGACACGCTCTCCGACTGCGCAAACATCTGACACGTGGCCAACAGATCCGCCATTCTGGCCCGGTCAGGTAAACTCTGCAGTCGATCGTGTTCCAACAAAAACCCAGGAACGTCAAGTCAAAGACCATCATGGAAGATTTCCGCCAGTTCACCGACAGCCCAAGGTGAAACAGGAGCTGGAGGAGAGACTGAAGATTGCTCGAGGCTTCCAGCGGACAAGGACTGCGCAACAGCCAATCGTCCAAATACGAATACACATGGATACCCTGTAGCCGAAGAAAAGCTGCGATCACCGACATCTTCGTAAAGACACGCGGTGCCGAGCTGAGGCCAAAAGGGAGCATTCGGAACTGGAAGTGCTCCTCCCCCACAGAAACCATAGGTATCTCTGATGCGGATTCCAGATCAGGATATGCATATACGCATCCTGGAGGTCCACCACGCTGAGCCAATCACCCTTCAGTAAGAGGACTTTATTTGACAGGGCGTGATCATCTTAAATTTCTCTTGGGGTAGAAAGAGATTGAACTGGGAAAGTTCTAGTATGGTGCGCAGGCCAGCCTGGTTGGGTTTGGGCACCGTAAACAGCCAGGAATAAAAGCCCTCCCCTCGCTCCCCTAGAGGAACAGGTTCCACCGCCCTGAGATCCAGTAACTTCTGAATCTCGGCTCTGAGGGAGGGCAACCCCGACTGCTGGAAAGGAGGATTGATGGGTGGGGTAGACGGAAGGGGGAAGCGGAAGCCTGCCCGAGCGACTAACTAGACCCACCAGTCCTCGGTGATGGTCTGCCACGCCTCCCAATGAGACACAATGCGTCCTACCACCGGGGTCTCGTGCGAGCGCAGAAAACCTTCATTTTGCCGATTTGTCAGTGACAGCACCACCTGAACCCGAGGAGGCGGCTGAGGAGCGGGAGAAAAACCAACTCCATTGCTGCCTTCGGTGGGAATTTCCCGAAGGGGTGTCAACCCTGCGGGATTTCCGATCTAAAAAAAAACCTGAAACCAGAGGAAGGACGAGGGTTTGACGACGATCTTGGTGCCCTGAAAGGAGGTTTTACCAGGACAGACAAGGACTTGGTGGTCTGAGTGTTGTCCTTAGTTTTGGTCAGCTCCATGTCTGTTGAAGAATGAAAGAGCCCCTTGCTATCGAAAGGCAGGTCCAAAACCTTACCCTGCACCTCCTTGGAGAACTTGGTGGCGTGCAGCCAAGCCTGACAAGAGGTATCCACACCAAGCATAAGGCCCCGGGGCAAGGTGTCGACGTGATGAGCCTCAGCCTCCAGCAGATCCTGTGCCAAGACCCTGGTGTCTGACAAACCCGCTTTGAAATCTTCCAGCTTTTCAGCGGGCATAAACTTCTCAAACTCCAACATTTTCATATTCGCCCCCCGCTAACACCAATTCTGCATTGGCTTGACACAGCTGCAGGGCTGAGTTAGCGAAAATCTTCCTCCCAAGGGAGTCGAGGAGCTTATCCTCTTTGGCCAGAACCTGGGTAGCCGTCGTAGAAGAGGATGACGCAGGTCTGCATTGCAAAGTGGCTGCTGCCACTACCGTAGAGGAGGGCGGCGGACACGGCGCTAAAGTCACCTCTTTTGAAGAATGGAACCTATAACGAGCGTCAATCTTCTCGTTGACAAACAGTCCAGAGTGTGGTTTTTCCCTAACTTTAAGGACCTCGGCCAAAACAATCTTCTGCAAGAACAAGCCGGTACGCTCCGAAGGAGATAAGGTGAACGCCCCCGAAAGCATGCCCGCCTGCGGAGCAGGTGCCTCAGGTACTGGAACATCCAACAGACATGTCCAGCACCCGGTCATGAAAAGCTCTGACAGAGCAGGGCTGGTCTTCGCTGTCCTGATCGCCCTGTATGTCGTCCGACAGGTTGGATCAGGTTGAGTCATATCCGGCACCACAATAGCCTTGTCCACTGGGGACAACGGAGGCAGGGGCAGAAGAGTTGGGGGAGGCCCAGCCGGTAAGGGTGGCGCCGGCTGAGGCACAGGAACCGCCGCTGGGACCATCGGCGCAGGCGGACATATCTCCCTAAACAAGCCTCGAAAGTACTCCTTCATGGGGTCAGAACGCATCAGTTTTTGAAACTTTCCAAAAAAGGCGTCCTCCGCCGATGATTTAGGTTGAGACAGGAGGAGGCCTCTCATGAGCGGAGCAATTCCCGAGGCATAAGGGAGAGGGTTGCCAAGAGGGCCCTTCCCCACTGTTGTCTACATAAATCAAGGGCGCTGATGCCGCAGGTAGCGAGACATTGTGCGGCAGAGGCATCCAAGCGTTCCAGTCATAAACTTGACTAAACAGATGTGCACAAGGAAACCGATGTTCACCTGAAAAACCACCCCCTACATCTAGGGCCAATGGCGTAGTTGTAAGGGATGTATCCAAAATGGCCGCCGTGGTCTTGGCAGGAACAGTCACCATTTTGTCAGCACCTGAGGAGAACTGCGACACGTGTGGAAGTGAAGCAGGGGTCCCCACAGGTGGGTCAGGGGTCTTCATTTTAGCCTTTACACAAGCAACCTCGGCCAAACCGGTACTGTGTGGCCTAGAATGTTTCTGTGACATAGTAACAGCCAAACTAGCCTTCAAAAGGAAGGACCGCGGCACTGCCGGTAATGGAGGGATTATGGTCCAAAACCTCATTCTGTGCCCCCTCAACAGATCTGGGGTCTCCGCAAGAGCGGGAGCGATGAGGAACACACTTCACCGACAAGACCTTAACAGGCCTCTCAGAACTGTTGGTCACCTTAGCCTCTAAATGACGGGCCTCGGACCAGAGTCCAGTAAAAGCCTCTTCACGAGGGGCCTCAAACTTCCGTTCGGTGTCAACAACCTCAACCGAGGTCTCAGGGCGTACCCTAGTGATTTTACGGGAAGCTCCAACCAAGGAGACCTCGAAGCAAGATCCGATACCCAATGCCTCAGAAGAACTGGGTCCACAAACAGCCCCCACAGGAGGGGCCTCGGAATGTAATCCGGTGTCAATAGGCCCCTTACGGAAGCCCTCTGAGAAATTTCCGGAACAATTCTTAGACCTGGAAGGTACCTCAGGGCTAGCCCCTGTAATAGAGCTTTTGACGCTCCTCCCGGACCGGGAAGACCCCGGGAAGGAGTCCCCCGGCCGGGGTGCCGTAAAAACTAAAAAACTCACCGGGCGTTTCTTTTTCTCATCGATGAAAGTTTAAAAATGCGCCAGGGGAGTATGTTGAAACACCTCCCCACACCGCTCCAAATGACGTTGAAGCCCCCGGACCGAAAGGGAGTCGCAATAAAAGCACGAGTCCCACCGGTGGTCCGGACACAAACACTAAGCAAAGAGGATGGGGATCCGCCCTAGCGAAGCGTCGCTGACCAGAACAACAATTTGTAAAGTCTAGCTGAAACGGCATAGACGGACTACCACGCGACAACTAAACCATAGCAAGAGAGGAGGAACTGGAAGGAAAAAATCTTCCGAAGATGCAAGTGCGTCCAGTCCCGAACGAGCAGAGAAAAAGACTGATGGGCGATGCGCTGGGCGGAGCTAAGAAGGGCGGGGTTACGGCCACGTAAAAAGAGAGGAAGGGCACATTTTTAAAAAATGTGATGCTTTTTACAAAGTGCTCCGGTCCCGTCCCACAGGACGGAGGAATGTCCCATAAGTATGGAGGAAAGGGGACGGGATGTAGGCGCAAGGAAACACCAGGATCTTTTCTTGCACATCAGCGAAGAACCTAGTGGCATGCAGCCACGCCGCCCGCCTCATCTCGACTCCCAGGCACAGCCCTCTGCTGGGAGACGGAAGACTCCATGAGGTCCTGAGTCAATGCCCGAGCATCCGCTAGGCCGGCTATAAAGGCGGCTTGCCTATCCAGAGGGAGGTTGGGTAGGAACTCTGATATCCCACCACAAGGAACAAGTTACTTACCTGTAACTGTTGTTCTCCAGCATGGGTCTGGCATGGATTCACATGCTCATGAATATTCCCCGTCGTCAGGCTGGGAATCCTCGGTAAAGAAAAAACCAGTATCAGTTTCGTTTCTGATCTGTCTTTCGTAGTAGTAACCAATCACTGGTCTCTGCGTCATACTGACCACAGCCAATGACTGCCCTCTACCTAAGCACCGCCTCTGGCAGCCATCTTCAGATTTGGAAGCACGTGAAGTGGCAGTATGACCAAGTGAAGAGCCGCCGAGGGGTAGGCGGGAGGGTTCGCATGTGAATCCATGCAAGACCCATGCGGGAGAACAACAGTTACAGGTAAGTAACTTGTTCCTTCTCCAGCATGGGGTCTGGCATGGATTCACATGCTCATGAATAAAGAATACATAGCAGTACACACATGCACAACCACGGGAGGTGGCAAAGGCTCAACATTAAGCATCACATCAAACTCAACATTAAGCATCTTACCTCCTCACCAGGCTCACCTCAGGGGAACAGGTTGCGCAGCACTGCTTGGCCGACCCTGGACTCCTCCCTGGAATCCCGATCGACGCAGTAGAATTTCGTGAAGGTGTGCGTCGACCTCCACGTAGCAGCCCTACATATGTCCAGCAGGGGCACACCAGAAAGGAACGCTGTGGTAGCTGCGATCGCTCTGGTGGAATGGGCTCTCGGACGGCCAGGCAGCTGTCGGTTTGCCAACCGATGACAGTACATGATACAGCCGGAGAGCCATCTGGAAATGGAAGCCTTCGAGAGAGCCTGCCCCTGATTGACAGGTCCAAAGTTCACAAAGAGTTGTGTCGTCTTCCGAAAACACTTTGTGCGGTCCACGTAGAACTTCAGCGCTCTAGCCACATCCAGCGAGTGCAAAGTCCTCTCAGCCGGCGACGAAGGCGACGGGAAGAACACAGGCAACACCAAGGGTTCGTTGAGATGGAAGTCCGACGGTACCTTGGGCATGAAGGAGGGGTGCGTCCTGAGCACTACCCTCATGTCGTGAAAAGTCAAGTACGGGGCCTTGCAGGAAAGGGCCTGGATCTCTCGCACCCGTCGTGCGGAGGTGATGGCCACAAGAAACGCTGTTTTCCACGACAGAAACTTCAACGGGGCCGAGTGCAGAGGCTCGAACGGAGGTCCCATGAGCTTGGTCAGCACCACGTTGAGCTCCCACGCCGGGGCCGGAGCCTTCACCGGCGGGAACGATCTGAACAGTCCCTTCATGAACTCTTTCACCAGACGATGAGACCACAAGGACGTCCGCCCCGTGGTTCTGGTGTATCGGGAGATCGCAGCAAGATGAATCTTGATGGACGCATGTGCCAGTCCAGCTTTGGCCAGCGTCAGCAGGTATGGCAGTACCTGGGGAGCCGTAATCCGTAGAGGGTTAATCTTCTGTGCGTGGCACCAGACAGAGGACCTCTTCCATTTGTGTCCGTAGCATTTAAGAGTCGAGGACGCCCTGGCCTTTGCAAGAACCTCTCTGCAGTCGGCCGGTATGTCGTATCCTCCAAACTCTAGCGCTGCAGGAGCCAGGCCTGCAAGTTCAGCGATTTCGGGTCGTGGTGGAGGATGGCGCCTCCTTCCCTGGAGAGTAGATCCGCGTCCACCGGCAGCTTGATTGGCGTGGACGTTGACAAGTCCAGAAGGTCCGGGAACCATATCTGCCTCGGCCACGCAGGTGCGACGAGGATCATCCTGCACCGTGACCTCTTGAGATGGTTGACGAGCCGGATTAGCAGTGGCAAAGGAGGGAACGCGTAGAGGAACAGGCCCACCCAGGGGAACGAGAAAGCATCGCCCATGCTCCTCGCCTGGGGAAACCTGCTGGCGAACCTCCGGCACTTGGAGTTCGTCGCCGTCGCGAACAGGTCGATCTGGGGTGTGCCCCACCGTCGGAAGAGGCGATCCACTAGATCCTGCCGTAGTTCCCACTCGTGGCACGAGCGCAGCTCCCTGCTGAGTGAGTCGGCGATGGTGTTTTTTATCCCTGCCAGATGAAACGGCACCAGAAACATCCTTTGGGCGACGGCCCAATGCCACAGGTCCTGCGCCTCCTTGGACAGTGCTGGGGACCTGGTTCCGCCCTGTTTCCTGATGTAAAACATGGTGGTGGTGTTGTCGGTGAAGATCCTCACCACCTTGCCCTTGAGGGACGGAAGGAAGGACCTGAGGGCCCAGAACACTGCACGGAGCTCCAGGACGTTGATATGGAGGGACTTCTCCCTCGGGAGCCAAAGGCCTCTCGCGTGCAGATTTTCGGTGTGCGCTCCGCACCCTTCCAGCGAGGCATCCGTGGTCACTGTCTCCTGGTGGTCTGGGGTCCGGAAGTCCATGCCCGCCGTCAGATGCGCGCGGGTGCCCCACCACCGGACCGCTCGGCGGAAACTCTCGTCGAGTGTGATCCTCTCCTCGAAGCCGCCCGTCGTTTGGATCCAGCGCGCGTCCAGGAACTCCTGCAACGGGCGCATCCGGAGCCTGCACATGGGAATGAGGTAGATGCAAGAAGACATCATTCCGAGGAGGGACTTGATGGACCTCACCTTGGCCGCGTCAGAAGCCAACATCCGCTGTACCTTGCCCAGGATGGACCTGGTCCTATCCTCCGACGGGGAGGCCAGAAGGGACACTGTGTCGAGCTTCGCTCCCAGAAACAGTGCGTTTTGCGCGGGTACCAGGTGGGACTTGGCGTAGTTCACGGAGAATCCCAGGTCTGTGAGAAGTTGGACGGTCCTTGCCGTGTGCTCCACGGCGAGCTCCCTCGTCTTGGCTCGGATGAGCCAGTCGTCCAGGTAGGGGTAGACGTGGATCCCCTCGCGGCGCAGCTGCGCCGCCACCGGTGCAAGGCACTTGGTGAATACCCTGGGTGCCGACCGTAGTCCGAAGGGGAGGGCTTTGAACTGGTAGTGACGCCCTTGGACCACAAACCTGAGGAATTTTCGGTGCCCCTTTAGGATGCGAATATGGAAGTAGGCATCCTCCAAATCCAAAGACGACAGGAAGTCTCCTTCCTCCAGCTGACCCAGGACGTGCTGGAGGGTGACCATCCGGAACTTCTGCGCCTTGATGAATTTGTTCAGACGTCGCAGGTCTAGGATGGGGCGCCATCCTCCCGTCTTCTTCTTCACGAGGAAGTATCTCGAGTAAACTCCGGAGCCCCGAAGCCTCTTTGGGACGAGTTCGATGGCGCCCTTCCTGAGCATCGCCCTTACCTCCAGGAGAAGGTGAGGGACGTGAAGCTCTTTCCTGGCCACGGGGGGACGCGCGGGCACCTTCTTTGAAACTCGAGCGCGTGGCCCCGGGCTAAGGCGTCCAGCACCCAACGGTCGGTGGAGATGGACTCCCACACGCTGACGAAGCTCGCCAGCCGGCCTCCCACCGGGGTGCATCGGTGGGGGCCCGACCCCACGGTCGGTTCAATCCTGTTTCGACGAGGCTTTGCCGCCTTGACCTCCTTGGCGACGACGGCGGGGTCCGCCAGACTTGCCTCGTCCTCTGTAGGCCTCCTGAGATGACGAGCGGGCCGCTTGACGGTAGGTGGAGAAACCGCCGCTGGAACCTTTGGAGGCGCTGTTGCCTCCGCTGCTCCGAAAGGGCGTCCGTCGTTGCTGCAGAACCCCAAGGGCCCGGGCCGTCTCAGTGTCCGCTTTAATGGCCTGAAGGGAATCGTCCACTGTTTTCCCAAACAGGTTGTTCCCATCGAACGGCATGTCCAGGACTCTGGTCTGTACGTCTTGACGGAAGTCCGTAGCCTTGAGCCATCCACGCCGCCTAAGGCACACGCCGTTGCCCAACTGGCGAAACCCAGTGTCGGCGATGTCCGTCGCAATAGTGATGGCGTGGTCCGACGCCACCTCACCTTCCTGTAGGATCTCCAGGGCATCCGCCCTCTTGTCGTCCGGTAGGAAGTCCAGCAGGGGAGCGAGTTTGTACCATAGCTCCCTGTCGTAGCGGGCCACTATAGCCAAGGCGTTGGCCTCTTTAATCGTCGTCGCTGCAGACGAGATGACCCTGCGTCCCATAGTGTCCAATTTCTTTCCCTCGCCGTCCGGTGGGGAAGTCGATGTGGAGGCCGCACCCCCCCCCCCCGCTTTCTTCCTGGCCGCCGCGGAGACGACGGAGTCCGGGGCAGGCTGCGCCCAGAGGCACAGGGGGGCCGCGTCCGGGACCCGGTACTTCTTCTCGTACCGGTCTCTTCTAGCTGGCGTAGTGGAAGGGTTCTTGAGGAGGGCGAGGCCCTCATCCCAAATGTCGTCCAGTAGAGGCACCGCGAGGACCGTCTTCCTCTTGGCCTCGCGCCGTTGATAAAGGAATCCTTCCTTTTTCTTCTCCTCAGGGCAGAGTTGGAAAAGCTCGGATGCCCTGGCGATCATGGAGTGGAACGAACCAATCTCGTTGGGCGGAGAAGCCCTGGTGGGAGGTGACGACGGTAGATCCTCGTCGTATACCTCGTTGTCCGTACCCGTCGCTGCCGTGTCAGTCCCCGTATCATCCCCTCGGGTGGACGGGGAGGAGGGCTGGACGGTGCGCGACGGCTGAAAAGGAGGTGGAGGGTGAATCCTTTTCTTGGGCGGGGGAACGCCAGAAGGTCCCGGTTCAGGATCCCCCGACGGGAGAGGTTCCTCCGTCGGCAACGGTAGTCTCGTCCTTATCTCTGAGCATAAGGACTGTATAGCCAACAAAATGGCCGCCGAGTTGTCTTGCGGCGCTGGCAGAGGGGAATCCGACGGGCGATCAGGGGCCCCGTCGGCACCCTGTGTCGGGATCCATCCCGACGGGCCGGTCTTCTTCCACGCCAAGGCCGTGGCTTAAGACCTCGATCAGCTCTTCCTCCGAGGTTGAAGCCGAATCTACAACGACGCCCTGCCCCCCCTTTTTCTTCCCCGCCGGGGATTTCACAGGGGTCCTATCGATGGGCACAAAAGAGGACTCCCTCCGAGGTGGCAGGGAGACTCTGAGCCCAGAGGTCGCCACCACTGGTGTAGCCTCCACAGGCTGAGCCAGGGTCGCCGCGACAGTATCGATAGAGGGCTTGGCGGATGGATTAAGGCCTTCACCACCTTAGGTGCGCTCACCGCCTTATCCTCGAGGGGGGGGGACACTGCCTCGCTCCCCCTCCGATGGGGCCTTCGAGCTCGACCGGGGCGCCTCCAGGAGCTTTGCCGGGTGCTCGCCCTTCCTCTTACCCGACCCAGAGCGTGGGCTCGTGGTTGATGGTGCCGGGGAGGGTGCGCCCTGCCTGGCGCCCGTAGAGCCCGACCGTTCGGCGCTCCCGGTGCCAGCGGACTCGCGGTGCTTGGCCTTGTGTTGGACCCCCGTCGCCGGGGCGTCCTCAAAGGTCTTAGAAGACCGCTCGGATTTCTTCCTCTTCTTCTCGCCTGACGGGCTCTTCCCTTCCAGCCAGTTGGCGAGACGTTGATGGCGGTCCTTCATGGTCCGCTCCGACATATTGCCGCAAAACGCACAGTCCTTCTCCACGTGCGTCTTGTAGAGACAAAAGGAGTGGTCGTCCTCCTTAAAGACGTTCTGCAGCTGGCATCCAGGGCAGACCCTGAACAGCTTTCCGGGCGTCGAGCTTCCCTTCTCCTGGGCCATGTCCGGGCCTGAGAAGCTTCTGGAGTCCTCCAAAGCGTAGCTCGACGAAATCTTCACCCTTGAGGGGCGCAGACGAATCCGACACGGGTCCCCGTTGATCGGATGGAGAGTCGGTGGAGCTTGAGGCTCTTTTGACCGAAAAAAACCGAAGTTTTTGAGCAAAAAACGTGAAAAAAAAGCACTAACGCTCGAGAGCAATAGCACGAGGATCCCAACACATGAACGTGCGGTAAAAATCTGAAGATGGCTGCCAGAGGCAGTGCTTAGGTAGAGGGCAGACATTGGCTGTGGTCAGTATGACACAGAGACCAGTGATTGGTTACTACTACGAAAGACAGATCAGAAACGAAACTGATACTGGTTTTTTCTTTACCGAGGATTCCCAGCCTGACGACGGGGAATATTCATGAGCATGTGAATCCATGCCAGACCCCATGCTGGAGAACTTCTGGTTAGCCGTGGCTAGGAGCACATCAGTGTTGGCATGCCGCAAATGAAGCCCAGAGTGGAGGTAGCAGCGCTTGCCGAGAGACAAGGGCTTGGTTCTCTGTGGAGCGTTAACTGGAGGTGGCCCCCGCGGAGGAAGGCTAAGGTTTAAAATACAAGGAGGCTGCTGCCAACACTGAAGAGTGAGGCTGGGGGTGGAGGAGGACTGGCTCCCCATCCACAAACCTGAAGTGGGTGTCCAACTTCTTGTTCATCTGTGCATTGGCCCTGGACTTCTAGACCTTTATCGCCACCTACAGTACATCTTTCTGGAAGGGGATGCCTGAGCAGCGCGTGGTGCTCTTGACCAAAACCGCTGCTAGCACCCCCGACTCTTGGGGGGTTTCCTCGGGCTGAGGGACTCCCAAGAACTCTGCAACACCCTGTAGACGGTCATGAAACACGTTTACTGGGGCCAATGGCGCTTCATCCTGGGCGTCACCCCAACCCCTTTTTTCCCCAGACGGAGGGGAGTCTGGGTCCTGCATCAGCAGAGTCGGAGGGCCCCCCTAGCCCCTAGATCCGCACATGAAGATAGCTGTGGATCAATCGGTTGCTGTGGGGGAGGCGTTGGTGGTACAGGAGGATGAGGGTTCTGAAGCACCAGTAGGGCCTGGACCAGGGATTGAACAGGCAACGGTACCAAGATTGCCAGAGGGACCGGCGGAGGGCTCAGAGGAGGAGTTCTGGTCGGCACGACCTGTGGGATTCACATCTTTGACAATGCTTTTTAGGAGTTACGTCATCTGCGGCGAGCACATGAGAAGGAGGAAGTGCTCGAAGAAGCGGTCCTTGCAAGCTGCCTGATCACGAGGGGCCTGGCCCTCAGCGGCGTTGGGCTTCCTATCCTGATCAAACCACCTGGGGCGTGTAGACATAAGGCTGGGAGGGGTAGATGTAACCCTGCAGTGACCACACGCCTGTACCATTAGGTCCGCCACCGCTTCCCAAGGGAAGGGAACTGTAATCTTCTTGCATGGCCCACTCAGTGGACGATGGGTCGGGAAGGCATGAATCTGAGTCCAAGATGGCCGCCAGCCTGGCGGGCTCTAACACATGCTTGTCTGCCATCTTTGGGCCTTGCGTCACGCCCCAATCAGGAGGGCGCGAAGGCCCTGTTCCACGTGCTGGCTTAGACATGGAAGGGCACTCTTTGGCCCTGGAACCTGAAACAGAAGCGTCAACCTCAGAAGGCTCCAGTAGGCCCAGAGCCCTCAACCTGCTGGCATTTAGTCAAATCACCCTGCACAGCGACCTCAAAGGGGACTTCGGTAGGCTGTGTGCCCTCAGCTGCAGAGCTGGTAGCCGTGCCGGAATGGACCAAGGCATGACTCTTGGAGGTGGAACTCGACAATCCTTTGCCCACTAAGGATGAACTTTATCGCCCCTCCGTGGACCGACCAGAAGAGCCCCTTGGCCCAGGAGCCAGTAGACTTAACAGACTTGGGTCTGCTAGAACCTGAACCCAAGGTACCCTTCCCCATGCACCGGAAAACAATTGTCTGGAAAGAGGTCTTATCCCGTATCCAGGAGATCACCGGCTGGTCTCTTCCATGGAATCCAGTATGTGTGGTCGTAAGGGGGAGGGAATCCGGGAGGCAGGCGGTATCCATTATCAGGTCCAAGAGCAACCCTGATCACCCATCTACTCCAGGCAACAAGATGAGTGGTTGTGTGCCAATGGAAGGATCCCCTGGAACCGGCAAAAGTTTTTGGTGGGGGAAGATATGTGAGGTGTTGGCAAAGGAAAAGGTTTCAGCACTTATGTCAGGGACCTTCCAGAGATACTTACGAGTGTGGTCTCCTTTCATCAAATATGTGAAGGATGGGGCTCACCTATATTAGAAAACCCTAACGTTGTTCCGGACAAGGTGATTGGTCAATCTGCGGGCTACACAAACTGGTATAGCCCGCAGATTGATTACAGCCTGCAACTTAATTTACCTGTGCCTGCGCAGAGGCCGCCGCTCATTGCAGCCCGGAAACTTTGTGTTGGTCTGCATCTCATAGCAGAACGGATAGAGTTAACGTTCCGAATTGCACGCTGCAATACCAACGTGCCTAACGTAGCCCCGCCCAACAAATAAAGACAGGAAAAAAGACTTTCCATTCTCGGCGCAAGTGTTTGATGTAGTGGCAAAAGATGATATGCCTTTTACAATGAAAGCAAATGTGCCCTCTTTCATATTTCGCCGGCATAACATAACGTGGCCCCTTAGCCCACCTCCTCACGTTCTTTTGTCCACCGTATGTGAATGGCTAAAGGGGGGAAAAACAGGAAAAGTACATTGCACGTAACGTTAATTGCTACGCAGACCCACCTTGCAAATGTTGATGTGATATATTTAAATGTTTAATTATTGTAATCTTTGTCTACCTTAAAAATCATACCCACACCGGACATTTCCTTAACTACATACTCCTCCCACCCACTGCTATATCACTTTCCATCACCCTGTAAAAAAGGCACAACAAAGTCAATGGCTGCAGCATTGCAGCTTGCACTTTGTACTGCTACACTCTGTAATTTGATGGAAATGGCACAGATATCATTTAACCTTCTTGGAAACCAAACCCTAGAGGAGTGGCTGAATAAAATACATAATTTCAGCAACATTCATGTATCATTTCTCATTTTCTCTACTATAATGAACACTGAGGGTGTTCCAATAGCTTTATAGACCTGCAGCGAGGGCCGTACTGGGCGTTATGGTCCCTCATACCTCGTTAAAGGCCCTTGCGAAACTTGGTCTTCAAGGCCCATACCGCCCGGTACGGCCCTCGCTGCAGGTCTATAAAGCTATATTGTAGACCAAACCTTCTGAAAAACTTCATTGTTGTTGCGGTTATGTTGCAACAGGTGAGAGCAAAGGGTGATATACTTAATGGATAGGCTCAATTGGGGTGCTGGAGGAAAATGAAGTGGTTTACTTATATGGGTGATGTCCTCCATCCACAAGTTCTTTTCCTGGTGCTTTTGTGACGGTCCTATAAGGTGTTGCAGTGCAGTGTGTATTTGTCTTGTTTTACTGTTATGTTGATGTTATAAAATAGCAGTGAACAAAATTGATTGTACCTCAATGCGGATACATAATTGTCCAGTGAATGTTTAAAAACGGAAACAAAATCTTGTTAAAAAAAGATAATCTCGATGGGGGACTGCGTTTCTATTTTACACCAGAATCTTGGCACATCCAGAATTGGGGTCAGAGCGATAGGTCGAGCCTCCACCATGTTGCTGGACGTAATGGCAGAGCACTGATTGCTTGAAACGTACACCATGAATATAGTGGCTATTTGTTCGACCTAGCTGTGCACGTGACCTATAGTCGAATAGACTTTGGCTTCATGCACGCTTATTAAAGCCTGCTCTCCGAACAATGGATTATCTAGATGCGTTACTTTCGGGCAATGCACCGTTGCTTATCCGATGCTCACTTGGAGGCTAAGGGCATCATGCAATAAGGACTGCAATAGTATGTGAGGCTTTTAAAATCGCGATATGGGGTGTTTGCACATCTACATCATGTGTGGCACGTCAGGCACTGGCTAAGTAAATAAGCCAACGTGAAAGTAGGATTAGGGAGCTGGAGAGAGTCCACTGAGAACTTGAGCATGAATGGGGAATTAATGATAAAGGGGTAGTGCCTATATGAGCTATATGAGAGGGCCGGGAAGATAGACTAACATATACATAAGCAAGGTAACATGATGAGACCGATAAACCGGGCAAAACTCTTGCCTGGTTGGTGAACAGGGAAATTAGGAGCCAATTATGATTTTAAAGGGACACCTGTGGCAATGTGATTCACAGTAAGGAAGGGATTAATCAAACATTCCAGGAATACTATAAACTCATATGAACAAAACGCTAGGTCAGACACAGAACAAATACAGGAACTACTAATGAAAGCAGGACTACTGAATCCGGAAGAAATCCAGTGGGCAATGTATGACTTACAAAATGGCAAAACACCTGGGGGAGATGGTCTGTCAGCCGAATCTTATCGAAAGTATGCAGACATATTGATACCCAAACAAGCAGCACTGTATACGGAGGCTTTTGGAAAAGACTCCCAGAAACCATAAGGAAAGCACTGATCATAGTGCTACTCAAGGTGGACAAAAACCCAATGAAGTGCAGCTCTTACAGACTACGGTCTATGATAAATGTAGATAAAATATTGGCTACATTGTTAGCTAGAAGTCCATCTAAAGTGATTCACAAACTTGTGAAGATCAGGCAAGCTTCATTCCCATGCCGAATACTACGATAAGCATTAGGCGTTTCTTGATAATCCCTGTTGTACTGCATTGCAAGATGCTGTGTGCAATGTAAAAATTATAAGAATTCAAACAGAATCTAAGTTTCCCAGTACTGATAGTCTGAAGTACTGATCTGTTTCTCCATAACAAATTAGCAAAAGGCAAAAGAAGTGAAGCTGAAGGCTTTACTTCCCTTCATAAAATGAGGAAAGGATTAAAAACAGAGCAAAAAAATGGTGCTCCAGAGAGAACTATGTAGGGACAGCTGCACAAAGAAAATCTTTCCCAACACCCGCAAGAGCACCACACCGGTCCTGAAACATTTCATCCAGGAGGGCTGGATGCAATCCCACGAGATGTACCAGGCTTGCCGCTCCACAACTCTCTTATGCTCCCGGCTGACCACTTAGTAGCTGAACTGCTGCACTGCACGGCTAGCACCTTGTCTCTTTGTAATTTCCTTTCCTGCCACTGCTACACCTAGCTGGCACCTTCTTGGCTGGCTCCCTGCCGGCTGGAGAGCTTACTTGTGGGTGCGGATGTATCATGGGGAGCATTGGCTGTCCCAATATTGGCTGCTCGCCACAGCACTCCACGGGTTCCACCTCAGACGAAGACGACCTCGTCCCAAGGAACCAATGTGGGTCCATAGGGACAGAACAGGGATAAAGGATCCGTGTAAAGTAGGCTTTATTGTCCACTGGTACTCCAAGTACACATGAGGTAAACATACCAAGCAAGTCCATAGGTAAACGTGTAGACTTGAAGGGACATAAATCACTGGCCCATCCCAATTCCAGATCCAACAGACATCCAAAGAACACTCTCTTAGCTCACAAACATTGCAAGACAACCTTCCACTCTGACATCACAGGGATGCATACTTCAACATAGCAGTCAGAGGTCTTCAACTACAAATAAAAGCTTTGCTACCCACTACCTTGCCACACTAGGGTGCATGACCTGCACTCCTTTGCATTTAGATTTTTCCCTATACACCAGATAAATGCAGTTAGGTGACAGACAAAGCCACACCTTGCAGGGCTAAAACAATCATGTGAAGTGGCTTGTTCCTGTAAAAAAGTTCCTGAGCGGACCAAGGGGAAAATGCCAAGGAAGATGGCATCGCCGTCTCCAATTATATTTGTAAATGACATCCCTCTGGCACCTGGCACAGAAGAGTGCAGTGGTCCTGATGGCTGCATGAAAATGTTCTGGTCCTGACAAACTACATCTGAATAGGATTTTAGATTAGATGGGGCTTGTAAAATGTATGCTACAGGTAAATGTGGGCTGCATGAAACTGGTCATTCATAGCAATTCTAACTCAGCCATGGTAGAAAAAGCATCTTCACATACCTTACATGAAGATAATTGTGAAGGAGGTGAATAATCAGGTAGAGTAGAAAGTTAAGCCAAATGCTTAAGGTAATGTTAACAGGGATAACCTAGCAAGATTCCAAACAAGGACAAATTGTGCCCCCAGGAATTCTGTGGCTAGGTGTGCATTTGCACATCGGGTTCCCGTTGACTGGGATGGAGATAGAAGAAAGATGTGTCCATCAAGATAGAACAGCAAATGATTTTGTAATACATCTTTCAGAAAGACTGGGGTGGACTTGTCAGCAAGAGAGTAAAGGTAAGTTTCTTTTCGCTCTCACAATGGGAGCCCTGAAAGAGGAAATACAATGCATCCAGCCTCAGTAGCAGGGGAGCCGACTTATGAATTTCCCGGGGGGGTGGGGGGCAAATACAGGAAGTGACATCACTGGCAGTTATATAACCGCAAATTTGCATGTAGTCGCCAACTTGGTGCAAGGGCGCGCGGGGGGCGGGTGTTGGCGCGCGCAGCGCAGAACAGTGGAAACATTGGCTAGCCTGCACTGCATATACTAAAGTCAAGAAAGAAGGAGATTTAAGCCTTCGAGTTGCATTCCAGTAAGACATCACTGCCCCTACCCCACCGCTCTATAATCGTCCAGCAACACAACTAGGATGGGAGAATGAAATGCTTGCTAAACAGAAGGTACAGCTGCAAGGTGGAGTACCACCACGACCACCACCACCAAAAATAAAAAGTTCCCAATTCAAGGGAAACGAGAAGTAAAGACGTTTCCCGATTAAAAAGTACCAAGCAAGACGTGTGTGGTGCCATAGTTCAGTAAGACATCAACAATTCAAACTTACAATAGTGCTGCTGTAGATTGGCCAGCCACAAGTGACATTTGCTAAGATGTTAGCTCTGGGTAACCAGATAGAGTTAGGGATGTAGCTTAATCTTAAACCTTTCAGTGGACACATCAGATGTGCTGCTGAAGTATAATGCAATCCTGGCTGAAGTATAATGCAATCAAGTGTGGTTTCAGACTTGGGGGGGAAGAGTGTTAACTGCTTTTAACATTGTAGTTTACCAGAAATTCTGGTAAAGTAGTGTACAATGTTAAAAAGCAGTTACCCAGGCTCACCCTGCACCCAGGTGATGTTTGGGACTGATGGAAGCATTCACGTCTAAATGTTGTAGCCATGGTTGTCTCCATGTTTTAAAAACTCCCACTTTCCGGGTTTTCAACATTCATTTGAAACACCCCTTATTCAAAAAATGAAGGAGTCAGTAAAAAAGCCAATGCTGAAAAGCCTATTTCGCACAAGTAGTAAGACCCATAGGTTAAGAGCGACTGTATAGCAGACCATGCCAATGTAGGATACTCCAGGATTACCTTCAGTCAAAATTCACCCACTGCAATGTTCCTAAATTCAGATTGCAGAGTAGTGTCCGACTGAACCTCAATCAGCTCTTCCTGGGCATCAAATGGATGATGCACCACCTCCTCTGCCAGAAAAGTCTGCATCACCCAGTCCTTTATGGCAGCATTTACTTCAGGGAAGTATTCATCAAAGCTGGACCTTAATGTTGCTAGGTGGCTTGCCCAGCTCCAGCTGTTCTTTTGCAAAGGTCTAGCTTCATCTTGAAGGCAAATACTTTTTATTCATTCTTTCCTCTGTGTTCCCATGTCCACAGGAATGCCCCCAAAGGTGGGATTGGGAGTTTCTGGGGTGGTGAGTTCTAGTGGTCTTAGTTTCCTTTATAAAATACACAAATCACATAGTATGTCAACCAATGTATCATTGTGTACAGCTTAAAGGGGGCCACCTGACCCAAAGCAGCCCACTAGGAGATGCATTTTGGAACAATCAACATTGTTAACACACCTCTAGTTTAGATTGTAAAGAGTGCTTGTGGTGCAATTACAAGCACCCAGTTAATAAAGTCCAGAATTAAAACACTTGATCAGCATTCAGTGAGTAAAATAACCTTATAAAAATAAAATGCAGCTTTGCATAAAATTACAGAGAATGTTGGGATTATCAGGCACTGGCAAGCGGGCTCTGCTGTTGCTGTGGGAGAAGTGAGACTTGCAATGGCGACAAATTTAAGGTAATAGCTGCCGTTTATCACAAGATGGCAGGCCAGCATAGATCTTAACCATTGAATGCCCACTGAACAGCTATAAACCCTTCTATGTCAGCAAGAGGCTGATGTAAAGGAACCAGTGTTAGAAAGCAATGAGGTAATTATACTGTACCATATCCCGTGGGAGGTGATGCCACCCCAAGACTCAGTGAAGGCCCCTCGTGTCAAAAGGTTGAAAAGTGCTGCCGTCTCAGTCCCCACAGTCTTAACTTCACCCCCGCTTAGAGTGGAAGCAGTCTGCGGCACACAGCTTGTAATGCAAATCGCACATTTTAAGCGTCAGAACAAAAAACAGAGAACTGAATACATTGCTGAGGTAAATGAGTTCTGGCTGGCAACACTGGTAATACCGTATGGAGCCACATTATCACACCGCCCAACTATGAGTTTGAGGGCAAAGGTGGAGGAAAATCCTCCAGCAAGAAGCTGGAGGTGACTCCAAACAGACGGCCACATGATAATATGGTATTATATAGCACTTACCCTTAAGCTCTTTTTTATAGAACAAAATATGCATACAATATCACCAAACCTGTGTTGGTACTCATATCGACCCAAGAAGGATGAAAGGTTTCTGAAGAATAAAAAATGAAAAAATAAATGTGAAAAAAGTGAATTTTTCCCCAAAAATTTTTTCAAACCGGCCCTTACTCCCCAGGGACGATTTCAGCCTGGCCAGGGGCCAATCCGACCCTGCTGCCACCACCCATAGTGCGACAGAGGCCGGGCCTTTGTGGGGCCTCAGGCTCCATTAGGAGCCTATTCATGAAGACAACAAAAAAACACACATTCTTTTGGCGCAATGACCATCATCAAGGCAAAAGAAGGTGTGTGCTTTTTCTTTTGTCTTTATAAATAGGCTCCTAATGGATCCCGATACCTCACAAAGGCCCGGCCCCTGGCGCACTAAGCATGTGTGGCAGGGGCCGTGGATCGGGCTGCTGCTTGTTAATGAAGCAACAGCCCGACCCTTTGGTCATTTAACCTCTTTTTTTTTTTTTGCAAACTGTGGATGCGTGCCCCCCCTGGGCATGAGGCTGCGGCCCACCAGAGGGGCGCACCCCACAGTTTGAATACCGCTGCGCCTAAACCCTCCCCTCCAGGACCATACACCAATGAGTCCTAGAGGGGAGGGCTTAAACGCACATTTTCGCTTTTATACCCGGCCGGAGAGAAGTGATGCAGTATCGATGGAAAGGGCCATCGATGCTGCATCAGCTCTCTCCGGCACGGGGGGCTCAGCCCCGACTTCATTTTGCGGGGGGGGGGAGGGGATCGGGCCCCGGAGCCCCCCGTACTCGGCGCCCCTGCTCAGTAGGCGATTGAACGATCAAAACTGATGGACACTAGCTGCTGATACTTCAGGGAAATTAGTGAGTGTGCGCACACACAAAATCGGCACTCAAAAACATGCATTGTCGTAGAGACGTGCCTTTTACCCAGGCAGTGTTTGTCAGCACCAATAAACGCCTTTAGCTTTTCAGAACAAGTTGGCTATGGAGTCAATTTCCGTCACCATTATATTTACATCCAACCAACTCAAAAACACTTTAACTTTCACACTTATTTGAGCAAACAAAGCAATGTTTAGTAAAACGGGGCGCCGGCTAGTAGTGTATCACTGAACAAAATTGTCAGCCACTGTCGAGTTTGCTTACTGCGTAGGCCAAGCTTCCAGTCATAAGGATATGCACTGTCATTTTCACTTGCTATAACTAAGGAGCAGGCGGAGCATGCAGATGTGCATGGCTATTTCTACAACCTCCAAACTTCTACTTTAAGTAAAAATACTCCAAATACAGAGCAAGGAATCCTCTTACTGTTTCAAGCGATGGCCTCAGATTCCGAATTGTATAAAATGTTGTGAAACAAAAAACTAAGATTAAAATAAAAGCAGTTCATGGGTATCACATTGAAAGCAGGAGCTACCACTGTGGAACGTGGAAGTAGAACACAACGTAGTGTACATCTCACTTCCCAGATGCCATCTAATGTCCCTTTATATTACTGTCGCACAAATATGGTTGTATGGAATGTGATGGTCTGGGGAGTCAAAAGTAGCCTGTAATCGCAGTTGGTCTCAAGTTAATAGAGCTCTTCTCGGCGACAACCATGAGATAAAAAGCCCTCAGTAATCTCCAGCTTTATAAAGGATTTTAAATTCTCCGATGCTATGGTGGTCAGGTGTCCAAATACTTTAAAGCACGTCTAGCATATACTCACTTCTCGTACTGAGGTAGGTTGAAGTAAGAACTTAACAAGTATCATTGTACTGAAGTACAGTAGTTCTGCAAGACATTGCCTTGGTTAGCAGCTTTTATGCCATTTCATAAATGATGTACTGTACCTGTTGGTATAGCAGTTCAACAAGCTCCTGCAATGCCTCTTCTGTTACAACCCAAATATTAAGGAGATCTGTAAATTGGGTGATTTCCACTTCAAAGGTACCAGGTTGTTCTGTGAGGTGATTTAAGAAATCCTGAACATATTCAGCAAGGTTTGCATACGGGAGTGCTGGACAGTTTTCATATCCATTGCCATAGTCCTGAAACCAAAACAGTTCAGAACTGTTAAATCGATATAAAAAGTAGACAAAATTAGAATTACTAAAGTACAAACTCAATATTTCGAAAGCGCTAAGAACAAATTACTTCCCCATCAACAATATTTCTATGAATGCATGCACTAGTCAATCAACCTCCAGTGGTTTTTCAAAAAGCATTAAAGATAATATTGGCACCTCATGTGCCAACACTCAACAGTACAAGTCACAGGCATGCTGCACAGCGATTCCACATTTCCATTTCTAGCTTTGGCTATTAGATGACGCTGTAAGTCAAAGATATTGGCATACGAACTGAAGCTAGGTGGGAAGTTCCACACGAGGAGGGACACAGTCGGTTTGTGTTGTGTGGTTATGTGCCAACCCACGACCATGGACGTAGTATTAGTATCTTAAACCCCACTACATCCCTTCATTAGCTCCTCCCACTGCAATGTTCTTTTGCTTGATTTTCAGAAGTACTAAGTTACAGACATTTAGCCACACAGGGCAACAACTGATATCTTCATGTTGCGAACAATAGGGTAATGTGTTTGCAGCTTTACATTAAAGCAGGAGACATCTGAGTAGAAAAATAGTTACTTCAGATTGGAGTCGCTCTGCCTGGTATGCAAGCCCCACAGGCAGGTGACATTCCGAGCCTTGGCAGAGGTTGAGAGAAGAACAAATGTTAAAAAAGCAGTCAATCATTGCAGACACTCCTCACACGTTTAATACTGGGAGCTGCAGAATCCGATCCGGCACCGATGAAGAGTGAAGATTAAGCACGAGATCAAAGTAAATGTTGAAAGAACTTCTTCCTGACCAGGCCACTCGCTCCACCCTCTTGCAATGATCTCCCATGCACACCACAGATTCAGAGGTGATGAGCCCTTCCTGTCCCCACCATGCACCATAGTGCAGACCCTTAGTGGCCTCACTTCCTCCTCCCTTCTCCCACCCCTCGTGGATGGGGGTGGCAGTGGTCTGAGCGCAGAGATCTGGTCAAGGACGGCAAAAACAATCTAGCCAAAAGTGCTAGCACCTGCATAGAAAGAAAAATAAGCAATAATGAAATACTGCTCCCTGGTCACGAGGGAAACAAACAGGGAGGACATCAAAACCAGGAATTACGCTGGAGGCATCAAATTACTGGGAGGAGGTGAAACGCTAAACTATAGCACACCAACCAGACCATCAGAGAAACCATGCTGAATAACTATCAGGTGTGAGCTGAGGTTCCAGTGTAGACCATAGACTTCATAGGCCCGAGTGCTCATCAAAGGCACTGTGAGACTTCGACGTTTCTTCGCTCGTGCCAAGCTCTCATTACAAGACACAGACCACCTGTGTAAAACACCATCTACAAAAGCTGGCTCCATACTGCAGCCCTTCTTGCAACATCATTTGTCATTGGAGTCTCTGTGGGGATGAATAATGGTCAGAGAAGGTCATTAATTACAAGTTTTATTAACTGACATGGAGCAAAGGGGGAGAGGCGGCTGAGGCGAACAGAGCAGGAGCCTCTTTCCAACGGTCATACTCCAAACGAACAACGTGAGCCAAAGATGTGACATCTTCCTCTTTTATATTAAAAACCGAACTTTAGTGTATTACATAATCTTTAAACTTCACAGGCCGGACCCCTCAATAGGGATCTTGATCTTCCTCTGGCTTGTGACCCCTGTTCCTCACTCACTTCCTCTTGTACACCCTCCCTGCCATTAGTTTGTACGTGATACTCCTCAACAGGAATGTGCTTCTGCTCGCTCTCTCAAATCGTCCACAAACTCTTGCCATGAACCACACATTCCTTTCATCCCACGCACTCCTTCCATCCTAACTAGATATACTCCTATTCATATAACATCTTTCCCAGTTTTCCAAATACACACACACAAACCCCTACACTCGCTCTCTTTTGGGACTTGAAAACCTCTCCATTTTTTATACAAAGTATTTTGGCACCTTGTATAGTAAGTATACTTCTTCTGTTCACCCGGTTTAACTCCTACTCTCTCAACTCCTTTGCATTTCTTCATCCCATTGCATAGTCTCCCTTTATCCCTCACCCATCCAGGACTCATCCGAATGTAGGGCAAACTTACCCACATTAATTGGAAAGGAGATACCTCTGTTACACTGTGGGAAGTAGTTTGGTAAAACAAGAAATGTTATCAGCTCTCTTGAAGCTCCAGTTATTCTGCACACACCTCTGGACCAACACCTTCAATCTCCTGTTAAATCCTTAGATCATACCATTAGATTGGGGTGATACAAGGATGTACACACATGTTCCACATTATGTTCACACAAAAATTCCCTCCCATGTATCACGATTCAAACTGTACTCCGTTATCTGATCATTTTCTCTGGAGCACCTTAATTCGCAAATTGTTTCTCAGAAAGGGTCTTCACATTCATAGTATTCAACTCCCTCATGGGTTGAACAGACCACTGTGAGCAAAGGTCCATCACGCACATCAAATATTTGCATCCTCTGGCAACAGTTGGAAAGGACATGCTATATCTATAGATATTTTTTTACATGGCCCGGCAAAACTACAAGAGTCCTATGACTCCAGTGGAAAGGCCCTTGTCACTATTTTGGGACTGAATGCATAATCTCACAGCTTTTTCTATCTCTGAGACCATACTCGGCCATCAGAAATCTGGCCTTATTCTCTTGGTAGCCGAAATACCCAGATGGCATTCATGCACAACTCCGATTGTTCTTGCTCTCAATGACTTGGGAGGAATCAACACCACAACCCTCACAACGCTATCACCTTGAACACAAATCTCATCAGCAATTTTTCTCATTGAGCTTAGGTCACCTCTAAAAGCCCTCTGATGGCCAACCCTTGACATAATACTCCTTGGCTTGCCTTAAAACCTCATCCTTCACGCAATTCATCTCTTGAAATTGCTTTCTTACCAAGTCACCCCACTTCAGTGAATTTGCTCTTCATCCTCCATCCTTGAGACTTCACAATCATCCTCACTAATACTTTCAGATATCTCCATTGGTATTCTCGGCAATCGGCCTGGACATTATCCCGTCCAGGGATGTATTCTGTTTTAAATGTCTAACCTTGAAGTTTGAATACTAGTGCCTGCAGTGCACTTCCTGGTGTCAACACATGTAACAACGGCTTATGATCTTTGATCGTGAATTCAGTGCCCCACAAAAACATCCTAAAATCTTCCATTGTCCAGGTACACGCTAGGGCCTCCTTTTCAATAACTGAAAACCTTGGTTCACTCTCAGATAATGTGTTAGATGTGTGCTACCACCCGTAACCATCCATTATCCTTCAGTAATAAAGTAGCACCCAAGCCGTAACTGCTCGCATCCACACCCAACACATCTGTTCGCACTTTCAAAGCTTTTGAGTGGTAAAGCCACTTTCATTTCTTCTTTAATTTCTTGAAAACATCTATCTTCTGCTTCAGTTCACTCAAACACTGTACCTTTTCTAAGTAGTTTCTTCAAAGGTTTGGTTTTATCTGCAAAAAGATCCACAAATCTAGAGTAAATTTTGTCAATCCCAGAAATTACGTCAACTGTTCCACATTCACCAGATTTTGTTTTTGTTTGATGCCGTTCCCTGAAATGCTATGACCTAAATATTCTACCTCCTTCACACCAAACTTGCATTTTTCACCTTTGAGGGTCATGCCACTAACTTCCAATATTGTTAAAACGTCCTTGAGAATACAGTCGTGCTCCTTCTCATTCTGACCAAAGATGATCAAAACAATCATGAAATGCCACCACACCTCGTAATCCTTTTAAGAGATTGTGCATAGCTATCTGGAACACTGAAGAGGCACTCACCAAACCAAACTTCATTCTCTGAAATTGATACAGACCATTAGGTGGTATGAATGCAACTTCACCTGATGATATGCACTCGTCATATCCAAGGTGCTGAAAACTCTTGCCTCGCCCAATAACGTCAACATCTCTTGCAGATTAGGTAATTCACATTCCTCAAATCCACTAATAACCAGATCCCTTCCATCAGATCTTCTCGTCAGAACCACTGGGGAAACACATTCTGCACACTATATCGAGTCTACTATATCATCTTTTACCATTTCTTATAATACTAAGTCCAAATCTTTCATCACTGTAATGGGTACCTTGCGCACCTTGCTTCTCCTTCAACCTTATCCGATGTGAAAATGTGCTCAACAATCCTAACTCTTTCTTAAACAAGGTTGAATAAGCATCAATTACATCTTTCTCACGCCAACACACAAAACGTATTAGTCTTCCCCAGGATGCAACTTAATTTGTAAATCTCCTTGCTGAATCCATCCAAGAATGGGTGCTCCAGATTCCGTCATATATACTTTAGCTCTCGTTTTCCTGCCTTGGTATTTGATGTCACAAAGCACATACCCTAAAATGTCAATTTTACCACTACCATATCCTCTTGGACTGATGCCAGGTTTGACCATTCTGCATTCCCCCAACACATCCTTAAAGTCCTGCAACCCCAAAATGATGCACTTTGAACATCAGTCTGCCATTACTCTCTTCTTGTGTCCATCAAATGAGGTCCAGCAGCAAGGTCTTTTGCGAGCATCCTGATTAAGGCCTCCATTCAACTTTAAAACAGTCAGCTGCACCATCCTCACTGCTGACATCATTCCCTTCAATGTAATGCACCTTGTTCTTATGCCTCACTTAATACATCCTTGAGAAATGTCCTTTGCAACCACAATTCGAACAGTCTTTCTCCAAGGCTGGACAATTCTTGTGATTAGCAAATTGATCCTCCATCCCGGCACCTGAAGCAATGTCTCTTGTCGCCTCCTGGTTGGGGCACATTTGAACTTTGCACATCCCTCTTTCCCCTTTGTATCACCTTCTTGACTGGCCCAATGGCATACAAATTATCTTTCTTCGAGCACTTTAATGCTTAGCTCGGACACCTCTATGCCCCTCGCTATCTCTATTGAGGAATGGAAATCCAGATTGGCTCCTGTCCTAGGTCTTTCTCTAATCTTCCTGTTCAGAGCATTCATCAATATCTGATCATGTTGCACTTTATCTGGAGTTATTTTCTCAAATTCAAACTTAGCCGCCAAACCTCTTAATGCTCCCACAAAGTCATTGTTACGCAAAGTTTGTATGCAGTAGCCTCTGGGAACACTACAAACAACTGACAACAGGTATAGGAAACCCAACCTTTGGTATAAGCTTGTACTACACAGTTTTGTTAACATGTTGAGCAGTCAGGCTAATTTCAAGAGGGGTCAATGTCAGCTGTAGGGGAGTTACACAGAGATTCAGAGTGACAAGTATTCAAATAAACACTTACACTCAAGGTTTCTTGAATAAACAATCAAATTTATTTATCAGTCAGTTAGAATAAGCCTTCTTCAGAAGGGAGCAATATAATAACACAAATACACTTGAATACTGTACACTCTTAGTTTCTAAATCAGTAAGGACCCTTTTGTGATGGACCACAGAGACACCCTACACCCTCAGGGGACTTCAAAAGCTAGAGCGCTGGTGACATTAATATCTTACGGTTTGCATTTAGGATACTGTTATAGGTTGGTAAAAGGAAAAGGTCATTGAACAACAAGAGACCACAAATATTAATCAAGCAGGCAAATACCTTTGGATCCCTACAACAGAGTCATTCAGTAAAACAGGCTAGGCCAAAGTCAATGGGCAAAAGTCTTACATAGGATGAATCACTTCTGGTAGCTAAGAAGAAAAGTCTTTGCACAATGTTTTAGAAGTCTTTGAAGAAAAGATGAATCAAATGTAGGGCCACAAGCCGTTAGACTTGTGAGTAGTAGAAGATGCAAGCAACTCTACAGCAAGAGATAAGTTATCTCAGGCTTTGTTACATTGCCTTTGAATGGAAGAAAAAGTGCAGGAAATGACTTCTGTTCCTGTGCGGCTCTGCAGATCTCACTGTTCCTGGGTCTCAGTCGTGGGGCAAGAGGGAGGACTTCTGGGGACTCCTGCACTGCAATGGAACGGTCACCGCTCGCAACCGGCAATCTTCAAATCAGTGGCTGTTCAGTGTTTCAGCTCCTCGCGTCTACCGCAAATAGCAACAACGCAGTTCCTGGCTGTCGAGAGGGACTTACCTTGCTTCTGGGGTCCCGCACTCTGTTGAGGGGGCTCCGGCTCTGTCAATCCTGCTTCCTGGGAGCCCAGAGGATCTTCCTGAAGCTCTAGACCAGTTTAAAAGCGACACGCACAATCTGGTGCTCCTCTCCCTGGCTATACGGATTCCAGCAGCAGCTCTGTGGAAATTCAACTAGCTCGGAGATGGATGTCCAAGTGGCTTACCTTGGAGTTGATTGGTCCCACCAACTCAAAGGGAGAAGTCATCTTTGCAGGGGCTTCTCTGTGGATACGAATTTGGATGTTTCAGCACAGCAGCAGGGCTTCACCGGGCAAACCAATGGTCCAGGAGTTGCAGAAGGCGTCCTCTTCAAGTTCTTCGGTTCCTTCGTCCAATGGTCGACTGCCTTCCAAGCCAAAAGCCTTGCCTTTTATTCAGTTCTCTCCCATTCATTCCAGCCTAGCTGTCAATCACCCAGCAGGGTGGCTGTCCGTGCCGGACAGTCAGCTGACCAATTACTGCCGAGTGCATTTGGGTCTCCTAGGGGACTAAGCACAGGGAGCTTTGGGCACCTCCCTCACTTACTGCCTACCCCAGACACCCTGGAGCCAGAGACGGGTTTCACTTGTGAATCCCGCCAAAGGCAAAGCGAACAATGGGACCAAGCCGAGGTAGCGCAGAGTAAATCTCAAGAAGGACTTTTCCACAAACAAATGGTAAAAAAAACCGGGCCATTTTGACAAAAATGCCACCCTTGGGTGCTTTACTGCAGTAAATGCACACCACGGTAGTTAAAACGAAACCACTGCCAGCAGCCATTCAGTGAGGAAAGGGTAACAGAAATGCTACATGACAAGCTAGACAAAGGGGATACTAGGTAACCCCTCTAACACCTTCTCCAGATATCTGTTTTCTTGTATACAAATGGAAGTGTTCAAGAACTACATTGGTTTTCTCCACAAACCATTCTTCTAGCATCGACATCCATATGCTAAGTAGATCTTTATCTTCCTCCTCCTGACACAGGTGTTTCATAAGGCTCATAGCTTCCACTCCAACTTCAACAATGACAGTTTTTTTTAAGCTCTTAACTCTTCACCATTCTGTGCATTTAAGTAAGCTTCAAACAATTCGCTTCACAATTTCCATTTCATGCTGTGGTTCCCTGGAGACGTTTAAATGGTATAAGCAGTGGCCCAGCCATATTAAAGTTCCTCCTCACATATGCTCCGTCCTCCATGTAAACTTGAAATGTAATGTATTCCTATGCAATGACTTATTTCCTTTTTTCAATTTTTCTTAAAAAAATTGAAAACACGAAGCGAACGCCTCAATAACCACCTTCAGTTCTTCAGTAACGCCAGCAAACAAAAATGCAGAAGTTGTTTATTTTTTTGATATAAATCAGCCCCTCTCCTCTCCAATATGCTCCTTAAAGACCTTCAAATGGTGCCTTTCTATGCCGCCCTCCCAGATATTACACACGCCGGCGTGCAGAGCAACATATGAAATACACAGCTCGGTTTCCTCCACCGATGTGCTTTGACTTCCCAGATACTTGTTGCCACTTATGAGGAATAATGGTCTGAGAAGGTAATTAATTATAACAGTTTTATTAACTGACATGGAGCGGAGGGGGAGAGACGGCTGAGGTGAACAGAGCAGGAGTCTCTCTTTCCAACCATCATCCTCCAAACGTTCCGTGGGTCACGCAGGGCACGACCAGCGCAAACCAAGGATGTAACAGTCTCATCAGCTACCATGACCCTAGGACAAAACCTAACCCACCTATGGTGGTCTCTGCGACTTCTTGCTGCTGATATTTACAGCCAAGTCCTCCTGTCGGTCAAGTCCTCCTGTCGGTCAAGTCCTCCTGTCGGTCAAGTCCTGCCTGTTCATCTCCAGAGCTCCTCCACCATTGTTGGCTGAACATCGGAGTGCTACGTTGTTGAGTATGAAGGTCTGTGGGAAAGCCTGAGAACCTGGATAGTAGGGAAGGCTATGGAGAAGTCTAGGTTACTGCAAACTATGCAGCATGCCCTAGGGAAAACGCGTGCTCTGGACCTCATAACCAGAGGGAGTGTTTGGGAAAGGAGGTAGTCTGTACTGGCTGACATCCGTTCCTTTGTAATATATGAGAGTTTCAAGCTAGACAACAGGCATTTTGGAGTTGTGGTGTCTAAAATAACCTTACATAGCAATGTGAGGACCACATTCATCCGGACAAGGGAGCACAATTAAATCCTCACCTCTTCAGCACCATTACACTAGTGCAAGGAACTCTGAACAACCCGCTGACAACTAATCAACACAGCCAAGGCCCCCTACTATCACAATACCATAGCAGAAGCCGACAACAAAAGCAGAGTCTTCTTCAAAGCGATCAAGCACAGCGTCAACCCACTACCCGCCGCCTCCATACCTCACTCCATTGAAAAATCTTAATTGACAAAATCAGCAAGATTAGCCAGCACAGACACCAGCCCTGCATCCACAGACCAACATCACGGCCCACGCTCGCGAAATCTCCAAACCATGGACAACATTCAAGGCACTATCGACAGAGGACCTGGAAGAAACCCTGGCTGCCCACAAAGCCACATCGTATACAGACTACATCCTTCCAGCATCCATGCTTAAGACCTTCCCTACCTGAAGATCATCAACAGCTCCCTAACGCAAGGCAGCTTCCAATCGACCCTGAAAACAGGACAAATCCTGCCTCTACTGAAGAAACTCACTCTAGATCCGACAACTTGGGTAACTAATACCCCATCACCCATCTTCCCTTCCTAGGTAAGCACGAGAAAGCAGTAGCCGCACAACTGCATCAACACATCCCCACAAACAATCTCCTCCAAACCTACCAATCCAGATTCAGACCCAGATGCAGCACAGAAACAGCAACAATACAGTTGGTCGACGACACTCGACATCCTTCACTGCCACTCCTAGCTCATAGTTCTACTCAACCTCTCGGCCGCTTTTGACACAGTACACCAACATGCGCTTTGGACACCCTACATCGGCAACTGGGGATCAGAAACCTTGTCCTACCTCACCAATAGTCAGCAATATGTTATTATGGACTCCCCTAGATCGCCAGTGCTACCTGTCAACTTTGGAATCCCCGCAGGGTTCCATCCTCTCCCCATTGATCATCAATCTATACATCGAGCAGCTGGGCGCCCTCCTAGCCACACACAACAACCACATCCACCAATACACCAATGACACACAGCTATACAACTAGCTAGAAAGACTCCACCAAGGACAGCCATTGGGTCAAAATTTGCCTCTCGCTGATCCAGTCTTAGAAGTCCAGTGCATAGCTCAACTCCTCCAAGACCGAATTCCTAATCTTCACCAACAACACTGAACACCCATACATATAGACCTGGCTATCAACCATAAACTCTGAGCGCTTCACTCCCAAGCTCACCTCCTGTGCCAAGTCCCTCAGGCCCCACATCGACAAACACCTCTCCTTCAAGACAGATAGCTGAGAAAATTCAGACAGCTTGGTATCTGCTCTCCCTCCTGCAGACAGTCAAGCCCTTCCTCCCTCCATACAGCTTTAGATCCACTGTTCAAGCACTGGTCCTATCGCACCTGGATGGGGGCAATGCACTCTACGAAACCCTCCCGTCGGCTTCCCTTGTGCCCTTGAGAAGTGTCCTACACATGAGCGCATGCCTCATCAAGGGTCTACTCAGATACAACCACATCACCCCAGCCCTCATCGACCTTCACTGGCTCCCACTACACGCACAAATCACCTTCAAGTCTTGCTGCATCATCTATAAGGCAGTCACCCTCAAGTCACCCAGCTACCTCGCATAGAAACTCAGCATCTCCGACAGAGAGCGCACCATCAAAAGCCAGGACACATGCAGACTTGAAACCAACTGCTTCAAAAATTAAAGGACCTGAAAACAAGACTTCTCTGCCTATGATGCAAGACTATGGAACCTCCTCCCTATCAACATCAGACTCGCCCCCACAATTCAGAAAAGAACTCAAGACCCACCTCTTCAAGGATTCTCCCCTCAACACCTATGCCATCACGTCAACCCTCGCACCACCCTACTCACTAGATGCCGCCCGCCCCTCTACTCCCTGCCACCCGGTACAGCTGTAACCCTCCTATGTGCCCTTCTGTATCCTACCCCACCGCTGTATATCTGTTCTGTTTCCTCTGAAAAGCACTCCTTTATGAATCTGTATTGTTTTATACATCTGTAAAAAGCTCTGTTGCTTCTAAAATCGAGGTCCGCGCTCAATAAATACCAAGATAATTATTATTATAATAATAATAGGTCCAGAGATTCGAAAACAGGATCAAAGTAACATACATTGTCAGACGATGCTGAAGACGATACAAAGCCAGTGTGAGACCCACAGTGATTCACCAGATAGCCCGACCACAATGGTGAGGAACTCTGCTACGGTCCCTAGAGGTCCCTTATGCTAGACCATGGGCAATATCTTCTTGGTTGGTATACAAAAAGTGACAGAGCGCTATACTTCAAACGCTAACCAAGTCCAAAAAAGGATGTTACACACCTTAGTGACTACTGTACTACTAGTCCAATAGCAGAACTTGAGCCATTTGCTCTAGTATCACGACCTCATGGAGTCTTCTTGACACTTACATGATACATATATTATCCTCTGAGAAACCAACATGCCCTATGGCCTTGATCTCAGGTACGAGACCGCCAAGTTGAGCTATCATGGGGAAGGGTACAGAATATGTCCGCTCTCCTGATTCAGGTTTGGGAAAACTGGAAGAGGAACAGGGGTTGGAGGGAGAGGGCAGTTTTTAGGACAGGTTTATCAGATCTGAAAACCAGAACCTGACTGACCACCAGAGGGCTACAAAGATTGCTTTGCAATATGCTGCTTCCGTGAAATGGTGTAGTGCTTGGTGAACCAGTGGAAGGTGGCCTGAGACTTAAGCGGTCATGCCCTCCCATGACATCTCAAGAGCACCTCCCCACCCTTAGGGTGTTCCGGCCCAGTTCTTCCCTTCAGCCGAACAGGAGGCACTTCATGTTCAATTCTGTAGCAAATTAGTGCACCTGCTGTCCCCCCAGGTGAGGAAGAGAGGCTAGGCGACTCATGGATGCAGTTCCCATTTGTAACAGTTCCCCATCGGACAACGCAGACGATCCGCCACGGTATTGGACATTCCTGGTATGTGGACTGCTAGTATCCAGATGTCGTGCAGCAAAGCCCACTCCCAGATCTGAATCACTAAGGGAAGAAGGTACTGCAACTTTGCGCCACCCGGTTTGTTGAACAAACATTGACACAGCGTTGCCGGTCTTTATCAGTACTTTTTTGCCCTGGATATTCTATAAGAAGGCCTTAGGGGCTAAAAAGGTTGTCTTTAGTTACAGAAAATGGATGGGTTGACTCTGATCTTCCCGAGACCAAAGATCTGACACCTGGAGGATGCCCAAGATCACTCCCTACCCAATGAGGGAAGAATTTGTTGTGATGCTGATCTGATGTGTCAGATCTGCGAAAGGCATACCCAATAGTACATTGTGTGGGATTGACCACCAAATCAGGTCCTGCATCATAGCTTGAGGAATTTCAATTTGTTTGCTCTGGGGATCTGAGGCTTAAGACCAGGATTCCCCCAAAGTCATCTGAGATCTTCGCATTTTCAGTCTGGCCAGAGAGAGCTTGCATGCACAAAGCCATGAGACCAACTAGCCTCTGAAATCACCATGCGCTGATGTGGGAGCTCAGGATTAAGGAGCATGTGTTTGAATGTCCGTGACAGACACGGCCATTGGAATAATCGTCGCCAGGCAAGTCACCCACGGGAAACAGATAAACGTTGCGTCTTGTGCGACCGTTAGGGAGAATTTTCATTTTAGTGCTTAATTCCTCCCACCTTAGAGACCCCCCAGCAGACTTCGTCCATGTAGCATGGGATTGCCCATCGCGGGCTCAATTTTGGAGAGGGGTGTTGGATGTGTTCGAGCAGGTTATGGGTCAGCGATTTGCTCCAGATCCGGTGATGGGACTGTTGGGTTACACTGCCCAGATACCGAAAGGGTTTCGGAAGTTAATAAGCCTCTTGTTGATCCTTGGCAAGTATAGGGTAGCTATGGGGTGGAGTAAGGGCACCACTACGACGATAGATCAATGGTCTCAAGATATTATGTACTGTAATGACATGGAGCAGCGGTGGGGCGTAATATCTGGGAAGGGTAGAAAGGACGTTCAAATTTGGGATGCGTATACATCATAACTTCTGAATAAGGATGGCGGGGTACCGAGCATCATAGGGGCCCACATATCCCTTACTGTCTAGCTGTGGGGCCCGGTTCCGGTGAGCCCGGAGCTCAACCGCAGCAGCCTCGTCTTTTGGAACACTGAGGAGGAGGGTGGAGTTGCAACGAAGTGGGTTACCCACCCGGACGCGGTCTTGTCTTGGAGATCTGTTTCTGTAGGTGAACCATCTTTTATTGCCATTTTGTAGGATATATCCGCCATGCGTTTGGACCCGGCCCAAAAAATGCTGAATTTGCTGCATGCCACAATGGTGGGGAGGGGGGGTGAGGGGGTGATCTGGGGGGTAGTAGTTGTTTATGTGATATGTTAACCAAGTATGAACTGTGAAGCCTTGAAATTGTACTTGCTTTTTTATATGATGGTCACCGGGTGAAAAGAGGACCTCTCTCTGAAGATTGCGTTTATTAGACATCCGTTTTGTTGTGTCTTGGGTTGCCTCAGGCTTTTTGATTATAAAACTATTGATGTGTGGAACCTAAAGAGGGGGGCGGGGTTCAGGTGGTGGAATATTGGGGAGTGATGTTGTAACTGTTGGAAAGTTGAAATACCAATAAATAAATAAAAAAAGAAATAAAAAAATACCCTGGAGGGAGTTGGACCTTTTTCTCACTCTGTCATGTGTTTTGACCTGATTTGGATGATGTGTTTCCTTTGTTTTTGGAGTCTGACAAACTCCATAGGCAGATACTTTTTGCATGTTGACACACAACACCTTCAGTGCAGTGTCACAGAGAAATCCTTTAGATTTCTCATAAGGTTTAAATAACTTTTCTTGTGTTAACAACTGATCCCAGAAATAGTAAAGTGAAATTGACTTTACTTACCTTTTCTCTTTCTAGGTCCATCTTATGTGGAGTGCAGGAGCTTACTTAGTAGCCCCTTATCTTACCTACTCATGTAACATGTTTTATGTTACCCTCACTACTTTAAATGGC
This sequence comes from Ambystoma mexicanum, assembly GCF_040938575.1. NCBI lineage: Eukaryota > Metazoa > Chordata > Amphibia > Caudata > Ambystomatidae > Ambystoma > Ambystoma mexicanum. The sequence goes on from NC_090935.1 coordinate 420,380,185, forward strand.
TGATGGCAGTGGTTTAATTTTCCTACCATTGTGCTTCTCTACAGCTGGCTGAATCCTCAGCTGCAGTATAGCACCCATGGGTGACCATTTTGTCAAAATGGATGGTTTTCTTTTTTTCCCACTCTGTCTGTGAGGTCTTTCTTGGGTTTTACTCTACACGCCAAGCCAGATTGGAGCCCTTTGTTCATTTTGCCTGTGGACGGGCTTCAGTACTGAAACCTACCTCTGGCTACAGTGTGTCTGGAAGGGCAGGAAGTGAGGGAGGTTCCCAAAACCCGCCTGTCCTTTGTCTTTTGAAATGCCTGAATGCACCCAGTCCTGATTGGCTGGCTGGCTGTCCTTTCAGGACTGCCACATCCTTTCAGGACAGCCACCTGCTTTTGGAGTGACAGCTAGGCTGTGCATGAATCTGAGAAACCTGCTTAAAAGTCGAGGGTTTTGGGACTGAAGACAGAGTCGACCACTGGGTAGAACAACCCGATGAAGAAACCGTGAACAAAGCTTGCTGCATCCTCCTGGACCTTTGAATTGCCAGTGAAGCCCTGCTGCTGTGCTGAAACTCCTTTTTCAATTCAACAGAGAAGTTCTGGAAGGGACAACTTCCCCCGCTTGGGTTAGTGGGACCAACTAACCCCGAGACGAACTCCACTAGACCATCTCACCCGACTGGCTGTACTTCTTTGCTGCTGCAGGAACACAGTGCCATGGGTCGAGAAATCCATAGTCGAATGCAACATCTGTGATATGACCAGAAGCTCCAGGAGTCTAAGGATCCTCCAGAAGCATGACTACCAGAGCTCGAGTCACCTCACCAGAGTGCAGGACTAAAAGGAGTGAAGGAAGTCCAACCAGTGTCCAAGATTTGCAGTGGTGCCGTTTACAGAGCACTGAAACCACGAAGTGCAGTTGATCTGAAAAGAGCCTGTAGCTGCCGCCGACCTCCGAATTGCTGCCGCAGGCTTCCTCCAGACGTCCTCCCTCTTGTCCCCACGACTGAGGCCCAGGAACCCAGGATCTGCATTGCTGAAACCAGACAGAAGCCAGCTGGGCCACTCTTTTTCTAAACAATGTTACTGTTCTGACTTGGGGTACTTATCTCAGTGTCTTTAGCTTTGCTCTTCTCAGTTGAAACGTGTAGTAGCTACTTTGCCAGAGTTGATTTCAGTGGAGCCCTACAATGTAAAAAAATGCAGAAACCTGCGCTGAGGGGCCCAAATCGGAATGTGGTGATAAGCATTCTTCAGAACCACCACAGATCCAATATCGCTGTGGAAGAGCAAACCAGATCTGGGCTGGAGTGATCATCTTGAAGGAGAGATACAGGTTGAAATACACCAAAATACAAAATGGTGCACAGGCATGCCTAGTTGAATTTCAGCACAGTAAAACGCATGGAATACCACCCTTCACCTCATTCGGGAAATGCCACTTCATCTATGGCTCTCAAGTTGAGTAACTTGGAGATTTCTTCCTTTAAGGAAGGTGATCTAACATGCATTTGTGTGGGTAAGGGACAGGTGGAAGGAGTAATCTGAAACCCCTGCTGTCAACTGATATCACCCATGAGTCTGAGGTGATAGTCCATCAGCACTTGATGTGGAGGGAAATTCTCATCCCTCCCACCCCTTTACAGGTATACCATGGGACCAATCCATCAATCATTTATTGGTCTTCTCAGCTGTGGCTGCGGAGGTTCTGGATGTTGGGGCTTAGAGGGAGAAAAACCCTTGTGCTGAGGACTTCTGTGTTTTCGTTGGCAGTCTCTGCATCTGTACTGCTGCCTGGCCTTTCCATCCTAGAGTTCCGGGAAAACCTGCCAATGAGCATGAACGGACATCTGACGGCACAGGGGCAATCTGCTTAGACACTGCCAGCTTAGTACGTTTCGAGAGAGGCTTAGCAATGAGGGCGCTAGCCTTCATTTTTGAAAGCTCATTGTTGGTGGAATGATGACCGATCTGTCCCATCGAAGGGGAGAACAAAGACTTTATTCTGGACTTCCTTTGTGAATTTGGCAGCGTGAAGCCATACTGGTCTATATTCGTCCACCCCTATAGCAACTTCCATCGAGGAGGTGTCCTTATGATGAGCAGCCACTTTTAAGAGGTCCTGCAGATCACTGTAGTGTCCACAAGACCACCTTTAAATTTGAGGCGTTTAAATGGACTAAACATTTAAAACTCAGATAAGTCCCTCCAGAGTCATTGGGCAGCCGCTGCAAGAAAAGGTGTAGCATTAGACCGACGTAATTGAAGTACTGAATTTGCATAGACCTTTTTGTCTAGAGTAGAGCCTTGTGGGTGTGGTCATCTTTTCTTCGACTATTTGAGGCAGAAGCAAAGGAAGAAGCCAGTGTGGAATACAATGTGGCTGCAGGACAAGCCCGCAGAGGGACTGGGTTGTCCTGCATCAATCGTTACCTCACAAAATCAGTTTGTTCGTGTGAGTAAACGAGGGTGGCTTTGTCAAGATCTTTCTCGCCGCAGTGAGAAAGTCCTTTTGTAGGCCTACCCCAGACCTTTGTTGTTCTTATCAAAACTGATCTTGAATACAGAAAATATCTAGAAACCCAATCAAATCCACAAGGCTGTTGTGGAATGTGCGAGTGGAAGAAGGAATCTCCTCTTCCTCCTGGTGAACTGTGTGATCCGAAGACAAAGATGGATCCTTAGAGGCCAGTATTGGCTCAAATGGCGAAAAAGGTGGCACTGGGAGGAGTCTATCGCAGCAATTGCTTCAGGAGGCCTGGGTGCATTTTCCCACCAGGTTTGATTGGATCCTGAGGTTTTGACATCAGGTCCAGAAAGATCTCAGAGTTAGTCTTTCAGGAGTTTGGAATACATGAGGTCTTGTAACTTGGCAAATAATTCGTCCTCTGAAGACTGGATGCTCCGGAATACGGTGCCTTCAAAAGCAGTAAAATGGAGGTTGGTTGCAAGTCCGGCTAGCCAGCCATGGGTCCATGCAATATAGTGGAGCTGATGAGTGGATTAAAGGCACGTTTGGCAGCAGAGACATGCTGTTTGCATGGACCACTTCACTTTTGGTGTAAACTGATCTCTTACACAAGAGGAACTAGGGTAAACCCAAAAACCACACCGTGGATGAGGACTCGGAAGCTGTGGTACCGCCTGACTCAAGCACTTTCAAAGACATGCTGCCAGAAGAATATGATGTTGTCTGACCTCTGACACAACAGGCGCATTTTCGCATGGAGCTCTGCAACTGTCTCAAAAGACCATGGCACTCTCAAGGTGGAGTTTGAGGCATTAGCCCTTGATTAGGGAACCTCGGTTGGCCCTGTAACAGTATCAGCCCCACAAGTGAGAACCTCTTTGCCACCAGTGAGAAAATTAGCCTTTGGTGAGGAAACCTTGGAGTAAGCTACGGTATCGTTAGCCTCCAAAGAGGGATCCTCTGCACTGTCGATACCAGTGTAAGCCCCTAAAAGGGGATATTCAGCCTTGCCGGTCTCAACATCAGTGCCCAAATGGGGACTCTCGTGGCAAGCCCCGGTATCCATGTTAGCACCTATTCGGGATCCTCGGGACAAGTTACGGGAGGGTTAGAGCCAGACCGGCCGCTCCCATTACTCAAAATCCCTGAATGGAGATCCCAGGGTGATGTGAAGAAAAAGAAAAAAATTATTTACCAGTCTGTCGTTTGTTTGAAATTAAATCTTAAAGATGCTTCAGTGCCAGGCAGTAAATAAAACTCCTCCCACCAACAAAAATCAAACTAAATCTCAAACCGAAAGTGTGTCATAATGGAAACAAGCACCCCACAAATGCTCCAACCTCTGACACTTAAAGTAAAATGGGATCCACTGCTGCGTAATGACACCGGCAAGACAAACAGGCAACAAAGCCTTTATGTCCCAGCATAAGCCTGGAGGAAAATCCAACAACTATTCCTGAGATGAGGGCAGAAAGACGTTGTGTGAAGGACAAGAAGAAAATTGGGGGAATGAAAGTGCATGGTGTTTCACGCGTCCGATCCAGAACATGGAGAGAAAAGGATTCAGGGATCAGGCCCGGAAGCAGGGTTCGACGAGGAGGGGCCTGTTAACACACATCCAAGCAGCCGACTTAAAAATTAAAGTACCAAAAAATGTCTGGTGCTACAAATAAAGCTGTGGTCCAGTCCCGAAGGATGGAATGTAGTATGGAGGAAAGAAGAGGACACATAGGAGTACATATCACTATATACATAAATAACCAGAACATTGGGCTTTAGAACGATCATTGAGGACACTGACTATTTATATTTAACACACCACAAACTAATTAGTCTCTTGGTGCTTCAATAGGCAATGCTAGTAACTACTAGGTGGTGCTCATTTCTATCCAAATCTGGGCAACAGAAATCTTCCTTAGCCTTGGCCTTGCTAGGATACTCCATGACAGGTACAGATCTCTATAATAAGCGTTCAAGCCAACTAGACCTCTCCCACCCCACTCCCATCTCTAGAATCTTATGTTTTTTTAAACTTGTGAATAGGACCACATTTGTAGCAAACGTCTCATAGCGTCAAGGTTTGCACTGCACTCCTTTTAAGATAATTTACAGTGACCCTGATTGGCCCACGAGCAGCATTCAACAGCGGGTGTATGTGCTCAGTCTGCAACCAGAGATCTCTGCACTGCTAAATCCTTGACATGGCAGCTCAAGAGCCTATGCAAAAGGCTGTCAGTCAGCAGGGCAACCTTCTGGGTAGTGAAACATTTACCTCTGCTGCATTATACAGCTAAACCTATCACAATGCACATATACACGCTCACTGCAAACGTACACAAACACAAGGCTTTCACACAGACCCATTACATATGCACACACCCCGCAGATACATCTACACACACACACACACACACACACACATCCCCAAACTATGCACATAGCATTAAGTAATGTAAACATTATATGCACACACACTGCTCATGCACTCTCACACTGCCCATAAGTATTGTGACGAAACCAGGGAATTTGTCCCTTCTTCCGGAAGGGAAGTCGCTGCATTTTGAGAATGGGGTGGTGAGCATGCGCTGGGGCAATCCCAGGGGACTGGGCAAGCAGGAGCTCCCTTGGGAGGACTCTACCTTACACACAAGGGCACATATATTGGGGAAAAGGGCCCTTTGGTTGTGTTGCTGAATCTTCCTGAAGGCCTGAATCACAGAGGTTATACATCGAACCGAAAGGCAAGCAACCAAGAAGATGAAACCCCAAATCCTAACTCACGAGAGATTAACGCACGTCGGAAGAGTGCTTGGAGCAAGTAAAACCAAGATTCCCAACTCATAAGAGGTTACCATATGTCAAGCAGGTGGTAGTCACACTTGGAATCCTAGTCTTTGAGAGACTGCTTCCATGTACAGAAAAGAAGGACCAATACTCTGAGGAAGTGTACAGGACTTAAAGAACTTTATGGGTACAATTTAAAGTAAGTAGCAAGAACTACACTGCTTGCATCAGCTGTAAAAGAGGGTCGGGAGACCACTTTTCATTTGGAAAACACAGCGAGAATATTAACCTGAACAGTTAAAAAAAAAAAAAGAAAAGAAAAAAAAAATATATATATATGACAATGCATTACTTACCGTAAAAGCATTTCTGATGGTTGTATCTGCTTAGATTCACATGCTGTGCATAGTCAAACATCCAGTGGTCACTGCAGAGTATTGCTATTGCATTTTGTTTTTCGTAGTCGAAAAGGGAACGTCGACAAGGCGTGTCTGTAACACTATCCCTTATAGTGACGTGCGGTGTACCCACAATCCCTCACGCGTCGAGGTCCCTCTGTATTTTTTATGCCCTGAGGGAGCCTTCTAGACATGAGTGAGTACAGAAAAGATAAATATATATAAAAAGATGTCTATGTTCCTTCCATCCGAGCGGGGAGGAAGGGTGGGCGCATGTGAATTTAAGCAGATATAACCATCAGAAATGCTTTTACGGTAAGTAATGCATTGTCTTCTGATGTTTGTTAATCTGCTTAGAATCACATGCTGTGCATAGAATAGCGAGCAGTACCCGGAGTTGGAGGTGGGTTGTGAGAAGGAACAGTAGAGAAAAGATGTCTTAATACTGCTTGTCCCACCTGGGAATCAGATCTAGAGTGGGCATCTAGACAGTAATGTTTTGTAAAGGTGTGTACACAACTCCAGGTTGTCACTTTGCAAGGCTGTACCCTAAGGAGGTCTTCTTGGGATTTTGGTGCAGGAAACCCACCGGCGAACATTCCTCTGCACACCGCAAACTGGAATCTTCTACAGCAGGAAAAAGTGGTCAGATGTCGTGTCAGGGATGTCCCTTGAAAGATTCTTTTATCAGGTGGAACTTTCACAGCTCTGGTTCTCTCGGTGTCAAGCAGCACTTTGCCAGAGTACTCCCTTTTCTGGGCAGTAGACAGCAATCTGGCTTCCAGCTGTCACGAACACTCGTCTAGACCGTGGGCGACAAACTGGACTGCTTCACTAAAAGTGTCCAAGCACTTATCTTCTGGACTCACGAAGACCCCTTCTCCAGATGCCAAGCACACAGGACTGACTTCCAGGGTACTTTTGATAAGTAACAGGTGCACAATAGTCCCTCATAGCTCAGGAAGAGGTCTCCTAACCAGGTCCTCTTGGATCAGTCCTTGGAAGAACACAGCAGCTTTCGCATTGTATGAAGACAATGCAACAGAAGAATTCTTCATCAATCTGGGCTCCAGGGAACAGCTTCTTCTTGCTTCAGCTTCAGAACAAAGTGAGTGTTCGGGAGAAATATAATTGATTTCTCAAGGGAGCCCCCATGCAGAATGTGATTGGAAGTCACCTCTGCTTACTAACATCACTCTAAGTCGACAATTGGGCTTCATTGAGCCTTGACATATGTTATCATTTATTCATATGCTTTTGAATATTGTGCCTTATTCATTGTTTTTACATGTTGTCACATGTGGTGTTTTTTTTTAAAAAAAAAAAGATGGACCATGTTGTCCCCTTTTTTATGATGTATCAGAAAATAAAATGTAGTATATTTTTGTAATACCTGCTTTTGTTCAGATCTTGGTACGTAGGTTTCATACAAGATTTTGATTTACAGTCTCTTCATGCTAGTCTGAATCTCCTACTTATATGTTGACATCAATAGGTAGCTTGTTTTGGGATTCTCCTTTTGTCCAATGTACACAGCCTCCTACATACCATTCACCACACCTGCACCCAACAGCCTAGGTTTTCATTACAGCCACCACAACATAATGCAGCCATGCAGTTGTCACTCTGCATGCATTTGAAGTTGGTGACTGTTAGGCAGAATTGCATGCAGTACCCTCTGGGACTACCACATACAATTAGGACTACAGTTGTAAGCAAAAACCAAACTTTGGTATAAGTCTGTACTACACAGTTTGTGGTAGCGAGCTGAGCAGCAAGGCTCATCTCAAGAGGGAATCTGAGCAGTAAAAGTGGTTACACAGAGTTCTTACAATCACAGTGGTTCGACACTTGCTCTCAAGGTTTCTTGGTAAAACAAGTATTAATTTATTACACAATCATTTAGAAAACATTCATTAGAAGGAGGCAACTTAATATCATACACAAATACACTTCAGTACCAAACCAATCAGTGTCTAAGTAAATTAGGCTCCCCTGAAATAGGAGCAAAGAACAAGTTACTTACCAAACTGGTAACGTTCTTTCGATGGGATGTTCCTCCGACGTATTCCTCATCTTTGATATAATCCATTCCAGCTTGCTGGCCTCGAATTCTTTTTTCCAGTAAAGGGCGCTGCGCGTCGACATCCCTCGAGTCGGTGTCCCTCGACAGCCTCCGTATCGGCGTCGATGTCATCATGAGCACAAATAGACTCCCGCAGCGTCCGTTGCTCAGTTCGGTTTTGAAGTGTAGTTTTTCTTTGCATGAATTTGGTTAATAACCTTGAAGGAGCGTAAGCTGCAACTACAAGGGAACATTTTTTACTGCAAGGAAGGATGGAAGGGGCGATAAGGAATAAGTCGGAGAAACATCCCATCAAAAGAACGTTACCAGTTTGGTAAGTAACTTGTTCTTCGAAGGGATTGTGTCCTCCAACGTATTCCTCATCTTTGATAGACTCCAATAGCAGTAGTATATAGAGGAGGCGGGAGTAAAATGAAATGTTTCCCTTTAAAGATGTACAGAATGCAACACAGCTTTTCCAAATTTTGTCTCCTGGCTAGAGGAGGGATCAAGGCTGTAAAATTTGGTAAATGTGTGTGCGGACGACCATGTGGCAGCCGCAACTATGTCCTTAATTGGAACTCCTCTTTGGAGCGCTGAAGAGGCTGCGATACCCCTGGTTCAATGAGCCCTAAGATGTTGAGGGGGCTCTTTTCCTGCCAATTTATAGCATTCTATAATAGTTAAAATAATCCATCTTGAAATGGTTTGTTTTGTAATTGGCAAACCTGATTTGACCCTGCATATCCCACAAATAATTGGTCTGATTCTTGCAAGTCTGCTAATGTAAAAGCTTAAGGCACGCCTTGGATCCAGCCTGTGTAATCTCTCTACCTCTTTCCCTGGATGGGGAGGAGGATAGATTGAGGGTAAAGTTATTTTCGAAGTAATGTGGAATTCTGAGACCACCTTTGGGAGAAAATTGGGCTTCACTTGTAAAACAACCTTATCTTTAAGAAAGAATTGTACGAGGAGGTTTGCAAGATAAAGCTTGTAATTTGCTCACTCTTCTGGCAGAAGTTAAAGCCACTAGAAAAACTGTTTTAAGAGTGAGGAACCTTAATGAACAGGAATGAAGGGGTTCGAATGGAGTGCCCATTAGGATTTTCAAGACTAGGTTTAGGTCCCACAATGGAACTTGAAAAGGTGTTGGGGGATAAACATTAGTTAATCCTTTCAGAAATTCCTGCCCACCCCAGACACTCAGGTGCCAGAGGCGGTCTTCAGTCCTGAAGCCCGCCAAAGGCATAGAAACAAAAAGGGACCAAACCTAGTTTGGCTGGCAGAGACAAAAACTAGAAGGCCCTTTCCAAAAGGAAATGGCGAAAAAAGAACGGGCCTGTTTAAACAAAGTGGCTTAAGGCGCCATCTTGAAAAACATGGCTCCCGCGATTTTTAGCTACCGGTGTTCGCGGTCGGGAAAAATCATGCTAGTTCGTTGTGAAACCACTGCCACCAGCCACTTCGATAGAAAAGGGTAGCATTTGACTGCTACATTGAATTTCTAGACACAGGGGATACTAGGTAACCCTCCAGCACTCTATAGGAAGTGTGTGCTGGGTCTAGGAATTTAAAAAGACTAGTGAAGTCAATTTAAATTTACATTCTCTGAGAAATAGTTCATCCCAGACAAGGTATTTAAACCTTTTGGAAGTCTAAAAGACATCCCTGTGTCACTGCACTGAGGGTGCTGTGTAACACACATAAAATGATGATGCCTATGGCGTAATCTAAAACCCCATAATCCAAGAATACAAGAGTAAAACGCACATGAAAAACACACAAAATACATGAAAAAGTTGGAAGAAAGGCTCACACTCTTTCGAGGTAAAATAATAAAGTCCTCAAAATCCAGCAAAGTTGCTGGGGGTCTCTAAGGTGAAGGGAATTTTTTTTGTTGTTGAGTATTCTCTCCAACAGTGACTTTTACACAATGGTTGTGGAGGACACTGTACACTTGGTAGACCATCAGAAGAGAGCTGCTATGCGTAGATTAGCACATGGTGTACATCATTGCCTCTGTTGCACAATAGGGCGCCACATGCCACTATGTGGATTTCATATGGTTTGCCCCTTATAAGCCCCTTGCTTTAGGGAGTGCTTTAAGATATTGCCGCATGAAAGGACGTGCTGAGCAGCACACATGTAAACAATGGCTAATGTACATGGCCTCCTACATACCGTTCAGCACACCCAACAGACCGTTATGCAGCCATGCATGCAAATATGTGGCCCGAGTGAAAGCTTACAGGCTCAATTGCAGATGTGTGCAGTGCACATGACATGAGCATTTAACCATATCGTGTACTATGGTGGGTTTTCTGTGGTGCGGGCCTAGTGCCTTGCATGCATGGCTGGAGTGGAAAGGGAAAAAGGAGTGTCCCTGCTTTACTGGGGCGCAGCATTCACTGTAGGTGGAAACGCGCACGTGCCACATCCTGGCGATGTGGCACATGCCAAGGCTGGTGGCAATGGACATGGAACTGTGCGATTTACCCAATCAGGTGTCGAGGTTGTCGATGACAGGAAGGGGTGGTGTTATACCCAAAAAGTCGATGCAGTGAGGTTGGTAGAGAACGAGAGATGCAGAGTGCTCTTCGTGGGTGATACCTTTGTGCAAGATCTGCACAGGTATGCCGTGGAAAGAGGCTTTGCTGCTAACTTTCAGTTGGAAGGAGTGGAGGCTTTTTGGGCCAGTCTACGAGTGGGGTTTCAGTGCCATGGTTCTCCTTTGTACATGTGTGGCCTCTGTTGGTACTGTTTATGTAGTCCTTGTGCATTATGGAGGCCTACATTTGTGGTACATGTCGTGGTCACGTTTGCTCCGCCACATCAAGAAGTTGATGACAGCAGTGATGCAGATATTTTCCACTGCCAAGTTGATTTTCTCAGGCATACCACAAAGAGGAGCATGGGACCATGCTGGAGTAATTTGTCCACAGCCAGAGGTCGGGATATGTTTAATAAACAGAAGCATGTGTGACTTCATTTGCAGTGCTGGGATGTTCTGCACGGTCTATGACAGCATTAACGAGCGAGATTTGCAGTGGTTTCAAGGAAATGGCATTTTATTTACCTCCATTGGTAATGCTGATTTCTTTGCCACTATGAACGAAGCATTGCAAAAAAATCTTGTAGAAATGTCAGAGAAGCGTTCACCTTCAGTCACTAATAAGTGTCAGGAGAAGCAAAGAGACAAGTATCGAAAGAGATAAATTGTATGCAAGGACATACATACCAAAAACAGGACATTAAAAAAAGAAAAAACGAACATCATTTCAGACACAATGCTAAACTCCCTAAGTCCTCCCCCCCCCCACTTCTAGCACAAACTCTGTGGATTCTGCAATAGTTTCAGATTTACACGTGGCACATCCAGCAATTTGTAGGATGGAACCCATGACAATGGGACTGTGGAGGCTAAGGCATTGCTCAATAAGGTTTGTGGTTGTGGTGTGTAAGCACAAAGTGTGGCAGAAGGTCCCTTTGAACAAAAGTGCAGAACCCTATGGTGGAAGTGGGCAAGGTAAGTGGCAGGAATCCTGTTATAAATGCAATGTGGGTATGATATGATTTCACATTGTATGATATGCCATTTACAGTGCACCTATACACTAGCTGTGCAAGGTGCAACGTGGCAAGGGAGGGGGAACAGAGGGGAGACAGAGACAGCAAACCTACTAGGCCAGTTGGCACTGAGATTGCCAAAGTGCATGGGAAGGGGGAAGCGAAAGTGCACTACATGGGAAGAAGAAAAAATGACAAGAAGTGAAAATACAGCCCGATGGTGGTAAGTGCAAGGATAAGTGCAGAGGTGGTGGAACTGTTCGGGATACAGCAAACTGGCGAGGGGAGGGGTTGGTTTCGGGGGGGGGGGGTGGGTTGGACCTGACCCGACATCAGAGGGTGGCTAGGTAACCAGTGTAGCATCAGTTTCAGGCAGTAAGTCAGCAGGGGAGAGAGGAAAAGAGAAAGATTTTCAGTTGCTTCCGGAACCGGCGATGGTTCTCAAGTTTCAGGGAGGCAATGAAGCTATTGCAGAGGAAGGCCCCAGCCAAAGAAAGAGGGACTATTCCAAAGATTCCTGTCGCCAGCCAGAGGTCAGAAGGGGAATAATCAACAGACGCATCTGTGACTTGAGTGCTGCTGGGATGTTCTCCTGCGAGAATGAGAATATTGGTGCTCGATACATAAACCTTTTCAAAGCAAATGGCAAGTCTATGTAGACCAGTGGTAATGACATTTTGTTTCACTATCTATAGGCTGCACGGAAGACCCTATTATAAGAATGTGAGCTGACGTACAAAACACAAAAAAAAAAAAAGGTTTTTCTATGGAAGCAGGTTTATAAAAAAACAAAACAAAAAAAAAGCCGCCACAACCACGACGTCCCCTACCCTGGTTCAAAGTTATTCCCCCACATGCGCACACAGCATGAAAAGGCCGCAAATATCGCGATAGTTGCAGGGTGGCTACTGTTAGATACGCCCCTTTTGCAGATGACTGCCATAGAAGAACAAGTTACTCTCTTACCTGGTAACGTTCTTTCGATGAGATGGTCCGACAACGTATTCCATATCTATGACAGCTAATGTCCACAGCTGTGATGCTACGGAAAATGTTCTGCGTCGATGACGTCGATGTGCCGTCCCAGAGGAACTCCTCCAACGACTGACGATACCCGATTTGAAGAGGACGACGCCCGTAGCCTCAGTTGTAGTTTTTTCCCCAGAACGTGTGAGACCAGTTTTCTACCAGTCAGACACACAAGGCCTTGCGGACGCAAGCTGCAATCGCATAAGAAATTCTGCGGCGGGGAGGGTAGGGAGGCAGCGATATGGAATACGTTGTCGGACCATCCCATCGAAAGAACGTTACCAGGTAAGAGAGTAACTTGTTCTACGAGGGGATTGGGTCCTCCGACGTATTCCATATCTATGACAGACTCCCAAAGCAGTACCAAGCAAGGAGGTGGGAAAAGAATTTAGAACACAAATTTAGCATGCCCAATCAAATTGCAGAATAAAGGACTGCCTTGCCAAAGGGCAGATCCTGCCCTCGGATGGAATTGAGGGAGTAGTGACGTACAAAAGTATGTACCGAAGCCCAGGTGGCTGCATCACAGATGTGACGAATAGGAACACCCCTCTGCAGGGTAGTAGACGCAGCCACTCCCCTGGTAGAATGGGCCCGCAAGCCAGCTGGAGGGTCCTTACCCGCCAAGCGGTAACACTCGGAGATAGCTAAAATAATCCAACAAGACAAAGTCTGTTTCGTCACAGCTTGTCCCAAACGCTTTCCAGCGTAACCAATGAAAAGTTGATCGTCCACTCTGACCCGGGACATGCGCGAAATATAAAAGCTCAACGCTCTCCTAGGATCAAGCCTATGGAGCCTCTCCTCTTCCTTACCAGGATGTGGAGGAGGATAGAACGCCGGAACAACAAACTTCCGGCCCAAATGAAATTACGAAACCACCTTCGGAAGAAAGGAAGGACAAACTCAAAGGACAACCTTGTCCTTCTGAAACACAGTGAAGGGTGGCTTAACTGAAAGTGTCTGTAACTCAATCAATCTGTGAGCGGAAGTAACCGCAACCAAAAACACAGTTTTCAGAGTTAACAGTCTCAAAGGGCAAGAATGCAAAGGCTCAAGCGGAGCACCCATAAGAAACTTAAGAACAAGGTTCAAATCCCAACTGGCCACCAGAAAAGGTGACGGAGGGAACACATTAGTGAGCCCTTTCAAAAACTGAGAAATTAAAGGAATCTTAAAATAGGAAAATTCTTCAGACGAGCGCTTAAATATGGACAGCGCCGCCAGGTAACCTTTAATGGTTCCCACTTGCAAGCCCCTGTGGGCCAAAGAAAGCAAAAAAAGACAGAACCATGGGAATGTCACACTCAAAAAGGATCCACATTCTTAACTCTGCACCAGTCGCAGAACGTACGCCAAAGGTACACAGACTTTGTTGCCGGCCGCCTGGCCGAGAGCAACACCTCCAACACGTCTTCAGGGAGGTCCCAATCCTTATACCTCAACCTTTCAGAAGCCAAGCGTGAAGGTTGAGGGATCTGACCTCTGGATGGAGAACCTGACCCCCCCCCCCCTCCTGTGAGAGCAGATCGTCTCGGTAGGGAAGACGACGTGGAGGGCAGATGGACAAGTCGAGAAGGTCCGGGTACCACATCCTCCGGGCCCACGCCGGAGCAATGAGGATCATCCGGGAAACGAACCTCCGTAACCTCCGCAGAACTTGCGGGATGACGGGGACTGGAGGAAACGCATACAGCAGTGGAAATGACCACTCAACCACAAACGCGTCTCCTAAGGCTCCTTTTGGAGGAAATTCCCGCAAGTAGAACCTTTTGCACTGCCGCTTGACACTGGAGGCGAAGAGATCCACTTGAGGGGTCCCCCAAAGGGCGAAGATCTCCAGGGGAATCTCCTGAGCCAGCTCCCACTCCTGAGAGATCGTGCTCTGCCTGCTCAGTGCGTCCATCGTATCCGGCCAGATGAACAGCCGAGATCGAAACTTCCTGCTGGATTGCCCAGAACCAGAGTTGCGTCGCCTCCCTGCACAGAGGAAGTGACCCTGCCCCTCTCTTTTTTTCAAGGACTTGAGAAAGAGTAACCATCTTGAACTTTTCCACCTGTGTTGTCCATCAGGATCAGGACATTCTTTCCTCGCACAGTCGGCAGAAAAGCCTTCAGGGCTAGCCCGACGGCCCTCAGCTCCAACAGATTGATATGGAGTCTGGACTCCGACGGAGACCAACGACTGCTGACTGTGAACTCGTTGGCATGAGCTCCCCATCCCGTAAGGGATGCGTCCGTCACGATCGTCACCTCCGGCCAGGGCAGCGAAAGTGGAGCCCCCCTCATCAGATTGCCTTTGTCAGCCCACCACAGAAGGTCCCGGGCGACCGAAGGCGGCACCTGAACAGGGTCCGACATCCTGACAGAGGACCGAGACCACTGGAGCTTGAGTGCCCATTGAAAAGAACTCATCCTCAACCTGGTCTCTGGCACCAGAAGAATGCAGGATGCCATGAGGCCGAGCAATCTCAAGAACTCGAACGCTGGGAGAGTCTGGGCAAGTTGAATCTTGTGCACCATCTGCTGAATGTGATGAGCCCTCACCTGGGGAGGAAAACACTGCCCCAGGGACGTGTCGAGCACCACTCCGATGTACTGGAGCCTCTGAGTAGGTGTCAAATGGGACTTCTTTAAGTTGAGGGAGAAGCCCAGCTTGTGGAGGGAGTGGCAGGTGACTGACAGATGATCCAGGACATGCTCGGCCTGATCAACCAATCGTCCAAGTAGGGGTAGACGTGGATCCCCCTTTCCTGAGGTGCGCTGCCACCACTACCATGAGCTTGGTGAAGACCCTTGGGGCGGAGGTCAATCCGAACAGCAGGACCCAAAACTGAAAGTGCGAGTCGCCAACCGCAAACCTCAGGTACTTCTTGTGCTTCGGATGGATCGGCACATGAAAATAAGCGTCCTTGAGGTCGAGAGACACCAACCAGTCCTGAAGTTGAAGGGCCTGAAGGACTTGAGAAAGAGTAACCATCTTGAACTTTTCCTTCCTGAGGAGTTTGTTCAAACCGCGCAAGTCCATGATGGGTCTCAATCCCCCGTCTTTCTTGGAAATCAAAAAATAAAGGGGAATACCATCCCTTGTTCCTCTCTGCTACAGTCACCAGTTCTATGGCGCCTTTCTCCAGCAGGGATTGAATTTCCTGCGCAAGGAGCGGATCGGGACTCTTCAAAGAGAGATTCCCCGGTGGATTAACTTGAGGCCTCTACAGGAAAGGAAGACAGTAGCCGTGGGTTATGATCTCCAGAACCCACAAATCTGAAGTAATGGCGCGTCACTCTGCAAGATGCTGCGCCAGCCTTCTCCCAACCGGCGAACCATGGGACATGGCCTCATGACTGAGCTGAAGCGGCTGTGGCGTTGCCTGAGGGCAAAGAGGCAACAGCCCGAGCAGCGTTGGCACCTCGAATACCTTGTTTACTACCTCTGGCACTTCTACGGTTGCCCCTTTGACTGGCAGCTCCTCTCGCTTTACCAAAGTATGAGTAATAACGAAAGGAACCTCCCCTCCATTGCTGTCCCCTAGGACAAAAAGGCGGAGGTTGTCGAACTGCAGCGCCCAACGACTTCGCTGCAGCTTTTGAGGTCTGCAACCTCTCAAGGCTCTCGTCAGCCTTGCTGCCAAAAAGATGTTCACCGTCAAAGGGCATGTTGAGGAGCCAGGCCTGCACATCAGAAGCAAACCCTGACTTCCACAACCACGCAAACCTGCGTATCACGGTGCTCGCCGCCATGGACCGGCTGACTCAATCTGCCATGTCCAAACCCGACTGAACGGCCTCACACATGGTATCCTTGCCATCCTGAACCATGACAAGGAAACCATCCCGTTCATCCCCTTCGGGAATATTTTCTGCCGCAAAGGAAACAGTTCCACAGAGTGTGCGTGAAACGAGACAAGGCACAAATGGAGTTGGCCGCCTGAAGCGCCATACCCCCTTGAAGAAAACACTTTCTTCGCCCAGCCGTCAAAACGCTTGTCGTCCCTATCAGGAGGGATGGTAGGGTACAACGCCTGCTTTGCAGGGGCCGTAGCCGCCTGCACCACCAAACTCACCGGAGTAGGGTGCTTGGACAAGTAGCAGGGGTCACTACTGGCTGGGCGGTATTTTCCCGGCAAAGACTTGCTCACTGCCGGAAGACTCTCCGGAGCAGTCCAAGCCGCCGCCACCCTCCTCTGTAGAGCCATATGAAACGGCAGTACCGAGTCAGTTGGTGGACCAATGTCGAGGATATCCGTAAGGTCATTCTGAACAAACTCCCCTGGGGGAGTAGACCATCCTAAGTACTCGGTGACCCGTGACATAAGGTGCCGGTACAAAGAATCGGCATTAGTGCCAGGCTCAGGCCTACAAAACTCCACCTCCGGAGAGGTGTCCAGCCCACTAGCATCATGCAGAGACTGCCTCAGTTCCTCAAACTGGCTATGACCCGAGAGAATCTCGTCGGGCACCGTGTCAGGCACCATGCCATCATCAGAGCCCTCTTCCACCTCTGAAATGAACTCCAGATGGCGGTAAGAAGGCACAGAACTGGAACCAAAGCCATGCTTGACACGGGGTACCCCTGTCGCCCCGAAAGGCGTCGAGTGAATCTGCACCGGCGTCTAGAGAATCTGCATCAACGACAGACGCGGCGCCGACAGCAGGCCTCGAAGGCAGAGCCCCGAGCGTGTTCCTCGACATCCTGGGCGCTGACGGCGTCGAGGACTTCCTCGGAGGCAGAGCCTCGAGAGAGTCAGTCGAGGACCGGGGCCTGGACCGGGCATGCCAAGAACGATTCCCCTTGTCCGAGCGGGACCTTTCGCGCGAATTGTGACCACCACCCAAACCCGAAGGTGTGCGAGCGGCGTCTCTCGGCTGATCACGACCGACCCCACTCGGAGGCGTGGATGGAACAGCGCCCTGCGATTCGAAAATCGCCAACATTTTCTTCCCGAAGGAAGCCCATTCCTCCGGTGTCGCATGCTTGGTGGGGTAAGCGATCCGCCGACGGGCGGAGTCCTCGGATGAGGACGCTTCCGGGAGTGCCTCGAAGAGGCAGAGGAGTGGCGAGATCGACTCCGGGACCGAGACCCACTGGACTTCCAACGACGCGGAGTCGCCCCCCGAGCCGTCCGTCAAAAGCCCCGCAGACCACCTTACCTACCGATAACTTCTTGCGCTCCCCCAAGGCTTTCCACGTGAGTGACTGGCATTCGACACAGTCATCCGTGTCATGGGCCTCCCCGAGGCACGAGAGGCAGGCGTCGTGCGAGTCCGTGACCGACATCTTGGACCCACAGTCCCTGCACTTCTTAAAGCCCGGATGCGGTGTGGAAGACGAGGTAGACATCTTCACGAAGAAATATTTAACAAACAGGTTCGAAGAACTGAGAAAGCAACAGAAACTCCAAAGAGTCTAGGCGCGCCGAGATTCCCGAAGCGAACATGTTCGCGGAAAAAACGGAACTGAGGCTACGGGCGTCGTGCGTCCTACTTATAACATCCAGTGACGTCGGCCGTCGGAGGAGGTCCTCGAGGGCGGCGTATCGACGTCATCGACGCAGGACGCAGACGCCGAAGATTTTCGGAAGCAGCACAGCTGTGGTGATTACTGTCATAGATATGGAATACGTCGGAGGACCCAATCCCCTCGAAAATGCAAGCAATCTTTCCAATGATGTGCAAAAGGTACAATGGGCAATGTTTTGTTTACTTGCCTGTTCCCCTGCCTTTTAAGTTTTAGCTATTAGGTGACGCTTAAGTGCCACCTAGAAGCCGAAACTATTCCATCACAGTACAGCTGGCAAGAAATGTCTGTCATATGAGGAGTGATACAAAGCCTGTAGGTGTTTGGCTATTTAGCCATCCATCGACTACCCATGGCCATTCACAACCATGGCACTGCTATTAAATGCACAGGTACTCGCACCATTTTGCAGCTGCCACCACTGATGGCAAATGCATTTCCCATGCCTTCACAAAAGCCCAAAGTGTTTACAGTGCCAATGCTTGTTACTGGATCCGATAGCTTCGGCGAAGTCAACATTCTTCCTGCAGGTAAGAATATGGCATGTATCGTGCCGACACAAGACCACACCAATTTACGTTTCTCTTGCCACACAATCTATGGTGTCAAGTAACGTTTGCAAAAAGTGCTTTTCAGTTCCCTTCCCATACTGGACCAGCTGCTAGAAGTAGCCCTTCAAGTCTAGGGACAAATGCTGCCCAGCAATCTTAGCTGCGTCCCACATGTGTGAAGGCTAGGCTGTCTGAAACCATTACTTTTCAGACTCAATGCATCAATCCTTTTAGATACTCTATCCAGCCGCCATTACTTGAAGAACTACACTCTTCAGGGAGGAGCGTGCTGCAACTAACATAGGGTCTAAAGGGCTTCTCTATTCTTTGTGCTAGATCTTTATGTACCGAAGGTGTGATAGCTGGGTTGCACCATGCTCCCATCAATTGGGCAGTCAATGCCCTGCTGAAAGGTAGGAACGTCACCCTAGATATTATTGCCCCAAGGATACAAAATCTTAACCAAAGGCAAAAATGGCTGAGGTGCCAATATCTCCAGTCCGGAGAAACAGCCAGGACACTAACCTCATTCAAATCGTGTGCCAACTGAACCACAGAAGATCCATACTGGTTTACGAAACAAATTCCTCTAGCAAGGAGGTTTCCTTAAATGAAGCACTGGGGTGAAACCTATAGGCCAGGATCATTACATTCATTCTCTTCCTCTGCCGCCATGAATGTTCTCAAACCTTCAAAAAAGCAGTTTGTCATATGGCAGGTAGTATGACTTCTTCGACAAGTGTGGACATATACTGCTCTCCTGGAAGAGGCCATGCAGGCTTCAAGGAAGCTATTTGGTGGCTCTGGTGGCTCCAAGGTGAAAGGCCTCTTGGTTCTCCCAGCATTCTATTCGAATCCAAGCTCTTGGGCATGTGTTAAGAGTGAGTGACCAGAAGAAGTACACTATTGTTCCCACTAGGGGATACCTGCTCACAAATGGATTCCCCATTGCCACTTTACAGAAGAGAGGAATCTAGAAAAGTTTCAATACTGAAGTGTTATTGTGGTTCCTTTTGCTTTGTCTCTGGCCGATCCTCAGATCTCAAAGAGCATTCCTGAGCAGTTGTCTCGGGCACAACCCGAAAAGTCAGAGTCTGCTGCAGAACTCTGTTGTAGGGCTTCAAGCCAGACATAGGAGAAGACGTTTTTGTAGTAAAATTCAAAA
The DNA here is from genome assembly GCF_040938575.1 of Ambystoma mexicanum. Taxonomy (NCBI): domain Eukaryota; kingdom Metazoa; phylum Chordata; class Amphibia; order Caudata; family Ambystomatidae; genus Ambystoma; species Ambystoma mexicanum. Next base: position 420,399,719 of record NC_090935.1, read on the forward strand.
ATCATTGACACATTAAAATATACATATCTCGATGACACCACTTACAGCAGAAAAGGAGCAGAGTTCTGTGATGAGAGTCGACCATGGAGCGACACACCACCACCGTGTGGATATTTAAAATCTCTCTGAATTGGTGTCTGGTCCGACTGTTTGCACTATAGCCACGTGGAGGATTAGCCAGGATGTTGACCCTTTGATTCTCCTCTAGCAAGGGTTACATCAACCCCCAGGGAATAGCAACTGCCACCGGGAGGTCACCTCAGATGTGTGTTTCAAAGGCAAGCACTCGCATAACAAAAGACACTCACAACAGGGTGCTGACCATCAGAGCCACGTTGAGGTCAGCTAGCATGGGAAGGGTACAGAGTAAGAGGAGTCAGAGCGGGAAGGCAGGCATGGAGAAGGGTTCCAACATCTTGATTTCTGTTAAGGCTCTTTTTCCTGTCTCCTCAATTTCCTGCAGGCAGGGTTCCCAGAGTGTGATGTCAGAAAGCAAAGGGCAATTGTTACGATCACCTGGAACGGACCCCTTACCTCAGACTTGATTTGGACCAATCACCTGTGAGATTTCCTACCTTGTTCTTCAAGACCTAGCCTTTGAAAAAAGTGATTTTGTGCCAATCGTGTGCCAGAACAAGAGCCCTTTTTAGAAACGTCTATTCTTTTTTTTTTGTTTTGGTTTTGTTTTAACCAGAGGTTTCTTATAGGACCTTGATTGGTCATTCTTAATTTTTGGAGTCCTTGTACTATATGTATTCGGGGAGCTACTGTTGTCAGTTCACACCCCTCCTTAAGATATAGCCTGTCCTTGAGCTGTGGTACTACACAAGATGAAAGAGGTAAACCTGTTGGGCTGTGCCTGTTTTGGCTTTACAATTGTAATCACTGCTGCTTTAGTAGTGTGGGGACGGTTGTTTAGTAATGACTCATCCCTGTATTCCTCCAGTGGAGCAGTCCTTTTGTCACAGTGATCAAATAAAAAAATGAGGACATGCAGGCTTGCTAGCACCAGCGTGTGTCTGCTCCGGCTATGAGACAGTGCCAGATGCAGGCTATCCCCGCCTAACCCATTTTAAACATGAATGCACTGAAGACATTCATTTGATTTTTACGTTGGAAACTCAAAAATATTCGGCAGATAAAAGGAAGATAAAATGTCTTGCCCAAGAGAAAAGCAATTTATTCAAGAAGGGAAGCCCAGATTAGGATCGCCTATTATGGTTCCAAAATCATTTACTTGCTACATCGCCATTATTTCCTTTGTGTGGCTTCCTATTTTATATAATATGAGTGTGTACTGCGAAAGCCTGTGTACACGAGCCAAAGTGCGTAAAGAAAGACATTTTCAGAGTGTTAATATATTATGTGGTATAATTGATTGTAATTCATGTTAATGGAAAACAAATATTTTTTAGGTTTTCATTAACAGAGTAGGATCACTATAGTAGGATCTATATATCCCAAGGCAAAGCTCCCTCGAACGGTGACAACTAGTGAAGCGGGCAGTCTCTACTGCGCATGACTGCATCGAACAAACATGCACCTGGCCTTTTATTATATGTAGATAGCTCTTCATATTGCTGTCCAGTTTATTTTTAAACATTGCCAAATTTGTTAGATAATGTTAAAGCAAATGGAGAAATAGATATGCCTAAAATCACACCGTTTTTTGAGCAATTATGAACTTAGTGATTAGGGTCTTTGGCATTATTTCACCAAATTTGTAAATTTTGCAGGAGAGAACTTCCACAACCCTTTACACAAATATCAATACAGGATTGGCCAACAAATCATCCTGCAGCGTGCTGTAAACGGATATCGAATAGCGACACCTACTAAAACCACCAACAGTTAGACATTCTGACTTAAAAGGTCAGTAATCAAATTACATTAGGAGGGTTGCAAAGCAGTCCGCTTAGGTTGCAAATTTTAACATGAGTAGTAACTGCTACACCAAATGATGCCAATGATTATAGTCAACTCCCCCACTGGTTCACTTCATTCCTATGTGGTCATATGCAACGTGTCCACATTGCACTCTGTTCTTCCTCAGTTGCTGAAGTTACAGGTGGCGTCCCACAGGGACCACCAACCTCTCCGCCCCCCAGTCACTCACCCTAATCAACATCTAATTGGTTCCAAAGCTCCAGCTACTGAAAAAACATGGGGTGAAGAGCCAATCATACACAGATACTCAGCTTCAAGTTGATGCGACTGAAAAGAAAATTAACCTTCTGGGATACAAATGTGTTTATGGATGTTGGTCAGTCCCTGAACTAAATAACGAGAAGAATTAAATGATTCTCTTGGGAGAAGTAATGCTCAGTCCCTATCACCATACCCCTTCTACTTGTAGTAGCCATTGCTTTGACATAGGTAAAAAAAAACTTGGCATCATATTTGATTATGTCATGACATTAAAACCTGAAGTACACATTCCGATATGGTGCGGCTTTACCAAATTTAAGACAAAAACTTGTGCTACCATTTACTGAGTCATAATCATAGAGCCTTCATCATCGGGGCAGCCAACTCAAGCATTGCCTACTTATCGCGACTTACCAGCAAAGCTCATTTTACACTAAAACGATGGCCGAAAGTCGCAGTCCACAGGCTTGGAAATCTTTACCTTGACTAAAACGTCCAGGCACAAAGGCTTATAGTGCGTTAACAATTCGGTTGCCAAATATCTCATGGCGAAACACTCAATACAGCAACCACTCCTAACCCTGCCCACACAAGTGCTGAAAGAGAAGGAGAAGGAGACGAAGTAGGAGGAGGAGAGGTAGAAGGAAGAGGAGAGGTAGGAGGAGAACTCACCTAGGATAGGGTTGGACTTCCTAGAATTGGCTAGACAGGGGTTAACTAAAGTTCACAAGCTGGTCTAAAGTTGGGCGTGGCTAGCTGCCATGTACAGAGGCAGCAAAACAGCACAGCATCCGCTTGATCCTGGAAAAGATAGTTATAAACGCCTGATTCTTGTCGTTGCTGCAGAAACAGAGAGCTGGGGTGTCCAAGACCATTACCTGAGAAGCTAGGGCGGAGAAGCGATGAAACCGCAGAGAAAGAAGCACCGGAAAGAACACACAGGAAGCACCCAAAATGGTGACTGGAGCCCTCGGCTGAGCCGGTTGTAGACTCTGAACCTTGGCGGTGAGAGCACAGGAGACCTTTTGGAGGGAGGAAGTGGCCATGGGGCGACCAACAAAGTCAACAGACGTGCGGCCAAAGAAGAGCAAGCCAAAAGTAAGGGAAGCTATAGCGGCGAGACGCTGGAGGGCATGTGACTGGTGTGGCCGAGGACGCAGAGGCAGAGTGGAAGAGCGGAGCTGCTGCGAGTCCGTGGCCCATACGCCACACAGACTGAAGACGGGAGCAAGTGATTTCAATCCGGCACACACCCAAGTCAAGCCCAGCATGTAGTGCACAATTGGAACCCTTATTTATTTTTGTCTATAAGTTCAATATTCTGAACGATATACCACTCATATCACACCCTTCTCCTGGAACCCCCCCCGGTCACACTGAACCAAGAATCAGGCTGGTTCGCAAAGGTAAATATTTATTTATGCATTAAAAATGTAATCAATATATTTTAATAGGTAACAACAATCACCAATGGGATGACAGAACACTGAATGATATCTTTAATACACTATGAATCAAGTAATGAGCACAAAAACAAATGCAGCACAGAACCGAATACTTTTGTGTTGGTTGGCACAGATGGCACTATGGTTAGAGGTTCCCCCTGCAACAGCCCTCAACCCTCCAATAGACAATTTAAAGAGATGGGAGGAGAGAGCAGGTATTCAGGACTAGCACAAATCAAACAGAATATCAGTCCCACCTTCCCCCTTCAAACACAAGAGAAAAACGGAATTGACTTTTCAGCTGTCAGAATGGCTTTCAATTGGTCTTTGGAATTGACTGAGCAAAAACACCAAATGCAGTCAAATGCTTAAATGATTATAAATTCCTATGGGAGCCACTTTGAAAAGTTGCACACAGTCCCAAACTATGATTTAGTCACAAGAAAACAATTGAAATCTTAAAGTTCCAGTCGGAAATAAATTACAGCTATTTCACACGTGTAAAATTTGTCAGAATGTAAATTCGCTGCAAACTTTTCCTTGCGCGATATTTGAGAGAATCACACTGTTTTGCAATACGGTTTTGGGTTCTATGGATAGCTAAGGATGTTAGGTACAAATAGGAGTTGAAATTTCGTTTCCATCATAATAACTGAGGGAGTTATTAGAGATTTTAGTAAAGGTCGTTTTTGTAAAATAGGCGCGAGAATGAAAAACAAAAATTCGGGTTTAGAAATGAAAGATAGGTTTTCTTATGCTATATTAAAGACTACCAAAAAGGAGAATGCCACACAGGAAGGTCATTCACGGCCGATCATAACAGTTCAGGTGTGATACTCTACTTTCTGTTTGGTTTGGGAATTACTTTTCTTAAGAAGTTAGGGTTTAGGAACACATATGAGAGAAGAGTCAGTGCAAAGATAGTTCTAGCAAGACTATGGTCCTGAATTACAGATAGGATGGGCTGAGATTGGGATAAGACAATGCAAAATATACTATAGGTCACAGTTCTTCCTATTAATACTCACAGGATAAGTTATTAAATTGGACCGTCAGTTCTGGTCATGGATTGGATTAGCACATCAGGCACGGGATCGGATCAGCTAGGGCGATCACCGGATTTGCACAGGATCAGCCCTCCTAGCCTGTGGGTATTTTAATGAGCTGGGTAGCAAGTTCCTCAGGCAAGCCTAGTGCTAGCAAGCCAGAGAATACAGGATCTTAGTTCAAAAGGCCTTCTCACACCACAGCGCTTTACTGGGTTGCAAGAATAAGTTTGAAGATTTACGCCTTGCAGAAAGTTAATATTTCTCTACTGCTTGCAAGAGTCTTGGCATCTGGATCTGGAAGGATGTTAAATGCTGGATGTAGAATGCTGGATCAGAGTGCTTCAACGGAATCAGGAAAGGGAGTGAATCAGTGAGTCCCTATGTGTTGTCAGCTGTCTCTATTTATGCTTTAAAATGACATCAAAAAATTGGTGTATGGGCCGGTTTAGCTAAACTTGTCCCTGTGAGCTGGGATTGGATCAAAAATTCATCCCCGCCTTTCATTGGAGTGATTGTATCAAGGCCGGGTGATGTCACATTTTATGGTTTGCTTTACAGTTCTCAGAGACCTCCCTTTAGCTACTGGTCTCAAAATCAGATCTTATCCTAAATATACATTTCTACATTGGTCCCTTTTACACAAATCACACACAAATATGCTTTTTGATATGTACACAATTTCCAAACTTTATGCAAATTTCAACAAATGTGTGTGTTTTACATAGTAACGTGTGTGTAAACTTTCACAATTCTAGGATTCATACATTTCCCATAAAACCCCATAGATTGACTTTTCTGTCCAGAACATGCTACATGGTTCTGCCGCCTCTTAAAACGTGCAGCCACAAATTAGACTAACAGATATGTCCTTGGTATATTTTTCACCATTTTGATTCACAAGTTATGAGTCTTTTTAAAAATTGTTCTTTTTCATGTTTAACAGCAGATGGTCGCTTGGCTCTGCCCCCTGGGTCTCTCCTGGGAGTCCAGTAGCATCCCCCTCCTTGGGGTAGCTCCTGTCAGGAGCCATTTACGATCCTCTCACAACTCTGTTTCCTGGGCTGAAGGGCCTGCTATTGTTCATTCTCTCAGACAAGAGTCTGGGCTAACCCACAATTAGAACTCCCCTTGAGTTTCATCTGAGAGTATATCCCTCCCCCTGGGAGTAACCTGTTTGTCCACTTGCAAAGGGTGGCATCTCAGCCAAGCTAAATTTATTCTTAATTAAAAATCAAGGAAAAACTAAACCTGTTGCATCAAACATAAATACATTACTTTCTTAGCTTTACTTTGTGGGATAAAAAGCAACTGAGATCTGTGTTCTTTTTAGCCACAATCCTTTTTATGTTTGCTGATCCAGCAGACTTTTTAGTTTAGATCACTTTAAAGTTTCATCAGTAACTCATCTGACAGCGGTCATTCAGGTAGCCCAGGGTACTGCACCCAGATTCTGACATGGGCTGTCAGACAATCCAGTTTTTCTGAAGAAATGTTTTGCTCTTCACCATAAGTATTAGAGTGATACCGCATAGAACAGCAAAGTGGGTCAATACATCCCACACGGGGCAGCGCTGGCACAACGAGCACGCTGCTCGTGTGTGGGCGCCCAACTAACAGGCTATGCGGGAAGACTGCGGCGGCGAGATAAGTTTGCTTATCTGGACTGATGCACTGAATCCATAAAGACCGGACAAAAGGTGCGCAAGACATTAAAACATAGCCTTTGGGTGTGCCGAGAGTGCAGTGCCCCCTGATACACAGCCGCCTCTGCATACCCCACTCAGCAAGCGTCAGACACCGGGGACAGAGTCGCACTACCCAACAGGAAGAACACATTATACGGGGAGGCCCACTGGGGATGCTGAAGTAAGACGCAGTTGCGGGCCACAAGTGAAGACACTAGTGCTACTAGTAAGACACCCAGCTTCAGAAGTCACACCTGAAACAAGTTGCCATTTGAAATCTAGGAGGTGACACTAGAGAGGAACGTTGCAGGTTAGGGGAAAAAAGAAAAGGCATGACAACTAGATGATGAACCCAAGCAGACACTAGGCACACCAAGCATCTTCAAAAACCTACCACAAGTGGAAGTGGCACACTAAAGCAACCACACAGAGGAGGGTAATGAAGACAACGTAGTGGTGAGCCCTGAAGGGAGGGACGCACACCCAACGAACAAAAGGTAAAAGCCAAGACAGGAGCCACGTACAACAAATTCTTTAGCTGGCAGAAGACAACTAGACACAGTGGGGGCCCGATAGGTGCCAGAACTTGATCCAGTCTCAGCCAACAGACCACCAGATTGTGGGCACACCACCTGCAGTTGTGGACTCAGGGGAGTGCAAAGTGATAACATGACACAGTGGAGTAAACAACAAGGCAGCTAAACGGCGACCGAAAAAAAAAGGCAGTGATGTAGGAGTCACAGAGAGGCTGTTGGTGTGCCTAGAGGCACCCACACTTGTAGAATACAACTGTAGAAAGCGGGAACCAATTGTGTTGTATCTCTCTTGCATTAGCCTGACAAGAACATTACATTTAAATGCCGGACAAGCGTTGGAAGGCGAAAGTCAGACCGTAATTGAGGTTTACGCCTGTGAAGATGGGAACCAAACACGTCATAGGAGCACTTGACAAAGGGGTTGATATCACCACAGGTGACTACACGAAGAAGGGCCCATCCTGGCAGAGATTGCAGCACTGAAAGCCGCACTGGAACACACAATCGGTGCAGTTATCGAGGATGTCAGACTACTATGTCAGGACGTACGTGCAATGGCTGATCGCCTAGGTACAGCGGAACAAGTAGGGGACAACACGACTGATATTGCTGGCACCCAAAGACCTAATTGGTATGGTATGGTAATGTTTATTTGTAAACCGCCTATACACAAGTCAAGTGTTTCAAAGTGCTCAAGGAGGGGGGGGGGGCAAGGGGAAAAAAACAACAGTCATTCAGAGCCCTTGAATATCTGAGCGATACAAGTCTGCACAAGCAGAGTAGGTGCATATAATATAATTAACAGTGTAGACAATGGTAAATAGGTCTGACGACGATTCTGCATTTTTTCCAAGTGCATTGCGGCGCCACCATGCATGGAGGGGAGACAGGGAAGATAGACTATCTTCAAGGCATGGTATGTTCAGATCGTGCAAGTGCACAGACGGTACAGGAGGGGGGGACAAGTGCAGGAGGGGGGGAATCCAAGTGCGCCCAGTCAGTCAGAAACTGGGGTAAGTGCTGAGAGATGTCACTCTCATGGCTCATTGACCAAGTACAGTAGTGAAGAGGCAAGTGCATGCCCGGAGGCAAGTGCGAGAGGACTGGCATGGGTGTCGGGGACCTGTGAGATTCTGAGGTACACCCAGTGACCAGTCAGCAAGCTGTGTGGTAAAGGAGGGAGAACAGGTTAGAGTGGACAGAGAGGCTAGCAGGGTAGAGGGAGAGAGAAGGAAGAGGAGAAGAGGAATGTCTTAAGGAGATTCCAGAACTTAAGGAGATCAGGCTCAAGACGAGGGCCGGCAGGGAGGCTATTCCAGAGGGAGGCCCCTGCTGAGGATAAAAATCTCCCTCCAAATCTCTGCTTGGAGAACCGGCTCACTGGCAAAAGGTTGTAGGAAGATGAGTAGAGGGCTCGGGAGGGACAGTATTTAGGTAGGCATTGTTGCAGATAGGTAGGTCCCAGAAAGCCTTGTGGACAATGCAGAGGGTCTTGAACTTGATCCTTGCAGCCACGGGGAGCCAGTGAAGGGATTTCAGCGCCGGAGGGATGCAGTCCCTGGGCTTGAGGCCAAGGAGAATTCTTGCGGTCTGTTATGGATGAGTTGCAGGGGGCGCAAAGCAGAGGCAGGGAGTTTGAGAAAGAGGATGTTGCAGTAGTCCAGCATTGAGAGAACCAGGGCTCTGGAGACAGTGAGCCGCTGGGGGAAGGTGAGAAAAGTAAGAGTACCTTTGAGGAGGTGCAGCTGGTAGTTGGACTTTTTAGAAATGTCCGAAATGTGAGTGGAGAAGGAGAGAGTGGAGTCGAAGATGACCCCAAGGTTTTTGGTCTCCTAGGTGGGTGTGGACACAGGGCCAAGGGAGGCCGGCCAGAGCAAGAGTAGGAAAGCTGGAGCAGGAGTCCCAATGCGAACAATCTCAGTTTTACTGGCGTTGAGGCAGAGGTTGTTTGCAGCACACCATGACTGAATTGTCGACAGTCAGATGTGAGCGAGGTAGAGGAGGTGGCTGAGGGTAGCCTGAAGGAGAGTTGCATGTCATCCGCATAACACTAGAAGTTAGAGACGAAAGTGGCAATCACACGTGCCAGGGCAGCCATGTAGACATTGAAGAACCACAGGGATAGGTTCAAACAGTGTGGAACGCCACAGGTTGAAAGAGTGATAAAAAGGAAGGAACCCAGTTCCACCTGGGCTGGGCGGTCGGAAAGGAAGGAGGTTAATGACGCCAAAGCCTGACCTGCGATTCCCAGGGTGTCACGGACACATGCGATCAGGCTGTTGTGGTTTACTGTATCAAAGGCAGATGAGAGGTCAAGAAGAATGAGGACAGAGGGAGTGTTAGTGTCAAGATTTGAGAGCAGCTCTTCACCGGTGTTCAGAAGAGCAGTTTCTGTGCCTCTGGATGCTCTAAAGCCAGACTGATGGTCATGGAGGCAACCAGCAGATTCAGTGTGGAGGGTGAGCTGAGACATGACCAGCTTCTCCAGGAGTTTGCCCAGGAAAGGGGTGATGGAGATGGGGCAGTAGTTTGCCTGAATGGAAAGGTCGGCAGAGGGTTTCATAAGGAGAGGGTGCACAAGGGAGTGTTTAAGAGAAGATGGGAAAATTCCAACAGCAAAAGAGAGATGGCAGAGATCAGCCAAGGCTGGAGCGAGAGTCGATGTTGTCCATAATGGTTTTGGAGGGGCAGGGGTCCACCTGTTTGGATGAAGCCTTCATAGACTGGATGGGTTGGGATGGGAGGGAGGAGCGAACAGAGAGGTTTCAAGAGAACTTAGTTGTTTCAGTCTTAAGGCATCAAGCTGCTGCACATTGCCTGGAAGAGGGGAATCAGGAACGGGAGAAGCAGCAAGGCCTGATTAGAAGACCGACTGCTGGGCTGAAGCCTGGTTGAGTGGCACATATGGAGTGTGGGGGTGGTTAGGGAGGGTGAGCAGCAGGTTGGGGGCTGCAGTCTTCATTTGACAGGTTGAAACATGAACACCAGGAAACGTGTGGGGGATGCGCAAAAGCAGGCTATGGACGATTCTTAGTAGACAGTTTGGTGGGGCAATGGGAAACAGGGAGCCCAGAGATGCACACCTAAGTCTAGGAATAGAGGCATGGGCATAATCACATGGAACGTAAGAGGCCTTAATAACTATGTGAAAAGACTGAGCACGCACTTAGTTGGTCAGGAAGGGCATATAGGTGGCAATGCTACAGGAAATGCATCTCACTGCAGACAAGCCACTATCGCAAGAAAATGGGGAGGTAAACTGTATGTCCCGCCTTAATCTGCGTACGCCTCATTTGTATCATTCCGGCTGCTTCCTTTCAGCTTCTTGAGTGCAAGAAAGATGACAAGGGCAGAATCGTCATGGTGAAAATAGGGAAGTCTGCTTTATAAATACATATGCCCCAAACCATGACGCCACCGTGTTTTTTAAGCCATTGTACTTGAAACTGTCGGCATATAGGGAATCTACACTTATTTGGGGTGGAGACTTTAACTGTACCCTCAATCCCAGCCTCGATAGGTCAGACAGGAAATATAAGAAGCCTGTGCCACCAGCTAAAGTGCTGGGCTCCCTACTGCGGGAACTAAGACTGGTAGACATTTGGCAGGAAAAATTGTGAAATACAAGGTTATTCTCATTGTTCGTCCCCTCATGATGTACACACAAGGATAGATTATATCTTCACGAGGATAGAAACTCTAGGGGAGTTCATACATATAGAATACAGAGCCAGGGTCCTTTCAGACTATACCCAGCTTATAACGAAATGGCAGGGTGTCACCTTGATGCCCCGGATACCTACCTGGCAGCCAAGGTTGGAAGCCTACAATGAGTACCTGCGGAAGCAAGACAGAGGAGTATTTTGACACCAACACAGTGTAGCAAAAACAAGCACGCTCTGTGATGCATTTAAGGTGGTCATGAGGGGGGCAACGATAGGGAAAATGGGAGGCCACAGAAAAGAAATACTGCAATGTCTAGAAGACACTGAAAATGAGATAGAGGCGGAAGGTGAAGAGGAGGGATTGCTAGGTGAGTCAGGAAAGCTGCTGGGACTGAGGCAAAAGTGCATGGGGGAATGGGACAGGCTAGGAAGATTTGATTTCGCCAAATATACCCAAAAGGTTGCATGCAAAGGGGGATAAGCTGGGGAGATTGACATGGTTGTGCAGGCGTGAGGAACCAAGAGACAATATCAGCGCCATTGCCGACGATAGAGATATAATTAGGACATAATGCACGATCAACAAGGTATTCTCAAGATTATACAAATCCCTATATTCTGAGGAGGTAAATGGGTAGACAGAAATATAGAAGAAGCCCTAACCCAAATTGATCGGCCAAGGCTGGTGGTGGAGCAGGTAGACATGCTTGATGCACCATTGGCGTTGGAGGAAATAGAAAAAGTAATGAGAGCTCCCGAGCGCCAAGACCCAGAAATGCTGGACCCCAGACTGTTGGAAGTCTTCACAGAAGCATACGAACTGTGTTGCCCGATAGCTTGAGTCAAGCTACCATAATGCCTATCCTTAAACCAGGTAAACCTTCACAGAGCAGGCACGCCTTCACAGAGCTGTGGGTCATACAGGCGCCACTCAATGATAAAATCAGGATAGTAAAATCCTGACAGCAGTATTGGCGAACAGACTCAAGAAGGTGATAGGAAGCTTGGTCCACACAGACCAAACTGGATACATCCCGGGGCATAATACCACATGGAATTTGCGGAGTTCACATCATGTCTTAGCTAGCACTAACTTAATGTCGGAAGATTGTGTGGTGGCCTTGTTGGAGGCGGTGAAGGCCTTCGATTCGCTACATTGGGACTGGTTGATGGTGGCCTTGGTGTGCTTTGGGTATTGGCAAAACCTTCTTGCGCTGGGTGAAAATAATCTACACCTCACCCATGGCAAGAGTGAGGAAGGGAAGGCAGATATCTGAAGTATGGGAGATACATAAGGCAAACAAGCAGGGCTGCCCACTGTCGCTGATGCTGTATATCCTGGCAAAGCCACTGGCAGTGTTTCTCAGGGGGAGGGGGTGTATATGGCAGCCGGAATCAAGATAGACGGGGTGGCACATCTGGTTTCCCTTTATGCAGATGACCTGCTGCTATACGTCAGTCAGCCAACAGAGAATCTGCCGTACCTGCTGGATGTTGTTGACCAATTTGCTGTGTTTTCGGGCATCAAGGTGAATCGGGAGAAATACTGCTTGTTCCACTCGCGGGACTCTCGGGTCTCAGGGAGGAGGAACTGCTGCATTTGGGCCTTAAGTGGGCGACAGACACTTTGATAATGTGGGATCAATGTATGACATGACCTGGTAGCTGCGCACAGGGACAACGCGTTAAAGGCCCTGACTGGAGTAGCTGCCTCAATGGGGTTTTGGAAAAAGCTGCCCCTTGGGGTGCCAGGCGGAGCAGCCCTCTTGAAAATGATACTGCTCCCACGCCTCCTGTATTATTTCACTAATATACCTTATAATATACCTACAGCCTTCTTCCAACAATTGGACGTGATGGTTGGAGAATTCCTGTGGGAGGGAGGAAGAGGGTTGCATTGCGCACGTTGCAAAGGGACTATGTTGAGGGTGGAATGAAAGCACCACTTCGAGTGCGGTTACCAGACACTTGGTCGAAAAAAATTGGTTGACCAGACAAATGGTCGAACCAATTTGGTCGAAGACCAAATGGTCTAATTTTTTTTTTTTTTATTTTCACCCCTTTTTTTATTTTTTTGGGGGGGTCCCCCACAAACCCTTTTTTTCTCTAAAAACCTTTTTTTAAAAAACGAAAACACGAAAAATAAATATATAAATAAAAAAAAATTCGACCATTTGGTTTTCGACCAAATTGCGTCGACCAAATGTCATTCGACCAGTTTTGAGTCGACCAAATGACTGGACACCTTCGAGTGCTACTACAGGGCAACTGCAGTTCGTGGTAAACTGGCAGGGAGATGAGGTCTCACTGGGCACTCTGTTGCTGCAGCCAATGCTATGGCGACAGCTCTTTTTGAAACAAGTATTGTTGATTTAAGAACTTGCTTTAAATAGACCCTCCAGATTATTGAACCTTGGCAAAGAGGTGTGGCACAGGGCCTGGAAGTTCCCGGGAGCTCTGTATCCTTGCTCCGTGCATGTCCCTCCGGTAGGAGTGATTGGAGAACAGTGGAGTGTTGTGGGTCAGTACAGGAAGCCATGGGAAAGTAAAGGGATAGCCACGGTGGGAGACATGGTACGAGAAGACGGAATAATCGATTTTCAGACATTGGTAAGCGAATATGGCATATGCGAAGGCTGGTTTTTGTTATACCTAGGAATTGCTAGGAGGAGAAAGAGGAGATGGCTGTGCCCACAAGAGACAGTGGAGACAGATGTGACGGTATTAGCCAAATTGTTCGTTTACAATTGTTCGAATGAACAATTGACCGAATTTAAAGGGTCACAATTGACCATATATAAAACCATATTTGGGCGGGTGTGGGTTGGGTGGGAGGTTGCGGGGGGTTTCCCCCCGCATATATGTTACAATTGACCTTCACAATTCGGTCAATTGTGAAAAGGTAAATTGTCATTTGAACAGCTGTAATACGAACAATTCGTATACAACCGATGTGACATTAGATAGCATTATGGTTTTGGGCGGGTTTTGGTTGGGTGGGGAGTTGCGGGGGGTTTCCCCCCGCATATATGTTACAATTGACCTTCACAATTCGGTCAATTGTGAAAAGGTAAATTGTCATTCGAACAGTTGTAATACGAACAATTCGTATACAACCGATGTGACATTAGATACCATATACGATGTGTCAGAGGGGGGACACATGGTCTCCAGACTATACGACCTGTTCTGACTTTGCAGCCACAGAGTTGAAAGATCGAGGGAACTGGGAGGCATAGGAAGAGCCTTCACAGACTCTGAATGGAGAAAGGTACTGCAGTACACCAAACGGGTATCGATGAATGCCAAATTCAAGCTAACACAAATGTACGTTGTGCATAGAGCATAAATGACACCACATGGGCTATCCCATATAGCGGGGACAGATGGCACTACCTGCCCGAGATGCGCGCAGGAGGGGTCAAATATGATGCATATGTTTTGGGCATGTCAAGTGATTGGAACATTCTGGGGGGAGGCAGCAGGGAGAGTGGCAAGAGGAGGTATCCAGATGCAGACATGGCCCCCGGAGTATTGACTGTTGGGGCTATTCCCAAGGGGCAGGAGAAAGGTCATTCATCTCTCTAGAATGAAGGATTTTATCTGCATATTGAAGAAATTCAGAATTGCAATGGCATTGAAGCAGCCCGAAGGCCCCACACAGGAGGCTTGGTGGCAGACCTGAAAAGATGGTCCTTGGCAGAAACTGCAGTGTGGTGTGGTATTGTGCAGAGGGATGCATGAAATGAGGTAGGAAATTCAAGCCTGGAATGCATTGACACAGGATATGTTTGGCCCTGATGCAGGGGAGCCCGAATGAACGCACATGATGGGAGGTGGGTCCAGCAAGGACGACAACAGAGGGATCAATAGCAGACTATGGACAAAAGTGACAATGAATAATGCAACAATGGTTGGTTAAAATGGGTGGGGTCCTCAGGTTTGGGAGGGAATGGTAACTGCCCATCTGAAGTTTGACCGGATATGTAATTGTAACGATATAGGGAATCCTGTCTTTGTATTGGGTTTGTTTGTATGTTTATATAACAAATAAAAGGTTGGTCTAAAGTTTAAATACTTATTTCAGAAGTGTCTGCTACTTTTTATGCTACCTTACAAATGTTCTAAAGTATTTTTATCCTTTGGATATTGCAAGTATTCTGTGCTCATACTACTGTGTGATAGGACTGACCTTTCTTAAATGTTATAAGCCTTGGTGTATATAAAATAAATAACTTTTTTTAAAAGCACATCTAGTGTGTAAGAGTTTCCATTTAACTAAGTATATGCTCAGAGTTCTGTGTGCCTCACTGCACCCCTTATTCATCAGATACTAAACAGGGCTGCTCAGCCATTGCTACCAAACCATTAGTTAGTTGAGGCTAAACCTAAGGGGTGTAAACCCTGTTCACTAAAGGTGGGCTTTATAAAGTCTTATAGCAGACTAGACTTTACCAACAAATAAACTTAGGAGTATAGTAAGGAATATGCACCAATCTAACATTGCCAGATATTAAGGCACTTTTTGGAGTGTACCATTGGAACATGGACGGAATTAGCAATTCACACGAACAAGTTAGAGTTTTAAATATGATACACAAGCTCTTTAACATACTCTTTGACAGGGAGACCGTGTAGTGCGTGACATTCATCAATGTTCTAGCTGCTGTGTTCTGTAATCGATTGAGTAAGATAAGACCCGAGTAGATACTATTATTGTAATTCAGTCTCGAAGAGACAAATTAGTTCATTAACATAACCTGGTGTGTAAAGGTAGGATAGGGCAACAAGCATCTAATGTTCCCAATATTGAAGAAAAAAGGTTTGGCAATAGCTCTTAGTTGTGTGTTTAGAGTTAGCTCTTTGTCAATGAAAGTTAGTGATGTTTCTCTTTTGGGCAAATTTGCCTCCATATTCTATGGACTACCAACCATTTTGCTTTTATTTTACACCTTGTCCTGACTTTTTCAGAAGTAAAGCCTTTCACATTCACTTAACTGGTCTTTTGCTCGTTTGTTATGGGGAAACTGACTAGACCTTCCATGGTCAGTACAGGGAAACTGTTTCCCTTTTGTCCTTTGACCTATCGGTTTGGGTAGCTTTTTCATATTGCACAAAGCATCTTTCAATGCAGTGCAATAGGGATATATTTATATCACCCTAGACTTACACCAGAGGGATTGGTTACTTGTAAATGTGCCTATGACAAGCTGGTGGCAGCAGTTACATTTTTACCATTTTTGATATATTTGTAGTTAGTTCATTCGCATCTACCACGTTTGGGCCTTGCCATGAGGTTTTTCGCTTGTTTTTTGGCCATTTTGGTCTTTGGCCTTCTTGTTGCCTTCTCAGGTCAGGAATTCCCTTTCATGGTCATACATGAGGGCTGAGTTTGATCACTCACCTGAATTTGTGATAAGGAGTCTTGCAGACATTCCAGCCGATCAGAATGGGAGTCAAGTATCCTGTGTAGCTGTGCAGACAGAGGACAAATCCTTAAGAAGCCTGGCGACCATACCATATTTGCTGCTGTCCCAGTGAAGCTCTGCTGGAGTACCTGATCTCAGAAAACCCTTGTTGGTGCTTCGACCCTTTGGTCTGGTGGGACCAACCAGTCTCAACACCTTCTCACAATCTAGCAGCTTGGGGGTTGCAGGAGTTTCCCAGGACCACCCGACAGACTGACCAGCTCCGTTTTGGGCTACCGTGCCAGAAGAGTCGCTGTTCTGTGTTTTTGCCCAGAACGTCAGTGGTCTCCAGCTAGTCCTAGAAGTCGCTTTGAGCCAAGTTTGCACATCCCAGCATAGACGAGTCCAGTTCTACAGGGCTTCCCTTGTTCATGACTGGTGAGACTCCTGCTATTACCCATGTGTGGTGGCTGTGGCTGGAGACAGCCTTCCCCCCCTGTCTGGTAAAGTGTCCTGAAGAGCCGTGCATCTGTGACCTGCTGCATTTCTACGCTGGAAAGGGTTGCACTCAGCTCCTGGACCCAACCGGAAACTTCCTTGCACCCGCAGCTCCTGGGCATCTTATAATGATCCAAAAGCGAGAAAACCTACCTCCAGCGACCCCCATTAGACCTGCCAAGTACTTTGGGAAAATCAGAGTAAGGGCAGTCAATAGTCTCAATACGTATCGGTGCCCCAATCCCCTCCATTATAAAGTTTGTGAAGAACTTTGATTTATATTCCATTCCATTGCTTTTTAAACGTTTGCTAAAAAAGCTGTTCAAGATTTTCTGGGGGGCGTGGCCTGGAGCGCCGTGGATGAGGCTGCTCCATTCATGGCCTCCGGTGGAGTCCGCGGCTTCGATTGATCTTTAGCCGGTTCCCGCTATGCTGTTGCGGTCTCCTGGAGGGGAACTGTAGAGGAATAACTCCTGCACCCGTGGCAGCATTCCCGGCGCCTAACGCGGCAGAAATGCGACGCGGGAACTTTGCCATGGTGTTACCACCCCTGATCGAAGATGGTGGCCGCGACCAGGGCTCCTCACCGCCGCAGCCAGTTGGCGCTCTTCTGCGAGCCTTGACCCGGTGCAGGGGTGCGGGTCGTCTCTGGCGTGCAATAGCATTGCACCCGTAATGCCTTCTGTCTCAGCCATCCTCATGGGGCACATGACTAGAGGCTACCTGGTCCTGCAGCCGCTCTGGACCCCGGCGCCCTCCTACCATAACGCCGGGAGCTGCAGCATTTCATCCTCCACCCCCCACCCCCTCGCCTGGGCCTGTTGGCGCGGGGGTTCCCGGCGGCTGCTTCTGCCTACTCCCGGGTGGCTCTCCCTGCACTTCGAGCTCCGCCTCCCCCCAACTGACTGTGGTTGTCTGGCTCCCACGCTCTGGGTCACTCATGCCCTGACCCCCCCCCCCCCCGGCAATTGCCTCCCCAGCGGTGGACCTGGTGCCCCTGCAGCCTCCCGGGGCGCCCCTGCCCACCATCGCCACTCACCAGCTGAACAAAGCCACCTCCATTGTCCTGGATCCTGGCTGTGGTGGAGGGGCCACGTGTCTCTTTTCTTACCCTGTGTGGCTTGTCATCACTGCACTACCAGCACCCCGCGAAGGCACTCCCGCCCCTCCTGTTTGCATAACTCCACTCTCTGCTATCACCACCTCAGGTTCCTGTGGCCCCTGGCAGTGAGTACAACCTCCCCACGCTGGGCCAACTCTTGGAAGCCATCGTTTCTCCCCCAAAACCATGAACAAAGCAGTGAAGTCATCGAGGTCCACCGACATTACCACCATGCTGCTGGCCCCGGAGAATGGGAAGAAAATAGTCCCCCCCCCCCCCCAAACTAACTCCTCAGAAGGCCAACGATGAGAAGGGAACGCTCGCCACCAAGGAGGATCTCCAGGCCTTCATGTCAGATATTAAAGCGGAATTCCGGACCCGCATGACGGAACTCACAGCCAAGCTGGAACAAACAGAACAACGGGTTGACAACATTGAACATCGAATAGTGGAGGTTGAGGAACTGGCAGTGGATCACTAACTCGCTGACGGAGATGCCACACCATCCAGACATTAATGGATAGAACCGAAATGCTCGAATTCAAGCATGAAGATATGGAAAACCGCTCCCGGCGCAGCAATCTATGCATTCGAGGGGGGGCCCTCATCAATTTCGGATAAGGAGCTTCCTGAATACATAAGCACCCTCTTTCAATCTCTGCTGCCGGACTTGGATGAAACGCAACTCCTACTTGAACGCACCCACAGGATGCCTCCCCGTCGGGGTCCGACACAGACACCCCTCCAGATATCATCACGAGAGTAGACTTTTTCCACCACCAAGGAGGCCATCTCCGCCTTAGGCCGCTCAAAGGACGAACTCTCCTTCCAGGGATCCCCACTCCAAATCTTCCAGGATCTATCCCCTCTAACCCTCCAAAAGCGCAGAATGCTCCGTCCCCTCACTCTCTTTCTCCGAGACCAGCAGATTCGTTATCGATGGCTGTTTCCCACGGCGCTACAATTCTCATACAAAGGCACTCCTCGCACCATCAGCCACCTCGACGACGCGGCATCCATTCTCCAGCCGGACTCCCCCGGGGGCACGGGGCCTTGACTCCCGCACCGGGCAGATCTTGCCCTGGAGACAGGCTCCCCTAAGCTGAGACGGACCCCCTGGTCACGGGTGCAGAGAGCCCGCAAACCCAGATGACGGCTCATGTCTCCCCTGAGGAACGCATAGCAGTGGAACCATCTATATTCTCTCAAGCCCGCCGCGGACCCCGTGCGGCCTATACCCTCCTCCAAGGTGGATGACATCATATTACCCTTGGAGAAAACCTCAACCATGTTGCACAGGTTGCCCGTTGAAGGCTTGGGCGGCCGGGGGACCCACCGACAGTTTTCAATCGGTCCCCCCGGCCACAGTTGGGTCCTCCCGTTGGAGGCCAAAGTTGGAAGTTTGGATCTCCTCTTGGAGACCATTTCTAAAAACCATCAGGCACAGGAGCTCCAAAATCGCTGACACCTTGCAGCTATGGCTAACGTAGCTCCCTCCCAAACTCCCCCCCACGACAAACTACCTCGGAAGGCCAGCCCCCGCACCTAAAACTGAAACTCACCACTGTAAATGTCAGGGGCTTGAACCCCAATCCCCCCCACCCCCCGAAGAGGAAATCTATCTTACACAGGCTGCAAACCGACGGAACTTCAATCGCTTTCCTACAGGAAACACACCTAATTCCAGCGGACTTCTCCTGCCAGGCTCTTCCCCAAACAATTCTTGGCATCCAATGGTACAAAAGGAACAAGTTACTTACCTGTAACTGTTGTTCTCCAGCATGGGTCTGGCATGGATTCACATGCTCATGAATATTCCCCGTCGTCAGGCTGGGAATCCTCGGTAAAGAAAAAACCAGTATCAGTTTCGTTTCTGATCTGTCTTTCGTAGTAGTAACCAATCACTGGTCTCTGCGTCATACTGACCACAACCAAAGACTGCCCTCTACCTAAGCACCGCCTCTGGCAGCCATCTTCAGATTTGGAAGCACGTGAAGTGGCAGTATGACCAAGTGAAGAGCCGCAGAGGGGTAGGCGGGAGGGTTTGCATGTGAATCCATGCCAGACCCATGCTGGAGAACAACAGTTACAGGTAAGTAACTTGTTCCTTCTCCAGCATGGGGTCTGGCATGGATTCACATGCTCATTAATAAAGAATACATAGCAGTAAACACATGCACAACCACGGGAGGTGGCAAAGGCTCAACATTAAGCATTACATCAAACTCAACATTAAGCATCTTACCTCCTCACCAGGCTCACCTCAGGCGAACAGGTTGCGCAGCACTGCTTGGCCGACCCTGGACTCCTCCCTGGAATCCCGATCGACGCAGTAGAATTTCGTGAAGGTGTGCGGCGACCTCCACGTAGCAGCCCTACATATGTCCAGCATGGGCACACCAGAAAGGAACGCCGTGGTAGCTGCGATCGCTCTGGTGGAATGGGCTCTCGGACGGCCAGGCAGCGGTCGGTTTGCCAACCGATGACAGTACATGATACAGCCGGAGAGCCATCTGGAAATGGAAGCCTTCGAGAGAGCCTTCCCCTGATTGACAGGTCCAAAGTTCACAAAGAGTTGTGACGTCTTCCGAAAACACTTCGTGCGGTCCACGTAGAACTTCAGCGCTCTAGCTACATCCAGCGAGTGCAAAGTCCTCTCAGCCGGCGACGAAGGCGACGGGAAGAACACAGGCAACACCAAGGGTTCGTTGAGGTGGAAGTCCGACGGTACCTTGGGCATGAAGGAGGGGTGCGTCCTGAGCACTACCCTCGTGTCGTGAAAAGTCAAGTACGGGGCCTTGCAGGAAAGGGCCTGGATCTCTCGCACCCGTCGTGCGGAGGTGTTGGCCACAAGAAACGCTGTTTTCCACGACAGAAACTTCAACGGGGCCGAGTGCAGAGGCTCGAACGGAGGTCCCATGAGCTTGGTCAGCACCACGTTGAGCTCCCACGCCGGGGCCGGAGCCTTCACCGGCGGGAACGATCTGAACAGTCCCTTCATGAACTCTTTCACCAGACGATGAGACCACAAGGACGTCCACCCCGTGGTTCTGGTGTATCGGGAGATCGCAGCAAGATGAATCTTGATGGACGCGTGTGCCAGTCCAGCTTTGGCCAGCGTCAGCAGGTACGGCAGTACCTGGGGAGCCATAATCCGTAGAGGGTTAATCTTCTGTGCGTGGCACCAGACAGAGAACCTCTTCCATTTGTGTCCGTAGCATTTAAGAGTCGAGGACGCCCTGGCCTTTGCAAGAACCTCTCTGCACTCGGCCGGTATGTCGTATCCTCCAAACTCTAGCGCTGCAGGAGCCAGGCCTGCAAGTTCAGCGATTTCGGGTCGTGGTGGAGGATGGCGCCTCCTTCCCTGGAGAGTAGATCCGCGTCCACCGGCAGCTTGATTGGCGGGGACGTTGACAAGTCCAGAAGGTCCGGGAACCATATCTGCCTCGGCCACGCAGGTGCGACGAGGATCATCCTGCACCGTGACCTCTTGAGCTGGTTGACGAGCCGGATTAGCAGTGGCAAAGGAGGAACGAGAAAGCATCGCCCATGCTCCTCGCCTGGGGAAACCTGCTGGCGAACCTCCGGAGTTCGTCGCCGTCGCGAACAGGTCGATCTATCCTTTGGGCGACGGCCCAATGCCACAGGTCCTGCGCCTCCTTGGACAGTGCTGGGGACCTGGTTCCGCCCTGTTTCCTGATGTAAAACATGGTGGTGGTGTTGTCGGTGAAGATCCTCACCACCTTGCCCTTGAGGGACGGAAGGAAGGACCTGAGGGCCCAGAACAATGCACGGAGCTCCAGGACGTTGATATGGAGGGACTTCTCTGTCGGGAGCCAAAGGCCTCTCGCGTGCAGATTTTCGGTGTGCGCTCCCCACCCTTCCAGAGAGGCATCCGTGGTCACTGTCTCTTGGTGGTCTGGAAGTCCATGCCCGCCGTCAGATGCGCGCGGGTGCCCCACCACCGGACCGCTCGGCGGAAACTCTCGTCGAGTGTGATCCTCTCCTCGAAGCCGCCCGTCGTTTGGATCCAGCGCGCGTCCAGGAACTCCTGCAACGGGCGCATCCGGAGCCTGCACATGGGAATGAGGTAGATGCAAGAAGACATCATTCCGAGGAGGGACTTGATGGACCTCACCTTGGCCGCGTCAGAAGCCAACATCCGCTGTACCTTGCCCAGGATGGACCTGGTCCTTTCCTCCGACGGGGAGGCCAGAAGGGACACTGTGTCGAGCTTCGCTCCCAGAAACAGTGCGTTTTGCGCGGGTACCAGGTGGGACTTGGCGTAGTTCACGGAGAATCCCAGGTCTGTGAGAAGTTGGACGGTCCTTGCCGTGTGCTCCACGGCGAGCTCCCTCGTCTTGGCTCGGATGAGCCAGTCGTCCAGGTAGGGGTAGACGTGGATCCACTCGCGGCGCAGCTGCGCCGCCACCGGTGCAAGGCACTTGGTGAATACCCTGGGTGCCGACCTAGTCTGAAGGGGAGGGCTTTGAACTGGTAGTGACGCCCTTGGACCACAAACCTGAGGAATTTTCGGTGCCCCTTTAGGATGGGAATATGGAAGTAGGCATCCTCCAAATCCAACGACGACAGGAAGTCTCCTTCCTCCAGCTGACCCAGGACGTGCTGGAGGGTGACCATCCAGAACTTCTGCGCCTTGATGAATTTGTTCAGACGTCGCAGGTCTAGGATGGGGCGCCATCCTCCCGTCTTCTTCACGAGGAAGTATCTCGAGTAAACTCCGGAGCCCCGAAGCCTCTTTGGGACGAGTTCGATGGCGCCCTTCCTGAGCATCTCCCTTACCTCCAGGAGAAGCTGAGGGACGTGAAGCTCTTTCCTGGCCACGGGGGGGACGCGCGGGCACCTTCTTTGAAACTCGAGCGCGTGGCCCCGGGCTAAGGCGTCCAGCACCCAACGGTCGGTGGCGATGGACTCCCACACGCTGACAAAGCTCGCCAGCCGGCCTTCCACCGGGGTGCATCGGTGGGGGCCCGACCCCACAGTCGGTTCAATCCTGTTTCGACGAGGCTTTGCCACCTTGACCTCCTTGGCGACGACGGCGGGGTCCGCCAGACTTGCCTCGTCCTCTGTAGGCCTCCTGAGACGACGAGCGTGCCGCTTGACGGTAGGTGGAGAAACCGCCGCCGGAACCTTTGGAGGCGCCCTTGCCTCCGCTGCTCCGAAAGGGCGTCCGTCGTTGCTGCAGAACCCCAAGGGCCCGGGCCGTCTCAGTGTCCGCTTTAATGGCCTAAAGGGAATCGTCCACTGTTTTCCCAAACAGGTTGTTCCCATCGAACGGCATGTCCAGGACTCTGGTCCGTAGCCTTGAGCCATCCACGCCGCCCAAGGCACACGCCGTTGCCCAACTGGCGAAACCCAGTGTCGGCGATGTCCGTCGCATTAGTGATGGCGTGGTCTGACGCCACCTCACCTTCCTGTAGGATCTCCAGGGCATCCGCCCTCTTGTCGTCTGGTAGGAAGTCCAGCAGGGGAGCCAGTTTGTACCATAGCTCCCTGTCGTAGCGGGCCACGATAGCCAAGGCGTTGGCCGCTTTAATCGTCGTCGCTGCAGACGAGATGACCCTGCGTCCCATAGTGTCCAATTTCTCTTTCCCTCGCCGTCCGGTGGGGAAGTCGATGTGGAGGCCGCACCCCCCCCCCGCTTTCTTCCTGGCCGCCGCGGAGACGACGGAGTCTGGGGTAGGCTGCGCCCGGAGGCACAGGGGGGCCGCGTCCGGGACCCGGTACTTCTTCTCGTACCGGTCTCTTCTAGCTGGCGTAGTGGAAGGGTTCTTGAGGAGGGCGAGGCCCTCATCCCAAATGTCGTCCAGTAGAGGCACCGCGAGGACCGTCTTCCTCTTGGCCTCGCGCCGTTGATAAAGGAATCCTTCCTTTTTCTTCTCCTCAGGGCAGAGTTGGAAAAGCTCGGATGCCCTGGCGATCATGGAGTGGAACGAACCAATCTCGTCGGGCAGAGAAGCCCTGGTGGGAGGTGACGACGGTAGATCCTCGTTGTATACCTCGTCGTCCGTACCCGTCGCTGCCGTGTCAGTCCCCGTATCATCCCCTCGGGTGGACGGGGAGGAGGGCTGGACGGTGCGCGACGGCTGAAAAGGAGGTGGAGGGTGAATCCTTCTTTTCTTGGGCGGGGGAACACCAGAAGGTCCCGGTTCAGGATCCCCCGACGGGAGAGGTTCCTCCGTCGGCAACGGTAGTCTCGCCCTTATCTCTGAGCATAAGGACTGTATAGCCAACAAAATGGCCGCTGAGTTGTCTTGCGGCGCTGGCAGAGGGGAATCCGACGGGCGATCAGGGGCCCCGTCGGCACCCTCGTCGGGATCCATCCCGACGGGCCGGTCTTCTTCCACGCCAAGGCCGTGGCTTAAGACCTCGATCAGCTCTTCCTCCGAGGTTGAAGCCGAATCTATGACGACGCCCTGCCCCCCCTTTTTCTTCCCCGCCGGGGATTTCACGGGGGTCCTATCGATGGGCACAAAAGAGGACTCCCTCCGAGGTGGCAGGGAGACTGAGCCCCGAGGTCGCCACCACTGGTGTAGCCTCCACAGGCTGAGCCAGGGTCGCCGCAACAGTATCGATAGAGGGCTTGGCCGGATGGATTAAGGCCTTCACCACCTTAGGTGCGCTCACCGCCTTATCCTTGAGGAGGGGGACACTGCCTCGCTCCCCCTCCGATGGGGCCTTCGAGCTCGACCGGGGCCTCTCCAGGAGCTTTGCCGGGTGCTCGCCCTTCCTCTTACCCGACCCAGAGCATTGGCTCGTGGCTGAAGGTGCCGGGGAGGGTGCGCCCTGCCTGGCGCCCGTAGAGCCCGACCGTTCGGCGCTTCCGGTGCCAGCGGACTCGCGGTGCTTGGCCTTGTGTTGGACCCCCGTCGCCGGGGCGTCCTCAAAGGTCTTAGAAGACCGCTCGGATTTCTTCCTCTTCTTCTCGCCTGACGGGCTCTTCCCTTCCAGCCAGTTGGCGAGACATTGATGGCGGTCCTTCATGGTCCGCTCCGACATATTGCCGCAAAACGCACATTCCTTCTCCACGTGCGTCTTGTCCTCATGTAAGCAGTAGAGACAAAAGGAGTGTTCGTCCTCCTTAAAGACGTTCTGCAGCTGGCATCCAGGGCAGACCCTGAACAGCTTTCCGGGCGTCGAGCTTCCCTTCTCCTGGGCCATGTCCGGGCCTGAGAAGCTTCTGGAGTCCTCCAAAAGTGTAGCTCGATGAAATCTTCACCCTTGAGGGGCGCAGACGAATCCGACACGGGTCCCCGTTGATCGGATGGAGAGTCGGTGGAGCTTGAGGCTCTTTTGACCGAAAAAACGTGAAAAAATAGCACTAACGCTCGAGAGCAATAGCACGAGGATCCCAACACATGAACGTGCGGTAAAAATCTGAAGATGGCTGCCAGAGGCCGTGCTTAGGTAGAGGGCAGTCATTGGCTGTGGTCAGTATGACGCAGAGACCAGTGATTGGTTACTACTACGAAAGACAGATCAGAAACGAAACTGATACTGGTTTTTTCTTTACCGAGGATTCCCAGCCTGACGACAGGGAATATTCATGAGCATGTGAATCCATGCCAGACCCCATGCTGGAGAAAAGGGAGGTACTGCCATTCTCTTCGCTGCAGGCTTGAACCCCAAGATCCTCGACGTATTGCGATGCCAAGAGGGTCGCTTTGTGGCAGTCAAATGCACCATTATGGGCCAACGCTACACCCTCGTCTCAGTTTACGCCCCTAATGAGCTCCAAGAAGGGTTCTACCAGGACCTGGAGGAGATCCTCCTCCCGTTCACTGAGGGACAACTTGTCATCGGGGGTGATTTCAACGGGGGCCCCGGACCCCCTCAAAGACAGATCTCACTCCCCAACCTCCAAGGATCAGAAGCTGGCAGCGGCCTTGCTCCACTTGTTTCTCACGCTTAACATCGTCGATACCTGGAGGGTACTGTACCCAGAGGAGAAAGACTTCACCTTCTACTCATAAGTACGCCGCACTTTCTCCAGAATCGACCTTGTGCTGGCCTCTCCCCAGATCCTGGCCTTCACGGATGACATCACGATTAGCCCCGGATCCTCTCGGACCATGCCCCAGTCTCGCTCTCCCTCCGAGCCCATGACCCGGACCACCCTCCTCGCCGTCAATGGAGTCTGTATGACCCTATCCTGGGGACATGTGAGAGATGCGATCGCCAGGACAATTAAAAACTTCTTCGCTGAAAATCGCAACGAGGACACTTCCCCAGCTAATACCTGGGACGCCATGAAAGAACAAGTTACTTTCTTACCTGGTAACGTTCTTTCGATGGGATGGTCCGACGACGTATTCCATATCTATGACATGTAATCACCACAGCTGTGCTGCTTCGGAAACTTTTTCGGCGTCTGCGTCCTGCGTCGATGACGTCGATGCGCCGCCGTCGAGGACCTCCTCCGACGTCCGACGTCATCCGATGTGATAAGTAGGACGCACGACGCCAGTAGCCTCAGTTGTAGTTTTTTCCCCCAGAACGTGTGACATTAGTCAACTGCCAGTCCGACACAAAGCCTTGCGGAACGTAAGCTGCAATCGCAACAGAAATTCTGCAGCGGGGAAGGCAGGGTGGGAGCGATATGGAATACGTCGTCGGACCATCCCATCGAAAGAACGTTACCAGGTAAGAAAGTAACTTGTTCTTCGAGGGGATTGGGTCCTCCGACGTATTCCATATCTATGACAGACTCCCAAAGCAGTACCAAATCAAGGAGGAGGGAAAGAATTTAGAAACAAAATTTAGAATAGCCAATCAAATAGCAGAGCAAAGGACCGCCTTGCCAAAGGCCAGATCCTGCCCTCTGATGGAATCGAGGGAATAATGCCGTACAAATGTATGTACTGAAGCCCAGGTGGCAGCATCACAGATGTTGCGAATAGGAACACCCCTCTGCAGGGCAGTAGATGCAGCCACGCCCCTGGTAGAATGGGCCCGCAAGCCAGCCGGTGGGTCCTTACCCGCCAAGCGGTAACACTCCGAGATGGCCAAAATAATCCAGCGTGACAAAGTCTGTTTCGTCACAGCTTGCCCCAAGCGCTTACCAGCGTAACCAATAAAGAGTTGATCGTCCACTCTGACCCGGGACATGCGAGAAACATAAAAGCTCAAAGCTCTCCTAGGATCAAGCCTATGGAGCCTCTCCTCTTCCTTACCAGGATGCGGAGGAGGATAGAATGCCGGAAGAACAATCTTCTGGGCCAAATGAAATTCCGTCACTACCTTTGGAAGAAAAGAAGGACGAACTCGAAGGACAACCCTGTCCTTGTGAAATACAGTGAAGGGTGGCTTAACAGAAAGTGCCTGTAACTCACTCACTCTGCGAGCGGAAGTAACCGCAACTAAAAACGCAGTTTTCAAAGTCAACAGCCTCAAAGGGCAAGAATGTAAAGGCTCAAACGGAGCACCCATAAGAAACCTAAGAACAAGGTTTAAATCCCAACCGGGCACCAGGAAAGGCGACGGAGGGAACACATTAGTGAGCCCTTTCAGAAACTGTGAAATTAAAGGGATTTTAAAGTAAGAACATTCTTCAGATGAGCGCTTAAAGATGGACAGCGCCGCCAGGTAACCTTTAATGGTACCCACTTGCAAGCCCCTGTGGGCCAAAGAAAGCAAAAAGGACAGAACCATGGGGATGTCACATGCAAAAGGATCCACATACTGAACTCTGCACCAGTCGCAGAACTTACGCCAACGGCAACGGTACAGAGACTTAGTTGCGGGCCTTCGGGCCGAAAGCAACACCTCCATCACGTCTTCAGGGAGGTCCCAATCCTTATACCTCAACCTTTCAGAAGCCAAGCGTGAAGGTTGAGGGATCCGACCTCTGGATGGAGAACCTGACCCCCCTCCCGTGAGAGCAGATCGTCTCGGTAGGGAAGACGACGTGGAGGGCAGATGGACAAGTCGAGAAGGTCCGGGTACCACGTCCTCCGAGCCCACGCCGGAGCAATGAGGATCATCCGGGAACCGAACTACCGTAACCTCCGCAGCACTTGCGGGATGACGGGGACTGGAGGAAACGCGTACAGCAGCGGGAATGACCACTCCACCACAAACGCGTCGCCTAAGGCTCCTTTCGGAGGAAATTCCCGCGAGCAAAACCTCTCGCACTTCCGGTTGACACTGGAGGCGAAGAGATCCACTTGAGGGGTCCCCCAAAGGGCGAAGATCTCCAGGAGAATCTCCTGAGCCAACTCCCACTCGTGAGAGATCGCGCTCTGCCTGCTCAGAGCGTCCGCCGTCACGTTTTCGTCTCCGGCCAGATGAACTGCCGAGATCGAAACTTCCTGCCGGATGGCCCAGAACTCGAGCTGCATCGCCTCCCTGCACAGAGGAAGTGACCCTGCCCCCCCCTTTTTGTTGAGGTAGTGCATGGCCACAGTGTTGTCCGTCATGATCAGGACAGCCTTTCCTCGCACAGTCGGCAGAAAAGCCTTCAGGGCTAGCCTGACGGCCCTCAGCTCCAACAGATTGATATGGAGTCTGGACTCCGACGGAGACCAACGACCGCCGACTGTCAGCCCGTTGGCATGAGCTCCCCATCCCGTGAGGGATGCATCCGTCACGATCGTCACCTCCGGCCAGGGTAGCCAAAATGGAGCCCCCTTCATCAAGTTGCCTTCGACGGCCCACCACAGAAGGTCCCGGGCGACCGAGGGCGGCACCTGAACCGGGTCCGACATCCTGCCGGAGGACTGCGACCATTGCGTCTTGAGTGCCCACTGCAAAGATCTCATCCGCAGGCGAGCCTCTGGCACCAGAAGAATGCAGGATGCCATGAGGCCGAGCAACCTCAAGAACTCGAACGCCGGGAGCGTCTGGGCATGCTGAAACTTGTGCACCATCTGCTGAATGTGAAGAGCCCTCACCTGGGGAGGAAAACACTGCCCCAGGGAAGTGTCAAGCACTGCTCCGATGTACTGGAGCCTCTGTGTTGGCGTCAAATGGGACTTCTTTAAATTGAGGGAGAAGCCCAGCCTGTGAAGGGAGTGGCAGGCGACGGACAGATGATCCAGGACTTGCTCGGGAGAGCTCCCCCTGATCAACCAATCGTCCAGGTAGGGGTAGACGTGAATCCCCCCTTGCCTGAGATGCGCTGCCACCACCACCATGAGCTTGGTGAAAACCCTCGGGGCGGAGGTCAAACCGAACGGCAGGACCCGAAACTGAAAGTGCGAGTCGCCAACCGCGAACCTCAGGTACTTCTTGTGCTTGGGATGGATCGGCACATGGAAGTAAGCATCCTTGAGGTCGAGTGACACCAACCAGTCCTGAAGCTGAAGGGCCTGGAGGACTTGAGAGAGAGTAACCATCTTGAACTTGTCCTTCCTGAGGAGTTTGTTCAAACCGCGCAAGTCCATGATGGGCCTCAATCCCCCGTCTTTCTTCGAAATCAAAAAATAAGGGGAATACCATCCCTTGTTCCTCTCCGCTACAGGGACCAGTTCTATGGCGCCTTTCTCCAGCAGGGCTTGAATTTCCTGCGCAAGGAGCGGATCCGGACACTTCAAAGAGAGGTTCCCCGGTGGATTGTCGCGAGGCCTGTGCCGAAAGGGAAGACAGTAGCCGTGGGTTATGATCTCCAGAACCCACACATCTGAAGTAATGGCACGCCACTCTACAAGATGCTGCGCCAGCCTTCCCCCAACCGGCGAACCATGCCCAACGACTTCGCTGCAGCTTTTGAGGTCTGCAACCTCTCAAGGCTCTCGTCAGCCTTGCTGCCAAAAAGATGTTCACCATCAAAGGGCATGTTGAGGAGCCGGGACTGCACATCAGGAGCAAACCCCGACTTCCGCAACCACGCAAACCTGCGTATCACGGTGCTCGCCGCCATGGACCTACTGACGCATTCAGCTAAGTCCAAACCCGACTGAACGGACTCACACATGGCATCCTTACCATCCTGGACCATAGCAAGGAAACCAACCCGTTCGTCCCCTTCGGGAATATGTTCAGCCGCTAACGCAACACAGTTCCACAGAGTGTGCGTGAAACGCGACAAGGCACAAACGGAGTTGGCCGCCTGAAGCGCCATACCACCAGAAGAAAACACCTTCTTCGCCCAGCCATCAAAACGTTTGTCGTCCCTATCAGGAGGGATGGTAGGGTACGACGCCTGCTATGCCGGGGCCGTGGCCGCCTGCACCACCAAACTTTCCGGAGTGGGGTGCCTGGTCAAGTAGCAGGGGTCGCCACTGGCTGGACGGTATTTTCGCGACAAGGATCTGCCCACTGCCGGGAGACTCTCCGGAGCAGTCCAAGCCGCCGCCACCCTACGCTGTAAAGCCATATGGAACGGCAGTACCGGGTCAGTTGGGGGACCAACATCAAGGATGTCCGTCAGATCATCCTGCACAAACTCCCCTGGGGGAGCAGACCATCCCAGATACTCAGACACCCTAGCCATAAGGCGCCGGTATGAGGAATCGGCATGGGAGCCAGGCTCAGGCCGACCAAATTCCACCTCCGGAGAGGTGTCCAGTCCACTGGCATCATGCAGCGACTGCCTCAAATCGTCAAATTGACTATGGCCCGAGACAATGTCATCCGGCACCTGACTAGGAACCAGGCCATCCGAATCCTCATCCGCCTCTGAAATATAATCCAAGTGGTGGAAAGGCACCCGAGAGTGCCCGCTCTCAACCAGAGCCTTCCTAGGGGGAACACCCGAGACACGGGGCACCTCCGACACGAAAGGCGTCGATGGCGTCGAGCGAATCGGCGCCGACGTCGAGAAAACCGGCAACGGCGCCGAGAGGATCGGCGTCGACGTCGAGGAAATCGGCGTCGACGTCAGATGCAGCGCCTCCAGTATCGGCGGCGTCGACACAGCCCTCGAAGCCGGAGCCCCGAGCGTGTCCCTCGACGACCTGACCGTCGACGGCTTCGACGACTTCCTCGGAGCCGGAGCCTCGAGAAAGCCTGTCGACGCCCTCGACGCCTCAGACGTCGATGTCTTCCTCGAAGACATCACAGGTGCACACGGTCTCGATCGCGTCGAGGACCGGGACCTGGAACGGGTACGGCGAGAACGAGCCCCCTTGTCCGAACGGGACCTCTCCCGTGACTCGCGCCGACCACTCTTGCGAGCGGTGGCTCTCGACCTCTCACGGCCGACCCCACTCGGGGGCGCGGACGGTTGAGTACCCTGCGACTCAAGAATCGCCAACATCTTCTTCCCGAAGGAAGCCCATTCCTCCGGCGTCGCACGGCTGGTGGGGTAACCGACGTGCCGGGCAGAGTCCTCTGAAGAGGACCTGGAAGGCGACCGATGTCGGCGCTTCCGAGAATGCCTCGAAGAGGCTGAGGAGTGGCGAGACCGACTCCTAGAAGAAGACCGACGAGACTTCCGACGATGACGCGGAGAGTCACCCCTCGAATCATCCGTCGAAAGCCCCGCCGACTTCGACTTCCGGGGCTTGGACACCCGACCTACCGACAATTTCTTCTTACGTTCGCGTAAGGCCTTGGACGTGAGCGACAGGCAGTCGACACAGTCATCCGTGTCGTGGGCCTCCCCGAGGCACCAGAGGCAGGCATCGTGCGAGTCAGTCACCGACATCTTGGACCCACACTCCCCGCACTTCTTGAAGCCCGGACGCGGGGTTGAAGACGAAGTGGAAGACATCGTCGAAGGAATATTCACAAACGAACAGGTTCGAAGAACCAGAAAGAACAGAACTCCAATGAGTCGAGGCTAGAACCGAGAAACACGAAGCAACACGTTCGCGGAAAAAACGGAACTGAGGCTACTGGCGTCGTGCGTCCTACTTATCACATCGGATGACGTCGGACGTCGGAGGAGGTCCTCGACGGCGGCGCATCGACGTCATCGACGCAGGACGCAGACGCCGAAAAAGTTTCCGAAGCAGCACAGCTGTGGTGATTACATGTCATAGATATGGAATACGTCGGAGGACCCAATCCCCTCGAAGCAGTCCTTACAGGGGAACTGATCGTCCAAGGTGCCGCGTTTCAAACAGAAGAAGGCGATTCGAGATGCCCTGGAGGACGAAGTCTGCGCAGCCGAAGCTATCCATAAGCGAAAGGGCTGGTTCCCGAAATCTTGCAAAGCCTTACAGATGGCGAGGAAGAGGCACTACGCTGACACCGCTGCAAGCCTGCTTACTAGAACTAAACAATGGTGTTATGTCCACAATAACAAAGCTAACGAGCTGCTGGTCAGTAAACTGGCTAGGCAGAAGACCCGAAGATCCATCCTAGGGCATCGCGACCCACAGGGGACGGTCCACTATGCGGACCAAGAGAAAATACGGCTAGCAGTCGCCCACCAGTCTGAAATTATGACGGAGGTCCCGAAGGACCTAGACGAGCAGGGCGCCTGCATCCAAAAGGCGGCCCTCCCGCGCCTGATCCTGGAGGTTAGACAAGAGCTTGAAACGCCCATCATGAACGAGGAGGTGGAAGAAGCTATAAAAAGCCTGAACCCTAGGGCCCCCGGCCCGGACGGATTCACCACCCGCTTCTATAAACTCTTCCGCCCCCAACTGGTGGCGCCCTTGACCCGCCTCTTCAATTTGTTTGCGGCTACTGGAACGGTCACTCCAACCATGCAGGAATCCATCACTGTCCTCATCCTTAAGCCTGGAAAGGACCCTCAGAAGAACAGCTCGTACAGACCCATCTCTCTGCTAAACTTGGGTGCCAATATTTATTCCAAGATCCTGGCTAACCGCCTCGCACCTGTCATGCCGAACAATATAGACCCGGACCAAACGGGCTTCATCAGCCACCGCTCGACGAAAGACAACATCCGTAGGGCACTGGACCTCAGAGGTGGCCACGCAGAAGTCTCAACAGCTGGCCTTACTCGCCCTGGATGCGACCAAAGCCTTCGACAAGGTGGACTGGCCATACCTGACCCTTACCCTCGAGACCTTCAGCTTTGACCCAACCTTCAGGAAAATTATTCTAGCGAACTATCAAGCCCCCAAAACCCAGCACAGAATTAACGGCTGCCTGTCGGACCCTATCCCTCTTACTTGCGGAACGAGACAGGGATGTCCACTGCCCCCCCGCTTTTCGCCCTGGTTATGGAGCCGTTGGCCCAACGAGTTCGGACTAACCCGCAGATCAGCGGCCCGAGGATAGGCGCCATACAACACAAGATTTGCTAACCACCACAATCATCAAAACCTCCCTGAGGGCGGCCCTGACGGAGTTCCGGAGTTTCGGAGAGGTAGCGGGATTCGCCATCAACTTCTCAAAATCAATAGCCCTCGGAGTGGGCCTGAGCCCAGACGAGAGGGACGCCCTGGAGAAGCAAAGCCTGTTCCAATGGAGCACCCAAGCAATCCCATACCTGGGGGTCCAGTTCCCCGCGCAGCTAACAAACGTTTACCAAGCCAACTTTCCCCCAATCTTTGAGGAATTGGAAAGAGACCTAATTCGCAGGCGATCGCAGGAAATCTCCTTGTTGGGCCGCATAACGACATGCAAAATGAACCTTCTCCCCCGCTTTCTGTACGCCTGCGCCTCCCTTCCCGTCTCAATACCTCTTCCCCCTATACAGAAGCTCCAAAGGAAAATTATCCACTTTATATGGAAAGGCAAGAAAGCGAGGATTCCTCGGAAAACGATGGTGACCAGCGCAAGAGTGGGAGGGCTGGGGGTTCCAGATCTTCGCAAATACCACATAGCAGCACAGCTGTCCCACCTCCAAGCGTGGGGACTAGCCTTAGGTTGCCCAAAGTGGGTGGAGATCGAACAATCCCGCCTTCCCCTTCCTCTTCCTCCCGTTTCTCCCCAACGCCTTATACCAGAACTGGCCAGATGTGCTGACGGCCACAAAACAATCAATAAAGGCATGGGAGTGAGCCCGCAAATATAGAGGTGTCCCAGGTGACTTGAGCGCGCTCTTCCCAATTTTTCACAACCCAGGCTTCTCCCCAGGAGCTCATCCAGCGAACTTCAGGAACTGGGTCACAGGAGGCCTTGAAACGCTGGGACAACTCTTTGCAGGGGACTCGCCTCTCACCTTCTAATAATGCAAAACCACCTTCCGGCTAGCGGAGACGGACAGATTCGCCTACGCCAAACTAAGACACTGGTGCTCCAATCCGACCCCTTACCCCACTAGAGCTCACAGTGACAGACCTGTCTGCCCGGGGAAAGATCTCGGCCCTCTACAAACCACTACAAGACGACCCCCTCCACACCAAACCTTCCTACATGTCCCAATGGAGGCGGATCTGGGTCCTGCCGTGGAGGACCATAATTGGGTGGACATCTGGACTAGGACGCGCACGGCATCCCGCTGCATTACCAACCGAGAATGTGCCCATAAACTGCTCTTGCAATGGTATTACCCCCCCCCCCTTTGCGCCTTCATCATTTCCAACAGGCCCTGGACCCTCACTGCTGGCATCTTCGCGGCCACTCAGGATCCTACTTCCACATGTGGTGGACCTGCCCTAAGGTAAGGGAGTTTTGGACCCAATGTTTCGCTACTATAAAAGACATTACCCAAGTAATTATCCCGCTGACACCCGAGCAGGTGCTCCTGGGGATCCCGCACCCAGACGCTTAACCAAGAACAGGGAGGGGAGCCACGCTGATAACTCAATTCTTGTTGGCCGCCAAAATCACGGTGGCCCGCACCTGGAAAACTGTGGAAGGCCCCCTAATGCCCTATGGTGGACATACTAATAGCCGAAAAGGTCACAGCAGCCAAGGCGGGCTGACTCCACCGATACTTGGGCCCCAATCCTAGACTATGACCAGAACTATCCGGCGCTAACCTTTGAGCCACGCTTGATCGTGAGAGCTCTCCACTATATAGGGGACACCTCGCCGCCTTGCCAAACTGAATGAGGCCCAGGAACAATGACCTACGGGGGCGCAGGGGGAAAAGGATTTCAAGTTTTGCATGTTGTCTGTAGCATATGCAATGTTACCATGTATGCTCCTGTGCGCTGTTTAATAAATAAACAAATTAAAAAAAAAGCTGTTCAATAAGCTAGGAAAAGTATTTTACTTAACTGTGAATCCCTTTTAAAGACTTCTGGAACATTCTTCACACCGACGGGAACATTTCCTAACGTTGTCCCATCTTCTAAAGGTACTTTGTGAACTTTTGGACACAAGACCCCATTCAACTTTGGGTTGGACTGAAAGATAGGGCTTAGGGCTTCTATTCCTGTGGACTGGTTGTACAATTAGTTAACTACTTACCTTCCCTTTCAAGTGTATTGCGTGCATTGTATTAAACTAACTGTATTACTTACCGTAATCGTATTTCTGATACTTTTACCTGCTTAGATTCACATGCTTTGCATAGACCAACATCTAGAGGTAGGCGCAAGGTATTACATATGAAGTTTTCGAAGTTCGAAAAGGGACGTCAAGTGGTCGTGTTTGTAACCTTACCCTAGTGTGGCGTCGACTGTACCCATGATCCCTCATGCATCAAGGTCCCTCCGATTATTTGTTTCTGACAAGAGGGAGTGTAAGCGTTGAGACTAGGTAAGTTATGATGAGGTGAGTAAAATATCTATAGTTTACCAAAGAACCTTTCACTCCAAGAGTGGAAGAAGGGTGGGCGCATGTGAATCTAAGCAGATACAAGCATCAGGAATACGATTACGGTATGTAATGTATGCCTTTTAAGGCCTGTGGATCTGTTTAGAATCACATGCTTTGGATCGATTAGCAAGTAGTACTTGGGAGACGGAGGTGGGTTATTTGAAGGTAGCGCTGCAAACAGATGTTTTAAAACCGCTTGCCACACTTGTGTATCACTCTTAGAATGTGTGTCTAAGCAGTAATGTTGGTTGAAAGTGTTAATTTAAATCCCAATAGCACCTTTGAAAATGGCATCAAAGGGCACATTTGCCATGAAAGCTAGAGTTGCCCCAGTGCCTCGAGTTGAGTGTGCTCCAGGCTTAAATGGAAAAGTTCTCTTATCAAGAGAATAGAAAAATTGGATGCATAAAATTGGATGCAATTGACAATCCATTTTGAAACTGCCAATTTAGAGATAAGGTCACCTTCTCTTCCTGTGGTTATGGATACAAACTTTTTCTGATAGCTTGAGTCTTTTGTAGGTAGTATATTACTGTCCTTACATCTACTATATGAAGGCTTTTCTCTGCTGCGTTTCTGGGGTGTTGGAACAACGCAGGAAGCTCTATGGACTGGTTCACATGGAATTTTGAGATACATTTTGGTGAGAACCAAAGGTGTGTGCACAGCACTACCTTGCCTTTGTAGATAACAAAGGGATCTTGTACTGATAGTGCTTGCAGTTCACTGACCCTTCTAATGAGACCCTCCATCTTATAGCGATTTTGCGATCCTGTAAAATGCTGCAGAAACCGCCATTTTGTGCAAAAACAGCATCTTGAAAAAATATATATATATTTTTTTTACATTTTTTTTTAAAGTATTCTGCAAAAAATACTGTTTTAAAAAATAATACTCAGGGTACCAGGTTCTCAACTTTTTTTTTTTTTTTTTACACAAGTAATGAAATGCGCTAACACATCTCATCACTTGCGCCCCAAAAAAGTGCAGCCCAATCCACAAGGGACAAATGAATGGGCACATTTTATATGCGCGCCCATTCAGATGGCCGTTTTCACCTCCTTGATCAAATAAAGTGGCGTTTCTGTCAATTTAAAAGCTAATCCCTCATTTCCAAGCAAGATGCACTTTTAAATGTGCAGAAATTGTAGGCAACCCTACGCGCACGGGATGTGGGGCTGCCAGTGCATGACGGGGTCTTTCCTGACCCTGTCATGCATTTCATTTAAGGTATGAACCGCTGCTGTGTCGCCTGCATTTCTGTTCCTCAAAAAGGATAAAATGCATTTTTGTGGGTCGCATTTTACAGCGGCAGGCACCTGAAAGGCCTGTCCCTGTGAAAGGCGCTGGGAGCTTACAGAACACTGTCGGGAGAGCGATTCTATTCAAAGTGCTGCCCATTTTGATGACAAAAATCTATCAAATGTTACGATTTTACCTATTTCGTCCAGTACCATTTGATCGATTTTTATAAATACTGAACATGTGTTGCGGGGGTGTCACCCGCTCCCCATGTTCAGTATTTTTGGTCTAGGGTGGTTGCAGAAGTGTTTTCCCCTTTTTCCTCAAAATTGGAGGCAGGGACAGAAAAAAAAAGAAAATAATGAAAAAGGGACCCTGCGGAGTCGTATCCGACCCGCGTTAGAGGGACGGATCTGGCACTGCAGGGTTGCAGGGGAAGCGGCAGCGACCAAGCTGTTAAGTAGGGGAGGGGCTGGGGCGGTGATGAAAGGTACATTTGGGGTTGCTTGGCTGAAGTGCAAATCAATTTGCAGCGAAATTGACTACGGTCAATTCCGCCGCAAATAATTACACTTCGGTCAAACAACCCAGAACACCATTCAAGGCAGCTGGCAACGCGCACAATTTGCCCTACAGCTCAAGCCTGTGGAAATGCGCCGGTCACCTTTGAGAATAAGGTGACCTGCTCATTTCCAAAAATGGGTTGTCTAAAAATAGCATATCCTCTGTTCTTTTTTTAAATGCCCCATTATTTGAGGAACTGGGTCAAAATCTACATTTAAAAAAAATTAAAAAAATGGTTACACTATGAGAGAGAGAGAGGGAGAGTGATGGGTGAGATGTGAAGTGATAGGCAAGAGAGCAGAGGGAGAGCAGTGGGTCAGAGGAGAGCTGCACAAGAGAGCAGAGGAAGCAGTGATGCGGTGGGCCCCAGAAATATGAGAGCGAGCAGAGGTACAGAAAGTAGAGGGAGCGTGTGGTCAGTGAGCCAGAAAGCAGAGAGGAAGCGCTTGGCCAGAACGAGGCAGGCAGTGAGCTGCAGATTGGGAAAAAGGATGAGGGAAGAGTGCTCTAGAATGGGAGAAAGGATGCAAGATGCAGAAGCAGCACAAAATAATGAAGGACTGTATATTGCGGGAGGAATTGTAGAGTGTAAGGTGTGAGTTGGGAGTATGATTTGGAGCGTGGCAGGGGCTGGGCAGTGCAAATTGTGACTTGACAGTGTGACATAGAACGTGAGTATTTGTATGACAGAGTGAGAGGTTAAGGAATGTAAGTTGTGATGGAGAGTTGGTGAGATGTGTGTTGGTGAGAGGTGTGTGGGTGTTTGGGGGATTGGAGAACATAGAAGGGGAATATTTTCAGCATTACAATTGATAATGATCAATTTAGTTAATACTATTAAATAGGCATAAACATTCAACCAGAAATGTAGCCAAAATCAAACACTGTTCTGCCAAGCCAGAGACATCTGGGACTCTTCCTAGTAAATTAATACAAAAGATACATAATAATGATACCCTGGCTCTCTTGTAGCCTTGCACTCTGCCTATTTCCTGCAATGTGGCAATGTTACACCCTCCAGTTAATACAAAATGTCCCGCAAAAATGCAGCAATAAATAAAGGTTTGTGCCACAAAATTTCCCATTTCATGCCGCAAAATTTGCCATTTCATGCCGCAAAATCCTAGAAGGTCTGTCTAATAGAAGTAATAGCCACCAGAAAAACTGTTTTGTAAGTGAGATGATTAAGACTGGCTTTGCGTGTAGGCTCAAAAGAGGCGCCGATGTGTCTTGTAAGGACAATGTTTAGGTTCCAGCAGGATTAGAAATTGGTCTAATTTTTTCACTCCCTCCATAAATGCTTTAAAGGCACCTTCCACCATGAGATTTTGCTTTGCAAAGTGGTGTATGCAGAGAGAGCAGCTAGGTGTACTTTTAATGAGTTAAAGACTAAGCCTGAGTCCAACAGATATGATAGTGTACTATATTTGAAGGCGAGCTTTCAATTGGATTGAGTGTACATGCTTTGCACCATAACTCAAAGCGCTTCCATTTGTTAAAATAACAATGCCTTGTGTTTGATTTACATGCCTCTTTTAGAATGTCCATGCATCTTTGGTCTAGATTTAGGTGACCAAATTCTACGGCCTCAGGAGCCAGGCGGCTAAGTTCAATGTCGGAGGGCACTGGTGGAGTGTTGCGTCTTGATTCTGTGACATACTTGGTGAACATGGTAGTTTGATGGAAGGACACCGCAACATCATTTGTAGGTGTGAGAACCACGTTTATCGTGCCCACATTGGAGTGATCAGGATAAGTGTTACTTGTTCCCTGTGAAGCTTGTGGACTATTTTGTTGAGAAGAGATGTCTGTGCGTTCTCTGGAGTAACAAAGAGGTCTATTTCTGGGAACCCCTCCATCTAAAGACGCTGTGTAGCATATCTGCTTAGTTGCCACTCTTGTTCCGAGAGCAGCACTGCATTTCTGCTTAGATCGTCTGCCAGTGAATGGAGTTCCCCTGGAACATGTTGTGCCAGGAGAAACATGTGTCTTAGTGCCCACCATCCAATGTTCTTTGCTAGTGTCGATAGCTCTGGAGAATCTGTCCCTCCCGGTTTAAGTAGAACATGGCTGCGGTGCGGTCTGTCAAAATGAGGAGTGTTTTGTGTACTAGCTGTGTTTTGAAAGAATGCTAGAAGTTCTAGAAGGTTGATCTGCTTCTTGCTTAATGCGTCTGTCCACACCCAGTTTGCAGTGTGAAGAGAATCTGCTCCTCACTTGGTTAGGGATGCGTCTGTTCTAAGTGTGGCTTTGATAGCTGGTGTATTGGAAGTTTATCCCCTTTAATAGGTTGTCCTTGGTCCACCACTGCAGCGACCAGAGGTTGCGAAACCACCACTAGATCATCTCACAGACCGCTTGCTTGTAACCATTGTTTCACCAGCCACTCTTGCATTGGACGCATGCCCTGTCGGGCATGTGGCACTAAAATACAGGAAGCAATTATTCACAGAAGGCGCATTGCCTTTTGCACGGTTACCTAACGATCAGCTTTTTTGTGAGGGGTTTGAAATAACTTGTTTTGTACCCTCTAGTGTACCTTAGTGCACACAGAAATTGTTTTACTTGGTTGGGCACTAGGCTTGACTTTTCCTTGTTTAAGGAGAATCCTAACTGGATCAGTAGGTCGATTGCATGCTCAGTGTTTTGCCGACACATTTGTGGTGGGTCTTCTGTTATTAGCCAGCAGTCTAAATAAGGGTACACTGGAATGGACTGTGTTTGCAAGTGATCACCCACTACAGCTAGGGCCTTTCTGAACACCCTGGGGGCTGAGGCTATGCCGAATGGTAGCACATTGAATTGGTAGTGCTTGTCCCCCACCTTGAAGCTTAGGTATCTTTTGTGCGCTGGCAACATTGAAATATGAAAGCATGCATTGTTCAATCCTAATATCATGTAATCACCCCATTTTAGATGGGGAATTACCTCCTGCAATAGACATCCTGAAATATTTAGGCTCGACATAAGTATTTGTAGGGCGCAGGTACATAACTGTGCCCATTGTTTGATCTTTCTTTGGAATAATGAGGTACACTGAATAAATAACTTCATCTTCCTCTAGAGGTGGTACCAATTATATTGCTCCTTTTTCAAGTATATCCTCCTGTAAAATATCTTGTACGAGGAGGGTGGTGGGCTTGTGTTTCAATGAACTCTATGGAGTACCCTTTTGCCACTGCTGTGAGTACTCCGTGATCTGACGTTATAGTGAAATACGACCCCTGACTGGAGGTGCATGGGAGGGAACGTGATTGGAATGTCATTTGTTGGCAGGAGCAGCGGAACCTGAACTGGATGCACCCCTGCCGGCCCATAAGACTGGGGGTCTCCAAACAGACCTTTAAGATGAGCAGCAGCACCCTCGACATAGATGGGGATGCAAATTCATACTCTTGCATCAAATAAGAACAACTCAATAGTTTGGCAAAGGGAGTCCGTTTAATGACAAGTACAGAAAACGTGGAGTTCAATGAACATCAGAAACCATTCGATCATCCTTCGCGCTTAAACTCCACTTAATTCCAGAAAAACAACATTTATACCAAAAACTCATCATTGACGTGTAAAAACCTAACATGCAACTTGACTGTTTATAGGAAGGTAACTTTAATATAGGTGCTATATCTGTATATGGTAACAGGGAGAGAGGATTGGATAATAATTTCAGGTGTGGAAACTAAGCCCTTCCTTCGAACTGGCCACTGTAAACATCACAAAAAGTATGACGTCCCATTGGCTCTACTCTATAGGACCCTAGATTACATGGTGCCCTATGATTGGGTTGGCATTGAGCCCACACATACGTTTCCACTTGCGCTTAGCAGCATGCAGAATAATGAGGCAGGTGCAGGGAGTAAGTC
Organism: Ambystoma mexicanum; assembly: GCF_040938575.1. Taxonomy (NCBI): domain Eukaryota; kingdom Metazoa; phylum Chordata; class Amphibia; order Caudata; family Ambystomatidae; genus Ambystoma; species Ambystoma mexicanum. The sequence goes on from NC_090935.1 coordinate 420,440,516, forward strand.
TGCACCCGAGTTCCAATTTATGTTACAACCATTCATCACCACAGTGGCCGTGTGTCAATAACTGCCTTGTAGTTTGGCCTTGAGTCTGCCTTTTGGTCCGAGAAAGTTAAGGAGGATGGGTACGAGAGGGCTGTATGCATAGGCGTGAAAGTCTCATCCCTTTCTGCCTGCCTTACCGCGTGACTAGGACACCATGAAATCGGCCTCCTCTTCATGCAATTTCATGTATTTGATTTACTTCCGTCAGTCGTTTACCATCTGTGGCTTATCTCGACCTTGCTGAACAGGAGACTCTTGTTATTTTTCTCTTAAATCGTAGGCATTGCTAGTCTATTCCAGTCCGACACGACCTTGGCCTCTTTGCATGGTTACCTTCAGCAGGATTTCTCTCTGTCTTTAATTGTTGAATTGTTAGCTGAGGCCCTCTCCTCTTAAGACCTTTAGTAACCTCGATTCGATTCTGCTCATGTGTGTAGTGGATTTTCACTCATCTATAAAGTGCTTTTGAGGTAGATATGTATAGTTGGCGCTTGCCGCAATCTATTTTACTATTAAGCATAAGCAAGCTTTCACGATTTCTTTGCTTCTTGCGGTTCTCTGCATATGTACACGTTTAAACTGGCTTAATGTCTTCATTGTGCATATGGCATAGGTTTCTCTATCTTGAACTCAACCGCTTCACCTTAGGCTCAGGATGTCACTTATCCATGGTATTTCGTCTCTTTATCAGCATTCTTAGGTCATTATATTCTATATGTGCGTCAGTTCGATTTTTCATGACGTCACCAGTCTTCCCTTAGTATCTTCTTGGCTTCTTTAGGTATTTCATTCTGACAACCATCCTTTTGTAATTTCTGTACATATGGATTTCTCAGTGGGTACCTTGCTGTCCAGGTTTGCTTAGGTGTCATTACTCCAATAGTTGCTGTTCTTCCGATAGGCACTGGGCAGAGCCCAACTGCGGCTCTCTGCTGGTTTATTTGTTCTCCATTGGTCACATATTTTGGCGTTAACATTCCTGGCACTTCGAAGGGGTGGCTGGGGTTTGGATGATGTCTGGCACTTCCTCTTCAAACCTCTAGAGGATGCAACTCTGCTGCACCCTTTTCCTCTGCAAAACCCCCTCTGTTGATTGGACTGACAAGACATAGGGCTCAGTAGTAGTCTGTCCTAAGGTTTTATTTTCTTGTGTTCTTTTTACAGTTTCGCGTTGTTCAGCAACGGCCTTAGCTAACAGAAGTGCATCTTCAATTGGCATGTTGATAAGCGCTGCTTGAGTCTCGGGTTTAAACCAGAGTCATGAAGCCACAAGTGTCTTTTCAGTCGGGTTCTAGAGTAAAGGTGCAGATTCAGCACTGCCAAGTGGGGATTGGGGGGGGGGGGGGCGCATGTAGGTAAAGGATTTGTCTCTTCACAGCCACAGGCCATGTGTCTTGGTCCTATGTGATTTTCTCGAGCGGTCAGCTACAGCAGCATTGTGTTGGAGAAACATTGCAAGCTGACAGTTCACAGGAGACTGTAGTCGCTCCGAAATGGGACCAGCAGATACTTTCGATGTCAGCAAGTTTTAGTAAAGATTTCTCTTTACTGCACCTTTCCTTCCATTTTAATAGACCCTCAAACCTTTTGTTTGTATTTTTGATCCTGACATGTACTTTTTACAGTGCAGTGAAGCCTTAAGCTTCACTACACTGTCTTTGGCTCATCTGTTATGGGGAAACAGACATGTCCTTCAGGCTGTCAGTACTGGGAAACTTGTTTCCCTCAGTCTAGTTACTTGGTTACTAGTTTTATTAACATATCACTTGTGGTAACGTATCATTGTACAATGCATCTTACAATGCAGTACAATGGAGTACACTTTTTTACCCTAGACTAACAGAGGATTTTTGGTTACACTAGGTGTGCTAAATGAACGAGCTCGTAACAGAAGTGACTTTATTTCATTTGTTGGTGCTTTTCGTTTTAAGCCTTGCAGAGTTTACCACGTTTGGCTACTAACTGTGGCTAGTGACCAAACATGCCCATGCCACAAGTTTTTTCGCTTGTTCTTTGCCCACCTTGTCTTTAAGCCTTTTTCCTGGCCTTAGGTGCCAGGAAAATCTTTATATGGTCTTCCAGTGCTTGAGAAAGCAGAGGCTTTTGGTGGGCTATGTGTGTTTGCTGGCAGGATGTGGGCTCGAATTGTCTGATCCCAATCCACAAACTGGTTTCAGTGTGTGAGCGTTCTGCATAAGTGTTCCCACCACTGGTCCCGATTGGGCCACTGCTGGGGTGTGTGTGGGGCTAGTTCTGATATTGGCTATTGGGAGCGTCTGCTCTTACCTGGCTTTTGGGATAAGAAGAGGACCCATGCACCCACTCTAGCGAGATCCTGGAGAAATCTGAAGGAGCCAAGACTCACGTCCAGCTTTGAGACCCGTGTGGAGACCAGAGACCAGTCTGAAGGAGGCCTGGCGACTAATTTCTGCTGCTGTCCTGGAAAAGCCCTGTTTTGCGGTCGATCTTCAGCAGTCCGGCGAGGGAGCTGCAAGCCCCGTGGAGGGAACATCCATTTCTGTGGACCTGTAGTGCAAACACTAATCTATACTTTCCTTTACAGGGGATGGAACTGCATTATGCCCTACTCAAGTGACTGCATATATGTATTCTATTTTAAGTGTTGTGTGATACTTCTAGTCGTCATTTTTTCATAGTGTTACTTGGCCATAAATAAATATTTGTATACATACTCTTAAGTTAATGCGTGTACTCATTGTGGACCCTTTACAAGGTCACCACCTCTTAAGACTTGACCTAGACCTCTCATCACTGCTACCTTGAACTACTGGTTTGGCTACAGCTCCCAGAGATGTCCCTGTCACAATATAGGTTGGCCTTCTATACATCTGTCCCCCAAGCCAGAGTATAGAAAATCAGTCCTAACAGAGAGCTCGGCACCTGGGCGCTCGCTGGGAAATGTAGGGATTCAGCGAAAAAATAGAGAGAAATGGGAGTAAAATCACAATGGGGTAAGCAGGGTCTGGGAAGAGGCTGTGGGGTGAGGGGGTGAGCCGAGAGGGGATCAATCAGCGGAAGAGTTTGTGTCCCTAGAGTGCAACCATGTTTTGTGTCCTTCCTGTTGTCCGCAGGGCACATCTTTGGTTGGATGGCGTGTGAATGTCTCCACTTTGCCAAACTCAGGTTGTCTTGTGTGCCTCATGAGAACTGAATACTGATAGGATAATAAAATTCCAGCAATCAGCACCCTCACATAATGTTCAACAAACATCATTGTGTGATGGAAAGGTTTGTGATATCACACGGGGTGGTGCTGGACAGTAGGGGCCATGATGGGCTGCTCCAATTGGGAGTAGGTAATGTATGCTTAACTATAGGGGACTGACGTGGTCCCAGCAATAAGCTTTGAAGGATGAACAACTGCTACAATATTTGTTCATACTAATTATGTGGGGAATGTATAAAACGTTTACCCGCAGTAGGCGACATCAGCTCTCTTCATTCAGTTTCGCTCTACTGTGCTGTTTGAACTGTGCTCTCCCGCCTGGGCCTGTAATAAACTGTTACTTCTTTTTGCATTATTTCACTGTTCCACCCGCTACCTGCCTGTGGAGGACCATCAGGTCCCTCTGCCAGCTGAGGGTATTCCCGCTACTCTCCTGGTGGGTGTGGGTCAGGTTAGCGCTGGCCAGTCTCATGTGCACAAACGAGGAGGTCCCGCAGACACAGAGTTCACAAACGTCTGCCTGGTCCCGAGCGCCGCCTGCACTTGGGTGGAGAGGCGAGCTGTGGGATACATCTAGCGCCCAGCATAACTCCCCTACATCACCAAACCACATCTCAGCAGTCACCGGCTGCGCTGGCGCTGTTGAGCACTATCGCCTTGCCTTAAAAACTGAGGTTTGCAGTCACCAGGATAATGGCTATGTTGTCTGACCAGCCACACATGGGGCGAGATGCAACACCAAATACCCGGAGAATTGCTGCCGGCATTTTCTTCATTGGCACCAGAGAAAAGTTCATTTGCATTAAAAAGAAAAGAATTCAAAAGGCAGCGCTGCTAGGCTGCTAGCCCTCCTGAAGAACCGCTGCAATCCTCAGCAGGGGAACACGTGTTGAGGACTTTGTGAGGACTCTAAATTTAAGGGCACAATATTGCCAAACTATTGAGGACACCGATTTTCTGAGGACTTTGCTAAAAGTACAGAAACAACTCTGCCTAAATAGATGAGGACACTGCAATTGAGCAACAAAAGTTTCCTCTATGCACCTCAATAGAGGGATCTAAAAGGAATCTAATCTGCTAAAAGCATTTTCTATGAAATATTTCCTCTATGCAACTTAATAGAGGGAACCAAAAGGAATTTAATCTATGTACTGAAAATTGAAGACATTGCATATAAAAATACAACTATTGCAAACCTACAGAAAAGATCTCTAATATTTAATTGGCACAAATTTCTTGATCTCCATTTTTCTCTTTTTTGTGATAAAATATTTGATACTGATCAGCCCCAGTATTAGGAGATCAGAGTGCAGCCTTGCAACCTTTACTTTTTCATTTTCTAATTCAGCTTAAATCAGCATGGAATCACTCTAAGTTGCTTAAAGGCTGTTATTAGTGAACATTTACTGTGTATGTTGTATTAGAAGGTCAAACTAAGTGTATACTATCAGTTTATCTTGTAATGATCACCCAATCGGTGAATGCTGCCCAATATTACATTTGTGGGATTTCATTGGAATTTAAAATAAATGTTGTATTACCACCCACCGGCCTGGTTCATGGTCCATTGTGAACCGGGGTATTTGTAAAAGGGGGGGTGTGAAACGGGTTGGGTGCCAGCTCAATCCGAATTCTAGGAAATTAAATAAGTGTTTTAATTGTGTGCTGCATCCTAGGCTAGTGGCAAGAGTCCTGGTCTGGTGTATGCAACGCCTCATTAGAATCTTTAACAGAGCCATGGGGAAGGCTAGGACTCGAGGATCTGTAGGACATGTGAATGTAGCCTTGCATGAACGCGCAATATCGTGGTTGGTTGCCCACGGAGGGGGAAAGGATTTTTATGGTGTTTAGGATGAATCCTACAGGGGGGGGGTGGGGAGGGGGAGGAGGAGGACCATCAACCGTATTATTAGAGTTTAGTTCCACCCCTGTGATAGGCAGTGGGTGTGTGGCGAGCACATCTGCATTAGAGCAGAAGAGTGCATAGAAGGTAGCGGACCCCATAGACGGGCGTTACCATAGTACAGGTGATTGTATAGTTGCATTCTTTTCGGGATAGGGTGGTTATGTTTTGTTGATCTAGTGAAGGAGGGCGATAGGGTAGTATACGTTGAGTAAGTCTGTTCCGATTCTTGGTGTCGTGTTGAATTAGTAATATTTGTTGGTTTATGTGGAGTCAGCCGAGGTGGAAGGGTCGACACCAGAGATAACGTGTACATATCTGTGCTTGGCTTAGAAGTGACAAACGCCCAGTTGGCCACCAGGGGGCGCACGGATGCGCGCCTACTCAGTGTGAGCTAGCTCCGCTTCCGTAGGTCCGTGACGTGATCTGAGCCCCCACATCGCAACCCCCCCTGGAAAACAAACAAAGAAAAGGACACCTAAAGACCCCCCTACCCCTCAGAAGAAAACCCGACCAAAATCGGAGTAGGGAAAGGCGAGAAACCATTGTGTGAAGTTTCACGCCGTGGGATGGCGCAAAATTGAAAGTAGAACTCCGACAGACCCACGCAGCAGGTCTGAAGCGGGCCCCCGCAGACAGCGTACGTCTGGAGAAGCGCCCCACAGTGCACTCTCCCTACCCCCCCGCGTGTCCCACCTAGACGCAGAGGTGAAGCGGAGAGAAGCCCCCAGTATATGGCACTTTAGCACCCGATTCGCCTCAAGTGACACCCAGTGGCGAGCCCAAGAGGGAAGAGGGGCTGGGGCATCCATTAAGCAAGGAGAAATCTCAAGAGGCCACAACCTTCCACACAGGACCCCCACTAATGGATCCATAACTACACTGGGGGGCAGCGGACCAAGATACTACCCCACACCGGAATGAAAGGAAACACCAGATTCTCCTAGAACCCCTCACCAAACTTAACCACACAGGGTAGCCCAGAACAAAAAACTGCTCTGAACCCCTGCAAGAAGAAAACAGCGCCCATATAGGAATCGGGAGTCCTCCCAAAAAAAACAAAAAAAACCCTGATCACAAGTGGACCAGACAGTATGCAAGGCTAATCAAAGAGATTTACGCACCCCGCACCAGCCTGCTGCCTACACGATAGATCGCATCACCGGCTAACAACCTGGAACCATTCGACACCCATCCGAGCACACTGTGGTCCAGAGGGATGGGCCCCCGAACTAGGGGCATGTGCCTCCTCTGACACAGTAATCACCCCATGAACACTAAGGGGAAATTAGCCAGATACGCATATACTCCACCCCTATTGGTCTCAGAGAATAAGAACACAATGTCGACGGATGCCTCGGAGCCAGGTGCAGCAGCTACCATGGGGGCGACATTGCTGCCCTACTAACTAAATAAACATGGGAGCCAATCTAGGTGGCAAAATTACACAGAGAATGGACAATATTGAAGAGACTAGAAGGGGTCGAGAACAATCAAGCCTCCATAGATATTCTTGAAACCCAAATGGACCTTAGAATACGGGATATCGAGAAAAGAGGGGAGGAATTTCGCCTAAAAATTGGTAATTTAGAAAACAGAGAGAGAAGAAACAACCTATGGTTTTTCGGCATTCTGGAACACTAAGGAGAAACAGAAGATCTCAAAAAAACAATCCACAACATCATCAAAATCCTGACGGCAGACGAAGATATCGATGAGCCCAAGACAGAGAGAATACACAGAGCCGGAGGTCCACCAGGTGGCCCAAGATCAGTTCTTACCAGATTCCATTGATACCAGGTTAGAACCAGGATTCTGGCGAAAGCCAGATCAGGGGGCCTCTAACCCTTGGAGGAGCCCAGATAACTATCTTCCAAGACCTCTCCTCGCTTACCTTAGCCTCTATAATCCACTAACAAAGTGGCTCAAAGAACAAGGTACTCAATACAGATGGGGATACCCCTTCTCCCTCAACTTCGAACATGGAACCAAAAGAATACAGTTACGTACAGACGAAGAGATCCAAGACTGTACAGCAGAACTCCTCGGAACGGGCCCAAGGGAGGGAGACCAAGGAGAACCCTAACAGAATAGAACGCAATGGGAACTCCAGGGACCAAGAAGAAAAAGAGTGAAGGGATCAAGAAAGTACAGACGAGGCAACAACATACCAGATAGTGACAAATGAAGGAAACATTCCAAAGGTCCGTATTTAAGAGACGGGAAACTCAACGAGAGCGACCGTAAAGATCTGGTTTAATCATACTTCCTAGACAAGGGGCCAGAACCCTGAAGGGTCCCTCCCCCCCCTGGTGAGAGGGGAGAAATGAGCAGCTGCGAAGAACCGCGAAATTGCATGTATTACTCGATATCCTTTTAAGAATGTAACTACTGAGTTGAAGTGTTCAGGGTGGTGGAGCGGGTTTAAACGTTCAAATGTTTGCATTTACATCTAGGACCGCGCGGTAACGGTTCCCACCAGTGGTCCGACACCCGACTGCCAGTCTTCATCCAGTCCGAATCGGACGTCACCAAAACAAGGATGAACGCCCTCGATAGAAAAGTTAAAGAGGGAAAACAAGGACGGACAGAAGGTAGCGGATCACAAACCGCTGAAGGTAGGGAGGGGGAGGGGGGGATGGAGTTAAGAACATTGAAACCCAAGACGCTCAGGCACATTCAAAAGAAGACCTCAACCTCGCTGGCATCCATTGATAAAGAATGGGACCAAGTGAATAAACGAAGACAACACTCCAATGGCTAATATTTGCAACACAGTAAGCGACAGGCTCGGCATAATTAAGATTGGAACACTAAAGGTCAAAGGACTCAATTCCCCCACCAAAAGTTCGCTTGTGACCAGGGAATTCAAAAGGGCGGTCCTCGACATACTCTGCCTACAGGAAACCAGATACATTAAAGGGGAAGAAAGAAGGGTTCTGTACACCAGAACCCGGCGCCGAATACTGGGGCTGAGGCCCACTCAGGAAAGCTGGCGTAGGCATTCTAATCAGCCGAGGACTCCAATTTGAAGTTCTGAAAACTTGGGCAGACTTAAGTGGCAGAGCAATCGTGTTGGTCGGCAAGGTACAGGGCATCACCATAACACTTGCAGCCATATATGCCACACACTCAGGTCAGTCCAGGTTCCTACAACATATAGTCCCCAAAGTCATGTTTGAAGCAGAAGGCGAAGTGATCCAAGGTGGTGACTTAAACATGTGGGCTGACCCAACTCTGGACAGACAACCCAGCAATCCACAGGCGAATAACCCACCCGAAGCCGGCCGCTCAGAAGTAATAGATATGATGGACACCTGCAAGCTCAGAGACGCATGGAGCCACATGAACCCCCACCAAACAGGCGTCACATTCTATTCCGCACCACATGCTACATATACCAGAATCGACTACATATATCTCACACCAGACTTGACAAAGGCCATATTCACATCAAAAACATCCCCCATAAACTGGTCAGACCACAACATGGTCACGGTCACCCTCAGCCGGGTGGCGCTCCCCTGCAGAAGCTAGAAATAGCGCTGTAATGAAACACTCTGGAAGGGTTCGATTTTCCGAGAACAACTTCAGAAGGAATTTGGTGAATACTTCGAACGAAGCAACACAGGCAAAGTCTTGAAAAACACGGTATGGGAAGCTGGGAAAGCCAAATAGAGAGGCAAACTAATCGGGGAAGGAGCGGCAAAGAAGAGGGAGCGGTATCTGGTGGAAAATAGACTCAGAAATAAAATAGCTCAATTAGACCTTAGCGCCCAATCCGCTGACACTGGGAGAAAGGTGAAAAATAGCAGAGGCGACCAGCAAGAGGGAAAAACTCTGCCAAATGGAAACTGATCAACTCGTGCGCAAACTCCAATACTTGAAGCAGAAACATTACGAGAAACGGGACAAAGCTCGCAGCCCGGCTCCGTGGACAACGCCAAGAAAGATTGGTATCAAACATAGAAAACGAACACGACCCCCAAGGGAATCACCATGCCAACATCCCCGAAGCCTTTGCAGACTTCTATGAGAATCTGTATACCTCAGATACCACATCAGTAGAGGGGGCAATCACAGAATACATCAACTAGATAACAATCCCAAATCTATCCCAATAAATAGTAGATGCCCTAGATGCCTCCATCACTGACAAAGAAATAGAAGACGCAATTAAAAGGCTCCCAACAGGAAAAGCCCCCAGAAACGACGGCTACACGGCAGGATTTTACAAAACATTCATAGATACCCTCCTCCCATTTATGGTTGAGCTCTTTAACCACATCCTCCAGACCGGCTCTCCACCCGAATCCTTCTCCGAAGCACTAATTACAGTCATTCCCAAGGAAGGCAAAGATCCCAAGCAGTGCGCATCCTATTGCCCCATTTCCCTCCTAAACATTGACGCCAAAATGTACACAAGGGTCCTGACTGTACGACTCGAAACGCATATGCCCGCCGTAAACCACAACAACCAGGTCGGATTCATCCTTGGTAGACAGGGGGGCAGATTCCACCCGCAAGACCCTTCACCTTATACACGAAGCCAAGAAAATGCCAAACACCCCTGTATTATTCTCAATCGACGCAGAAAAAGTACTTGAAAGGGTCGAATGAAACTTCCTAGAGGCAACATTAAGAAAGATAGGCGTCAGTCCGACACTTCCACAAGGAATCAAAGCGGTATACACTACACCTCGAGCATCCGCGACAGTAAGCTCCCAGTACTCTCGCTGGTTCCCGCTAAGCAAAGGCACGAGGCAAGGATGCCCCCTTTCGGCAGTACTGTTCGCCCTATCACTGGAACCATTGGCAGGACAGACGAAGGCGTCGAGGGATTGCAAGTACACGGAAGAGAATACAAATTGGCCCTATATGCAGATGACATCTTACTCCACGTACAAAACCCGAAGACGTTGATCCCCTGTGCAATCCATCTCAGTGAAGAATACTGCTCACTATCTGGCTTTAAAATTAATAGAACTAAATCCATCCTTTTCCCACTACATGAATTCATCACGAGGCAAAAATTAGAACTCGAACAACTGGGCCTCACCATCGGAGGTCCAACACTCAGATACCTGGGTGTCAACCTGACGAGTGACTTTGCCGATTTATACCAAGCTAACTTCCCCCAACTTCTCTCTGCACTCCACGCAGACCTTGCAAAATGGCGACCCCTGACGATCTCTTGGATGGAACGCCTGAACGCCATCAAGATGGTAAGCCTCCCACGCTTCCTGTATCCTTTCCAGGTCCTCCCGGTTACGGCACTATGGTGGTCCAAATGTTGGGACATAGCGGTAGCCGAAAAGATCACTGCAATCCGAGCTGGCTCACCGAATAGAGCCCTAAATATATGGGACCCATTCATGGACTATGCAGTTAAATTCCCAGCCCTCACCAGAAGACCTCCACTTACCAGATGGCTCCAATGTAGCCCACTTTATTAAACAACAAACTCCATCCAGATCATCACAGAAATCGGGTTCCCACCCGTTCACCACAAACAGAACGGAGCATGGACAATGGCGATAAGATCAGCAACATTCCCCCCACCCACCAAATACCTCGAGAGACACTTTACTGTAATGAGATTATCTATTAATGCATTCTTGTTAATGTTGTGCTCATCTGTAAAACCCAATAAAATGTTATGAATAATACAAGTGAAAAGGGCAATTACCGGATTCCTGTGGGCAGGAAAGAAAGCCAGAATACCCTATGAAACACTCATATTACCCAAGGATCAAGAAGGGGTTGGCCTTCCTGACAGAGCGATACTACCAGGCGGCCCAGTTAAGAATCCTGGTCCCTCACCTAAGAGACAGGAAGGACCTGCAGTGGGTACAGCTGGACAACGATAATCTGACCCCCGCGACACTCTCAGAATGGCTATGGGTCCCCAGACCAAAACTCACCCAAAGACTGCGCAACCACCCAATAGTGGGAACGATATGGAACATATGGAAGGAAGGAAAAGGAATGACCGGAGTTACCACATGGCCATCCCCCTGAACCACTTCTGGGCCTCAGGTGTCAGAGAAGAAACCCATGAACACCCCAGATATCAAACCTGGTTCGACGCGGGACTCGAAAGGGTCGGACAGCTATGGAGGGAGGACAAGTTCATAGCAATCAAAGAACTGGAAGAAGCCCTTCAACTGCACCTAATACCGATCTTCCTCTACCTATGGCTGAAGGGTGCCCTATCCAAACGAGAATGGAAAACCAAGATACGCAGAGAACTTACGGCATTCGAGAAAATTCTCAACACAACCACCATGAATAAAGGCCTGATAGCACGCATGTACAGCGCGCTGATCACCAAAGACCAGAACCCGAACCTTCGCCTGAATGAAAAATGGGAAACAGACTTCAACAGAGAATTTGACCAACAGGCATGGGACACAATCTGCAAAACAACTTCCCGAATATCAATCGCAGCACAATACAAACTACATGCAATAAAATTACTTCACAGATGGCATTATGATCCCCACAGACTCGAAAAATCTATCAGACGAACAGTCCATAATGCTGGAGACAAAGCGGAATGAACGCCAACTACTGGCACATGTGGTGGAACTGCCCCAAAGTCTGCATATACTGGAATGAGGTGCTCGGATGGATTAAACAAATAGGCGGCATTGAAAGAAAACTTACTCCCCTCCTGACTTCATTCGGCCTAGAAGATGACGACGAACTAATCAGGGTAAAAGGACTAGCGTCCCCGCTACTACTAGCGACAAGAGCCGGCCTAGTCATCAAATGGATATCCCCAAACCTCCCTGCGAAAAAAGAATGGATCACCATTGCAACAAACATGTACACGATGGAAAAAATCATGGCGTCCCTCCACGGAAAAGCAGCACGCAACGAAGAAATCTTGAGTGACTTTGCCACACTATATATTTCGCAAACCGGAGACCAAGACAACCCGTAGACTCTGAACCACTCTAAACTACACAATCACCCGAGGCCTGGACACCACTTACCAAACTACAGGTGAAAGAGGCCTGTCGCATGACATGAACATACACAAAACAACTGAGACAATCACCACAACTGTCACCGAACATAAGTGCAAGCCAACGAACGCGATGAAACCGAATGCCGTCTTGGGGGCGCGGGGTGGTGCGGGGGAATGGACAGAATATATTCTAACCCAACAGGGAACAGAAAGTTATTTGTGACAATGGTACAGCACTTGTTGAACTACAAAGTGATTCTACTGTAACAACATGAACAAAACATGTGTGTACCAATTTGCATTACCCTTATGTTGATGTTTAAAAAACGTAATAAAATTCAAATAAAAAAAAAAAGAAGTGGCAGACGCAAAGATGGAAGAGGTGGTGGCCATACATTTGCCTACTAATTTAGAGTATTTAGGAAACAGGTTAGTGTTGGGCAAGAATTGATGTAGTAACCCTTTGGGAGACTACACACTTGTCCTCTTGGTATTAGGTAACCCACCTTGTTTATAGGCCTCTACTACACAAGTTGGTAGTGTGACTGAGCAGCAAGGCTTATCTCAAGAGGGGTAAATGTGAGCTGTAGCAAGGAAATTCACAAATACAAGTAGGAAATTCACAAATACAAGTAGCCAAGTAACACACAAGGTTTCGTTATAAATAAACATCAGATTTTTAAATAAAGCATTCTTTAAAAAGGGCAATATATGTAACAAATATCCTTCAAAATACTTTTCCAGAATCAACACAAAGCTAGTAGATACTCTTTAGAATGCTTTTATTATTTAAAAAAAAAAATTTTTTATTTTTTTTTTATTTATTTATTTTTTTACACACACTTCGTACACCCTGAGGAGATTTCACTAACTAGGACAATAATGGCATTTATATATCACTAGTACACTTTGTAGATTCTGAGGTTTTATAGAAAGGAAAGGTTAAGGGAAGGAAAAAGGTTAACAGGTTCTCGGAGAATGTGAGTATACTTAAGTCTTCCAATGATAGACAAAGTTATCACCTCTGAGGCACAGTAAATATCAAATGGACTAGAAGAGTCTGCAGGGAGCCAGGACAGCACAGTCTATGGAGCTGAGGCAATTCTTTGAGAACAAAGTCTTGCACAAAGTTAGAGTTTGTTAAAGAAAAATCACTGTATGGTCAGAAGCTGTCACACTTGTGAAGGGTAGAGCTGAAATCAACTCTAGCAAAGTAGCTACTGCAAGTCTGAACTGAGAACAGCAATTCAAACGACACTTGGGTAAATACCCCAAGTCAGAACAGTACCTTTGGTTAGGAGAAGAGTGGTCCAGCTGGCTTCTTTCTGGTTACAGCGATGTAGATCTTAGGTTCCTGAGCCTCAGTTGTGGGGACAAGAGGGAGGACTCCTGCAGCAGCAATTTGGAGGTTGGCAGCAGCTAAGGGCTCTTTTTGGATCAGCGACACTTTGTGGTTTCAGCGCGCAGTAAACAGCACCACCATGCAACTTGGATACCGGTTGGGCTTCCTTCACTCCTGCACTCAGGTGAAAGGACTCGAGCTCTGGCCGTCCTGCTTCTGGAGGATCCTTAGGAGACTCCTGGAGCTTCTGGCCGGATTGCAGACGGTGCACTAGACTACGGATTTCTCAACCCCTGGCACTCGGTTCCTGCAGCAGCAAAGTACAGCCATTCGGGGAAGGTAGTCCGGTGGGGTTTGTCTCAGGGTTAGTTGGTCCCACTAACCCAAGGGAAAAATAAAGTTATTCACCGTAGTGACTACCTTACTCCTAGTCTATAGTCCCCTTTCCTCCATACTTTTGGGACATTCCGTCCTGTGAGACGGGACCAGAGCACTTTTGTAAAAAAGCATCAAATTGAAAACGTGTCCTCTTTTTACGCAAGGTACTGTACGCGGTCGTAACACCGCCGTCCTTAGCTCTGCCCCACGCATCGCCCTTCAGTCCTTTTCAATCGCCAGGTCCAAGACAATTTAAGCAATAATAGAGGATACTTATTAGAGGGGACGGCAGGCGGGCGTACGGAGGAAAGGGGACTATGGACTAGGAGTAAGGTAGTCACTACGGTGAGTAACTTTATTATACTCCTACGTCCCGTCCCCTTTCCTCCATACCTTTGGGAGATTACCAAGCACTCCTTACAGAATAATGGGTGGATGGAACCCCTTTATTGAAAGAGTTTTCTAAGAACAGCCTGCCCGAACTGAGCATCGGCCCTGGAGCTCAGATCTAGGCAGCAGTGTTTCACAAAAGCTGATTGGGAAGCCCATATAGCTGCTTTGGCAGTGGTTTCCCAGGGAACATATTTTTGTAAGGAAATGGCAGCTGCCTTGTCCCGCACAAGATGGACATGAATTCCCCTCAGAGACTGAAGGCCCTGAACGGCATAAGCCTCAGAGATACAGGAAGCAATCCATCGGGAGATGGTTGCTTTCGAGGCCGGCTTTCCTTTCGGGTCTCCGGAAGTCACCAAGAGCTGCAAAGAGCTCCGAAGGTTAGATGTTCTGTTCAAATAAAACTTAAGAGCTCGCTTTACATCCAAATTATGTAGAACCTTCTCGGCATCTGAAGCCGGTTCTGGGAAGAATACCGGTAAGGAAATAGACTGGTTCAGATGAAAATCGAATTCCACCTTCAGAAGGAAAGAAGGATTGGTCCGGAAGACAACCTTATCCTTATGAAAGGTGAGGAATGGGTGCTCTACCGACAAGACCTGAAGTTCGCTTACACGCCTTGCCGAAGTCACAGCAATCAGTAAGGCCATTAGCCATTAAATAATTTCAAGTCTGCCAGGTTTATGACTGTTAGGCAGAAACCTGTGCAGTTCCCTCTGGGACCACTGCAAAAGATTTAAAACTACAGGTGTTTGGCAGTAAAGCCACTTGGTAGCAGTCTGTACCACACAGATTCACTTGGTAGCTGTGGCTGAGCAGTCAGACTTCCCTCGAGAAGAGTTAGGCAGTATACAGAGTATTCACAATAGGTCAAGAGCACACAATAGAACAAGTAAACACTGACCAGGGCTTGGTGTAAAAGAGATATAATTATTTATTTAAAACCACATCTAGAAAAACACACAGGCACTAATAGTAAGCAATTCAAAAACACGGTCGCTAAAAGATATACACTCCCTTAAAAGAATATTAGAAAAGTCTTAAGTAAAGCCCCACTTATTTTCAGACAGCGATGAGCACTTAGCGTAGATGGCACTCTTATAGTTCGTTTTAAAAAGGGAGAGAAAAGCAGAGAACAAATTGAAACAGATCCCAACACTTTTACAAGAACATAACAAGAGAGGAAGGCAAAGTAAAACCGTGAATTCAGAGTCAGTAGGCCGGATCCGCTTTAAGAGGATCGAAACGAAATGTGTCCAAGGTCACACAGTTGCAGTGCACAAAAGTCTTGAAATGGTTCAAAAAGGAGTTGGACCAAAGAAAGGGACCAGTTAGAGGGTCAAGGCGGCCAGCCCAGTCCAAAAGGTTAAGGAGTTATCATAACCTTGTAGCAATCTTTAGAAAGGGAGGCCTGGCGGACACGGTACCTTAAAGTGGTGAGAACACTCCAGCGGGGGCAGTTGTTCCTGGCAGCGGATGCAAGTCGGTGCTTCGTCCGGGGGAGGAGAGGATCTCGTCGTGGAGGAAGACAGGAGTCTGTTGCACTGCCAGGGAAGAAACCAGCCGCCGAGTTTCTCAGGTACAAGGAGCCGTCCGTTGATTCGTGGTTCAGTGGTGAGTGGCTATCCGGCCGCTGGGGTGCTTGGCACGGGCAGTTCGACCACAAACCGGTCTGGGCTGCGAAGAAAGAAAGGTAAACTGGTTGTGCCCACCAGTCAGGGGAAGAAGCCTCTCCAGCCAGGAGATCTTCTCTGTCGTCGGGAAGAGGTGAGTCTGTTCTGCAGGGCTCCACCGGTGGTGTCGTCGTGGTAGGTCGGCTCAGCTTCTACCTCGTCGGATTCTCAGGTCCTGTGGCGACTTCTGAAGTTCCAGTCCCCAAAGCCCTGCTTTTATGCAGCATACCCCCATTCACTCAGCCTAGCTGTCAATCAAACATGCTAAGAGGTGAGCCGGCCGGCTCACCACTTGGGCCAATCACACAAGAGTGCGACTTGAGTTACCAAGGTAACTCAGTCCAGGGTGCCTAAACCCCCTCCCACACCCCTGTGGTACCCAGACAGAGTGGCACCACTTTTGGAGGCTTCTGTGGAGAAGCCTGCCAAAAAGTGGAACAAAGGGCTCGACTTGGGTTGGAGTCACAGAAGAGAACACATATGCCATTTTAGAATCGAGTCTTGGCAAAAAATACCAAGCGGAGAATTAATATTAATTAAATAAACCGGCGGTATGTTCGAGGCTATGAGAATAAAATCATTAAAGTTGGTAGCCTCGAACAATGGGAAAATCCCATAGGGAAATATTCGCGGTCGAATATAAAAAGTAGTTTCCACTGCCACCAGCCAAAACTCGATCAGGGGGGACGGAGACGTGCCCCCTCGACTAACAGAGCCCGGGGCAATCGAATTGCCCCGACCAGTACGTCCACAATATGATGGTTTGTACTGGTTTCTGTTAATAATTTGGGACTAGTAAAGCCAATGGTGACTTTACATGCCCTGGGAGACAGTAGGCAGTCCCAGGGTATGGAGTCTATGGTGGGGTGTCACTATGACACCCCTGTGTTACTGCACGGAGGGTGCTGTGTAACACATAGTAAAAACACATGAGACCCTATGGAGTAAAGGACCCCATAGCCCATAAAACACATTACCAGTCAAAGGAATACCATAAATCATGTCCAAGAGTGGGAGAAAAAGAGTCTCACTCTTGGCAGGAGGAAAAAAAACTCCAGAAATCCAGCAAAGCTGCTGGGGGACTCACTAGGTTAGGAAATTCAGCATAAAGAGAGAATTCTCCCTAACAATGACATAGAGCAGTAAGGACCACATTAAGATCCCACCTGGGATGAGGGTTGCGCACAGGTGGATATAGATGCAATAGACCTGCAAAGTGCCTTTTAATGACAGGGTTTGTCAAAGAAAAGGAGCAAGAGCCCAGGAACTGACAGATGCTGAAGCTCCGTAAACCAGAATCTGGGTGGCCACCACAGGGCTATGAACAGGAGAGTGCAATTCAACTTGTTCCTGAGCTTGCATAGCGCACAGTGAATCAGAGGAAGAGGCGGGCAGGCGTAAGCCCTCATGTTGCGTCACAGAATCTAGAGAGCATCCACCAGGGAAGAAGCTCCGAGCCCGTTCCTGGAAGCATA
This sequence comes from Ambystoma mexicanum, assembly GCF_040938575.1. Taxonomy (NCBI): domain Eukaryota; kingdom Metazoa; phylum Chordata; class Amphibia; order Caudata; family Ambystomatidae; genus Ambystoma; species Ambystoma mexicanum. Next base: position 420,457,882 of record NC_090935.1, read on the forward strand.
AAGAGGAAGTTTCTTGCTCAATGACGTCGCAAAGAGATCCACTTCTGGAGTGCCCCAATGGCGAAAACGTTCAGAGAAGATCTCTGTGTTCAGCTACCACTCGTAGCTGAACACCGCTCGCCGTCTGAGAGAGTCTGCCGATACATTCAGCTGGCCCGGAATGTGAAAGCTGAATGGCCCATTCCCAGATCTGAACGGCTAGATCTACAAGGGAAGGTGACCTGGTACCCCCGTTTGTTGACGCAGAACATGGATACCGCATTGTCTGAGTGGATGCGGACCACCTTGTTCACAATCCCTGGCTTGAAAGATTTGAGCGGCAGGAAAAACGCCAAAAGTTCCAGATAATTTATGTGAAATTGTCTGTCCTGCGGCAATCACAGGTCGAAAACCTCAAGATGATCCATTGTCGTGCCCCACCCGATAAGTGAGGAGTCCGTCGTAATGGTCACCTGAGGGGAGGGCTTCTGAAAGGGCGCGCCAACCGACAGATGGGAATAGTTTCTTACCTTTAACTCCATTTCTCCAGCATTGGTATCTTTCATGGATTCACATGCTTAGAATATTCCCAGTCGTCAGACTGGGACCCCTCAGTACACATATATAGCCTTTTCCTATAGGAAAACTTCTGACACTTGTGTCCTATCTACGTCCTTTTGGGGCCCGCCTACGCATGCACCGTAGGACGTCGCGGTATAAGAGCCCCGCCCCCGCGGCTCCCTTCAGATTTCCGCCCCTCCAAAGTAGGAAGGGTCAAACCTATCAAGCATATACATTGCATTCCGGGGAGGCTGGCGGGCGCATGTGAATCCATGAAAGATACCAATGCTGGAGAAATGGAGTTACAGGTAAGAAACTATTCCCTTCTCCAGCATTGGATCTTTCATGGATTCACATGCTTAGAATAGATTGCATAGCAGTAAACCTGAAGACGGCGGTGAGAATGCAATGCAATATACACTCACAACAATACACAATGCATAGGTACACAAGAAATAAGTTTACCCATATATTTGTACCTCCATAAAGCATACGGTCACCAACAGGTAGAAAAAACTCTCCACAGTGTAGAGCTTACCTTATTGAAACAGATGGCGCAGGACTGCTCTTCCCATCTGCACCTCGTCCGCATGCTGCCTCGCAAGGCAGCAGTGGCGGGTAAACGTGTGGGGCACCGACCATGCTGCAGCCTGGCATATGTCCGTTAGCGGAATTCCTGCCCATAATGCTGCTGAGGAGGACGTTGATCTTGTAGAATGGGCTCTAGGATGCCCTTGCAGCGGCCTTCCGGCCTTGGAGTGGCAAAACGCAATCGTCGACGAGACCCATCGAGCCAATCCTTGCTTAGAAATTGCATTTCCTCTCGTCGACGGACCATACGCGATGAACAGTTGTCGAGTAGACCTGAGTTCTTGTGTACGATGTAGGTAAAATATTAGGGCCCTCTTAACGTCCAAGGTATGAAGAGCTTTTTCCGCTGCCAATGATGGGGTCGCGAAGAAAGTAGGGAGGACAATGGACGAGTGTTTGTGATACACTGTAGGAACTTTCGGAAAGAAAGTAGGATTAGTTGCCAGAACCACCTTGTCTTTAAAGAATCTTAGGTATGAAGGGTCTACGACCAACGCTTGCAGTTCCGAGATTCTCCTAGCTGACGTGATAGCAATTAAGAATGCCAACTTCCACGATATGAATTTCATGTCCGACGTGACCATAGGCTCAAAGGGTGGTTTCATTAATCCTGCCAACACTACGTTGAGACTCCATGTTGGTGGAAAACGTTTTACTGTGGGAAAAGTTCGAAATAAACCCCTCATGAAGTGTTTCACTAGTCTGTCGCTGAATAGAGGAGACGACTGTCTCTTCCTCGTGAACCTAGAGATGGCCGCCAGGTGCACCTTTATCGATGTGAAAGATAAACCCCCCTCTGCCAAGTGAAGCATATAAGGCAGAACTTGCTCCGGAGTCACCTTTAACGGGTGTAGACCTTGTTGTCCTCGACACCACTCACAGAACCTTCGCCACTTATAGGTGTAAGATTTGTTGGTAGAAGGGGCCCGAGCCGCTTGCAGAATTTTCTGGCAATCCTCCGAAACGTCTAAGGTACCAAATTCCGAAAAGTCAAGAGCCAGGCTGTGAGGTTGAGACTGACCGGGTCGTGATGCCACACCGTACCTTTGTCCCGGGACAGTAGGTTTGGGACTCTCGGAAACGCTATTGGTTGTTCCAGCGACAGGTGAAGCAGGTCGGAAAACCACGGCTGCCGCGGCCAGTTCAGTGCCACTAGAATTACCCGGCAACTGTACCCGCGTATCCACTGCACTGTCCTCCGTATGAGGGGGAATGGAGGAAAAGCATAAAGGAACTTGTCCGTGCATGGGAAGGAGAACGCCTCCCCCATGGAACCCTCCTGAGGCCATCTGCTTGCTAATTGTTCGCATTTCTTGTTTTCCTTCGTTGCGAAGACGTCCAGTGGGGGGGTGACCCCATTTCTCGAAAACTTTCGTCAGCTGAACTGTGTCCATTTCCCATTTGTGTATCTGGGCCATCCTTCAGCTGAGGGAATCCGCTTACGAGTTCCTCACTCCCGGGAGATGGTGAGCCACGATGGAAATCTCGTGCTTTAATGCCCAATGCCATACTTTCTGGGCCTCCATGGAAAGGGTCCTGGATCGCGTCCCCCCTTGTTTTCTCAAATAAAACATGGCCGTCGTATTGTCCGTCAGCACTCATACTCTGGATCCCTTGATGTGTGGTAGGAACGCCTTCAAGGCCCATCGCACTGCTCTGAGCTCTAACACGTTGATGTGTAGAAGTGACTCCGTTTGAGACCAACGACCTTGCGTTTGAAGAGTGCCCATGTGAGCTCCCCAGCCAGTTAGAGACGCATCCGTGACTATGGTTAGCTGGAACTCCGATTCCTGTAGGGGTACACCGTTGTTCAGGTTGTGGAAACTCTGCCACCACTGAAGTGTAACGCTCACCTGATTCCCACGGAGGCGCAGGTCTGGCTTCGAGTGCTGAAGCTTCTTCAATGGTGAAGCGCAGGACTCTGAAGATGGACAGGAAGGGCCCTCTACTCTGGCTTCTCCGGCTCGCAGGAATATTCCCCTGTGCGTGAAAAGGGAGTATTACCTACTGACTGAGTTATGCTCAAGCCTCCCACTCTCTTCCAACCCTCCACGATACCCTTCCACGATTCCCCGTGAAGTCTCACCTTAGGGTCAGGAAGGATGAGCTCTCCATCCTGCTTCTGATGCAGGGGCGCGTTGAAACCCAGTTACTTCACTGGATTGAGGATTGATGGGAGTTCAGGTAAGCTTGACTATTCAGGTAAGGCTCTGTAAAAGTTCTGTTGCAAATTCAAAAGTCCAAGCTTAATAATAATGTTCATTGTCTTTTTGCAGCAAGCGCTAATGCTTATGTCTTTTTTCCCCTTAGGGGCCGGGGTTCGGAATGCCGGAGATATGGCGCCGACCCGAAGTGAAACGTGCAGTTCCAGTAAATGGCAGGTTAGTTCTGGATGAACGCTCGGGAACTGTCTTTGCATATGCTCATTCAATGTCTTTGTCTTTTTTCCCCATAGGGGCCGGGGTCCGGAAAATGCCTGGAAGCGGCAAGACCCGAAATGAAATGGGAATGACCCAACAGGTAAGTCTTATTCCCTTCCTTCTCTCACCTCTTATTCTTGTCTTTTTCTCTAGGCTCTGGGAAGTGGCTGTGTATCCGGATGATCGCTGCTGAAGATGGAGGAACCCAGGAAAGGTGAGTGAAATGCAGCGCTGCAGCGATCGTAACGAAATGCTTTTAAAAATAATGTCTTCCCTTTCAGGATCGTCGGTGATGTCTCTGTGGTGCAGATTTAGCTGGTAAGGTCTCTTGTCCTTCTTTGCAGGTGACCCAGGATGCTGACAGGCGTGGCTGAAGTCCAGATGCAGGAGCTGACACGGTGAGCGTCCAGCTGCGAGGAGCAGAACAACGCGAAGCGTGAGTTGCTGATCGGGTGTGGTTTAAATAGCTTTGGAAGAAGTTCCAAGTGTGTATCCTTCCTCCGATCAGGTATGTATCCTTCCCCGCCCACACCCGGGTGGAAAGTAATCCCACAGGTAAAGTAGTTCCATTCAGGCCTCAAGAGGGCCTGGATGTGGCAGCATGGTCTGCATCAGGTAAGTGCACATTAAAACACTTGAACACATGTCTAGCTTTATGAGCCTGGCGCCTAAGGCGCCAGGACAGGGGTCCAACATGAGCCTGGCGCCTAAGGCGCCAGGACTGCGTCCAAAGGGCTCCAGCTTGGGCCTGCTGGCACTCCCCTGGGGGAAATGATGCCTGCCTCTGGGGTTGCTGGGTCGGACCTGGCTCCTTGGAGGTAGGCATCCTGACATGAAGAGTCCGAAGCAGTTTGTCGTTGTCGATGATTATCTTGTCTGACCACGATCCTTGGGCCTGTGTCCACCGGTCCGCGAGGAACTCCTGAACTGGCCTCATGAATAGGCGACAGTTTGCCACCAGATGGATGCAGTATTGCCATGGCCCCTAGGACCGAAACGTATTTTCTCACTGAGCGCTTGGTGTTTCGCCGTAGTCGACTCGCCAGATGATTGAGTTTTGAGATTCTGTCGAGGGAAGACTTCACTAGCACCGACAGAGACTTGGCAGTTTGCGTGCTGGCCTTAGTCTTGGCGAGGTAGTCATCCGTCGAAGAATGATTCAGCTCTTTGCCATCAAAAGGCAGGTCCAGAACTTTATATTGGACCTCATTCGAAAACTTTGTTGCATGAAGGCAAGCTTGACGAGCGGTGTCCACCCCAAGCATAAGGCCTCGAGCCGAAGTGTCGACATGATGCGCAGCAGCCTCCAGCAAATCCTGCGCCAACATCTTGGCATCTGACAGACCGCCCTTGACGTCTCCCAATTAGTCTGCCGGAATGAACTCTTGGAAGTTGTTAAGCGGCTTCACTTCAACACTACAGCTAAGTCAATGCCTAGTCTGGGATGCTGAGGGAAACCCTTATTGATATATTTTTAGGTCCAGTTCATGTATTCTGGATGACAACCCTTATATAACACCCCTCTCTTAGAATCCCCCTGGCCCCACTGAGCCAAGAAATAGGTCTGTTTTGCAAATTTAAAAGGTTTATTTGAGAAATATAGTATATATCTATCACACTTTTATAATAAATTAATATTGGAGATCACACTTAAAATATGACAGTGATCAACAATGGATAATGTTCTACTGGTAAACTGATTTGGTTACTTAGAAGTAGTATAGAGGATGAGGTAGCTGAAATGCTTTATGGTTTCAAGGAAATTCAAGGTGGAATAAATGCAGTACAGAAAATAAAATGATATGGTTTCACAAAAGATAATATGTTCACTTTTCCCCTGGTGGCAATTCACCCCCCCCCCCCCGCCTATATGCAATGCAAGGAGATGGAAGTAACACACACAGTCTTCAGGAATACAATCAAATACAATACGGAATTCAGTTCCCCACCTCCCCCAGCAAGCTTAGACAACAGGTATGCTTTTTAAAACACTGGCAAGAGTGCTTTGTAATGTGGTGGCAAGGAAGTGAAAAATGCTAAAATTGCTTTTAATTCCCGATAGGAGGTTCAGGTTGAGTGGTAGACACTTTAAATCAGTTCAGGTTAGCCCTAACAATGGTTCAGGGATGGTTATTAGGTTGCAAATGAATTTTAGCAGTTCAGGCAAAAGCGGCTATCTTTTTTACAGATGACGAAATCAGGCCAAATCGGAAAGCGCGGTAAATTTTGCGAGTGCGTAAATCGAGATTGCGGTAAACGTATAAGTAAGTTCTAGGCTTGTTGGAAAGCTTAGATTCTGAGCTTTCAGAGGAAAGTTAAATCTCATTCCTAGGACAAACGGTTCCAGAGATACGGACGAGTTTGTGAAGGTAGTTTTTCAGAAATGAATCACAGCTTTAGAATGACAGATGACAGCTTTCTAGGAGACAGTTCTAATTAAGTTAAAATAGTTTGAATTAGATTATTTTAACTAAGAGATTGGTTCTGCACAGTTCTGCTAGGTACTCACAATATAAATTTGAAATAGGCCTCGTCACGGATCTGGTCAACACGTCCAGCGGCGGTTCTCTCTGCTCGGCGGGTCAATCAGGCACCAGTTCTGCTCACAGCGATCTGGGTCAGCTCTGCTCTGCTGGTCTAGCCTCTCTGGATACAGCGGCCTCTGGTTCTGGATACTGCTCTGCTTTCCAGTCCGGATCAAGTGGATTCTGGATGTAACACTGCTTTCTGGGTACTGGCAAAAGTTCTTGGCAAAGAATTCAGACAGCTTGCCCGGCTGTGGAATAGTTTGCAAAAGATTTTGAGGCCTGCTGACAAATAATTTTGCTTGCAGTGGGCCTTCTTGGTTCAAAGTTCTGTAGTCTCTGTTTAGCTTGGAAGTCTAAGTGTTGGATGTCTGGATGTGAAGTCGTCGGTCAGCACGCTTCGCAGCAAATGGAATTGAATGTCTCTACCTGTCCAGCAGTCTCTTTTTATGTGTTTTAAAAAGTGGGTGGAGAGGCTAGCATCACTAAGCCTGCCCCTCTCTTGATTTGATAGGTCAATAGATTCTTTGGTCCCTGATTTGGGAAGGGATAGTGTGTCAGAGTGATGTCATTTTTATGACCTGCCGAAATGACACTCCCCTGGTCAATGTGCACACAAATCTATTCCTGATCCAAATACATATTTCCCAGGTACAGAGTTGTTTGACATCACATACACACATCATATATTACTAAAGATAGTCCCTGTCCCGACTCTGGCGTTTCTAGGAGCTTGCATTAAAAAATGGCAACTTATTTTCGATTTTAGTGGGTTTTGCAACATTGGTTTTTCATCAAAAATTATACAAAGGTACATTTCCCTTCCACATATATCCCAGTAACTTTCCATGTCTCTAGCTTAAATACAGTGTCTACAATATTCATAATTAGCGGGGTTTTGCCCCAGAACATGGTACAAATCGGAGTTTGGACTCAAATCGTGAGGGCATTTTCCATAATAAGACTCTCAAAGTTGTACATTCCTGTCATTTGATTACAATAAGTTATCACTGTTTCTATCAAATATATATTTGTTGCAATTCAACTCCCCAAAGTGTTTGGGTCCGCCTCCAGAAGTCTGGGTGGGTCAGTGATCACATGTCTCTCCTTGCTGGCAGAGGGCTGTTGACAGGAAACACTCAAAATTAACATACCCCATTCAACTGAAAGGGGCTATTGTCTCTCTCCTCCAGGCTGAAGGGAAAACCCCCTCCCTCTCACTCAGAAGGGCCATGTGATATCCTGCCGCCTGTTGTGAGTCTCTGGGGTGTTAAGAGTTCTCAGCCTCTTGGCCTCTGGGAACAGCAGGTGACTAAGATTTTCAATTAACCAATGAGCTTTGAAGTCCCTGTCCCTCTTGCAACTCCTAAATACAGTTTCCCTGTCAGAGTTTAGACCGCTAGCGCCGCCTTGGGGAATTTGTCGGTACTGCATCCATTTTTGAGTTGTCTTGAATTTAACAGGAGATTTTTGCTATTATTTTGATAGGCATCCTTACATTAGAGTGGTGATGTGGAACCCCCCACAAGAAGGTTGTATCTTTGGAGTGGTCATGTGCCAACTGCGCAGTTCTCCTGGATTCTGGCGTGAATGTGGGCGGCAACAGCTCATCCCCACATCCACCCTGTCTATTGATTTAGTTTGTTCTGGGATAGAATAATGGGCGGCGCCCGCTCATCCCCACATCTACCCAGTCTAAGGATTCAACATGGGTCAAAACCCTTGACAAAGTCAGCCAAATCTCTACACAGTTTCGTATTTGCAGCTGCTAAGATTGCAGAGTGACGACCGCTACTACCGTCGAGTACTGAAGGGGACAGGACGCCAAGGCTGCTCCCTCGGAGGTGTGAAGCCTATACCGGGCGCCAATCCTTTTATTTATGTGTAGCCCGGTGTGGGGCTTATCCCCAGACCTTGCGGGCCTCGGCCAGGACGTCCCTCTGGAGGAACAGGTCGTCTAAAACATCCAGGTCCCCCGACTGCGATGCAACAGGTGTCAGATTGACATCCCGCTCTGCTGAGGACTTGTCCACCGGTGACAAGGGAGGCAGAAGCGGAAGAGCCAGAGGAGGGCCGGGAGGCAGAGGAGGTGCTGCTGTCCAAGCAACAGGTGCTGTGACAGGTACTGTTGGGGCAGGCAAAGGAGTCTGAGGGCAGATTACTCTAAAGAGGCCCTTAAAATACGCTTTCATGGGATCAGAGTACATTAGACTCTGAAATTTCCCAAAACAGGCATCCTCTGCAGAGCCCTTAGGCGCTGGAGTGGGTAGAGGCCTCATGAGGATCATAACCCCACAAACTCACTGAAGAGGGCCTGCCACCCACCGGGTATACATAGACCAATGGGGTAGGTGTAGGAGGAAGCGAGACCGAATGTGGTAGTGGCATCCAAGCACACCAGTCATAGAAGGGCGGAACGGATTCACACTGTCACGTGGAAAAGGTTGCCCACCAAAAAGAAGGTTCCCAGCACCCGCCGACGATAGCGTGGGTGTGAGGGAAGAATCCAAAATGGCCACCATAGACCACGCGGGAACGCCTGCCATTTTGTGAACGTCTGAGGAGTACTGCATCACATACAATGGGGCAGTTGACGCCACAGACTTGTCAGGAGACTAGACTGAAATTTTAGCCTCGACACAAGGAATCTAGACAGAGCCGGTACTATGGGGCCTTGGATTTTTAGTGGACAGCCTGTCCCTTAAATTAGCCTCCAAAAGGAGGAACATCGGCAAAGCCGGTAACAGAGGAGTTACGGTCGACGACCTCTCCCTGTGCCCCCTCAACAGAACCGGTAACACTGCGAGCGCAGGAAAGATAAGGAATTCACCTCACAGAAAAGACCTTAACAGGCCTCTCAGTTCTGTTGGTACACACCTTAGCCTCGTGAAGAGGAACCTCGGAACAGAGTCCAGTCTTAATAGCTCCCCCGAGAGGGGCCTCGAACCATTGTTCGGTACAGAAAGTCTCAACAGAGGCCTCAGGGCACACCCCTGTGTCTGCGTGGGAAGCTCCTACCAAGGAGACCTCAGAGCGAACTCCGGTACCCAACGCCTCAGCACGACTAGGCTGGCTATAAGCACCTGATCAGTGAACCTCGGATCATGATCCGGTACAGGCGGGCCCCTCGCGGAAACCCTCAGAAAACCCTGGTAAGCATATTAGGCCTGAGAGGCACCTCCGGGATAACCCTGGTAGTATATACGATATGATATTTTATGTATATCGCGCTCGTACACAGGTGTTTCAACTAGTAGAGCTTATGAAACCCCTCGCAGACCTGGAGGACCCCAGGAAGGAGTCCCCCGGCCGGCGTGCCCTGAAAAGTAAAGTACTTACCAGGCGTCTCTTCTTTCCGTCAATGAAGAGTTGGAAATGCGATGGAGGAACCTTCTGGAACATTTCCTCTCACCTACGAAGACGACGCTGAAGTGACCGGACCGAAAGGGAGTCACAGAAGAAACACGAGTCCCAATGGTGATCCGGTCCCAGACACTCCAAGCAGAGAGGATGGGGTTCCGCCCTAGCGAAGCGACGCTCTCAAGAGGAACAAGTGGAAAATCCCAGACGCTCCGGCATAGACGGAGGACAATGTGACCACAGAACCGGAGCAAGAGAGAAGGACAACGGGAAAGAAAAAAGGTCTTCCCGGTGATGCTAGTCCGTCCAGCACCGACTGCGCGGAGAAAGGACTGATCACGATGTGCAGGGCGGAACCCGCGTAAAAAAATAAAATAAAATAAAAAGGACAGACATTTTCAATTTGATGCTTTTTTACAAAAGGGACAGACGGTCCCAAAAGTATGGAGGAAGAGGACGGGTCATAGGAGTAAAAGTCTTCCCTTCTGGAGCTTCACTTGACGATCAGAAAAAGGTGTTTCAGCACATCAGCAGGGCTTAACGGGGCAATGCAAAGGTCCAGGAGGATGCAGCAAGCTTCGCTCATGGTTTCTTCTTCGGGTGCTCTTCCCAGTGGTCGACTTTGCCTCGAGTCCCAAAACCCTCGCCTTATAAGCAGGTTTCTGGCACTCATGCACAGCGTAGGCTGTCACTCAAACAGCAGAGTGGCTGTCCTAAAAGGACAGCCAGCCAGCCAATAAGGACTGGTTGCATTCAGGCATTCCTAGAGACAAAGGACAGGGGAGTTTCATTAACCTCCCTCACTTCCTGCCCTTCCAGACTCACTGGATCCAGAGGTGAGTTTCAGGACAGGAGCCAGAGGTGGGTTTCAGTAAACTGAAGCCTGCCAAAGGCAAAACGAACAAAGGGCTCAAACCCGGCTTGGCGCATAGAGTAAAACCCAAGAAAGACCTCACAAACAGAAAATGGCAAAAAAAGAAGATTGGCCCATTGAAAAGAATGGTCACCCATGGGTGCTATACTGAAGCTCAGGATTCAGCCTGCGGTAGAAAAGCACAATGGTAGGACAATTAAACCACTGCCACCAGCCATTTAAAGTAGTGAGAGTAAAACATTTTTGCATGATAATGTAGGATAAGGGGCTACTAGGTAGCGCCCCCCACAGCACTCCACATAAGATGGTGTCTGCTGGACCCACAAAAAGAAAAAGGTAAGTAAAGTCAATTTGACTTTACTATTCTTCGGAACGGTAGTTAACACAAGAAAAGGTATTTAAACCGTATGAGAAATCTAAAGGATTTCTCAGTGACACTGCACTGAGGGTGCTGTGTGTCATCATACAAAAAGTAGATGCCTATGGAGTTGGTCAGACTCCAAAAACAAAAGGAAACATGTAATTCAATTTATGTCAAAACACATGAGAGAGTGAGTAAAAGGTCTCACTCAAGGGTTAAAAATTAAAAAGTCTCAAAGTCCAGCAAAAGAACTGGGGGTCTCTAAGGTGGGAGGAATTAAGCACAAAATGAAAATTCTCCCCAACAATGGTTACAGCCAGCGTTACTTCCTCTTCAGATTTGGTTCCAGTGGTCGACTTGTCAGCAGCTTCCAGGATCGGATTATTTATCAAATACTACAGCACAACTTCTGCAAACTCTCCTGGCAGTTTACAGAAAGGGGTGGTCTGGCTGTCCAATCAGGACAGCCAGCGCCCCCCCCCCCAGTGGGAAGTGGTTCCTTTCAGGCAAGGAGAAAGAAAGGGCTGCGCTTACGCTCACCTGGTCTCTGCGGAGGCGTTGGGGCACGGTTGCAGCCCTCCCGGAACTTGAATCACCCCCTTCAGGCCTCTCCCTCAGTAGAAAAGCTGTGAGCGGCGGTACGTGGTGATACTGCTCCTGCGTGGAGATACAGTGTGTGAGTGCGCCAATCTGCGATTGTTGTACCTTTCGAACCCTTCACCCCAAAGTACGGTTTCTGTGAGCATACACCGGCCCAAAAAGCTCACATGTGAATTATGGGCGATGAGCTCTCCATCCTGTTACTTCTGGCAGGGGCGCGTCAAATGGGATCTAGTTCCTTCACTGATCCCTGACAAGGATTAGTCCAGTCCAGCTGCGACTATGCTTCTCCTTATGATTGGTAAGTCTTTCTTGATGTTACGCTCACCTGGCTCCAACAGAGGCGTCAATCTGGACTGGACAGCTGCGGTCTCCACCAATGTGACGCGTAGGGCCGAGATGACGGACTGGACTGGCCCACCTAGCTTCGTTTGCTTGGCCCGTAGAAATATTCTTCTGCAAATGGAGAAAGGGAATTAACCACCCGTGGAGTTGAGCGTAAATCCCCCCCACCCCGCTGTTCTCCCCACTGATCACCTTTGATGTCCCCTCATAGTCTCACCTGATGGTTTTAAAAGATGAGCTCTCCATCCTGCATTGAGCGCAGGGGGGCATAGATAACCAGTTGCTTCACTGGCTCGAAGGAATTAGTGAGTTCCAGAACAATATTGACTCTGATATTCCCGGCAAGACGCCGTAAGTATGTCGTTCGTAAGAGTTCAAATGCCTGACTTTCACTCTTGTCCGATTCCTTGCAGGTTGCAGCTTGACCCTACTGAAGAGTTCCTCGTGGCAACCAGTAATATTCTGGTAAGGATTTGTATTATCCAACACAGTTTGATAAAATAATGTCCATATGTAACCTGTTGCTTTCTCCCTTATTCAGGCGCTGAGAGAAAGTATGAAGTCTCGGGGAATAATGCCTCCGGCGGTAAAATCAGGTAAGTCTTTTGTGGTGAGGCGGGTTCCCCTTGTTAATCCCTTTGTTTCACCTTACAGTCCTTTTGTTTCCCTTTATGGGCCGGGGTTCGGCTAGGATGCAGTGGGAGCTGCGCCAACCCGTGAAGAGGAATAGTACCCCCGGTGGTAAAATCAGGTAAGTCTATGGGGGGTATTCCTCTGTGTATTCCCTTGGCTCACCTTGCTGTTCTTGTCTTCTCCTTAGGTGCCGGAGAGCGGCGGTGGAATGTGAAGATGCTGCAAAGGCCGGTGAGTTCAGCGCTGCGCTGCAGCAGGCGAGGTGATGCGCATAAAATAACTTCTTTCTTCCAGCTCTAAGGCGCGATGGATCGGGAATTCAGGTAAGGATCAAAGGTATTGCTCTTGTTCTAACCTTTTCTCCTTCTTTCTCCCTTTATCTAGGAGCTCCAAACTCGAGGCGGGCGTGGCAGAAGACTGGATGCAGGCTTGCAGGCACGATGAGCGTTACGCTGGTGGATGCAGAATAACGCGAAGCGTGTGCTGCTCTTCAGGCTTGGTTTAAATAGCCTCCAAAGTAGTCCCAGGTAAGTATTCCTCCCCAGCCCCACCCGAGTAAAAAAATAGTCCCTAGGTAAAATAGTCCCTTCCAAGCCTCTTTTGGCTTGGAGCTCTTGCAGCATGGTCTGCATCAGGTAAGTTTGCAGCATGGTCTGCATCAGGTAAGTTAATCTATGAGCCTGGCGCTTATGGCGCCAAAACTGACTCCATATGAGCCTGGCGCCATAGGCGCCAGGACTGCACCCAAATAGCCCCTAGCAGGGGTTGTTGGGCTTGCTTGGGGTAACTTGATGCCTGCTTCCGGGGTTGCTGGACTTGGTCTGGGTCCACGGGAGTAGGCATCATGACACTTGAGCTCTTGTGATGCTGTTCGTTCTGTTTAATGTCTTTATATGTTGCTCCTATTTATGCCCGCAATAATGTCTCTTCTGTTTTCTTACCTTAGATGGAAATGTGGCCTCAATGCCGCTGTGAGACGCGAGTCGCGGCCGGATGGAAGACGGATGCTACCGCAATGTTCGACAGCAGGTAAGTAATGGTTTAAGGAAAGCGCGAAGTATGGCGAAGCGCAACCTTAAACTGACTGGTTATTTCGATGTCTAACCTTGTCTTTCCTTGCAGGCATTGCTGTCGACGATTGTAACGCTCACCTGATTCCCACGGAGGCGCTGATCCCGGCTGGGCTGCAATCGTTTCTTCAATTGAGAAGCGTAGAGCTCGGACGACTCTCAGGACTGGGCTTCCTCTTATCGAATATCTGACTTGCAGGGTAAGTTTTCTGCAGGTGGAAGAAAAAGGGTTAATCACCGTTTGATGGGATTCCTTCTCCCACCAATCGCCGGTTTCTCCCACAGCCTAGCTTTCTACTTGTCTCGGCGAGCTCTCACCTAAGGCGTATAAATGCTGAGCTCTCCATCCTGCGTCTGGTGCAGGGGTGCGTGGATTCCAGTTACGTCACTGGATGAGTTCAGTGTTGAGGCTCAAGTCTTTTGCGGCCTTAGTTGTGGCACTGGTGCTGGGATGCCGAAGAGCGACGCCGCCGTTACTGCACGAGCGGATGCCTGTAAGTATACTGTAGTCTTTAGGCTTTAAAAGATGGGCACCTCAATAATGTCCCTTTTCCTTTGTTTCAGGCCTCGGGATGCTGTGGGCGTAGTTTTCCGTTGCCGCTGCACGTGCCGATGCACGTAAGTATAATGATCGTTGGCCGCTTTTAATGGCACCTCTAATAATGTCCTTTTTCTAGTTTTCAGGTGCCGGGATGCTGCGGGCTTTATATCCGTTGCCACTGCACGTGCCGATGCACCTAAGTATAATGATCGTTGGCCGCTTTTAATGGCACCTCTAATGTCCTTTGTCTAGTTTTCAGGTGCCGGGATGCTGCGGTTGATGCGGCCGCTTCTGCGCGTGCAAAAACTGGTTAGTTAAGATGAATGCGACTGCCTTCACCCAAACCCCTTTTTAATTATGTCCTTTGCCTTTCAGGTGCAGAGAAGCTGCCGACGAGAAGGCCGCGGTTAGCTCCGTTGCAATCACGGATGGATCAGGTAAGCGGGCGCGGCTGCGAGCGAGTTGCACTTTTCTAACCTTATGTTTATTCTTTGCAGGTTTTGCCGGTGACTGGATTCCGGGATCTGGTAAATATTGTTCTGTGTCTTTCTTCATCCACAGGTTGCTGCGCGGAAGCTGAAGATGACTCTGGACCTGTAATGCAGGAGCCGACTCGGTGAGCGTCCTGCTGCTGCTGCAGAATAACGCGAAGCACGTGTTTTCCATCGGGCGTGGTTTAAATAGCAGAGAAGTGCTTCCAGTGTGTGTTCTTCCACCGGTTCCACCCAGGTAAGAAAAGAGTTCCTGAATTGAGGGACTAGTTCCTCCCAGCCCTGATGGCTGGGGACTTCAACCAGACTAGATTGTTCTGGGTAAATATGCAGCATGGTCTGCCTCAGGTGAGTCCACCCAAGCATTATTACACTGTTTATCAATATGGGCCCAGCGCCTATGGCGCCGGGACTGAAACCCTTCATGAGCCTGGCACCAAAGGCGCCAGGACACGGTCCAAAGGGCCCCTTGTAGGGGTCTGCTGGGTCCGGAGTAGTGGAAGACGGGTCTGCTTCCGAGGGCGCTGGGCCAGTCCTGGCCCCTCGGGAGTAGCGCCCATGACAACGATGGAGCGTGTCGTGCTGCGGTACCAAGAGGAAGATTTCGGCGTTCCAGAAAGTGTAAAGATGAATACTTGGTTCGCCAAAGAGATGTGTAGGTAAGAACAGCTTCCCCCAGTTAGTAAGTATGCTGGCAGGAAGCAGGATGTCCAGGAAGCAGGATCTTCAAAGGTAAGTCTGACCTCAGGCGATGGTGAGCGTTACGCTGCTTGCAAGTGCAGAATAACGCAAAGCGTCTGTCTTGAGGATCGTGGCAGCTTATATAGCCGAGATCGTGGGCACGCCCATTAGGGCCATTTTACCAGCCACACCCTGCCACTCCGAGTGAGCACGTGCGAAGGCAATCCATTAGCAGCCACACCCAAGAATACACTTGGGGCTGCTTAATGGATGGAATATTCTTCAAGGTTAATGCATCCTGCTTAATGGATGGAATGTTCAAGGTTAATGCATCTGAAGTGCTACGTCCATAATAAAAGCTTTTTGGTGTTAAATGGATGTTCTTGTTTACTTTTGTTCATGGTGCATGGTGAGATCATTTTAGGGTACAAGGAAGTACACTGAATAAATACCCTTGTTTACCTGGTGAATGGGGATGACTTCTATGGCGCCCTTTTCCAGAAAGATCTGGACCTCTTCCAGCAGGATTTGCAGGTGTGTTGGTGATATTCGTCTGCTCTTTGTTGGGCGATAAGAGGTGGCCGGTGGAACTCGATGCAATAACTGTGCATGACGGTCTTGAGCACCCACTGGTCTGATGTGATCCACTCCCATGCGTGAATGAAAGACGACATGGGGAGGTATGGGAGGGGATGCCAGACTGGCGAGTCATTTTGATGTGGAGGCCAGGGAGCCTCTTGGAGTGGAATGTCTGCCTCTACCCCTGCCTCTGCACTGCCCTCTTTGCCGATACTGGATGTTGCCAGATGAACCTTGTCCGGACGGACCATGGGTCACTCCAGCACCATATTGCCCATGGGGAGATCGGGAGAAGGAATAACTTTTCAAAGGAACACGAGAGTTTGAACCTCCCCTCTGTTGGAAACACTTGGCTGTAATCTGGTTGAGCGATATCAGCATCTCATGTTCTTTTTTAGCTGTTTCCAAGGCGTCATCGACGTCCTTCCCAAATAAGTTTGACTCCTCTATAGGTTTAATCAGGGAGGCCCGAGTCTCCGGCTTGAAGCCTGAATTTTTCAGCCAGGCGCATCTCCTGAGAAGAGTCCCTTGTACCAGAGTGTGCCCTGCAGATTCAAGAGCGTCTAATGTGTTTTTTAAAATATTATGGGTCACCGGTCTACCCTCAGAGACGACAACCAGCAGGCGTTATTACGTAGGTTCATGGACCTCTTGGAGGCCTTCTTGGAGACCATAGTACGTCGCTATAACTAGCGAGAAGGATCATATTTGCGATCCTGGTTGAATAGGCTGCAGATGTGTTAATACGTTTGCTGAGGGCATAGAGTTTCTTGCAGTCCTTATCCGGGGGAAAGACTCCGTGGACAGTGGCACCCCTGCCCTTTTTCTGGTGGTTGTAACAACCAGAGAGTCCAGTGTGGCATGACCTCGAATATACATAGGGTCAAATGAAGAGGGGCGAAACAGTTTCTCAACCCGAGGGTTGACAGCCCTTGTGAGGGAAGGAGACAATAGAGAAGGAGCGAGGTGTTTCTTTACAGAGTTCAGCAGAGGAATAGCCTGACTAGTGGGAGGTTTTCTATGAGACCTATAATGTCCTGAACAGCCTCCTGTGTAGCAATCTGAAAAATGATCAGTGGCTCTTCTTAGGATGGCATAAAAAACCATTTGGCCATCTTTTAGCGATGACTGCCTTTGTTGAGGTGAAGAAGGCGGGTCTAGACAAATAATGTCTGGGTAGGAGTGGATGAGAGCCAAGGCCTCCGATCTGCTGGCTGATCTTGTACCCAGTCTGGGTCCTGGTCAGCTGTGTCTAGATCAAATGGATTTGTGACTGAATTGGAAGCTTCTGCAGATTTGGTGGAATGGGGCAGGAGGAGTCCTCTCTAGGTCTCTTAGGAGTAATTTATTTTTCTGAGAAGTCTATGAATTGGGACATCTAATCCATATAATTCTCAAACCTCTGCCTAGTACAAAAAGATGTAGCAGCGGGGTCTGGAGGAGTGAAATGTTGTTCAGAAGGAGATTTACCCGATAAAGCCCTAGAGAGGGGCTGGAGGCCTTCAGAGTACACCTCTCCATGAGAGGGGGTGCTACTGGGCTGTTCCACCGCCGAAACAATAGCTGTGAGACTCTCGTGTATGTTCAGCGGTTGAATGCTGGGTTTCAACTAGTTGGGTGGAAAAAATCAATCTGAGGGACCTCGACGCGCGAGGGTTTTTGGGTACACTACACGTCATGTTAGGGATAGTGTTACAAGCACACCCATGTCGACATCCCCTTTCGATCGTCGAAAGAAAGATGCAATACTCCGCGATTGCCACTAGATATCGGACTATATGCACAGCATGCGAATCCAAGTAGATTAACAAGCATCAGAAATATGTAATACTGAACGGCAAGACAAGACGGAGGAAACGACATGGGAGGGACAAGAGAGACCAAGCTGGAGAGAGAACCAACCCTGAATGACTAGAAAACCTGGTGATGTTATACCTAAGAGCATAAGGTAATAGGGAAAACGGGAGACCCGGGAGGTGGGGAGGCAGACAGAGTTAGTATTGGAATAAACATACTCGGCCCAGTCAAGATAAAGCGACTATACTACTAAAGCACAGATCTAATAGTGAATTGTTATAGGAACAGTAAAGAAAAAGCACTGTCACAAAGAGGAATTAATGAGAATTATTATTGGAATAACCAACCTCAGTCAAGATAAAGAAAGTCTAACCAAAGAAAAAAGAGAAGTTCTACAAGAGAAGTCTGAGAAGAAGGTTGGAATTGGATATATGTCCAGGGACAAAGATCAGAGAGAAATACATTATTGGGAATTGTTACAAAAGGAAAGGAATACTAAAGGAGAAAGATAGAATCACTGGATACTCTTACCATGGAACGAGAACAGAATAACTTTGTACAGAAAGCCAAGAAAAGAAACAAAAGCCCAATATCGTATTGAATGAACTATACAAACTGATAAACACAATCACCAAAGACTATTTGAATATCTGCTATTGAATACAAGTTGGTAGGAAACCAAGATCCCTGGAGAAGGGAAACGGTCTCCTGTCTTTAGTTATTACGCTAGTGGTAGGGTCAGAAAGGGTTAGCTTGGAGGCTGGACAGTTTAATTTCAAGATATCAGACTTGGATTTGGGTATTCTTTATTTAGTGCTTTACTAAAAAGGAGAGCATTTTTTAGAAACATTTTTTGTTGCGTGTCATAAAAGGGACTGTCCTCTAGGTGCAACAATTTGTGACTTTATTTGGTTTCCATAGGGGACAGATATGCTTTTAAAAAGACCCACAGTTCCCTAGTTTTTGATTGTAGCACTTTGACCACTGTAACCGTCGTAGGGGGTGGGTAAAGTGAATACAAAAAGGACCAGGGTTCCTCGTGTCGGTTTCTTTTTGTTCTTTTTATTTTTCACTTAGTATCTAAATCCCTGTGTCATGAATACACAGTAAAAGTCCTGGATCAGTCCTATTATTCGTTTTATGGAGAGATCAAACTGTAGTCTGGCATATTTCTTTCAATTTGACTGCACAGGTACAGTGTTATGATGAGCCGACCGGTTTCAGTGGTAAGGACCACTTTCATCAGGGCTGGAACAGCTGATGGTTAGTAGTGCTGTTGTAATTGAGGAGAAGCTGGATCTAGTTCCAGAACTGACATTTCTCCAACCGGGATGCGCTGGGAACGCCAACACGAAATAGGCCACGTTGGATCCATCTCGGCGCTGCGATAATCCACTTACCTGCGCACCCCCCTGCGATGGTGATCACCCGCTTTGGTACACGGCTGGGCTTTTGACATTGACCTCCGGACTAGCAGGACACTTGTCCCCAGACCTGACCCAAACTGACTGATGGGGAGACACATGCTCCGCAAAACCTCGGCACAGAGCAAAATGTATAGGTACACTATGCCCGTCCCGGTGAAAGCCCCCAACTCCATAGATCACGCTGGAAAAGGCACCTCAACTCGCGAAGCAAGCCAAACCCAGTCACTTCCAGACATTATGGCGGCCATCTGCGAGTCCAGGACGTCTGTGGAAACAAAAATCAAAGGTCTAACCTCTGAAGTCTCCTTCCTGCGCCAAGACCTGCAGAACTTAACACCCCGAGTGGGAGAAACAGAGCAAAGAATCTCAGACACTGAAGATACGGTCAAGAAACTGGAAGATCGCCACGCTAGAGGCCAGAGCAGAAGATAGCGAAGGCAGATCCCGTTGTAACAACCTAGGCATCTTGGGGCTTCCAGAACGAGAAGAAGGACCTTCCATAGAACTCTTCCTAGAAAGTTGGCTCTCCGACCTCATGGCCCCTAAAAAACTAACTTCTTTTCCATTGAGAGGGCACATAGAATACCAACTAGCAGACCAATACCCGTGGCCCTCCATGTACGGTAATTGCCAGGCTTATGAACTATAGGGACCGGGACACAATCCTCCATATGGCACATGCAACTGGCCCAATCACATACAATGGGAATCGGATTGGGTTATTTCCTGATTAAACTCGCGAAGTTCAGAAATCCCATCAATCCTATGACTCCATTAAAATGAAACTTGCATCCCTAAACATTCAATATGCACTCTTCATCCCTGCCACTCTCAAACTACACCATAACACCACAGTTCATGCGTTCCCTAACCTGCGGGAAGCTTGGGAATGGCTGGAGACGCAGGTGTCAAGATTCCTGCCCCTCATGTCCCCAGCCCTCCAAGATGTCAGGTTGGAGCCAGGCCACGATCACCTACATGGCCCTCAACGGCCTCTCCATCCCCCCAAAGACCCACTTGGAGTCAGACTTGGCGCTTTTGGCACCAGACTCACTCGCTCCATAGGATAACATTGGGGATTGGACTTGTAGTGCATTGATGGGGACAAGATGGATGCCCCCACATATTTCGGTTCCCAGAACTAAATGTGCGGTCTAGTCTTTTGGGTGTGGTTCAGCCCAGAGACACCTGGGATACCCACAGACTATTTAAGCCACACCCAGGCTGAGAAACATGCTTTGCGTTTTCTGCACCTGCAGCGTGACACTCGCCGTGTTCGCATCGGTCTCCAGTAGGCCTGCATCTTTCTTCTGCGCTCAGCTCCTGCAAGAACAAGAACACCGTTAGGAACAGCCTTACCTTGCGGCGCTTCTGCCCATCATTCATCGCTCCTTCTGTTCTGCAGGCATCTTCGGCAGTGTCATTCCCATCCTGGCATGCCGCTTCCTAAGGAGAAGGGAAAAGAACAAGAAAAAAGGCATTAGTAAGCATTCTGCAAATCTTCGCTTATTTTTAAATACTGTATGAGCTTCAAATGCTTACCTGAATCCCGCCACTCTGGGGGAACTCTGTCTCCGGAACTTCTCATCCATCTGCAAGAGGGGAAAAGGCACTCCAGGTTAGCGTGGAACCATCTAGAGGCGCCGAATAATGTGCTTACCCACCGCATTTGTTCTTCATAACCGGCATCCACGCTGAAAATGTTGCGGCACCTAAAAGACACAGAAAAAGAACTCAGTTCAATGCAAATACGAAAGGGGTGCATCACGCTCTCACTCACCTTCAGAGCTACTCATCTCAGCAGCTGCGCCATCCCCGGACGCCGGTCATTATCTAAGGAAGGAAAGGAACGAAGTTGGAGAACTATTCAAAAGACTCATTATACTTAACTGTCGGACTCTTGCCAGTGAAGTAACTAGGCAGCAACGAGCCTGCATCAATCAACGCGCCCCTGCGCGGAAAGCAGGACGGAGACCACACTATCCAAGAAAACAAGGCCCAGTGTCCAGTCGAATAGCCTCCAGGGAAGGGTTCGAGGTCATAACATAAGATGTCAGAACAGGCTGAGTGACGTCCCCGTGGATACCAGGTGAGCGTTACAGCAGGTTCTATCTTCCCCACGCTCGAGAGATCAAACCCTGTGGAAAGAGAATGGCAGAAATATCCCGGACCGGGGCCAAACTCCAATACCTAGCATGGACTGCACGGAGGACAACTCGCCTGGCAACGCAGGGAAGACTTGAAGACCAAAGACATGCCATGCAAGTTACAATAGTCTGAATCGCTTTTGTGGAGAGCCCCTACTTGTTTCCCCAACTCTCCCCTCTCCCCAACCACTATACTCAGCATTGGAAAAATTGAATCCAAAACGGGGCAGCCCAGGGCGGGAACGACGAGTAGTGGACTTACCCCCCGGGGAGTTCCCCGAATAGGTTCTCTTTAGGTTATGGTTTTACATGTTAGGGCAACAGGTGCTTCTGGTTTGGGGGGGGGGTGGAGGGGGAGTTTATGGGATACTGTCACTAAGACCTACGGAACAAAGTTATAATATCCGTTACTGTTGGCACTGGTTGCGCAGGAATGTCAGTTTTAGAGCGTGGTACATCCAAATTGCTCCGTTTTATGTTAAACAGTTATACAGCAGCGGTGGGACGGATGAGTGGGACACAGAGGAAGGGTATGGGGGGGGATTCTCTTGAGGGGCAGGGGGTTTACATGACATATGATCCCCCCGGAAGTCACAAACCACTGAACACGCCACCAGGACACAAACAGGTCAGTTGTCCTTGTTGACCTGGAACGTTAATGGCCTCGGCTCTAGTATGAAACGCCAATTGGTGCTCCAATATCTCAATACTCCCCAGACATAGCCTTCCTCGCCGAAACCCATCTGGTCGGAATAGAATGCGGCTTTTTCAAAAGATCCAACTACCTGCACATATATCAGGCAGGATTCTCGAGAGGCGCCAGAGGTTCAATGATATTCATAAACTAATTCCCTTCAAAATCAAAAAGGTGCGGACCGACCCCAGCGGTCGATTTGTAGTAGTGGTCGGGGATCTGTGAGGGGAACAATGGGGCCTCATCGCAGTTTACGCTCCCCGCCAGCACTCACTAGAGAGCTCCTTACAGACCTACAAATGATATTACAGGAAGAATGGGCAGATGCATGGGTCCTGGGAGGGGAATTTTAATGATGTAATGGAGGTTGCCAAAGACAGATCACGCACTGATATTAGAACCTGGGTTGGCCCGACCGAGTTATACACCTTCGGCTAAACAATGGGGTTGTTGGATACATGGAGGGCTCTACACACCACCGACACTGGGTTTTCGTGTTACTCCAATGCGCATAGGACACTCCCCAGGATTGATTATTATTCCCTGGAATATGTCCCACAGACTCATGTACACAGCCTTCCTAGCGAGGGGAATCTCGGACCGCTCCCCCCTGCTAATAACCTTGAAAAGCACACGTCATAAACCAGACGCCACCTGGTGCCTGAACACTTACTACCTGGGGTTCCCTGAAATAGTTGAAGGTCTCACAAGCAAGAACAGCAAATACTTTGAGCTAAACGAAGACACTGTGGACTGCCCGAACACGATGTGGGAGGCATACAAAACAGTCCAGCGAGGAGAAGCCATCTCTTTGGCGACTGCCCACTGGAGGAGTCACACCCGGGCGATCGCAGAGGCAGAAAGACAGGTGCCAGAACGAGAGGCGCAGTTCCCGGAGCAAGGCACTAAATAACTGCACAGGAGGCCTTAAGAAATTTAGCCCTGGACAACGCTCGGACCGCCCACTGGTCGATCTGGAGTCAGATTTACGAACAAGAGGATAAAGCTGCTAAAAACCCTGGCATGGCTGGAGAGACGTGAACAAAGCAGGGGTCAGGTGCAAGCTATTCAGTTACCCGATGGGGATTGATCAGTGGCAGACACCGACATAGCGGAGGCCTTCGCTAATTATTATGAGCACCTCTACTCCCCTTCCATAGAAAGTCCCACTCCCTGCCACTCCAACTTTCTCGACTCAATCGAACTCCCGCGTCTCTCCAGGAAACCGATAACTCGAAACCGAGATCACAGAAAATTAAATGCAAACTGCTTTGGCGCAGATTCAAACCGGGAAGACCCCGGGCCTAACGGCTTTCCAGTGGAAACCTGGAAGCACCTTGGCGGAGCACTAATCGCACATGTATCGCATGTTCCTTCGGAGCAAAGAGATAGGCGTCCTTCCCCCAGACCTCGGGAAAACATGTATCGTAGTGATCCCCAAACCTGGTAAACCCGTGAACCATTGTGCCTCCTATAGGCCTATCTCACTGATAAATGGGGAAGCAAACATCCTCGCTCGAGTCCTAGCCAAAAGACTACTGGGAGTGATTGAATCCCTCGTCCACCCGGACCAGTGTGGATTCATGCCTAATAAATCCACCCGCATGAACCTATGTAGAATCCAACTCGCCCTAGACCAAGCTTCAGCGATACCGGACATGCTAGCTTTACTTGCGGTCGATTTCGAAAAAGCATTCGATTCCGTTTGGTAGGAGGCCTTGTGGGACATCATGAAACAAATTAACTTTGGGCAGGGTTTTATCTCCTGGACCAGGCTTCTTTATGAATCCCCCGAGGCGACTGTGAGGGTGAATGGTAGGTCATCTAGGACGTTCCCGCTGAGCCGCGGGACCAGGCATGGTTGCCCTTTCTCGCCCCTGCTATTTCTTCGGGCTTTCGAGCCACTGGCGATCTAACTTAGAACGGATGAAAGATGGTCCAGAGCCGCCTAGCCGGGGGGCAGGGGGAAGACCGACTCTCACTATATGCAGATGATGATCTCATTTACCTCAGCAATCCTGTGATCTCATGCCCAATCGTGTCCCCGACCCTCATAGAATACCAACGGTTTGGTGGCCTCAGAGTGAATAACCAGAAGATTGTGTACTTTCCAATTCAAGGGGGTGCTGATGCAATCCCGAGCCCTGTCCGTACTCCGTCTCCGTCCTAGGTTTCACATACCTAGGCACACAACTCAGTGCAACTCCGGAGGAATTCCTCCAACTGAAAATAGAGCCCGTGCTGGATAGATTCGCTAGGGGCGTCTCCCACTGGCAGGCTCTCCCACTGTCATTAATGGGCAGGGCTGCTCTGTTCAAAATGATGATGCTTCCAAGACTCCTATATGTTTTACAAAACGCTCCATTTCCCATCCCCCCCCTGAGACCTTTGCACTACTTGACTACCATGCATCCAAACATTACCTGGCAGCACAAATAGGGATTGTGAATGACTGGCTGCACAGCGACACCACACTCCCCCATTTCCGCATGGAACTGTCTGCAATGCACCCGGTATCAACCCTTAAGGCTCTCTACGCTACCCAAGAGAGCAGGTCTGGCATCCCACGTATGTCACTCCATATCCGCGCATTTGGAAAGATGCAAACAAGGCTATTGGCTGGGGCTCCAAGCCAACGCTCGCCCAACCTCTGTGGCACAATGCACACCTCCCCGAAATTAAAAAAATGGGATGTTTTGGAAACTAGGAGAGACGAAGGATACACACATTAGCACATGTAATTCGGTAGGGGCACATACTAGAGTTCGACACCCTGAAAGAAAGCGTTGGCCTCAAATCCATGGACCGATTCAGGCACGCTCAACTCACCCACGCCATGAACGCACAGTTCCAGAGCCTAGCTGATGTCCCCCCCTGTTCCCTCCTAGAAACTAACTTTATCCTGGACCGTATCCCCTCCAAGGTTACCTCCATGCTCTACCAGAATCTCAACTCTTTTGGCACTAAAGAACTTACTGCACTGCAGGGAAAATGGGAAAGAGACGTTGGCAGGATGGGACCAGACGAATGGGTGGAAGCATTAATGTTCCTTCGAGAGATTGGTATAGATGCAAAGCTACGTCTGATACAGCTTAGAATACTGCACTGGTCCTATTATCCCCGAACAACAGTGGCCAAGTGGGGTGGGGTAGACGATGACGTGCGTCTCCGGTGCAAGCTCGAAAAGGAAACTTTTGTTCATACAATCTGGGTCTGCGATGTGGTACAGACCTTTTGTGTGAAGTGCACAGGCAGGATTTCCAAGGCATTGGGGTCCCAGATCCCGATTGATCCAAAACTGATATTGCTTGGCATCTGGGGGAGGGAGGGGAGTGGATTTCACTGAACATGACAAATCGTTCATTGCTGTTGCACTGGGAGTGGGAAAACGATTGATTGCCGCAGCTTGGGGCTCGGCGGAGACATTGAGCCTAACCCAATGATCTAACGAAGTAACTAGGCGCGCATCCATGGAATGCTGCATCTACAAAACGAGGGGCTGTCCCTGAAAATTTCAGAAAATATGGGGGAAGTGGACGATCAATTAATTCCTCCCCCATCCCTCTCCCTCTCTTCCCCACCTTTTTGTTGCCTCAAAAGACTGTGTTCCTATGTAATACCCCTCATTAATGACGCGCTGAATATACCACTTGAACCTGCTGCCTCTTACTCATTCGTATGTACGTTCATTTTATGTACCATGTGTAAAATTCAATACAAATGTTTTATAATTTTTTTTTTTTTTTTTTAAAGACTGTTCACCATCATGTGCATCCTCTGCCATTCTTCCCCATCGTAGAAGGGCACCCAATGTTGGGATATCCAGACACAGCTGGTCATCTCTCAAATATGTTAGGTAACAAGCAGAGACTGGAACAGATGCTAGCCGGCTCAAACAGACACTCAAACTCTTGTCTGAACCTGTGACCCATGGGTCTCCTTCACTGAAACCTTCGGCAGTAGCAGTTCCCCCACCCCCTAAATCTTCTTACTTGCCTGGAGTCAATAGTCTTCCCTTTTGGGGGCACGTGGCGCCTGCTTGTGTGCCCCTTTTGCTTGCCCCCTCCATCCACATAACTCTCCATAGGATGTAAATCCTTTCCTGCAGCCACACTAGTCCTAGTCTTCGTCAGTGAACCTGAACGTGAGAATCTGTGTGGGGTTCCTCTCACTCCCCTGATAGATGGCTGTTCAACATGCTTCACAAAAACACTTGGATGCAAACTTACCAGACTTTAAACTATAAATCGCAGCTCAACGATTGACTTAATCAAATTAAAATTGAAGCGTCATTTTGTATTGCTCTTAAAATCCCTTAAGAACGTGTCACAATTTACTTGCCCAACACTTGCTAAGAAGTTTTTAGCTGGACTTATTTGGCATTTTTAAAGTGGTTACAGCTCTTTAAAACCAACTATCAAAGTGTTTTTCAGAATTAGCACTGCGCTTGTCAAATGTTTTCTCCAATCCACTTTCAACACCATTAATTTACCATTGTGTAAAATATATGCAAGCATATAACATTACATACCCAGTAATAGTCTTTCTGTGGCTTGTATTTGTTCTGAGAGTTACAAGGCATCCATCTAGTGGTTGTTCCGAAGTAACACAGGTTGATTACTTCCTAAGTAAACAGGGTGTCAACAAGTGCATCGCTATCACTATCTCTACTCTACCATGATACCTCACGCATCAATGCCTCAGATGGTTTCTTTTTCTGACATGACGTGCTGCGATGATCCTTCAGACAGTGGCACTTTTCCCCCCTTTCCATGAGGTTAGGGAGGTGAGGCCGCTAACCAATATCCCCCTAGCGGTGGTAACATGAGGGAGGATCTCATGGAGAGGGATTCCTCTCCTGGGGATAAGGACACCATTGGGAGACAGGGCACCTTTAAACACCAACCCCGCAGGCTAATTTTGGTGCCTGAATCATCTACACAAGCTCCCGTCCAAAATGATGTGTTGATATTTAATATCAAACTACCCTGATGTCATCGGTCAGGGGATGAAGTGCTTCAGAACACTACAATCGAGCGGGACGAAGGCTCGTCCAGCTGCTGTCAATTGGACTGACAAAACGCTGGAGCCGTCCCCACTATTTAGACTGAACAGCAAAGAAGGGCTATGTTCCTCCTCATTCTCTGATCTGTGCGGTTCTGGTATGCAGAGAGCTTTTGTACGTGTAGAGGGGGAACCCAGCGACAGAGGGGGCCGCATCGAAGCCCGTAATGCTGAACTTGGGCTTCAGGAGACTACAGTGAGGCAGGTCTCCAGGGCTGAAGAGAAAAGCAGCGGGACGCTGATAAGTGTCCGACGAGTCTGTTGGAAACTGCAGCAGTGAACCTGAAGAGACGGAAAGGTGGTGGCACGACCTGTATTTGGTGGACAATCTGGTTTGACAATGGTGCCGAGACAGCCTACCGTAGCCTACAGCAGAACCACGTAGGCGAATGTATGGCGAGAGCAAGAGACTGCAGCGGTGGCATGACCTGCCGTGGGTGGACCGAGGGGTCTGACAACTACGCAGAGAACGCCAGAAGTAACGGTCCATGTAGAGAAGCTTTTTAAACACTGCTGCTTGAAGATTGCAACCACCAGGGGAGCTAACCCCATTATTCCAGGTCTCGCTATTGTGACCGTGCATGGAATCGGCCCATTCACCTTACCTGCTGGGTCTTAACCATTTACCTTTGTTCAGAACGTGCTGATACCACAGCGTCTTGTTGCCAATGAATTTAGCGCCAATGAGGCCCTTTTCCTAATTGTACCCAACTGAACTGCCCGATCGGCTGCTTAGCGTGGTCTTTTGT
The DNA here is from genome assembly GCF_040938575.1 of Ambystoma mexicanum. Classification (NCBI taxonomy): domain Eukaryota; kingdom Metazoa; phylum Chordata; class Amphibia; order Caudata; family Ambystomatidae; genus Ambystoma; species Ambystoma mexicanum. Next base: position 420,485,371 of record NC_090935.1, read on the forward strand.
TCATCTACTGCCTTCTGACAAAAGGACCCGTTGTTCAGGGTCGAAACACGTGTTGGCATTTTTGTTCTTCATTTTCTTATAAACATTTACGTGAAGCATTTGTATTCTTGACTTTATTGCCAAGCATCATTTTGTATTTTTGACTTTATTGCCAGGCATAATTTTGGACAATGGCTCCCTTCAAGATGACAATGATCTTGTAGACCTGTGTACTCAATTAATCCAGGTTAGGGCTGCGCAACCTATTTGGGGTGACACCTTTTTGCTTGCTCATGTAGAGAAGCAGGCCGCAGAAGCAGCGTAAAAGAAAGAGAAATGACCCATGACGAAAGAGTTCCCCAGGAGAAGGTAAGTACAAGTCCTGGATGGGGCTGGGAAGATTAAAGATTGTAAATCGTGAAATAGCAGAGAAAGTAGTTAATCACTTTGTACCACAATTACCTGGGCAGTTGTACAAGTGCAGTGCTGGGGAGTTAAGAGGGACTCCCAAAATATCTTAGTCGTCCCAGTGGGGACAGGATAAAGAAAGCTGAAACTGTGAAAACCTCTGTAAAAGATTAGCAAGTTTTGCTGAAATGTATTAGATATTGATTAAACCAACTAGGAGAAGGAAGTATTCTCCTCGCCCCACAAGGAACCTGTATAACTGTTCTGTTTGTTTTTGAGTTACAAAAAGCCCAGAACGGTCATTTTTAGAAAAACGTGGCGCCTTTGGGACACTTTACATCCAAGAGAAGGTAGTCATTCTCCTGGGCCACAAGCAGAACCAGAACTTTATTATTGGTTATTGCAGTGACAGGGATAGCGTAAGAGCCTTTTTGACTGGGAAGGTGCCTTTTCATTTGGATTTACACAAACCACCTAAGTTTTTTTAGTTTAGGTAGGGACATCCCACCGATATGTTGCTAATAGCGATTGCCGATAGCCTTGCAAAATTATCCAGTACTGCCAGTATATGCAGCAGGTTTTCCTCGGGATTCTGCAAATACAACAGCATATAGTCTGCATATAGCGAGACTACATGCCTTAACTCACCGACCGGGATGCCCGCCTCCTTTTACTCCCTCCTAAGATAGACCGTGAGTGGCTCAAGCGCTAGAATGAACAGCCTAGGAGAGAGGGCACCCCTACATGGTGCCTTTTTCCCAGGTCCCACTCTTCCAAAACATGCCTCCCTGTTCTATCTCTGGCTAAAAATGGAGTATATAGCAGCTGAACGCACCATGCAAAGCGCAGGCCCACACCAAAGCACTGCAGTGTCTCTTGCAACCAGTCCCATCTAACTGAGTGACGCCTTTATCGCGTAGTGGGAGGCAACCAAATATTCTGCATTTAAACCCTTCGTTCATTCTATGACATGATGCAATCTATCTAGGTTCCAGGATGTACTCCTGCCTGGGATGTATCCCGCCTGATCCTAGTGGGGTTGTAGCCTAGGCAGCTGCCGAATCTGGGGTTGCGCTGGACGGTGGACATCTTCAGATACCTGGGGGTGAAAATATATCATGAATCAAGGGAGGAACATGAGGCAAACACATTGAAGGCACTTCAAGGTGTAGCGGGATCTGTAGCATTCTGGCAGAAACTACCTCTTTCGGCGATGGGTCAGGTGGCGTGCCTTAGAATTGTGGTGTTACCGCACCTATTGTACAATTTTGTAAACATTCCCTACGAGATACCTAAGGAGTTCTTTCGCAAACTGGACTCCACCGCAGAGGGGTTTATCTGGGGGAGCAAGAGGTGCCGAATCTCACTAGATGTGCTGTACGGGGACTATAAAGACAGTGGGGGGCAGGGTACCACACTTGAAGGCTTACTATCTGGCGGGACAGCTGCAGTTTATTGTGGATTGGCTGGTGGCTGAAGTGTCATTAGATACGAGATTGCTAGGGGAAGGTGTTAAACTGTACTACCTAAACTGAAGTGCTCTGGGTGGAGGAGGGTGGGCTCAGGGAGGGCGCCTGGGTCAGTGACACTGTGGTGCAGAATGTGTAAGTTGGTAAGGCAACAGGACCCATACTCATACCCCTATCCGCAGTACGATGCCTGATGAGATCCATACTATCAGACAACACTGGGAACCACATGGGATAATGACACTGGGAGACCTGACTCACGAAGGTGGGTTGAGGAGCGTACCTTATCTGGCAGAGCAGCATGGGATTTCGGGAGGGCAGTTGCTCACATACCACAGGGTGATATGGTTGGCAGTGAAGAGGTGGCCGACAGTTAGGAGGCCAAGTTATTTCAAGCTATATGAACTAATAATAATAGATGCACAGAGTAAACCAGAGCTCCGGACCAGGGCCAAATTAGAAAGGGATGTGGGGCGCGCCTTTACCTATGGGGAATGTGCTAGAGCTTTGTTGTACACGAGGAAAGTGTCGAGAAATGCTAGATTTAAGCTAATACAATTGCAAGTCACTCACAGGGGATATATGACACCACATGCTATTTCACTCTTTCCGGGAGCAGGGGAGCGGAAAAGCCTGAGGTGCGCAAATGAGAAAGCAGACATATTGCACATGTTTTGGTCATGCCCGGTAACCATCAAGTTCTGGCAGGGCATAGCAGATAAAGTCCAGGTGGCAGGGATAGATATGCACAAGTGGCCTCCAGAAGCAAACTTATTAGGGCTGTCATCGGAAAATACATGTCAGGCAAGGGGACTTGTGATGAATTGATCATTAGAACAGATAGGCAAAAAAGCTTTGATGCGGATGTGTGACAATCCTCTCTCCCCCGCCTTGCTGGGCAATCTGTTGACTGTTTTGTTGAAATTGTCAATAAAACATTTAAATTTAAATAAAAAAGGAAGAACCAAGCGATATACAGGTCTTTAGACTTGACAGAGGGGAGTAGTTCAGCCTCCGCTGTCAGTCATTCGCTTTACTGACGGCTTTACCTGCCATAATCTCAGGAGTTAACATTTCAGGTCTTTGAACTTTGCAGAGAAAAAAGCACTTTTAGGTAGCAGTTGTTGACAGACTAGTTGACAAGGTCAATATTATGGGGAAGAGAAGTAGAGAGGAAAAGAGAAGGGCAGGTTATCAAGGCTGAGTCTGTCCCAAGTTCTAGCAAGCATAGATTTCTGCAAGCAAGCCACGCAATAAGGGAGTAGGGTTTCATAAGAGCACTAGGGCAAACATTGTTCTAGTGCAAAAATGCTTTGAACTGTTACCGCTGCATTACGGCACTGCTGTACTACAACTTTGGTGGTGAAGCAGAGGAAAAACCCTAGCAAAACGTTGGCGGTAATTCTCCTGCTTTACTGCCAAAAATAGGCCAAATCCACATGGAGTCCTGGACTCCATAAATGGGGTCTAACACTGCTATGCCACTACTTGTAATCTGGCGTTAATTCCGCTGGCCAAAGTGGCGGTAATGGTAATTCCGTTTGGTGGTATTGCAACAGATTTACCACTGGAATACCACCAAAATTGTAATGAGGCCTTTAATCGTTTTTGAAAATTGAATCGGACTGCTATGTAGATTCTCCAACCCTACGCCTTTATTTACATAAAGGAGACATATCAAACTTCTGAAAGGGTGGGATTGCCAGTACAATATATACCAAAAAGGGCATTGAATTTGCCCCATAATATATAGATAGATTAATGCCAATGATGGATGTGATCGGTTAAGATTTTAGTAAATTATTATTTTATGTCATGGAAGAGTGGGTGGATAAAGAGCCTTCACTTTTTAGTCTTTACACACCATGGTTTGAAAAATATGATGTGGAAAATGAGTTAGGAAATTCATTTTTGATGTGAAAAATGAGTTAGTAAATTATGTTTTTTGTCAACTTTACATTAAAGTTACTTTAAATTTGAAAAAAAAGAAAAAAGGATAGATATGTTTATTTTTCTGCTGAATAAAATTTTAAAGCAACCATCATGGCACCACTTGGTCAGTCTCTTCATGCTTTGTCGCCAGAGAGAACAACATTTCAGTAAAGCATCAGTATGTGTGCTTGTCGGCTTCAAATGGGAAGGCTTGTGGGCACATGACATAAGCAATGTCCGCTTTCACATGCTTGTGAATCAGTTTAGACTGAGGCTTTGCACAGGCTAGTGAGCAGTACTGGATGCAGGTGGCGGTAAAGCTGAAGCAACAGGTGACAATAAACGGTTAAGCAAAGACCGTCCTCTCTGTGAATATTGCCTTGCTTTGGTTACTACATATGTTTGTGGGAAAGTATACATTGCACTCCAGGTCGCTGCCATGCAAATTGAACCCAATGCGATATTTGCAATAAAAGCCGAGTAGCCAGTGCGCTTCTTGTTGAGTGAAATTTAGTAAAAGGAAGAGGCTTCAGTGCCAATGTGCAAGAGTGCAATACTGCGTACAATCCACATTTCAATGGTAAATTCAGTGATTGAACACTCCTCCCTTCCTGTTGGTAAGGAAGCAACTGACTGGTTCCAAGCAGTGATTTTATTTGGTCTAGTGTGAAGAATCTGGGAAATGTATCTTTCTCTCCCTCTCCCACCTACCCCCCTAAGGGGGAAGACAACCGCATTGAGGGCAGGGAGGTGAACCCCCTCCATAAGACTCTACCTAGAGGTTTGGAGAAGCGAGACCTCACGGGGAGCGACTCCCCCACTTAGGGGATGAGAACTCTCAAGGTACAGTGAGGTCTCCCATAAAGACTAATTTCCGCCTAGATGGGGGATACAGAAGTTGTAAACAGTGATAAGGCGCTTTTTCTGACACCACTGCTGAATCCTCTGCAGACTTCATACCATATAATCAACTTTACGTAGCCTCTCGTTGCAGAGATGCCTATAACAATACCGAAGACCTCACACCCGAAGGAGGAGATTCCCTGACGCCAATCGAAACGGCAGGGTAGGAGACACCCAGAGCAGACGCTGGAGTACGGAACAAATGCAACCTGGGAGGTGACCACAGAGATTGCTGGGCCAGGAGCATGCGACACTGTCGAATCCAGGAATGCCGGGGGTGAAAGCTCTTCAGCGTCTGTACTGAGAATCGCAGGAGGGGAGAAAGCCCCGACGAGGCACGAGAAGCCTGTTGGAACATGAGGTAATAACGTGGCCAGCGCAGACAAGGCCACAATCAGAATCACTGACCCTCCCTGGCGGAAGCAACGTGAGAGCATAGGTAAGTGGGCTGCACAAAAAGGAGATTGGCGGTTGAACGCTGCATGCAAGCCAAAAACCTGTCGTGGGCTACTACTAGTTTGAAAATGCTTTCTCTTGTTTCGTTACCTTTTCACCTGGTGGGAGGGCCATTTAAAAATCAATCCTAACCTGTCCTCCTAGTTATTTGACATCCTGACTAGCACCTTAGTTTGATTTGTTGGAAAGGGAATCCCTTTTCAGCAATAAAGCGAGTGAGGCATTTTCTTTTTATTTAAATGAAAACAGAGTTATGAACACGTCCTCTGCTCAGAGTCTTGCTTCTGGTTCACCACACTACATAGATCTATGCACAACAAGTGCGTGCATCACATTCTTCCTGCTTCAGGCTTTTGAAAGAACAAGTAACTGATGTCAAAGATTGAAATAAACTCAGCAGAAAAAAGAGGGTGAGTTATAAATAACATACGTTTGTGAATTGTGACAAAAGGTTCATCTACCGAGTGTGCAGAAAGTTCACTTACTCTTCTTTATTGATCTAATTACAATGAGGAAAGCCACTGTGTAAGCGAGACTCTTCAGGGAAGCTTTGGGTGTATGCTCAAAGGGTGAACACATTTATCTATGTATTTTTTTTTAATACATAGAGAAATCTATGTATAACATTTTAAAAGGGATTCAAATGTTGCTTTTTTGTTCTCTTTCTGTCGTTCTCGCTTGTTTAATAGCTCTCCTAACTCCAACCCCCCGCCAACCCCACCTCCCTGCACCAATCTCCTCTCTTTCATGCTGTCCTTCACTCCCTCGGTCCCGACGCCCACACTCTCTCCCCCCCCTCTACTCTCACAACCCTCTTCTCTCAAAAACTATCACAACCACAATTTGAAACTTTTATATATGGTACTCGCTTTTAAAACCTTACCTGCACTTGTATTCACAACTGCAACAGACTTCTCAACACTCTGGTCCACTGTCCTCCTGCCAGGTCTCAATCCACCACAACGACTCAGTGCGATTATGGAAAGGCATCAGAGGACAGGGCCTCCGAATCCTTGTCCTTTATTGCCTTATGTAGTTCACGTGGGACTCCTGGCGGTGCGACTCTTCCTGTATTTGGTTTGATGAACAGACCCTTGGGATACCCTTAAGGCACCCATCGGTGGGAGTACGATCCTGTACTCCTAGTGTATGTTTTTGGGCACCTGTTTGTGGCCCACAGAGCTGGGTACGGGCTTGTGGCAGCCCCGTGCTGAATTGACAGGTGCCCTGCGCATCCTCCATTTTGGGATGCCCGGGTCCTGTCTTTGGAATCAGTGGATTCCTGATAGGAAACAAGATGGCCCCTGTGGCCTCTTGCTTTCTATCGCCTGTTACCTTACCTTTCCCGAAGTCCCGGGAAGCCCAGACTCTGTCCCTTCCACCTGACTGGCTGTCGGGTGGAAGTTCCATATATGGTGTTGTGGGGGGGGGGGGGGGGGGGGGGGAGTCCATGCCAGACTGGCTGGAGCCTTCCCAATGGCTGTATGTTGTGGGTACGCCCGTGGGGTGGGACCTGGGTGTATGTCGTGAGTGACGAATACGCATTCTGTGTTATGGGTGTCTAGTATCTGGTGTTTACTACAATGACTGAGACAGCCCGAAGCTGGTATGAATGCAGAGTGTAGTGCTGAATGGAGTGCTTGTCCGAATCCACATTCTGTGTTGAGATTGTCTGGATGGAGAAGAATGGCCTGAATGCACTGTGCGCCTGACTGCCTGAATGCCCTTCTGAGTGATTGGTTGCCCGAGTGTGACCCAGCAGAGTGAATGAGAGATCAACAGTATATCTGAGGGCCTCTCACTGCTAGAAATCTTTCAGAAGCTGAAGTCGAAACTGATGCTTAACTTTGAAGCCCACTGGAAGAACTGCTGCTGCTGCCCTTCGCTAATCTGAAAGCTGCTGTATCTTCAAGGAATTGATCCAAGAGAGAACCTGGCTAGGAAACCTCTTCCCGAGCTATGAGGGACCATTGTGCACCAGCTGATCTTTGCCAAAGATCCCTGGATGTCAGACCCTCGAAAGGCTGCCGACCGGACACAGAGACTGCCGCGGAATCAGGAAGAGAAGCGCCCGGATATTTCCATCACCGTCGACGACCGCTGTCGCCGACCGGAGCCGCAGTGCTCCTTTGCCCAAGAACATTGAAACAAGGATTCACTTGCTCATCCTCGTCGACCGCTTTCGTCCTGCCGAAGAAAGTCAAGGTCGCCGATGACCGAGGAGAATCCACCGGTGGGTTTCCCGCCACCCGGAGGCCACAGAGAGGCTGACGGCAACACCCTTACTGGGCCAAAGTTCTTCATTGACTCCTTGCAGCAACGAACGCTCGTCGAGGTGCACTGCACGGCTCCGCTTGCAGGAGGTTTTCGACTGATCATCAACGAGCACCGCAAGAACCAAAGCTGCTGCCGCAACAACAGTGTTCACACTTTTCCCTTGTGGAATCGCGACAATCCGTGGCTCCTGCCTTAAAAGGAGCCGCTCAAGAAGGAACCGTCGATGACCCGACGTTGAACTCTGCTATTCCAAGAACAATGGGGTTGTAGAACTATTTAGAAGGAAATCAGACTCTTGTGAATATATGAACTGGGCTTGTACGATATATCTTTATTTACAGGTTGCCCAGGTGGGGGGATCCACACACAGAACTGTGTCTAGGTAACAGGGCCAATATTCTGCCTATTGTCCTAACCAACTGCTTTCCTCCTATGTTTATTGTTGGTTCTCTTTATTACTTGATTTGTGTGACGTTTAAACTAAGTTCAGTTGATGCACTTTAATGAAATCTGATAGTAATTGTGGTACCATGCAGAACTGTGTAAATATTTGCCATTGTAGATTAACTGAGCACAAGGTGAGTTACTGTGATTGTGTATATAACCTTGAACCTTAATTACATAAAGACTGTTTTCACTAATACAGTGTGTGGACATTCCTTTGTGGGTGCTTGGGGACTACACTGTACTTAAGAACCAGCCTGCATCACCTCCTGAGAGCTAGGCCTCGATTGCTCACCACGTTTTACCAATATAGAGAATATTGGGTGGGGTCTTCTTTGCCTCTCCTCTACCATATAGAGAGCAGGAGTACAGACACCCCCCCTCCAGTCTTTACACTCAGGACCGCACTCAAACACATTTCAATTGGTCTAGGTTGCACAGGCCTTTCATAACCATGACTTCTTGGTTATTTTTCTTTCCCCCTTCCCATGGCAGCAGTACCTCACCTGACACTTGAGTCATTCTAGCCGCATTCTTTCCCTCAGGGCTGGGTGTCATGCTGATCTGCTTCAAAGAAAACCCCTTAGCCCTGCCCATACCGGAGCTTTCGTGCAGTCCATAAAGTCTACTCAAGTCTATGTTCTTTGGCATCCCATTCTGCATTTGCTGTGCAATTAAATTTGTATGCAGGTTTGTGGGAGGCTTGTGTACATCGGATCCCCGGGATCTGGTTTGTCTTCGGTGTATCTGCCAGACGGAGCTTTCCACCACTTTCTTGCATTCTGGATCCTGTGGTCCTACAAATAATAAACTCTGGCCAGAAACAAAGCTGGCAGGCATTGAATGAACGTGGTACTACCATTATCAAGCAAGGCACATTCAGAGGGTTCAGGTACTACAGCATCCCCAACTCCCTCATCCCACCTCTAGGGTAGAATACACCCTGGTATGCCACCTATACCGGGTTGGGAGAGGTCCCTTCCCCCCTTTGACAGGGTCCCCCCCATCATCTTATGTCGTGTGCCTACTGTGGCATGATGGAATAAGTAGGCTGATGAGGCGTTATCATTTTGGCTACAGACTTTTAAAAAGAACCTGTCTGTCCCAATTCCTCGAGGAGTTTCCCTACCTCAACACAGAACAAGTCGGATGTTCGTCAGGATGCAAGTCAAATTAACAAAATACCATCCTCAGTCCAAACTAATTAATCTCTGCCTAGCACTAAGAAGTAAACCAAAAAGGACTGAATGAATCTCTTATCAAAGCCACCAGGAGAATGGCTCCCTTAACCCGGTGAAACAATCCAGTCTTAAGCGGACTTAACAGCAGTCTGTTGCAATAGGGTCTGATATACCAAATACATAGACCAGGAGAATGACTCCCTTCTCCTGGTCTACATGGAAGAGTTTGAGACTGTTCCTCAATAGTCCTTTTTTGTATATGTTTTTAGAAGTCGATTTCATCAGAAGGATTTGCCAACAACAGAGTTAGGCCTTTATCACCTCTTCTTCTTCTTATTGCTGGCACTTTGTCAGGACTTTTAATATCTTGAATAGTAAGGAAATTACTCCCCGGCAGTTCTATGTGATTTTGTTATCTTTCACATGTGTTGGTTTTCCCACTGTGACGAGGGAGTTCACTCCCGGGGACTTGACTCTTGGGCTTCCTGGACACTACCCTGTTTTGCCGCAACTTGTGTTACTTGTCTCGTCACTGGTTAGCGCAACCAGTTCATTGCGGGCTCCGAGGTCACTGTCGATTCCGCACGCATTCAGCACATATTGCTTCTTTCCTCTTTGGTCTATGCAGCACTACGGAGTGGTTGCTGCAGCGGTTTCAGCGTGTTTTATGGACCACGTGGTACACCTCGGAGAAGCCACACCACCACTGCATTCTTCCTGCTTCTGTAGCAAGTCGGGTTTACCCCAGTTCACGTGGTTCCTTTTGGGTTCTCCTTCTGAGACAGACTGTCTCTCAATGTAGCGCAGGCTTGATATTCCCGGGCCCTGCAGGACAGATGCCAGCTGCTCTTGAACACCTCTAGTCCTTCATCTGTCTTTACTTCATATTGCCGAGACCGCCCCTGTGTAGTGTCAATGTTGGTTGTCAATACCTCTGATATTATCTTCATGCCTCCTAGTGGGGACCTTGTAACAGTCCTTTGGTAATCACTTCAACTGTTCTGCATATTTCTTTGGTTCTTCTTCGTCTCAGTCTTATCTGGTCTTACAGAAAGAGATATTAGAAACTTCACAATAACAGTAGTCATTTCAGGTTGGGAGGGAAAAGGAGTTAATAGGACCACAGCTTCGGGAAACAAGGTTTAGGGAGGTCTTTCACGGGACAGGAGTCCTTATCCCCATAAGGGGAGTTTCTTCCCATGAGGTCCTCCTGCTTTTTACCACCCCTAGGGGGACTATTGGGTAGCGGCCTGACCTCCCTAGTTTCATAGGGAGGGGCTCCACTCTGGGGAGATGTGACAAGGACCCGTGAATCGTCCCACTACCCACTGGATAGTCTGCTTATATTTTAGTATGGGTTACGGAGCATCGCAGGGCAATTCATTGCTTTTACACATTGTAAGGGTATCAAAGGAGGACATAGGTGGCATGATTGTTGGCAGAGACTTTTATTTAACAAATAAGGGGTGGGGACATACCTTATGGTCCGACATCCAGTGATAACCGCAGAGTATTGCATCTCGTCTTTCGGGGACCGAAAGGGGATGTCGGCATAGGCAACTCTATCCCTATTGTGACGTGTAGTGTACCCAAAATTCCTCTTGCACCGAGGTCCCTCAGGTTGTATTTTTTTGGCCATGAGGGAGTCCAAGGCTATTGTGAGTAAATGGAGAGAAAGTAGTAAAACGTCTATGTTCCTTCCACTCCGAGCGGAGAGGTAGGGAGGGCGCATGTGAATCCAAGCAGATACAACCATCAGAAATGCTATGACGGTAAGCAAGACATGCATCACTTACCGTAAAAGCATTTCTGATGGTTGTATCTGCTTAGATTCACATGCTGTGCATAGTCCGACATCCAGTGGTCACTGCAGAGTATTGCATCTTGTTTTTCAAAAGTCGAAGAGGGGACGTCGACATAGGCGTGTTTAACACTATCCCTATAGTGACGTGTAGTGTAGCCAAAATCCCTCAAACGTCGAGGTCCCGCCGTTTGTAATTTTTCTGCCATGAGTGACCCTTAAGACTAACTTGAGTGAGTACAGAAAAGAGAGAAAGTAATAAGAAGTCTATGTTCCTTCCATCCGAGCGGTGAGGAAGGATGGGCGCATGTGAATCTAAGCAGATACAACCATCAGAAATGCTTTTACGGTAAGTAATGCATGTCTTCTGATGTTTTTTAATCTTCTTAGAATCACATGCTGTGCATAGACTATCGAGCAGTACCCAGAGTTGGAGGTGGGTTGTGAGAAGGAACAGTAGAAAAAAGGTGTCTTAGTACTGCTTTTCCCACCTGAGAATCAGATCTAGAGTGAGCATCTAGACAATAGTGTTTTGTAAAGGTGTGTACAGAACTCCAGGTTGCCGCTTTGCAAATGGTCTTGAGGGGAACATTTGCAATGAACGCTATGGATGCCCCAGTGCCTCAAGTAGAGGGTGCTTGAAGGGCAGTTTTCTCTTAGCAAGAGTGTAACGGAGAGTGATGCACTGGACAATCCATCTAGAGATAGTGGATTTGGAAACTGCATCTCCTCTTCCAGCCGCCACTGAAACAAAGAACTGATTAGTCTTTTAGTGGACGAGTTCTTTCTATATAAAACATGACCGCCCTGCGCACAGTGTGTGTGCAGGCTTTTCTCCCCCAAGTTTGAAGGATTTTGAAAGAACGTTGGTAGTTCTGTAGACTGGTTAACGTGAAACTTTTAAATGAATTTCAGTGCAAACCTAGGGTGTGTGCGTAGAACCAACTTATCCTTGTGAACTGTTACGAAGGGATCTAAGATAGAGAGCACTAGTAGTTCACTCACTCTTCTAATGGAGGTGATAGCTATCAAGAAACCAGTCTTAAGAGAGAGATCCTTAAGGCTCGTTTTATACATGGGCTCGAAAGGGGAGCCCATTAGCCTGGTTAACACAACTTTCAGGTCCCATCCGGGAGCTGGCTTAGATATAGGAGGGTGAATTATTTTCACTCCCTCCATGAAGGCTTTAATAACTGGAACTTTCCACCATGACACCTTATGTTGATACGTAGTGTAGGCGGAGAGTGCAGCTAGGTGAACTTTAATAGAATTAAGGACTAAACCAGAGTCCAGCAAGTGAGTCAGGAATAAAACAATATGTGTGGGAGAGCAGTCAACGGGGTTGATGCTCGTTGAGTTACACCAGATGACGAACCGTTTCCACTTACTAGAGTAGCAGTAACGAGTGTTTGGTTTCCTAGCCTCCCTGAGAATGTCCAAATTCTATGACCTCAGGAGCCAGGCTGCCAAGTTCAGGGTCTGTGGGCATGGATGCAGCGTTCGGCCCCTGTCCTGTGACAACATGTTGTACTGGCAGGGTAGTTTCACTGGAGGAGACAGTGACATCTCCATCAGATGAGCGAACCAGGGTTGGCAGGCCCGCATGGTATCAAGTTAACTGGTTCCTGGTGCATCTTGTGCACCATCTTGTTGAGAAGGGGAGTTGGGGGGGGTGGGTTCGTAGACAAATTTCCCTGACCATGTTATCCAGTGGCCCCTTCCCCTTGGAGCGGTTCTGAGGGTACCTGGAGGTGTAATGCACATGATTATACGCCCAGCTACCTGAGGGTTCGGACGCGTTGCATAAATAAACAAACTAAACTAATCTTGGCATTGGGTGTTCTCCAGAGTTGCGAACCGGTCGATCTCTGGGAAGCCCCATTATGCGAAAATGTTGGAGACGATGTCTTCGTGTAATCGCCATTCGTACTCTGCGGGTAGAGGGAAGGCTCTGCTGAGTCCGTCTGCTAGAAGATGGAGTTCCCCTGGTACATGTTGCGATAACAGGAACATGTGTTTGGGAGCCCACTTCCAGATGTTCTGGGACAGCTTGGACAGACCTGGAGATTGAGTGCCCCCCTGCTTGTTCAGGTTTTACATGGCCGTGGTGCTGTCCGTGAGGATCAGTACTGTCTTTCCTTGTAGGTGTGTCTGGAAGGCCTTCAGTGCTTTGAAGACCGCCAACAATTCCAGCAGGTTTATGTGTTTGGACGCCACACTTGAAGTACAAACTCTGTGCGCAGTCTGATGGGACAAATGAGCCCCCCATGCTGTGAGGGATAAGTCTGTGGTTAGAGTGGCTTCCACTGCAGGGGTGGTGAAGGATTTACCCATCACGAGGTTCTCCCTTGACCATCACCTCAGCGAGAGAACCAGGGCTTGCGAGACAACTAGATCGTCCCATTGTCCGCTGGCCTGACACCACTGGCTGTTGAGCCACTCTTGCATTGGGCGCAGGCGTGCGTGAGGAACCAAGTAAATACATGACGCCATCATTCCTAGCAATCGCATAGCTTTGCGTACCATCACCTCTCGACCGGCTACCTTTTGAGGGATCTGAAACAGCATGTTTTGGACCCTCTCATTGGCAGGGGAAGACAAGGCCGTCCCTTGTTCGAATTAGAGCCCCTAGGAACTGCTTGACTTGGCTGGGGTCTAGACTGGACTTCTTCTCGTTGATGGAGAAGCCCAGGTGGAACAAGAGGTCTATAGTCTTTTGGGTATTTGAGAAGCATGTTTAGAAAGAATCCCCTGTTATGTGCCAGTCGTCGAGCTAAGGATAAACCAGAATGGACAACCTGCGCAGATGTGGCGCTGCTACTACCAGTACCTTTGTGAATACCCTTGGCGCGGAGGCTATGCCGAAGGGTAGCACTTTGAACTGATAGGGTTTGCCTTCTATCATGAACCTGAGGTTTTTCCTGTGTGCTGGCAAAATTCAAATATGAAAGTATGCATCTTTCATGTCCAGCGTTGCCACGTAATCCTGTGTGAGCAGGGGGATTACTTCCTGCAGGGTCACCATACGAAATTTTTGAGGTTTTACAAATTTGTTTGCTGGGCGCAGATCTAATACAGGGCGCATGGTTAGATCCTTTTTGGGTACAAGGAAGTACACTGAATAAATACCCTCCTTTACCTGTGACGGAGGCACAACCTCTATGGCTCATTTTTGCAGCAGCGATTCTGCTTCCTGAAGGAGGATGAGGTGGTGTTCTGGTGCGAGACGTCTTCCCTTTGGAGGTCTAAATGTCGGGGACCGGCTGAACTCTATACAGTAACCGTGGGCTATTGTTGACAGTACCCAACTGCCTGTGGTAATCCCCTCCCATGCCTGGAGAGAAGATGTTAACCGGCCTCCAACTGGGGATGCATGGGAGGGGACCCGAATTTTCGGGTCATTTGGTGACGGTGGCCAGGGAGCCTCTAGGAGTAGGGCCCCGACCTCTTCCTTTGCCACGATGTTGGCCTCTCTGGGCTTACGGCGTGTTGTAACCACTGGTTCCTTGAGGGGAGGACCAGTTGCTGGCTGAGTTATACTGTTGCTGAGGTTGTCGTTGGGCACGAAAAAAGCGCCTATTGCCATATCTGCGCTTATTGGGGGGGGGGGGCGGGGGGGGGGGGGATCTTGTGATCTGGTCCAGGGATTTCAAGGTTTCATGCTCCTTTTTTGCTGTTTCCAGGACGTCATCAACCGCCTTCCCAAACATGTTGGAGTCTTCCGGGAGTTTGTTAATGAGGGAAGCCTGGCTCTCTGGCTTGAACCCTGAGTTCCTAAGCCATGCATGCCTTTTAAGGAGTACGCCCTGGACTAAGGAACAGCCAGCTATTTCCACAGCATCTAGAATATTTTTAATGATGCTCTGGTTCACTTGAGTGCCTTCGGTAACAATGCTAATGTTAAAGGATATTTATACCGAGCACTATCACCACCGGAGTGGTCCCCTGGCACTCTGGCGGCTCTAAAAGAGGGAGAGAGGGGGGGTGAGTTAGTGGAAATAAGCTGGAAAAATGCAAGAGAGCAGTTTTTTGCTTTTGGCAGCCTCAGCCCAGTGGGTCCGTTGGTTGGGCTTGGGATGTTTGCGGTCCGTAGTCGTCGTGTGCTGTTCTGCAAGTCTATGTGCAGTTTGTTTTGTTATTGCAGTGTAGTGAAGTTTGTGCGGATTGCTGCGTATTAGGGTTGTGGTTGTGTTTGGTTAGAGTTTGAGCGGTGTATGCAGAGAGAAGAGATTGTTAGTGGATTGGTTAGTTGGCCTTTCAGTCCTTGCAATTGTGTCTAGGTGTGATGTTTGCCATCATTCACTATCTCTTCTGAGTGTGTGGCGCTTGCTAATTTAAAAATTCTGCCTAGATGTGAGGAAGGCTAGTGATCATGATTGTCATCATTCACAGTTTCATCTAAGTGTGGCACATGCTAGCATTCACAATCCTGTCTAGATGCGGCACAGACTAAACTCAGAATTTCCATCCAAGTGTGGTACGTGCTAAAATTCATAATCATGTCTAGATGCGAAGCAGGATTAAGTCAAGAATTCCATCTAAGTGTGGTACATGCTAACATGCACAATCCTGTCTAGATGTGACGTAAGCTAAATTGAGAATTCCATCTAGGCGTCGTACATGCTAACATTGCAAGTAGTTAGTTTAGTATGTAATGCAGGCAACATTTACAGTCTAGTCAGTATTGAGTAGATTTAGGTTGGTGGTCATAAATCTTAAAGTATGCATGGTGTGAGGCAATGGAAATCCATAAAAACAAAAGGTAAGCTAGAGTGGCAGGGACTTTTTGGAGTAGAGTGATTGCTCTACACCCCACCCGTGCCACACTTACAGTTTTTGTTGGCGTCTGTTGACTTCTGGCTTCATTGGCTTCCCCTGCAGACACCTGCAGACACCTGCAGACACCTGCAGACACCTGCAGACACCTGCAGACACCTGCAGACACATCTTGGAGCCGCCAATGTCAGAGCCGCCCTTGGACTTGGCGCCCTTAGCCACAGAGGCTGCCAGGCAGAGGGCTGCCCTGGGAGGGTTTATGATATGTGGGAGGGTTTATGATATGTGGCCAAGAGACCAATCAGGGTGCCAGGGGAGGGTTGGGTGGCGGCATTGGGCTGGGGAAGGAGGGGGGGTGGGAGGGGAGGAAGGAGAATGGAGCGCCGAGCGCACTAAAATGCCATTTTGAACACTTGTACAGTGTTTTAAGTAGTTGTAGGGGTATCTGGGGGCAAACTCACCATGGCCAGCCTCCTGTAGAGTGGCCAAGAGACGGGTGCGAAGATGCTCAGGGACTTCCTGTAGGCCTTCGCGTAATAGGCCCCATTGGGCATCAGCCTAACTAGCCAACAGGGTAGTATTGTTGGCAATACGCGTAGCAAATGCCGCCGAGGCCGTAATCCTCTTTCCGAGAGCATAGAGCTTCTTCCCCTCCTTATCAGGGGGTGTTTCGCTGGTGGACAGAGGAACCCCTGCCCTTTTCCTCGCCGTAGTCACCACCAGGGAATCTGGAGTGGAATGCCCCCTAATATAGAGGATCCGAGGGAGGGGGGGCGGGTAAAAAGCTTCTCAAACCGTGGGTTAACACCCCTGACTAAGTCTGGTGTAGACAGAGGGACTGAGGTGCCTCTTGATGGCGGCGAGGAGAGAAATGGCCTGGCTAGCCGGTGGCTTTTCTTTGATGATTTTTTCAACAAAATCAACCTCGGGTGCAGTCTCCCTCGTATCGATCTGAAAATGTGCAGCCGCCTTGTGTAGCATGGCATTAAACATGGGCTTATTGTCCACAGGCGAAGGCTCTCTGACAGGAGTAGTCTGTGTAGAGGCCAGATCTAAAGCATCAGGGTCAGTTGAGGACCCAGGGGACTGCCATGGCAGTGGGTCACACATGTCACGGTCTTCCTCAAAGTCCCCTACAGGATCTTGTAGGTCCTCAGCATCCATGAATTCATCATCGTCCTGAGTGTCAACATTAGGGTCCTCTTCAGTGAGGTCAAATGTATACAGTTCCACTTCCAGGGGGTCAAAAAGTCTGGGAACCTTGGCTAGAGGGTCTTGAGGGATTACATCCCTTGGTCTTTTAGTTGTGGTGTGCTCAGAAATGGACACACACCGATCCAACCTGTTCATACAGGTCTCAAATATCTCCCTGGTCCAGTGGGAAGACGCAGAACAGTCTAGGGGTGGAAAGGCTTGCTCCTCCGTCTCCAGGCGTAGAGGTCTCTTCCACAAAGTGGAGGAAATCCCCCTGTCGCCCTCCGTGAAGCCATCCCGCGGGCCAGATGGTGGAGTAGTGTCTTTAGGTCTTGCCTTCGACCTAGGGGAGGGTTCAGTCGCTCCTGTCGCACCCTTGCTAGGTCTCGGCGTCTCCCTGACCTTCTCAGTAGGCTTCGGTGAATCCTTCAGTCGCCGTTTCTGAGAGTCTTCGGAGACGATCCGCGCAATGCTTTCAGCGACCATCCTCCCATCCAGGAGCCGATCATGAGGAGTTGTTTTTGGCGGAGCCGGAATCTTGCCGTCGATGGACGCCTTCTTGTGATGCGTCTCAACGGATGATATTTAGAGGTAGCGCCCTTTGTATTCCACGGCCTGGTCATTAGGCGCGAATGAGGTTGCGGGGAGGGCTGCCGACCCTTACGGTTGGTGGGGACGGCCGGCTGCGTCGCAGTTGGCGCAGAGGCCTTCTTCGATTAACTCGAAGAATGGCGGGGTTGTGTGTTTTGTGACGTGTAATTGTCTGTCAGCATCGTCAGGGTATACATCCGCCAAAGCAGGGCCAGAGCTGTGCCTGTCGGGGCTGGGGACAGACGCCATGGAGCGAGAGCGCTCAGTTTGGGGGACAACAGCCTCCGTTACGGAGGTCGGGTCATCATTATACCCCGCATCGCACTCAGCGGCAGAGGAATCAGCCTTCGACATCCCGTAGGCTGTCCACCTTTTAATTCTGTGCTCCTTCAGAGTTTTCGGGTGAAGGAGCTTGCAGGCCGCGCAACTAGCTTTGTCGTGCTCAAGGGGCAAGCGGCGGTTACACCGCTTGTGCTTGTCCCTGCACAGAAATTTGCCTTTACAATTTGGGCAAAATCTAAAAGGAATCCTCTCCATAGTTGAGGACGTAACTAGTGATAACGACCCAGAAGGAAAGGGGGAAGAAAGGGAAAGACATTCTAGTATGAGACAGAAATGTCCACCCCGACCCCACTCTCCGTACTGTGTAGGCCGGCGAGGCCGAGCCACGTGGTCGGCAGCTGGAGTTGATGTGAGTTAACAATAATTAACAAAACCGACCAAGGGTCGAGTCAATGGCAATGTCTCTTACGAGCTCCACTGATGACGACCAGTATTCTGGAAAAAAACAATCTGAGGGACCTCGACGCATGAGGGATTTTGGGTACACTACACGTCTCTATAGGGATAGTGTTACAGACACACCTATGTCGACGTCCCCTTTTTGACTTTCGAAAAACAAGATGCAATACTCTGCAGTGACCACTGGATGTCGGACTATGCACAGCATGTGATTCTAAGCAGATTAACAAACAGCAGAATGCATGTCTTCTGATGCTTGTTAATCTGCTTAGAATCACATGCTGTGCATGGACTAGCGAGCAGTACCCGGAGTTGGAGGTGGGTTGTGAATAGGAACAGTAGAGAAAAGATGTTTTATTACTGCTTGTCCCACCTGAGAATCAGACCTAGAATGAGTGTCTAGGCAGTAGTGTTTTGTAAAGGTGTGTACCCAACTGCAGGTTGCTGTTTTGCAAATGGACTCTAGGGGAACGTTTGCAATGAATGCTATGGAAGTCCCAGTGCCCAGAGTAGAATGAACTCTAGGCTTGAAGGGCAGTTCTCTCTTAGCAAGAGTGTAACAGTGTGATGCATTTGACAATCCACCTTGAGATAGCTGATTTAGAGACAGGATCCCCTTCTCTACCATCTTTCACTGAAACGAAAAATTGGTTTATTTCTTTCAGTGGTTGTGTTCTTTCCAGGTAGAACATGAATGCCCTGCGCACATCTAGTGTGTGTAGGCTTCTTTCGGCCATGGTAGTGGGATTCTGGAAAAAGGTAGGTAGTTCAATCGATTGGTTCACATGGAACTTCGAGATGAATTTAGGCACAAATCTGGGATGCGTGCGCAGAACTGACTTATCCCTGTGGACTGTAACAAAGGGGTCTAGAACGGAAAGGGCCTGTAGTTCGCTAACCCTTCGGATAGAAGTGATAGCCACTAGGAAGGCCGTCTTGTGAGTAAGTTCTTTTAGACTTGCGTTATGTATTGGCTCAAAGGGAGATCCCATGAGCCTAGTTAAAACCACATTTAGATACCATCCAGGAGCTGGGTGAGAAATGGGAGGATAAATCCTCTTAACCCCTTCCAAAAAGGCCTTAATCACTGGTATCTTCCACCACAACACCTTTTGTTGTGATGTGGTGTAGGCTGAAAGAGCAGCCAGATGAACCTTTAGGGAATTGAAGACCAACCCTGGGTCCAACAAATGGGTTAGGTACAGCACAATGTGTGTGGGTGAGCAATTGAAGGGATTGACCCCCTTGGTATTACACCAGATGACAAAACGTTTCCATTTGCTGGCATAGAAATAACGAGTGTTAGTTTTTCTAGCTTCCCTGAGTATGCCTATGCACCTCTGAGGGAGCTGTAGGTGTCCAAACTCTATGACCTTAGGAGCCAGGCTGCTAAATTCAGAGTTTGTGGGCATGGTTGTAGTGCCTCCCCCCCCCCTGTCCTGAGACAACATGTTGTACAGGCAGATTAGTTTTACTGGTGGGGAGAGGGACATTTCCATTAGATGAGCGAACCAGGATTGGTGGGCCCACATGGGGGCTACCAGTATCATGGTAACTGGTTCCTGGTGCATCTTGTGCACTATTTTGTTGAGAAGGGGAGTAGGGGGAAAAGCATAGACAAATTTCCCTGACTATGTTATCCAGAGACGGTTCCCCTTGGAGTGGTTCTGGAGGCGTAGTCTTGGCATTGGGCGTTCTCCTGAGTCGCGAATAGGATGATCTCTGGGAAGCCCCATTCTGCGAAGATGTTGGACACGTGCAGACGCCATTCGTACTACGAGAAGATCGAGTTCCCCTGAAACATGTTGGGACAACAGAAACATCTTGTGTTTGAGAGCCCACATCCAAATGGTTTGGGACAGCTTGGATAGCCCTGGAGAGTGAGTGCCCCCTGTTTGTTCAGGTAATACATGGCTGTCTGTTAGAATCAGCACGGTCTTCCCTTGTAGTTGCATCTGAAAGGCCTTTAATGCCTTGAACACCGCTAATAGCTCCAGTAAATGAATATGGTTGGACGCTACTTGTGGGGCCCACACTCCATGCGCTGTCTGCTGAAGCAGGTGAGCCCCCCCCACCCGGTGATTGATACGTCTATCGTGAGAGTGGCTTCCACTGCAGGGGTGGTGAAGGCTTTCCCCTTCAAGAGGTTTTCCCTTGACCACCACTGCAGAGAGAGAACGAGGGCTGGCGAGACAACTACCAGATCTTCCCATTGTCCGCTGGCCTGACACCACTGGCTGTTGAGCCACTCTTGCATGGGAAGCATGTGCAGCAGCACGTTGGGAACCAACTATATGCATGACGTCATCATTCCTAGCAAACGCATGGCTTTGAGCATCGTCACCTCCCGACTGGCTACATATTGAGGGATCTGAAAAAGCATGTTCTGAACCCTCTCGTTGGAGGGGAAGACAAGACCGTCTTTCGTCCGGATTAGAGCTCGCAGAAATTGTTTTATTTGACTGGGGACTAGACTGGATTTTTTTCTCGTTGATAGAGAAACCCAGACTGAACAGAAGTTCTACAGTCTTTTGGGTGTTCAAAAAACATGTGTCGTAAGAGTCCCCTGTTATGAGCCAGTCGTCGAGGTAAGGGTAAACCGGGACGGATAGTCTGCGCAGGTGTGCTGCTGCTACTGCCAGGACCTTTGTAAACCCCCTTGGCGCTGAGGCGTTGCCAAGGGGAGCACTTTGAATTGGTAATGCCTGTCCTCTATCAAGAACCTTAGATATTTCTTGTGCGCTGGCAACATTGAAATATGAAAGTATCCATCTTTCATGTCCAATGTTGCCATGTAGTCCTCCTGTTTCAACAGTGGGATCACCTCCAGTAGCGTTACCATGCGAAAATGTTGAGGTTTTATGAACTTGTTCGCTGGGCGCAGGTCTAGAACAGGGCGCAGGGTGAGGTCCGTTTTGGGTACAAGGAAATACCCTTGTTTACCTGAAGAATAGGGGCAGCTTCTATGGCGTCCTTTCCCAGCAGCGCTTCCACCTCTTGATTCAGGATCTGCAGATGGGGACTTAAGAGCCATGCTCTTTCTTGGCCGTTTCCAATGCCTCATCGACCGCCTTTCCGAAGAGGTTCGTTTCTTCAATGCGTTTGTTGATGAGAGCGGCCTGTGTCTCAGACTTGAAACCTGAGTTGCGAAGCCAAGCGTGCCGCTTAAGTAAAGTGCCCTGGGCCAGAGACCTGCCTGCTGTCTCAGCAGTGCCCAGAGTGTTCTTTATTACATTCTGGTTTACCTGCCTGCCTTCGACCACGATGGTGAGAAGCCTGGACCGGACGGGTTCTGGGACTTCCTGTACTAGGTTCCAGTGAGCGTCTGCATAACTCGCCAGCAGCGTAGTGTTATTTGCTATGCGTGTGGTATATGCAGCAGCCGATGTAACCCGCTTACTGAAGGCATACAACCTCTTGGATTCTTTATCCGGAGGCGCCTCCCCTGTAGCAAGGGGTACTCCTGCCTGTTTCCGGGTGGTAGTCACTACCAAGGAGTCGGGGGTGGCGTGCCCTTTAATGTATTGAGGGTCCGAAGGAGCTGGCCGAAACAGCTTTTCCACCTTTGGATTCACTGGCTGGGTCTGAGCTGGCGACACCAGGGAGGGGGCCAATCTTCTTTTAACAGAATTAAGGAGGGTAATGGCTTGGCTTGAGGGGGGTTTCTCCTTGATAATGTCTTCCACAAAGTCCTGCTCGGGTACCGCTTTTTGTGTAGTGATTTGGAAGTTATCTGCTGTCTTCCTTAAAATGGCAAAGGCGGCCATTTGGTCGTCTACTGGACGGAGGAGAATCCAGGCACAGAACATCAGTGTCCTGATCTTGTTGGGGGAGCGTCCATGGGTCATTCTCCACTTGCTGGGTTTCTTCCCAATTGTCCGTGGCATCCGCCTGGTCCGCATTGTAGTCCTGCAGGAAGGAAGGGTCTTCTTCACTGTACATGTCTTGATAAGTGTCCATCTGGACGATGTCTTCATGATGGACAGGGACAGAGGGCTGATCTTCTTGGAAACGTGAAGCCAATTTAAAAGACTAGGCTCTCCACAAGATCTTTTCGGGGAAGGATGTTCAGAAAAATCTTTTTGTATACTTTTTTCAAGACAATCCATGCACCCATCAAATTTCTCCCTTTCCACTTAAAGGAACCAGAAGGGCCTACGGGTGGAAAAGCGTCGTCTTCCGTCCCTTGGCGTCGAGATTTGTCATTTAGGGTGTTGGAAAGAGGCTCCCGACTGTCCTCGTAGGTTTCGCAAGACGGGGCACCATGGCGTATTTATAGATTTGCCCGCCGCATGCCCCATGTTTTTCGACGGAGTAGGTATCAGCCCAACTGCCAAAGTAATTCTTGCGATACTGTGTTCTGCCAGGTACTGCGACTTTGAAGATTGCTTTGGAGGCCTTGGTTAGGTTTGTGGGTGCAGGTCCGACACTCCCTTTTGTGATCCTCCCTTCTCTTAGCCGTCTTGCCACTGTTCCGGTCTGCCCAACCTCTCTGGAGAGCTTACTAGCGATGTTCAGTTGTTCGCTGGTGCTTCAGGCCTTTGCGGCTTCCCTCCGCTGCTTCCGGGGATTGCTGCGGCTCCGCACTGACTCCCGGACTCTGAGCTGCCTCGCTCGGCTTCTCCACGTGCTCCAGGCTTCCCGTCTGGATGGGTGTTGGGGAGAATTCTCATTTCTGTGCTAATTCCTTTCAACCTTAGAGAACCCCCCCAGCTCTTTTGCTAGACGTTAGGACATTTATCCCTGAAGTGAGTGTGACCTTTTTCTCACTCTCTCATGTAATTTTGATCTGATTTGGACTTCTGTTTTCTTTGGTTTTGGGGTCTGACAAACTCCATAGGCAAATACCTTTTGTATTGTGACACAACACACCTTCAGTGCAGTGCCACAGATAAGTCCTTTGGATTTCTCTTAAGGATGAAATACCTTCTCTAGGCTAAACTACTGTTCCCAAGAGTAGTACAGTGAAATTGACTTTACTTACCTGTTTTTCCTATGTAGGTCCAGTACACCCCATCTTATGTGGAAGTACTGGGTGGGGGAGCGTGGGGGGGTTTACTTATTAACCACTTTTCCTACTTACTCCCGTAAAAAATGTGTGTTACCCTCACAACGTTTAATGGCTGGTGGCAGTGGTTTAATTTTCCTCCCATTGTGCGTTTTTACTGCAGGCTGAATCCCCAGCTGCAGTAATGCACCTATGGGTGCCCATTTTATCAAAATGGCCCAAGTCTTCTTTTTTCGCCATTTATTGCGAGGTCCTTTTTGGGTTTTACTCTGCACGCCAAACCAGGCTTAACTCTTTATTTTGTTTTGCCTTTGGCGGGCTTCAGTGCTGATACACGCCTCCGGCTCCAGTGTGTCTGGAAGGGCAGGAAGCGTGGGAGGTGCTCGAAACTCCCGGTCCTTAGTCTCCTTGGTTACCTGAATGCACCCAGTGGTGATTGGCTGACTGGCTGTAGGACAGCCACCCTGCTGTGCGAGTGACAGCAAGGCGAGGTCTCTTGAACAGAAGGCAGAGTCACCCACTGGACAAAACATCCGAAGGAAATTGGAAGAGAAGTTTGCTGCACCCTCCTGGACCATTGAAATGCCCGGTGAAGCCCTGCTGCTGTGCTGAAGCTCCAATTTCGTATTGACTAGAGGGGCCCGGAACAGACAACTACTTCCCTTGGGTTGGTGGGACCAACTGACCCCAAGACAAACTTTGCTGAAAAACCTGTCCCTGCAGGCTGTACTACTTTGCTGCTGGAACTGAGTGTCAGGAAAACCTGAATCAAGTGCATTGGCTTTAAGCAGGACCAGAGTTCCAGGAAGATCCTGAGGACCCTCCTGAAGCAGGACAACCCAAGCCCGAGACACCTTACCAGAGGGCTGGACTCCAAAAGCAAGGGGAGCCCATCAAATGTCCAACCTACACAGTGGTGCTATTTACCAGTAGCTGAAACCGCAAAGTGCCACTGAATTGGAAAGAGCCCGTAGCCGCCTTCGAACTGCAATGCATCAGTCCTCCAGATGTCCTCCCTCTTGTCCCCCCGACTGGGGCCTAGGGTCTGCAAGACTGCAACCAGAACAGAAGCTAGCTGGATCCTCTGCTTCCAACCTAAGGTACTGTCTTGACTAACTGGTACTTACCCCTTGTGTCTGTAGCTTGCTTGGTCTCACTGGAGACTTGCAGTAGCTGCTTTTTGCAGAGTTACTTTTAGCTCTGCCCTTCACAAGCCTTAAAGCTTGTGACCCAACAGTGATTCTTTTACTACAAACTTTCTAAAAACATTGTGCAAGACCTTTGTACTATCTAAAGAAGTGCCCCCGCTC
The DNA here is from genome assembly GCF_040938575.1 of Ambystoma mexicanum. NCBI lineage: Eukaryota > Metazoa > Chordata > Amphibia > Caudata > Ambystomatidae > Ambystoma > Ambystoma mexicanum. Next base: position 420,509,841 of record NC_090935.1, read on the forward strand.
CATAGACATTGTTCAAATTGACTTTGGCTGTCCTGGCTCCCTGCAGACTCTTCTGGCCATTGACTTTGGTTGTAACTGTCCCTCATAGGTGGTATATATGTTTTACATGCTCTGAGAAACTTAACCTTGTACTTCCCTAACCATTTATTTTTCCACAACCTCAGAATTTTACCAAGTACAAAATGTGATATATAAATGCCAAACATTGTCCTACTAATTTAAGTCACCTCAGGGTGTAGGAAATGTGTGTGAGGCATTCCACTTGCTGATCTGAACTCATAAAAAGTGTTATAAAGTGTATATTTATTGTTGCATATGGCCCTTTTTAAAGAAGGCTTATTTAAAACTGACCGTTAAATAAATACATTATTTCACCAGAAAACCTTGAATATAAGTGTTATTTGGATACTTGTAATTGTGAATCTCAGTGTTACATCTATACAGCTCACATTTACCACTCTTGATAAGTCTGGCTGCTCAGTCACTCTACTAACTTGTGTAGTACAGACCAATACCAATAGGTGGGTTAGCTAATACCAGGAGGACAAGGCTGGTGTAGTCTCCCACAGGGTTACTGCATCCAAGTTTGACTAACAGCGGGTGCTCAGGCTTCTGATTCTTTCGGGTGTTCAGCAGCATCAGAGCTTTTGATAATCGCCTCTATCAGCGAGCAAGCATCTCGTTCTCGGTACTGTCTGCGTCCAGTCACCTCTACTGTTGGCGGGATTCAAATAGCCTTCGTCCTCCTGGGAAGGTCTCTCTCAAGCAGCCTTGGAAAGTAGCTCACCACCAGCGAGCAAGGGATTCCTGCTGCCCGCTCTCTTCTGAGGTCACGGACCGACCTCGTCCTTTGGACAGTGTTCTCGGGGACCCCCTCCTTGTGGGCTACTTCGATTCTCCTGCTGCTCTGCTCCTGGGTTGCCCTGCATTCAGGACTGTGTTCCAAGTTCCTGGTTTCCCTCTTCTCTTTTGAACGTATTTCGACAAATAGGATTTTGAGAACCACTAGAATGGTCCATGGTGATTCTAGGAGCGCTCTTCGTGCTTCTGCATTGCCTCCTCATTCCAGTTTCCAAATCCTCTAGAACTCACTTGTTGGTTCTGCAGTGTGCTCTTAATAGGGTTACTGATCATCTTCATACCAATTTTGTCAAAAGGCTTCACATGGGTAGTCTTTTACTCTCCCTCATCTCAGTACTTAAGTCTATGTCAAATAGGTGACAAACACATGGAAGTGGTGGGAGGGGAGTTGGTATTGAGGTAGTGGGTAGGTGTGGTGGCAACATACCATGTTCTCCTCAGATGATCATCCCTCGTTCCATAAGGGGGTTCCCTCCCCATATTATCCTCCTTCGGTACACCACCCCTAGGGGGACTATTGGGTAGTGTCCACACCGCCCTGGCCTAAGGGGAAGGGGCTCCCACCAGAGGAGAAGGGACAATACCTGAGGATTCGCCACAACATCCACAGGGTACTTTTAGTGTGATGTATTTTCTTTGGGTAATTATGTCAACTAATTGTACCTTTGTGTCAGCCTATTTCCCCTTCCTGAAGTTTATACTGACTGCTCTGTCCATCTACTATTCTTAAGACCTACCTTCCTAATTAGAGGTTTAGCTTCCCTTTATGGGTTGTGTGCTCTGACGATTCCCAGGATGTCGTCAGTGCTTCCAAAGGAGAGTCCCTTCCCACGAGGCCAGGGAGGTTAGGGTGCTACCCGATAGTACCCCCTGCAGGTGGTACTCATCGGGTGGATCTTATGGGAGGGGAAGTCCTCTATGGAACCAGTGACTACTATTGTGGGAGAATGCAGTATACACCGAACGCTGACACCTCCCCTTCACCTCCACTCCGATATACTTCTATAACAGACAAGAAGTAGAAAGGACTGAAATGAGGAAGAATAGGGATAAGTACCATGAGGATCCAAGCCAAGAAACCGACGAGGAAGGTGCACAGATCCACAAGGATCAAACAGAATAAGGTGAGTGAACTGTCTAGTCTCCAACTACAGACTGTAATCGAAACGACATAAAAACTGACAATGGGAGCCACCAGGGGGCGCAGAGATGTTCTGACCCATCTCTGTCGGTCTCCTACTCAGTGGCGGCAAAAGGGACCAGAGCGCCCCCTAAAACCCCTTGGAATGGCCATCCGAACAAGTGGGTTCTACACTCCTGGAGCAGCGTATAGTGGGGTTCCCATGTTCTTAGCCCCTATATTTGCAGTGATACGCTTCTCACCAGAGGAGGTGGGCCTAGCGCCCACGGCAGCCCGCTCCTTGACTAAGCTGAATGACAGTGGGCAGTCTTGTAGCCTACGGGCAGACACTGAGGGCTTGCTGTAGTTTTCCAGCCCTCACTCGTAAGGATTGCTGCGGCACCCTGCGGGCCGCTGACACCTCGACCCCCCTCCCCCCAGCAGCGGTGTGCACAGAGCCCTTATCTCCCACGGCTCCAACTTACGGATCCTCCTACTGCCGGACCTGAAGAGCCCTGCAGCCCACGATGGAGGGACGCTGCACTGAGTCACAGAGGAGCATGCATTTTGACAGGCCACTATTGTACAAGTCCCACCTAAAGTCAGCCCACCTGGAGCCGAACGAGTCCTTCAGACAATTCACAACTTAAGACACCTGAATCGCCGCTGGGGCGCCCTCTAGGGTCCGCTGCGTTTCTCCTTCACTTCCGGTGCCACTCGGAGGCCCTCTTCCTGGGAGAGGCGACCACCCTAGTCGGATTGTTTTGCCCCTCTGGTGTCCATTGATGAACTGGACAGAATCCCTGCAAAGGTTCGCCACGCTCCGGTCCCAGCATTGGAGACACCCACATGCCTCCTCCTCCTCGCAGGCAGAAGCAATGGTAGCCCAATCGGTGAATAAGGGCATACAAGGCAGCCTTCCTAGACGTATCCGAGACTTCAGAGCTGACATTGGCAAAAGGTTGAATTCCTTGGATAAAAAAGTGGACACCATGGACGAGATGAGTCCAAGCCCTGGAAGCAAATCAAACCTCCGTCTACCTCCTGGAGACGCAAATAGACATGCATCTCTCTGAAATGTAACAGAGAGAGGAGAAATGCACCCTCAAGTTGGATGATTTAGAGAACAGGGAGCGACGAAGCAATCTGAGGTTCCTGGGCTTCCCGGAGCGGGAAGGCGAGACACAGGTGGACATCATAAAGGCCATCAATGCTGTGATCATGAAACTTGTCGACGAGAGCAACACTAACGAACCGACGATCGATAGGGCCCGTAGGGCAGGGGCGTCCACCAGGGGCCACAGGTCGGTACTAGTGAGATTTCACTATTTCTCAGAGAAGAGCAAAATCTTGGAGCTTGCACAGAGAAAGGCCTGATCGACTGGGATAACTCACAGATCACGATCTACCAGGATTTGTCAGCTTTCACCTTGGCACGGCGAAGACTATGTGGTCCCCTCACAAAATGGCTTCAGTCCAAAGCAGTAAGGTACAGATGGGGATTTCCTTTTTACCTCTCGTTTGAATATGAAGGTTATAAATACTCCCTAATCACGGAGGATGACATTCAGAGGGTGTCCCGGGAACTCCTGGGCGAGCCCACCGCAGGAGGTGAACAAGAAGGCAGGGGGAGAAAGTTAACAGAAGCCCAGAAAGCCAACAATTTCAATGAAAGGTACTGGGTCCGTGGTAACATGAATTCAGAAGAGCAACTCCGGCCTCCCCTAAGCTTCCAATGACTGACCGCGTCCCAGCCTCATCTTGTGTTGGTTGGCTGTGTCAGAAGAATCTGATTTCGTATCTCACCTCAGAAAACCTGAGGTGGAACTTTGTCCTTTGACCTTATTTGGACCTTTCGCTAAAAGAGTGGAGTCGTTTAGGTGCATGTCCTGTGGGGAGGGGGAGTGGATGACAATGTATTCTGTTTCTACTTGAGCACAAGGGGGGGAGAGGGCTCATGGAGGGGGCATTGTGCTTGATTTTCCGAACCTGAGGAGGTAGGCACTGGTGGCCTGGCCATACGACATTCTCTAAGTCGCAGGCAGTCCAGGCGCTCAAGGGGGATCTTGGGGTTTTTGTTCTTGTTTTTGGGTTGTTGCTTGTTGAAACTACCAGGCGGTGACCTGACTTCCAAGGGAACCAGCTCTCTTGTGTGGAACCAGAGTTTACTGAGCGGAGAGGGGGACATGGGTAATATACGATTCCCTAGAGGGAACCTAAGAAAGGTTTGTTCCACCAATGGATGAAAAAAACCGAGCACCGATGGTGGGTTCACTTAATGTTCGTGGTCTGAATTCCCCCCACAAGAGGTCTATGGTGGTGAGGGAATTTAATAGGCTAAAATTGCACTTCTCATTTCTCCAGGAAACCAATTGGGCTAGGGCGAGGGTACCGTCTCTCAGGGCCAGATCCATACAGGAGATATTTCATGCTTCTTGTCCAGCTAAGAAAAGAGGGGTAGCGCTTGTGGTGTCTCCCAAGGCGCATTTTACATCAAAGGCCCAGTGTAAAGACCGTGAGGGGCGTTATCTAATGGTCAAGGGGGAAATCAGATGCAGTAAGGTGACGGCAGTCTATTGCCCAAACGAGGCTCAAGACCAATTTTGGTAAGGGGTGAAAACTAAGATCATGGCATTCGCCGATGGGGACTCTAATTGTGGGCGGGGATTTCAACATGGTCCTCAACCCCGATAGAGACAGGAAGTCTGAGGGGGCTCCTACACAGACACAAGCACAAAGCAGGATGGCTGCAGGTTTCCAAATGGTCAACTAGGAACAGGGGCTCTCCGACTATCATACGACACGGCAAGGGCATGACCCTCTATTTACATTTTTCTCTAAAACCCATGCCACGTTCTCCAGAATTGATTACTTACTGGTTGACACCTCCATTCGGGAAAGAATATCTGACCTTAATGTAGAGCTGATCCCTTGGTCGGACCACGGCCTGGTTAGGGTCCGTATAGGGGTTCCTCCGAAACCCCCAGATGGTTCGAGGTGGTCTTGTAGCGATTTGTTGCTGCGAGACAAGGAACTATCCCAATCCCTTTTCACCGACATAAAAGAGAACTTAGTGGCTTTAAAGGCATCCCAGATTCCTGACACGTCCACCTCCCCGTTATCGTTCTATGCAATCAGGGGTGTTCTCATTCATATGGGTACGAGAAGGAAAAAAAGAACAGGCAAGAGAAGCGAGACTTCTTAGAGATAAAATAGAGGCTCGTCAACCGGGGGGTAAACTGGCATGGATTCACATGCTCATGAATATTCCCTGACCCCATGCTGGAGAAGCTGGCCTTCTTAAAGCAAAGATATATGGAAAAGGGTGAGAAGGCAGAAGACCCTTGCCTGGAGGTTGAGGGAACAGAAACAGTAGGAGGGTGGATTCCCTGCGCTTACCCCAAGGAAACAAATGTGTAGATTACTGACAGCGGAACAGTTCCACCAGTATTATGAACCCCTCTACAAGTCGGAATATATGGGAGACGGGGCTGATGCCGACCGATTTCTAGACTCACGCCCAATCCTGCGTCCCCTCCCCCCCACCCCCCGAGAAAGCTGACCCTCTCGAGAGGCCCATCACCCCTCGGAGGTTATAAGACACCATTGTTTCTACGAAAACGAGCACTGCGCCGGGTGACAACGGCTTCACTGTTCTCTTCTACAAATCCCTCGCTCCACCCTGGCATGTTATCAGCCCTTATCATGGTTATACCCAAAGAGGGGAAGACCCAACCCAGTGCCAATCCTACCAGCCTATTTCCCTCCTCAATATGGACGTAAACATCCTAGCAAAATTACTTGCAAATAGTTTGGCCCAGCACCACCCCTCCCTGGTCCATGGAGACCAGGTTGGATTCATTCCTGGCACACAGCGGTAGGATATTATAAAGACTATGGACTTGATGTATGAATCCTCAAGTAAGGGCTTGGAGGCCTATCTCATCTCGTTGGATTCAGTAATGGCCTTCGACCGGGTTGAGTGACCTTACATTGGCAAGGTCCTGCAAAGAATGGGTCTGGCCGATACATTCCGTAGGTGGATTGCTACCCTGTATAATGGCCCCTCTGCCAGAGTAGCTGTAAATGGCTCTGTTTCTTCCCCCCCTCCTCCTCCTCTCAAGAGGGACTCAGCAGAGTTGCCCCATCCCTCCCCTTTTGTATGCTCTGGCGATGGAGCCCCTAGACATTGCCATAAGACTAAACCAAAGGATCAAAGGAGTTTGCTGTGGGGATCATGACTATAAACTCTCACTGTTTGCCGACTATATCCTTGCCTATATGACCAACCTACAAGATTCCCTTCCAACTCTCAACGACCTAATACGCACCTTTGCTAAGTTCTCTGGCTTGAAGATAAACCACTCCAAATCATGTATAATGCCCATGGGGGAAAGGGATCAGGAAATCGGGGGAAGGGACACTTTAGAAGGTATGATGATTGAATGGAGAGCTTCTCCATACCTGGGGATCCTCCTTCCTAGGGACTTGGGAGCCCTCTTTGAGATACATTTCTCCCGATTCTTGCCAAGATAAGGACGGACCTCCTACGTTGGGCCCCTTGAGTCTCATGGTTCGGCCGCATGGTTTCGATTAAAATGAACATTCTCCCCCATTTCCTCAATCTCTTCTTGGCCCTCCCCATCATTATCCCAGACACCTTCTTCTCAACCTTACACGGCCCGGTCCAGCGATTTATTTGGAGTGGGAAGAGACCGAGGGTTAAACATGCGACCCTGACTCATCCAAGGTCCTGTGTGGGTTTTGGTCACCCAGATTTCAGGCAATGCCACAAGGCAGCTGAATTCAAGGTAATGTTGGAGCAGATGAGAGACGAGATGGGCACTTATTTGACGTAAATAGAAGATATACCCACACACCCTAGAAAGGCAAGGGACATCTATGGGCCCCCGCCTAAGGTCTTCCCTGGCCATCTCAAGATTCACCCTACATTATAAGTCCTTTGGGCTTCTTGGAAGTGCAATGTTACGAATGCACCCCTTTACTCATGCCTTCCCCCAATACTCCTTGTGGGGTCCCCCCTTCGACCTGAGCAATAAGGGCTTGCGTAACACTCTGTCATGGTCCGACATGGGCCTGGAGAGAGCCACCCAACTGTTTTACCAGAACACCTTCATCGATTATAATTAATTAGCTGGAGTCATGGGGGAGAGATCAATGTCGATCTTCGAATAACTCAGCGTTAAAGGCATTCTGACCATTCCCATATGGTGCTCTGAATTGACTCGCCCCTTCAAACCCTTTGAGAAAATAATTGTGGAATCTACCACCAGGAGGGAATCGCTGTCAAAGATTTATAGAGTACTGATTACGGAAAAGCTGGAGGGTAGGCATGGCTTCCAACATTGCTGGGAGGCAAAGCTGTGGATGGTACTGGATGAGGCAACTTGGGGGGCAATCTATAGGGTACTCTTTTCGGGTACTCTTTATACGGCGGCTATGGAGCACAACTTTTAAGATTCTCCATGGTGCGAGCGAAGGCGGGGATGTTTTCTGCAATTTCAACAGCCTGTATAACAATCTTTGCTTTGTTCTCTGAAAAAACCTTCAAAATTGACAACTGACTCACCCAAACGTCAGATGCTTAGAAGAGGAACCGCAAGAGGAACTGGTGCTTGGCGTGGAGAGCAGTCGGAGCAGACCGACGCAGGCGCTGAGACGCTGACGTGGCGGTTTTCACCAGACATAATGAGTGAACCGTGAGGCTGGCTGGGGAAAGCGCCCGCAGGACAGCACTGCAGGACCACGCGGTCCAGCTCGAAGAAGCATGTCGAACAGGGTCAGGAGCCGCAGAGTAACTGCGGCAAGCTGAGAAGAGTTACAGAGATCCAGCGAGGCAGAGAAAGCTATGGGGAAGCCTGCGACCGACCAGAGGGCTGCAGTAAAGACCCTAAAGGTATTTGGGGGGCTGAGTCTGGGTTGGGGGTCCCCAGAGGGTACAGAAACCCCAACAATACTGCATGAAATGTATAGGAAAGGATAACTTCTGTGCGACACAGAAACATTATCGAAATATTGTAACAAAGGGAACATAGTCCAGGACCCTTACAGGAGAAGGACATGTCTCATAACAAGAGTACCTAATCTTCTTCGTGGCAGTACTTGGAGGCAAAGCGACCTAGGGCTATCAAGTAAGAGAGGAGAATGTGAAGAACTGTCAGAATAAGATATACAAGTGCAGTACTTAGCAGGGGAATAAACCAAGTCTGCATGTGAGATCAAGAGACTGTAAAGAGAACTCTGAGAATAATACAGATGAACACAGAACTTGGCAGGAAAGTAAACCAAACCTGTGTTTGGGACTAAGACTTGGTAGAGAAGGAAACCATGTCTGCCAACCAGGGTCTGGGACCCCTGTGACAAAGACAAAGCTTGAGAGAGGCTGTTGGGGAAGGGAGACAATTCCCTGCCAATTGTTGAACTGTGTTACAAGTCTGAGGAAAAGCTGGGGGGACGGGGACATCCCACTGTTAGTTGATGAACTGTACCAGAAGCCTGAGGAAGGCTGAGAAAGGGAGCCATTCAACACCCCCCCATCCCTCGAGAGACTTGCAAACCAAGAACTGGCCTCCTGATTGTCCAAGGGAAGGAAGTCATTCCTCTGAACTAAGAAAGTCTCCTTTTTATTTAGTTTAGTGTGAGGGACGGAGTTGGATTCGGACATAGGACTTTCAACTTGGTTGAGACAGGGAAACCCCTCTTAGAGCTAGGGCAAGACACGGTTCTCTTAATTTTATCACTTGAAAAAAAGTTTATGCCGGCCACAATGACGCCTCCATGTCGGAGTCTTACTTCTGCACCTCCACAGTGCAGTTTAGTTTATAATTTGTATAGCGCGACCTAACCCTGAGGTATCTGGGCGCTTAGACATGAAACATTTGTTACAATTGCAATACAGTAGAAGGTTGAAGCATTATGCAGACCAGGTTACAAAAATGGTCGGAGTAGCAACAGCAGCCAAGTAGCAACAGCAGCCAAGGGAGTAGTAGTCAGTGTGTCTACAGAGTAGTCAGTGTCTATGTCTATGTCTATATGTTTGTAACGCGCCGACAGCCCGCAGGCATCAGGGCGCGGAGAACATCTGAGAGAGGAGTCTAGTTGAGCGCAGTAAGAGTCAAGATACAAGTGGGAGGTCCTGAGATATCTGGGGGTTATTGGAAGAGGTATGTTTTCAGAAGTTTCCTGAAATTGCCGTAATTTCCTTCCAATCTAAGAATCCCTGGGAGGTTGTTCCAAAATTTGGCTGCTATGAATGGGAAGGCTCGGCCTCCCCCTGCTGCTCGTTTCACCCTGGGGATAACCAGGAGGCCTGTGTCGGCTGATCTCAGGTTTCTTTTAGGTGTGTAGGGTGCGATTTTCTTTTTAAGGTATCCTGGCGCCGTGCCATATAGGCATCTGTGCACGATCGTCATGGCTCGTGTGTCTACAAGTCCAGGTACAGATACAGTAATGAAGGCCAAACTGGAAAGGCCAAGGAGTGATGATACTAATCAAATGAAAGGTGGACCAATGTTGCTGAGTGAAGAGCAGGTCCTTCACTTTGGATCTAAAAGACAAGAAGGAAGGTTCGGTTCTAATGTCAGTTGGTAGGGTGTTCCAGCACTCTACTGCTAACACCGGAAAGCTTGACGCACCTGCTGCTTTCAGATTATACTTAGGTACATTAAGGCAGTGTAGATAAGGCGATCTAGTAAGTCTGGTGGAGCTATGCCTTGAAAATTTGTCAGACAGGTATTGAGGTGCTGTCATAGTCAAGCATTTGTGGGTGATGACAAGAATGAGTAGTTTAATTCTGTCACGTACTGGTAGCCAATGTGAGTCCCGTCTGATGGTGGAGATGTGATTGGTATGCGGTATGTTCAAAGCGCATCGAAGGGCATTGTTCTGGAGAACTTGTAATTTATTCAAGTTGCAATTAGTAGTGCCTAAGAATAGGGTGTTACAGTAATCCAGTTTAGATAAAATCAAAGCACTGGCGAGGGTGAAGCAACTGTTGGAGGACAGAAAGGGTTTGCAAGCGTTGATTAATTTGTTAGTGTAAACTGTGGTGGAAGCTCTAGTGTTCAATTGCTTTTTGAGGCAGAGGGTAGAATCAAGGTAGACGGCGAGGGTTTTGACCTCTTTAGCGACCTTGATATTACTGTCGATGTTGAATGATTGGTATTGTGGGTCAAGTTTGTTTAGACTGACTTGTGTGCCAACGATCAGAAGTTCCGTCTTGTCGTTGTTTAAGCAGATGCTGTGTAAAGCCATCCATGTTTGTATTTCTTGGTAAATTTAATTTAGCTTTATTAAATCTCTCTCATAGCACCCTGTGAGAGTAATGAGGACCTGGGTGTCTTCCGCATAAATCCATCTGTGAGGTTCTTAAGTGCCCTACCTTAAGGCCCTCACTGCAGTATAACCTAATATGCTATAATTCAAGGGAAGTTCTACACAGTATCTTTATGAAAATTAACTTTATATAGACTTGGGAGCAATGGAAATGCATTATGCTACAGGTGACCAGCTGTTGATTGATGACTTCTGCTGAAGTCACTGGAAATGTTCAAGGGTTCAAGTTTTAGAACTTCGATAAATCCACTGCTTTTCAATGGACACACAATATTAAAGGTCCATGGTTATGGTTCAGCAGTGCTATCAAAATTGGGGCAATCAGCACTTGTGGTCGTGCTTAGCTTGCACCCAAAGTTATTAAATGTAACAAAGACCAGAGAAAGTGATGCAGAGTGAGGTAAAAAAGGTGTAGGGGACGCTGCTTGCAGCAAAGAAGTAATAAGACAGAAAATCTGTTGTACAGTCCAGTCACTTCAGTAGCCAAGAAAAGAGCCTCAGTTGCCAAAATATGCAAGTGGTTATTCAATCAGGGAAGATGAGATCTTGAGCAGTCATAGGTCGCAGACCCTACCGACTGCCAGTTCATTGTAGTAGAGCCGCTCAGCAAGGGCTGTTCTAAGGAACCTGGAGTTAGGTAACTCAGCTGTGCCCACTAAGTCAAGGGATGTTAACACCAGTGTTGTTCCCTCTAGTCAAGTAGCATGAGGTACGCAGTACACAGAGCCTAAGAGTACATCGCCATTGCATTGTTGATTAAAAACAGGTGCCAATGCAGAGCCTTCATCTACCTTGGGCAACTTCCTCGTTCAGCTGCTTTGCGACTGACAAAGATTGTGCAAATTCCCAGATTTATTATAGTTCTTGTGAGTTAGATGCACATCAAGCATCCACTGATGGAAAATGCACAATTAATATTTGGCAAACATCCAATCAGAGTTGGACCCCACATTCAAACTTTCTCAGGCTTATTCTAGGGCACAAATTAAGGAAGGGGATTCAGCAGTAAATCCAAGTCAACCTTTCAAACATCAGTCACAGCTGGACATGGCTGTTTTAAGTTGCCAACTTCGAGCCGCAGGAATGGCACGTCACTATATGGCATTAACCTTTAAGCATGCTTACCATGCAAACACAGCCTGGTTGTCAATTCTCAATGGACATCTAAACCCAGGTAATCCCTATAAATGGAACAAGTCTTTGTTCAATTATCACAAAATTGCTGCAGCAGCAGCATGGAACCTTCTGGGACAAAGCTGCTACCAGCCAATGTGTTGTACAAGGTATAAGGCAGGGAGACCTGCATGTCAAAAAGGACCTCAGGGTACCTTTATAGGCAGCCTGACTTGGCAGTTTTGGAGGTACATGCAGTTACTTTACCAGTGGGGCCCTGGGCGGGGACTCACTGGGAAACCATTGACAAACCCAAAGAAAAAGAAGATCAGGGGATTCCTGGTCATGACTAACATTCTAATGAAAAAGACACCAGCGAGCACAATCGCTCCTGCCTCACCTCGGCCCAGCCATGTGGGATCCCGCCGCCGTGCTTACCAAGCATACAGCTTTCAGGGGAAAACAAGTGTTTTTGACTAGCACTGGGAACAGGATGCTGGCATCTTTTTGTGTGGTAGAAAATTAAGCTTAAGAGTCGATGGCAGACTAACACCAGCAGAGTAGTTAAAGGAATCACAGACACCAGTCACCTTTGTTGTTCTAGAATGTGTCACAATGGTTATCCTTCAAGGATTTGAGTCCAACTGCCAAACGTCGTGGAGCAAACCCTCTCCCAAGCTAAGATTGAGCATGTAACCTACTTTAAATTTAAACATAGATCTCTGCTGCTAGATCCCAATAGTTCTTCATTTTAAAGGCAGGCTACCAGCCTTCAGAAAGCACTTTAATGTATGTGTCAAAAAAAGGACCCCCACTTGTTGCAGCACTGTGTCACCATTTTCTCGTCAAGGCAGATGAAAAAAATGTAAAAAAACAAATGCAAAAAGACAAATTAACAATAAAAAATAGCCACATTAAACATTAAGTGTAAATTGTCTGGTACTTACTGTAGACGCACTGGCATATCCTGGTGGATAAAACTCTGGTGCATTCACAGACAATTGTGATGCTACTGCTGTGGAGTTTGCAATCTGAACTTTAGAAACCGGTGGTCCAGAGGACTGTGCTGACAATATATCTTGAGCTGAAGGCGGAGGACTTGGTTGCGAATTGTGGGCTACATACATATCGTTTATTGGAGGAAGAGATTTCGGGCGTCTCAAAGGATCTAAAAATAAATGTAAACAAAAACATCAATTTTTCGTTTTTACTTCTGCCCCACCCCCACATCATGGTTCAGTAATATCCAGAAACAAAAACATAAGGGGCTACAGTTTGTGAGGAGGCTACATTATCCAAACAGGCAAACAAATATGACTAACATTAACAAATCCAGGATCATTCAGTTTTCCATTAGAGTGAACTTCCAACATTACAAAAGCCACACATTTTATCCCACAGTAGTGTAGTAATCAAGTCTTCTGGATGGTGAAGGACCTTTTAGTGATAGCAGCTCGGTTAATGTAAAGAACGTGTCCAGTTGTAACACATACTTCAAGTAAATCAGGGGCTAAAAATAGGTTAATTAGGTTCTGGCTCTGTTCAGTTTGGTTCCCATGTCAGCAATTGAACGCGTTTGTGATGCCATTTGTCAATGATATGGCACTGACATTTCTGGACACATTTTTGCTCCCATTTTCACTTTGCATGGCTAATCATTTCAATACGGTTGCTTTGCCTTTTATGCCGCTAAGCTTTATTTTAGGCTGGACAAGTGGGTAGAAAAAATGGGAAATTCTACTGTGTAGCCCCTTATCAGCATAGAGGAAATGGATTTAAATATCATGAAACCCTGTTGTACCAGTCCGTTTTGATTGTTCGTTAAAAAATATTTGATCTTTTCTACTACACTGTACAAAAAAGAAAAAGTCCTCTTCAACACAATGAATACAGTTTTAGAGCTATGTGGCAACAGGTTCACATATGGTACAAAATTATTTTGCAATTACAACAGCAGGTTGTTCTTTTGTTGCATGCCCACCAGTAACCAAACACAGTTGGAGTGGTCCTTGTGCCAACTGACTCATTACTTGGCTTGTCCAGACAGAGTTTACATTGCACAATTCACAAGAACGGTAGAGACATACGTTCTTGCTCTCAGTTTAAATCCATTAAAAAGAAATTGGTTTTAAGAGTCAGTTAAGTAGGAGTTTGCCAGAGTCGGAGACTGAATATTTGCTTTTTGTTCGGACTCCGCTTTCCCTAAGCTGAATCACAGTGAATTGGAAACTTTGCTACTGCTCCTTTAAGAAAACAGCAAGCCCAGCTCTCCCTGCCGGTGCCTCTCGCCTGCTCCAGTCTTCAAAACCTAACTGTGAAACGAAGCAGTAGGCACGTAGGAGTTTGACGGAGTTCGCCGAGGGAAGCCAGGGGAATAATGTCGAAAGCAGCTAGCCCCTCCTCCCCCCGGTACGAGAACACGCCTTCGGGTAAGGCGCAGGGGGGTTAATGTGCTCAATGTGATTGAGACTGGAAGCTTTTAATTGTGGGGGAGAGAAAGAGACTCTGGAAAGTCCCGTTCCGGATGTCAGCCTGGCAGACTCTGCTGTTCGCCCAATAAATAATAAAGTTACCCACCCTAGTGACTACCTTACTCCTAGTGCATAGTGCCCTTTCCTCCATACTTATGGGACATTCCTCTGTCGTGTGGGACGGGACTGGAGCGCTTTGGTAAAAAAGCATCAAATTTGTCAAAAATGTGTCCTTCCTCTCTTTTTACATGGGGTACCGCACGCGGCCATAACCCCGCCCTCCTTAGCTCCGCCCAGCGCATCGCCCATCACTCCTTTTCTATCGCCAGGTCTATGACCTTTAAGCAGTAACAGAGGAAACTTTTTAGAGGGGACAGCGGGGGGGGTATGGAGGAAAGGGGACTATGGACTAGGAGTAAGGTAGTCACTACGGTGAGTAAGTTTATTATACTCCTACGTCCCGCCCCCTTTCCTCCATGCTTATGCGAGATTCCCAAGCACTCCTCACAGGAATTACGGGTGGATGGAAACTCCTTACTGAAACAGGCTCCTAACCACAGCTTGACCGAACTGAGCATGAGCCCTGGAACTCAGGTCCACACAGTAATGCTTACAAAAAGCCGATTGGGGGGGGGGGGGGGCCTGCGTAGCCGCTTTCGCCATGGTCTCCCAGGGAACATATTTTTGGAAGGCAACGGCAGCCGCCTTGCGCCGCACAAGAGGAGCGTGAATTCCCTGTGGGGCCAGAAGACCCTGAATGGTATAGGCCTCAGTAAAACAGACCGCGATCCACCGGGAGATCGTCGCTTTCGAGGCCGGCTTTACTTGCGGATTTCCGAAGGTCACAAAAAGCTGCAAAGAGTTACTGAGCTCAGGTGTTCTATCCAGATAGAACTTAATTGCTCTTCTAACGTCCAGGCAGTGCAGAACTCTTTTGGCCTCGGAGGCCGGGTCTGGGAAGAATACAGGCAATGAGATTTACTAATTCAAATGAAAATCAGAGACCACTTCTGAAGAAAGGCGGGATTTGTTTGCATGACAACCTTATCCTTATGAAAAGTAAAGAATGGATGTTCCACCGACAAGGCCTGAAGTTCACTTACACGCCTTGCCGAAGTCACAGTGATCAAAAAGGACACTTTCCACGAAAGGTACTTAAAATCGACAGTAGCCATGGGCTCAAAAGGCTTATGACACAAGGCCGTAAGGACCACATTCAAATCCTACCTTGGATGCAGGTTGCAAACAGGAGGATAAAGGTGCATCAGGCCTACAAAGTGTCTTTTAATGACTGGATTAGACAGTAAAAAGGAGCACTGGTCAGTGGACAAATAACCGGCAACAGCCGATAAATATGTCCTGCCGGACAAGACATGGATGCCAGACTCTGCCAGATGTGAAACAAAAGACAGGACCATGTCGATAGTAGCCTCCCTGGGGTCCAGCTGCCTAGCCAAACACCAGTGACAGAACCGTGGCCATTTGCTTCTATACTGAGATCTTTTGAGGGCTTGCTGGCTGCTTGAATAATGCGCATTCTATCAGAAGACAAATTGAAGCGCTCTAAAGATCTGAACTCGGGCACCAAGCCGCCAAGCTGAGCGATTGTGGGGAGGGGTGCCACAGCTGTTGATCGCTCTGGTGAAGGAGGTCAGAAGCTTGAGCGGTGGGCACAAAGATAGATGCTGAAGCTCCGAAAACCAAAACCTGGCTGCCACCAAGGGGCTATGAACAGCAGGGAGCAATTCACTGTGTTCCTTAGCTTGCAAAGCGCCCGATGGACCAGAGGAAGAGGCGGAAAAGCGTAGGCCTTCATGTTGGGCCATGGAATTTCGAGAGCATCCCCCAGTGAGGAGGCTCCGAGCCCGTTCCTGGAGGGATACAGGGGAAGTTTCCTCTTTGTAGATGTCTCAAAGAGGTAGGAGTCCCCCAACAGCAAAAAATATCCGAGAGGATCTACGTGTTCAGTTCCCACTCGTAGCTGACAATTGCTCGTCAGCTGAGGGCATCTGTAGTAACCTTTAGCTGGCCCATGATGTGTACTGCGACCAGCCAAATACCACGCTGAATCGCCCATTCCCAGACCTAAATGGCAAGATCCACAAGAGGAGGAGACCAGGTACCCCCCGGCTTGTTGATATGGAACAAGTTACTAACCTGTAACTGTTGTTCTCCAGCATGGGTCTGGCATGGATTCACATGCTCAAGAATATTCCCTGTCAGGCCGGGAATCCTCTGTATAGCAAAAAATCAGTATCAGTTTCGTTTCTGATCTGTCTTTCTCAGTAGTAACCAATCACTGGTCTCTGGGTCATACTGCCCCCAGCCAATGACTGCCCTCTCCCTAAGACCCACCCCCGGCAGCCATCCTCAGATTTGGTAGCACGTGAAGTGGCAGTATGACCAAGTGAAGAGCCGCAGAGGGGTAGGCGGGAGGGTTCGCATGTGAATCCATGCCAGACCCATGCTGGAGAACAACAGTTACAGGTAAGTAACTTGTTCCTTCTCCAGCATGGGGTCTGGCATGGATTCACATGCTCATGAATATAAGAATACATAGCAGTATACACATGCACAACCACGGGAGGTGGCAAAAGGCTCAATATAAAGCAATACAACAACTCAACATTAAGCAACTCTTACCTCCTCATCAGGCTCACCTTAGGCGAACAGGTTGCGCAGCACTGCCTAGCAGACTCTGGACTCCTCCCTGGAATCCTGGTCGACGCAGTAGAATCTCGTGAAGGTGTGCTTCGACCTCCACGTAGCAGCCCTGCAGATGTCAAGCAGGGGCACACCAGACAGGAACGCCGTAGTAGCAGCGATCGCTCTGGTCGAATGGGCTCTCGGACGGCCTGGCAACGGTCGGTTTGCCAACCGGTGACAGTGCATGATGCAGCCGGAGAGCCATCTGGAAATGGAAGTCTTCGAGAGAGCCTTCCCTTGATTCACAGGTCCAAAGTTCACAAACAGCTGTGATGTCTTCCGAAAACTCTTTGTGCGGTCCAAGTAGAACTTCAGCACTCTAGCTACATCCAGCGAGTGCAGAGTCCTCTAAGCCGGCGACAAAGGCGACGGGAAGAAAACTGGCAACACCAAGGGCTCGTTGAGGTGGAAGTCCGACGGCACCTTGGGCACGAAGGAGGGGTGCGTCCTTAGCACCACCCTCGTGTCGTGAAAAGTCAAGTATGGAGGCTTGCAAGACAGGGCCTGGATCTCTCCCACTCGTTGGAGAGGTGATGGCCACGAGGAATGCTGTCTTCCACGACAGAAACTTCAACGGCACTGAATGCATAGGCTCGAATGGGGCCCCCATGAGCCTAGTCAGCACCACGTTGAGCTCCCACGCCGGGGCAGGGGCCTTCACCGGCGGGAATGATCAGAACAGTCCTTTCATAAATTCCTTCACCAGTCGATGAGACCACAAGGGCGCCCGTCCTGTAGTTCTGGTGTAACGTGAGATGGCAGCCAGATGTACCTTGATGGAAGCGTGAGACAGGCCAGCCTTGGCCAAGGACAATAGGTACGGCAATACTTGAGGGGCCGTAATCCGCAGAGGGTTAATCTTCTGCGCACGTCACCAGACAGAGAACCTCTTCCATTTGGTCCGTAGCACCTGAGAGTTGAGAACGCCCTGGCCTTCGCAAGAACCTCTCTGCAGTCGGCCGGGATGTCGTATCCTCCAAACTCTAGTGCTGCAGGAGCCAGGCCTGCAAGTTCAGCGACTCTGGTTCGTGATGAAGAATGGCGCTTCCTTCTCTGGAGAGAAGATCCGCGTCCGTCGGCAGCTTGACTGGTGTGGACGCTGACAAGTCCAGAAGGTCCGGGAACCAGATCTGCCTCGGCCACGCCGGTGCGACGAGGATCATCCTGCACCGGGACCTGCGCAGCTGGTTGACGAGCCGGAGTAGCAACGGCGGGAACGCATAAAGGAACAGGCCATCCCAAGGGAACGAGAAAGCATCGCCCATGCTCCTCGGTTGGGGAAACCTGCTGGCGAACCTTCGGCACTTGGAGTTCGCCGCCGTCGTGAAGAGATCGATTTGGGGTTCGCCCCATCGTCGGAAGAGTCGGTCCCCTTGATCCTGGCGCAGTTCGCACTCATGGCACGAGCGCAGCTCTCTGCTGAGTGAGTCGGCGATGGTGTTTTTTATCCCTGCCAGATGAAAGGGTACCAGAAACATCCCTTGGGCGACGGCCCAATGCCACAGATCCTGGGCTTCCTTGGATAGGGCAGGGGATCTGGTTCCACCCTGCTTCCGAATGTAAAACATTGTGGTGGTGTTGTCAGTGAAGATCCTCACCACCTTGCCCTTGAGGGACGGAAGGAAGGACCTGAGGGCCCAGAACACTGCACAGAGCTCCAAGATGTTGATGTGGAGAGTCTTCTCCTCCGGGAGCCAAAGGACTCTCGTGTGGAGACCCCCGGTGTGCGCTCCCCAACCTTCCAGGGAGGCATCCTTCGTCACCGTCACCTGGTGGGCCGGGGCTAGGAAATCTGTTCCCGCCGTCAGATGAGAGCGGACACCCCACCATCGTATCGCCTGACGGAACGCTTCGTCGAGCGCGATCCGGTCCTCGAAGCTGCCTGTCGTCTGGATCCAGTGGGCGTCGAGGAATTCTTTCAAGGGCTGCATCCGAAGTCTGCAGTGGCGCACCAGATAAATGCAGGAGGACATCATTCCGAGGAGGGACTTGATAGACCTCACTCTGGCCACATCTGTGGCCAGCAGATGTTGCACCTTTCCCAGGATGGTCCTTATCCTTTCCTCCAACGATGAGGCCCGCTGCGCCACTGTGTCGAGCTGTGCTCCCAGAAACAGGGCGACTTGCGACGGGACCAGGTAGGATTTTGGAAAGTTGATGGAGAACCCCAGGTCCGTGAGCAGCTGGACGGTCTTCGCAGTGTGTTCCACGGCGAGCTCCCTTGTCCTTGTCCGTATGAGCCAGTCGTCCAGGTAGGGGTAGACGTGGATCCCCCTGCAGGCGCAGCCGCGCCGCCACCGGTGCTAGGCACTTGGTGAACGCCCTTGGCGCCGAGTTTAATCCGAACGGGAGGGCATTGAACTGGTAGTGCCGCCCTTTGACCACGAACCTGAGGAACTTTCGGTGTCTCTTTAGAATAGGGATGTGGAAGTATGCATCCTCCAAGTCCAACGGCGAGAGGAAATCACCCTCCTCCAGCTGTCCCAGCACGTGCTGGAGGGTGACCATCCGGAACTTCTGTGCCTTGATGTATTTGTTCAGTCGTCGCAGGTCCTGGATGGGACGCCATCCTCCTGTCTTCTTCTTTACGAGGAAGTATCTTGAGTAAACTCCGGAGCCCCGAAGCCTCTTTGGAACGAGCTTGATGGCACCTTGCCTGAGCATCGCTCTTACTTCCAACAGCAGTTGAGGGACGCGATTTTCCTTCCTGGCCACGGGAGGAATGCGGGGGCACCTCTTGTGGAACTCGAGGGCGTGCCCCAGGGCCAGGGCGTCCAGCACCCAACGGTCGGTGGAGATGGACTCCCACACGCCGACGAACTTAGTCAGCCGGCCTCCCACCGCGGTGCTTTGGCGGGGGCCCGACCCGACGGTCGGTTCAATCTTGCTTGGAGGCCTCTTTGCCTCCTCGACCACCTTGGCGACGACGGCGGGATCCACCTGACTTGCCGCGTCCCCTGTAGGCCTCCTGCGATGAAGATCTTGCCGCTTGACGGTACGTAGAGGAGCTGCTGCCGGCTCCCTTGGGGGCACCCTGTCTGCCTCCGGAGCTCCGAAAGGACGGCTGTCGCTGTTGGAGCACACCCAGTGCACGGGCCGTCTCCGTGTCCGTCTTGATCACCTGAAGGGATTCATCAACCGCCTTGCCAAAAAGGTTGTTCCCATCGAAGGGCATGTCCAAAACCTTGGTCTGTACGTCCTGGCGGAAATCCGTCGCTTTGAGCCATCCTCGTCGTCTCAGGCAAACTCTGTTGCGCAACTGACGGAAACCGGCATCGGCGATGTCCGTAGCCACCGTAATGGCGTGGTCCGAGGCAATCTCACCTTCCTGTAAGATTTCCAAGGCCTCAGTCCCCTTGGCGTCCGGAAGGAAATCCAACAGAGGGGCGATCTTGAACCATAACTCCCTGTCGTAGCGGGCTACGATGGCCAGGGCGTTGGCCGCCTTAATGGTCGTCGCTGCAGATGAGATGACACGTCGTCCCATCGCATCCAGCTTCCTACCCTCGCCGTCCGGCGGGGAGGTTGAAGTCGAGGCCGATGCCCCCCCCCCGCTTTCTTCTTGGCCGCCGCCGAAACGACCGAATCCGGGGTAGGTTGCGACCTAAGGCACAAGGGGGCAGCGTCGGGGACCCGGTACTTCTTCTCGTACCGGTCCCTCTTCTCAGGCGCCGTGGCAGGGTTTTTGAGGAGGGCGAGCCCCTCATCCCAGATGTCATCAAGAAGCGGTACGGCGAGGACCGTCTTCCTTTTAGCCTCGCGCTGTTGGTAAAGGAACCCTTCCTTCTTTTCTTCGGGGCAGAGCTGGAAGAGCTCGGATGCCCTGGAAATCATAGCATGGAAGGATCCAATCTCGTCGGGCGGGGACGCCCGGGCAGGGGGCGACGGGGGACACATCCCGTCGTCGCCTCCGTCGTCATCCGTACCAGTCGTAGTCGTGTCCATGCCTGTATCATCCCCGTGGGTAGTGGACCGGGGGGGAAGGCAGAGAAGGCCGCAGAGGCAGGAGAGGAGGCCTAGGATGCGTCCTCCTCCTAAGTGGTGGGCTCTCCGAAGGTCCTGGCTCCGGTTCCCCCGTTGGGTCTGGCTCAGGTACCTCCATCGGGGGAAGGGGCAACCTAGTCCTCATCTCCGAGCATAAGGACTGGATGGCTGACAAAATAGCCGCCGAGGTGTCCTGCGGCGCCGGAAACGACGGGAGCGAGGGCTCTTGAGGAGCCTCGTCTGCGTCACCGTCGGGATCCCTCCCGATGGGCTGGGCCTCCTCCACGACTTGGATGAGCTCCTCTTCAGAGGTCGTGTCCTTATCCACGACGGCCACCCACCCCTCCCCCACCCTTTCCAACAAGGACTTCGTGGGGGTCGAGCCAGGGCCGCGGCGACATCCTCAATCGAGGTCTTAGCAGGGTGAATTAAGGCTAACGTCACCTTCTGTACGCCTGGGGCCTTCACCTTGGGGGGAGGGTCTAAGCCTCGCTCCCCCTCTGCCGGAATCTTCGAGATCGACTGGGGCCTCTCCAGAAGCTTCGCCGGGTTCTCGGACTTCCTCTTACCCGAGCCAGAGCGTTGGCTTGTGGTCGATGGCGCTGGGGAGGATGCGCCCTGCCTGGCAGCCAAGGAGCCCGACCGTTCGGCGCTCCCGGTGCCCGCGGACTCGCGGTGCTTAGCCTTTTGTTGGGCCCCCGTCGCCGGAGCACCCTCACAGGACTTAGAAGACCGCTCAGACTTCTTTTTCTTCTTCTCGCCTGGCGGGCTCTTACCTTCCAACCAGTTGGCGAGACAGAGGTGGCGATCCTTCATGGTCCGCTCCGACATGTTCCCACAAAACGCGCAGTCCTTTTCCTTGTGCGTCTTGTCCTCATGGAGACAGTAGAGGCATAACGAATGCTCGTCCTCCTTGAAAACGTTCTGAAGCTGACATCCAGGGCAGGTCCTGAACAGCTTCCCAAAGCGTCGAGCTCCCTTTCTCCTGGGCCATGTCCGCTCCTGAAAAAAGCGCGAAATCGCAGCAAAAGCTCGAGAGCTACAGCACGAGGACTCCCAACACTTGAACGTGCGGTAATAATCTGAGGATGGCTGCCGGGGGCAGGGCTTAGGGAGAGGGCAGTCATTGGCTGGGGGCAGTATGACCCAGAGACCAGTGAGTGGTTACTACTGAGAAAGACAAATCAGAAACGAAACTGATACTGATTTTTTCTATACGAGTATTCCCGGCCTGACGACGGGGAATATTCATGAGCATGTGAATCCATGCCAGACCCCATGCTGGAGAAAGAACATGGACACTGTATTGTCCGTGCGGACACGGATCACCTTGTTGACTATGCCTGGTTTGAACGCTTTCAGCGCCAGGAATATCGCCAGGAGCTCCAGATAATTTATATGAAGCTGTCTGTCCTGTGGCGACCAAAGATCTGAAACCTGAAGATGATCCAGCGTTGCACCCGAACCCAGAAGGGAGGAATCCGTCGTGACAGTCAATAGTGGGCAGGGGTCCTGGAAGGGAGCACCCACCAACAGATTGCTGAGAGACGACTACCACAAGAGGCCCGCCCTCATGAAAGGTGGAACCAGTATCATTTTGTAATCTGGATCCACTGCCTGAAGCCACGAGCTCTGAAGAGCCATGTGCGTCCGCCTCATCTTGAGATGAGCAAGAGGAAGAGCCAGCACGCACAAAGCCATGAGGCCCAGAAGCCTCTGGAACCACCAGGCCGACATGTTCTCTTACTGCATAAACACCTGACACGTGGCGAACAGATCAGCCATTCTGTCCGGGGTCAATTACACTCTGCAATCGATCGTGTTCCAACGAAAACCCAGGAAAAATCAAGTCCTGAGAGACCGTCATGGAGGATTTCCGCCAGTCCACTGACAGCCCATGGTGGTACAGGAGCTGGAGGAGAGACAGAAGGTTGCTCGAGGCTTTCAGTGGACAAGGACTGCGCAGCAGCCAATCGTCCAAACAAGTATACACATGGATACCCTGTAGCCAAAGATAAGCTGTGATGACCGACATCTTCGTAGACACGCAGTGCCGAGATGAGACCAAACGGGAGCACACGAAACTGGAAATCCTCCTCACCTATGGAAAACCATAGGTATTTCCGATGCGGGCTCCAAATGAGGATATGCATATAAGCATCCTGAAGGTCCACCACGCTGAGCCAGTCGCCCTTCCATAGAGATAACATTATCTGGCCGTGGGTGATCATCTTGAATCTCTTGGGGAAGAGAAAGTTTGAACTGGGAAAGGTCTAGGATGGTGCGCAGGCCAGCCTGGTTGGGTTTGGGCACCGTGAACAGACGGGAGTAGAAGCTCTCCCCTCGCTCCCCTAGGGGAACGGGTTCCACCGCCTTGAGATCCAGAAGCTTCTGGACTTCGGCTCTGAGTGAGGGCGTCCCCGACTGCTGGAAGGGAGGACTGATAGGTGGGGTAGGGGGGAGGGGCAAGCGGAAGCCCGACCGAGCTTCTGACAAGACCCATCGGTCCTCGGTGATTGTCTGCCACACCTCCCAGTGAGACGCAATGCGCCCTCCCACCAGGGTCTAGTGCGAGCGCCGAAAATCCTCATTTAGCGGGCTTCTCAGAGGCGAGTCCCCCAGATCCTAAGGAGGAGGCCGAGGACCAAGCAAAAAACCAGCATTGCTGCCGACGGGAGTTTCTAGCTGGAGGATCGACTCTCTGTGTCTTTCGATCTAGAAACCCCCAAAACCCAGAGGAAGAACTAGGCTGCAAAGGCGTTCTCTGAGTCCTAAAAGGTAGTTTTACCAGAACGGACAAAGACTTGGCCGTCTGAGTGCTGTCCTTAGTTTTAGTCAGCTCTACATCCGTTGATAAATGGAACAGTTCTTTGCCGTCAAAAGACAGGTCCAGAACTTTATCCTGAACCTCCTTGGAAAACTTTGTGGCATGAAGCCAAGCCTGACTAAAGGTGTCCACACCAAGCATGAGGGCCCCGAGCCAAGGTGTCGACATGATGCGCCGCAGCCTCAAGCATATCCTGCGCCAGGACTCATCTGACAAGCCAGCCTTAAAATCTTCCAGCTTGTCCGCAGGAATAAACTCCTCAAATTCCGACAGGCCTTCCACATTTTCATATTTGCCTCTGCTAAAATGAGCTCTGCGTTCACCTGGCTTAACTGCAGGGCCGAATTAGCAAAGATCTTCCTCCACAAATAGTCAAGCAGCTTGTCCTCTTTGGCCAGAACCTGAGCCGCCGCTGTAGATGACGCTGAAGCCGGTCTGGTTTGAAGCGTGGCGGCCGCCACCACTATGGAGGAAGGAAGCGGGCAAACCGCTAAGGCTACCTCCTCCGAAGTATGAAGCCTATAACGAGCGTCAATCTTTTTGTTAACGTGCAGTCCAGAGTGTGGCTTATCCCAGACTTTGCGGACCTCGGCCCAAATGTCGTCCTGGGAGAACAAGCCAGTGCGCTCCTGAGGAGGCAAGGTGAACGCCCCCGAAAGCACCCCTTCTTGCGGAGGGGGGTGCCTCAGGTACTGGAACATCCAGAAGAGTCATGTCCAGTAGCTGGTCATGAAACGCCTTAACAGAGCGGGGTTGGTCATCGCCATCCTGATCCCCTTGCGTGTCATCCAACGCATCCGGATCGACCCGAGTCACGTCTGGCTCCGCCGAAGACTTGTCTATTGGACACAAGGGCGGCGGAGGAAGGGCTGGAGGTGGGCCAACTGGTAGAGGTGGGACAGCTGCAGGAACAACCGGTGCTGCGACGGGAACCGTCGGTACAGAATTCGGCCCAGGAGGGCAGATTTCCTTAAAAAGACCTCTGAAATATTCCTTCATTGGGTCGGAGTGCATTAGCTTCTGAAATTTTCCGAAGAAGGCATCCTCCGCCGAAGCCTTAGACAGTGCGGGAGGCGGAGGCCTCTCATGAGATGAATAGCTCCAGGGCCACAAGGGAGAGGGCTGCCAAGAGGGGCCCTCACCAGCCGGGTTGACATAGATCAATGGCACAGATGCCGCAGGGAGCGAGACCGAGTGCTGTAATGGCATCTGAGCATTCCAGTCAAACTAGACGAAACGGTGCACAAGGAAAATGCTGTTCACCCAAAGAAATGCTCCCAGCACCCAACGCTGATGGCGTAGGCGAAAGGGAAGAGTCCAAAATGGCCATCACAGTTCACACAGGAACGGGCGCCATTTTGTCAACGCCTGAGAACTGCGTCACATGTGTGAGTGAGGCAGGGATCTCCACAGACATGTCAGGGGTCTTGACTTTAGCCTTGACACAAGACACCTCGGCAGAGCCGGTACTGTGTGGCCTAGCATGTTTCTGAGACATACTAATAGGCAAATTAGCCTCTGAAAGAGGAACCTCTGCCACACCGATCGGTAACAGAGGAATTACGGTCAGCGACCTCACTCTGTGCCCCCTCAACAGAACCGGTATCGCCACTAGAGCGGGACCGATGAGGAACCCACCTCACCGACAAGACCTTAATAGGCCTCTCAGTTCTGTCGGTCACCTTAGCCTCTGATAGAGGGACCTCAGACCCCAGTCCGGTAACAGCTCCATCACGAGGGGCCTCGAACCTTGGTTCGGTACAGAAAAACTGAAAACCTCAATAGAGGCCTCTGGGCACGCCCCAGTGTCTGTATGGGAAGCTCCAGACAAGGAGACCTCGAAGCAAGCTCCGGTACCCACTGTGTCAGTAGAACTGATCTGTTCAATAGCCCTCACATAAGGGGCCTCGGATTGCAAACCGGTGTGAGCAGGCCCCCTAAGGAGGCCCTCGGAGAAAACTCTGGTCTTTTCTTAGGCCTGGAAGGCACCTCAGGGGAAAGCCCGGTAACAGAGCTTTTAAAGCTCCTCCCGGACCGGGAAGACCCCGGGAAGGTGTCCCCTAGTCTGGGTGCCCTAAAAACTAAAGAACTTACCGGACGTCTCGTCTTCTCATCGATGAAACTCTGAAAATGCAGAGGAGGAACGCGCTGAAACACCACCTCCCACCTGTAACGCTCACCTGATTCCCGTAGAGGCGCCGGTCTTGACTGGGCGTATACCGTATCTTCAAAGGTGATGTGTAACACACGGCTGGCTCTTTGGGCTGGACCTCTGTGCACTGTATGTCTGGCTCGAAGGGTAAGATGTCTGCAGATAGAAAATGTGGGATTAATGAACCGGGTTATTGAATGTCTCTCTCTTCTTCCCTTTCTCTTCTCCTGTAGAACCCCAAAGGTTAACGCTCTCACCTTAGGTAAGTGAACGCCGTGCTCTCCATCTGCCTCGAGGCAGGGTGCTGTAACCAGTTTCTTCACTGGATAAGGGGAGCAGGCCTCTTGACTTCAGAGGACTGCTGTTCGTCGTTTACTGCACGAACGGTAAGTTTCGAGTAATTCTAATGTCTTTAAAGTCTTTTGTAATGATGTCTCTTGTTTTGCAGGGTTCCAGCGATGGCGGATGGCGGGCTGAAGTGAGTTGAAGATGGAGCCCGTGTGATGAATAGAAGCGCCTGGAAGCACGTAAGTAAGCGCTTGTTGCCTGCTTCACGATGCGCTCTAACTGTCTTTTTATTTTGCAGGTACAAGTTCGGGGCGGCTGCAGGGTGGCGGAATACCCACTGGGTTAGATGTGGAAAGGAGTAATGGCACGTGAGTATTAAAGTTCCACAATGTCTTTAAACACACCTTGTTTTGTCTTTCAGATGCGGGATGCAGCGCCGAAGGCCTCCGGAGCGTGCAAAGAGTTGGTAAGCTTTTGTCTTTCAGATGCCGGAATGCAGTGTGAAGACCTCCGGAGCGCACGAAGAGTAGGTAAGCCTTTGTCTTTCAGATGCCGGAATGCAGCGCGAGGCGTTGGTGACAGCGATGGACCAGGTAAGTGAAGAGCTGTCACTGAAGACCGTAATGCTAACCTGTTCTTTCTTGTCTTTATAGGTGTTGCTGAAGACTGGATTCAGAATGGTAAGCCTTTTTCCTTAGGCCCAGGATCAGATGCAGAAGACACGATGAGCGTTCTGCTGCTGAGGATGCAGAATAACGCAAAGCAAGATTCATCCATCGGGTGTGGTTTAAATAGCCTCCTGTAGTGCTTAGATGTCTCCTTCCACAGCCACGCCTAAGAAAAGAGTTCCTGCTTTCCAGAAGAGTTCCAGTGTTCTGAATCTAGGGAGTGGCTCCTGCCCCACCCAACAGGAAACGTAGTTCCAAACAGAAGAGGATCAGAGACTCAACTGGCAGGCAAGTAAGCAGCATGGTCTGCTGCAGGTAAGTCCACCCAAGCATTATGAGCCCGGCGCTTCCAGCGCTGGGACTGGGCATATTTATGAGCCTGGTGCCACTGGCGCCAGGACTGGGTCCAAAAGGTCCCAATTGGGACTGGTTGGCACTCGGAACCTGGGTTATGGATCTGCTTCCAAGGGAGTTGGGAAAACCCTGACCTTTTGGAAGCAGAGATCATGACACCACCGCTCCAGACGACGTTGAAGTGCCCGGACCGAAAGCGAATCGCAGTAGAAGCACGAGTCCCACATGTGGTCCGGACCCAAACACTCTAAACAAAGAATGGGGATCTGCCCTAGCGAAGCGTCGTTGGCAGGAAGAACAATTAGGAAAATCTAACCGAAATGGCATAGACGGACAATCACGCGACCGCTAAGCCGGAGCAGGAGAGAAGGACAATGGAAGGAAAAAAATCTTCCGAAGATACAAGTGCATCCAGTCCCGAACATGCGGAGAAAAGGACTGATGGGCGATGCGCTGGGTGGAGCTAAGGAGGGCGGGGATTACGGCTGCGTGCGGTACCCCGCGTAAAAAGAGAGGAAGGACACATTTTAGAAAAATGTGATGCTTTTTACAAAGTGTTCCGGTCCCGTCCCATAGGACGGAGGAATGTACCATAAGTATGGAGGAAAGGGGACGGGACGTAGGAGTATATTAAGGCGAGAGGGCGGGGGATAACAATGAACACCCCAATAGCGAGGGATGGAGATGCACAAAGATCTCCTCAAGTCTGTTTGCTGCTATAGAGAGAGGAAAAACTGTGGAGATGCATGATACCTGCACCAACAATTCAAACACTATGGATGAAAGGAATCAGAGAATGAAGCATGTGGTGAGATCCCCTAAAGAACTGATGGAATGGGCCAGTATGATGGAGGACTCCCAAGGGTGCGTTTCATAGTCCAGTGGCGGGTCAGATACAAATCTGAACAGGGAAAAAAGGAGTGCGCCTGGCCGGGTTAAAAAACTTAAAGCAGATGTCACAGATGGAATGAGTTATGGGCACCCGAGGTTGGTGGTGAGCAATATGCACCGTAATGGAGGCCAAGACGGTAGGCCAAGTATGAATCCTGGTACCCCCTGAAGTGGGTCAAAATGCAGACTTGGCGGCTCACTTAGAAAAAGGAACTAGCGGCATTGACCACAAAAATCGCGCATCAAAATCACTTGTGACTGCCCTGTGTAATCGAGAGAGTGCGCATTCTAGATGATAGGCAGATCTGATAGTGGAATTTGAAGCTGCCCGAAAGGAACCATTACAATCCATGTTTGTGAGACATTGAACGCCAAATGGAGTATAAATCAGTCTCACAACAAACGGAAAACAAGAAGAGAGAGAAAAGGCCCACTTCCTGAGAAGGCTTTGGAGCAGGCCCGTTCACGGTCACCATATAAGGAGTACGAAGTGGAGTCCATAGAGGAAAGGACTCGAAATAGGAGCACGGCAGGTGATCAGGAGGATTCAGCATTCAAGGGGAAATTTCCTTCAAATTCCCAGAGTACCTCTACACCTTCCTCAGGCTCATTTCAACATTGTTTGGATTATGTAAGAGATGACAGTTGGAATAGAGAGGCCTTGTTGAGCATAGAGGAATGGGCCCATCTTCAACAGCTTATGATGGCCTCTCTAACAACATCACTGCCGTCCTTTCACAAAGTTGTATGAGGTGATAGCAACTAGCCTCCAGGATCAATCTTCCATGATCTTGGGAATATACAACAAACTGATAGGCATGGAATCTCTGGCGAACAAGATGGAAGCAAGAATGGACAGAGGCAGAGGTCTCGATAAACTGGCAAAATCGCCTATGCGATCTGGCCCAGAGGGACACAACAGATAAAACCGCTATGATGGAGGCGCTGTTATTAGATGGTAAATGGATGAGGGCTCGGATCAAGGAGCTGCAAAGATCTAGAGATACGAAATTGGATGGCCCTGCAGTAGTGCAAGAAAGATCAGGTCCTAGTGAGCCTGCTCCTCCCACTTTAGAGAAACACGGTGCAATAATGAATCCCAAGGAAGGAAATATCTTCTCCTTGTTTAAACCCTCTAAAGCAGTGTAAGTAGGCCCAATCGTGGTTAGTGCTACTAAGAAAAGCCAGCAAAACACTAAGAAATCAAAGAACATGTCTCTAACTACAAAGTGAAGTCTCTTGAAGACGAAGTGGAGGAAGAAGTGCTAGAGATATCTGATGCAGATCTCAGCAACCATATAGAAGAAATTGAAAGAGTAGAAGAGGATGAGCTGTGGAAATAAGTTAGTAATTCAGAGTGGGCGAAAATCGAGAGCCAACTAGAAGCCAAGATATGGCCCCTCCAGAAGGAAACCCAAAAACTGAGTGAAAATCCCCAACCTTTAGCATTGCGACAAGAGCAATGGCCATTTCGAACAATGGATGAGAAGGGAAGGGGAATTTCATTAAAAGGCTCCACCAAGGCTAGGGTGGAGGAGGTGTGGAAAAGTCTGCAGTCTAAGGAGAAAACAAGAGCTTCCCCCGTGAAACCAGAAAAAGTAGATACCATGGAAAAAGCAAAGGTCGGTCAGAGATCTAGCCTTAAAATATACTTGGAGAGAATTGCCGGGGGTTCTAATACACCAGTGCTTAATAGAAGACATTTTTTAAGACTATTGAACTGCATTATCCCAGGTCATCAGCTATGCACGAGACACATCAGCATTGTGGAACTTGTCCTAGGTAAAAGGACAGATTGGGTCATACTCCACTTAGCCTCTCAATCTAAGAAAGATCTAATTTGAACTCTGAAGGCCAAATTCCTCCCATTGGACTACGAGATAAGTGATTATCAGGAACAGATAAGAGCCAATTGGAGAGAAGCAACGATTCTGAGGGAAATAACGAAGGAGGACTCAAATGAAAAGACTCAAAGGAACGCAAGCGCTATTGAGGAAAGAGGGTTCAAGCCCATAAAAGAAACTTGAGATCCTGGAAATATACAATTGACAATCAGGAAAAAAGAGGACATAAGAACAATGGAGAAAAATGTGACAACCATCGAGGGAGAGTCATGGGGCTGGTTAGCGGGCGCTTTAGGTAGTGCTCAGGGAGAATAGATCCATGTTAGGGCTGCGAGAGAGCAGTTGAGGATAGCCTCCTGGAATACGAGGCGGTTCCGGAGACACTTTTCTGAAAGGATCAAGGTCTTGGAGAGGTTTGATGAGTTATGTTTCCAGGAGACGTGGTTGAGGGAAGTCCCGTTGTGTGATGGATACAATGCCCATTTAAACCTGGCTCCAAAAGGGCCAATTGGTCAACCTTATGCGGGTCTCCCAACCCTATTAAATTGGATTCGGGCTGGAACATCACAAAAGCAGACTGTCCCAATCCATGTGTACAGATTACGACATTGGAACAAACAAGGATGAATCAGCAAACCTCCCTGCTGCTGATTAATATCTACTGGCGGGTTAATATGAGCAAGGAAACTACAGTAATGAAGACGATTGTGAATGCTATTGATAAAGCTCTGTGGGAAAGGGACGATGCGAAAATAGTAATTTGTGGGGGATCTAAATATCAAACTATTGAGGAGTGGGTATCCATTGAAAGAAAGAGTATGGAACACAAGAGAACGGGAGTGGATGGGTAATATGGGACCAAAGGACACGATTATGCTAAATGGCCAAACTCTGGGCGATATGCCAGGGAAGTGCATATGGAAACGCAGGGAGCAGGAATCTTGCATCGACTATTGCTTCGTCTCCCGAAATTTAAGAGAAAAGGTGGAGAGCTTCACTATTTTGCCACAGGAGCTTAGTGATCACGACCTGCTGGCTATTTCCATCGAAGGTGATATGGGGATAAAAGCGAGGAAATAAATGCGGGCGGTGGTATTAGAAGGGGGAAGAAATCCCTACATAGATTCGGCCCTAGCGGATCCTACGTGCGTGGAGTACCAGGGTATTCTTCAAGAGTATGGCCAACAAGGAGCAGGGAAAAATAAAGATCAAGGGGCACAGAAGCATAGCTACGACCACGCCTTGGTAAAGAGGAGACAAATGTGGAAGTCCATTAGGCAGATAAATAAAGAGGGGGACAAATTTAAAAGAACTGAGAAAATGTGGCTAGTTAAACAGCAACACAGAAATTGGTGTACTGCTACTAAGGTTGGGAGAGTCCAGAAGGACGCAGAACATATGCTGAAAGTGGTCTGTGCTAAAAGCACAAGAAATCTGTGGGAGCTAATTAATAATGGTGGCTCCTTTATACCTGCTTGCATAGTCAGTATGGTGTCGGAACAGGGCTGCGTCTCCCACTGTACAACCTTGTTCGTGGACCCTGGTGGGTGGCGTGTAAGGCTGTAGAGCCGCAGCTCCCAACCTGGAAATTTGCCTTCGATTAATTGGACGCCAAGATGATAAGCAACCTAAGCTCATCTCGAGCCGCTGGACCGGGCGATCTATCCAACCAGGAACTGAAAAACAACAAGGGCCAATGGAGCAAATAATTAGTAGTTTTATTCGCCCAGATCATGGTTAACAAAAAGATTCCAAGAGGCAAATATTGTGCCATCTTCAAAAAAGGGGATAGCGTGGTGCCGAAAAACTACCGTCCCATCGCCCTCCTGGACTCCATAGGGAAATTATTTGTGACTGTCCTGTTAAGAGATGTAAGATCATGGGCTGAGAAGAATGGTATCCTTAACTGGTTTTGTCAAGGCGGTAGGTACCAACCTAAACCTCTTCATTATTAATATTCTAAAAGAGAGGACACTTGAAGCAGGAACGTGCCTGTACTTAGCATTTATGGATCTCGAACAGGCATTCAACGGAGTCATTCGGGAGAAGCTCTGGGCCAAGTTGAGAGCGTGGAATAGGCCCGAGGATCTGGTAGAAGCCATGGATACGCTCTAAACAAATACCTCAGTTAGGATTTGACTTTCAGGGAAAGGACATCTGTCACAAAAAATCTCAACATATGGAGGCCTTAAACAAGTGTATGCCCTGGAACCTTTCCTCTTCTGTTTGTATATTGCGGAACTGGCGGTCTCGCAGAGTGAGGTAATCGCTCTCCCCTCCTCACCCAAAAAAATCAACCGTGTAGCAGTGCCTTGGATATTATTTGCTGATGAATTAGTCTTTTTAGCTTTACTATCAATGGTCCTTCAAAGAAGGATTCATGCCTTTAGTTCCGATCTAAGTGAGAATGGTATGAAGATTAACGTCACATAATCCAAGGTACTGACAATGAAGTCGGCTCACAAGAAGAAAAAGGGAAATTCTATATGGAGAGTGGGTACTGAGCCACATCAAATAGTAGAAACCATGATTTATTTGGGAATGTGATAAACAGGAATGTGAAAGACCTGGGGCAATATATACACTTAAGATCTAGATTGAATACCTTTATTAACCAGGGAAGAGACTTCCATAGGACATTTGGGAGATATACGATGATTCCCATTCTTTCCTTTTATGAGCAGAAAATTGCCCAAGTCCTAACATATGGATCAGAGGCTATTCTGCATTTGTCTTGGAAGACATGAGAGAAATTTGAAGAACCTTTCTGGCCGACACTATTGAGACTCCCCAATGCTGTACCAATGGGTACCATCAGAGAAGATCTGGAGCTACAATCACTAGAAACCCTGGTATTGTGGAAGTTGATTACCCTATACAGGAAATGTGTGTATGAAACTGAACTAGCCCCCTATAGTAGGATCTATGACCGCAAAGAAGGTCAGGAAAAACATGTGACCCATTGGAGACTGAAGGTGGAAAAAATCTTAGAGCAGAAAGATATACGCCCGAGTGATTTAGCTATTAATCCTTCCAAAGTCAAGAAGCAATTGCAAGAATTGGATTGGATTAATACGGTGGAAAAATGTGACCGAGACAAACTGAGATGAACGAGATCTGATGAAATGAAAGGTCTAAATTCACTCCCAAGGTACCTGCAGCAGTTTCCGTCCCTGCACTATCGAGACATGTTACTACGGCGCAGATTAAATACTTTAGCCACAGGAGAAATCCTATGGGCTCGGAAAATGCCAGGCACTAAAAATGCCCAATGTAGCTTTTGCAAGGGGAAAGATACTGTGGAAATGCTCTGCCATTGGGTAACCGCCTGCGATTCCCTAAAAGAAATTAAACTCTTATCTAGCCGACTACAGAGTGCTTGACACTACTCTGCGTCCGAATGAATGGTGGGCTTGGATACTCGTGGGAGAAAAAAAAACAGCTTAGTGATTGCAGTACTGAAAATGATTGAAACAGTTCTGAAGATGAAGAATGAATTGAGTTAAAAGGACGATTGTTAATACTTTTGTATATCTCCTTTCCCTCTTCTTTACTTTTAATGAAGTTAGGATAACTGTTAGGATAAATGTCTTAGGATGATGTAATAATGTTAAAGGTTTATGTTGCCGTGGCCACTGTGTGGTCTTTTCTTTTGCTTTTTAAACCAATAAAAAACATTTTAATAAAATAAAAAATAAAAAACAAGCACTGGCAAAAATATAAAAAGATCACTTTTGACTTTGCTAAAGAAACTCTAAGATCCATGTCTTTTTCCTCCTAGGTCCTAGGCACGGAGACTAACGCGACACACAAATGTGACATTAACTTAAGGGGCGAGTGCTGCAAACTGAAGAGGTACTGTACATATATGACAAATATTAGATAGCTCTAATCGTCTTTCTGATGCTTGTATTCGCTTCGATTCACATGCTTTGCATAGGCCCACTTCTAGTGGTTGGTACAGAATATTACAATTGAAAAGGGACATCACTGGGACGTGTTTGTAATACTATCCCTAGTGTGACATGTACTGTACTGATGGTCCTTCACAGGTCATGGTCCACAGATTTTCTTTCTGACCTGAGGTTGCATGAAGTGTGTATTCAAATACAAAATAAAAGTGAAGAATGGTATAAACTACATGTGTACCTTCTAATCCCAAAGAGGGAAGGAAGAGTGGCTACCTGTTAATGCAAGCATCAGCAAGAAGATTACAGGTTGGTTATATTGGTCTTCTGAGGCGTGTGGATCTGCTTAGAACCACATGCTTTGCATAGACTAGCAAGCAGAACCAGGAGAAGGAGGTGGGTGGTTAGGAGGGACAGAGGTAAAAAGACATCTTGACACAGCTTGTCCTACTTGAGTCACTCCTAGTCTTTGTGTCCACACAGTAATGTTGGATGAATGTGTGAACTGAGCTTCATGTTGCGGCCCTAAAGATTGCCTCGAAGGACACAATTGCAATGAAGGCTAATGTGGCCCTAGTACCAAGTGTAGAGTGTGCTTTAAGTGTAAATGGTAGTGCTTTGTTAGATATCCTGTAGTACTGCTGTATTCATTTTACAATCAATTTACAGATGGTTGCTTTGGAGACTGGGTCCCCTTCTCTCCCTTCAGCTAAGGAAACAAATAACTAGTCTGTTTTACTGATTGGTTTCGTCTTATTGAGAAAGAACAGGACAGCTCCCCTTAGATCTAGTGTATGGAGGGCTCTCTCTCATAAGTTTTGTTAAATTTTGAAAAAAGACAAGTAGTTCATCTGATTGGTTGACATGGAATCTAGAAGTGAATTTCGGTGCGAACCGTGGCCGAGTTCTGAAAACCACTGTTTTTATGTATCGTGACAAAAGGCTCCGAGACGGATCATGCTTGGAGCTCACTTAGTCTCCTGATAGAGGTGATGGTTATAAGAAAAGCAGATTTGTGGGGGCGTGGCCAGGTAGGCTCACATGCAGTAGTGCCTGCTGAAAGCTCTGTCTCTGGGCGCCGGTTTACCCCTAAAATATTCTTTATATGTCTACTTTTATCCCTCCGATTGCAAGGTACTTATCCCTAAACTGATTGCGCTTCTGAAAACCTGTGCTTAGGGATGTGGAGGAGCCCCATGCCGAAGGTGTGTGGGGCTCTCCCCTACAGCGATCAGGCAATATGGCAGCGTCCCGCACCTTTGGCGCTGAAGGTGGGTAGTGGGGATCGGCGGAAATTGCATTTAGCAGGGCGTTGAAGGGAGCGAGTGCCAGCGGGTGCCAAGGACCCTCACTATCGGCTCGCTAGCAGCAGTGGGGCTGACGTGGAAGCAGAGAACCTCCCTGCTGCAGCGGCTCTGGTGAACTGGCATCAGGTCAGGGGCCTGGTTTGTGGAGCGCAATCCGGATGACAGCGCCGGGTGAGTGCTCCCTCTCCTGGGCCCCCGGGCGGCGTCTTGCTGAGACCTATGGTCGTGGAGGGAGCGCCTTGCCCACGCTGTACTGCAGGCCCCCTGAAGTGGCTCTCCAGGCAACTGGGAAGAGCTGGCGCTGCGGATCGGGGCAGAAGCCCCCTCCCACTGGAGGAGGTGCGCCAGGCCCGCTTCTATGAGGGGGCTTGTTCTCATCCTTTGAATTAAGCGCCATTATCGACACAGTGCACCTCACAATATCTCATACGATCCTGCCCATCTACTGGAGCACCACCTAAAAGGTTATTCGACCCACCTCTACCTAAACTTTGGCAGGGGCCACCGGGGGAATAACAGCTTGTGTGCTTCTCCTAAACCGAGTGCCTGCTACATGAAGGGGTTTTCTCTTTGGCGTGGTTCCCTGGGGGACATCCCCCCCAGCACAGCTATCTTCCGGGCCCCCTCTACGGCTACCGCCATTTTGCTGACTGTGCTGCTGAATCCTGCATTCTTTTCCAGCAATGCCCAATTCTGGTGGAAAGGTAAAATCATCGACATTAAAGCCATGCTACCTTCACAGGAGGCAAAAAGCAAGCAGACGCAATCGATAGTGGGCGGAGATTCACTCGCCCCTGCCGTGCCCACGCTGAACCATCATTCACTAGGCAAGAGTTTGAGGACATGTTAAGGCTTTCAAGCAAGACATCACTCAGGAAATCACTTTGGAAATCAAGGCTTCAAAGGATAGTCTGGCTAAATCAACCTGCAACCTAAATTCCCACCTTGTGGGTCTGGAATCCCGTGTGAATGATCTGGAGGACACTGAGCAAACAGACCCACGTTCATGCAGAGCTGGCAAACCGAGTGGAACAGCTGGAAGACATCTGGACTAAACAGGCGGATTTAGAAAACAGATAGTGGCGGAATACCATCTGCCTGCATGGGATCCAGTGCCAGGTTCAAAACCATGACTTGGCAGACTATTTCCGTGACCTCTTTAGGTCACTGCTGAAGCTGCCAAAGTCAGAAGAGTGGATCTTGTACAGGACCCACTAGGTCTTCTGTTCTGCACAACAGCAGTGCAATCTGCTCCCAGATGTCCCTAAGCGTATCCACTTTTTTCAGCAAAAGGAAGCAATAATGGCAGCTGCTCTGAGAAAGGTGCCTGTCTAATTGTGCGGGTCCACCATCACCTTAATCCAGGCCCTCTAACAGCACACCTTGGCTAGCCGACGGCGACTACAGAGGGTCTCTTCCCGACTGCAGTCACAGAAAATCTGCTATCGCTGGGGATTCCCCTGGAAACAGAACTTAATCATCACTATGTGGTTGGGGGAGCAGATGGGGACACAGCGACACCCCAACTGCCTGCTGAGGGAGCTAACTAGGAGCCCAGAATGGACTTCAGTCCCCAAGACGGAAGGAGGAGACCAAGAGGAAGGTGTGATCTGGCAAAAACAGTCCTACAGCCCGAAATAAAGCCATGCTCGATAGCCCCAGATGGACAACTAGGGGCTACTGATCAGGCCATTGTTTTCTGGTTTACTGGGCCTCCTGGTTCTGAATATGCAGCAGGCTGAATGTGTTCTTGCGGTTCGCATTGGGGTTTTGCCACAATCTGAGGGAATGAGTGGGGGATGACGGTTGCACAGAGCGGGAGCACTCGATTACCCAGTTTAGATGGCGAAAACTCTACTCTTTGTTCTCGCTTTTTTTTCCCCATCACTGTTATGTTAGTTTTGGGGATTTTCATTTCATTCATATCACACAACGACGTTCTCCTATTGCTCCTGAACATCTTCCCCCGCAGACCCAAGTGCTAGGTGTAAGGTGCGTCTCCTGTGTTTTAGTCGAGCCTGAAGGGACTCATGATGGCAGTGTGTGACGTATCCTTTGTGACCCTGAATGTACAGGTGTACAGGATCTTAATGACCCATTGAAGAGCAAGGCGCTGCTTCATAGACTATCCACTCTGGATGCAGCCCTCCTATTTCTACAAGAGACTAATGTATTGCCTGCAGATGAAGTGCGACTCAATAAACTAAACCCCAGCCTATTTTGCATCTAGTTGGTCAAAAACATGCAGAGTTGCCATTATGGTCTGTAAAGGCACGTCTTTGAAGTTACTTAAAGTGTTGCGAGATGGGAACGGGAGATGCAGCTTATGGCACTTTTATACGGCCGCAAACTAACTAGTATCGAGCTATGGGGTGTAGTGAAAACTACTGCATAACCTCTACAAAATTCTGTTAGATAATGAAATGAACATAGTAGACAAATAGTCTTGTAGGTGAAAATCTTTTTAATTTGTCATAATTGTCGTGCAGAATCCCTTGGCGATGCATTTCAGACGGCGTGTCCTTCGTCAGGGCGAGCTCTATAAATAACACAATATTGCACAAATGTTTAGGTGTAAACCTTTATAACAATTGATAATTTTAGTATAAACATGTCTTGTTCAAACATATAATCATGGGCACAAATATGTACCCGATGAGGATGGGGGAGGTAGCACTGAACTCGGGGCGACTAGAGTTTCCGCTAGCTGGTGGAGTTGAGTATGGCTGAGGGCTCGAGAAACTCTCAAATTCCTGCAATGTAATGGTATGTATTGTAAGGCAGTGTGTTAGATTAGAGTATGTGGTATATTCAGTTAAAAGAGTTAGTGAAGCGGCTGGACTTAAAGAAAGTAATAGTGTAGTTCTTACCACAAAGATGTGGTCTTTGTTGACTCTCGGAAAGGATACTGCACAAAGTTGTCTGGTGTGTCAGGTCAATTACTCCAAACTCCTGTGAACATGAATATGTATCCTTACCACAGATATAAATGTAGATATCCATATAAACCCCAAAGGACTACAAATCCGTAATTGTGCACTTCTTACCATAAAAGTAGTGAAGACAGTGCTGAATGTTGAGGAGAGGATGGCAGCGCTGCCTGTAAAGAACGAGGTAATGCACCAAACGCGAAGTTTGTCTCACAGCTATGTGTGTTCTTCTCATTTTGAACCTCGCTAATGGTACCGCTAAGAAATAGGATGCCATTGGGACTAGCAGCCTCAGAAACCACCAGCCGGTCATATGGGATGAATGTAGGAAGAAAACAAGTTTGAAGTATATTCTTTGCGTTGTCCGTTGTAACAAACACCCTGACCACTGTTGTGTTACAGTGAAATCCTACGAAATTCAGGTCCTGTGTAGCCCATCATGAAGGATTTCAATAAATTCACTGAGAGATCTAGGCTATGAAGGTAGAGCAAGATTTGTAGATGGAAACTGCATTTGAGCCAACTGGGTTACTGTAATGCACACATTTCATCAGTGGAAGCAATAATTGGTCATTTCTTTGCATTGAACCTTATTTAGTATGGTATTATGGCATACTATATTCAGAAATTTGTGTTTTGAAAGATTCAGATCCGGCAATATTAGAAGAGTTTAAAAGAGAAAACTGGGTTCGGGGGACAACCAATATGCCATCACTCTTGGAGCAGATGTTTAAACATCAGAACAGAGGTCTGAAAGTTACTGGAGATTTCCTAGACCTAACAACCTAAGGCAATTTCACGCTTTCTTTTTTTAACAGCACCAGTGATAGACCATCCTCTGAACAGGCATCGAGCATGGAATGGATACCAAAGCAAGCAGCATCACACAATCGCGTTATGGCTAAGACTAATTTGCACTCTGGGAGGGGGTGCTGTCCAATCAGGATGCTCGGAACGCGGGCTGTATTCTCTAGTAAAATCCTGTGTTCAAAGTAGCCTGGGTGGCCAGTGTCACCTTCTCTTCCCTTCCCCACTCCCCCTTCACCACTTAGCACCCGTGATTTCTTTTCTACATGGGTGCTAAAGGGTGTCTTTTTTTTTTTTTTTAAGTATCTTTCTCAGTGCAGCGGACATGTTGACAGCAGCACTGCGAGGCGCCAGGCCGCTCAAGAAAGGTACTGTTTTTTTTTCTTAGTTAAAAAAAAATGAAAATAAATTTAAAAAAAAAAAAGACACCCGTGTACAGAACTACACAGTAACGGCACTGCCAGCCTTGGGCCCTTAACTTGGGCAGCAGGCCGTTGCCTACAGGATCGCTCCACCACCTCGGGGCATATCGCCTTAGTAAATAAGGAGGCTATTGCAAGAGAGCTTAAACAAATGGGAAAACCATTTGGATATAATGAATCTGAACTGGTCAACATTGCCAAAGGAAATATTTAATAAAAGTATTAAAGATGTCTGTTAACTTCATGCTCTTGGTATTACGATTGTAGGGCGAGTTCAAACTACAGACTCTACTCTGAAACTAGCACCATAGATTCTATCAAGAAAAACAAACTAAATCTGTGTTATGAGCAGACCGATAACTATTTGTTGTAAGCAAACCAGTTTCAAGGACATTTACACGAGACAATAGGGATCTATGAATTTTCAGTGCCACCAAAAATGCACACAATCCAAATCTTTAAGTCTATCCCATCACCACCACCAAAAAGCAGCACCATAAACATCAAACAACAACAGCAACAGCAATTACCAATACTCTGAATATAAGCATTGTATGTATTGCAATTGTTTGGAGCATGCCAGAGGTACAAGCTTTGGATAAGACAAAAAGAATGCAAAGATCTAGCATAATCATTCATCAAAACAATTACATGAAATACACTCAACGTTTCACACATACAGAGAAAACTCAATCGAGAGTATGACTAGTGTGAGAAACCTAATTGTATTCTCTCACCCACTCCCTCGGGATGTTCCATTCAGGTGGCCAGGGAAGGGTCATCGCTTTTGGACCCGACCCTGGGGTTGGACAAGCGAGGGAGGATCACCCGAGTGGAGGGTCACGAGGGATTGGGAGGAGAATACCCGAGGGCGAGACATGGTATTCCCCCAATTCCAAAAATACCCTAACTACTCTCCCTCAGCCTTTGTGGGGTGTTTGCAATCTCATCCCATCCCGCCCTCCCCATTTCCAACAAATACTGAGACGAGGAGGCAGCGACTAAGGTCAGTAAAGATTACCCAAAGGAATAACATGGGGAAAATAAGGGCAACCTACCCTAGAAAGAACTCGGGTTGCCCCACTAATAGGGTCGGGCAGAGTCAGGCATTCAAAAGTAACCACTCACACCTGACTCTACTTGGCTGGTGTGTTCACTATAAAAGATGTGGTCTTACACAAAGCTATGAGCGAGCTGGGGATGCAGTCCGGACTGGAGGGGCCCAGGAGCAGAGAAAAACACAAGCTGCAGGTTAGAGGAGGACGTCGCATGGAGACGCTGGCCCACTGTGGATTAAGGGCTGCAGTGCTGTTTTATTTTAACGTGCTTTTATTGGCATTTGTGAAGTGCATTCGCTTACATAACAAATGTTTACATCGAAGCAAAAAATGTCCATGCCCTATAGCGACCTGTCAGTAATAACAGTGAACAAAATAAACAATCAGTTACTTCACTTGACAGACATAGTATTGTTCAACTTTCCCATATGCACGTAGCATGGCCGAAGGGCCAGTGGTGACGGATATCATCAACAGGCAGACAGCCACCCCCCAGCTTCCACTAACTATACAACAGCTGTGATCTATGTATGAATCTGCAAACGACGACTATTGGTGTTCAAGGGGGTTTGTCGTCCGACGGGTGAAATATAGCCCAGACCAACAGTTTCCACGCTGCGCCTTTGACATTACCTTATGTGTCAGATCTGCGAGCTCCCTCCATCGATCCATGCAGTAGTCTCAGCCTCAGCCCAACGTTCAAATTCGCGGTATCAGCAAACGTACTGTGGCCCCCTAGCTGATTTCCAGGCCATCGCAATGGTTCATTTGGCCAGCATGCATGCCATATCTATGAATCCGACCACATGCTTGTATTTACTATTTCTGGGATATGCGCGCCTAGCAAGCATTCATTCGGCGTCCATTTGTATCTCACTATCCTAGCCTTCTTGCAGGCATGTTCTATCTCTGCCCAAATCTTTTGCACTCTCACACATCCCCAGAACATGTGTATCAAGTCCGCAACACCCAGTGCACACCAGGGACATGTAGGTGATGTAGTGTCGCTGAATGTGGCTATCCTGTGCAGGGTCATGTACGTGCGGTACAATATGTTTAATTGTATCAGCCTAAAGCAGGAATTCCGTGATACTTCCGTGGGGTATATCCGTATCCTCTCCAATTCTTTTTCCGTAATATCAGTACCTAGAGCCTTTTCCCCATTTCTCTTTCAGCAGTGCACACTTGGGGTTTAGTCCATCTATTAATATGCTGTACAGTCTGGAAACTGTCCCCCAGGTAGCCCCTCCTTTTCTCGTAATGATTCAAACTCTCTAAAGATACCATCCTTATATATAGGTCGCCCCAGGTGTAGATACCCCACCTTTCCCAATGACGCACCACTGCCAAGTCTATGCTAACCTTGCAGACATCTGCCGCAATCTGGTTCTCAGGTGAGTAGGGGTGCACGCTTTTTAGCAGTGTCAAAGCCCCGTTCCATACCTTCCTGCCCAGTGTGACCAGCATGGGAGCCCTCCCCAAGCAACCCAGAGGCATCTACAAAAGCGTGCTGGCGCCACTAGGCGTCATAAGAGTACTGTTTCAGACGTGGCCTCATCTGTCAACCACTTAGCCACAAAACTGTGCTGGGCTGCAAGCTATTTCTCCAGATGCGACAATTGCACTCCGTCTTCTCTGTAGGGCAGGCACAATGTAACAAGTGACAGTTTGTGGCGGGTAGCGCCCCATAAGAATTTGCGCAGGAGTACCTCTAGCAAGCGGAAGAAGGAGGCCTTGATAAAGCAATGGACATTATGGAAGTAATATAGAAATCTTGGTAGAATGATCATTTTGGTGATAGCAACCGTACCCATTAGGGACAGCAGCAAATTTGACCAGAATTTCATGGATTTCCGTAGACCATGTGCTACTGTTGCCGTATTGCTCTCGTGAACTGTTCTGGCGTGTGCCTAATGTTTACCCCCCCCAAGTATTTGAATGTTTCCAGTTCCTATCTGAGCCCTACTTCTGGTAGCTCACCCTTGTTTTTTCCCTTTTAGGCCCGCTATCAGAAATATGACATGCATTACTTACCGTAATAGCATTTCTGATGATTGTATCTGCTTAGATTCACATGCTGTGCATATAGTCCGACATCCAGTGGTAACCGCGGACGTCGGCATAGGCGTGTATGTAACACTATCCCTTTCATGACGTGTAGTGTACCCAAAATCCCTCACGCGCCGAGGTCCCTCTGATTGTATTTTTTCTGCCATGAGGGAGCCCAAGGCTATTGTGGGTCAGTACATGAAGAAGAGAGAAGTAGTAAGATGTCCATGTTCCTTCCACCCAGAGGAGGGCGCATGTGAATCCAAGCAGATACAATCATCAGAAATGCTATTACGGTAAGTAATGCAGGTCTTCTGATACTTGTTAATCTGCTTAGAATCACATGCTGTGCATAGACTAGCGAGCAGTACACGAGTTGGAGGTGGAGGTGGGTTGTGAGAAGGAACACTAGAGAAAAGATGTCTTAGTACCGCTTGTCCCACCTGAGAATCAACCTAGAATGAGTGTCTCGGCAATAGTGTTTGTAAAAGGTGTGTAAAGAACTCCAGGTTGCTGCTTTGTAAATGGACTCGAGGGGAACATTTGCAATGAATGCTATGGAAGCCCCAGTGCCTCGAGTAGAATGTGCATTAGGCTTGAAGGGCAGTTCTCTCTTAGCAAGAGTGTAACGTAGTGTGATGCATTGGACAATTCATCTTGAGATAGCCGATTTAGAGGCAGGATCCCCTTCTCTACCAGCTGCCACTGAAACGAAAAATTGGTTTATTTTGCTCAGTGGTTTAGTTCTTTCCAGATAGAAACATGACTGCCCTGCGCACTTCTAGTGTGTGTAGGCTTCTTTCGGAC
The DNA here is from genome assembly GCF_040938575.1 of Ambystoma mexicanum. Classification (NCBI taxonomy): domain Eukaryota; kingdom Metazoa; phylum Chordata; class Amphibia; order Caudata; family Ambystomatidae; genus Ambystoma; species Ambystoma mexicanum. Next base: position 420,552,763 of record NC_090935.1, read on the forward strand.
ATGCTAGTGGGATTCTGGAAAAAAGTAGGTAGTTCAATCAATTGGTTCACATGGAACGTCGAGATGAATTTAGGCGCAAATCTGTGGTGAGTGCGCAGAACTACCTTATCCCTGTGGACTGTTTGTTTATTTATATAGCGCTCCAGACTCAGAAGTAAATGGGCGCATCAGGATATGGTTACATAGTACATTATATACAGTTTACATTTATACAATTTACTTGGTAAAAGCACAATAAGGTATAGGCAAATTTGGCAGACCTAGAAGAGAGAAGATGGTAATTGCTAGTTTATTTTCAGTAACCAACTAATGACCTGTTTCCTAAAAGACTGAAAAGGACTTGACAGATTTGATGTTTAATGGCAAGGTATTCCAGAGTTGGGAGGCAAGGACTGTAAAGCTGGATCCACCAGCTCTTTTTAGAGTGAATCTGGGCACTGTTAGACATAGAGTATTAGAGGATCTAGTCATTGTGGTATCAGGTTTCAAGGTGAATTTGTCAGTGAGATAGGGTGGGGCTAGATGGCTTAAGGCTTTGTATGTGAGACAGATAGTTATTAGTTCCATTGTTTGCTGAATAGAGAGCCATTTACATGATTTTCTGATGGTTGAGATGTGTTCGCGCCTGGGGATATTTAATGCTGCACGAAGCGCGTTATTTTGTAGTACCTGTAGTTTATTAATTATGGATAGGTTTGCGCCTAGGTAAAGACTGTTACAGTAGTCCAGTTTGGACTGTATAAGAGCCCTGGCCAGCGTAAGGCAGCTATTAGAGGACAAGAAAGGTCTAAAAGCCCTGATCAGCTTACCCGTGTAGGCAGTGGCTGAGGCAGTCATGTTAATTTGTTTGGAGAGGCTGGTGTTGGCATCAAGGTAAAAGCCAAGGGTTTTCTCACTTTTGACAATGGGAATAGTGTTACCATCGATGATGGTGCTGTTGTAGATAGGGCTAAGTTTCAGCAGGTTATTGGGTGAACCAACAAGGAGAAGCTCAGTTTTCTCATCATTCAGACAGAGGCCATGTGTGGCCGTCCATGCCTGAATGATGGAGAAGATTTCATTGATCCGGGTGATGTCTTTGTAGTTCCCTGAGAGGGTAAGGAGTATCTGGGTGTCATCGGCGTAATTGGTGTAGGTGACACCCAGATGGTCCAGTTTGTCAAAGAGTGGCTTTGTAAATATATTGTACAAAGTGGGCGAAAACCAAGAGCCTTGTGGGACACCGCAAGCGATAGGGATAGGGTCTGCCGCCGCTGCTGGTGAGAAAACCCTCATGGTTCTATTAGCAAGAAGGATTGTATCCACATGACAGCAGGGGAGGAGAGGTGGGCTGCTGAGGAGAGGTGGTTACAGAGGATTTTATGATCGACCAAGTCGAAGGCCACTGAAAGGTCTAAAAGGAGTAGGGTGGCAGCGTTACCTTTGTCTTTGATTTCATCAATCTGACTTTTGAGGTCAGCAAGGACAGTTTCTGTTCCATGTTGAAGTCTAAAGCCAGATTGGCATATTCCTAACAATTGGTTTGTCTCCAGTTAGTCCTGAATTTGCAGGTAGGCGACTGTCAAGGATTTTTAGCAGGAATGGGACCGTGGTGATGGGTCTCTAATTAGTGGGTATGGCCGGGTCTAATGATTGTTTTTTTTAGGAGTGGAAGAACCCAGGATTGTTTCAGGTTACTAGGGACTGAATTGGTAGCGAAAGACAGGTCAATAAGTTTAGTGATAAAGGGGATAGATCTCTGGCTGCATCTTTTATAATCTGGGCAGGGCAGCTGTCCCGTTTGCAATTGGATGGTTTTAGGGAGGCTATCATTTTTTGTACTTCTGGTGTAGTTACCTTTTTGAATGTGAAGCCTAAGTTAGTGTTGGTGGGTGGTAGTGAACTTGGGCTGGAGAGGAGAGGAGTTGTCGTTTATCCTCTATTTTGGCTTGGAGCCCTGTGATTTTATTGGCAAGGGCGATCTGGATACTGGTGCACCAAGGTTTGTCTTTCGTGCAGGTTTCTGTGGGTGGGTTGGGATTTTCTAATTCCTTTAGTATATTAAATAGTTCTTTGGTGCAGGATCGTGCCTGATTTATCCTAACATTCTAAGCTTCTTTCTTGGTGCCAATTATCTCTTTTTATATAAAGGAGGATATTTTCATGAGATTAATTTTGTTTTCAGCAGATGGTGCTGTTTTCCATAGTGTTTCTAGCTTGGCTTTCTTTTTTCTCAAAGTTTTGAGTTTGGGGGTATACCAGGAGTTCAAATGAGCTCTAGGTTTTTCCTTGCCAGTTTCAATGGTTCGATGGTATCAATGGCGATGGCCATGGAGTCGTAGGTGTGGACCAGTAGGTTAAGGTCGGCAGTGGCCGGTAATGCCTGGAGTGTAGGAAGGACTAGGGGTATTAGGGCTTCAGCAGTTATGTTGCGCTTGTTCCTGGTCGGGCAGGCTGGTGCAGTATGACACTTTTTAGGATCTGAGTTATTGATGTTGATCACTAGTGTGACGAGGTGGTGGTCTGTCCAAACGAGAGGTTGGGGGGCTTTGCAAATATTGCAATTGAGAGCCGCTACCCAGTCAATGATTCTGCCTTTCTGATGAGTGGGCTGAGAGCGAAGTTGTATGAAGCCATGCTCAGCTAGTCCGTTGGCTAAGGAGGAGGCTGGAGAGTCATTGGGGTCATTGTATCCAAGGTTAAAATCTCTGAGGAGGATAACTTGTGCTGATGGTTTAGAGTTCTCAGCTATTAACGAGGTAATTGTGATGCTGGAAATGCATCGGCGGGACAGGGCCTCCGTATCCTTGTCCTTTACTGCTTTTTATCGTGTGTTCTGTCGTGTTTTCCACGCAGGAGTTCATGTGGGACTCCTGGCGGTGCAGCTCTCTTTCTTTTGGTTTGGTGAACGGACCCGTGGGATACCCTTATGGCACCCATGGGTGGGGGTACAACCCTGCGCCCCTAGTGTATGTTGTTGGACACCTGTGGGTGGCCCACAGAGCAGGGTATGGGCTGGTGGCAGCTCCATGCTGAATGTGACAGGTGCGCAGCGTATCCTCCATTTTGGGATACCCCGGTCCTGCCATTGGGATCAGTTGAATCCTGATGGAAAACAAGATGGCCCCGGTGGCCTCTTGCTTTCTATTACCGATAACCTTGTGTTCCCAAAGTCCTGGGAAGCCCTGCCTCTGTCCCTTCGCCCTGACTGGCTGTTGGATGGAAGTGCCATATATGGTGGTGTTGTGAAGGCCCAGTCAGACTAGCTGGAGCCTTCCCGGTGATGTATGTTGTGGGTACCTCCTGTGGGTGGGACCTGGGTGAATAGAATGTGTGACGAATATGCATTCTATGTTGTGGGTGTCTAGTATCTGGTGGTTGACACAATGACCCAGACAACCCTGCCCGAAACCGGTATGAATGCAGCTTGGAGTGTTCAATGGCTCGGTACTTGTCCCAATACACATAACTTTTTGTGAGTGTCTGGAGAAAAGTGAATGGCCTGAATACCTCATGTGCCTGATTGGCTGCCTGCCTGCATGAATGCCCGTAGTCGTGATTGGATGCTCGAGTGTGACCCAGCGTAATGAATGGGAGATGAACAGTATATCTGGGGACCTCTCACTGCTAGGAATCGTGTTCAGAAGCTGAAGTCCACTACGACGAGTAACTGGATTAACTGACGCTTGACCTTGAAGCCCTGCTGGACGAGAAGAATTGCTGTTGCTCTCCTTCACAATCTGAAAGCTGCTGTGCCTCCAAGGAGTGACCCAGAGAGGACCTGGTAAGGCGCCCTCTTCCCGAGCTACGAGGGATCATCGTGCACAGCTGATCTTTGCCAATGTTCCCTGGTAGACAGACCTTCGAAAGGCTGCCGGCCCGATACGGGGATTGCTGCGGAACTCCAAGGAGAAGCACCCTGACTGTTGTCCGCCACTGTCGACGACCGCCGTCGCCGACCGGAGCCGCTGTGCTCCCGTTTACCTAAGAACTTAATTTGATCAACGGATGCTCTCGTCTGCATCGTCACCCGCTTTATCCCGCTGGAGAAGGCCCGACCGTCAATGCGCTGAGGAGTATCCACCGGTGGGTTTCCCGCCACCTACAGACCGCAGAGACGCCGACGACTCGACGCCCTTGCTGGGCCACAGTTCTTCATCATCTCTTTGCGGTCCAGAACTATTGTCATCGAGGTGCCCTGCACGCCTCTTCCTTGCAGGACGCCAACGCTCTGTCGTCGACGAGCACCGCTAGGAACGAAGCGGCCACTTCCCTGCCATAGTTCACCCTGTTCACCATCGGACATTCGACGACCCGTGACTCCTGCCTTAAAAGGAGGGCACTCAAGAAGGGCCGTCGATTTCCCGACACCGAACGCCAAGTTCCCCGACACCCCTCGACGATCCGTGGCTTCCGCCTGAAAGAGAGGCACTCAAGAAGGATCAGTCGGTGCATCGTCGGCGAACTGTACTCCACCAGGTACATGGGGGGGGGGGGTAAAACCTTAATAGGAAGAAGTAAGACTATCGGACAATATATGGACTGGGCTTGTGCTATATATCTTTATTTACAGGTTGCCCAGGTGGGGGGGATCTCCACACAGAACTGTGCCTAGTGGTAGGGGTCAGCATTCTGCCTATTGTTTTAACCATATTACGTTCCTGCCTATCTCTATTGCTGGTTTACTCGTTATTGATCTGTGTGACATCTTAACCGCACAGTTAATTCACTTTAATGAGATTTGATAACATTAGTGGTACCACTCTAGACGTGTATATATTTATCATTATTGACTTCCAAGTACAAAGTGCATTATTGTGATTGTGTACATACCTTTGAATATTAATTATATTAAGACTGTGTTTTCAGTAATACAGTGTGTGGACATTCCTTTGTGGGGGTTCGGGGACTACACTGTACTTAAGAACCAGCCCGCATCACCTCCTGAGAAGCTAGGCCTTGATTGCTCGCCCATTGCTACCTTATAGAAAATCTTGGCTGGGGTCCGCTGTGCCTTTCCTCTACCATATAGAGAGCGGAAGTACAGACACCCCCTACCGGTCTTTACAGTAATGTCTTCCTCAAAGGCTCCAGGCTGACCTGGGGGTCTATATATTAAGTGAATAGAGATTGTGCTCTTAGGGGAGGTTTGCAACTTAGTTTTAAGAGGCTCACATGATTTTAGTGTAGAGGAGGTAACTGATCTGAAGTCTAAAGATGGATTTGAAGACGATAGCTACTCCCCCTCCTCGAGCATTGGGTCTGTCGGCTCTGAGGATGGAGTAGTTGTCAGGAATAGCTAAGGTTAAGTAAGGTCCTGATGCCTCATATAGCCAGGTTTCGGTTATGACGAGGAAGTCAAGATCGTTGGTTAGGGTGATGTCAGCAATTTCTGTGGGGTGGGCAACGAGGGACCTGACATTTAGTAAAGCTCCTTTTAGATGGGGTGACTTGGGTTTGTTAGAGACTGTGTCCTTATTGTTGGTCTTGGGGAGAGGTTTGGCAGAACGTTTTTTTACCGTAAAGAGTCTAGTGCCTAGTATACTGTTCCGGGCTGTGAGGTTAGGTATGACTGTGCGTGTGTTTCCTGGAGGGTGGGTAGTGGGGTGCTTGGAGCTGAGATTAGTGTGATTGGGTTTAATGCTAAGATTGGCAAACCCTGTCAAGCAAGGATCACTTGGAATAGGGTGACATAAGGTTCTATCAAGGATAGTATTGGCTAGGGCGTCAGCTGGGCAGTCGCTGACTTTAGTGGTGAGATTTAGGTGGTAGCTAGGTGGGAACGGTGAAATGGTGGGTAGGAAGGGTGTAGGGCAGGGGATGGGGTGGGGGTGTCTCAGGCATCCAAGCTTGGCTAGGCCATTATTGAATGCTATGTAGATGTTACCGCTACAAGGTACGTTATCTGGCATGACACAGAAGGGGAACATGAGGAGTGTGAACTAGGTGAGCCTGGTCTATCTGCGAAGTGATCTATTTGGGTTGTAAGGGTAAGATCGGCAGAATTGACTAGGCTAGGTGTAAACACAACCTGGACTGTAACAAAAGGGTCTAGAACAGAAAGAGCCTGTAGTTCGCTAACCCTTCTAATAGAAGTGATAGCCACTAGGAAGACCGTTTTATAAGTCAGGTCTTTTAGACTTGCTTTATGCACTGGCTCAAAGGGAGGCTCCCATGAGCCTGGTCAAAACCACATTTAGGTCCCACCCAGGAGCTGGGTGAGAAATGGGAGGATAAATCCTCTTAACCCCTTCCATAAAGGCCTTAATCACCGGTATCTTCCACCATAACACCTTTTGTTGTGATGTGGTGTAGGCGGACAGTGCAGCCAGATGAACCTTTAGGGAATTGAAGACCAACCCAGTGTCCAATAGATGGTTTAGGTACAGCACAATGTGTGTGGGTGAGCAATCTATGGGATTGACACCCTTGGAATTACACCAGATGACAAAACGTTTCCATTTGCTGGCATAGCAATAACGTGTGTTCAGTTTCCTAGCTTCCCCGAGTATGTCCATGCACCTCTGAGGGAGCTGTAGGTGTTCAAACTATGACCTCACGAGCCAAGCTGCTAAATTCAGAGTTTGTGGGCATGGGTGGAGGGTCTCCCCCCTGTCCTGCGACAACGTGTTGTACGGGCAGGGTAGGGACATTTCCATCAGATGAGCGAACCAGGGTTGGCGGGCTCACATGGGGGTCACCAGTATCATGGTAACTGGTTCCTTGGACATCTTGTGCACTATCTTGTTGAGAAGGGGAGTCAGGGGAAAAGCGTAGACAAATGTCCCTGACCAGGTTATCCAGAGACTGTTCCCCTTGGAGCGGTTCTGGGGATACCTGGAGGTGTAGTCTTGGCATTGGGCGTTCTCCCGAGTTGCTCCAGTAAATTTATATGGTTGGACGCTACCTGAGGGGACCACACTCCATGTGCTGTCTGCTGAAGCAGGTGCCCTCCCCACCCCATGAGAGAGGAGTCTGTCTTGAGAGTGGCTTCCACTGCAGGGGTGGTGAAGGTCTTCCCCTTTAAGAGGTTTTCTCTTGACCACCACTGCAGAGAGAACGAGGGCTGGCATGACAACTACCAGATCTTCTCATTGTCCACTGGCCTGACACCACTGGCTGTTGAGCCACTCTTGCATGGGACACATGCGCAGCCGAGCCTGGGGAACCAAGTATATGCATGACGCCATCATTCCTAGCAAACGCATTGCTTTGCGCACTGTCACCTCCTGACTGGCTACATATTGAGGGATCTGGAAAAGCATTTACTGAACCCTCTCGTTGGAGGGGAAGACTAGGCCGCCTTCTGTCCGAATTAGAGATCCCAGAAATGGTTTTGACTCGGGACTAGACTGGATTTCTTCTCGTTGATCGAGAACCCCAGACTGAAGAGAAGACCTACTGTTTTTTGGGTGTTCGAAAAACATGTGTTGTACGAATCCCCTGTAATGAGTCAGTCATCGAGGTAAGGGTAAATTGGGACGGATAGTCTGCGCAGGCGTGCTGCAGCCACCGCCAGAACCTTGGTTAACACCCTTGGCGCCGAAGCGATGCCGAAGGGGAGTACCTTGAATTGGTAAAGCCTGTCCTCTATCATGAACCTTAGATATTTCCTGTGCGCTGGCAACATTGAAAAGGTATGCATCTTTCATGTCCAACGTTGCCATGTAGTCCCCTTGTTTCAACAGTGGGATTACCTCATGTAGTGTTACCATGCAAAACTTCTGAGGTTTTATGAATTTGTTCACTGGGCGCAGGTCTAGAACAGGGCGCATGGTGAGGTCCTTTTTGGGTACAAAGAAGTACACTGAATAGATACCGTTGTTTACCTTAAGAATAGGGACAGTTTATATGGCGTCCTTTCCCAGCAATGCTTCCACTTCTTGATTCAGGATTTCCAGATGGTCCGGTGAAAGGCACCGTGAGCGTGGTGGTCCGAATTGTGGAGGTCGGGCGAATTCCACGCATCACCCGTGGGCGACCGTCTTTATGACCCACTGGTCTGAAGTTATCCGCTCCCATGCCATGAGGAAATATGTTAATCGCCCCCCAACCGGGCAAACATGGGAGGGGACCTGGACCTGATGGTCATTTCTGACCAGAGGCTGCGGCTCTTCTCGGACTGGGGCCTCTAACTCTGCCTTTGTCGCGTTGCTGCCCTCTTGAAGGGTAGTATGCAGGGCTTCCTGAAGTTTGTCCTGTATTGAAACTCCCCGTGTCATAGTTACTTTGATTTGCACGGGACTGCCCTTCGAAAGGACTGCCCTCGAAAGGACCGCCAGGAGTTATTACCTTTCTGGGAGGAATGTCTTCATGTGATCTGTTGCAGAGACTTAAGAGTCTCATTCTCTTTTTTGGCAGTTTCCAATGCCTCATCAACCGCTTTCCCGAAGAGGTTACTTTCTTCAATAGGCTTATTGATGAGTGAGGCCTGAGGTACGCAGCCAAGCGTGTCTTTTGAGTAGGGTCCCTTGGGCCAGAGACCTGCCTGCTGTTTCAGCCGTATCCAGAGTGTTCTTTATCACATTCTGGGTCACCTGTCTTCCCTCGGCCACAATAGAGAGAACTTTGGACCTGGCGGGTTCTGGGACCTCCTGGAGGCCCTCTTGGAGTAGGTTCCATTGAGCATCAGCATAACTTGCCAACAGCGTGGTATTATTTGCTATACGCGTACTCTATGCGGCAGCTGAGGTGACTCGTTTGCCTAAGGCATACAGACTTTTTGATTCCTTGTCCAGGGGTGCCTCCCCAGTGGCAAGGGGTACCCCTGCTCTTTTTCGGGTGGTAGTCACTACCAGAGAATCAGGGATGGCGTGCCCTTTAATGTATTGTGGGTCGTGAGGAGACGGCCGAAACAATTTTTTCACTCTTGGGTTGACTGCCCGAGTTTGAGCCTGTGATACCAAGGAGGGAGCCAACCTTCTCTTGGTGGAGTTAAGGAGGTGAACGGCGTGGCTAGATGGAGGCTTCTTCTTAAGAATATCCTCTACAAAGTCCTGCTCAGGCACAGCCTCTTGAGTAAAGATCTGAAAATGTTCAGCTGCCTTCAACATAGAGTTGAAGGCCATCTGGTCATCTAAAGGCGACGCCTGACGAGCCAGAGTGGATGGAGGGGAATCCAAACACAAAACATCAGTGTCCTGATCTTGATGGGGAAGTGTCCATGGGTCCGTTCCCTCGTGCTGGGTTTCTTCCCAATTGTCTGTGGCATCCGCCTGTTCCTCCTCATAATCCTGTAGAAAGGAAGTTTCTTCCTCTTCATTGTAAATGTCCCTATAGGTGTCCATGTGGACAAGGTCTGCCTGCTGGACGGGGACAGAAGGCTGATCTTCCCGATAATGGGTAGATTGAAGGTTAGGCTCTCCACGCAACCTTTTCGGGGAGGATGATCAGAAAAACTGATAATCCTCTCCAGTTGGTCCATACACCCCTCGAATTTCTCCCTTGTCCATTAGGAGGACACAGGAGGGCCTATGGGTGAAAAAGCGTCGTCTTCCGCCCTACGGCGGCGAAAAGTGTCTCTTAGGGTGTTGTAAAGAGGCTCCCGACGGTCCTCATAAGTATCATGAGTCGGGGCCCCATGGCGTATCAAAAGATTTGTCTGTGGCTTGCCCCATGATTTTCGGCGGAACCGGGATAAGTCCCACCGCCGCAGTAATTCTCTCGATGCTGTCCTCGATAACTGCCGAATCGACGTGAGATAAAGGTTCTGATCGTCTATCGGAAGGTGTACTGCCTTCCGCGGCGTTAGGGGGCCCAACGGTCGGTTTTTCGACTAGAGGCCTAGTTGTGATTTTTGGGCCCAAGGCGGGCTTCAGGACCGTCGTAGCGTCAGATTTCCGCGCTACGACATGTGAAGCTTATGGAGTAGCGCCCTTACTTGTTTTTGATTGCCCAGTCGCAAGATGCTGCTGCGGGGAAGGCTTTGGATCTGCTCCATCTGAGGAAACCGCCAACATTTTCGACGGCCCTGCAGACGCCGTCGCCTTTTTCGACAAGGACGTCGAAATAGGCGCAGGGGTTGTGTGCTTAGTGATATGCGCTTGTATGCCCCGGTCGCCGGGTGTAGTCCCTGAAGCGTGACCGGAGTCTGTCCTTAAAGGGTCGGGCGTGGCGGACCTAGAAGTGTCCGCTTCAAGGTCTATTACTTCCGCAACAGATGTTTGGTCATCTGAAGTGTCCCCGTCACTCTCAGCAGGTGTGGCGGTGGAGTAAGGGGGTTCTACCAACGACATACCGTATGCGGCCCACCGCTTTACACAGCGCTCCTTAAGGGTCTTAGGCCAAAGGAGTTTGCAGGCCCCACACCTCTTTTCGTCGTGATCTAAGGCGACGTCCTGTGTTCGTCCTTCCAAGGATATCTGACCCTACACTTAGGGCAGAACCTAAAAAGGAGTCCTTTCCATAGCAAAAGGGGAAGATGACTAGACCAAAAGGGTAAAGAGGGGGAAAGAGGAAAGACATTCCGAAAATATGGCCACCCCGACCCCTCTCTCCCTACTGTAAAGGTCGGCAGAAGGCCCGACCATGTGGAAAATCCGGCCGCCGGATCTTAGGCACCAAAATCCACTGCCGTAGATGAATCCCCAGCAGTCTTCGTCGAAGATGTTCTTGTGACCGAATTGACTTAACGGGGAATAACCGGAAAGTCATTTTAAGATAAACAATGTCTCTTATGCAATAGACCAAAAGGGCTCTTATGTAAGAGCTCCGCTATAGGGCGACCAGTTATCTGGGTTGAAAAAACAATCTGAGGGACATCGGCGCGTGAGGGATTTTGGGTACACTACACCTCACACTAGGGATAGTGTTACAGAAACGCCTATGCCGACGTCGCCTTTCGGTCCCCAAAAGACGAGATGCAATACTCCCCGTTTACCACTGGATGTCAGACTATATGCACAGCATGTGATTCTAAGCAGATTAACAAGCATCAGAAACATGATTTCTCACTGCTAAAGCAGATCCCAGACACCTTAACATAATTATCTAGGACATCAAGTATTGTTGGGACATTTAGATGTGGGTCCTTCAGGTACAATAGCACGTCGTCCGCATACAGTGATACCAAATGATTGACGCCTCCTACCCAAATGCCAGCCTCTTGGAACTGCTTCCGCAGGTGAATAGCTATCGGCTCAAGCACTAGAATATATAAACATGGGTAACAGTGGGCATCCCTGCCTAGTGCCCCTCTCAATAAGGGCTGCAGCGCTGTGAGGGAGCCGTGCCTCCAGGGAGCTGGAGAAACAGTCTGAATTCTGCCGCCAGGGTCAAAAGTGTGCCGAACCCAAGGATGCCTGAGGTGCAGGTGGTGAGAACCTGACCTTAATCCTGCCTTTCCTGGGGGAGCCGCCACTCAAACGTGATGCTGCCCGGTGAGTTTCGTGAAGAATGTGAGAAACTCGGGAGCATGCGTTTGGATGAGAGCGCAGCACAAAAAAGAAACTGACAGTGAAAGCGGGACGGAATTGCGAGGAAAGAAAAATATAGAGGAAAAGCGCAGCAGACAGCAAGAGCGAAGCAGAAAGTGTACAAGCTGAAAGCACAGCTGAAAGTAAGAACAGAGCAGAAAGTAAAGCAAAAGCAGAGCATAGCAGAAAGCGAGCAAAAGTCCGGTCGGAGCGGAAAGTGAGTGAAAGTAAAGAAAAGCACAAGGGTGCAAGTGACCCAGGGGCACGATAAGAAAAGAGTGAACAGTGCAAGTGTACACAGAAAGGAAAGTAAAGGGGAGCCGGAAGCATCTGAAGAAAAAGGTACATGGAAAAGTAATAGTGAGAAAGCAATGAGAGGGGCAAAGGATCAGAGTGGACGCGCTGAGGAAAAGCAAAGAGCCTGGCGTTTTCGAAAGCCTCAGATTCTTCCCCATGAGGATGATATGGAAAAGACTGTAGAGAAGGAAAAGGTACATCCTGACCAGTTGTATTTGTGTTTTGAATTAAAGGGGCCCAATCCTGGGAAAGGGCACCCTGTGAAATCAAGAAGGAACTGTGACATATTGTGTTTGGAAGCTAGAAGAGGGCTAAGTTTAGGCAAGGGAACACAGAGGGCTACCAAAGGAAGCACCCTGATAACATTTGACTGTGTGTTTGAAAGTTGGAAGGAGGCCTGAGCTTGGGGGATGGGAACCCTAAGAGGCCCAACTAAGTTATAGACCCATTCATTTTCAATATAGTGTGAAAAGGAACGACGGTGGGGAAAGACACCCCGAGAAGCTTACAAAAGGAACTGTGTTACATGTTTTTCATGGTGTTTTAAGACTGAAATAAGATGAAGCTTAGGGAAGAGAACCCCAAGGAACGCAGACACTAAAAGGTATCACTACTAGGGCCATGTGGAGAAGGTCTTACAAACAGCCCTGTTGATTAAGCTTATCTTTGTGACATTGACCAAACCGCACCCGATGAGAAGACAACCCGAAACCAACTTGGGTTTCTCACTTTTTGCTGAACCACCATTTTTTCTTTTAAAAAAATACTTTTGATCACATTTTTGTACATAGTACGGGTACGCATAGGTTTAGACACAGATTGACGTTTGTTTTGGACTATTAGACAATAACGGTTCCACGTGATATTAACGAATTAAAGAATACATGTTAAACTAAACATTTTTAACTAATAATTACTGAATGTATTTTTTTTTATTTGGGGGAGGGTGTCCCACCCCGAAGCCATCATTTCCCTTTGTTCATAACCCCACCTCAAACACCTACCGACACGCTTAAACCTCTTACCCCACCCCGTAATGTATTTTTTCAGCAATAATGATTAGTCAAAAATGTCACTGAGAACGACAATGACGGCCATTAGAAACATCTGTTAAGGACATTACCCCTTTAGAGTTAGGGCCAATTAGGCATTACACCAACCGAGGATCCTTAGTAAATGATGGTTTTCAAACAAACCTTTTGAGTCTCTCTCTCTCGATACCATGCCTGTCTCACACTAGGCTTTTAGTTACCTGGGAACCCAGGCAAAGAGATACAAATAAAAATTTAGACAATTTTCGATTGCAGAGATACTCCCATCACTAGGCACCTCAAAGGCTTCTGCACTAAAATATTTCACACCTTGCCTGGATCCGAGTGCACAGGTACTTTTGTCACTGGGAAGTTACCCCCGTTCCAGCCCTTGGAACAGGGTGCTAAAGCCATTAGCACCCCAGGTTACAAATGCGGTAACCTGTGGTGTAAAAATAAAAAATAAATAAAAAAAATTACTTGTCAGGCGCGACATGCCGTTCATTGAAGGAAAAAACGATTCAAAATGGCCACCATGGTTGTGGAAGGCGAGGCTCTATACAGAGCCCCTCTTCCGTTTCAATGGCGGCCGCAATCCGAGAAGGAGGGAAGCTACAGCGGCGGCTGGCACCACTGCCAAAATCAGGTAAGTGGGGCTGGAGGGAGGGCTTGGGTTACTTTTTTTTTAAAAAAGGGAAAGGTTGGGAAGAAGATGGCGGCTGGCGGCAGGAGGAAGCAGCCTGCTGGTTCATTGGAACATGGGCTGAGATTACTGGTTTCAGCCCGCGATACGCAGAACCTGATTGGCTGCAAGGGTGCTAATCACAATTAGTGACCTGCAAAAAGCAAGGAACTCGCCAATCCTAATGCAGTCTCCACATCTCCTCTGCCATTCCTGACCCTCTGCAATGCACAGGCCTCTCACTTCAGAACAAAACGCAAGGTATCCTATCCTCACTCTGCTATACACCCCTTCCTTACCCGCCGTCGGGCCTCCCTTGGCCCACTCACTCCTTTCCTCTTCTCCTCTTTCTCGCCCATATCACCGGATGAGGTCTCTAGACAAGTCCTCACTAGGAAAGTCTCTTCGAAACAGGTGGTCCCCTGCTCCTCCAGAACTATCAAGGAAACCCTCCCTTGCTCCAGCTTTGCTGATTTTTTTTTTCTTTCTTTTTTTTGCAATCACTCCTTTGCCACTGGCTCCTTCCCGCCACTCCTCAAGCACTCCCTTGTGCACCCTCTCCTCAAAAAGCATTCTGCTGACCCGTCCTGCCCAGCTAACTATCACCCTATCTCCAGTACCCCCTTCCTGGGCAAACTCTTGGAGGAGCTGGTCATCTCACAGCTGATCCTCCACACGGAATCTGTTGGTTGCCTCCATGACCATCAGTCTGGCACCAGAGCTGCCAGAAGCACGGAAACTGCTCTCCTGAACACCTGTAAAGACTTGCTCTCGAAATCTTCCTGCCACTACTCTTCGACCTTTACAACATATCCAGAACAAGACTGCGAGACCTGTCCTTGGCCTCAATCCCAGGGATCGTATCTCTCCAGCTCTGAAATCTCTTCACTGGCTCCCCGTGGATGCAAGGATCAAGTTCAAGACCCTCTCCATCATCCACAAGGATTTCTGGGGCCAGTGACTGCTATACCTCCAACTTTCTCTTCCAAACATCTATCTTCTCGACATCACTGCTCATCTACCTTCACCTCTCGGAGGTCAGACGCTTCTCCAAGCAGAGAGTTGGGGGCAGATCTATCTCCTCGGCTGGGGCCCAATAGCCTCCCTGCCTCTCTCAAACTTGAGCAGAACCACCTGCGGTTCCGGAAGGCACTCAAGACTTCCTTTTTGCCTCTGTTTTCTCTCTTCATCTCCCCTGCTGGTGCACCCGACTGCTGCGCGCACTGGTCACCTGGTCACCCTCTGAACTCGGGCCCAGGCTCCTCCATGTCCAGGTGCCCTTGCACTACCTCAGGGCTCCAGAGCACTTAAGGGTCTGTATCTGCAACTCTATAGTCCCTTCTCTCTGCACTTATGAGCCACCAGCTGGCTGTACGGCACTCCCCCTCCCCCCGACGTCCCCCTCCAACCAGGCATTTATCCCCTTCGCCTCGCAATCTGAATGACAAAAGGCCTAGTAAGATCGCTATTTGGTCCTCCCTTTGTTTCCCCCTCCTTGTCTTGTTACGCCTAGAAACACTTGGGCGTTTTCAACGCTTCATCATATCATATAATCTGTATAAATATATACACTATGATTTAGTCTGTTAATCCCAATATTACTTCTACATTAATTTGCTCGTACGTTAATATCAATAACAAGAATGAGTAAAAAGGCACTTAACCATTAACATTTTCTTTACATTTGCGAATTAGCAACTTCTGTTCCGTTATTTGCTTGGTTTCATTATATTCATTGAATAAACAGTCAAAGAATACAATATATATGCTATCTTGTACTACTGTTGAACAAATAAGAATAGTCTAACGGTACTATGGTTCATTCAGTTATTTGACTTACATAATATAAATTAGGCTTCCCTTCTTGCGCGATCAACGGCAGCCGCCATTATGTAAAATGTCATCTACAGTGTGGTTAATGGAGTCCCCATTTATGTACGTACATCAGAAGCACGTCAGATTGATATGCAATGTCATCGCGTACATACCATACAATGACTAAGTGTACCTCTTAGTAAATAAACTACACATGTCCATTTCTTATAAATGGTATACTGTTGCCAAGTTTGTTAGACATATCGAAAATGCCCCATTTGTTCAAAGAATTTACTACCGGCATGTGATATCACGTGTTATGTGACTTACTGTTTATCATTCACCTAAAAAGCCTCATGTTACATTATGTAGATTATAAATCATACGTTGCATTAAAGTATAGTAAAAGAAAATGTACTATACATTCTAATCCTGACTTTAATTATTAGGCTTTCATGCTCGTATGTTACTGTGACTGTAAAGACATATTGACTTCTATTCTATCGAATTAACATCACAGTTATGCTTTTCGTACTCCTAAGTAAATAAAAACACATTCTTAATTGTATTCCATCGTTTCTCCAAATAGTGTTATAACCATTGAATAGCAAAATAATGTGCTGTGGGGTTTGCATCAAAATCCTAATTTCACATGTATAGATCACGTACTTTGCCTGAGAGAGGTCCACCTTGGACAGTATATTCAAGTAATTCACATATATGCCATATCCAATGCGCTATTAACGTAAACTCAGAAATCAAAAAAACATAAGCGGAACACATACATATCATGATCAACATTGAGATCATTTAGGCGGGGGAAGGGGTGGGAGGATCGCTGTTGTGTGAAACCCAAAATGGCCACGTTTCCTAAAGCACTGTGCCATAATCGCACTGAACCTCTACCAGCACTGAAAAAACGCGTGACTGGACAATCATTCAAATCAAGCGGGATTGAAAGGTCTAGAATACGGAAGCAGACTTTGGTGGAGAACGGTTATGCAGATTGCCAGAAACTGAGGCCATTTGCCGGGTTGCATGGCCTGCACTACCGGTAGTCTGCCAAACGGAGTGGTTAAGCGTAGCCCCGACGCTTACGTCATATCAGGGTGGAGAGGGAGCACATCAGTCGGCCCGCATCTGGAAATCAACTCTCCGAATGTGCAACGCTGTGTACTCAAGGTAGGAGCTGGGCTAGAGTTCGTTCTGAACTTACTTGAACTTCAGGTGGGTGACTCTCAAAGCGGAGGAAGCCCCAATCCGAGCTTGGAGGTGCGGGCTCCCGCCTTCCCCATCATCGGTGTGGGGACCTCTGCTCCCGCCTCCTGTTAAGATAACGGCCTCCGGCTCTCTTCGGAAGCCGATGAGGCCGGCAGCCTGGAGACCTCCGCGCCCACGGCATGGAGGAGGCCTCTATACAACCGGACAACCGGCTTGGAGTGGCCACCTCCCAATTTAAAATACATACCCACAGTGGAATGGCACATTATACAGGGGGTGTGTTAAGTTTGTGCTTGGGTTCAATGAGTACAGGGAGTCGTTCTGCTTGGATTAACTTCTTTACTACGTTGACACAGGCGGTAAGTACATATGAAGCAAATAGGTTAAGTAAGTAAACAGGGAGAGACATCCACCGGCCCCCTCATCATCCAAGTCCAGGCCCCAACTGACTTTGTGGAACACCCAGCACAGTTCATCCATAACATTCCACACCAACATTCCGTCAGGGGCTCATGCACACAGATCTATCAACCAGGAGGAAAAGTACAAACACAACACATCTTCCCCCTTTATGAAATAAAGATAACAACAGAGGAGACAGTAAGGGAACAATACTATAGAACTCTGTAGAACAATCCAAGAAAGACATCTAACCCAGACCGTACTTTCATCACCAAAACGTCCATACCAAGCAATATGCTCAGAGCAAAGCTGCTTGCTCAACTCCACCAAACTTTAAACCAGCTCCTATAAACTAAACTCCAACTCATACACTCAACCAACTCCGTAGCGGGCCCACAGCGGACACCAAACACAGGGAACCAGCCCTCACTCACAAAACCAATCCAAACCAACAACTCGGACACCATACCATCATCATCCATAATCCCTTAACAAGGTGTGCAAGGACACCATAAGAAGTTACACACCTCCAACTGTTTCCACCAACACAGGATACCAATTTCTACAAATAACAACATCAGCATATTTCACGCTCTCAAAGTAGCGTGAGTGGGACACACATCCCAATACACTAGGACAAATGTCGGAAACCACTAATCCCAACACAACTCAGCAACAGTGTAAGAACCTCAAATCACCACAATGCACGTGGTGCAATTACACCAAATCACTCAAGTGCACCTAGTACGAAGGATACAAATTTCACCAAACTTGCACCTTTTTACCGGGACCACACATCCCATCACACACATCTCACCAAATGCACCTAGTGCGAAGAATGCCAGTTCAACCAGAACCAGAACCTTTTACCGGGACCATACATCCCACCGAAACACCAAATTGTCAGAATGCACCTAGTGCGAAGGATACCAGTTCACCCAGAACCAGAACCTTTAACCGGGACCATACATCCCACCGAAACACCAAATTGTCAGAATGCACGTAGTGCGAAGGATACCAGTTCAACCAGAACCTTTTACTGGGACCACACATCCCATCACACACATCTCACCAAATGCACCTAGTGCGAAAGACACTAGTTCACTCAGAACTTGAACCTTTTACCAGGATCACAAATCCCACCCAAATAACCAAAATATTGTTAACACCACAACACAAACACTTCACTCACCACAAATCTCTTACCATACAAGCAAAGATAAATTGAGAGTATAAGAATGGTAAGCGGGAGTTCAACACTACTACCGAGTCCATATTCTTTACCCTACAAAGTCCTTTATGTTTGATGAACCTGTGAATGTAAGATATGGTTAACCAAAATAAAATTACATAGTACAACTCATTATGTCACACATAAGATACTCACACAGAGGCCACGGCAAATCACCCTCAACATCACTCACTTTCAAAGCCATTCAACCTTGCAAGCCATAACAACAACTCTGCAAAGAAATGAACTAACAGGCCTCACATGACATATTAAGCTCTTCAGGATCTTAATACCATAGTTACACTTTAGGATATCATCACAGCAATACATATCCTCCTCTTTTCTTTTAACAGAGAAAAACAAGACCCCAATCTGCAGAAAAAAAACAATCAGCAGAGCGTCTTTAAACTTGTTGAAATGTAAAAGCTC
Source organism: Ambystoma mexicanum (assembly GCF_040938575.1). NCBI lineage: Eukaryota > Metazoa > Chordata > Amphibia > Caudata > Ambystomatidae > Ambystoma > Ambystoma mexicanum. Next base: position 420,571,264 of record NC_090935.1, read on the forward strand.
AACTGAAATGGCAGCTAACCACCATATTTCCCATTTCTCCTCAGAAACATGTGGCCCTTTTACTGTGAACGTGTATTAGGACAGTACCATTTTCAAACAAAGGTTGCTGCACTCCACTTCTCACCAGCAGCATCACAGTCTTTAAAACGCAAAAAAAAATGCCCCCAAAATAAACATTAACAGTACCTTGCATCTCCAAAACGGTAACAGTCGATGTTTTAATTAAAACAAAAAACAAAATTGAGGTAGAAATCCAGTTCAAACCATCTCTTCACCATGTTGTAGTGCAGTACACGCGCATATTCCAATGTTATCCTAGAATAATCTTTAACTCACAGAACATTTACTTGTTGACCCAAAATATGAAAAATGAATCCTCTCGCATTCAAAACAACACAAAATACCCGCGCCGTATTGTTGACATCTGCTTGAATCCGGACGCACATTAAACAACACAGCGTTTGTTTCCTGAAGTTTCCCTTGGTGACCGAAGCACGTTATTGTACGTTGAAAGGTCCCCTTTTTTTTTTCCACTTCGCTCATTGGCTTTACTTGATTGTCAGCACAGAATGCAGAACGTTATCACTGTACACGTTCCCAAGAGAGTCATCGCCAATACTCTCAGCTGTACAGTGACGTCACCATTTGGATGCACTGCAGGGCCACAGAAAAAGCTCTCCGGACCAACCGTCACATGGAGCTTGGGTGTTCCACATCAATGGACCAAACTAAACACCAGCTCACGCAGCGCTGCCGAAAATAATGCTTTGACAGTAATTTTTTTCTTAATTCCTCACAGTCTACTGTCGTTCCGACCACCTTATACGCTGCATTTAAAGAGTGCTGACCACCATTATTTATCAATCCCCAGACCCTGCACGCTGTTACTTTGGCTGCTGCAGTACCAGTGCCAAAGTCAAAGTCAAATGACAATGACCGCTGCTCAGCGCAGCCCCTGCAGTACAGCTGAGCCTCCTTCTATTGACGCTGGCACGGGGCGCGCTTACCTTGGGGCCGGGGGGGTGGCCGGTGGATGTCTCCTCTGGGACTCAGCTCCTTTCTTAAGCTTAGTGTCCCTTCGTTGCTCTATTTTCCCTTTTTCCTTTTCTTCCGTTTCCTTTACTGCTTCTTTCTTCTTTTCCTCTTTCTCATGTGCACGTTCCCAGAGTCCAACCAAAATCCCATCCTCGTCGCCAATGTTAAGTTTGTGCTTGGGTTCAATGAGTACAGGGAGTCGTTCTGCTTGGGTTAACTTCTTACTAAGTTGACACAGGAGGAGGGTACATATGAAGCAAATAGGTTAAGTAAGTAAACAGGGAGAGACATCCACCGGCCCCCTCATCATCCAAGTCCAGGCCCCAACTGACTTTGTGGAACACCCAGCACAGTTCATCCATAACATTCCACACCAACATTCCGTCAGGGGTTCATGCACACAGATCTATCAACCAGGAGGAAAAGTACAAACACAACAGGGTGCATGATTCAAACATACTATGGAGCCATACACACATGATTCTACATGCGGAGAAATCGGCGGCGACAACCGCCTTCATATCATATTAGTCCTCCAGTCCCAGACTGCGTAGCCCTCTATGGATGCCAATTGGGCAGTGGGTTGTGCTGTAATCTCTGTGCACCACATTGCTGGACCAACTTTGTAAATCCGCTCTGGATCCTTTTCATTTCTGGAATCAGGGTACTACCAGCTGCAAGCGAGTCATCTGTTAACTCGATAAAGTGAGCCCAATCACACTACCAGTTAGGATGACTAAAGGATCCCAGAAAAAAAACAAGGCAGCATGGACCATTTCACTGTGGTGACGCTGAGGATACCAGTGCCTAATAATGAGTGTTGCAATGTCTGCCCGGCCTCTGGTGTTAGCAGGGCGGCCGGACACGCTTGCTTTCACTTCACACGTTTGCAGGCAGTATCACAGAGCAAAGATCACACACGACTCGTTTTGGTTGTTGCTGGCGCAGGAATGAATTATTCCGCGCCCAACTTTATTACGCTCCCGGTCACCTGGTTCGGGTCTCCCCTCATCACATGCTTGGGTCCTGTTAGAATACACCACATTCCTCCCAAACTTAGCTTTACTAATACAACATGTTTACTAATGTATCTCACTTCTTTTTTCCACCAACCTCAGTTCTTTCGTATGTAAATCCCTTGGAGCACATATCCGTGTAGTCCGACGACGGCTGTGGCTTTTCTCGAAGCTGGTACCGTGGGTGTGGTCTTTGGAGGTGTGGCTCCCTCGTGGGGCTTCTCAGCTGGGGAGGGGTCTTGCCCCGGAGTGGATTCCGGTTCTGAGTCACTTTGTGGGGGTGCGCCATCATTTGCTCTTGCTGATGTCTTAGGGTCTCTTGAGGGAATTCTCCTCTCTGGCACGCCATCCTGCTGTTCCTTCCACAGCGTCTCCAGACCTTTTCGGAAATGGGATATAGTTCACTTCACTACTTCTGTCCCCCTCGCAGCCACACCATGCTGTGGTTAGCGTCCTGTACAGTCCAGGGACGTGATTTGTATGTTAGTGTAATTTTCTTATGCAGCGCTCTGGTCTTTACTAACACAGTGTCTCCTGGTTGCAGTTCCCCATGTTGCGCGTGGTGAGCTTGACTCTCTTTCTCATTCCGCCTGACTCGTCTCTCCTCCATGAGCGGTATGTCAAGATCTGGATTCACCAAGCTCGGGTGCAGTGGTAGTTCGGCCTGCATTGGTATCCCGAACATCAGTGCGGCTGGGCTTACTCCTGTGGATGTGTGTGGGGTTTTGTCAGTGTGTTTGCAGGAACCTATACACTGCCGCAGCCACGGCTGGTTGTGGTCCTTTGCAATTCTTATGGGCTTTTTCAGGGACCCCATAAAGCGTTCCGCGTCGCCATTTGCCTGTGGCCAGCAGAGTCTGATTTTCCTATGCTTGATGTTCAGGTTGGCGAGGAATTGTTTGAACTCCTGGCTGGTAAAAGGTGGTCCATTGTCGCTCTTCAGCTTTTTGAGCAATCCGTGGACAGCGAAAACCTTTGAGGGCTGCGATGACAGATTCCGCATTTGTGGACTTGGATGTGCTCCACCTCCGGATATCTGCTGAACTAGTCAACCAAAACGAGGAGATACCCCTCACCTGCGATGGTACAAACGTCCATGCTCACTGACTCCCATCTCATGTGGCTCCTGGGAGCACACATGATTGGTTCTGGCATGGTTAATCCCCTTGAGGATTGGCACGCTGCACATGATTCTACTAATTTGGTCATGCAGTGCTGCAACTGTGGCATCTACATCCTGGATTTCAAGTATGCTTGGGTCTTACTATGCCTTGATGGCCTCCATGTGCTAGTTTGAGGGCCCCATCTTCCAGCGTCTGTGGTAGAATGATTCTGTGTCCCTTCCATACAATGCCTTCTTCCGAGACCGCAAGTTTGTGGTGGATGCTGAATAGCGCTTGCAACTTCTCTTCTGCTGTCGCAGTACGTTGTGCCACTGCCACCAAGTAGTTTCTCCAGTCACCTAATTGTATGGTCAGGATGGTCTGCTGCAAACAGGTGTCTGCTCTTGTTTCGTCCGCTATCTCCTGCAGAGGTAGAGCTCGTGGGCTTGTGCAGGCAATTACATGACATTCGTGCTCTTCTGCCTCTACAGCATACTCTTCTTCCTGGTTGGTGGCGGGTCGCGACTGACGGGACAAGTAGTCCGCTGGGATGTCCGCTGCAGCACGGTATGCAACGTCAATGTTAAACGGAAGCAGTTGGAGCATCCATTTTTTCTAGCCGTGCTGGGGGGTGAGGTGCTGACCCCCTGAAGATGGGTATAAGTGGCCTATGATCAGTGAATACTTTTGCCGGCTGTCCTAGTAGGTACACTCAGTGGTGGCAGCCCCACAGGATCGTTAGTGCTTCCTTCTCGATGTGGGCATAATTTTGCTCCGTTTTTGTGAGCGCTCGGCTAGCGAATGCAACTGGGTACACACTGCTGTCTCTGTCATTTGGCATCTACCAGGAGTTCTGTGACCCGGTCTGTGTTGAAAAATGCCATTCTTGTGGTACTTGATAGCAAGTTTTTTATGTGCTGGAATGCCTGTTGGTGCTGTTCTGTCCATTCCCACTGCTTATCTTTCTTTGTGAGCTCCTTCAGTGGTGCTGCAAGGGTGGTGCCAAATCGGATATAAATCTTGTACACTAAGTGGCCGTGGCCATGCCCATGAAGCTTCTCACCTCTGATGCGGACGTGGGGGCTTGTGTGCCTTATCGTCGACCTTGGCTGGTTCTGGTGATACTCCGTCGGAGTTGAATACGTAGCCAAAAAATTTCAGTTCACTTTTGTAGAATTCGCACTTTTCTGTGTGCAAAGTGAGGCCTGACTCCTCCAGTGGTTTGAAGACTGCGACTAGTCGCTCGTGGCGTTAGCTTGTTGTGGTGCCTTATACCAAGATGGCATCTATAATGTTTGTGGTTCTGGCCAGGCCGTGGAGCACTCTCCCGATCTCCTTCTGGGAAAAGTCTGCTGCCGATGATTTACCCGAAGTTCAGGCGTTTTTATCTCCGGAGGCCCAAATGGGATGAAAAAGTTGTAATGTATCTGGACTCCTTGGCGAGGCGTAGCTGGTGGTAGCCTGAACTTCAATCTAACTTGCTGAAAACCTTGGCCCCCGTTAGGTCTACAATAAATTGTAGGGGTGACATGGCGTTCTCGTCCAATGGCCCAAGCGTAGTCTCATGTTGATGCATATTCTAACCGCATTGGGTTGCCGTGGTTATTGTGCAACGACCATTGGTGATACCCAGTCTTTCCAATGTCTCCAGTTCTTTTTCGACTGCCTCTCTCATATGGAAGGGGACGCAGCGGTGTCTTAAGGCCTTGGGTTCCATCATTGGACCAATGTGTAGTTTGAATGTTCTTTAGCGGAGGCATGCTATTCCCTGGAATATCTCCGTCAGGTGGACACTGAATGCATAGTGTATTAGGTGCAGTTTCTCTGCAGTGCGACAGCTTAGTAGCATTTCCAGTCCTTCATCTACTACGTATATCCTTGCTCTGCACGTGGCTCGGTTGTATGCCAAGTCTGATGTGAATGATCCGCTAACTGGTAAGGGCTTTTTGCACCCGTATACAAATAGTGTCACTAGCCTGTTCTGGAGCTACGGTCTCGGGTTTAAATTGTTGTACATTTGAATTGGCATGACGTTCACGGTCGCTCCTGTGTCAATCACCACTTTAGTGGGGCTTCCGTCAGATAGGATGGTGAACGATGGCCGCTTGTGTTGCCTGCTCTTCAGACCTTCGTGCTGCTCGGCTTTATGGTGGAGATTAAGTGTACTCTATATTCCCTTGCTCTTGTTTTCTTCCGCCTTTCTTTTCCCAGTCTATCGAGTGGCGTGCTTTCGTCAGAAGACTTCTGTCTCGCTGCTGTTGGGCGATCACTGGGTGGTGTCAACTGCTCTGGCTTTCCCTCTTTGTTGCCGGTGCGAGGTGTATTGTTGCTGCGGACCCCGGTCTCTCGGAATCGTGCGGTTCAGGCATACTGCTGCGAAGTGACATGTTACTCCCCATGTTGGGCACGGTTCACCTCTGTGCCATGGGCCACCACACCATTTGCGGGCCTCGTTTCGCCCGGTATGCGTCCGGGTCTCATGTTGTTTGGGCGCCTTTCTTCTTGTCGCCTTGGAGCTTGTCGATCTCAGACTGCTGCTATTTCTTCATCTTTTGGCGCGTTGTCCAGGGGCAGGCACTGCATCGCGGCCTTCATGACTGCTACTTGGTCATCTGTTCTCTCTCGGAGCCTGCCCATTGCTAGTTTGTGATCTAGCGTAATGTTCTTCTCGGATAGTATCGCCCGTCGCAGCTTCTCAGACGATATCCCATTCATTATATGTAGGCGGATTGCAAATTCCTCTTTGTGGAATTCACATCCGAAGGCTAGTTCTCTCAACCTAGCATGGAAGTCGTCGATTGTCTCCTTTTCTCTCTGGCGAATCATGCAGAAGTGAAATCTTTTGTAGTCTGGGTTCAATTCAGGCTTAAATGTGTCAGTCAGCGCTGCTTTAGCCAAGTTGTATCTGTCTGCTGCCCCTCTGTTGGGAAGTGTGTTGAATAGGCGTAGAGCTGTGGCGCCGATGTTTAGTAGGAGTGTACCCTTTCTCTTCTCCGCGATGTCTTTGGCCTGAAGGTGAAGTTCAAACTGCTGGAGCCATGAGCCATATACCACATTTGAGGGCAGCCCCCGTTGTGTAGGGATCAAATGGTTTCATGACAATGGTTTGTGAGTTTTCCTGGCTCTCTGCTCTGAATGTACGGTCCTTCCTTACGGCGCTGCCACTGCTGGTTCTGGATGAGCTAGCGTGGGGGCTGGACACGATGGCTCACTTCACATTAGAGTGCTTGGGCCTGCAGATAGATTGTCTGCGACGCGCCTTTCCACTGCGCGCTTTCCCCCTTTCCTACGTGCGTGGCGGAACATGTACCCACGTGGTCACTGAGGAGGGCAGAGAGACTGGCCCTTGTTGCCTGGGCACCTTGCTGAGCCTTCCCTGTGGTTATGGGGAGCAGTGTTCTAACTTGTCCCTGAGCCTCATTGGGCTCTCTGTGTCATCCCTGCTGTGAAGCGTTTGGCTGGTAGCAAACTGTCAGGTAGACCCAGAAAGGCCCATAAAAGACCCACTCTGTCACGAAGGAACGTTGGCCAGGCAGCAGGGGGCAGGCATGACTTTGTTCGCGTGTCACAGAAGCACTTATAAAAGACAAAAATAAATGACATCAGCAGTCGGAATCCTTGTCGCCAGTGTTGTGATGCCTGCCCGGCCTCCGGTCATGTGGTTCGGGTCTCCCTTCATCACGTACTCGGGTCGTGTTTGGATACACCACTTGCGGTTGCCTCACCTGCGCCCACGGAACTTCAAATACTCAAGGCCAGCACGAAAGAAGGGTTTACATCAGTAAACTCTAAGACAGATGATAGCAGGATGACTATCTCTGCCATAAACTCTAAACTAGAGAAAGCGCAGAACAGAATCACTGAAGGTGAATCCAGAGCGGGCCTTATAGACGATGAGGCGAATTCTGAAAGGGGAATTGGCGAGCATCACGAAAACGGTATTAGCAGTACAGAAAAAAATTGACTACCTCGAATCACGTTGAAACAATATACGCGGACTCAGAATACCTGAGAAGCAGTTCACTGTAGACATGGAAATGTATGTTGAAGTGACACTACTCAATACTAGCCCTACTTAATCACCCGAAACTATCGCTGGTGTTTCAAAAGGGCACATAGAGCATTGAAAGCAACTCCTAACCTGGTGAAATGCCACAACCCATCATCGCTAGAATATTTAACTACTTGAACAAAGATGCTATCTTGAAAACTGCCAGGGTCATGGGCGAGGTGCGGCGGGATCCAGCAGAGTCCATATATACCCAGACTTCTCGCTTGCAGTACAAAAAAAGTAACATTCTTGGGGGTTAAAACACTGTGTGAAGTCACTTACTCTGTGATGTTCCCTGCTAAACTTGGGTTTGAATTCCGCAAAATGAAACCCTACTTTTTCACTATACAACATGAGGCAACCTGCTTTATAGAAAGTAACATACCGTTACCCCAGGCCTGAAGTCCATCTGTTCATCTATTGTGTATACCCTTTCTAACAACATGTTTCTGCATGTAAGATAACTGGTGCATTCGTTCCAACTCTCGCTCTCTACACTTGCACGTTCTGAATGCTCAGACGTCCTAGTAGTCCTGCCTCGATCTTTCATTGTTATATTTCATTGTTATATTTGTTTTTCATTCCCATGTTCCCACCCTGTTGCCTTGTGGGCGCTTTGAAACACAATTTACTTGATGTAAACCTTAAAAATGTGCCTTAAAAATGCACAATAAAATAAATAAATAAAAATATATTTGGTTGTAATCTACACTGTTTAAAAGGAGGTACGCAGGAAAGGAATCGCTGCTTACAGTAGTCCCTGAGCCGAGTTATGTTGAGGTTGGGGTGCACTTAAGATTGGGCTTTGGAAGTGAGGGGGCTTGGGGGACTGTTGGGCTTAAACATTTTACTTGCCACAAATCAAGCAAAGTCAGGGTACACAAAATTCTACCATCATTGTTAGACTCACTCACGTTCACAAATCACATAACCTCTAGGAGACAGGAATTTACTAGCTCAACATGGATCAAGGTGCGATATGTCGGAGATGAATTATCAGAGGCATGGGTCTTCCCATTAAAAAGCAGAAACTTATGGTCGTATGTGGAAAGACAAAGTAGGGATATTGTTTTTACAAAAACATGTGCAACTGGAAATATTAATTTATGTTTGGAAAATCATGGGAGTGCATAAATTCCACGCATCTTAGTCTTCCCACTTCCTTGGGGTTCTCATTCAAGTCCACAAATGATTACTGTTAAGCCCCATTAAAACACTGGTGGATCCGCTGGGTCGATACATTCTGACAGTTGGGAGATTGAACTGAAAGATATCTTACTACTCAATACCTATGGCCCGAAGCTTGATGACCTGCAATTCTATACAGATATTCTTGACTTAATACAAAGGCTACCGTCATCTCCGATACGAGACGGAGATTTTGACACTCTACTGCATGTGGGAATGGACCGCCCTAGCAACAGGAACAGACATACATCCAGTGCGGCACAGGCCCTATTAAAGGGCTTGTCGGAATTGTACCTGGTAGACGCATGGAAGGCTCTACATCCCGGGGTTAAAGAATTTTCTTACTACTCGTTGGTACACGACTTGGCCTCTAGGATAGATATGTGGCTTCTCTCCCCTATCATCATAAATGAGATGACCGCCAACGAAATTCTCCCTAGAACGTACTCAGACCACTCTCCTATTCTTCTACAATGTGTTCAACAAACTGCGAAACCGCTATGCGAAATGGAGATTTAAACCTCTATCGTTGTAAAACCCGGTATTTGCCTGTAACTTACGGGACAAATTCCATGAGTTCTTCGAGATAAACGAGAACACTGTGACTAGTAAAGGCACTCTTTGGCAAGCATTCAAAGCCTACATTCGTGGCATAGCCATGTCTAGAGAGTTTCAGGATTTGAAAACTATATATAGTGATATCTCTAACAGGGATATAGAACTTAAAAGATGGGAGACATTTTACTCTACTGCTCCTACTCCTGAGGTATTACAAGAAATGAGTCACCTAGGTGTTGCGGGACAAATGCTGCCAAAATAAAAAATACTTCAGGATACCAGCGGCAGCTCGAAAATATGGCAAGGGTGAGAGACCAGAGAGGGCTATGGCAGGAATGGGACAACATAGAGGAACAAGTAATATCCCTTGTATTCAAGATGACAAAGGTCAAGTAATTGATTCCACAACGGCATAAAATGGGTCTTTGAAGAGCACTATAGAAAGCTTTACTCTGCCGTGTGAATGCTCAAGCACATTGACGTTCCTGGAACAGATACCGTTAACTTTGCTCTCAGTTGAGACAATGCAATTATTAGACAATCCACTGAACAGTGAGGAAATTGCAAAGGCCATAGATAACCTTACTAAGGGGAATGCTTTGGGATCTGATGGACTAGGAGCTGAAATGTATAAGCAGCATAAGGTAAAATGTAGCAAACAGCTCCTGTCAGTATGGGAGGAAGCACTGGAGACAATGATACTGCCCCATTCTAGGTGTGAGGCCATTATCACGGTGCTATCAAATCCTAATAAACCTGCAGATAAACGTGGCTCGTATTGACAGCTATCGCTCATTAACACAGATGTTATTTTATGCTAAGGTGCTAGCTGATAGGCTGATGTCATTCACAAGACATAATCCATACGGATCAAATGCGATTTATTTCGGGGCAATCTACTCGCCTTAGTATTCTAAAGGTTATAGTGTGTTGGCCCAAACTGACCCCAAAATCCACGCATTGCGGCTATGCTCAATGCCCAAAAGTCATGCGAGACTGTATCCTGGCAATTTCTATATACAGTAATGGAGCAATGTGAATGTTTATGCAAATTCATCTCATATGTATGATTATTATATACGTCCCCTGAGGCAAAAATTCTGACGAAGGGTGAACTCTCCAGAACGATTGCGATAGGCAGGGGCACACTTTGTCCCCACTTTTATTTGCGATCGTGATTGAACCTCTGGCAGACCTAATGAGGCAGAACCATACCAAACACGGAATTAGGATCAATGGACACGCAAATATAGTCTCACTGTACGCACATGACGTCCCATTATTCATTAGGCAACTGGATGAGAACCTCAAACCGGTTATGTTAGATGTGGCGGAATTTGGCAGATACTCAGAATTGCGAATTAACCCAACAAAATCAGAGCTATTTTCACTTACAGACGTCACACCACGTTCCATAAATATATTGGAATTTGCATGGCCTTCCGAAGAGATTATGTGCTTGGGGACAAAGATAACCACCTGCCATGGCTCCCTAATCAAAGACAACTACAAAGCATACCTGGACCACTTGGCTACTTAAGATCAGTCGATGGTCCAAACTACATTTGACAATTATGGGTAGGATTTCTCTACTCTAAATGATGGTCCTGCCGAAACCGCTTTACATATTACAAAATATTATTATTTGGCCGGGCAAAACCTTTTTTTAAAAGAACTAGACGCTATCATTTTAAAGTTCATGTGGAATTCTGTCACAGTCCGGATGAAATGGTCGAATCACACTAAACCATTTGATAGGGGGCTTTGCTGAGCCAAACTTTAGACTACATTACATTGTAGCACAAGCACAATAAGCAGCCCCTTGGTTTATGAAAGAAGATGCCCCTTTGCAGGTGAGAATGGAACGATTAATTGAAAATGGGAGGGGAGGTGCCATTGTGGCTATTGGCTCCTCCACACAGACAGCCTTATGTGGACAGACAGCCTTATAGTGGATCCAGTGCAGACCACCATTTTGGCATGCAACAATCTATATTGCATAACGAAGGTGGCCCACCCTTATTGGATGGAGTACTCCCGATGGAGGAATCACTTACTTAGTGCCACACTAGTTACTAGTATTTGCCAGCAATGGAGCCATCTGCAATAGCAAACACTAGGTGATGCATACACCGATAGGAATTTCATAACCATCTCTGAAGCAGTTTCCGACACATGCCGCCATCCACTCCGGCTCCTCCAATATTACCGTCCGAGATTCTCCTTTCAGGCCAAATAGGAAACATTTCCAGAAAACCTCTGGTAGACCTGTGCCTAACATATATACTTAATGTGGGGAGGGTAGACATACCAACTTCATTATACAAGTTGGTAACAGAACATACCCCTGAACCACGAAGCACAGGCAGGGGTCTTCGATGTGGTTCTGAAACAGCTAATTATGTACACATTTAGGGAATGTCCCAGATTGTTTGAATTCTGAGATATGTAGGATGCTGGAGAAAGTATTGAATGTCCTGGTTACCCCATCCCCTATTGTGTTTATGTTTGGGCAGAACACAAAAAGTGGTTCATCTAGGTTTTTTTGTTGGACAAACGATGTAGATTACAAAAATGGACAACATTCGTCTGCACCTACGGTGAAGATGTGGATGCAAGATATTGCACGGTCCAATAATACGCGAGAAGCCTGAGACTACAGCTGCCCATGCCTACTAGGTCAAGAGACATATCGCCAGCCTTTAAAAGCTTTTTGTCAAAAAATCTAAATTACCTAAGGAGGGCGGTCCAACTATAGATGATACACAAACAAAATAACACAATAAACAAAATAACACTCAGAGCCTCAAACACCTAATGCAGCTAAGTATAAATGGTCAAAATGTAACATGTGAAGGACCTGCAAGATATATTCAAGTCTATATAAACAAAGTACAGTACTTAAATGTACAAATGAAACTCTGCATATATTGTGATTCACTGTCAAGTATTAAAGTTGATATTCATTTATTTTTTTTTTAAAAAGACGATTGAGACCAGCAAATACAGTCTGTTGACAAATGTATCTAGATTCTAATCTTAGGTCTTGCTTTCGGTTTCCAACCCAGTCTGCGACAGGTGTATGGCTTCACTGCAGCGAATCTGATCCCACGTTTCTAATCATTATGATGTTTTTCTTGCCAGTGTTCAGCTAATGGTACCTTATGATAATGGATTCCAATTGAGTCGAGAGGTTTGTGGATTCAAAGTCATGGTTGTCTGATCGTGGTGCCGCCAATATACATTTGTCAACATACACATTTTATTATATAAAAATGACTAATCTGCTCTTACAATTCAAACATTTGATCTATATTACTCGACCCCAATACTCAATTCTTTGTACATTGTTCAATGCATATTTGCACACTGAGACACCACTGCATGGAGAGAAAAAAACTAAGCTATCCATCTGTAAACCAATTGTTATATGTTGTTTCAATTGGCTTCATGTGGACTGAGCACAGTATCTATTGAGGGTGACTTAGCATATATTATGTTAGGCTTCAGATCCATATACCCCGCTAAATCTTGATCCAACTTCAACAAATGCCAACACTCTGCTAAAATTTGATAACATTTGATACATTATTTTGTTCTCACAATTATATTGCATTATGCGTTTGACCGTTTTGGTATGGCCTTACTCAAATACACTTTGTATAGGAATCAATAAATCAGTTCTGGTCTTCCTAAATGCTTGCTTTTGTGCATTTGCAAAGCTGGATAATATATATTCTCTGTTAGTGAAACGTTCTGTGATTAACTTAAATTCTTTTTCTCCATTTAGGCTCACTGCATTATCTACAGGCACGTAAACATTCACCTGTTGGATTCCAAGATGGCTGCCGCACATTGAGGAAGTGTGCACGGGTACTGCAGTCCAGCAATAAGTCAATATTTTGCTGGGATAGCCCTGAAGCTCCAGATCTATTCCACAGAAGGTGCCGGAAGAGTTCCTCAAGAGGAGAGGATGTCAGTGGAGCCGTTCCCGAAGTTGTAGCGGGGCCGCAGGCTGGAGCAGTGAATTTGCAACTTGGTTTTTGGCTGCAGCTGCCGGCTGGGTATGGCTCCCTCATTTTGGTGGTGGTGCCTGATTCTCTCCCCGGTGGAGCCCCCGCTCACATATGATCATCGGTGCTGGACATTAGGCGTGTGGGGCTGCAGGTGGAAGAGGGCGAGTCTGGGGGTCGCCCCTTTGTTTGAAGGCGCATTAAGATAATCGTTCTGGCTGCAAACCCTATGGCTGCAGGCACTGGGAGCGGCTGGATTGGGAGCAGTGCCGGATCAGCTCTTGTCCCCCAGAGTGGGATTTGGCGTTTCTGTGCTGCAACAGCATTACAGCTGGAATTCTGTGGGATGCATGGTCCTGGTGGGCATATCCATGCACGTTATCAAGGGCTCCATTAGACTCCCACAGACAAGGCATAAACTTTCAAACCATACTCGGGCCCCTGATCAAATATAGTAGCCCACCTCCGATAAATATAGGCTCTCAAGGCGGTCTTCACTGAGGCAATCATCGTTTCCTGCTGCCTCTCTAGCCCCTATTATAAGGCGATTGGTGCCCTTTGTTGGAATCGGGCATAGGTGTGTCATTTGAAGTATGTTTACTGCGCAACTGTGGACTTATAGATCACCCCAACGTTAATATCATACAGTGAACATATGGAGTTCCAAACAATGCTTCGGAACTTTATCTGTATAATTTGAAGCTTAATTCAGGGCATCGCCTGGGTACTGGGACTTTCACGATACATAAGGCAATTTGCACATGCTGAGAAGTAAAAAGAAACCTTCCCTGTAGGGCATGTAGCAGTCCAGACAAGATCCAATTCATTGCACAGACTCTGGGCTAAAGACTACTACACGTGCCTCTGCAAGTAGACTGAAAGTGCTTCCTCTATCCGAGTCACATTCGAAGGTTAGCTATGGCCGACTCCAAAGAGTATTTTGCAAAACGTTTTCAAGATTTCCAAGAAACGTTTTCTGCCTCCTTTCAACTGCAGTTTTCTACGTTTACATCAGAGATCAGGCAGTCATTAACAGAATTCAGTAAGGAAATCGCTGCACTGGGAGATTGAGATGACACAAATGAGAGCAATACAAGAACCCGCACAGGAAAGCAAACAAGCAGATGTGGCAATAGAAGATCTTTCAATCTCGAATTACAATGCAAGGATTTGGAAAATAGATTCCGTCGCTCTAACATTCAAATGAAAAATCTCCCTGAAACAGTGACAGACCTGGAGCTCAAAGATGCCGTCATGCATATTTTTTTTAGGACCTACTATCAGGGGAAGAACCAGATATTAATAAGCTGGACAGAGTGCATAGGCCGGGCCCTAAGAGGACATAACTCGGAGCTCGCCCCAGAGATGTTCTTGCTGCTTGTGCATTATTCCCACAAAAAGAGCAAATTCTCAACGAGCCCAGGAATGCTATCCCAATCACTTACAAAGGGTCCAAGATCCAACTATACCAAGAACGCTCGTAAATAACCCTTCAAAAATGCAGAGATATGCAAGTGGTGGTGAAAACTCTACAGACACGTGGGATAAAATACAGATGGTCTTTTCCATTCGGCTTCATTTTCTCGGCTGAAGGACAACAGCATAGAATAACTTCTTGTGAAGCAGGAATAGCTATACTTCAGATAGAGGACACAAGCACAGGCCCAACCTAAAGAATGAGGGCACAGTCTGCCATGCAATCCATTTCCCAGGCAAGATTATTCGGCGACGACATGGATGTAGAAACAGGGCTGCACAGAAAGGAAACAGGGCTGCACAGAAAGAGGGCTGGAGAGCTCATTGTAAAGGCCCGGTTCCAAAGGCTTCTTCATAGACTTGCTGTGATGAACAGTACGGAAACTAAGGACAGTAGGCGGTAATCCTAACTGATGCGCTATCGGGGCATAACATCTTGGACTCAATCTGTTAAATTAACAGATGCGGTTTTAGGATATCCCGCACTTTACCCCAGGGTAAATGTTGACTTACACCTGGGGGTCCTCACTCCGCGGGATTCACTAGGTACTGTGACTCACGCCTGGGGACATTATAGGGGTTATAGGGGGAACATTTCCAATTGGGGCAGGGAATGTTAGTGGTTGGAGGGGAAACCGTAGTGCATGGGATGTCAAATGATGAGCAATGTACAGATTCAGATACATTCCGGTGCCTGACGCTCAAAATTAAAATAACCCACTTAAGTGCAGAAAACTTGAGGCCCTACTGGGTTCCCATCAACCGGATTTGGTGGCGCCTCAGCAGACCCATATTCGTGAATCGGATAGGCACAAACTGCGCCTGCGTTATAAACCTATTATTTTACAAGTGAATGCTGAGGTACCAAGGCCCATAAAGGTGGTTGCTATGTTTGTGATTGTGGCGCTTAGGTCTTTTACTTTAACTGTGGCGTCAGTGTATGCCCCCAATGCAGAGCAAGAGGGCTTCCTGAATATACCCCTTGCACATTTGGAATGATTTATGAAGGAGAAATAATACTTCTGGGAGATTTTAATATTGCCTGGGACCCTGCACGCGATCTTCATAGTACAATTACTCAATATACCCAATCTTCCCCCTCCAGTACACTAAAACAAAACTTTGCACAGATGCCCTTGATAGATATTTCAATAACGCTAAAGGGTCCAGACAAGGGGTATACATTTTATTCACATGTGCATTGCTCCTTTTCCTGTATCGATAATGCATGGTCCTCAACTCTACTGCTAGGTTGCATTCAGCAGACTGTATGTCACACAATAAGATTGTCATATCATGCTGCGATTTCCATCGATTTGAATATCCCACAAATGCCACGGATATATTTGGGCTTGGAGATTTCCACAGGACCTTTTGAGGGATCAAGTTGTTAGAGACAGAATTGAAAAAGAAAATTGGGAAGTTTTTTAATCTTAACCCTTCTGGGGAGACCACTACAAATGTGACCTCTGACGCTTTCAAGGCAACTATAGGGGGGACTCTGATAACTGAAGTGGTGCTAGATACAGACAAAGACAGGCACTGGAATGAGAGGAAAATCTCAAATCATCTGTAATGAAAGGAATGTAATCAAATACAGGGCTGAGTATACAAAAGAACCTGTAGAACAGCGGTGGACAGGTTTCACACACAAAAAAGTGGAAAAGGCCCCATTGTACCTTAGACAAAAGTATTACATAAAAGCCATCAAGTCAGACAAGCTCCTGGCTAGACAACATTTGGCAGAAAGAAGCATCTTAATTTATAAAACAGAGTTGGCTCCCTTCAGATGAGATGTGTACAGAAACTCACCAAATTATGATGCAATTCCATTCATTTTACTCCGATCTATATCAATCAGAACTTCCAGCATCACTGCATCAAAAGCATATTTAGACACAGTCACTCTGCCCCATTTAACAACAGTAGATCGGGGCATGCGCGACCAGGACATAACTTCGGATCAAGTTAATAGGGACATACGTAATCTTCCTTTAAACAAAGCACCTGGTCCTGTTGGATACCCAGCTTTGTTCTATAAAACATACCAGGACATATTAGTTCCCAGATTAACTCACCTGTAAAATTCCTTCGCACACTCGGTGGCATATCACCCACAATGAAGAAAGCAAAGATTATATTATTTCCCAAACCAGGTAAAGATCCGTCCATGCGTGGGTTGTATTGCCCAATAGCATTGATAAATTTGGACGCAAAAATGTATACAAAAGCCGGATGGAAGATTGGTTTCCTTCGCTAATGCACCCCGACGAATCAGGCTTCATAAAACAACGGCAGACACATGACAATATTAGGGAAACGCGCCACATATTGAAGAAAGTTGAAAAGAAAAACATCCAGGCAGTTCTGCTATAGACGCCGAGAAAGCTTTTGATCGGGTCGAGTGGTCGTTCCTTTTCGGACTCTGGCTAAAATGGGGGTCGGGCAAATATGTATCGATAAGATTCAGGCAAATTATAGACGACCCATTGCTAGACTTTTAATTATTAATGGCCTTTTATATATTCCTGTAGCTTTACAACAGGGTACAAAACAAGGGTACCCACTATCGTCGTTATACGCATTACACCTTGAGCCACTTCTTGCCAAGTTCAGGCAGACACAGGCAATTCATGGGATAGATTTTGGGGGAGTCCCACATAAAATGATGACATATGCCGATGACATGCTGCTATTAGCATCTGACCCTTTGACCACATTACAACCAGCAGAACAAGAGTTAGGAAAATTTGGTATAGTAGCCGGCTTGAAAATTAATATAACTAAATCGGAAATCTTAAAGATCTCTCTTTCGGAAGATCATGTGCACTTGTTACGATCACATGCATGGTTCGGCTGGGCTCGGGAAGGGATAAAATTATAAGGGGTAACTATAATGCCCTCAATAGCAATGTTGTATGAGGCTAACTACCCCCCTCTGCTAAAACAAATTAAAGGCCAATTGTTAAAATGGGGTCCATTGTCAGTATCATGGTTAGGCAGAATCAACTGAGTAAAGATTGTAACTTTGCCCAATGCCTCTTATCCATTTGAGGCACTGCCAAATCGGCTCCCTGCCTCAAAAAAACAAAAAAAAAAAAATGGATGGGCCGATTTCTTCATGTATATGGAATAATAAGCCTCCTCTGGTTTCCATGAATATGCTAATGACCCCCATGTCTAGAGGCAGCCTCGGGCTTCCAAATTTTCAAAAATATTATCAAGCTGGGGCGTGGCCTGCACGCGAACGATGTGGACGTGAGCCCGCTGAGCTCCCGCAAACGCCAAATAAATCCTGCATTAACATCCTGATTCTGGTGGATTACGAACTAACCAAGCACCTCGACCGACTCAGTAAGGAGGAGGGCGCTGCTCGGCCAAATTTAAGATCTCCATCTGGCCAGGCGACCGATTAATTCGCCTAAAACGGCCGCCACCGCCTGACTGCAGCGCCCTTCCAACTCCCGGAAATCATCGCGACTTCGTGCTGCGGAAAAGAAAGGAAGCAATAGAGGCTGCCCTGGACAACAGACATCCACTCACCGGAGACCTGTCGAGAATCGGAGGGCGCCCCCGAGGCGAACCCCCTGCCAGGGCCGCGCAAGCCAAGAGGAAGAGGGTAAAAGACCAAAACCCCCGCTGAGAGAACACTCACGACAGTGCGGATATGCACACCTCCCCCGCACCTCTTTTGATCACACACGAATGGGCCGGGTCCCTGCGGCGTCCACAGCAACGTGCCGTCCGTCCGGCGACGGCCCGGCTTGATGCGGAAGGGCCTACGCAGGGAGAAAGTCATCCGGCACCCGTTGAACAGGGAAAGGCAGGACTGGATCCACTGAGAAACTAACACACGGCAACTAGGGCCCTCCCTCCCCCCACTGAACTATCCTCCTGGTTGGACCTGGTGGTGGCGTCCCAGGGCCCGGCCTCGGGGGAGACGCAGAAGAGTAGAGATCGGAGCTGGAGGGAAGACCACCCCCTCCCACACCGGGGAAACTCATGGGAGTGGTGGGGCTCCATCAATACCAACGGGCGAAACGAGGAATAACAAGCGGCGCGGAGCCCCAGCTGAAAGGCCCTGTTGCAAGCTACTACCACTGCCGTTGAACTGTGAACGCTTTGAGCACCACTTAGCCTGCCACAGTATAAGGCCATACACAGCACCTCTTTGGGCAATTCCGCGGGGTGCCGCCACCGAGACATACAACGCTACCCCATAGAAGCAGCGGCGCATCCCCAGCGGACCTCCCGGGGAAAGTAAAAGAAAGAGGAGGTAGATCTGTCGATCCCTGCCACCATTGGCCCGATAAAATTGACACTACGGGCACGCCCGATCCGGCTCACGGCCAGCCCCACACCGATCACAACCTTCATAAAGATGGGCAAAGACCGACAAAAGAAGACCTCCACTCAGTAGCATGGACCAATTTGCGGTCGCCGCCACTCCAGCCCTGACCGACCAGCCAACACAATCGAATCCCCCCATGGGGGAAGAAGCTCTTTCAAAGCGAGATGTGATGGCGGCTATTGCCAGTTCCCGCTCCTCAATGGAGATTAAAGAGGATAGCATAGCGGCGGATGTCTCCTCCTTGCGCCACGACCTACAGAAGCTGACTTCTAGAACCGGGGAAGCAGAACACCTTATCTCAGAGGCAGAGGACAACATTAACGGGATCAACAGACAGCTATCACAAGCCTTAAACCACCTCAAAACCCTAGAATCAAGGGTGGACGAGGCAGAAGGAAGGTCTCGCCGCAACAATGTGCGTATTCTTGGACTACCCGAGGGAGAAGAGGGACAATGCATGGAACTATTCCTTGAACAATGGCTTATGGACACCTACGAACCCCACTCCTTCTCAAAATATTTCTCGGTAGAAAGAGCCCATAGGATGCCCTCAGGCAAAAGGATCCCAGGTGCACCACCCCGAACGATAAATCGCTTGATTTCTAAACTATCGCGACAGGGACACTCTCCTGCAGATGTCACGCTCACGAGGGACGATCACACATAATGGCTCGAGTATCACAATATTCCCTGATTATACCCGAGAAGTACAGCGGGCACGACAATCGTTTTAACCGCTCAAGAAACAGCTGGCACACATGAATGTAGAATACGGTCTGCTCTTCCTGGCACAACTCAAGATTTATCACAAGGGAACCACAGTACACTTCTGTGACCCACAGGAGGCCTGGACATGGGCAGAGGCCCATAACGAGGGTGACTGGACCACGGGCCCCAAGGAGACAGAAAGGAAGACCCCGAACTGGACCAAGACGGGCCTCCCCGAGGAGGGATCCACAATTGGCGGGCCAGGATGCCCCGGAACAGGCAGCGGAACACGAACGGTGAATAAGCTACGAGCCTTCACCAGATGGAGAAGGCGACCTACCGCAAAACAACGACACGCCGGTCCTGGGCCTCTGGCCCCATCACACGAAATAATCAACCAAGAATGACTAATAGCTGGTGCAGGAGAAGGGACTCTGGGATGGGCTCCTCCCACCTCCCACCCCACACCCCTGTAGGAATCCCCACTCTTCTTGAGCTCTATTTAAAGGTTTGGATTTTGAGCTGACACCTTAAGTTTTGAGTGTCAGCAATGTTGGGACGACAGGTACTTCGAGTTGGGGTGGAGTATAGGGAGGGGGAGGGAAGGTAAAGTTTGCAAGGTATTTTGCAGGGTATTTGTTGTTTCAGGACCACTGCATGTTCATAAGACAATTTATTCACTACGCCTCACAGGGACCGCCTCGTATCACTCCACACAGGAACCTCACTCCCATAACACATGTTAAAGGAATATTGCCCCTCTTTTGGGGGCACAGCACCCTGAAAACCTCTACCACCCACTATAAATGACATCCACACAAGCCCAAGCACTACCCACACAAAGTTCAAGGTCTCTTAATCTGCTCACCTAGAATGTGAATGGCATGGGTTCTGGGATCAAAAGGCGCCTCATCATGCAATTCTTGAATAGACACTCCCCCGACATGGCCCTGATAACTGAGGCACATCTAGCTGGTTCGAAATGTGCCTTCTTCCAGAGAACCAATTATCGGACCGCATTCCATACAGGGTACACAATGGGATCCAGAGGCACCCTTATTCTTATACACAAACGTACCCCTTTCATTCCGCAGACGATAGAACAGGACCCCAGGGGTCGATATGTGTTCATCCTGGGAACGCTCTGGGGTGAGAAGCTGGCTATCGCTTCAATCTACTCCCCACCCGGGCTGGGGCAGGAACTGCTAAACGACCTTATCACTCTTATTGGGAAACATCGACCAGATATGTACATCCTAGGGGGAGACTTTAATGACATAATGTGCAACAACACAGACCGCACCCCCCTTAGGAACAGGAATCCAGACACCCCTACAAAGTTGGCTAACTGCACATCAGCCTTAGGCCTCTGGGATGTATGGCGGGCACTACACGCCAGAACTAGAGAATACTTGTTCCACTCGGGAGCCCATGGCTCCATATCCAGGCTGGACGACTACTTCCTCCCGAACACCAACCTTTACAGGGTAAGGTCTGCAGAGATGCTTCCTCAAGGCATCTCGGATCACTCGCCACTGTCAATGGAACTGAGTATGCAGGGTGTCCTCCCCCGTAGAACATGGAGATTGAATAATTACTACCTTGGGTTCCCCGAATTGATCGATCGCCTAACCGATGTGTCCAACGAATACTTCAAACTCAACGAGGACACAGTAGATAGCCCTGTGACAGTGTGGGAAGCCTACAAAACAGTGCTGAGGGGGAGAGGTGGTCTCCTGGACGGCAAACAAAAAGAAAGAGCGGCTCCAAAAAAAAAAATAGTAGAAGCCGAAGGGGAAGTGAACACCTGGGAGAATAAACACATTCTTGACCCCACCCCTGAGACTCACAGGTCCCTTAAACGTACCCAAGAGCGCCTCCGGAATAGGGTGATGGACAATGCCAAGCAGGCCCACTGGCACTCCAAAGCAAGAATATATGGACTCGGGGACAAAGCAGGCAAAATGCTTGCCTGGCTTGAGAAAAGAGATGAGGGACAACGCCATGTCTGAGAAATAGTCACTCCACATGACAAGAGGTGCCAATCGGACACCGAAATAGCGGAGGCCTTTGCCGAGTTCTATGCGGACCTATACCAGGGCCCAACTCTTCCGCTTGACCCATCCCTCCTAGATAACGTCACACTCCCAACCATCTCAGCACAACAAAAGGAACAATTGGACGCCGCTCTATCGGACATGGAAATCACAGAAGCCATAGCACAATTAAAGACAGGGAAAACACCGGGTCCTAACGGATTCCCAGTAGAAACCTGGCAAAAACTAGGGGGAGACAAAATAGCGCCCCCCCTTCATAGAATGTTCCTCCGCCTGTGAGCAGGGGGCCCTTCCACCAGACTTATGTAGGGCAACCATAGTAGTCATTCCCAAGCCAGATAAACCCCCTGAACAATGTGCCTCCTACAGGCCCATATCTCTGATTAACAGCGAAGCCAAAGTTCTCGCCAAGCTCCAAGCCAACCGGTTACAATTGGTCGCACCCACCCTGGTCCACCCAGACCTATGCGGCCTTATGCCACATAAGTCGACCCGAATGAATCTGCGACGTCTCCATCTGGCAATAGAGCGCGCCCCTATTATAGACGGACCATTGGCCCTACTGGCAATAGATTTTGAGAAGGCGTTGACTTGATCCGATGGGACAGCCTCTGGGAAGTCATGCGGCGTATGGGATTTGGGGAGACCTTTCTGGGATGGGTGCGATTGTTATACACCAACATCCCCCCCTACTCTTTGCCCTCGCAATAGAGCTGCTTGCTTTGTGGCTTCGCCAGAATGCAGACTGGATAGGGTTCAGATGGCCGGAGGGATACGAGGACCGGACATCCCTATATGCAGACGACCTCCTGATATACCTGGGGGACCCAACGCGATCCTGCCCCAGAGTGAGGCAGATGCTTATCCGCTTCGGCGGGTTTAGTGGACTGCGAATCAACTGGGGGAAATCAGTTTTCTTTCTGATAAAAGGTGGGGAACAGGCCATCCCTCATGATTGCCCGTACCGGGTGGAACGACAAGGCTTCCTATACCTGGGAATCTGGATATCCAGGGACCTGACGGGGTACATAAAACACAATCTCCAACCAATTATTAACTGGTTTATTAACGATGTTCAACATTGGAAACTCCTCCCCCTGACTCTTATGGGCAGAACCGCACTTTTCAAAATGATGACCCTCCCAAGATTCCTCTACATCCTGCAAAATGCCCCTCTAAAGATCCCAAACTCGGAATTCGATCAGGTAGAGACACTCCTCAGAGAACTCATATGGGGTGGAAACTAACCACGCATTGCTTTAGCCACGCTCCAGACGTCGATATGGGAGGGGGGGGCATAGGGGTACCCCGCCTTCAAACCTACTATTGGGCTTCACAATTAGCAGTGGTTAACAACCTCCTCCATGGGGACCGGG
Organism: Ambystoma mexicanum; assembly: GCF_040938575.1. NCBI lineage: Eukaryota > Metazoa > Chordata > Amphibia > Caudata > Ambystomatidae > Ambystoma > Ambystoma mexicanum. The sequence continues at coordinate 420,594,196 of NC_090935.1, forward strand.
ACCTGCCCCACATACGGGCCGAGATAGCCACCATTCACAACGTAGACTCACTTAGTCTCCTATTTCAACCCCCTCCAAGACCCTCTCAACACACAACCACAACCACAACTCACATAATCACAGTCTGGAAACAGGCACATAACTAGGCATATCACTATATGCGATTGGCCCACGCCCTGAAAACCCACATACCAGCAGACACTATTGTGCCGGAATACACTCCTATAGAACGCAACATGCTGCCCGCATATATCCCTGCCAAATGCACTTCCATCCTATACAATGCTATATCATCCTTTGCAACCCCCGGATTGAACAGTCTAAAGGCGAAATGGGAAGTAGATGTGGGGGAAATAGACCCAGAGGACTGGATACAAGTGCTCATGCATCCCCGTGAGATCGCTATCTCCTGCAGGCTCCGCCTGGTACAGCTGAAAATACTCCATCGAGTATATTATCCCAGGACACGCTTGTACGGCTGGAAATGTGCCCCAAACCCAAACTGTCTTCGATGTGGAGAAGTAGGTACCTTCATACACATTCTATGGACATGCCCCCGGATACAGGCCTTTTGGACTGCATGTGACTGCATGTTGTAACAAACTCACTAGAGTCCTGACACGGACCATACCACTGGACCCAAGGGCTTTGCTCCTAGGTATACCCATCGAAATAGAAGTTTATAAATGGGAGAAACTGCTTCTACACACAGCAATGGGGCTGATCAAACGCAACATAGCGCAGAAATGGGGAGCTCCAGAACCCCCGACGCTGGGCCAATGGATAACGGAAACGAACACATGCGCCATGATGGAGCGCAGGATCTACAATGCAAGGGGCTGCCCCAACAAAACCTTGAAAATATGGGAAAGAGGCCACCAGGGGGCGCAGGCGTGATGGCCGCCTGATCGTTCGCCTCCCCTGAAGCCCCGAGAGATTTGTGGAGTAAACTGCGATAAAAGGAACGTTATCCTCCTATAAAAGGCTGAATCCATATGAGGGAACTCCTGGGGACTCCGGAGATACCTTCCCGAGTCTTGGGGGTGCCCTGGTCCCCGAGATATTTGACTTGGACCATCCACGCTTCCCCTCCCCCCTCCGGGCCCGTGCCACGCACGAGGTGAAGCTCCGCGGCCGGGCTCCTCCTCTCCGCGGATGAGCGTCTTGCCGGGATCAATCTGAGGAATCGACACCCTGCACCTCTGAAGGCAGAACTGAAAGCCTGTGGGAGTCCCTCCGAAACCGGGGCCCTCGTCCGTGGGTGCCTCCTCATACGAGCCCACCTTCAGCTCCGGCTGCGGCGGCTCTGGACGATAATACGCTTTGGGCCTCCACGGCCGGGCCCCGGCCTGCCGCAAACGCATCTGTGTATCACGACCCGGGCTCCTTCCTCTCCTCCCCCCGGCTACTGCTGCGACAACTCTTAGAGGCCTACACCGAACAGACCCGGGCCGACACGGGAGCGCGCCTGGGCCCCTCTGCGACCCTTGAAAGCACCCACCGGCCCCACGTCGGAGCAACCGTGAGTAGCGGCCGTCGGGGGGGTTGGGGCACGACCCGCCCGTCCTAATCACCACACCCCATGGGAGTTGGCGCGAATCGAGTGGACCGTCTCCCCGAGCCCCAGGGGGAGATCGAGGTGTCATGATCTCTGCTTCCAAAAGGTCAGGGTTTTCCCAACTCCCTTGGAAGCAGATCCATAACCCAGGTTCCGAGTGCCAACCAGTCCCAATTGGGACCTTTTGGACCCAGTCCTAGCGCCAGTGGCACCAGGCTCATAAATATGCCCAGTCCCAGCGCTGGAAGCGCCGGGCTCATAATGCTTGGGTGGACTTACCTGCAGCAGACCATGCTGCTTACTTGCCTGCCAGTTGAGCCTCTGATCCTCTTCTGTTTGGAACTACTTTTCCTGTTGGGTGGGGCAGGAGCCACTCCCTAGATTCAGAACACTGGAACTCTTCTGGAAAGCAGGAACTCTTCTTACCTAGGCGTGGCTGTGGAAGGAGACACCTAAGCACTACAGGTAAACCACACCCGATGGATGAATCTTGCTTTGCGTTATTCTGCATCCTCTGCAGCAGAACGCTCATCGTGTCTTCTGCATCTGATCCTGGGCCTAAGGAAAAAGGCTTACCATCCTGAATCCAGTCTTCAGCAACACCTATAAAGACAAGAAAGAACAGGTTAGCATTACGGTCTTCAGTGACAGCTCTTCACTTACCTGGTCCATCGGCTGTCACCAACGCCTCGCGCTGCATTCCGGCATCTGAAAGACAAAGGCTTACCTACTCTTCGTGCGCTCCGGAGGTCTTCACACTGCATTCCGGCATCTGAAAGACAAAACAGGGTGCGTTTAAAGACATTGGGGAACTTTAATACTCACGTGCCATTACTCCTTTCCACATCTAACCCAGTGGGTATTCCGGCACCCTGCAGCCGCTCCGAACTTGTACCTGCAAAATAAAAAGACAGTTAGAGCGCATCGTGAAGCAGGCAATAAGCGCTTACTTACGTGCTTCCAGGCGCTTCTATTCATCACACGGGCTCCATCTTCAACTCACTTTAGCCCGTCATCCGCCATCGCCGGAACCCTGCAAAACAAGAAACATCATTACTAAAGACTTTAAAGACATTAGAATTACTCGAAACTTACCATTCGTGTAAGTAAACGACGGACAGCAGTCCTCTGAAGTCAAGAGGCCTGCTCCCCTTATCCAGTGAAGAAACTGGTTACAGCACCCTGCCCCGAGGCAGATGGAGAGCACGGCGTTCACTTACCTAAGGTGAGAGTGTTAACCTTTGGGGTTCTACAGGAGAAGAGAAAGGGAAGAAGAGAGAGACATTCAATAACCCAGTTCCTTAATCCCATATTTTCTATCTGCAGACATCTTACCCTTCGAGTCAGACATACAGTGCACAGAGGTCCAGCCCAAAGAGCCAGCCGTGTGTTACACATCACCTTTGAAGATACGGTATACGCCCAGTCAAGACCGGCGCCTCTACGGGAATCAGGTGAGCGTTACACGAGGAACTACGAAGACCTAGAGGGGGAGACACCCCATGAGTTGGAAAGGAACCCTAGCAAGATACCAATTCATTCCCCGAAAACAAGAGATGGAGACCAACCCGCCGCCCCCGCCGACCCCCGACATGAACACCATGCAGAGCAATATCCAGACAATCCTAGACGAAATCAGGGGGATGAGAACAGACATGGGTGCCAAGCTGGCCGACCTCACCCCCAAGGTCTCCACGTTGGAGGATAGAATGGAGGGGGTGGAGAACAACCAGGCATCCTCCGTCTTCCTGGAGGCTCAGATGGAGGCGAGGTTCAAGGAGATGCAGCGGCGTGAGGGAGAGCTCCGCTTCAAAGTGGACGATATGGAAAATCATGAACGGAGATGCAACCTGCGTTTCTTCGGCCTGTCGGAGGTGGAGGGAAGACCCAGACCAGCCTGGAGGGCAAAGTGCAGGAGATCATTAGGATTGTCCTGGGAACCGACTCCGGAGAAACCATCCTGATCGACAGGGTTCATCGAGCTGGCGGAGGCGGTAGGGGCCCACGCTCCGTGCTTGCGAAGTTCCACTATTACAGGGACAAAGCAAAAATACTTGAAAGAGCTAGAACCCTAAGAGAGATACAATTCGACAACTCCAGGGTAGCAATATACCAGGACCTGTCCGCCCTCACGCTACAAATGAGGAAAAAATGTGGCCCGATCACCAGATGGCTCCAGGAGAAGGGGGTCCGGTACCGCTGGGGACATCCAATCTACCCATCCTTTGAGTGGCAAGGAGAAAACTTTCAGCTGGTTACAGAAGACATCTAAAGAGGCATCGACGAACTGATCGGGGTCCCTCCGGGGCCCTCGGGGGAGAGCGGTGGACCCGACAGAGACCCGAGTCGGGCCACACGGGGCCCTGACCACAGCCAGGGGAAACACAAAGTGAAGGGCACCTGGAAATTCAGGAAAACCAGACACCCCTCGGAGGGACGTGGAGGACCCACATGATAGAGGGGAGAAGAAATGGAACGCAGTGCTGATCGGTTGTGGTTCACTCGCTCACCCCGGCAAATTGAGGAGAAGCATTTGTTCCACTTCTGCGGATGCCAAAGCACGAGCGGTGGATCCGAGTGATAGAGGGAAGGGGAGAAAGTTAAGAAATGTGATGTTATGTTGTTGTGTTGTATTGCATCTGACTGCAGGGTCCTCACGGGCCCCCTCATGTTTGGGGGCGATTTATGTCACGTTGTGATGTTGCCACGGTTGGCGAGGCTTAGGCCGAAATTGAGGGCTGAAGGTTTCGGGTCCCACCTGTTTGAAACACGGAGGGGGGTTGTTCTCGGTCGTCGGAGGGTGGCCAGCTGCATCCCCCGAGGCCTTCAAAGATCCCTCCAACTCACATTGGAAGCTGGTTCACGGTTGGACCCAGCTCCTATGAGACACGTGGCAGGAGTAGGGGGGGACTGGGGTAGGAGAGGTCTTGTTGAGGGACTGGACCCCGACCAAAGCTGTTGAATGTTCCTAAGGGTAAAAGTTGGAGGGTACGCTCCACACTATTCATCTCTAGGGGCCCAGGCAGCAGCCCTGGAGGTTCGTTGACTAAACCCGACGCCTACCAAAATGGGTAAGGGAAACGGGGAACCGGGGAGGGAGGAGGGGAAAGAAATAGGGAACGCCGCGCCATGGTTCTGGGGTTCAAGCCAATAGATAACAGGGGCACTCACTGAGGTTTCACAGGGCAAGGATAGCGACAACCATGGTTGAAGGTCGGATCAGTACGCTCAACGTTAAGGGTCTCAACTCGCAGAACAAGCGGTCTCTCACGAGTAACTTATTCCGCAAACAGAAATTACTGGCCCTCTTCCTACAAGAAACCCACTATAGAAGGGGGGCCGAGTCAACGATTAAAGGAAAGGAGATAGGCAGAAACTTCTGGGCCTCTCACAAATCCTCTAAGAAGGAGGGAGTGGGTATCCTCTTGGGTAAATCGCTGCACCTCACCGATGTAGAGACGAAGAGGGGCTTTGGAGGCAGATTTCTGGCGATCAAGGGGTTAGCCCAGGGTGCACGAGTCACACTAGCCACAATATACGCACCCAACGCCGGCCAAGTCAAGTTTATTCGCAGGGTCTTTGGGGTCATGGACGGGTGGGCCGAGGAAGCCACAATCCTGGGCGGAGACTTCAATCTCATTACAGACCCCGATCTGGACTGGTGGTCAGCCAAAGGGACGGGACCAAGAGCCCCCACAAAAGACAATCTCGCCTTGAGGGACCTCCTACAAGAATACTACTGGGTTGATGTATGGCGCAAATGCTGGCAGACCCCTGGGGGTTACACGCTCTTCTCCCCTCCCCACCAAACTTACACTAGAATTGACTTACTGCTGGTCTCGGAGGAGGGAGGGGGAGAGGTTGGGGACCCTACGGTTGAGTCTGTGACCTGGTCAGATCATGGGCTCCTCGTTATGGAATGGCGGTTGCAAGCCACCGTGAAATCACGTAGGTGGCGCTGTAATGATACCCTCATGAGGGACCAGGTGTTTAGGGAATTCCTTAGGAACAAAATGAAGGCCTTCTTCCTATCGAACGACACAGGGGAGGTCCCAATGGTCTCAGTCTGGGAAGCAGCGAAGGCCACTTTCAGGGGTCTCCTCATTGCAGAGGGTGCAAGCAAGAAGCGAGAGAGGGCCCTAATAGAATCCAGACTCCGGGAAGACCTGTGGTCCATGAGGGCACAGCTCACCAAGGGAAATATAGACCGTGAAAACCTCCTGAGTGAAATGAGAGAGAAGAGACAGGCTCTGCATACAATCCTAATTGGAGAGGTAGTTAGAAAATGAGATACACGAAGCAGAGATACTACGAGAGGGCGACAGGGTTGGGACTCTTCTGGCACACAGGCTGAGGGGAAATAGGGCAGACAGACACATAGAAAAGGTCAAGGACGGGGCGGGTAACACCCAGATAAAAAATGAACATATAGCAGAATCATTCGCTGCCTTTTATAGGGCCCTCTATACCAAACAAGAGGGTGAATCACTGGATGAAATTCGAAAATATCTTGATGACCACCCCCTACCCAAGATCACAGACCTAGAGAGAGACACTGGACAAGGAAATAACAGAGGAGGATGTGGAGGAGGCCATCAAAAAGCTTACAATAGGCAAGACCCCGGGGGAAGACGGGTACACAGCGGATTTCTATAAATAATTCCAGCCCGAACTAACCCAACCGCTGACCAAATTATTTAACCCCATCAAGACCTTAGAAACCATTCCACCGACATTCCTGCAGGCTATAATCACAGTTATCCCTAAGCCGGGCAGAGATCAAGCGGAGTGTGGCTCATATAGGCCCTGAACACAGACGCCAAGATCTTCAGCAGGATCCTGGCGACACGTCTAGAACGGTGTCTCCCCCGGCTGATCCACCCCGATCAGGTAGGCTTCGTAGTAAATAGACAAGGAGCTGATAGTATGCGCAAAACCCTGCACATATTGAGCTCAAATGGAGTTAAATCCGATGGTGCCCTTTTCCTGTCTCTAGACGCGGAGAAAGCGTTCGACAGGGTGAGCTGGGCCTTCATGGTGGGGGTTCTATCGTCCTTGGGGATGGGACCCAGGTGGCGGGATGGATGACGGCCCTCTACTCCCGCTAAAGTGGTGGTCAATGGAAGAGAGTCAGAGTCCTTTCCTTCGGAGAGAGGCACAAGACAAGGATGCCCATTGTCCCCCCTCATATACGCCCTAGTGATGGAACCTTGGGCCATAGCAATCAGGACTAACAATCAGATCCAGGGCGTTAAGATGGGGGGGGACGGATTACAAAATAACCCTGTTTGCCGACAATGTCCTCCTGTACCTCTCTAAAACATCCCAATCTGTCCCAGAGGTGATGAATAGTCTGGAGCGATAGGGTTCCCTGGCAGGCTACAGGGTCAATGTAGATAAATCAGTGGCGTTCCCGGCAGGCCAGCTCAACGAGACCGAGAGACAATATATCAATAACCTTCCGTTTTGTAAACGTACCGAGGGATTCTCCCACCTGGGGATCCAAATTCCATCAGACCCAGGGGATCTCTTCAAAGTAAACTACCCGCCCCTATGGCGGTCGATCAAACATGACCTGGGACGTTGGTCGAAATCCGGCCTCTCCTGGATGGCTTGCCTCAACTCCATCAAAATGGTAATCCTCCCCAAATTCTTGTATCCGTTTCAAATGCTGCCAACCCAGATACCAAACCCATTCCTCCTGGAGATCAAACGGGCCCTTCTCCGTTATCTATGGACCGGTAAATCCCATAGAATTGCTTACGACACTCTCACAAGACCCAAAGATGAGGGTGGGGTGGGTTTTCCCGATCTTGACACCTACTATAAGGCGTCACAATCGCGCCTCCTTGTTGAGCACTTGATGACTGGCCCAAAGAAACAATGGGTAACGTTAAACACACTCTTCTAACCGGTCACATTGGACGAATGGCTATGGGTCCCCAAGACATCTATTCCAAGAAGGGTTCTGAAACACCCAGTGTTGGGAGTGCTGTGGTCTATTTGGAAGGAAGGGGGTTACCTGAGATGGCTCACAACGTGGCCCTCACCTTTGAGCTGCATCTGGGCCCCACCACTTTGGGAAGGGATCCACGAACCACTAGCCTTCCAGCAATGGTATGAGGTGGGTCTTTGTAGGGCCGGACAGCTCTGGGTGGATGAGGTGTTTATTTCTTTAGGTGACTTGAAGGACGCCCGGGGCCTCCCTGACCTCTCCCCCTTTCGATATCTACAGCTCAAGGGTGCCCTTATCGAGAGCAGATGGGGAGACACACTTAGGCGGGACCTAACGGATTTTGAGAAATTCCTCATAACGCACAAAGGTACCAAGGGGGTGATATCGCGGCTTTATAGCTTCTTGCTGTTCTCTACCCCACGGGACCCCCACCCCACATCTTCCCAAATACAATGGGGGAAGGACCTGGGCACCCCTATAACGGAAAAGAGATGGACCAAGATCTGTAGGCAGGCACATCGCTCCACAACTGCACCCCAATACCGCCACCAGGCCCTGAAGTTGATACACAGATGGCACTACCCCCACAAAGGATAGCCAGAATGAGAAAAGGCTACGACCCCCATTGCTGGAAATGCCATGTTGAAAAGGGAGACTATGTCCATATGTGGTGGAAGTGCCAGGTGGCACAAACCTATTGGAGTGAGGTCCTGTCATGGATAAGAGGAGTGGACGGATTGGTGAGAACTCTGTCCCACTGGCTGGTGTTGTTCGGTATTGAGGTTGAGGGGGGCCCCAAGGTGAAACACGACCACATGTTTCAGGCCATGCTAGTCGCGGCTAGATGCTGCTGGGCCCAGAAATAGAAATCACCCCAACCTCCGGGGGAGGGGGAGTGGGTAGCGAAAACATGAGCAATCTACGATATGGAGTAGTTGACCCACCTGATTGATGAATCCAAATCTAACATCGAGGCCCTATGGCTGCCCTTTTTTGACAAATACGGGAAAACAGCCTGAGGCACGAGTAACCATCTCAGACGGTTCCCTTGATGGGAACAACATGATTGGGGCAACCCCTTTGGAGTGGGAGGAGATCGATTATTACAAGACATGTGACTCTTATATGTTGGACCTTATTTTCTGAGCACCGTTTCTCTCTCGGAAGCAACCCTATGCTCGCATTGTATCCTCAGATGATGTGCTGGACCCTGTTGTTATCTACCATTAAACCATGGCATGGGATGGAGAGGGTGGTTGGGGGACGGGGGGTGGGTTGGACGGGGGGGTTGTGACCTCACCTTGATATATATGGATGTTTGCATTATTTTTTGAATTATGTCATAACTGTAAAATTCCAATAAAACCAAATTTTCAACAAAAAAAAAAATGGGAAAGATGGGAAGAGGGAGTGACTTAAGACTCTCTGCCACATGTGATACGAGCATGAACAATGGGCTCTCTGGAGATGGACAATATATGTAATACCTTTTGATAGTGAATGAACATGATAGACCCTATGTTGATTTTGTTTTGTTGTTTGTTGTCTTAAAACAATAAAAAAGTTTTATAAAAAAAAAACTATCAAGCAACACAAGTCAGGATCCTGAAGGAATGGTGTGCGGAACACCCAGAGAAAAGATGGGTTCAGATGGAGAGGGTGCTTGGTGGGTATCAACTTGGAGATAAATTGTGGTTGCCTAAACAAGATCGGCCCCCTAATATGTAAACAGCCAGATCATGAGTCTAGTAGAGGAAGTGTGGGACACAGCAGTGAAAGAATACCAGTTTCCCCTCACCCCTTATGCCCTTATTTAATATCCCACAATTAACCCCAGGCCTTGAAACGCGAGCATTCGCTAAATGGAAATGTGCAGGTTGTAATAGATTGCGAGATATATTTCAGGGTGATACGCCAAAGACTTTCATACAATGTAAACTGGACTTTGGCCTCCCAGAATCTTGTTGCTTCCAGTATTTTCAAGTGCAGCACTGGATTTTAGCTCCTCAAAATAATAAAGCAGCAACCAGAGATCTTGCTCCCTTTGAAAAATGTGTAACCTCTAACCCTGGTAATACTGCTCTGATTTCAAATATGTATAAAATCATAAGCGACACAACTCCTAACAGCACATTGCCATATTGGCATCACACATTGGGGGCGGAGATCAAAGATGAAGACTGGAGGAGGCTATAGTACCAGAGCTTACTCAGTCGATTCAAGTTTGGGAATTTTGGTATAAGCTTATGGTACAATGGCACTATATTCCAACCCGGCTACATAAAATGAAGTCGACCATCTCTGACAAATGTTGTCAAGAATGTGGGGAGACCAGTGATTTGGATACATTATTTGGTGGAGTTGTCCTAAGCTTACAAACTATTGGGAAGAAATAAATAAATAGATGTTGCACATTTTTGGTCTACAGGAGCCTAAGTCACTTAGTTTGTGCCACTTAGTTATTGAAACGGACTTCTGCTAAAGATCTGAACAGCAGCGCAAAGTATTTACTATCTTACAGCTTGCGGCCCGGCTGGTGATTGCCCAAAATTGGAAATCAAAGGACCCACCAACGGTCAGTCAATGGCTCTCTAAAGTATGGAACTTTCTTGCTCTTGAATGGATGACTTATTTACTACAAGGCAATCAATCCAAATTCACTAAAGACTGGCAATTGGTGCTTGAATTCTTTCAAAAGTGACTATCACATTGCTTTCGGCCCGCAGAAACACTGTATTTTGGGTTATGCATGAACTATCTGAACATGTCTTTGAACTGCACTACAGGAAAGGGAGGGGGGGGTTCTTTTGTTGGTTATTATTCAAAAAGGCAATAAAAATAAGTGTAAAAAAGATAATTCACCTGTTGGTAGGTTTACAATTTTACTTTTCTGGTGGCAACTGGAAGCATGGCCAATTGAATTCACATCTGTACTCTTTCTGAATGTTTTTGTGTGCAACGTTTGATCCCTAATATATAGTTCTACCTTCAATATATATTCTCATTACTGTAAATTTCAGTTAATGCAATATTGAAATGACTCTTGCTCATCACCTTTCCAAATTAATAAAATAAAGTCATCAATATAACTACACACAGGCCTCTAGATAAGGTTCGTACCAGACCTTTTAAATGCATGAAAATTGTCTAAATACGACAGCTTTATTATTTTCCTGTGTACATGTATGTACAGGTTTAGAGCAGAGGGCAGTGAAAAGATCAGGTTACTTGACAGAAACCAGAAAGCTTCTTTAAATTTCCATCTACATGGATGTAATTGCACGCCATTGAGAAAAGCCTCTGAAACAATGCATTTCTCTGAAGCCTTTCAAAAAAGGAAACTGCACACTGTCATAAAATGAATGGTTTCTTTCCATTCAGATTCTGCTGTTGGTTGTAGATGCTCATAGAGCATACAGAAGCACTGTGCATATTTATTTTCCTAGCATTTTAGGATTGTATAATTAATAAGATGGAAAACTAATTTACAACTGAGAATTCATCTTTTGTAACAGATTATATCCTTTTCCCAGTGAAAGCAAACCATTATTGCACAACTGTTTTTTCAGAGTTCCTGTGCTGTGTGCATAATCATGCGGAGGCAGCTCATTTTTACACTTATGATTTAATTTACACTCGAAATAGAAGAACAGTGTGCAAATTGATGAGTATGCACAGTCTAGTTTACATCCATTCAACCTTGCAGTGAATGGGGTACATTACTATAAAACGTCAGTGGCAGCAGAGTCTTTGTTCAAGGGTGAGTGATTGTCATTACACCAATCACTGGTGTTATAGCCTCTCAAATCTTCAAGACTACAAGACATCCAAAACATGACTCTCCAGGAAGTGCAAACACTTTTCAAAAACAAACAAATGAAAGTTACATTTGTAACTGAAATAGAAACTCAGCAAAACCTGTCCCTATGATAATCCAGATAGTTATTTAACTTTATACATGGTTCATCCAACATCTAGGCACTGTGATTATTATACCTTAGTCGATACTCAGTTTACCGACCTCTGAAGGATGTTAGCCAATAAGCTAGCTCACCCAGTTGAGCGCTCGTTGCTGCGATCTGTAGGTTGCAGGTTCAAATCCCAAGAAAGCCAACTCAGCCCATCATCCTTCGAGGTCGATAAAGGAGTACCAACTTCGGTTTGGTAAAAATTGTGATAAATATTTTCTATTTACAGCGCTTTGCCAAAAGCGCTATATCAATAACCATTTGACCATGAAATTAGGTATAGAATTTAGCATGGAGTCCTTGCCTCTCTGCACTGTTCTATCGTAACATTGTCATACCATTAGGAAGTAATAGCTCCAGGAAATGAGGACTTGAAAGACAATTCAGCTATCGAACCTCAAAACATAAAATACAATTCATGTTTGCTTTACTATGTAGTTGGCTAGGTTTTTGCGTTTTCAACATTTAAATGTATACAGGAGAGATCAAATGGGCAGACCTTCAAGAAATAATCAACGGTGCATTTGGTCACAATGCAGAAAACTGCCGGATTGTAATGATTTCCAAACAGTTTTTGCACACCTCGGCTGGATGTCACATACATTTTACTCTTGCAAAGGAGAAAGGTTTTTACTCTCTTGAAATCACATGTACTCTCAAAGTTTAAAAATAGGGAGTAAAAATACTCCCACCTCAAAATCTTATCTGGACCACTGACTACACCATAAAATTAGGATGTGCACGAGTAATATCGATTTTCCTATAAGTCTACTCATAGTGACCCATAAATAAACTTGCCAGTGATAGAGCAAAACATGCCCCATAGCAACTCCTTGTAGTTGTCATCTATATAGCGCCTTTTCCCATTTGTATGGCCTCAACACGCTTTGTGGTAGGAACGCTCTTGGCGACCTAAATCCAGGTATGGGAAAATTTGCAGAAAAGGCTTAAAGTGCTTGTGTACATTTGGACAAGATTAGGTCTTAGGTGGGCTGGCTAGGCTCCAGTAAGCCACTCAAGAGGACAGGCATGTGGACGGGTGCTGAGAGAGGTCACGACAGAGCGCTAGTGCAAGAGACTTTATGTGTGCCCAGCTAGAACAAAAATAAATTCAGTACATTTTATTTAAGCGTAAATGTAAGGAGGTATTTAATGACATATTCTAGCCTGTATGATGCCAATTTTTGCTTGAAGTAATAATCTAGTTCATCTATTGCCAACTCATTCCGAATAGATGTATATAGAGCTGCAACATCCAAAATAACTAACAGTCTTTATTCCACTCTAAATTACTATGTTTTTCAAGAATGTGCCTTGTGTTTCATACATACGAGTCCAAATTAATCTGGTTGCAAATACTGACAAATCTGGAGATTCTGTTATCCACCCAATGCCACCGACTATTGGTCTGACCGGTGGCAATTTGTTGTATATTTTAAGAATCTTTAAGAAATATATTTAGGGTAAAGTTGGGAAGGAAATTAACCTCTCCGACCCCCCTAGGCACTTTATAGTAAGGCGAACTCCACAACTACACTTGCGATGTACCAGGGACCAGGGGGGCGTGCTAAGAAACCCTGCACGAACACAATATTACATGAAATACAGATGCGTAGACTTAGTGCATGCATATAAGTAAGCACCATTTTTGTAGTTATGGTAGAAATATTTGGCCCCCAATGATTTTGCGGTAAACAGACTGAACGAAGAAACCTGAACAGGCCCAAGCTCTGGTGATAGAGACCGACGCTGAGAGCTCCCATAGAAACGTTCCTTAACTGTTGCCAATACGTGTTGTCCCAAGAAGGAATTCGCCCTGCAAGGCTGGAAGACAGTACCAGGTGCCTCACAGTGCAAGTTTATCGCAGCGGTCAAAACCAGACCTTAAACCCCCACCCAGCACACCACGAGTTATGACACCACAAAAAGCCCCAGTCCAAGACCCCTGAATTACGCAATAGTAGGTGACCTCAGACCGCCAACTATAAACCCAGTGGTTATAAAAGATCTGAAAGAACACAACCATTCCACCTTACTTCAGAATGACCAACTTTGTAATACGAGGTACAGGGTGGAATAAATCATAGTCCAAAGCGAGGGTGGAAGCCTTGGGTGCGGAGTGCGCGATATAGACTGAGTGAAGAATTTGCGGGTCAATATGATCTTAAACCTCCACCTGTGCCAGTCCCTGAGTTTCCCAGGTGCACGTCTCAATGATAGAGTAGCACTATTTTACATAGTAACTAATTGCAAACTCGACCTTGGTTCCCTGGAGAGGCCAGCTGACCCCACGTGATGCAAGACCGACGGGCTGGGATCAATAGCAGCCTGGTATCCCCTATGCAGCAGGCCGCCCATGTATAGGGTCTCACCAACCAGCCACACAGGTTTTTTTTACTGTATATGGGTGCGTCATTGATGACAATGTGTATCCTTTTAACCTTCTGCTTGTACCATTTTTCGCCAGAAGGTTTTTGAGCAGCAGAGTTCTTTGCTGGCATACTTAATTTTTGGTGTTATTAAAACTTGTTATCCTTGCAAGAATCTCTTGGCCTTTTATCCCTAGTGGGTTGTATTTATTCTGGCATGAGCGTTTGTGGGCATGCCTTCAGTAGGGTTGGACAAGTATTACTCAAATATTTCTTGTTGTGATCCATTAAAATTCTTGTTCTGTACCATTTATTGAGTGTATTCACTTCCTCTACTGAGATGGAATGGAAAACTTTACCAGGACAAATTGCTACCTGTCAAACAAATTGTCAGTGGTATTGGGTGGATAACAGAAAACTTCCCCAGATTTATGTAGTGATACTTCAGGCAAAAATCTGCATCATACAGGCTAGAATATAATGTGATTAAATACCTCCTTATATTTACTCTCAAGAACAATGTATTCATATTTAACAAGGGCATACATACGGGGGCGTGGCTAGCCGTGGGATGAGAAAGACATAGGTCTTCTCGGCTCCCGCGACTGCAACAAACATCCTGGTAAAATCGCCCGATTCCCGACGAAATAGGAGCAAAAATCCCGGAGTGGCGACCACGAGAAGTTTGAAGACGAACAACATCCAGCCTGTCTCCAAAATGGCCGCCGGCGTGCACAGATGAACGCCCTGAAACTGAGTGGCGAGGCTGCGCTGCAGCGGAATCCAGCCCGCTACTGATCTGCTTAACGTAGCGGAAGGGGAGTGCGGTCCCAGTGGGGCTCCGGCGGTTTCCCGATCAGTGGGCAGACTTTGGTGGGCCCGTTGCAGACAGGAGGGTGAGGTGCGTACCCATCGGAGTGGGACGCCCCGGTCCCCGTCGGTGGGACTGGCACTCAAGAACGGAGGACGCACACCTTCGAGTGGCCCAACATGTGAGACAAGCCTGAGTGCCGCCGGCAGAGAAGGAAACACTGACGCGTGAAGGAGGCACGGGTGAGTGTCCCCCTGCGGGCTCTGCCCCTCCTATAGTGGCGACGAGCAAGGCGGCCCGAGCCGGGGGTAGAGGACTGGGGGAGAGCCGCTGGAGCTCACGCGACCCCATCTACAAGCAGGCCCGGCAGACGTCGCTGAAGCGACAACACATACACGGTCCCGTGAGCCGGAACCGGAGACCTGCGCCCCCACTGTGGGGAGAGCACTTCGCCTCTGGGGTGTGCCGGGAACCAGTAGTGGACCGCTGCGACACCACGGGACGCGGAGGGGGCTCCCCAGCGACCTGATCCTGCGCGGGCCCAGGAGAAGGGAAACGGCACGCATAACCCCCGGAGCGGGGCAACACGGCAGCAACCACAGGACTACCGGACTGGCAAAGTAAACAAGACAAGAGGTACACAAGGGGGTGAAATGCCCAAGCAAATACTGGTTCGGCCAAATGCCCACACCAGCCCACACAACTCAAACTGTAACTGGATCCAGGAGGGCTACCGCACCCCCAAATATTTGGCCGTGAAGCAGCGGACCACCGCCCGGGGCGGTCTCCGTAGGGTGACAACCAACATAACGCCAGGTCCCCCAGCATCAAAATACATTAATTCAACCCCAGTTGGCACCATAGATCCGAGGGTGTAGTACCCGAAGAAGAAGAATTGGTTGGAGGTAGGCGGAACACAACTAGATCACCCCATACAGAGGTCCCTAATCACAATCCCAACGCCTATAGTGTACAGAAAGTGCACGGATGCAACACGCAGCAAGACAACTTCTACAAAGGGCCCACCACGCAAAATCATAATCATCTAGCGAAATTGGTACCATGGGGAAAGATAAACCTAGGAAACTCCCCACGCAAAGCAGAATGGACCAATACACCATTCCTCCGCCCCAAGCGTCAGATCTACATCCCCAATCCTCAGAGGAGATGGAAACAGACCAGGTAATTTGACTGAAGTACATAATGGCCGCCATAACCGACTCCCACACGTCAATGGAACAGAAAATGGACGGAATAAGCATGGATGTATCCCTCCTCAGCCATGACCACCAAAAACGAACTGCACGTACCGGGGAAGCTGAGCATCGCATATCCAATACAGAGGATAGAATGCATAACATGTAGCTCCAAAATGTCACAT